>NW_023416309.1:4752069-6001926 GCF_014176215.1 Rousettus aegyptiacus
AAAATAAATGGACAGAGGACCCGGATCGATATTTCTTCATGGAGGACACATAGATGGCCAATGGACATATAAAAAGATGTTTACTGTAATTAATCAGGGAAATGCAAATTAAAACCACAATGAAATATCATCTCATACTCATCAGAATGACTATTATAAAAAATTAAGCAAACAACAAATGTTGAGAAGATGTGGAGAAATGGAACCACTGTGCACTGTTAGTGGGAATAAAAATTGGTGCAGTCACTATGAAAAACTGTATAGAGATTCCTCAAAAAATTGAAAATAGGACTATCATATAACCCAGTAATTCCACTTCTGGGTTTTTTTTTAATTTTTATTAAGTTTATTGGGGTAACATTGGTTAATACAATTATATAATTTTCAGGTGGACACTATAATTTGACATCTATATATTCTCTTGTGTGATTACCACCCAAAGTCCAGTTTCCTTCAGCTACCATATATTTGATCCCTGTTACCCATGTAACCCTCCCCCTACTCCCCTATATTTGACCTCCTCCCCCATGCCCTACCCTCTGGTAACCACTAGTCCATTGTCCATGTCCCTGAGTCTCTGTTTGTCCAGTTCATTTGTTGCTTTTAAGTTTACATCCCACATATAAGTGATATCATGTAATTTTAAACTTTTTTGTCTGGCTTATTTTGCTTAGCATGATTATCTAGAGGTCCATCCATGTAGTCGCAAATGGCAGTATTTCATCTCTTCTTATGGCTGAGTAATATTCCACTGCATATATGTACCACAGCTTCTTTAGCCAATCATATATTGTAAAATACTTCAGTTGCTTCCATTTCTTGGCCATTGTGAATAATGCTGCCATAAACGTCAGTGTGCAATATCTTTTCGGATATGAGTTTTAAAGTCTTTGGGGTAAATACCCAGGAGAGGGATTGCTAGATCTTATGGTAGATCAATTCCTAGTTTTTTGAGAAATCTCCATACTGTTTTCGATAGTGGCTGTAACAATTTGTAATCCCACCAGCTGTGTATGAAGGTTCCTTTTTGTCTGCAACATCTCCAACATTTGTTATTACTTGTCCTGTTAATAATAACTTTTCTAACATGTGTGAGATGGTATCTTCATTGTGGTTTTGGTTTGCATTTTCCTAATATCTAGCGATGCTGAGCATCTTTCCATGTTTGTTGACCATTTGTATGTCCTCTAGGGAAAACTGTCTGTTCAGGTCCTCTGCCCATTTTTTTGATTGGATCGTTTGTTTTTGTTGTTATTGAGTTGTATGAGTTCTTTGTATATTTTGGATATTAGGCCCTTATTGGAGGTGTTGCTTGCAAATATAGTCTTCCATTTGGATGGTTGTCTCTTTACCTTGTTGACAATTTCTTTTGCTGAGCAGAAGCTTTTTAGTTTAATGTAGTCCCATTTATTTATTTTAGCTTTAACTTCCCTTGCCTTTGAAGTCAAATTTGTAAAATTCTCTTTAAGTCCTTGAGTTTAGTTCCTATGTTTTCTTCTATGCATTTTATTGTTTTAGTTCTTATATTCAGGTCCTTAATTCATTTCGAATTAATTTTAGTGTGTGGTGATAGACAACAGTCTAGTTTCATTCTTTTGCAGGTTGGTTACCAATTTTCCCAGTACCATTTATTGAAGAGGCTTTCCATTCTCCACTGTATGTTTTTAGCTTTTTTGTCAAAAATTATTTGCCCATATAAATATGGGTTTACTTCTGGACTCTTGATTCTATGTCACTGGTCCATGTGATCATAAATGGGTGCTGTAGCTTGTTGAAGGATTTTTCTGCATCTATTGATATGATCATATGATTCTTATTAATTTGTTTATGTAGTTTATCATATTAATCAATTTGCATATGTCAAACCATACCTGTGCCCCAGGAATGAAGCCCACTTGATTGTGGAGTATAGTCTTTTTTAATATGCTGCTGTGTTCAGTTTGCTAGTATCTTATTTAGAATTTTTACATCTGTGTTCATGAGAGATATTGGTCTGTAGTTATTTCTTTTTGTGTTATCTTTACTAGATTTTGGCATCAGGGTAATATTGGCTTGATAAAATGAGTTGGGAAGTATTTTCTCCTCTTTGATTTTTGAGAAGAGTTTGAGGAGAATAGGTATTAAATCTTTGAGTGTTTGGTACAATTGACCGTTGAAGCCATCTGGTCCTGGACTTTTACTTTTTGGTAGGTTTTGATGATGGTTTCCATTTTCATACTGCTGATTGGTCTTTTTAGATTTGCAGTGCTTCTTGATTCAGTCTAGGAAGGTTGTATTTTTCTAAGTACTGGTCCATTTCTTCTAGGTATTAAATTTGGTGTTATAAAATTTTTCATAGTATTTTTGTATGATCCTTTGTATTTCTGTGATGTCAGTTGTGATTTCTCCTCTTTCATCTCTGATTTTGTTTATTTGTGCCCCTACTCTTTTTTCTTTAGTGAGTCTAGCTAGGCATTTGTCAATTTTAATAACCTTTTCAAAGAACCAGCTCTTCGTTGCATTTATTTTTTCTATCGCTTTCTTTTTGCAGCTGATCTCTAGTTTCAAAGCATTGTGATCAGAAAATATGTTTGGTATGATTTCAACCCTCTTATATTTGTTGAGACTATCTCTGTGTACCAGTATGTGGTTGATCCTTGAGAATGTTCCATATGCACTAGAGAAGAATGTATAAGCAACTGTTTTGGAATGAAAGGCTCTATAAATGTCAATTATGTCCAGCTGGTCTAATGTATCATTTAAGGATGTTATTTCCTTATTGATTTGCTGTTTGGATGATCTGTTCATATCTGGAAGTGAGGTATTTAGATCCCCTGCTATGATAATGTTTTGGTCTGTTTCTCCCTTTAGTTCCAATAGTAATAGCTTTATATATTTTGGAGCTCCCTGATTGGGAGCATAGATATTAATAAGTGTTATGTCTTCTCGATGCATGATTCCCTTTATCATTATAAAGTGTCCCTCAGTATCTTTCTTTACTTTTTTTATTTTGAAGTGTATTTCGTCCAATATTAGTATGGCTACTCCTACTTTTCTATGAATGGCAATAGCTTGAAATATCATTTTCTACTCTTTTACTTTGAGTTTATATTTGTCTTTGGAACTGAGATGTGTCTCCTGGAGGCAGCATATGATTGTTTTTTTTTTTTTTTTTTGATCCAATCTGCAACTCTGTGCCTTTTTATTGGTGACTTCAGTCCATTTACATTTAGGGTGATTATTGAAATATGAGGTCTTCTTATAGCCATTTTATCTTTTGCTTTCTGGTAGCTGATTGCTTCTATCACTTTCTTGTTCTTGTGTTTCTGTTTCCTATATTTTGGTAGGCTTTTGTGGGTTTTGTCTCTGTTCTTCTTGTTTTATGTTATGTACTTCAATTCTGAATCTTTGGCATGTGGTTATCATTATGAATATGTAAAGGATAGTCATATATATATATATATATGTATATATATTCGTCCATTTTCTTCTGTGTATGTCTTATCTCCATTCTCCTTTGTGAATTTAGATCTTTGAATCCTCAGTCATTGTCGTCTCAATTTGTCCCTATGTATGTTGAACGTTCATTACTATCTTGCTATAGCAATACTCTTCTCTTAATTTAAGCTTATAATGCCTTATTCTTAGTAAGGGTTGCATTCTTCTGCATCTGTTTGCCTGATAGTCACTTTACTCCTAATTATGTGTTTTCTTTTCATTTTGTTTTAGGTGAACTGATGTTCTTCAATATTTCCTATAATGCGGGCCTCGTAGTGGAGAATTCCCTCAATTTTTGTATGTCTGGAAAGGTTTTAATTTCTCCTTCATATCCATGGAGAGCTTAGCTAAATACATTATTCTAGCCTGGAAATTCCTTTCGCTTAATAGTTTAAATATTTGACTCCGTTCCTTTCTGGTTTGTAAGGTCTGTGCTGAGAATTTCGATGACAATCTAATAGATTTTCCTTTATAAATTACCATTTTCTTCTCTTTGTCTACCTTGAGAATTCTACCTTTGTCATTAATTTTTGATAACTTTAATACAATGTGTCTTGTGAAAGCCTTTTTGGGTTGAGATAATTGAGTATTCTGTTAATCTCTTGAATTCCAAGCTCCAGCTTATTCCTTAGATTTGGGAAATCTCATCTACTATTTGTCTGAAAATTCTTTCTAGTCTCTGCTCCCTTTCCTCACCTTCGAAAATGCCCATTATTTTTATATTTCTTCTACCGATGGTATCAGTTAGTTCTTGAATTTCTCTTTCACTATTTTTCATTCTTCGGTTTCTCTCCTCTTCCGATTTATTTCTAGATTTCTGTCTTCTATATCTTTTATCCTTTCTTCCATTTGGTCATTTCTATTTCCCAAGCTTGCTATTTCATTTTTCAACTTTTAGAAGTGTGTGTGTGTGTGTGTGTGTGTGTGTGTGTGTGTGTGTGTGTTAATCTCTAGAAGATCGATTCTGTTCTTCTTGAGGGTTTCAGTCTCCTTGCTCTGCTCATCTAGTTGTTTTTTCAATTCCTGAAATTGTTGATAAGACTTGTTTCAGAACTCACTAAGTTTTTCAGAAGTCCCATCCTGAATTCTCTGTCATTTAAGTTGCATATTTCTATGTCTGTAAGCTTATTTTCTGCAGATTTTTCTCTTTCTTTTGGAGATGCCTTGTCATCTTGGTTTCATGGTGTTTAATGGACTATTTCTCTGCCTGGACATTAATGGAAGTATATTCTGCTTTTTTTTCCAGAAAGATTTATTATATAAAGGTCTCTCTTTAGCCTACTTAAAGATGTCACTTTTCTTTTGGTTCCCAGTAGGTGGTGCCTAAGCCTCTTTGATCCCTGCTTTATATAAAGCCCAAATAATGTCTTTTTTATTTTCTTGTAGATATTTAATCATGCTTGCTACTCTCATTTTCAGTCTATGTCAGTGTCAGCAGCAGTTTTGTTAGCATTTGCTCAGATTCTCCTTGGGCTCCACAGTGTTCAGTCTCAGAGAGTATGGGAGAAGGGGCCCCATGGGTTAGGGGTTGGAAGGCTGTGGCTTACTCAGCCTTGGTTTTGTAACCAGGGTCAGTAAAAATCAACTGTTGTTTCTCTGTGGTCCCATCTCACTTCTCTGCTTTCTGCCCTGATGACCGTGCCTTGCTACTGGCTGCAAAGAAGTCCCGGCACTTCTAGGCAGAGCTGATTACAGAAGTCACTGCATCTTCAGCCCTCCCCTTCCCCTGCAAGGAGCTCTGGAGGCCACAAGAGGCAGCTTTTTTATTTCTCCCAGTCCACCGCCAGACACCCAAGGTACTGACCTATGTTAGTTCTTATGCACAGATCCCATGTTCAGACTTGCTGGTTTGCAATTTGGGTGTGTTTTTGTTGTTGTTGTTGAGTTTTAGATGTTCAGCTTATTGTTGTTTCAAGAGAAAGATCTGACAATGTCTCTCACTCCACCATGTTTGCCAGAATCAACTTCTGTGCATTTATCTGAAGAAAACTCAAACATTAATTTGAAAAGGTATATCCTCCCATATATTCATTGTGGCATTATTTACCATAGCCAAGATATGCAAGAAACCTTGGTGTCCATCGATAAATGAATGCATAAAGAAGATGTGTTATATCTATACAATGGAATAATTTTCGGCAATAAAAAATAATGAAATCTTGAAATTTCTGACAACCTGGATAAACATAGATATAATTCCAAGTGAATAAGTCATATATAGAAAGAAAAATAGCATATAATTTTATTTATATTTATAAGCTAAAAAAAATACAATATGAACAGAAACAGACTCATAGATACAAAGAAGAAACTAATGGTTTCCAGATTTGGGGGCATGAAGAATGAGTGGAAAAGGCGATGGAGAATAAGAGGTACAATCTTCCAGTTATAAAATAAATAAGTCACAGTGATGTAATGAGTGGTACATGGAATATAATCAATATCATAATAAATTTATATAGTGACTGGTAGTCACTAGGCTTATTGTGGTGATCACATTGTAAGGTATATAAATGTTGAATCACTATGTTATAAACACTAAACTAATATAATATTGTATTTTGACTATACTTTAAAAAATATTTATAGGGCAATATCAAGAATTTAATGACTAATAAAATATGATTTATGAATAGATTGATAGGTAGACGATAGATAGATAGATAGATAGATAGATAGATAGATAGATAGATAGATAGATAGATAGAGGTAGATAGACAAAAGGACATATGAAGTACTGCACAGGCATTAAGCCAGAAAATGATATCCTTTCTTCCTGAGAGTAGTACCTTTCAAACAGAATGAAGACATCTATTTTAAACTCTTCAAAATAGCAAAGACACAACTACCCTCATTCAAAACCTACTTACATGCTACAAAAGATTATTACAATTAATAAGAGAGCCTCACTCAATATTTTTCAAACTTTTTGGTACAACCCTGATGTCTTATTTTTGTAAAACTACTAATCCTTACTACTTATGATATACTTTAATGTTGTCTTTCTTGTCCATTTTATTTCTCCTTATTTCATTTTTTTTTAAAGAAGTATTGCTTGCTTGTGAATCCAAATGAAGTCTGTGCATGAGTTGCTCCAATGTTAACCTCTTCTGATTTTTCCATTCATGGAGCCAGGTTAACCTTTAAAATGTAAATATTTTAGACCTTTGAAATGTACTACTTAAGTGCTCACTAGCAGCACATATACTAAAATGTACCACTTAAAATGTAAAAATAGAAATAATAAAGTTAAACTCTTCTGGCTGCACCACCATCTTCTTTTATTCATTATCATCATCTGTACAGTTCCTCAAAGGCAGCTGCCCTTCTGCTCCTTCTGCTTCTTCTCTGATTCAGTGCCTAACGTCTATCATTTCCAATGGTCCTAAAGGATACTCTACTTACTAAACACCTGTTTTTTTCCCCCTCAACCTCTTTATTTCTATAGAACACTCCGCACCAACATACTTCAGTCCACATACTCCCCTAATACACCTTGGTTTTCTTATAACGATACTTCTCTGAGGTCTCTAAAGAAAAGTCTATAATTTTCATTCCAGTTGTTCAATAGTCCTCACAGCACCCATGCTTTGCCTCCTTCATGACATTCAACCCATTGATCCTGACACCTTCTCCCAACCTTCTGTCTCCACTTACCTCCTCAACCAACTCAAATTCTACAGTTCATGACTCTTTAAAACCTCTAACCCCCAAACTCCTCCTTCCTTCCATCAAACACCTGGGCAAAGTGGTAACTATAGATGAAACTATCACTTTCTCCATGCCTATACATAACCAAGCTTGATTAACAAAATCACACTGTAGCCAAGTTGACATACTATAAACACATAATCACTGACAATTATTGCCTGATCACTCAATTATGTTTCCATGACTGGCTTTTAAAATACCATCTTGATAGTCCACAAATATTCAACTTGTCTCTCTGCCCCACTCAATTCATCACTTTGCCTCAATCTTTACTGAGTTTATTTAAGCCATCACGTAACTCCCTTAGGTTCCCACCACCAGTTTTATAAACTTGTCTTCATGTGGACCTATCCTCTCCTCCCATTCTTCTATGACAATGAGAAAGTGTCACTCTTCCTATTTTAAGACCAATTGCTGTACCTGTGCCACACCCTCTTACGTTCCCCAGACCTTACTTTATCTTCTATGTCACTGGCTACTCCTTCTCCCACCTTTTCTAGCTTCTCTTTTCCTGTCTGATAATTAAACTTTGGAATTCTTCAGGATTTATTCCAGGCTCTTGTTCCTTCTCCCTCCACACATGTCCTCAAGTAATCTCATCAACTTATTTGAAATACCTTCATATGCCTACTATTTATATACTAATAAGCACTAAATTATTCCACCACCCCAGACCTCTTATCAGGGTTCTAAACACATAGTTATAATTATAATTATCTACCCATTGCTCATACCAGAAATATTAAAATAATATTAAACATATGCTTCTCTTTTCTTTCACCTTCCAGAGACAATCAACCACCCATTTTATTTCCTAAAGTTGATATATATGTATATTTATATATGTAATTTTATATATACATATATGTATATATATATTTTATATATAATATATACATTATATCTAATTTTATATATAAATATACATGTATATATTTTACATATAATATATATTCTTTATATATATATAATTTATATATAATATACATTAACTTCTATCTTTATCTGCAATCACTTTAGTTTAAGCTATCATTGTTCCTTCACTGATACACCCCAAGAGTCTTCCCTCTCCCCTCTCCAAACCATTCTATACACATTCTATCCAAACTGGTATCTGTAAAACACTAATGCAATACTGTTACCTCCATGCTAAAATCAAGCCACCAGGTTCCATAATTTTTAAGATAAAGTTCCGGTACTCTTTACCTCTTCAGTCTAATCTTGTCCCTGGATGTCTCCCCACCTCTCGGTGCCCCACCACAATGACAATCTCTTTGTATGTCTCAGCAGCCAAGGTCCCTTTCCTCTCCAAGTGTTTTCACATCTCATTACCTCTTCCTGGAAAGCCATTCCCTGCACCTTCCCTTGGCTAGTATATTCTTATCCCTATATATCAAGTGAAGTGTAAGTCTCTTAAGGAAGCCTTCCTGATTCCTTAATACTAAGTCGGTTTGCCTCCTTAATCTCTCAAAGTAGCATTTACTTCTCCTTTACAGAATGCATCATACACACAGTTAAGTGATTGTCTTGAGTTATTGCTTCTTTCTTGTTTAAATCTTCCCGATAATATAATTTCCATGAGAACAGGAACTGAATCCGTCATCTTCCTCACTTTATCTCAGTGTCTAGTACAGTGGCTGGCACACAATAGTCTCCTTAAAATATGAGTTGCATGAATTAACATAACTTCACCTATAAAATTCATAAATACTCTCAATAAGAATTTCAAAAATTGTCAAGGGTGCAATGAAATATGCTCAACTGTACACTGCTCTTGGGAATATAATTTGTCACAACCCTTTTAGAAAATAATTTTACATGATATATTCCAAATGTTACTTTTGAACTAGTAATTTTACTCCAAAGAAATAACCTTAAGTACACAAAGTAAACCTTACACACAGATGTTTCTTGTCTCACTATTTGTAATACTAAAAATTATGAATAACAAATATCCAACAACAATCAAGTAAATTAAGGTTTGGACTGTAAGTAGAGTATTATTTCACTATTTTTAATTATGTGTAATAGTAGTTTGCAATAACTTTGGGCAATGTTTATTTTTTAATGTTTCTGAATAAGCAATATACAAAATTATATAGATGAAAACTCAACTATGTAAAAGTTCATATATATAAAAAGAATAAAATATGACCCAGCTATCATTCTTCTGGTTATCTACCCCCCAAAATTAAAAACATTTATCTATGAAGATATAACTACCTCGATGTTCACTGCAGCATTATTCGCAGCAGACAAGACATGTAAAGAACAGAAGTGCCCTTCAATAAATTATTGGATAAAGATATGTATGTATGCATGTGTATGGTGTGTGTGTGTATGTGTATGTATATGTATATATATATATATATAATGAAATATTTTTCAGGCATAAGAAAAGATGAAATACTGCAATTTGCAACAACATAAATAGACCTTAAGATTATCATGCTAAGCAAAATAAATCAGACAGAAAAAGTCAAGAAACTTGATTTCACTTGTATGTGAGATGTAAAACCGAAAGCAATAAACACACAAGACAAACAAAAACTCATAGACACAGAAAATAGTATAATGGTTACCATAGGGAAAAGGGGATGAAAGGGAGGTAAATACGGATAAAGAGCGTGAAATATGTGATGATGGAAAGAAATTTGACTTTGAGTGATGAGTACACAATGCAACATATATATGTTGTATTATTGAATTGTACACTTGAAACCTATACAATTTTATTAAACGACATCGCCACAAAAATTTAATTTAAAAAGAATACAACTATAAGGAAATAAGAGCCACTGTAAGGATAATAGCAATAATAATAATGTTAACAACAAGCATTTACTGAGTATTTAATTAGTGCTAAACATTGTTATTTTAACATACACTGATTGATTCAATGCTCACAATGACCTTATCATTTCAACTAGGTTACGATTATCCTTATTTTTAAGATGAGGAGACTAAGTCTCAGGATTGTTAAGTAACCTGCCCAGAGTCACCCAGGATGTATATGACAGAGTCTGAACACTTCAATGTAATAAAAATATTTCCAAATAATCATCATCATATAATTTCTTGGTGATATGATTATATATGATTCATTCTGTGTCTTCCTATTTACTGTAATGAGCATGCATAACTTTGAAAACAGAAAAAATTTTTCATCTAAAAAAACTTCTTGGATATAATTCAAATTTAAATTTATCAAATTTTTATTAACTATATGTTCTCATTTGGGATAATCTTTGTACCCAAACAATCCTGGAAGCAGAAGTATAAACTGTGAAAATATAAGTAGTTTAGAAGACTACTACATCAAGTTCTAGTGACTATTATCAGAAGTATCAAGACCACCTGGTTGCTTTGGAAAATTAAACCATTAGCATTATATTGTAAGTTCTTTCCTAAGTGTAAGCCCCCCAATCCCTTGTCTATTACGTAGCCATATTTGCCAATGAACACTGCACTCACTGGGTAAGATAAGGATCATATATTTTTCATCAAGTCATTCTCGTGGAATTACAACACAAGACCTGAAACAATGACATTTATTCATCAATTCAGATAATGAATTGATGAATATATATGTATATATATACACACACACACATACAAACACACACATATACATATTTATGTATATGTATATATATGTGTGCATATATATGTTTGCGTATGTGTATGTGTGTGTGTGTATATACATATCTCAGGAATCTCCTCTGATCAGCATTCCATTTTATCATAACGATGGAGACCATTCAGAGAATTTGTGATGGCTACTCCTAAATTAACTTAAAGATACAGGAGTGTGACCTTCCTTGCTCAAGTATCAATGCCCATTTAGCTGACCTCTTTCTAACATGCTTCAAGCAGGCCTATTAATAGTTTGTGAGTAAACAAAAGCAATGAAGATATCTGGTCAAGATGGCAGAGTAGGTAAATGCTATGTTTGCCTCCTCTCACAACCACATCAAAATTACAACTAAACTACATTGGGAGTCATCATTGGGAGTCACCTGAAGTCTAGCTAAACAGTAATCCTACAACTGAAACATACAGAAGAGGCCACCTCAAGACTGATAGGAGGGGCAGAGACACAAAATGGGCTGGTTCCACATATGCATGTGATGTTTGAGAATCAGAAGGAATATCTAGGCTGTGGGTTGCCCTTGGAGGAACGATGGGTCCTGGCTTCACACCAGCCAAGAGTTCCAGTGCCTAGAAGAGAAATCCACACAACCGCTGGCTGTGCACCCTGGGGAGACTGTGGCTGAGTGACATGGAGGGCAGCTCAAGTCTCAGATATTCCTCTTAAAGGGCCCACACACACACTTAGTCACTGACGGACTCACCAGCTCTGAGCTCTAGCACTGGGGCAGCACCTCAAAATGTGCCAGGGACATATGGGGAGGAATAGAATTATCTGGCTTGAGGTCAAGGGTTCTAGAGGCAGCTTTCTCCTGACGGAAGTGCTGGCAAAAGCCATTGTTTCTTTTTTGAGCCCTTCCAGTGTGCAGACACAGGTGTGTGCCATGTCTGAGTTTCCATCAATCTTCCTAACACTGGTCATCCTGCCCTGGTGATTCCCTGAGACCCTGCCCCATCAAACTTGTGGGCCCACCAAAGTTGCTTCTAGTAGCTTTTCCGTCCAAAAAAAAAAGCCAGTCTTCATTCATGCTTCAGACTTTCCTAAAATCTCTCAAAGTTTCAAAAAACCTAAACAAGTAGCATCTGGCCTCAGTGCATCCTGTATCTATTGCTAAGCAGTCCCAAGCCTGGCACTAGCAGCAGCTTGTCTCTGTTCATGGCTTGACCTCTTGAGGCAGCTCCAAGCCTGGCACACATGGTGGCTATCTGCAGATTGCTTGGTGATTATTGCCAGGTGGCCCTGGATAGGGCATAGGCTATAGCTGAACTTGGCCTGCAGTGGGGCCCCTCCTAGGAGGCTCTGGGGCAAGCATACCTATTGACCAGCTTTGGATCAAGCTGGAGCATCACCCAAGGCTGTATCCAAGGAAGACACACCCAAAAGGCAGATGGGAAGGCACCAGAGCTCTGTTAAAATGAATCCTGCTACATCAGGTCAGATTTTCACCAGCCAGTTCTTACACTAATCAGCCCAAGGGTCAGTCTCTCCTAATGACATGCAAACCGCAGCCAAGTCTCAAATGCAACAGGAGGGATAATACAACCCACAGAAAAGACACACCTGCAGCACCTGGCTCAGGTGACCAGGAAGACTGGCTAATGAGCCCCACAGGACATCTACTACATAAGGCCACTCTACTAAGACTGGAAGACAAAGCAGCTCTACCTAATACATAGAAACAAAAACAGGAAGGCAGCCAAAATGGAGAGAAAAAGCAACATGTCCAAAATGAAAGAACAGAACAAAGCTCCAGAAAAAGAACTAAATAAAATGAAGACAGGTAATCTACCTGATGCAGAGTTTGAAACACTGGTTAAAAGGATGCTCGGTAAACTTAAAGGAAGAGTAGATGAACTCAGAGAGAACTTTAACAGAGAGATAGAAACCATAAAAATGAAGATAGAAAACATAAAAAAAAAGGACCAGTCACAAACGAAGAATACAACAACTGAACTAAAGAACATATTAGAGAGGATCGATGGTAGACAATGTGAAGCAGAGTATCAAATCAGCAATTTAGAAGATAAGGTAGCAGAAGACACCCAATTAGAACAGCAAAAAGAAAAATGAATCCAAAATAAAAGTGAGGATAGTTTAAGGGGCTTCTGGGACAACATCAAGCATACTAACATTCACACCACAGGAATACCAAAAGGAGAAGAGAAAGAGCAAGGAATCTAGAACCTATTGGAAAACAATGACAGAAAACTTCCCTAATCTCATGAAAGAAATAAACTTACAAACCCAGGAGGCACAGATAGTCCCAAAGAAGATAAATCCAAAGAGGCTCATATCTAGACACATCAAAATTAAAATGCTGAAGTTTAAAAACAAAGAAAAAATCTTAAAAGTAGTAAGAGAAAGATATCCACTTAACTATCAAGGAGCTCTCACGAGACTTTCAGATGATTTCTCAACAGAAACTCTTCAGCCTAGAAGGGATTGGCAAGAAATATTCAAAGTGATAAAACAAGGACATACAATCAATATCGCTCTACCCAGCAAAGCTATCATTTAGAATAGAAGGACAGAAAAAGAGCTTCCCAGACAAGAAAAACATAAAGGATTTCATCACCAGACTAGGATTACAAGAAAGCAGAAGGAGGAGGAGGAGGAAGAGGAGGAGGAGGAAGAGGAGGAGGAGGAGAAAACTGGTGAAAAAATAGGGTGGAGTGAGAGACATCCCCAGTTCTCTCCCCTTGAAACAACAATAAGTTGAACATCTAAAACGCAACAAAAACACCCAAACTGCACACTAGCACGTCTGAGCATGGGATCTGTGCATAAGAGCTACTACAGGTCAGAACCCCAGCTGTCCGGCAGAGGGCTGAAAGATAAAGAAGCTGCCTCTCACAGCTGCAGAAGTTCCCTGCAGGAGGAAGGAGAGGGGTGAAGGCACAGTAACTTCCATGAACAACCCTGCTCGGAAGTGCCGGTACTTATATGCAGCAGCAGGGCCCAGTCATCAGGGCAGAAAACAGAGAAGAGCAGGTGGGACCACAGAGAAACAACAGTTGATTTTTACCGACCCCGGTTGCAAAACCGAGGCTGAGCCGCAGCCCCCAACCACCAAACCAGAGGGCTCCTCCTCCCATAATCTTCAAGATGGAACACCATGGAGCCCCAGGGGAATCTGAGAAAAATGCAACCAAAACTGTTGCTAATACTGACAGGAACTGAAATTGAGGGTAGCAAGCATGATTAAATATATATCAGGGGAAAAAAACATGCATTTTTAAAGCTTTATGTAAAGCAGGGATCCAAGAGGCTTAGACACCACCTACTGAAAACCAAAAGAAAAGTGCCTTCTTTGCAACAGGCTAAAGAGAGACCTTTGTATAATAAATCTTCTTTATGGAAAAAAAAGCATAATACATTTCCATTAATGCCCAGGTGAGAAATAGCCTATTAAACACCACGAATGACCAAGGTGACAAGGCATCTCAGAAAGAAAGAGAAAAATCTCCAGAAAATAAGTTTACAGACATATAATATGCGACTTAAATGACAGAGAATACAGAATAGTAATTCTGAAAAAATTCAATGAGATCCAAAATGACTCAAATCGACAATTTCAGGAATTGAAAAAATAACTAGATGAGCAGAGCTAGGAGATAGAAACAGTCAAAAAGAACCAAAAAGAACTTCTGGAGATGAAGAACACACAGAAAGAGGTGAAAAATGAAATAAACTGGGGAAATAGAGTCGACCAAATGGAGGAAAGGATCAGCAATATCAAAGACAAAATCTAGAAATAAATCAGAAGGAAGAAAAAAGAAACTAAAGAATGAAAAATAATAAAAGAGAAATACAAGAACTAGCTGATACCATCAGAAAAGGAAACATAAGAATAATGGGCATTACTGGAGGCAAGGAAAAGAAACTAGGATTAGAAAGCATTTTCAGACAAATCTAAGGAATGAGATGGAAGTTAGAGTTCAAGAAGTCAACAGAACATGCAATTATTTCAACCCACAGAAGGACTTCACCAAGACACATTGTATTAAAATTATCAAAAATCAACAAAAAAGACGGAATTCTCAAGGCAGCCAGAATGAAAAAAAAACAGTAATTTATAAAGGTACACCCATTATATTATCCTTGGACTTCTCAGTGCAAACTTTATTAACCAGAAAGGAATAGAATCAATATTTAATCTATTAAGTGAAAGGAATTACCAGCCTAGAATAATGTATGTAGCTAAGCTCTCCTTTAGGTATAAAGGCAAAATTAAGACTTTTCCAGACATGCAAAAATTGAGGGAATTCTCCATTATGAAGCCTACAATATAAGAAATACTGAAAGGCATCAGTTCATCTAAAACAAAGTGACAAAAATAAAATACATAATTAGAAGTGTATATCAGACAAATAAAAGCAGAGGCATGCCACCCTTACTTAAAACAGGGCATTATCAACTTAAATAATAAGAAGAGAATTGTTATAAAAAGATAGTAATGAAGATTCAGCATACATAGAAACAAATTGAGACAGCAATGACTGAAAAGGGAAGTATTCAAAGATCCAGATTCGCAAAGGGGAATGAAGATAAGGCACACGCAGAAGAAAATGGACGACTGATATATAAAACGATCCTATACATATTCATAATAGTGAACACATGCCAAAGATTCAGAACCAAAGCACATAACATAAAACAAGAAGGACCAGAGGGAAAACCCACAAAGCCAATCAAAATAAAGAAAACAGAAGCACAAGGACAAGGAAGCAATAGAAACATTGAGCTACCAGAAAGCAAAAGACAAAATGGCTATAAGAAGACTTCATATATCAATAATCACCCTACATGTAAATGGATGGAACTCACCAATAAAAAGGCACAGAGTTGCAGATTGATTCAAAAAACAAAACCCATCCATATGCTGCCTCCAGGAGACATATCTCAGCTCCAAAGACAAATATAAACTCAAAGTGAAATGGTGGAAAATGATATTTCCAGCAAATGGCATTCATAGAAAACCAGGAGTTGTGGTACTAATATCAGACCAAATAGACTTCAAAATAAAAAAGGTAAAGAATGATACTTAGGGACACTTCATAATGATAAAGTGAATCATGCATCAAGAACACATAACACATATTAATATCTATACTCCCAATCAGGGAGCCCTAAAATATGTAAAGCAATTACTAACATAACTAAAGGAAGAAACAGACCAAAAACAATATCATAGTAGGGGACCTAAATACCTCACTGTTGGATATGGACAGATCATCCAAAAAGAAAATGAATAAGGAAATAACATCCTTAAATGATACATTAGACCAACTGGACATAATTGACATTTACAGAGCCTTTCATTCCAAAACAGTTGCTTAAATATTTTTCTCTAGTGCACATGGAACATTTTCAAAGATTGACCACACTGGGGCACAGAGATAGCCTCAACAAATATAGGAGGGCTGAAACCATACCAACCATATTCTCTGATCATAATGCTTTGAAACTAGATATCAACTACAAAAGAAATCAGGAAGAACCACAAATGCATGAAGATAAACAACATGCTACTGAATAATAACTGGGTCAGAGAAGAAATAAAAAGAGATCAAGAAATACATAAGAACAAATGATAACAACAGGACAGCATTTCAAAACTTTTGGGACACAGCAAAAGCAGACATAAGAGGAAAGTTCATATCATTACTGGCCTACCTTCAAAATCAAGAATGAGCCCAAATAAACAACCTGACACTTTATCTTAAAGAACTAGAAAATAAAGAACAAATGAAGTCTAAAGTCAGCAAAAGGAAAGAAATAATCAAAATTAAAGCAGAAATAAATGAAACTGAAAAAAAAAACAGTAGAAAAAATAAATGCAAAAGAGTTAGTTCTTTGAAAAAGCTAATTGACAAACCCCTGGCTAGAATAACTAATGAAAAAAAAGGAAGGACACAAATCAACAAAATCAGGGATGAAAGAGTGAAAATTATGACAGACACTGCAGATATAAAAGGATCATACAAGAATACTATGAAAAATTATATAACACCAAATTTAATACCTAGAAGAAATGGACCAGTACTTAGAAAAATACAACCTTCCTAGACTGAATCAAGAAGCACTGGAAAAATCTAAATAGACCAATCGGCAGTATGGAAATGGAAACAATCATCAAAAAACTACCAAAAAGTAAAAGTCCAGGACCAGATGGCTTCACCAGTGAATTCTACCAAATATTCAAAGAAGATTTAATACCTATTCTCCTCAGGCTCTTCCAAAAAATTGAAGAGAAGGCAATACTTCCCAACTCATTTTATCAGGCCAGTATTACTCTGATATCAAAACCTGGTGAAGATAACACAAAGAAAGGAAAACTACAGACCAATATCTCTTGTGAACACAGATGCAAAAATTCTAAATAAGATACTTGCGAACCAACTACAACAACACATCGAAAAGATTATACATCACGATCAAGTGGGCTTTATTACAGAGGCACAGGGATGGTTCAACATATGCAAATCAATTAATGTAATACACCACCTAAAAAAATTAATATAACAATAGATGCACAAAAAATCTTCGACAAGATACAGCATCCATTTATATCAAAGCACTTAAGAAAATTGGAATAGAAGGAAAGTACCTTAACATACTAAAGTCCATCTATGATGAACACTCAGCCAACATTATACTTAATGGTGAAAAACTAGAAACTTCCCTCTAAGGTTAGGAATAAGGCAAGGCCATCCACTGTCGCCACTGTTATCCAACACAACATTGGAGGTCCTCGTGAGTGCAATCAGACGAGAGAAATATGAAAGGCATCCAAATAGGAAATGAAGAAGTCAAACTTTCACTATTTGAGGATGACATGATTCACTACATAGAAAACCCTAAAGACTCCACAAGAACACTACTAGAAACAATAAGCAAATACAGTAAGGTCTCTGGATACAAAATTAATGTTTAAAAATCCATAGCTTTTCTATACACTAATAAGGAAGTGTCAGAAAAAGAAGTGGAAAAAATAATTCCTTTCACAATTGCAACAAAAAGAATAAAATATCTAAGAATAACTCTAATGAAACATGTGAATGACCTATATAATGAAAGCTATAAATCTATTAAAAGAAATAGAAGAAGATACAAAGAACTGGAAAGATATTCTATGTTTTGTGGTCAGAAGGATCAATATACTTAAAATGACCTTATTACTGTAAGCATTACACAGATTTAATGCAATCTCCATCAAAATCTCATCGATGTATTTTTAAAAAATAGAACAAAAAATAATCATATTTGTATGGAAGCACAAAAGACCCAGAATTGCCAAAGCCATCCTGAGAAAAAAGAATGAGGCTGAGGCATCACTCTTCCTGACTTCAAATTATACTACAAAGTGACAGAAATCAAAATGACATGGTGTTGGCAGAAAAACAGACACACGGACCAGTGACACAGATTCGAGAGTCCAGAAGTAAATTATATTTATATGGGCAAACAATTTTTGACAAAAAATCCAAAAGCATACAGTGGAGAAAGGAAATCCTCTTCAATAAACAGTGCTGGGAAAATTGGAAACTCATCTGCAAAAGAATGAATCTAGACTGTTGTCTATCACCACATGCTAAAATTAATTCAAAATAGATTAAGAATCTGAATATAAGACCTGAAACAATAAAATGTATAGAATAAAACAGAGCAACTAAACTTAAGGACTTTGGACTTAAAGAGGATTTTACAAATTTGACCTCAAAGGCAAGGGAAGTAAAAAAGCTAACGTAAATTAATGGGACTACATCAAACTAAAAGGCTTCCGCTCGGAAAAAGAAATCATCAAGGTAAAGAGACAGCCATCCAAATGGGAAAATGTATTTGCAAGCAACACCTCTGATAAGGGCCTAATGTCCAAAATATACAAAGAACTCATATGACCCAATAATGACAATAACAAAAATAAATGATCCAATCAAAAAAATGGGTAGAGGACTTGAACAGACACTTCTCTCTGGAGGACTTACAAACATCCAACAAGTATATGAAAAGATGCTCAGCATTGCTAGGTATTAGAGAAATGCAAATCAAAACCACAATGAGATACTATCTTGCACCTGTTAGAATAGCTATATCAACAGGACAAGTAATAACAAATGTTGGAGAGGATATGGAGAAGAAGGAACCCTCATATGCTGTTGGTGGGACTGCAAATTGGTACAGCCGCTATGGAAAACAGTATGGAAGTTCCTCAAAAACCCAAGAATTGATCTACCATATGATCCAGCAATCCCTCTCCTGGATAATTACCCTAAAGACTTGAAAACCAATATCCAAAAAGATATTTACACACCGATTTTCATAGCAGCATTATTCACGGTGGTCAGAACATGGAAATAACCAAAATGTCCTATGATAGATAATTGGCTAAAGAAGCTGTGGTGCATATGTACAATGGAATATTACTCAACCATAAGAAGAGATGAAATGCTGCCATTTGCAAGAACATGGATTGACCTTGAAAGAATTATACTGAGCGGAACAAGCCAGACAGAAAAGGTTGAAAATCACATGATATTACTTATATGGGATATAAAACTAAAAGCAACAAATGAACAGGACAAACAAATAGAGACTCAAGGACATGGACAATGGACTAGTGATTATCAGTGGGAAGGGGTAAGGTGGAGAGGAATAAAAGTTAAAAAAAAATTAAATGTTAAAAAATAAAATAAAAATATAAAAATTTAATAATAAAATAAAATAAATAAAATTTCTTTAAGATAAATAGCTCTGCACTCACAACTTGTTCTACACAAGGTTTGGATACATTTGTCCCATTTTAGAGTAGATGATGGTTGAAATGAATCCAAGATAAAACAGATATATCCCTGAATGAGAGTACCCAAGGGCATCACCAAATAAATCTTCCTGGGCAAAGGAAGGTGTGAGCCAAAGACAAAAGAGGGAAGCTGTAAATATCATCTAGATATTTATAAGAAAGCTGAGTTTGCAAGCACACATGAGCCACTTTCTAGGTATCTACTGTTCTAACTGGGTAAAATTTGGGAGAGAGGGTTAAGGTAAAAGTTCTGATTATTCTTTAAATGGAGGCTGAGCTCAAGAACAAAAACAGCTTGATAGTAATGCTCCTTATTATATCCATAAGCAGATAAAGACCAGCATACATGGATTTTTAAAATAATAACAAAAATAACCATACAAATACCTAGGATAAAGAAATTAGTGCAAAATGGTAAGAAGGGATAAATATTAAGAGTGTCAATTACATATTTATGAACAAGGTACTAAATGATGAAAGGAATACACTAAGCTAACACAATTTAAAAATAAACAGTTAACAATTTAAGAGATACAGAGAAAGAATAATTTCCTAATTGGATAAATATTTTAGAATTAAAAAAAAATGAAGGTCAAAGCACATTATAATCATTTATAGGAAATCAGGTTCTCAAGGCAATATCAAATGTCATACATTTGCCCTCCCAAGGTACTAAGATATTCCCTTAGGGGAGAGAGAAAAGAAAGACCGAGAACAAATGGGCATTTTTCTCTTTTGCTCAAGACTTTAGTTTTCTATAATTTGCATAGAAGAGCTCTGTAGAGGATGCTCCAGACGTTTTTATTGATAGACTTTCTCTAACCTCAAAGACTTACCTTGAGGCTCAAAGCCTCTCTGAGCCTCACTTTCTGTGGCGATGTTAGTAATGTCTAACTCAAATAATTTGTGTTGGAACTGAGACAGTTATAAATCCACACCAAATCCCAATGTTAGTTCTCATATTTTTTTTTCTGTTAAACATGAGTATACCTCTAATATTTTAATAATGAGTTAATATTTTAAAGTTTTCCAAATTGAGAACCATATATTTTGGCCATTTCTCCTGTAAAACTCCACTATAGTTCACCTTTTCCAGAATGTCATATAAATGGACTCATACAATATGAAGCCTTCTCAGATTGTGTTCTTTCACTTAACAATATGCATTTAATATCCACTCATGCTTTTGCATGGTTTGATAGCTCATTCCTTTTTAATGCTGAATAGTATTCCATTGAATGCACTCTGACTTTAGCCCCAAACCATGCCAATGGTTTTCCATCGTGCCCTCACCAGCACCACTAAAGGTATTTGGAGCATTTTGTTTTGTTCATGCCATGGGATCTTGATACAATAACAATCTGTCTTCTAGCCACACTTGGCCACCATTACTGGGCCCAGATGTAGATTCAGAAAGAATGACCCTGAGGATCACTGAGCCAAGGTCATGAGAGCTGTGTACTCTCATGCTCTGTTTTACATAGCAACAGAGCCTCTTACTCCCACTGTATGGGAAAATGTTTGTTAATTTAAATTCAAGACATTTTCTTTCTGACTTTTACAACAAAAAATATGTTAATCTCCCCCTACTCTCTATGGCATAATTCAAAATTCTACAAGCATTAAGAGAGGTGATCAGGACCCAACATCCTGAGTTATTTCTCATTTTAACATGGAAATCTCAGAATTCAACTCCAGTTAGTAGAGCCCACTCCCCAGTAAATCCAAAAAGTCATATGATTGTCCTTTATTCTCCTCTTTGTTGAACATCTCTGTTCCCCTCTAGAAGTCCTCTTGCATGTGTATCTGTCTGAGTTGCCATGGCTTCAACTCTAGCCCCAGATTTGCCAGACCATAGAGCTATGGTCCGCAATACCATCTAACTGACTTAGGCTCTGGCTCCATTCACAATGCCTACATGTAGACACCATCTGATGTGTCTGTCCAGGTTCCAGAGCCTGAACATGCAACATAATCAACAGACATAAATGAACATCAGCAGCTATGTTTAGAATCCAGCCATTGTTGAATAGGACAAAGGAATATCCTGGATCCAAAAAGAACTAAACGTGCTCTTTCTTGAGAATTTTGAAATATAAATTAAGATCAAGGACTGGGAATTGAAACTGAATAATATAAAATGAAACATTGTAGATAATAATTATTTTTCAAATTGTGGAACACAACATGTTAATAGATCATGAAAAAATGTGATAACTAGTGAGTAATAACTAGTACTTCTGACAAAAATTTTAAAAGAATAAAATATATGATGTGAGAAAAGGTTATAGTCCGTTGCACATAGTAAGGATAAATATTGTTTCATAAAAGTTTTTTTTTTAGTTGTATATATATATATATACCTTCTGGAGCAAATGTAAAATATAGTTGTTATTTGAGCAATGGTTTAAAAGTGTAGTGAAACCTTGTTCTTTATGGATGTCCAAAAATTCTGGCTTTTCCTTTCTCAAATCTTAATTGTTCAACAGGTCTTTTGCATGAGGGTAAGAGGGGGCAGTTAATTATGCTTGCTTTGGTTCTACTATGAACCAAAGTAACCTTAGCTAATATGCTGGAAGCAAGATTTTGTTTGGCCGAGCTCCAGTCCAGGGTGAAGTCCTCATCCAAATATAAAGAAATCCAAGTATAATAAAAGCCCTGATCTGGCAGTATAATTAAATCACATCATCTGTAAGTTTACCTCTTCCTAGCCATGCGTCAGAAGGATTCTCCAAGAAGGATATTTGGATGGATAGGAAATGCCAGGACTTCCACTGAGCTCTTCTCTTACCAAAAGGAGTAATCATTTGATGATGTGGAAGTGGCCAAAAGTTAGGGGGAAAAAGACTAGATGCTTCTGAAATGTATAAACCTTAGGACATGGCTAAAAGATTCTTCCTGGATTCTTTCTCTAAAGTCCTGACATTAGTTTCTGTTTTATATTAGCATTCCCTTTTTGTCCAGTGCCAGTATAGTTAAAAGAGGGACCAAGCCTAGTGAGGTGTAGAATTGACAGCAGTTGGAATTACTACATAAACCAAAAATCCTTTAACTCTGAAAAATGTCTGTAAATATAGAGGTAGGATCCCTGTGTTTATATCTATGCCAGATATATAACCTAATGCTTCATCATAATTAAGTGGCTTAGGAGTAGGCTACTGGCCATCAGTAATTTTCCTCCCAAATTTTCAAACTTGAATTTCTAGATGAAGGTCACCCAAGGGAGTAATAGGAGAATGCCTAATTATAAGCAATTAAATTTCTCATGATCTGGATAAGCCAGTTAGTAGTAGGAGAGAATAAAGATGTAAGAGACAGAGAGAAGATTCTGGCAACACACAATTCTCTGGTTCCAGTTGACTTGGGTACCAGTTAAAAACCCACCCTTCCTGAAATTATATAAACAATACCCTGAGGATCTCTCAATAAATGCCACTTCATTCCTAAACTCAAGTAGTCTTCACACAAAGTATTGCCTTTGCTGCATTGTTATCAGGTTGTCTTGTATTTTCTTTAAAGTCTTCAGGATATAATTCCTCTTAGAAATAAACTGTGACAAAAGAAAGTTTTACTACATAATGTCATTTTCTTGAGAGATTGTTTCCCCAAAGAGAATTTTCCAGTAGACTCTTAAATAAGTAAACTAATTCAAGCAGGGTCTCTATTACTTCAGACCAAAATTATTCTGATTATTTTATGGTGACCTGTCCACTACCTTTCTAAAAATCAACCTGTGAGAAATCTCAGAAAATTTTCAGCAAAGCAAGATATAAAAAAATAATTGCAAATAATCAGCAATACTAAATGTAGTATGTTGAGTTGTTATGGAACCCACTTTAGAAATAAGGAAATTAAGGTACTAAGGCAAAATCTTTGAGGCCACTCAGGCGCTAAAGGACTGAGGTGACAATAGAATGCAGGTCTATTTGAAGCCAAAGTGTACATTTTTTTCCCCACAAACCACTCCTTCACATCTGCTGACAAGACAACCTCACCAAGGACAATTCCTGGGCTCTTCATGAACAGCTTTCAGTGTCACTTACCTGAAAAGATAAGATAATACTGACTCACTCACAGAATCTTCCTGGAGAAGACAGTTTTTTTTATCACTGTTGGTCTTGACTGGGCCCCAGGCTGCTAGAGTTGTTATAATGACTCCCAGTTAGAACCATTAATGTGTAATAGGGTGTTTAATTTATATTGTGAATTGGGGGAGCACACTGAATAAACAAAGGAATATTTATAGGGATCTTTCCAAAAGTACAGCCCTTCTTAGTCCTCACCCCTTCCCTAGAGTACGTGTTCCATATATCTGCAGGATGAAGCCCCAAAACCTAAAAGGATTGCAGGAAAAATTGTCTTTTGGATGTCCCTTCTGTCAGGTAGTTGAATCTGGCATTAGGGTGCAGTGGAGTCAGGAGCAAGAACCTAAAATAAATAGGTAATGAATTGAATTCAACAATGATGTGTCTCCATCCTTGAGAAAGGCTGAGTGCACGCTCCTCCAATTTCTTCCTAGCCAGGGTTTTCATTGTGTTTTATGGTCTTGTGTGCCCTAAAACCTTGAATTCTGGTTTCCACAGCTCTTCTCTCTTCTCACCCATATAATCTCAAGACTGAGATGTGCCATCCATCTGGCACAAGGTACAGTTACAGGGGTGATCAATTGCCTCATTCTCCCATTGTTCATTCTGTTTCCAGATTTCACCACTATAGGGACACTTCCATGTCCAACTAAGAGACTGTGAGCTCTGGCCTCAGACAGCACCAGGTTTAAACTTCAGCTCTTATATATATTTACAGGTTGGAAGACAGAACTTCTCAGAAGAAAGATATTTTAGGGTAAGAGTAAGTGGACCTATTTGAGCAAGGGTGGTCAGACTTGAGTAGCAGTCTTTCCCATGGGATTCTATCCTGTTTCTCACTCTCTGGTCACTTGTTGGGCACTTGTTCTATGTTGGAGTTAATGCCTAGGACCCCTGGAGCTTTACCTCTCCCAGTAAACCAGTGCCTTAAATGTCGCTAACAGCTTTTTAGGGCTTTAGAACCTTCCCTAAGCCTTACCAGTGACCAGCATTACAACTTCAGCAGCATCTTTAGCCCCACCCTGCATCTATTCTGATGTACCCAAATACTACACTACTTCTCTGTCGTCTTCCAGGGCTCAGCTTCATCCAAACTTGGTCTCTCACCGGGGCCACTGATGGACTCGATTGTGTTCTCAGTCTGTGTGTCATGAGTCTATATGTCATAGACTACATTCCACCTCTTCCTAGAACTGGAACCAGTCTCAGAACATTTAAGGGAAGAGCACATATGTCATATACTGGTGGGCAGATACTGCCTCTGGGTAGGGGAACAGACATGGCCATCACTAAAAACTGGAGACCTCCCAAAGCAAGTTCCCAGACCTCACTACTTTCTTGTACTTTTTCTTTGCCATTCCCTCATTTCTCTTTTGTTCTCCTTTACTTTAATTCTGCTTCTGTTGTTTCTTTTCTCTTTATTTTCTCCTTACTGCCATCTTTCTCTTCCTGCCATCTTTCCCTTCCTCATTCCTTCCCGTGTTATCCTTCTGCTTTCCTTTATATCTTTCTGATTCTCTCTATCTCCTTCTTTTCACTGTCTCCTGAAGCTATAGGCTTTTCCCCCAGAAAACTGGAAGAAGCTATGAGATACCCAGCTGTCAGGTGACCTTCCATCCATCCTTTATACTCCAAAGAAGAAACTAGGTCATATTTAGTAAGCAGTTTATAATCCAGAGGATCACAGATAACTCTGTGCCAGATGAACCCAGATTTGTGGTACAGAGCACTAGAGATGCTCTCTGCACTCCCAAGAGACTCCACCCTGAAAAGGCTCTGTGATGACAGCTCAACCCACAGGAGGAGTCTGAGGCAACTGCTACCCCTACACATACCACTTAATACTGTTTCTTGCAGTATTTACAAAGCTGTCCCACAGTGCCTTTCCCCAACCCTGATTTTCCTGTAGCCACCTGTATAGGGATGGTGACTGGTTACCTCCAAGCAAGCAAGGCTAGAATGGTTTATAGCCTCATTCTCCAAATTCTCCAAGGATATCTGTGATTTTGGAAGTGGCCCTTGTAATTATTCATGTGGGGCCACCTCCATGGGAACCCTTGAGCACGATTTTTGTTCTTTCCTCTACTATGTAATTTAAACACAGGCGTTTTTTTCTTTTTTTTCCTGCTGAATTGAAGTTGAAGGAAATGATCTTTTGTCAGCCTTAACCATGAGGAGCCCTAGGGATAAAAATCGCCCCATTCCTGGGTTTAGGTATTACTAATGATTCCCCCTCAGCACCAGGGACAGCGTCTTGCTGCAGGTAGGCCCAGCCTGAAGCCAGCATTGCTCTAACCTTGCCTGATTTCCCAAAGGGACCATCCACATCAGTAGCAATATTAAAGGAGAAAAGGATATGGTAAGATTCCATCAAACTCCTCCATTCACAGATGTAAAAATCCAGTTGGGGCAAGCCCACAGTTCTGAAATCTTTCTATTATGAGTTGATTTCCTCTGGCCTTAGATGGCAAAACTTCAAAGCCCTTAACATAATAGTAGACATGTATGCATATATTTATGGGCATGCATTTTCCTGTATTTGTGAATATAGTGTTTGGACATGTGTTCATTTGTGGGGATTTTTAATTACAAGATTTCTAGGATTCAATTAGATAAAGGATATTGTGAAGCATTCATCATAGGGCTTGAAATGACTTAGCCCCTTCCTCCTTCAGTCTCTTTGATCTCTAGTATAGAAATAAGTTAGAAAAGGGTTACTTCATAAAATCTTTCTCTGTCTTATAATTGTTGTCATTATCTAAATTACCATGACAGGTTGAAATAAAGAGTATTTTACCTCCCTGTTTCCCAACACTGGAGGAGACCAGCATAATGGAAATAATTAGAGAGTAGAAAAGTTATTTCTCATTTAGTAAGGTAGCTGTATCCATTGAAACCTTTTTTTAAGTTACTATACAGAAAAAAAGTTGTTTTATAGGATTTTGTGTAAAAGGGAAATAATAGAAATGTTCTATAGAAATCATTGACAAGCTTATTTTGTTTGTTCCAATAGGCAGGCAGTTTTCCTGTCAGATACCATAGAGAATGAGTGCCATGAACATATTCCTTTGAATGTTGTGAGCAATTTTCAGCAACAATTATTTAAAATATTTATTTAAAAATGTGGAGAAATTTGTCTCCCCAAAAACTGTGTAGGTAAGTATCAAAATACCTGTGTTTTGGAGGTTGGGTATAATATAAAAAGACCCTTCAAAACAATACAATGGCCTGCATTAAAGCTATAAAGGAGATCCATATAAAAGTGCTCCAAAAATACATGAGTGACACTAAAACACTGGGGTAGTTTGGGCTTGTGTGTTTGCTTTTGCTCTACACATCTATTTTGGGTCAGTTTAGTGGCAAGAGAAGTCTTGTTATATCTATGAGATACAGTCAGAATTTGAAACTTAAGTCAAAACCAGATTTCAGAGTCTCTGATTCATCCATGTTTTAAATAAATACAATTGGTTAGCACAAATATTGATGTGCTTTTATGTTAAGAGTTTACCATGTACTGGGCTCTGTACCTTAATTTATTTAATTTTCACAGCAACCCTGGGAGATAAGTATCATTATCCTCATTTTTTAGATGAAGAAACTAAGGTTTAATAATTTGCTCAAGGTATCAGAGAACACAGTGTTTTTTGGTACTGGAACCCAAGACCATCTGGACCAGAGTCTCAGCTACAAATTATACTTTTGTACTTGGAATAGCACTGTAATTCCTCTCAGTGAACAAGTGAAGGGGTAGATATCTCTCAGGCCCAACCATTCAACTAATGCCCTGGACTCAATTTCTGGACTGATGACATTGTTACATGAGACAAGAACTATCCATTATGTTTCTGAGAGGTGAGCTTGTCAATTTGTTGTTTCTGCAATTGCTAGAACACATATTCTCCCCGCTTTTTATCTATTCTGGTCTCCTCAGTTCTCCTGTAACACCACTTCAAGCCTTCCTGGAGCAAGGAGGACATCACCTGGAGGAGCCAGTAGTAAAGTCAATGATATTGACTCAGAATCTTGAGTGAGATGCCCAGAAATTTCAGGCCAAGAATGAAGGAATTACATCTGCAAATGAGGGTGGCAGTGGTGGCTTTTGCAACTCAGAAGTTATAAAGGTAATGGAGAGAATTTTTTTTAGAATATAGTTTCTAATGCCTTTATTTCATCCTGGAATTACAAATAGGAGGTTCATATTGGAATAGCAGCCCAAGAAACTATCTAGTTCACTTTTTTTTCAACTGCCAAGTTGAAGGTGATGCTCAGAGGCCAAGTGAATCACTTGTGGTGGCAGAGCAGGTGAACAGGTCACAGGTGGTTACACAGTAAGCAGGTGGCTGAGCCAAGACATAGCAAAGAAGTTGAAACAAGCTCACCAGCCAAGCACATTATGCAGTCAACCAGCCCAGCCTCGTCTGCCAACTTGACTGGGCCTTAGGATGCCCAGAAATCTGCTTAAACATTATTTCTGGGTGTGTCTGTGAAGGTGTTTCTGGAAAACTTTAACATGAAAATTGGTGGGTTGAGTAAAGCATATGACCCTCTTCAGTGTGAGTGGGCATCATCAGGTCTGCTCCGGGCCTAAATAGAACACAAAAGCTTAAGAAGTTTGGTTCTCTCTTTGCCTGACTAGTTGAACTGGACATCAATCTTCTCCTGTCTAAATATTCTTGCTTCTCAGGGCTTTAGACCTGTCTGGAATTTATAGCATCAGTTCTCTGGCTCTCATGTTGGCTTTCCTGGGTCTCCTGCTTGCAGATGGCAGACCATGAGAATTCTGTCTCTGTAATTACTTGAGCCAAATCCTTATAACAAATTTCACTTATTGGAATTAATCTCCTTTTGGTTTTATTTTTTGGAAGTATTCTGACTAATATAGCTACCTTTGCTGCTTTCCCACTCTATGAAAGTGTACCTAAAAGACACAAAATCACACTAATTCAAGCAAAAAGGGAAGTTTATTGGGGGTTCTTGATGGCTTGCCAAGCTGAATTTAAAGAACTCAACAATCAAGCTTCAGACAGGCAGAAACCTGAATCTTTTTGGCCTTAGATTTAGAACCAGGGACTCAAACACCACCAGAATTCCTTTTCCCATTTATTGTCTGTGCTCCTTTTTGAGCATTGGCTTTCCTTGCTTCTTTACAGAACTGATTTTTGCATGGGGCAGAGGACATGACTGCTGGCAGTTCCATATCCATATCAAAGCAAAAAAAAGCCTTTCTGCATCTCTGCCCAGAGAAAGGTATTGACTACTTTTTGTGTTACACACCCAGCTATGTGTGAGTTGGGGTTGGAATATTAAAATAGATATCCTTCATTAGAGCCACATTATAGGAGTGAAAGAAAGGCAATCCCTCCAAAAGCTACAGAAACGTCTGAACAGAAAGGAGGCTCTTCACTACTCTATCTGGGCCATGTGCATGCCGATGGAGTCTCAACAGTGACTAAAAGTGAGTAGGGCCTCAACACAGACTTAAAAATTACAGACTGACTTTTTTCATGCCACAACCTTTCATAGAACAATCCGAAGTTTTTTATTTCTAAGAAAAATATGTGCCTGTGCTGGTCAAAGGTCAAAGAACAAATGTCCACATTAAAATAGGACCTCAATACATTGAGTTGGATCTGCATCAACATAGAAACAAGAGATGAGGCCATAACTGTCCTAGGATAAGTACCTGATGGGGGTAAAGTGTTAAGTACCATGGATAACATGTAATTTCACTTCTCAGTTGAACGTCATTGGGGACCTGAAGGCAGAGTTGCCTTGGACGACAATTTAAGTCTTTTATGTGAGGGAACTGAGGTCCGGCAAGGGGAGGTGGCTTGTCAAAAAATACAGATAATTATTGGAGGGCTTAGGATTAGAGCCAGAATTTTCTGGGCCCAGAACCATATTCTTTCCCTAGATTCTCTCTTTGTGAATGTCTATTACTCTGGGCCACCCAACTCTAGATGTTTCTTTCCAATACCCATTGTATGAAGCTAGGGGTGGAAAACATCAATAACCTTCATTTCCTCTCTTAACCTCCATGTAATTTCCCAGGGTTGTGAAGCCCTGGCAGCAGACTGCTTATAGTAAGGATGAGGATGAGGGAGAGAGGGAGAAGGACTCTGTTGCTCCCCCCCAGAATATGTGGGTCTGCCTGCTCCCTAGATCAGCCCCAGACAATGACTAGCCACTTGAGGATCCAACCCTGACCTCTCCATGACTCTCTTTTTGCAGTGGAGGTAAAGAATGTAGAGGTAGAAAGAATGTGGGAGGAAAACAAGGAAGAGAAAAATAGTAAGAGAGAATGAGGGTGACAGGAAAGGAAGAAAGGAAGAAAGAGAAAAAGAAAAAGAAAGAGAAAGAGAGACAAAGAGACATGGTTGTCCACATGCATAGAAAGAGACCAATGATGATAGAGAGAGGCAAGGGCCACAGAGAGAGTGGGAGCTATAGAATTATTGGCTCTGCTGAGAACAAGGGCCTCGATTTTAGACTGACCAGGAGGTTGATGCCAGCAGACCTTTGCAGAAGAAAAATGAACTGAGAATGAGTCTAGCATGCATTCCTTCCATGGATCATTCAATCACAGCTGTTTACTAATACCTACAGTGACTCTGCAGGCAGGAGCTGAGAGTGATACAGCCATATACACTTACCATGCTTTCTCAGAGGCCCTGAGCCTAGCTATGGAAAGCTTCTTACAGGAAAAGACGAATCGATTTATAAAAGCCATTCATCCAATATATGTTTATTCCATGCCTACTATCATCTCAGCTAGTGGGGGAAGCCTTGCACTATCAGTCTCCTAATCCTGGGATCCCATCTTTTTCCAAGCCATACTGCTTTTCAGTTGGCAACATCATAATCCATCCACCTCCTTTCCTCCTCCTCCTCCATCATCATCATCATCATCATCATCATCATCATCATCATCATGAATCATCATCTTCAGAGCAGCTACTCTTTATTGAGTACTTATCATGTGACAGGCACAGCATTAAATATGTTATGTATGTTACAGGTGATCTGTGATGGAGGCCCTACTTATATCTGAGCTTTTTGAAACAAAGGCAAGCAACTGGAAATGTTATATAATTTTTTCTGAGAGCTAAAGAAAAGGAATAAGTGGGATCATCTATCGCAGCTTGTCCACAAACCTCCACCACTGCAATATTCTATTCATTTCAAATGCAGAGATATTGTCAAGTATTAAAGGGAGCTCTTTTCCCAAAAGATTGATTGGCTTTTAGAAATATTCAAATGAATCCAACTCTGTTGAAAATGTTTGTTCTTTACGCTGGAAACCCACATGCTTTTTCAGTTCCTAATTTACTTGTACCTTCATTCATTCGACAAATGTGGAGTGCTTATTTACTTTGTGTCTGACATTCTTCTACATTTTGAAAATATAAGTGTGAGAAAAACAGACAAAGCTTATAACCTGGTGAAGGGAGATTAAAGTGTAAAGGCATAAAGAGATTAATATGTAATATAAACACAGATAAGAATAATTACTATCAACAACAACAAAGAGAAGATAGACAGCAAAAGGAGGTGCTATTTCAGATAATGTGGTCCCTGACAGCTCTCTGAAGATGGTGCATTTAAGCAGAAGCTTAAATGAAGTGAGGGTCTAAGTTATGGGAATATCTGAGATATCAGTCTTGGCAGAGAGAAGAGCAAGTGAAAAGTCCCCAGAACAGAAGAATCCTATTTGGGGTCAAGGAACAGTGAGGAGGCCAACATTGCTAAAAAGAAGATGAGGTCGAAGCAGGCACCAGATAATTTAAGGCCTTGAGGAGCTTGATGTGGATTTGGAATTTTACTCAAATAGTCATATCAAGTTATTGAACATGTTCTAATTCACACATTACAATGGTCCATCTGGCTGCAGTGAGAATACATGAAGACAGGAAGATCAGTTAGGAGTCTCTGGCTGGTAACCAGATGACAGGTCATGATGGCTTAGGGAAGGTGGTAGCAAAGGATCTGGTGAGCAAGGGTCAGACCCTGGAGATAGTTTGCAGTGTGAGAGGAAAGAGATGAGTCAGGGATTACTTCACTATGAATCTGAGCAAGAGGGTGAATTTAGACAATATGTCTTAATTTAGGGGATACTGGGGGAGTGTAAACCAGGAAAAGAAGGAGAGAAAAAATCAAATGTACAGTTTGGAACATATATTGTTGGAGATGACTATGAGATATCTAAGTGGAAATATGAACTATGCAGTTGAATATATGTCAATAATTCCAAGAGGAGAAGAAAAATCTGGAAGTCATTAACATATAGATAATATTTAGCCATAGAACTAGATAATGTCACCCAGGGCGCACATACAGATAGTAAGAGAATGGAGCAGGGATAATCCCTGGAGTACACAAAGTTTAGGGATTAAGAGAATGAAGAAGATTTAGCAAAGGGACTGTAAATAGGCACTACTGAGACAGAAGGGGGCTAGAGAGTGCACTATCCCAGAAATAGGAGAAAGAAAAAGTTTCTGGAGAGAGATCAAAACTTTCTACAATTGTGTTAAATGTCCCCAGGTCACAGTCCCTTTGCCTGGGACCGACTGAGCTGCTGGGCCCTGTGATACCCTCGATGAGAAATGGAGGAGTTCCTATAACCAGAGTGTTTTGACATTAGGCCTTTGAATTTGACTCTGGAAAAATTTCAGTCCCTAGTTACAACAGAGCAACAGCTAGCCTAGAAGAAAAATTTTCAGGCCTCAGATAAATTTCAGGAAATACACTCTTACTGGAGCAAGTACTATGCCACATAGCTAGCTAGAGGTCACCTGTAGCTAGTAAGAACAATTGGACCTGTCTTAGCCTCGAGGTACCTGGAGTGTCAGAATACAAGAAAATCTTGTTATTTAGTAACATTGTGGTTTATTCAGTGATGTATATGCAATCAGAAAAGTGAGACAAGTCTAAAATCTGGAACATACTCTCTACTCCCACAGGCTTTCATAATTCCTCTAGGTCACAGGCCCAGCCACATGTAAGCCCCCTACTAGTGACTGGGTAGTTAGCTGACTTCAACAGGAATGACTAGGATCCAAAGCTGCCATAATATTATATAGATAACTGATTTTAGCTTTTCCTTGAATAAGTTTCTTGGTTCTAAACTAACCATAGCATGAGCCTCCATAAAAAATCTCAAAAATACAAATTTTATAGATAACCTCATTTCAAAATATTTCCACCATTTACAAAGGTTTTATGAGGGGAGGAGTACACTTGCTTTACTGGGAACTAACTTTTCCAACCTCCAAGTAACACATGTGAGCTTGGCTGAGTACCCATTCTCAGGAGGCCAAGAGATCCCCATGCAGATGTTCCCCTAGATGGCTGAGTCAGGGAAGCCTCAGAGGACATCTGAGATGTGTTTCTTACTATAACCCAGTAACCAGTGCCTTCTCTTTCTCTGCCTTCTGTATCTCATAAAACTCTCCTAGTTTTAACTTACAACAACCTAGTGGTAGAACTCAGCAAATTTGAGCACCCCTAAAGAGTCCATTCACACACAAAAAAATTGTAAACTTGATGAATGTAACTGAGTCTATCCTGGAGAAGAGAGAAGGGAAGGTTTACATCTAAGACTATACAGAAAATTCTTCAAAAGCTTTCTGGATATTTCTGTTCTCTCAAATTTTTGACTTCCTTTAACCTTGGACCCACATCCTGCTACATGTACTCCACCCAACCTTTCAAGTCCCGGACCTCAGGCTCTTATCTCTTTCTCAATCCTATCCTTGTCTTCTATATTGCAGTCTGGTAACCACCATTATTATTATTATTATTATTATTATTATTACACTTTAAATTTTTGCAGCAATTTTAGGTTCACAGCAAAAATGAAAGATACAGAGATTTCCCACATCCTCCCTGCACCCACACACGAATAGCCTCTTCATTATCAACATCCTCCACCAAAGCGATGCACTTGTTACAACTGATGAACCCACATTGACACATAATAATCACCGAAAGTCCATTAGAGTTCCTTCTTGGTTTTGTACATTCTGTGGGTTTGGACAAATGTATAATGACATGTATCCACTTTTATAGTATCATACAGAATAGTTTCACTGCCCTATTCATCCTTTCCTCTTCCACAGTCCCTGGCAACTACTGGTCTTTTTACTGTCTCCATAGTTTTACCCTTTCCAGAATGTCATATAGTTGGAATCATAGACTATATAGCCTTTTCAGATTGGCTTCTTTCACTTAGTAATATGCATTTAAGTTTTTTTCACTTCTTTTCATAGCTTGATAGCTTTTTTTTTTTTACACTGAATGATATTTTATTGTCTGAATGTGCCACATTTATTTAGCCATTCACCTACTGAAGGATGTCTTGGTCAATTCCAAGTTTTGGGAGTTATGAATAAAAATTATTATAAACAGGTTTTTATGTGAACATAAGTTTTTAATTTTCAATTAAATACAAAGAAACATGATTTCTAGAACATATAGTTAGAGTATGTTTAGTTTTATAAGAACTGTCTTCCAAAATGCCTGTACTATATTGCTTTACCATTAGCAATGAATGAGACTTCCAGGTGTTCCATATCCTCATCAGCTTTTGTTCTCAATGTTCTGGATTTTGGCCATTCTAATAAGTGCATAGTAGCATCTCACTGTTTTATTTTACATTGCCCTGATGGCATATGATATGGAGCACTTTTTCTTATGCTTGGTTTCCATCTGCATATTATCTTTTTCGAGGCAATCATCTTTTTTATGTAACTTTAGCATATCCTTGAGTGGCTGCCTCCAACCCCCAAATGGTAAGATATCCTAATTTCTTGTTATAACCAAAGTGTTTTTATGATGTCTCCTTCTACTTAGTCTGTTTTCACCTAGACTCACATTCTAAACAGCATCATCTTTATCTCTTTTTCCAATTTTGATCCAAATCTCTTTGAGACATTCATGATCTCTGGCAATTGTTAAGGTTATTTGGAATGTAACCTTGTACAACAATAAAGATAATTACCGTGCATTGAGCACTGACTATGTGCTGGACATTCTGCTAATCACTTGGAGCATGTCATGTTTTGTAATCTGTACAACAGCTGCAAGATGTGCTATTATCACTCCCACTTTATAGTTAAAGAGTTGAGATCATATCACTGATAAGAGGTAGAGCCCATCATCGTAAGCACAGTGTTTTTAGAAGGAAAAGGATTGAAGTTTCATGCCTCTGCTAGCCTTTCAATGGTCCAGAAGAGCCCTACTCACCCTTCTTAGAGGTCAGGAAACATCTCTCACTGTTCTGACATTCATAAAGATAGGCCCCTTGGCTCATGAAAGTGGCCTTTGCTACTTCAAAGCTCTTGGGTTCTTTGCAGTGAAGCATGTTTCTTAGCATTATTTTTTTTTGAGCCAGTTTTTTTTTAAATTATAGACCAGTGGTACTGTGTGTTCCATGAACAATCATCTTCGTGACATGTTATTCTGAAGCTTGGCTTCATTTACTGTGACACATGCTGGTTATGAAATATGCAAGCAACTCAAGTTGTAATGAAGTGAGGTTGAGGAAAGATTAAATTGGAATCTGAACTAATGCCAGCTAAGAGACCCTACCTCCACTTTATTATTATTATTATGTTTAATAAACAATCATTCATGTTCCAAGGAAAGGGAAACAATCAGAGGCATGGCAGGGGAGCCATAAAAAAATGCTTTAAAGCTTGAATAAAAACATGTTTGTTCAACCCAGAGCTGGCCTTTTGTATTATTGTTATTCAAAATGAATGCAGAAATTGTCAAATGCCTAGAGGTGTTAGAGGTATAGAAGTGGAGCTAGAGTTTGCAGAGAGGAGACAGAGGCACACCTCTTCTCCCCCTCCTCCCAAACAAGTCTCAACTACTGAAAAGAAGATATTCTGAACTTCAAAAAAGTAGCTGATGCATCGGTCCAACAGGCTGACCACCTGATGAATTGAATTCACAGCTCTTCTCTGTCTTCCAAATACTTGGAAATACTCTGATCTCCCATGAGGAAAATGAACACAATTATCCAGAACTAAAAAGAACACCTCAAAGAATAGATGTCACCCTGACTTGAGAAAGCAGAAATGGGCCTGGACATCAAAGCAAAGCATAGCTAAAGGTTAAACCATTATTGCTAAATTATTATGTATCCAGAGAAATTGGGTGTATAGAATGTAGTTTGCATGGAACTTAGATAAGAAACTGAGCAATAGTGTATTGATGTTCCTCAGCACTGCCTGGTGGGACAGAGAATGGACCTATCCAGAGGCATCTTTAGTCAGTAAAAAGATTGCTCTTTGCTGTAAGTAAGTGACATTGAGGCAGACAGAACAAGACACAGCCTGTGCTATGACTTTGCATTTTTCCAGCCACATCTGGGAGTGGTAGTATCAATCAAGGTCTCACCAGAAGGGCATACCACACTCAAAACGGGACAATTCAAAGAGGTATGGGCAGAGTGTAAAGAAATCACAAGTAACTAATAACATTGCCACCCTAAGATTTAACAAGGAAAGGAGACACTCACGAGAATCGAAAGGAATAGAAAAATGTGGACATACTCCCTGGGAGGAGCTGTAATCTTTCATATGGGGACATAAACAGTCCCAGGAAACTTTGAAGGGAGAAAGCCAAAGAAATAACCTGATTTCCCTTCTTCTCTTTCTCTGATCACTTGTTGGTGCTACCCTTTATACTACCCAAACAGAAGCTAGTGAGAAAGAGAACACAGATATAACCGCTATAGATTATCTTCCTGGAGCAGAGGAGACTAGATAGAGAAATTAGAATGACAAATGGAAAGTGTTTAGCCCAGAATGATGGCAGAGAAGCCAAGTACATGCTTTACAGTTAACACATGCCTACACTGAAATTCTGGCCTTGCCATTTGGAGCTGCATGACCATGAGCCAGTTTCTTCACTTCTCCAAGCCTTAGTTACTTCATCAGTGAAGTAACACTAGTAATTTCTACCTTGTGGGGTGGCTATGTAGGTTAAAAGTTATGTTAGACATCCCATATGGCTTGTCTCACATCCTCTCAGATCACTGTTTGGATCTGTCCATTGCTACAGCAACTGGTTACACAGAGGGATAAATTCAGAACATCTCAGCTCAACCTGCACCAAGCATCTCTTTCATTCTGCCCCACAGCCCTTGTGTACACCCCCTCCATGGGATGCCTGCAGAAGCCTACTCAGCCATTCTAGCAAATGTATAAATCTACAAGATGGAAGGAATTAACGCAATGAGGCTCAGAGAAATTATGTAACTTGCTCAAATAACTAGACAGATGTGAGATTTGAACACAGGTCCATCTGATTTCAAAAGCAACATTGTTTCCCTTGTTTGGGAAAAGAATCGTAATACAAATAACCAGATATATTTAAATTAAGTATTAGAGGATGCTATGGAAATAGAAGAGCAAAATAAATGAAAAAAAAAAGAAAAGGAAAGAGAGGGAGAGAGAGGCAGAGACAACTACAAAGGCACACACAATGATTATTGAGGTTGTAGGATTAAGTAAACCACAAGTTATGGATCATGGTGTTTTAGAATCTTTTTCTGAGTTGTAGTTTACAATTTAGCATCCTAACTTTGCTTGTTATTAAGCACTACCACAAGGAGTGATAAAGACCTATTAGCATATTCAATTAAGATTTTTAAAAATAATTTATTTTTCAATTATAGTTGGCATATAATATTGTAGTAGTTTCATGTGTACAACATGGTGATTAGACATTAATATATCCTATGAAATGATCACCTCAATAAATCTAGACCCATCTGATACCATACATAGTTATTACGATATTGTTGACTACATTTCTTATATTATATTTTATATCCCCATGACTATTTTGTAACTGCCATTTTGTACTTCTCAACCCCTTCCCTTCACCCACCCACAACCCTCTCCCATCTGACAACCATTAAAATGTTCTCCGTATCTATAAATTTGTTTCTGTTTTTTTATGTTGTTTTTTTAGATTTCATGTGTAAGTAAAATCATATGCACTTATCTTTCTCTGTCTGACTTACTCCATTCAGCACAATACCATCTAGGTCGATACATGTCATTGCAGATGGCAAGATTTTCTTTTTTATGGCTAAGTAGTATTCCATTGTATATATGTACTACCTCTTCTTTATTTATTCAACTATCGATGAACACTCAGGTGGACTCCATATCTCGGCTATTGTAAATAATGCTGCAGTGAACATAGGGACTCACATGTCTCTTCAAAGTAGTGTTTTAGATAAATACCCAGAAGTGAGATTACTGGGCCCTTCTTTGTTTCTCGTTATAGCTTTTGCTATAAATTCTATTTTGTGTAAGTATTGCTACCCTGGCTTTCGTTTGTTTGTTTTCATTTTCATGACATATCTTTTTCTAGCCTTTAACTTTCAGTCTGTATGTCTTTTGATGTGAAGTCTTTTGTAGACACATATGTAAGGGTCTTGTTTTCTTACCCATTCAGTCACCTTATCTTTTGATTGGAGTATTTAATCCATTTACATTTAAAGTAATTGTTGATAGATGTATAGTTAATGCCCATTCTATATAGATTTTGATAAAGACACTGCATCTCAAGTCAATATCTCAAGCATAGAAAATGAAATTTATTACTACTTTTCTCTTTTTAGCTAGGGCACTAGGAATCTAGAAAGGAATAGAGCTCATCAGTGATAAATATCTAAGATTCTCTAGTCTCTATTTCTGGATTTTCCTGGCCCCCAGGAACCTTGACTTTGTGTTTTGATTTAAACTTTTCTTGGTCCTAGAATTTATTTCTTTATAGTACATCAATTTTATTTTACATATTCGTGAAAGTAAATTCTCATGTTTTGTGGCATTAAATAAATAAATATTGTCTATTGGATATTTACATTGTTACCCCCTTATAGCTACAGCTGACTGGATTACTTTCCAACTTCTATGTTCAACACTTTAAATAACTTAACATAAAGCACATTGAATTAGACTCTATGTTAGTAAACAAAAACATGCCTGAGTAGTTAAAGAACTTACCGAAGAAAATCAATAAACCTGGAGATTGTTCCATTTTAAGATTCCATTTAAAGTTCCAATTTCATCTCAGAGAACTAGGTGAACTAGAGGCAAGGATCCTTACAGCAAAGGAATCTCTCTGTTTGCTTTATTTCTTTTTCTGTGCCGCTACCAGGTTTTAGAGGATTACATAAAATTTGGGAAAGAATGACTGACACCTGTCATTTTGAGACAGTTTTTCCAAGCTCGGCCTTTCTGATTTTAGTGTTTTTAAACATAATTGGCAGCTGAAAGTAGAGTTCTACCAACTAAGACATTCTAGAAATAATCTAACTTTACAAATATTTCCCATGACTAATGAATTTATGCCTGCTACATGTAGATGATTGAACAGAAAATAGTAAAGCACATCTTCTGACCGATAGCCCCATATTTTCAATAATAGTGCCCTGAACAACAGAACATAAGAGCCTCATGTGCACACAGCCAATAAAGACATAATTAATATCATTTCAAAAAACAGATATTAAATAAATATCCTACCAAATAAAAAAGTAGGACAAGTGCATCTATGGGTGTGGCACTAAAGGAGGAAACAAATTAGTAACATAGATTTAATGTCTCCATTTTAGAGGAAATAAGTATGCTTCGACAATACCCTCAAGTCATCAAATACAGGAAGGTAAAGTGGAAAGATAAGATGTCCAAAAAGAATAAAGACAAAAAGAAAAATTCTGAAGTATCAGCCATGAACAACTGAAAAAACATGCCACATTCTTAGGTAGAATAATTAATATCACCGAGATCTCCCTTAAGTTAATTTATAAATTCAATGCATTAGCAAAAAATACCATCAAATTGTATTCTGGAGTTATGCGAGTTAATTATAAGATATACTTAGAAGAACAAAAAGCAAGAATAGCCAGAAATATTGAAAAATAAGAGGGGGTGGTGGGGCTATTACAGTAGCCCTTTAATTTATTTAAATTAATTGCAAAATCTTTATAATTAAAATGGTGTGGGGTTGATGAATAAATGAATATATATTACAAAGGAAAATATAAAATCAAGAAATAGACCCAATTTCATATGGAAATTTAGTGTTCTATAATGACAATATTTCAAATCAGTAGAAAAAAATAATTATTTAATAAGTGCTATTGAGATAACTGGATAACCACATAATTAGAATTAGGTCTATTCCTCACACCATGCTCAAGTATGTATTCCAAATGTATCAGTTACTTAAATAGAAAATAAAATAAAATAAAATAAAATTCTACAGGTACTAAAAAAAAATGAGTGATTTCCTCCATAATCCAGGAGAAACTTTCCTAACTTAGACAAAAAATCAAATGCAATAAGGAAAGTACTTATATACTTTCTACTGAAATGAAAACAAACTCCAGAGCAAAATTAACTGTAAAATTTTTCAAAATCTTAATAGCAATTGAGAAAAAGATTTGCAATTTATATCTCAAAGGGTTAATAGCCCTAGCATACAAACCTTTTATAAAAACAGAAGACTAAGAAAAATCTCATTAAAAAATAACAAGAGATTCAAAGACCCAGATCAAAGAAAATAAATGTCCCTTACACATATGAAAAGATGCCCAATCTTACCTATAATAAGAGACTTGAAAATTACAACTACACATATAGCATTTTTCAATCAGATTGACACTATTCCCAAATGTTTGATAACATACTTTCAGAAACTATATGGGGAAGTGGGGATTTTTAAAAATTGTTGGTGAGAATACCAAATGATAATAACCAATGCGAAAGGTAATTTGAAAATGTCTAGAAAAATTTCATGTACTTTTACTTTTTAAATTGTCAATCTAACTTCTAAGAATCTATCTGGATGTTATGATGAAAAAAAAAAGACAACTGCATAAATTAGCTGAAGAGATATCTTACCAACAAAAGATTGGAAATTACCCAAATGCTCATTAACAAGATAGTGATTGAAGAAACAACGGTACATCCATATAGTGAAATTCCATGTAGCCAGATAAAGAAATTGGGAATACTTTCATATACTGCCATGCAATGATCTCCAGGATATATCATTGTCTGAAAAAGGCAATGTCAAAAAAATAGGCCATTATTCATCTAAGCAAGAGGTGCAATACAGATATATAATATTTTGCTTTTGTTTTTTAAATGGAGGGATAAACAAAAACATCAGTGATGACCTGTAGACTGAGTGAAGACACAGAAGTACAAGGGTGAAAGAGAGAAACTATACTTCTCAGATATGTAGTCTTGACTCTGGAATTCTTTAAAACTTTTACATAATTATAAAACAGAATCAAAATTTAAACATTCTAAAAATAAAAAAGTGAATAAAACAAAGGAAAACAAATCTATAGTAGCATACCACTATAGTGAGATAACACAAAAAGAAAGTATGTTGGCTACTTAAAAAAAAAAATTGAGTGGATGCAAAATAAACAGAATTAAATACAATCCTGTGGTCATAAATTTGAATGGAAGTATCAATATGGGCTCAGGATAATTTTAACTTTAAAATATTTTTTAGCTTTGTTTATGAAAAAGAAAAAAAAAGCCAAGTAATAAAGATCAACCCAAAAGTAATAATCACTCTTAGTTCCCAAACTGTGGTCTCTAAATACCACTTCCCACTAAAAGGAACCAGAACTTAATGATTCCAGGTCCAGAGCAAGAACATCTCTTCATACCTAAAACAAAATAATATCTTAAAATTCATTGAGAGCTTGCCCGAAGGATTAAGGAGTCACCTTGAAGAATTCCCACAGGCCAAATTAGGGCATAAGAGGATATTAATACAATGGATTGTAACACTTTAAATATTCTTAAGTCCATTAGTTCAAAATTATACTAAAGAAAAATATTCCCTCATTGGTCAACTTTGGAGGTCAGTTATCAAATCATTATTTTAATAAAGAAAAAAATCAAACACTTATTCTACCTTTTCTATACAATATATATCCTTAGATAAGCAAATAGCTGATGAGGGACAATTTCTCTTTATAGAAATGTTTCAGCTGGTAAATGAAGAAGGAATAATGTAATCATAAAAGCATCATTTCACAAAGCCCTAATGAAGTGATAGATCTAGGCAATGGTCATCAATATCTGTTAACATTATAAAAAGAGAATCAACTTCGCATTATGTGTCAATTGATAAACATACACATTACAACCTTTGAATTAGTCTTGTCAAAAAAAAAGTCAAAACTGAGTCTGAGCAAGCCTCTAGGTCTAATTACAAATTTACAAGAAATACAAAGGACAGAGGAACATGTAATCAGCAAATTGAAATTTGTTTTATAGAAAAAAATGATATACTTTTTCAACAAATAAACTGAATAGGGGAAACAGGAGAAAGGGAGCACCTACAGATTAAAACAGGCTTCAGCAAGCTGTGGTCTACAAGCCAAATCTGGCCAACACATTGTTTTTATAAATAACACTTTATTAGGACACCTTCATTTCCATTCATTTATGAATTGTGTATGGCTATTTTTGTGCTACAATGCTAGAGTTGAGTAGTTGTGACAGAGAGCGTAAGTCCCCAAAGACTGAAATGTTTACTACCCAGCCTTTTATAGAAAAAGTTTGCCAGTCCCTAAATTTAAAAACTTCTAAAAGACATAGCAAATAATTATGATGTGTGTACCTTATTTTGATTATGATTCAAATGAAAGTTTGTAAAATAAAAATAAAAGCAGTTAAAGAAAAGGAGAACGTAAAAGGATAGCTAAAGACAATTTGATAATGTTTGACTAGTAGGAAAGGTAAAGGAATACTGGGCCTTCGGATTAAGAGATCAGGAAGTATGAGGTCATGGATACCTGCTGTTGAGAACCCAAAATGAGAGAGACCTAAAAAACATCTTAGTAGTAGGTGACGATGAGTCATCTGAATAGGAATGATGTCAGAAGAGCAATAGAAGTAGAACCCAATATATATCCAAGAAAAATGAAATTACTATCTTAAAGCTATACCTTCACCCCATGTTTATTTCAGCATTATTTATAATAGTCAAGACATGGAGCAACCTAAGTATCCATCAATGAAGAAATGGATTAAGAAAATGTGAGATATGTATATGAATACTTTTCGGCCATAAAATAAGAAGGAAATCCTGCCATTTGTGAAAACATTCATAAACTTTGAAGGCATTATGCTAAGTAAAATAACTCAGAAAAAGAAAAATACTATGCGATCTCACTTATATGTGGAATCCACAAAATCTGAACTCATAGATACAGAGAACAAATCGGTGTTTGTCAGAGATATGGTGCATGGGGGAGATGGGTGAAGGTGATCAAAAGATATAAATGTTCAGTTATAGAATAAATAAGTTCTGGAGATGTAGTGGATAGCATGGTGACTAAAGTCAACAATACTATATTATATATTTGAAAGTTGCTAAGAGAGAAGATCTTAAAAGTTCTCATCACAAAAACAAAATTGTTTAAGTATGTGAGGTGATAGATGTTAACTAAGCTTGTTGTGGTTTCATTTCCCAGTATATAAATATGTCAAGTCATTATAATTTATATCTTAAACTAATACAATGTTATATGTCAATTATATATCAATAAAACTGGGTGGAAAGTAAAACTCCAGAGTGTATAACACTACCTGTACAAGTATTACATTGAAAAAGAAGAAATATAGAACAATCCTGCCAGAGTTTCAGCAGTTGAGAAAAGGAAAGGGAGTATGAGGAAACAGGGGGGTGGGGGGGAAAAAAAGCCAACCCTAAGAATGTTAAGAGAGACTTGAAGCAAAATGGAAGTGAATATTATAGGCCCTGGAACAGGAGCATAATGTTATTTCTTATGTGTGGTGCCAAAAACTCCACTAATTAAAAAAAAAAAAAGTAAGGCTGTCAATTTTGTAAAATACTTTGGTTATCAAAAATAGGCCTTGCCAAAGTGTCTGAGGTGAACAAAGGCAGCCAGTAGCTAGCGCAGAAGCTTGCACACAGCGTGTTGTTGAATTGGAAGCCCAAAAAACAAATGACTTCTGACTACTTCAGAGAATAAATGTCCTATTTGTCACCATTTGGACAAAAACCTCATACCATGAAAGAACCCTCAGTTAAACCTTGTGGACTTCAAAAATCATACAGAGGAGCCGTCTTAATTTCGAGCTCCTTTTTTTCTAAGGGTATCTGGTCTTTTTATTTAAGACACCATTGATAGAGAGTCTTGTGTTTACAGACCAGCCAGATCCCAGAACACCCTCTGCCCTACAAAGCTGAAATAGAAAGCAATTTGCAACTGAATGGCTCTGCTTTGATGATTTGGAATCCCCCTTAACGTTGCCTTTGATGGGCTTCTTTCTGTCAGCAGCTACAATATCACTTTCTCTAATTAACTCTGATGTTTCCTTTGAGCTTTTTTTCTAAGAAGGAAAATCATGTTTAATTCAGAAGGGCTATCATTACCTTGATGAATGGAAAACAGCTCTAAGCCACAGGCTTGTGAGAAGCAACAAAATCAAAATGATTACATCCCCTGGCATGGCCCTATTCAAGTCCTTCCTACAGGTAGTTCCCTAATCAAGGGTAGAGAGTTTGAGGTAGAAAGCATGAGGTGGAAAAGGAAAGGTTAATGAAGGCAGCAGCTTCTAGGTTAAGGTTGAGCCTAAGCTGAAGGTCCTAGCTAATAAAACAATTGTTTTTTCTCTGTAGTATATGACCTCTGGAGTAAAGTGTTATCTCTGAGCTGGGCTCAAATTCAGACTCTAGCCATATTATCTGCATACAAATTTTTAACCTCCTTGATATGCTCTGCAATAGATTGTTTTAAGAATATATTGATAAATGACCTACTTTGTGTAAAGCACCCAGCACCTCTTAGGAGCAAAACTGATATTATCTCACTATTCTCTATTCTCTGATTGAGTTCTTCTTCCCAAACAAGACCTGTTGAACCTTACTTAGCATGCACATGACATGCTAATTCATTCAAGTGTTATACCCAACTCAAATTAAATGTATACCTTATTTACTTCACCCAATTTTGACCATGCGTGAAGGGGTCAGGAGCATGGATAATCTCAAAATCAGATCACAAAGAATCATCTGCATTTAGCTTAAAAAGATGGATGGAAGAATCTTTTCTCACCCCAGAATTCCTTGAATCATCTCTTAAGCAAGAATTGTAGTCTACTGGGATAATATAAATGTGCAGACTACCCAGTAGAGACAGAGCAAGCTTTCCTTGGAGCAGCCACAGATGACCCAGGAAGTGTTCAACCAACAAACTAGAGAATTAGAAATTTCCACACCTTGGTATGTAATAGTTCAAGGTCTGTGCGTCAAAATCAAATTTTGTTCTTTAATCATCAGGCCAAAAGCATCACAAAGTTTCAACAGCACTGAAGGTAAAGTAGCTTTTCCATATCAGATTCTAATATTTCCTTGGACCTGAATCAGGCCTGAACACAAACCAGTGTGAAGAGTTTGACAGGCACATCCAGAGGTACGGCACATGGTCAGTCCTTTGGGAAGATGGTGTCTTTGTTCTGCAGAATGAATATGTCATCAGAAATGGCTGATGGTATGGACATTTAAAGAAAAATCTTTTGTCTTTGACATACCTTCCTCCATTATCTAATTTTCAGCTTGAAACCCAAACTACTAACTCCTATAATGGCCCACCGATTTCCCAAACTCTGAATTTCTCTATTCTTCAAATTAGAAATTATTTGTTCATTCCTTTTCACCAGGAGTCTTGGCCATATAGCAAATACCCAGACCCACCTGGTTCTAGGCCCCTTAGCAAGCGTGTGGCCAAACTTCACCATTTTGCTGTTAGACCCACTTCAACCCTGGTACTGCTGGCTCCAAAATCCTAGATTCGAATATAATCTTACCATCTCAGAAAAAAATTTAGATCATTCCCTCTGTATTTCAATATTCTTTATTTTATTTTTCTGCTTGGAATCAAATCAGTTACTAAGCAGTCCCTTCAAATTTTTAACCTGTAATAAGCTGTGATCAGCTTCAAGTTATTGCCCATGAAGAGCTGACAACCAAGTTCTCTCACATTCTGTACTTGAACAATTGGCTGTTGCCAATGTTTAATAATATAAAAATATTTACTTAGTTTTTTAATTCGGTTAACATTCAATCTCTTTTAGCATATTGTGTGCGAGATACTCAACTATACACTATTTTTCTCTGTACATTTTTTTACTTGAAATATTTTGAGATAAACAGTATACTTATGACACAAATAAGAAAGCCATTTCTAGTCATCTTTCTGCCATATCACTCTCTGGCTTTTTCTATAGTCATGTAAGCATGAACACAAGCTTCTCAGAAAAGCATGGTACAAAACAGCATATCACTGTTTCACTAGAGAATTTTGAAAGAGTTCCTCAGAAGGTACTGAGCTTATTTCCTTCAATTCCTATTTCTCCAATGGCTGTGTGATGATTCCTGTTGGCAGCAAGTTGGTTTTGATCCAAGTTGGGTATTCCTCCAGTACTTTTATTCTATGACTTCTCCATTTTTAGTTATTAATTTTATTTCATTTTTAAGTTGGCTAAAGCGAGTCTTCAAGAATTTTTCATGAAATTATTTGTATTACGAAGTTTTATTTAAATTTTTCATATCTAAAAATGTCTTTTCACTATTTCCCTCTCATTAAAGAACTTGATTTGGTTTAAAGTTCTTGGGTAAAAACTCTTCATACTTCAATTTTCATAGAAAAAGATTGTTCCATCATTTTCTGATTTTTATTGATATAGAAGAAAATCATGGTAGCCTGACCCTTGTTTTCCTGTGGGAACCTACTGTTATTTCTTGGCTAGATACTAATAGAATTGTTTTCCTTTAATAATGTGCTTATATATTTTTTCTTCTTTAGAGTGTCTATTTATGGGCATTTTTCACTGACTTTTTAAAAGAACTTGATTCTTTTCAATATAATTTGTTTTGTTTTCTTCCTCAGGAAACTTTTTTTCCACTATATCTTTTCTTTCTACTATGTCTACTATATCTTCTATTACTTTTGCTTTTTTAGAGAATTAATTATCTGATTACTCTCCGTCTTCTGACCTCCCTATGCAGTTTTCTTTTACGCCAATAGACAGAATAGGAGGATAGCCTTTGCTCTGTTTTCTTCTCACTTAAGAGATGGAAAACCTATTTCTCTAAACTACAACTTAGGGGCCAAGTTAATGAAGATAGCCTTAGTTCAATTATTTGGCTCTCATTTGCCAAGATTCACTCATCTATTATGATTTTGTTCTATTAAATAGATTTCTTCTATTTTTCGGAAATCTAAATAAAAATATGCATGGCTCTCCACCTTCCAGGATGCAATGTGTTATGACAGATATCCCTATCACTATTTTCTACATAATTGTCTTTTAGAGTTTGCTTTCACTGAGTTACTAAGGAACAGAGGTCACACCTACCATGGATGGGTTTTGTTTTGCCTTCCCAGTGCTTTAAAAAGAAATCAATAATATTGTTGAGATGTGAATACCACCGAAGTGGTCTACTAATTGAATGCAATCCTTATCAAAATCCCAAAGATTTTTCTTTCAAAATTAGAAAAAAATCTATCCTAAAATTTATATGACATCACAAGGGAACCCAAATAGCCAAAACAATTTTGAAAAGGAATGAAGTTGGAACTCTCAGACTTCCTGAATCCAAAACTTACTGCAAACCCACAGTAATCAAATCAGTGTGGTAGTGACATAAAGACAGACACAAACTTATGAAATAAAATAGAGAGCCTATAAATAAACCATCATATATATGGTCAAATTATTCTCAACAAGAGTGTCAAAATCACTTAATGGGGAAAAAACAGCCTTTTTAACAAATGGATATCTGCATGGAAAAGAATAAAGTTGGATTCTTATCTTACATCATATATAAACATTAACTCAAAATTAAAGACCAAAGCATATAAGACTATAAAACTTTTAGAATAAAATATAAGAGGAAAGCTTCCTGACATTAAATGTGCCAATAATTTCTCAAATATGACACCTAAAACACAAGCAATAAAAAAGTAGATTACTTGAACTTTGTCAAAATTGAAAACTACTGAGCATCAAAAGACACTATCTTCAATTTAAAAAGGTAACCCATTGAATGAGAGAAATATTTGGAAATTCTATATCTGATAATTGATTCATGTCCAGAATATATAAAGAACTAAAAACAAACAACTCAATTGAAAATGGACAAAAGACTTGATTAGCCATTTCTTCAAAGATATACACATTATGAATGAAAAGACATTCAACATCACCAATCATTAAGGAAATGCAAATCAAATCATAATTATATAACACCTCACACTATTATTAGGATGACTATTATTTTTAAAATCCATAAAATAACAAATGTTAGTGAGAATGTGAATAAATTGGAGCCCTCCGACACTCTTGGTGGAAATGTAGCCAGTATGGAAAATAATGTTGCAGTTTCTCAAAAACTTAAACATAGCATTATCATATGATATAGCAATTCCACTTCTGGGTATATACTCAAAAGAATTCAAATAGGGACTTGAACAAATATTTATGCACCAGTATTCATAGCAACATTATTAACAGTAGCCAAATGGTGGAAGCAATTCAAATGTCCATCAACAGGTGAATGGATGTATAAAATGTGATATGTAAATACAACGTAATATTATTAAGCCTTAAAAAGGAAAAAAATTCTGACATAAGTTATAACATTGATGAACTTTGAAGACATAATATTAAGTAAAATAAGCCAGTCACAAAAAGACAAATACTGTATGCTTTCACTTATATGAGAAATCTAGAGTAGTAAAAATCAGAGAAACAAAAAGTAGAATGGTGGTTGCCAGGGACTAGGGGGAGGAGAAACCGGAAGTTGTTATCTAATGGGTGCAGAGTTTTGATTCTGCAAGATGAAAAGTTCTGGAGATTGGTTGTACAATAATGTGAATACACTTAACGCTACTAAACGGCACACCTAAAATGGTTAAGATGGTAAGTTTTATGTTATGTATATTTTACTACAATTAAAGTAAAAATAATTTTAAACAGAAATAAAATTTTAACACATGCTACAGGAAGGATGATTGAAGACATTGCATTAAGTGAAATCAGATACAAAAGGATAAATATTGTATAGTTCCACTTATAGGAGGTTCCTAGAGCAGTGAAATTTATAGAGACAGAAAGTAGAATAGTGGTTGCCAAGGGCTAGAGGGAAGGGTTAAAGGAGGAGTTACTGTTTGCCAGGTAGAGTTTCATTTGGAGAATGAAAAAGTTTTGGAGATAGATGGTGGTGATGATTAAACAGCAATGTGTATGTAATTAATGTCACTGAACTGTACATTTAAAAATAGTTAAAATGGTAAATTTTATGTAATGTATGTTTTACCACAATAAAAAACAACAACAAAGAAAATCTAATATATTGTTAACATTTCATAATAAAGTGATTTAACTTAAACTAAAAAAAGAGACTCTCTGATAACAGCATGCCGATATTCAAATATGATGATAATTGGAAATGAGTCATAGTTGACAGACTTAGACAAGAATTATTAATTCTTCAGCATCCTTAACTCATTAAAGTATCTATCTTCTGAACCACCTAACTTCACTCAGCATATTGCCTGCTTGGACCCTGCAGAAATTTGGGTTTATGGTCCCTGATATAGAAAGGTGTAAGAAGGAGGCAATAATTTTTGACTCTTAGACTACATGGAGTCAGGCTCCTACAGGAAATTAACAATGACTGCTAAGATGTTTTCAAGTTTTGTCAAACTCAGGATAAGAGTGAGGAGGCAGATAGTGGAAGCAGTATAAAGAATCTTTTTATCTTTTTACTAAGCAGTCACATCCTGAGGCCAAACTTGGATACAAATTTTTCAAAATAGTTTTTGTTTTGGGGCTAGTGGAAATTCCCATTAGATTCTACCTTGTTAGAAGTTATCTCTGTGTGTATGTAGCTGTGAGTTTGTGTGCCTGCAATTGATATATTGAAAGCATTTTCTTTTGCGAGTTTCAGTCTATTATTACTGTCAATTGAGGACAGCTATGTCCTATTTTTGTCACCCAACTGTTTTCTATACTTCATAGTTTTATATCATAGGTAATATTTATAAATCTGTTAGATCTCTATTCAACTTTGTGGCAAAATCTTGAACAGGACAGGAAAGAAAGAAGAACCCTGGGCCAGTTTTTCAGAGGCTTCTCCTCACATTGATGTATATTATTTAACGACTAGCCTTCAGATAGCAATAGGTCACCAATGTAACTAACCATTGTCTTTGCCTGGTTTTAGTTCTCCAATTGTCTATAAAGACCATATCAAATGGTCCCATTTGTCTACTATATTTCTCTGATTTACCAGTGCAGCATTCCTATCAAAGACAGAGATTTTTAAAAAAGTAACAATTCACAATACTCCTTCTGTACCCATTCTATGAGAATGGGAAGAAGTTACATGTGCCTGTAACTTATAGGGTTTAGAAAGACATGTATAGAGTTTAGCTGAGAGCTAAGGGAAAATCACACAGATGGTCAAGCCAGGGAATGCAGGTGATATCCTTTTACTCTGTTTTAGAGATTAGAATGATGTCTAGGTAGTAATAAACAAAATATTTCAAGAGCTTTTTTAACATTTTTTTCAAACGTTAAAAAAATTAGCAATTTTGGATCTGTAAGTAACTATGAATAATGCTTTTAGCTGAAGCATTAGAGCCACCTCCGGGTAAGTTGTAGGATTTATTAAATAATAACATCTTGTAGATCTTACCATCGAATATCCAGCCTAATTAGATACCATCATCTATTCAAGAAAGCCAGGCTGAGCTCCACCATGCTGGCCTTTTTACCATTTACTCACTGCTGCACCCAGTCAGCCCTAATGGCTCTGCTGACCTGGCAATCATGTAAGCAGCCAGCAAGTGAACAAAGCCCTGTTCCCCATCCTGACAGAGGAGCACACACACACAAAGAAAATAGAGCCAAGAAGAGTGTACCAGCTCAGGAAATGGCTGATGTCTTATTTCTCATGTGTCAGAGACCCACAGCATGGGTGTTACCCCAGATCAAGGAAGCTGAAAGTACCTGCTCTGATTAGGATCTTGTGTCAAATGGAAAATTGGGGACATAACTGAAAAGTAGAGTTACAACCCTACATGAAAGTGTCAATGGTGGAGAGCCTTCTGAACCACACACAGTCAGGTTGACTGGCGGCTACAAGGGTGTACATCCAGAGTGGGGCAGTAGAGGACTCAGTGGTGTCCTCGAGGGGAAATGGCAAAAATAGGCACATACCTTGTGTGCGTGTGTACATGTGCATGTGTGTGTGTGTGTGTGTTTCAGACCAGAGTGTGAAATTAGGTCTGAAACCACACTATTGGCTATTTGGAGAGACTATGTTGGCCCAATTCTGGCAGAAATAGATGGTATGTCCAAATCAGAATAATCCACAAAATATTTAATAAAAGAACTATTGACAAGGATGTATGCAGGATCTAGAGAAATAACTAAAGGAAACACAGTATCTTGAGTGAGTGGAGTAGCCAAAAGCAGCAAGGGGAGGAGCCACTATAATGACAGGGAGACAGAAAAGAGGCCATTCAGAGGACCCATTGACAGCTCTTGAGGGAAGGAGCTGAGAAATATATGCTCTCCTTCAACCCTGCCTGTGCTCCATGTTGGTCCCAAGCAGAGGACAAGGGGCCCAGTATTGTGGCCCATACAGCCTCTCTAGTCAAGAGTAAGATGTATAAGGGCAAAGAGAGGATCATGGGGATCGAATATAAGAAAGTCAGCAATAAACTCTAAACACTGTGAGATTAATTTTATATAATTCCTAGCAACTTCATTTCTATTTTGTGCCAGATTCTCTTTTAGATACTTTGCACATTTTCTTTCTTTTAATCTTCACAAACATGATATAAATATTACTACTGGCACATTATAAATGAGGAAACTGGAACTCAGAGGTGCCAAGAAAGTGAGTAGGGAAAACTTGATTTAAATCCAAATCTGCTGAATTCCAAGGTTTTTCTGCTGAATCACGTGGTCGGCCACCATTGGAAAAAATGTATATAATTCATGTCAAAAGTGACTGTGAATGGTAGGTAGGGTCTGGGTAGCCTTTTTTGATCAAGTGGAGACCATAGTTTTGTCTAGAGGCAGGGAGGCAACCTAGCACCAATCAGCTGGTTCTCATCAGCAATTCTGATTAGAGAAGGTGGCCAGCAATTTGAAGGTGTAAATGGCTGGGCAGCTGAGAGACTGGTGATGATGTTCTTGGATGAATTAATTACAGAATAACCTTTCTAAGTTACTATATAGGCATAAGTGAGATTTCATGCCACCTTTAGTTCATCTTTAAGCAATTGAATATGTTGTCACATGTTATGAGATTTCCATCACCTCTTGGTCTACTTTTTACTAAATTCTTCCTGAACAATGAGCATAGAGATGCAAGCTAACCTGTGCTCATAGCTTTGGTTAATTCAACATATATTTATTAAACACCTGCTATGTGCTAGGCACATAGATCTTGGAGACAGTGGTTTAAAGACAAAGTCACTTTCCACCAATGTTCAAGTTTAGCTATTCAACTACTCAAAAAAGTTATAATGCAAGTATAAATATGAAGACAATAAACAGAAATTCAGAGAGCGACTAGAAGGCAAGGTGGCTGCTTTATGCAGACAATAAAGAAAGAACTCTGTGTAAAAATGATGTTTAAGCTAAGATCTGAAAGAGGATCAGAGCCAGCCATGCATTGTACCACTGGCAGAGCATCCTAGGCCAGTGTGGCTAGAAACCAGCAAGCTAGAAATAGAATAGTATGAGATGAGGATGGAAAAATAGAGTTCATGTCATGCAGGCTCCTGGAGGCCTTTTGGGGTCTGTTCATGGAAATCCTTGAAGAGTTATAAGTGAGGGGTGGGGGGGGTGACATAATATAATTTATATTTTTAAAAGATCACTTAGGCTACAATGTGAAGAGTGAGTTAGAATGGATAAAAACCTAAGGAGAGTTAACCATTGAAAAGCTACTGCTGTGGTCCATGTGAAAGACAATTTGTGTTATGGCCACAGTTATGGCCATGCATATTGGGTGAAAGTGAGGAGTCGAAGCTTATTTGAGGTTAAACCTCAAAAATTTTGAGAGATTGGTTGTGGGAGGAGTGATATAAAGGAAGGAAAAAAGCAAAATGATGTCTGGTTTTCTTGCTTGAAAAACTATATGGTAGGGATATTAACTGGGAAGAGGAAGACTGATAGGAAACAAGTTTGCAACAGTAAGAATTTTATTTTGCAAGTATTGAGTTTGCAATTGGTTTTTGAGCATCCAATGGGAATTGTCAAATGAGGAAAAGAAATGGGCCAAAGACTAAGCTCTGAAGTTCTCTAATACTTGAAACTAAAGACAGGTAGAGTGATAGTCATTAAGCTATATTCTCGTGCCCTCAAATCCACCATCTCATATTCTACTTTGTGATGCTAGAGCTGGAACCCTGAAAACAAAATTTTTTCTTGGCCAGCCAGTTTTGTTTTAGGTTCTGCCTATAAGAAGCACTTGAAGAAAACTAGCTGAAAGGAAAAAGACAAACTCATTCCTTCATGTTTCCTGTGTGCTTGCTATTTCTGTCAGTGTTCCCTCAACTGCAGCCCTTATGATTCCAGAGAGCAGCAGATAGTTCTAGTCTCTAGAAGTGGTGATCCTCTCTGAGGTATCAGCGGAAACCAGCAATACTTAGTCCCCAGAGTCTGAGCTCAGCTCTGGCAGGCTCTCCTCCTAGCTTATGATATATCACCACTATTCCTCAAAAGTTTTAGCCCCAGTTCTGCACGAACTCTCCTCTGAGGTTCTAGTTTGGTAACCCAAACTACTCCCATGTGTTTACCAATTCTTGGGATATTAAATGCTTCCTGCAGGTACTGTTACTGTATTCTCTTTTAGCTTTCTCAGTATTCTAACACCTGTGTGACCAGATCTCTCTGCTGAAATACCTAAGGTGGTTTCTGTTTTCCATGACTGATAGAGTCAGCAAAGTTTCCTGAAATGGTAAGGAAACAGAAAAAAACAAGCAAGTATGGCTTAGAAGCCACAATAAGAAGATGTCTCAGGAAATTAAAGTAATTAGGAAGGAGACATTTAGCTGAGAGTTTGGATAAGATGAAAAAAGATAATAATCTATTGAATTTAACTGAATGTGGGTTGTTGAAAGCCTTGACTACAGATGCTTAATGGATTCATTTTCTAGGTGAGGACAAGAACATTAAATTAATACATTCTAGCTATCTCAAGAATTAGGACAACATAAAGTTTTTCTTTTACCTTTGGAGCAGCTGTTTGTGAGGGTTTTTTTCAATACCTAGAAACATATTTGACTGATTCACTCATTTAAAATATTTCATTATCATATATTTGATACATTTAAATAATATGTTATTTGTAAGATATAAAATATAGCACTCAAATACCTATGAATTCACCACTCAATTTAATATATGGAGCTTTCCCAATGTTCTATGTGAAAATTTGAAATGACATCCTCTCTCCCACCTAAAGGAAGCACATTACTGAATTTTTTTATTTATCACTCCTTTCCTTTCTATACAGCTTCAACACATGTGCATTTATCCTAATATTTTCTTTGCTTTTTTATAGTGTTTTATTTTAATTTACAAAAGTTGTATTATTCAAAATGAGTTCTGAACTTTTTTTCTTTTTATCATTTTTCAGAGATTTATCTGGGTGATACATTTATTTCTCATTGTTGAATTATTATAGTATCATTGCATTTCTTTGTATGATAATGACACTATCTTTTCTATTTTCCTCTCAACTGACATGTGTTTAAAGTTTTCAGATATTACAAATAGCACAGCTATGTAACATTCTTTTTCATGGTTTCTCTTGTACATACATAAGAGTGTCCTCTTGTTCATTGTTTTACTCTGTATATTTCTTTTCTAATTCTTATAGAGTTTATGGAGTTCTTTGCACATTCTGGATACCAACAATTTGTCAGTTCTTTCAACAGAAAATAATTTCTACCAATTTATAATTTTTACCGTCTTTATGGTCTGATGAGCAGGTCTCAATTTTACTGTGTCGAGTTAATCAAGTTTACAGTTTATATTTTTTGTGTCTTGATTAAGAAATCCTCTATTTCAAAGTCATATAAATATTTTCTTATATTTCTCACTAGACATTTTTAAAGTATTTCCTTTCTGATTGACGTATTTACTTATAATTTTGTGAAGTATATGATATTAATTTAATTTCATTTTTCATAAGTATAATTACCTATCCCAATACAATTGCTTAGTTTTCTTTTATAAAAGTCTGTAATGTTGGTTCCAACACAGTTCATGATTTTCCATTTCTGGACTCTATCTAAGTCATGTTCTACTGTTTTAGTTGTCTATCCCTTAACTAATAATCTTTATAGATTTATAACAAGTCATGATATCCACTCCAGGCATCTTTCACCAACTTTTTTTCCTCCTGAAGTATGTTTTGTTTCTATTTGACTATGTCCTCTTAATAAATTTAACAATCGATTGTTTAGGTTCCAAGAAAAACTCTTTTAGGATTATTATTCAAATCAAAAAGAATCTATGGGAAATTTGGGAGTGAGTTGACATTTTAAAAATTATTGAATCTACCTTACTGGAATGCAGTATATCTCTCCATCAATTTAAATGTTATTTAAAATAATAAAATTTTATAATTTTATCAGTAGAGGTCTTGTGTATATTTGTTCAATATATTTTTTGGTCCATTACATTTTTGGTCGTTTTTGCTAAATTCATCTTTTAAAATAATGACATTTTTTATTTGTTGCTGGTGTATAAAATTACAATTTATTTTTTGAATATAAAATTTATATATCACAAAACTTCAAATCTTTTTTATTATTTATAAATATTTGTATATAAAATGTTTAGGGCTTGCCATATTTACATTCACATCATATGTGCATAATAACGATTTTGTTCTCCTTTTATAATCTTTTCTTCTTTTCTTGTCTTACTACACTGACTGGGACCTCCAGAACAAGACTAAAGCTACTTATATTCCTCCTGATTTTAAAGACAATGGTTCTAGACTTTATCTACTGAATATTTTATATGCAGTAAATTGTTGATAAATACCATTCATCAGATTCAGGAAATTTCCTTCTATTTTATTCTTTCTAGTGTTCTAGTTTTTATTTACTAAATGCACATAGACACTATGGATGTCTATATCTCTTGGTGTGCTTTTCCCCTTTAGTTTTTGTGTATGGAAATACAGAAATAATGTTCTAATGTTAAATTATTCATGCCTTCCTTGGATAATTCATACCAGACATGATACATTACCTTTTTTATGTGATATAGCTTCATTTAGCAAATATTTTAAAATTTTTGCATCTATGTTTATGAGTAAGATTAGTTTAATTTTATTTCTTGTACTATTCTCTTGTGGTTTTGTTGTTATTCTTATAAAATAAGATTATATTATCTAGTAGAATATATATACTATTAGAATTGTTTGTTCCGTGAGTGTTTGTTAGAATTTAAAAGTAAAACTTCTCTGGTCTTTTTTCTTGTCATTTTGTTTTGTTCTTTTGAATGGAAATTTTTTTTCAACAATTGCTTTAAATTTATGGTTTTTGTTTCTTCTTGACTCAATTTTGATAAATTATATTTTCTAGTAATTTTGATTTTAAAATTATAGACAAATCCCATTTATGTGTTGTCTTATTCATTTTTATCTCTGTCCTACATTTAGGCATGCCCTCCTTTTTTAATATTGATTTTTTCTTTCTGTCTTTATTCAATGTTTCTAAATATTTTTCAAGTGATCTTTTAAAAGAACTAAATTTGTGTTCGTATTATATTTCTATTTTTTCTGTTTTTTTCTTTAATATGTTTTTCCCTTACCCATTTCTTAACTTGGATTCTTGGTTTATAGATTTTCAGATTTTTCCTAATATAAACTTGAATTATCACTACTTTTCATACCACCAACTTCAATATTTAGTGGTTTTATTACTTTTTTATTCTATGCATTCTCCAGTATTTATTATGATTTTATCTTTAACCTATGTATTGTTTGTAAATGTGTTTTTAATTTCTAAACATGTGGGGAGGAGTTAGTAAAAGCTGTTTTTGTTGTTGAAACCAAATATTATTGTATTGTTCATGAAAAAATATGGTGTATATACTAATCACTTTTTTAGATTTGTTAAGATTTGTTAATATCCTAATATATGGACAACTTTGGTAATAATTACACGTGTGTTTGAAAAAAATGTACTTTCTAGTTACTGAGTACATAAATCTATGTTTCTCCCTTTATACTGTTTGTTAATGAGTTGTTTGGATTTGAATCTTCAATATTCTTATTTTGTCCATTTTTTGTTTGTTTGACCTTGTACCATCAAGTTATACAAGTCTAGGGAATTCACTGTTCTCAAACTAGCTGCGCATCAGAATTACGAAGTTTAAAAATGCATATACCTGTTACCTGTCCCCATTCTGACTCAATGTCTCTGAAATTAGGCTTAGAAAACTGCATTTTTAAAGGTCCCATGTGATTATGATGAACAATCAAGATCAAGCAGGACCGTGTTTTGTTTGTTGAATTTTACTATTTTATAATTCTTATTGATGTCTTGGAAAATAAATTTACCTATACATTAAAGGCCAGCGTTTTCTTGAATATATACGATGAGGAAGAAAGCACTAAAACCTTCAAGACAAGTTTGAATAACTGATTCATAACTCTATAAGATTTCCTAAAAAGACTAGAAAAGGGAAACTTGGTCTAGAAATAACCACTGTAGACAACACCTAGTCCTGAGTCCTCAGGAGACTAGCAGGAAATTCTCCTGATTTATGATGCCTTATTGCTCTTGTTAGAAATATACAGGGAAACACAGGAGACTAGTTTTCCAGGGGGCATCAGAAAGGGTTTCTTCAACAAACCTGTTTTGGAAGAGAACTGAGTATAAGTGACCTAGTGTGGTGCAAAGGTCAGAAGCACTGAAATCACTTGAGAGCTCGTTAGAAATTCAGAATATCAGGCTCCATCCCCAATTTTTGAACCAATATCTGCTTTTAACAGGATCTCCAGATAATTTATATGTGTATTCAAGTTTGTAACACACTTTAGAAATGCAGACAGTCTTCCTCTCTAACAAGCTCATAATGATGCCAGTACTGCTGGTACCAGACACACTTGAATAGCAAGGGTTTATTTCACAGGGAATGTAAACAGAGGGAAGAAACACTTAAAATCTTTCAAGGATACCCATATTCTACTGCTGGAACCAATGATGCTATGTGGGCTTTTGGTCTTTGTGAAACTGAAGAACACATACCCCCTAATTTAACATAATATGGAAGGGCACAGAACACTGTCTTTGTCAGGAAACAGAGGCACTCAAATTCCCATGAGAAGAATGTTGAAAACAATTAGAACTTCTCACCTTATTTATTGTTTCCTCAATACAAGACAGTATGCTCCTGTCTGTATGACTCAAATTTATAAATTCACCTTTGCAAGTTTTCACAGGTAGACTACAGCCTCCTGACTTCTGTCTTTCTTTTCTGTCATTTGGTTGTCTGCTATCTTAAGCTGCCTCAATTAGGGAAGGAATCCATGGAGAACATATTTTTCTATTGAAATGAGCAATATGTTTTCAATTTTTTAAAAATCTAGTAGGTCACACACAAGCAACACTTAAATAGAAAACATCTCAGCCTGGTTTATCTCATATCTGAGCATTGGACTGAATTTCTGAACATCAAGTTAGTGTGAAGGGCATGCAGAGCAGACCACAGACCTTCCTCAGGGCAAGGGCCGAGTGGAAGTGATTCAGTGATCACTGTCATCACTAGCCTTTTCCCAAAGCTCCACAGTCACTCTTAATTATATTTACTTCTTTTTTCTGTGTTAGTATTTCAGTCTATTAAACTTTGGGCAATTTTAATTTAGTCTTCACTTCTTAGATTATTTATTCTTTATCTTATTTCCTGAATTGTCATTTCATCTTTTTTCTTTTGAAATGTTTTTGGTTCATTTCTCTTATTAGTTTTTAATTTTGAATCAAAGTTTTAAATATCTGAAAATACTTGTTTAATAGTATTTAATTCCTGTCAGAGAGCGTTGTGTGACTGTTTTCCTACTTTATATTCATTTTAGGGAAAGGTTTTCATTAGCTTAATAATAGTGATTCTTACTTTCTATGTTCTACTTAGAATTGTTTTATATGAATGCTGCTTTTCATTTTCTTTAATTTTAAAATGTTTTCTTGTTTTCTAGATCAGACTATTTGGATAGTCTACTGGGTTTCCTAGTTCAAGAGCATTCTTCTTTCTTAGTACAGAGAGTACAATTTCTTGGGGATAGAATCATAAATGAAGAAGGTTAGTGTCTTCCAATTCATCATTCCTCTTTTGTTTGTAGAAGACTGATTATTTCCTCAACTTGCTTCCTCCTTCATCTTTACTACAAAGCCAACCAGAGATGCCTGTCTCTTCGAAGTCATCTGTATGAGCAGAATCTTCCCAGGACCGCTACTCTGGTTTTACACATTTTCAAATGTATTATTTTCACTTCTCTAGTAATCGCTATTCCAACTTATGAGGACTCAGATATGTCCCTGTATTTTCTCAGATGATACAACCTTCCTTTTGGCAATAACTTTATTAGGGCTCACTACTACTGGATCCACTACAATGTTTCTGTTCAGTCCCTCCCTAACTATCCACACTAATCTGTACTCCAGAGCAAGCTCTACTATGGGTACTTAATTCTTCATTCATAATTAATTCTTTCTTAATTATGTTTCTAAATAATTCATGGGTTTGTTGACCCCAAAATAATAATAATGATAATTCATAATAATTTACAGGTCAAAGAAAAAATCAAAATTAAAAATTTGTATTTTGATCTGAATGATGAAAGAAACACAATATATCAAAAATTATGAAAATTGTGGAATACACTTCAGGTATTATGGAAAGGGAAGTTTATTTCATTAAATTCTGATATTTAAAAGTTCTCTGATAAAAAAAGTTCTCAATTCAATGACCACAGGTTCTATCTTAACAAACTAGAAAGAGAAAAATGATTTAAAGACAATGTAAGCAAAAGAGTAAAAACTAGATATAAATTAATGACATAAATAACAGAACAATAGAGAAAAATCAAAGAAACTGCATCCAGAACACATGAAAAACTCTAAAACAATAAAAAGAAATAATTTTAATTTTTAAATGGGCCAAACATTTGAATGGCTATTTCACCAAAAAAGAGATTTGATAGTAAATATGTGCCTACACATTAGTCAATAGTTATTAGCTCAACATCATTAGTCATTAGGGAATTGCAAATTAAAACCACAATAAGATTCCACTGTATATCTATTAGAAACTCAAAAATTAAAAGACCGATTTTAAAAACTATTGTCAAGGATGTGATGCAACTAGAATTCTCATTTGCTGCTGCTCGTAGGAACATAAAAGGGTGCAAACACTTTGTAAAACAGATTGGCAGTTTCATAAAAGGTTAGACATTCATCTACCGCATGATGCAGCCATTCCACTCCCAGAATTTACCAAAGAGAAATTAAAGCAGATGCTGATATAAAGATTTGTACATCAGTGTTAATAATTGTCTTGTCTATAGTAGCCAACTAGAAACAAATTTCATCAACGGGATAAAGAAATTGCTGTATATCCATATGATGAAATACTACTCAACAACAAAAATGGGGATGGGGGTACTACAAGTATACACAACATGGTGAATCTCAAAATAATTATGGGAAGTGAAAGAAGCCAGATAAAAAATAGCACATTCTATATGATTCCTTTTATATTAAATTACAGAAAATGCAAACTAATTTACAATAACAGAAAGCAGATCAGTGGTTGCCTGGGGATGGTGAGTTTGAGAACTGGAAGGTGGAATTACAAAGAAGCACATGGTAACTTCAGGGATGATGGATATGTTCATCACCTTGACTGTAAAATGGTTTCTTGATGGTTTCCTGGGTATATACATTTATGCGACTTATCAAATTGTACACTCTATATATGTGCAGTTTATCATAAATCAAGTTAAGCCATTGAAGAGTTTGAAAATGTAATGCCACTCACACTGAGGTTATTAATATAAATAAAAGAAGGAACTTAAATGGGAACATAACTCTATGTGCTAAGACAAGTGAATTTGCAGCTACAGTGATTTAGCACAAGCACCTAAAAAAATAAAATGATGAGAAAGTACAATGATAAATATCTGAAATTTGGATTGATTGAACCAAACACTTTATTAACTCTTAGTCTTTAGTATGTTATTCCATCTCTGGAAATAAGTTTTGAATTTGTGGGTAGAGAACACACATACATACATCCATACACCTATGTAAATTCCTAACTTTTTTTGTAAAGAATACAGACATTAACAGAAGCGTGGCAGTGGCCCTGGACACAAACAGGCACAGCCGTTCTTGGGTCCTAAGTCTCCGCTGACACTCGCAGGTCAGGTAGGGCCCAGACAGAAGTACAAGGAAGCCAATTCTAGATTTTGCCACTTTTTGGGGGGAGGAGGGGTGGGGGGAGGGACTTACATTACCACATTGGACAAATATGCACTAAGAAAAATTTCCCCTTTTAAGGAAAATATTATAAAATAACATGCTCTTAGTTCCTGACCCAAATTAAGCCAAATTGCAATCACAAAGCCACATCCTCATTGTGTAGAAAGGAGCTGGTGCCAGCCATCCCCAGCACTCTCCTTCCCCCAGGAAAACCATGAGCAAACTTCAGCTAGCAGTGGTATGAAGTCATTAATGCTTGTAGTTTATTTTCAAAGGTGTAATGTCTTCTTTGGAATAATAATTAATAATAATAATAATAATATAATACAATAATAAAAATAATATTTAGTGACCTAAAATTAATTTAGTGTTTTAAGTCATGTAAGAAACCAAAAGAAAAGAGGTATTTTTTTAAAGTTATATTCCATATAAGGAAAAAAGTTACACAGAATTAATGACAGATGTGCTCATAGTGATTCAGAATAGGCTTTTGGTAAATTTTCTATAGTAAGAAGTAAATTAAAATTATACCACATATGACAGCAGATCTAAATCTTTATATTAGATGAAACCTCTGATTTGCAAAGGATAAATTAGTTCGTTGTATATATATGTAGTATTTAAAATGGAGAAATGCTTGACAAATATTTGTGCTCCCTTAGAAGAAATAGTTGTTTGAGTAAATGATTATTTTAAGAGACAATATGAATAGAAAAGGTGTCTCAGAATTAGTATTGTAAAATTTAAAAATATAAGCCTTCCTTTCTCTAAAAATAAGGAAATTAAATCCCCTTTATTTGATCAAGGAAATATTAAAGAAAAAAATAGTAAACTTCCCTTTTAAGTGGAAAATTAATTTCTAGAGTAGGGAAATTATAAAGAGTTTAAAGTATTTTGTTTGTTCAAGCCCCATGTTAAAAATTGCTTTTCTTTGCTGATAAGAAAAGCTAAGAATTCAGAATATTCATGATCTAGGAAGCTAAACAAAAAACTGCCTGTGAACTAATCAAGTTGAGACAAATATGTAAGACTAAAATGTTATTCTGTTCAATCGTAAGTGACATATTTTCTAAGTTGTGTTTTCCTGTCATTCACTATAAAGAGATAAGTATTTTTTTGTCAATTTTACTAATTAAGACTGTTAGATTTACAATGCAATCTTTATCATCCAGTATTCAGAGAATTGCTAGGAATCACAAAAACGTTTTCACAGGAAAAAACAGAATATGACTTTGGGAAGGCTTGTTCCTTTTTTATCTCCCCTTTCATTTATACTGCATAGCCATTACCAATGTATTTTTCTTTCTTTGCTCCAAAGGATATAAAGAGATAGAGCAGATTCTGGTTTAAAGGAATGCTATCAAATCAATCATCTTTTTACCAAAGAGTTAAAAATAATTAAAGGCATTCCTGACAGCATTAAAACCTAAATATACTAGAAATCCCCACTGGAGCACCCCTTAAGTGTGCTAGATCATGCAAGCATCTGTACTTAAATACCAATCCTCATTTTGCTATATTCTTAAAAAGTCGAGGTTACTATTATTTCCTGATCTTGATTTTTCATTGAAGAAAATATAGGTTTGATTAATTCTAGTTTTGAATGCATGCCTTTTTAGTGAAGAATTCTGTTTTCTAAGGATGAAGGTGTACACACTAGTCTTCAAAATGAAAGATAAGCTAAAAGCAGTTTTTTCATGGCACCGATAATGCCAGCGAAGACAATCATTATGACTTCAGGTGGCTTTCTCAACTGCCATATCTTAGTGATAGAGTCAGTTATCTCACATATCCTGACTTAGCACATCAAGGCTGAAATAACTTATGCTTAATGTGGAGAATAACATACTTAGGAAATCCCAAGGAGACCAAAATGTAGTGAAGCCATTTGATTATGAAGAGTCTGACTCTCTCCAAATATTTGAGTATCTCTTTTCCTCGAAGGGTGGAAAAGTGACCATACCATGTCATTTTTATTATATGTAAATTCTTCAGCGCAATATGACAAAATACAATCCAGAACTGAGTTAAACCAATAAGTGGGTTAAAAATCCATTGACCACTTCCTTCCAAATTAAAACTCTGAATCTCCCAGTATTTTAAAGTGATATACTTATTGAGAAAGCATGGAATTGCTAGATTTATTAATTTAACAAAATTATTGAGTGCCTACCATTTACCAGACCCTTCTCAATGTATTTGTGATACAACAATAAAACAAATTTAAAAAATCCTACCCACAAGAGTCTTACATTCTAGTGTGGAAGACAGGGGAGGATGAAAAGAAGAAAAACAATAAATATAGTAAGTAATTGAAAAAGTAATATGTTGAAAATTATGATTTCAATGGTTAAAAAAAAAGTTTAGCAAGTTTGCTAGGGACTAGGAATCCTGCCAAAGGATGGTGTGGGAGAGGGTGGATTCAGTTTGCAATTTAAAATAGAGTAATTTGAGTAGGCTATGTTGAGAAGGTGAAAATTGAATAAAGACTAGAAGGAGGTAAGGACAATACATATGTAGATAATTGGAGAAGAACAGAAGCAGCCAGGGTGGAGACTAGTACAAAGTTGTCTAGGTGCTGGAGGGGGCAAAAGACAAAGTGGAGCCACTGAACTTAAGGGCCTTAGGGGATGAGGTCTGAAAAGTCACCGTGGCTGGACACTGTAGATTCTCATAAAGACATTGACTTTCTCTGTGAATGAGTGAAGTCCTTGTAGGGTTTTTAAAGAAATGTTGTGATCTGGCTTAGATATTACTTAAATCATTTTAGCCACTGTGTTGAAAACTGATCATGCAGGAAGGGCAGGGCAAGAAGGATTTAGAAAGTCACTGGTGTCATCCGGTACGCTGAGATGTTGATGGTTCACCCCAGAGTAGTAGCAGAGGATGTAGTGAATCCTGGATATGTTCTGAAGGTAGAGCCAACACCATTTCCTGACAGACTGGATGTCGCGTGTGAGAGAAAGGGAGAAACATAAATGGTTCAAGTGTTCTTTTCCTGAGCAACTGGAAGACCAGATTTGCCATTAACTGAGTTGTGGAAGAGTGCATATGGAACAGGTGGGAAAAAGGAGTACCAAACTGGACCCGTTTAATTTGAGAGGCCCTGGTGGAGGTGTTAAGTAAACTGTTGAATAAATGAAGCTATGGTTTAGAACAGAAACCTCAGTTAGAAATGAACATTTGAGAGTTGTTAGAATTTATATACCATTTGTTGCCAAGAGACTTGATAGAGTGGTGAAGTCAATAAAGAGCCCTAAGCCCAGAGAAATTCCAATACTAAGTGGTCAAGAAAGGAGGAGGAACTAGTAATGAGACTGTGAAAAGTAACCAGTTAGGTAAGAAAAAACAAAAACAAAACAAAACAATAGCTGTTTGATGTCTCAGAAGTCAAGTGAATTAAGTATATAAAAGAGAATGGGGGATACAATGTGGGAAATAAAACTATGTCCCAACCCCAATTTTTGTGGTTAGGACTCCAATAGTATGCTTAACTCACAGTGGCCCTTGTTTCAGGAATCAGGGTTCTGATATGCTATGCCTAACCAGTAGCAACGGCCATGTCTACATGGACAAATCATGTAGCTCTGGGTACTCCATACATACAACTTCAAGGATAGGCCTGGCCTGGAGTCACAGTCTTTCGGATATTAAATACAAGGTATTAGAACTCCTTTTATGCAGTATATTACAATGCAGGCCACCTGTTTAGAGAGGAAGATTCCAAAGCTCATTAATTTCCATAATCCCAGCCCTGACTTCTGCTCTTTCCCCACTAACCATGTCACTAAGTCTAACATGTCCCACATTAAATTTATTCAAGTTATGATATTTTATGAGCAGAGACTATCTTATCTCCTTCATCTCACTACTCCAAGTACAGCAAACTCTCAGGGTTTTGTCAAATTGAACTGAGTGACTGGTACTTTGATTGGCATATTTCCCTCCACTGCAATGACAGAAGGTAAAAAAATACCTATACAGGAGGAATCTGCATTCCTTATATGATCTTGAATGGAGAGAGTAAATTTGCATACCTTTTCTAGCTAGTGGTGAGGTTTCCAATACAAAGGCAAACAATTCAGGAAAAGTAGAAATGGCCCTGAATCAGGCCAGCATCCCTGCATCTGGCAAGCTCACCCAGTGCCTCGGGCTCCTCGACAGCAGGGAATGTCAGTTTCACCTAGAAACCTAATGGGAGATGGCCACATTTCCAAGAATGATAGCTTTCACGCATCCTGTATCACACTTCCACTGAGTCACCACACCAGAGTTGCAATGGGGCCATGTTCCTGATTGCAAAAGTATCAGCCTCAATAATTTAGGAGAGGCATTTCAGGTCTCTGATTTAAGATCATTGTAAATGTCATTTGCATGGAGCAGAAGGAACCACCTTAGTTTCATTTTTAGCAAAACTCAAGAAATAAAATTGTGTTATGAAAATTGTTGGTCAGAGGACAGCTGAATTCTGATTTAGTAAAAGGTATATAATCCCTGAGTTCTAGCAAAGCCAAAGAGGAGACAGAGCCATAGTAAAGAAAAATATCACTTGGGTTACTCCCAACTAATAGGATAATATAAAAATGAAATGGAGAATAAAAGTACTGTGACGTTGATGGATTATTATGAGAATTGAGTTAAAGAAAATAAGTGCTTTAAATCATTCAATTCTCTAAATAACTTTGGAAACCAGGGAACTGAGTGTGTTCAAGCTTATCTATACCAAATCTGAAAAATGTTGGCAAGACTACTATCTGCAATTTCATGATGACATGATGGGACCCCAAAAAGCAATTCTGAAGACAGCTTGTGCCCTTACAGAGATGACAGACTCAGACATAATCCAGGTGTCTGAAAAGGGTCAATTCAGGGGTCAGGCCAAGATCAAGTTCATAATTGTAAAAATTTTACCTTCTGCTGACAGAGAGCGTAGACTCAGAGGAGGCGCTGCTGGGAGAGAAACAATTTTCTCTATAAAATGATTGTTATTAATAGAGTATATAGGGGAGATGAGCACCCTTTTGTTCTTTTCAAGGTTCTAATTTTGTGGTACTATATCAAGTAGTAAATCACAGAATTTAAGAGAATCTAAGCTACATGTTGCCACAACTTCACAATCCTATAACTACCAACTAAAAGACTCACTCAGAGTAACATAGCTCTTCTTTCCATGCAAGAGTATTTGAGGAGTGTGTTGGTGAGTTCACTGCCTGGGTAACTTTTGCCATTGGAAAGAGAGGTCCATCCAGGAAGGAGATATTTGCTCAGCTCCTGAAGGTCACATGGCAAGCTGTACACTTACAGAATCAAAAAAGAAATGTGGTACTCAATTAGATCAACTCTCTAATAATATAGGTGGTAAAACTGATAACCAGATAGGGAAAATGGTTTCCCAAGATTACACAGTTGATTAGTGGTTTAGCCCATGTCAGGTCTTGTATTCTAACCAATTAGCGACACTTCTTACTTCAAAACATTTGACGTAGATAATCATTCTGGGAACTACTCATCTGCAGTGTTTGCTATTTAGAAGAGAGCTATGGTGACAGATATCTAATGGGGCTTGCTGTTTCCTGTTTTAATTACTATACCAAAGAAGGGTTTCTTAGCATAGTCTTTACCTAGAGCCACATAATACATGTACTTTGGATAGATGTATAATTATTGCCCCCCACTTCAATCAGTGAGGCCAAACAATATGTGTCTTTCCATATCAATATTGTTAGCCTCTTTGCCACAAACAGAGATGCAATAATTACCAGAAGCAATTAGATTTGGAGCATAAAATGCAATTTTCGAATATTGCTGCAAACTAAATGTAGTAAAGTTTGCTACATTCTTATGCAAGAACTTAACAACACTGGTTCCTGTTGCCCTATTTATGATTTGACATTTAAAAGAAGAGTAAAAAGGATAGGATGCCTTGAACTCAGAAGTCAAGAAGGCATTACACTTTAATTCTCAAAGTGTGGAATTGCATTTTCAATTGTCATTTGTCTGCCTAATGGGTTAGACAAAGACAGACTTGATCAAATAGGTGCTTACAGTTCTTTCTATGTGCTTAACATTGTTCATGGCTACCAGGAACTCAGTTTCCAGCCCAATTTGAAAAAAATAAAAAGTATCTTTATCTTATTATTAATCATACCCATGATAAAAACTAAAATTGTTTATCTGCAACTCAAATATAACACGTTCAGATAAAAATAAGCAAACACATATTCAATAAAAAACGAATAGTAATAGCCAATCTTGGAACCAGTTCTTCTTCTGACTGTATTGATTTGTGTTCTCAAAGAGAGTCAGATCCCAGCAGTTGGCCTCAGATGTCAAGTCAGTCTAAACAAAAACCATGGCTCCTTATTCCTCAGCATCTGACATTTGAAGAGAGTGATGTCTAATAAAGGTTTCTTTTCTGATCTTTGCCATTAAAAGGAAAGTACCTATCAGTCAGTGTGGGTTCACAATACCAAAAGCTCTGGGGACCCAGCTTGAAAAGGGTGAATATGAAGGGGAGGCCCATTAAATTCCACCCCAAATGTGATGTAGGACTGAGGCTCCCCTCCAAAACCTAAAATGAACCACCATAAGTGACTCTCCTAATTGTGTTTCTGCTCAACACTAGAGGGCCTCACTTTTTTCCTTTAATGTAAGAGAGAGAAAAAATCTTCTCTGTCAAAGCCACACAAGGGAATTCTCTTAAAATAAACAGCTAAACTTAACCGTGGGCTTTTCTTTCCATGGACATATTTTAAACATATGTAATGGTGACGGTTGCTGGAAAAATGACAAGTGTCTGTTTTCATTAGACTCCCCAAGTGCATGGATCTAATTGACAGCCTTTCCAAAGCATGAAAAACTTCCAGCTTCAGGGTTTCCATAGCAACCTGTCCCACTGCCAGAGCTGCACTGCTGGAAGGAACCCACATTTCAGACACCCTGTTAAGTTATCCAGAAATTTCAAAATCCCAAAGGTTAACAAATCCTATTTTCTAAGCAGGTAAATTTCCTGCTTGAAGGCTAAGCTTCTGCTTCAGATCTCCAAGAAGTCTTTGTTCAGTTTTTATGCTTTTTTTTTCTTTCACTCTGGCTCTGTAGCATACTTATTGTACATTTTAAGGTTATAAGTCTTAAATTGTTCTGGCTCTCTCTTTCATATCCCTCCAAAGGAGTAACATTGCACCGTTCTCCTCTTCCAGCAGGTAACGCTTGACAAGCTTTGTTATCTAAGATGAACCTGGCCATACCAACAAACCCCAGGTTCACAAGTCTCCAGGTATGGTGGAAGGAGAGGAGTGGCAAGGTAGCCACAAAGGCACTTGGCCCAGGCAGGGGAGGATGGGGACTCCCTGTCCAGCCCACTCTCCACTCTGCCAGTATGAGGGGCTGCATCACTCCAGAACAGTGCCCTAATTCAAACAAACACTATGTGTGCAGACTTGACAATATGTAACACACTTAGCATACATTATTCCATTTAATCTTTAGAGCCTGATGACAGAGTTCTTATTAATCTCAAATTACATTGAGCAAAACCAAGGTTAAGTACCATGCTCAGGGTCACACAGACTATAAGTAGCAATGCCAGGATTTTAAAGTAAGTCCTCCTATTCCTATGTCCCTGTTCTCCCCACTGCACGGAACAGTGAAGGAAAATATGCAGACTGTAAATGCCCTGACATCCTCAAAGAGGAAGGTCTGCTGGACACAGAAAGGGTGGATTCTGCTCTTCAAAACACTGAATTAAAGGAACTTCTCACAAATTGCTACCTGCATAGGGCTCATTGACATTTAAAAATCAAACATCCCTTAAATGTGTATGGCGCCACCTTCTGGGCTGTGTCACGCACAGAATCCTCATATTTCACCAACAGGAAAAGACAGCCACCCCAATAGTTATTTGTACAAAATACTCTGTGTTTAAACAAGAAGGTTTGTATCTGAGCTAATAGACTCTTATCAATTAATTGAATTGGTCACTGCTAATTTACCTGTGCAGCCCTGACGGGATCTACAAACAGCTCTTCACAATCAAGAACTTCCAGAAATTAGATGGGTAAGTGGATGGCTTCTTTCACTCTGTAACCTGCCAGCAGTGAAAAAGAAGTGTTTATTAAGCACAGGACAAGTGTGGGTTTAGTACTTACTAATTTTGATATCTCTTAATTGACATACTGTGTCACCGGGCTTTTTCTTCATAATTTTTTAATAAAGTAACATTTTAGTACATGAGAGAAGTAAATAAGTATGAAGTCAGTGATTGAGTGAATTGGGGAGACTTACCAGTAACTAACAGGTACTCAAAGATGATGATGTCTACTTCTATGGTCAAGCAAAGGGCTGCTGATCACTATGGAGACAGCTCAGCACTTCCTCTTGTAATCCACACATAACAGGCAGTGATGACGTCAAAGGCAAAAGGGCTACCACAACAGAGGTCAGTGTCCAATGCTTTGAAATATGAGCTCAAATACAGCAGATCAAAAGTTAGAGGAAGAAGGAAGAAAAGAAGAAGGAGAAGGAAGAAGGGAAAAAGAAGAAAAAGGAAAGAAGAAAGGAGATGACAAAGAAACAAGCCAGGTTATTGCCCCTTTCCCACCTGGGAAATGAGCTTTCTCCAGCCATTTTTTTCTTTCAAAATCCTATTTTTTTTTAGTCTCCTCACCAAATCAGCAAGTGAATAATATATTCTAGAGTGTGCTCTTTCCCAGCCATCCAACTGCAACCAAACAGGAGGCAAGGAAAGAGAAAGTGGTTGCAAGCTTAGAGGAGGAAAGCAGATCAAATTTACCATTTATTCATTCTCCCACCAAATTTTTACTTTGTTCTTACTATGAACCAAATACTGGGAGATTGCAAAGGAAAGAGCAATAAGGCAGAAGAAAGAATCCATGAAAATGCCCTGAGGTATATTTGGGCTTGACACTGTTCAAGCCAACCAAGAGGGTTGAGAAGACTGAGGGAAGTGACGAAGTGTTACAAGCTGGGATCCCTAGGAAGCAGACTGAGAATGTGATGATTGTGCAGGAAGTGTATTTAAGGAACACACTCAGGATCAACATGTATAAAAAGAAGGGGGATGGAGCATAATTGAACAAAGGAACAGTTAGACTATGATGTGATTTTGACAGAGGATTAAGGCGGGCACTCAGGGAGTTCTCAAGCTGGAATGACCTTTCAGAGTTGCCACACTCTACGCCATTTATCCACCAGTCGTCTGCAGACTGTCTCAAGAAGGGTCATGACATTGGTAGAAACAGCTTTCTCCATCAGAGGGGAATTTCCGTAGTGGACTGGAGGCTGCAGAAAACAATTATTTTAGTCCTGAAGAGGTGACACATCAGAGCATCCATTACACAGATGTTGAGAAAGAAGGACAGAAATACAACAGGAACCAGATTATTACAAAGCCATGGATAGGATTTGGGCTTATCATGAGTAGTCTTTGGAGGATTTGAGGAAACATATGTTTTAAATAAATTTTATTAAATTTATTGGGATTACATTGGTTAATAAAATCATGTAGGTTTCAAGTATACCATTATATAATACATCATCTGCATATTATATTGTACGTTCACCACATAAAGGATCTTTCTAGATGTTGATATGACAATAGACTTTAGGAATGGGGGACACAGGTGGAATGTTAAGAGTAATGACATCGTTTTACAGAGCTTAAAGGAAACAAAAACTCCAAAAGAGAAAGAAAACAAGTTTTCAATAAAGACAGCAAAGTTACCAAAAATCACCAGGTGTTTGTAAGCCCCTGCCAGCAGCAAAAGAATATGGAAAGTGAAGCAGAGCAGATTTAGACAGAGGACAGAAGAACAAGGCTTGGCCATTCACATCTGGAAAAACACTGGAATTCTTTCATGTAGATGAATCAAGAGGTTCAAACAAACTCCGTAGTATGGTTGGGGCAAGAAAATAAAGAGGATTAGAGTCTCTTTGAGGGTTCTCAGGAAAGCTTGAAGATAGGTCATGGTGGTATTCAAGAAAGGTAAAATTCATTAGAGAGCTATTTAAAAATGAAAGGGGCATCCTTCTAACTGAGGACAGTGGTTCTCAGAGTTGGGGTGTATCACAACTATCTAGAGAGCTATAGTAGCCTGGGTGCATTAATGTAGGCTAGGTCCTGGGTCTTTGTATGGCTCCTAGGTTCCCTAGGTGATGTTGATACTTACAAAAGCTAGAGACCCATTGATGTGGGTCACTACTTTACAGTGTGCAAGTATTTCGATGGTCTCCCCATCCTGGGGGGTTGGGGGGCGGCATCAAAAGACATCATTCTCCTTTGGTTCCCATTCAAAATCGGTGTCCAATAGTGACCAGATATTACATGTAATATTTTTGTCTTCTGCAAGAAGGCAGATTCCTTACTTATTTGAAAGACTCTGTACCTCCCAACTGGTGAACCTTCTTGGTGATAGGAGAAGGTGAGAGCAGACTTACTGACATTTTGCAGCTTAGTCTCTGTTGGTACAACCCAGAGACTCGGGGGGATTCTACTCAGAGAAAGGAATTCAGCAGAATATGTACCAAACATTTTTAAACATCTTCCTGAAGAAAAAAAAAATTAAAATGAGCCACGGATGTCCTTCAGTAATGAAACTATCATTGTGACATGAAGTGAAAGTTTATCCTTATATTTTGACAGAAAAACAAAACCAGGAAATCATAATTTCTAAGCAGGGGAGCTTAGAGCAGGCTCTACAGGCTCTCCTCTAGTGTTACAATTATAGAAACAGACTTTAGAGAATCTGACAAGAAACAACAGTGACAGCCCATCTATTCTTTCTATTCCAGTGAAAAGTAACACACTTACCTTGTGATGTCACAGGTATCATGCTGTATAAATGGATTTTCCTGAGGAATTTCCACTTTTCAGTAATAGGAATGCAACCTTCTTTTAATCAACAAAAGATGGGAGAGACACAAAAAATTTATGACAGATATAATTTTATTTTCAAAAACGTGAAGGGAGAGGATGTGACCCAATGTCCATACTCCCTCAGTCAAGTTATCATTTACAAGTAAATCTTGGAGAGAGATAAGCTTTTACATTAAACTTCAGGACTATGTCAACCAATTACCTATCTGATTAAAAGAAAAAGGCATTATCTAGAATACTAAGGGCTGAATTAAAGCACTACTGCTTCTGAGACTATTTTGATAAGCAAGTAAAGAAACTATCCAACAGAGAACAAAATCAAAATGATCATAAACAGAGAGCAAGAGTTTTTGCTAATAAACATTAGTAAATATTCTATACTAGTTTTTAATCAAAATCATCAATAAAAAGTTGATGATTACATCCTATGCTAAATTAATAAAGAATAAGAAAGGAGGAGTTATAGAAATAAGTTAAAAAGGAAAACTTCCCATATTCCATAAAGAGTTTTAAATGACTGTATTTCACTACACCTGGCTTATTGTATATGAATACTCATTTTTGTCTTCAAATAATCACTTTAATTGTTATAAACAAGAATATTTATTTTCCAATCTTTACTAAGAACAAAGAAAACATGACTCACACAACAAAAAGAATAGAAAAAAGGAAAACATGAATTTGCATATGTCGAACCATACTTGAGCCCTTAGAATGAACTCCACCTGATTATGATGTATTAACTTTTTAATGTATCGTTATATTTGCTAGTATTTTGTTTAAGATTTTTACATTTTTATCCATCAGAGACAATGATCTGTAGTTTTCTTTTTTCATGTTATTCTTGCCAGGTTTTGGTATCAGGGTAATGTTGGCCTCGTAAAATGAGTTAAGAATTACTGCTCTTCATTATTTTGGAAGAGTTTGAGAAATATAGATATTAAATCTTCCTTGATTGTTTGGTAGAATTCACTAGTAAAGTCCTCTGGCCCTGGACTTTTACTTTCTGAGAGGTTTTTGGTGACCATTTCAATTTCCTTACTGTTGATTGATCAATTTGGATTTTCCAGTTCTTCGTGATTCAGTCCAGGAAGGTTACATCCTTCCAAGAACTTGTCCATTTCTTCTAGGTTATTAAATTTGGCAGTGGATTGTCTTTTTTATTATTCTTCTACATTTCTTTGTATTTCTGTGGTGTTCGTTGTAACTTCTCCTTCATTTCTGATTTTATTTGTGTCATTTCTTTTCCTTATTGAGTAGCCAGAGGTTTGTGAATTTCATTAATCTTTTCAAAGAAAATATTGCATTCGTTTTTGTTGCATTAATTTTTTATTGTCTTTTTGTTCTCTATTTCATTTAATTCTGCTCTAATTTTATTTTCTTCATTCTAATTATAGGGCTTCATTCATTCTTCTTTTCCTAGTTCTTTAAGGGAAATGTTAGATTGTTTATTTAGGATTTTTCTTGTTTCTTAAGATAGACTTGTAATGATATAAACTTTCCTCTAGTGGCCATTTTTGCTGTATCCTAAAACTTTTGATACATCATATTGTCATTCTTATTTCTCCCTATGTCTCTGTTGATCTCCCCTTTTATTTCTTCTTTGACCCAATCATTTAGTAGCAAGTTGTTTAATCTCCACTAACATGTGGTTTCTCTCGCTTTCTTTTTGTAGTTGATTTCCAATTTCAAAGCATAGTGGTTGGAGAATATGCTTGGTAAATTTAAGATTTCAATCTTCTTCAGTTTGTTGAGGCTAGTTTTGTGTCCCAACATATGCTCTACCCTTGAGAATGTTCCATGTGCACTAGAAATGAATGTATATTCTAGTGTTCTGGGATTAAAGGTTCTGTAAATGTCAATTACGTCCATTTGGTTTAATGTGTCATTTAAAGCCAGTATTTCTTTACTGATTTTTGCTCAAGTGAATTATCTATAATGGTCAATGAGGTATTGGATCCCTTAATAAAATTCTGTTTTGATTTAAACACTCAATAAAATGGGTAGAGAAGGAAAGTACTGCAACATAATAAAGGCCATATATGACAAATTTGGGAATGAAAAAATAAATCATCACTTTTTGCAGATGACATGATTCTCTCTCTATAAAACCCTAAGGAATCACCAAACTATTAGATACAATATACAAATACAGTAAAGTTGCAGGATACAAAACCAATGTACAAAAATTTATTGGATTACTATATACTAACAGTGAAATTTTGGAAAAATAAATGAAAAAAATTCCTTTTGCAATTGAAACAAAAAGAATAAAATACCTAGTAATAAACTTAACAAAGGATGTGAAGGACCAATATACTGAAAACTACTAGACATTATTAAAAGAAATTAAAGAAGATACAAAGAAATGAAAAGATATTTTTGTTCATGGATTAGAAGAATCAACATAGTTAAAATGGCCATATTATCCAAGGCAATATATAGATTTAAATCAATCTCCATCAAAACCTCAATGGCATTTTTCATGCCAGATGGGTGCTAGAGTAATCAGGGAAATCTCTTCATAAATGATATCAGTGTCTAACCATTGTGCTGTAAACCTGAAACTAATACAAAAAATTTAAAGTTAAAAAAACTCAATGGCATTTTTTTAAAAAATAAAATAAAAAATCATCAGATTTGTATGAAACTACAAAAGACCCCACATAGCTAAAGTAATTCTAAGAAAAAAGAACAAAGCTGGAGGCATCATACTCCTTGACTTCAAATTATGCTACAAAGTAATAATAATCAAAATGGCATGGTATTAGCAGAAAAACAGATACACAAACCAATGGAATAAAATTTAGGGACCACAAAGAAATGAATCCACATATATGGACAAATAATTTTTGACAAAGGAGCAAAAACATACAATGGAAAAAGGAAAGTTTCTTCAAGAAGTGATGGGAAAATTGGAAAGCCACATGGAAAATAATGAAACTAGACTATTATTTGTCACCATACACAAAAAATAACTCAAAATCTTATATAACTAAATATAGGACCAGAAACAATAAAATACAAAGAAGAAAACATAGATGCTAAACACATGTGCCTTGGTCTTAGAGAGGATTTTATAAATTTGACCTCAGAGGCAAGGGAAGTAAAAGCAAAAATAAACCAATGGTACAATATCAAATTAAAAAGCTTCTACATAGCGAAATAAGCCATCAGCAAAACAAAGAGGTGATCAACTCAATGAGAGAAGATATTTGCAAATAACACCTATGATACGGCGCTAATGTTAAAAATATATAAAGAATTTATACAACTCAAAAAATTCAAATAAAAAATGGGTAGAGGTCCTGAATAGACACTTCTCCCAAGAAGACATACGAATAGCCAATAGATATATGAAAAGATGCTCATCTTTACTAGCTATTAGGGAAATAAAATCAAAACATGAGATACTACTTCACACCTGTTAGAATGGCTATTATCAACTAGATAAGTGTTAGGTTGTGGAGAAAAATAAACCTCAAACACTCTGGTGAGGATGTAAACTGGTGCAGCCAATACAGAAAACAGGATGGAGATTCCTCAAAAATTAAGAATTATCATATGACTCAGCAATCCCTCTTCTGGGTATCTACCTGAGAAATTTGAAAACATTTATTTGTAAATATATATGTACCTCTATGTTCATTGCAGCATCACACAAGGTGGCCAAAGTGTAGAGAAAAAAAAGTGTCCTTCAATAGATAATTAGATAAAGAAGATGTGGTACATACATACAATGGACTACTATTACTCAGACAAGAAAAAATGAAATACTACCATTTGAAACGACATGGATAGATCTTGAGAATATCATGCTAAATGAAATAAGTTAGAAAAAGGTCAAGAATCATATGATTTTGTTCATATAAAACCAAAAGCAACAAATAAACTAGTCAAACTAAAACTCATAGATACAGTCAACAGTATATTGGAACTGAGGGCTAGGGAGGAGATAGAAAAGGGTAAAGGGGGTCAAATATATGATGACAAAAGGTTTGACTTTGAGTGGTGAATGCATACAGATGATATACAACAGAACTGTACACTTAAAACCTATATAATTTGATTAACTAATGTCGCCCTAATAATTTAATTAAAAAAGAAAAAGAAAAATGGTAAGAAGATAAGTGCTGCCTTATGAGGTAGTTAATTTATACCACGTAAAGAAAAGGAATTGCATAAGTAAGGGAAGGGTGTGTTCCACAGAAGAAAGCATATGAACAAATAAGAAACCCAAAGAAAGAAGCCAGGTCAGCAGCAGCAAGTACAGGAGCAAATAACACCTATTTGCAAATAACACCTATGAGAGCTACAGCTAAAATATCCCTGTTGAGGCACCTGCACCTACAGGCAATATATCTACCACTCCAAGGATTCAGAGTATGCCCAAAGGAACTTTGCTATGAATACATATAGAATGGTTTAAGCAAAACCTTTTAAAGGTATTATCACCACATATCTCTGAAGGTCACATGTTCGTTAGTATAAGAATTGGGTTTCTAATCCAGCCAACTGTATAATAAAACCAAACTTTTAACTTTCATGATGTACTGCATAATATAGACAGGAAAGGAATGCAAAACATAATAACTGTAAAGTTAGAAGATAATTAAAATAATTTTTAAAATAGCAGAACTTATGGTATCCTGAAATAGCTGCCATTTATAATATTAGAGCAATAGATAGTTCTGTTACAATATAAAAACAAAATAATGGTGTTAAGCGTTTCACTGGAAATCTTCAGAGGAAAAAAAGGAAAAATAAAACAGAATAATAACATAACAAAAGTAGACAAACCAATAGAAAAATAGTAAAATTAATATATTTAAAACCTGTTCACTGGAAATACTATTAAAAGAAACAAACTCATACTAGAACTAATTGCAACAAAGAGAAAATGCATAAATTAAGAAAATTTAAGAGGAAGATGGAGATGTAGCTAACTATGTACAAGAGATTATTTTAAATACCCTGCACACTTGCAAAATTATGCCATTGAAAAAACTCAATGGAAAGGATAATAAAATACAAAAGTTGACACAATAAGTAGAAATCTGAACAGGCTAAAAATTGATAGATAAATTAAAATAGTTTAAAGGAATTACTCAAAGAAAGGCCTATGTTCCTCTATTTTGTACACTGACTTTTTGTTCTATAGGTAGTCCTCCTCTGAGTGGCAGGTCAACATGGCAGACATTTTCTATGGATACACCACTGAAAGGTTATGGGGGAAACAAGATAACAGATTTCTCCAGTTCATAAATACACTATTAACAAGCTAGGTACACAATACAAATTAAAGAGACACCAACAAATGGCACTTGAAAGCTCGGGCACTTGAAGGAGTCGACTAGCTTATAATTAAAGACTCATTTAGAAAATTCCTGCAAGGGTTTCTCATTGGCTCAAAGCTGTAGTTGGCCCCAAAGCAGATGATGAAGCTGGGATCAGAGCAGGCAAGTCGAAAAACACCTATCCTCTTCCAACCTCTTAGAAAGAGGTCATGGTAGCTAATGTGGCTCAGTGTTCTCAAAAAGCAAGTTGGGGGATAAAAATAGGGTATAATCTTCTATACTTCTCAGCTCTGGAACCCTAAAGTTCCTTGGGATTTTGTTAAATGTAGAAATCTAACTACCCAGAAAGTGGCACCAAGAACTGGTGAGATGGCTCTGCCTGGGCTTTTCAGCACAGAGGTTTGAGAGTTGCCAGGCTGGGGAAGTAGATACTGGCAAGACTGCAGCCTCTGCTCCACACCACAGTCTGAACAGAAGAAAGCCAATGGAACAGCAGGAAGAGACATGAGCAGCAGACAATGATTTTTCTCAGTTGTAACAAATTTTAGAGAAATAAAGACTAAGGCCCAAACCAGATTCTCAATTGAAGCTATGAATTGTAGGCCATGGGGAGTTTTTAAAGGAATTTTAGAAAACTCATATACTCCTCGGAAAAGCAGGGCAACAGGCCTTAGTCTGAGCTGTCATAAATATTGCCCAGAACCACTACAGTTCTCATTCCAAAGTTGCTGCTGCATGAACCCACAACCATGTGATCTCTGACTCCCCTCCCACCACAAAGTGGCTGCCTAATATCCTGTCTGTTTCCCAAGATATCTCATATCTACTGGTAGAACCTAAGTCACATGTCTGTACCCTGGCAGTAAGGGAGGCTTGGAAATGTAGGGGTTAGATGGTGGTGATGGTTTTAATTTTTTTTTTGTCAGAGAGGCAGGATTTACAAAGTAGGTAATTGTCAAACTCTGAAGGGAGCACAAAAGATTTAGAGCATCTGTGAACAACCAATATCAATTTCTGTGGCTATGAGTAAGTCACCTCTGTCTCCTCTCCCATGAAAAGGACAATGTCTAAGAACTTCTTTTAAGTGATATAAGAATAAATTTTAAAAAGTATATATGTCACGGGGACTGACACATCACTTTCCATAAGTGTCAGTTCGCAAAAGACACCTGTCCTAAATGTATATGTAAAACTGTTACTGGCTCTTCCTGAGTGTGTTCCTATCACAAACACACTGAATTCAAAACTGTCATTTCATATTTCAATCCAGTGTACGGGAAAACATTACCCAGAATATACACAAAAAGTCTGGCTATAAAGTCAAAATATCCAACCAGTGACCCAAGAAACCAACCAGAGTGGAGTTAGAAGCCACATCTTTCTCTTTCTAAAGAGCAAGAACACAGTATACTGAGGAAGATGTCCTACTGTTAGCTTATGTCTGGACAAGCCACTGAACAATGATAAAGACAAAAATGATAAAGTCCAAAAGTAGTCACTAGACGCTGAGCACGTTTGCATGCAAAGCATTGTGAAGTGTCTTTTTCTTTTTGCCATTATTACTTTTACTTAGCACACCAATCATATAAGATGGGTATTATCGTTTTCCTCTTTTATAGGTAAAAAGCTGAGCTGAGAACACTCAAGGATTACCCCAATTGAGTAGACTTTAGAATTTGAATCAACCTGTAGTCATCCTGACCCTGAGCTTTGCTCTTTCTCCTGTACCAAAAGCCTTCTGGTCTTGGGCTCCTGGACAACTCTATGGCTTTCAGTGGTTTGACTGTACCCACTTCACTCATCCACATTTCACCAGCGGCTTGACAGAGCCTATGTGTCAGGTGATTTCTTCAGATCCCACTTCTTCAAAACTGCTGTCGCTGACTCTGTTCTGCTCTTCTGTTTTCTAAACTTCGTGTCTACATGTGACATAGTTGAGCCAGTCTCTTTCTCGCCATTGTTTTCTGTGATCCTTTTCTGAGTTCTGTCAGAGCTCTGCTGATCACTTCTGGCCTGAGCCCTGGGAAGCCCACAGCTAGTAACTGACAATAAAAAATGGGAGGAATAACGGCAAAATTTACCAAGTTCACGTCTCATCTCTTGAATCCAGGGCATCCCTGTGTAAACCAGTTGAAGACTCTGAGTGGAATCTGTCAGTGCATTTCAAAGTTCAATCACTCCTCACCAGGCAAATGTGACACACTTATTCTCTCTGTGATTTCCAGCTTATTAGAGCTGCTGTGATAGCTGTCTGTGCTTCAGATCATTAGCTACTTGCTCCTTAAATGGAATCCATTAGCTAAATATAACCAAGACTCTTCGGTAGTTTGCACTAATTGTGTTGAGTTGCTTTGTTAAGGTAAATAATACAAGAAACTATCAGTGTACACATATGAAAACCATAATTTTCCTGTTTGCCCCAGACAGAAAGCTCTTTGGGCATTATATAATAGGCTTATTCAGCTGTCAAATAAAGGGATGATTGATCATGATATTCTGCTTCGATGAGAATCCCACAGCTGAGCAACATTCAGTCATATTCTTCCCTCCTACTGAAAGATGAGGAGCTGGGCTTCCTCAGTGCATCAATTTCAAGATAGGAACCCAGCCACATGTTTCTCTTGGGATGAGGCTATGTAATAGAAGATGGGTCTGAGTTCCACAGCTCTACCATAGATTGAACAACCCAGACCCATGGAGGAGAAAGAGACATATGCCCTAGTCCCTCAGCTATTCTGTGAAGGGAGGGCTGCCTGAGCTCCCTACAAAGATATCCAGTAGTCACTACCAAACAATTGGTTTTCTAACCTCTTTCAGTGAAATCATGGAATATTATGGCACCATAAATGAAAAATGTAAAGAGACAAATTGCATGTATCGGGGTGCCTGCTCAGTCTACGACTTTCTTCCATTTTGTCACCAGGTAGATCCACTGGACAATCAATTCAAAAACACTGCATTTGTTCCAAAAGTTTTGATAAAAGGAGTAGATTTCAAGTTTTACCAAGTTTGCACAAAGGCAAAAAAAGTAAGTGAGGCTAGCAGCTCACCAAATATTGTGTTTCCATTTTAGTTACCTCACACAACACAAACACAGTGTCTTAGAAAGCAATATAATTGACTGGTTCATGCTCAGTCTCAATGCGATCAGCTTAATCTGACATTACTGAATTATACTGACCTGTTTAGATCAGTTATGTTTTTTTTATCTTTCTCTGAAGAACAACAGAATTCTGTAGAAATAAGAACAACCCCTGTGACTTCTTTAAAGTCTCCTGTTCATTCAACTTACAAAAATGTCTCTTGCCTTCTGGAAACTCTACCTTCTTGTGGACTCAGGATATACCACCCCAAAGTGGCCCATAGATGCTAAACGACTCCTTCGGTCCAAAGCTGTGAGGCTCGGATGGAAATACTGAGACACTGTCAGGCCTGAAAAACAATTTTCCATGTGTAGAAAATAGGTGAGAAAGACACAGCCCACATCACACTTGGAAGTCAACATTGTACCTAAACAGGGATTGCTGGACCTTTTTTCCTAAAGTTTTCATCCTTATTATGTGATGCCAATACATTATTGTTTTTACCAAGTGCGATAATGGTTTGTTGTTATATAAGGAAAGGTTTGTGTTTTTTATAGATATATACCAAAAAAACTTGGAGTGAAGTAAAGTCATGTCTGGAATATACTTTAAAATACTTCAGCGAAAGAGAGAGAGAGAACTTGAGAACCAGAGAGAGTGAGTGCAAATGTGGTCAAATCTTGATAATTGTTGAATCTTGGTGATGAATGTAGTGGTTCATTTTTAAATTTAATTTGTTTTTTAATTTAAAATTTATAAATCTTATTTCAACTACTATATATTTCTGTATAGCTATATCTACATGTTTACATCTATATATCTATGTCTATATTTATATCTATATCTACACATATTTACAATCCTTGGAGAGATTAATCTCTTCCTTAGAAGTAAAATAATCTGGAGTGCACATGGCCAAAATACCCCAGTGAAATGCTTGTGAAAATCTGAACATGCTGAAAACTCAGGTATTTTTGAAGGTGAATTTCATCTCAGGCAATTAATGTGTGGTGAAGAAATCAATGTATTAAAATGACACTTCCATAAAGCAGTTCTGTACAATACCAGGCTTGTGACAAGCTCTAAGCAAGAAATGATTCCGCTGTCATGTACACTTAGGAAACAGCCGCACATGGGCTTCTGCTCAACAAGTCACCATGTACATTAGCACCTTAAAGGCTCTACTAACTCCTAGAGAGACAAAAGGAAAAACACCCTGTTTATTTAAGAGAGAGAGAGAGAGGAAGGAGAGGTCCAGGCATGGGCAGAGAATCCATTTATCCCCCAGGACCTTCTACATAAACCAGGCATTGTGCTAAGTGACTTTCCTGATGTCTACAATAGATACTCACATTATACATGCTCACAGCACCCTGTACTTCTCTGACTCTAACATGTGTAATGTTTTACTGTGACTTGGTCAGTAATTCATCTTTCCTGTCATATTGTGAACTGCCCATGGTTAAAGTCTATATCTTGTGTCCATCACTGATAACTACTACTGATATCCTTTTCACTTAACATAATTCTTACCAAATTATGAATGCTCATAAATATTTGCTAGATAAATAGATGTGTTATCTCATTTAATCCTCAGGACAGCCACAGGAGCTATCACTCTTGCAGTTTTATAGATGAGGGCCAGAGATATATGGAACTAAAGTCATTTTCTTTAACTTGTTACAAGTAGGAAGTGGTACATCTGGCATTCCTTCACTAATGAAGATTGTAAAGCAAAATTGCAACAGTTCTAAATAATTGAGTAAAAAAGGGGGAAATAAGAACTTTACAGTGGTGAAACTTATAGACACTATGTTAACTAAAGTTAACATTGCCTATAACAATATCTGATTACATGAAATTCTCTGATGTGATATGATGAGAGGTTTATATCACTTCTGTAACATTCTTCCCCAAATCCACACTTCACACTCATCATTAGAAAACATTAGACAAACCTAAATTGATGGATGTTCTACTCTCAATACCTGACAAATACTTTTCAAAAGTGTCAAGGTCATAAAAGCAAGAATAAGAAAATGTCACAGATTTGAATAGACTAAGAAGAAATGACAACTAAATGCAATATGGTATCCAGGATTTGGTTATAGAACGGAAAAGGAACATTAGTGAGAATTAGGGGAAATCTGAGAAAGTTTGAAGTTAACTATGTTGTATCGGCGTTTATTTCTTAGTTTTAATAATTGTGGTTTATGTACAATTTTAATATGAGGGAAGGGTATTGTTTTAGTTGCTTATTGCTGATATAACAAATTACCACAAACTTAAACAATATAAACTGATTATCTGACAGTTGGGAGACCGGAAGTCTGAGCTAAAATCAAGATTTAGACAGGGCTACATTCCTTCTGAAAGCTCTAGGGGAGATCTGTTTCTTTGCCCTTTTTTTAAAAATGTGGTCAAATATACCTAACATAAAATTTACCATTTTAAACATTTTTAGAAGTACAGTTCAATGACATTAGTATATTCTCATTGTCGTGAAACCATCGCTACCATCCTTTCCAGAATTTTTTAATCTTCCTAAACTTAAACTCTGTCCCAATTACACAGTATATTTACTTGCCTTTTCCGGCTTCTGGAGACTTTTCACATTCCTTGTTTCATGTCCCACTTCTATCTTCAAAGCCAGCAGGGTAACATCTTCAAATCTCTCTTTTGCTCTCCAACCTCCCTTTTTTCCTAATGAGGACCTTTGTACTTACATTGGGCCCACTGGAATACTTCAACAATAATCTCCCCATCTCAGTATCTTTTATTAGTGACAGCTTCAAAGTCTCCTTTTCTATATAAGGTAACAGATTTACAGGTTCAAGGGATTAGGACATGGACATATTGGGAGAGAAGCATTATTCTTCTTCCATAGTTATATAGGAATCCTCAGTATTATCTTTGACTTTTTCTATAAGTCTAAAATTATTTCCAAATAATTTCTTAAAATACAACAGTAATTGTATGATAACCTATGATATATGTAGATTGCACAAAATCACAGATTTGTCAATTCTCAAGGTTGAATAGGAACTTAAAGATATTCCTGTTATTGATAAAATTTTGGAGAAATTAAAAGTCATAATCTGTGGAGTAATAAATAGGGTTATCTAAAAATTATCTCTAGATGTCTTTCTAGATAATGTATGACATTTAGCTAGCTGGGACCGACTCAGTGGTAGGTAGACCAGGGTGCTATCAAAGTCATTGATTTAAAACCTGGATCTTACATAGCTGGAAAGAGAATTCTCTCCCACTCTCCCCCAACAAAAATAAAGACTCTGGAAGCAGAGGCCTCTAATCTCAGGACATAACCAAGGAAGTACTCTCTGAAAGTGTTTGATGTGCAGGGGATTACCTCCGAAAATGAGTGTGATGAGTTTGGAAAGAGGAGTTGGGCAGAGTTAATCCAACTCCAGAGCTTTCCAATAGACACTGAGAAAAGGGGACAAAGAAAGAAAAAAACAGCAGAACAGCTACATGGAAGAAAAGTTCACTTCTCAAGCAAAGACTCTCTTACTATTCTGTTAGTTGAGGGGCTTTTCCTACCTGTCAGCCTGTTCTCTTCCCACAAACCTAACAAAGTAGCAGCCTATGCAAATGTCTCTCACTTGTACCAAAGTGAAAACTGACCTTTCCATGCAAAGAAGATGACTATTGGAATTACAGACCCATCTCTACTCATAAATAAACAATTTACGTGTATGGTAATACAATTTACGGAGGTAAAGAAGATAAGGAGAATATTAATTTGGAGGAAGTGATGGAAACTTGAGGAAGTAGGTAGAGAAAATCCAGAATTCTACTTTATATGTGTTAATATGGGTATAAGAAAACCTCAAAAATCAACTCTGGAAAAAAAATGAAACTGTTTTAAACTCTCCTCTCAAAATCAAAATTTGTCAGATTGAGTTGAATACAAAATAAAAATATATGCTGTTTTTATAATAAACAAACAAATCCAAATGACACTGAAAAATTAAAAAAGATTATTCAAGGTTGTAGTGGCTGCATACAAATGAAAATAACCCAGAAGTAGCTATTTCAGTACCAAAGTAGAATTCAAGGCAAAATACATTAAGTAGAGAAAAGGTTACTTTATACAGATAGAAAGTATAGCCTATGATGAGGACTCTAACAATCATGAACCTTTGGAAATGAATGAATTATACAGCTTCAAAGTGTAGGGCAAAAACCATTAGGAATGCAGGCGAAAACTGACAGAAACTATTACAGTAGAAGGCTTTTAGTGTCACCAAATGTCAAAGACAGATTAAGTAGGCCAGAAATAAGTAAAGGAAGTAAATAAACAAATAAATAAACATGGAGGCTTTAAACTATGTAATGAATATATGTGGAGAATTTTTATGGCCTGCACTTTGAATAGTAATCGTAACCCAGTTTCTTTTCTTTCCGCCTATTCACTCTCTCCTCCCTCTTCCTTCTACTTTCAGTTCTTAATTCTTTTTTTTAATAAAGTGAAGAAATTGGAGTATACACACACACATATATCTTTATATTTAAATTCTTTGAAAATATGTGTGTGTGTGTGTGTGTGTGTATGTTCAAGTTACTTCAAATCCCTTTAGAATGATAAGGAACAGAAATAAACAGTTAAATAAGTAAGGAAAGAAATGTTCTAAGCCTGTGGAAGAAGTCCTTATAGCTAGACTTTAAGGGCACCTTTACCCTTGCCAGAAGCAGAGCCTAAGCCTTCTGGGTGACAGTTGTAGAACCTCTCTGTGACTCTGTAAATTCTATTCAAAAGGCACGACCTTCTTGGGTCACTGATAGAGCTTTATAGATCAACAGTTTTTAACTTTAGCATGCAGAGGGGCACTTTGTTAATATTTTAAACTTGTTTCACTTTGTTCACTCCTATTTGTAAGATATATATATATATATATATATATATATATATATATATATATATATAATCATATAGGGATTCTAGACAGTTCTCCCAATCTAACATCTTCTCAGATGAGACCTGGGAAGATTTGTTTTTTGGCATTTTGAAATTAGACAACTGTGAAGTTTGAGGAAACAGTCCTTAAGATCATCCTCTCTTCTGATACCAGTTACAAGTTTGAGAGCTTCCCAAACCACCTTTACGTTTGATAATTTTCTAGAGGGACTTAGAGAACTCACTGACAGCTATTGTAATTATGATTTATTAAATGAAAAGCTACAGATTAAAATCAGCTAAGGAATGAAGCACATAGGACAGCGTAGGAGCAGAAACAAATGCAGAGCTCCAGTTGTCTTCTCTCCATGGAACCAGGCCACTGTTACTCTTCTGGTAATTATGTGTGAGAACGTTCACAGAGTACTGCAAACCAGGTAAACATACCCAAGCCTTAGTATTCAGAGTTCTTACTGGGGTTCCATTGTGCAGACATGATTGATTGATTGTGCACATGGTTGATTTCAGTCTCCAGTCCTTGTAGAGATTGATTGATACTGCATGACCCAAACTCCCACCCTATATCACCCTGTTGGTCTTTCTAGCTTGAAGGTCCCTACCCTAAGTTATATTATTAGACTGTCTGACATGCACTGAGGCCTCTAAGTAAACAAAGACACTCTTATCAGGCATGGCATCAGCCTTAGCACCTCCTCCTAGAGCTTTCTTCAACTGAATGTGAACCTCACACTGGTGCTCAGGGACCTCTAAGCCCACTGTGGTACATCTGTTAGTATTTGCAGAGAACACAAATTGCCACTGCCTGTAAGCATGGACAGACACTGAGAGCCACTCGCACTACACCTAAAAAGAATTTTTACTTTATGACTTTGCCACTATGAATTCACTTTTAAAATGCAAAAATGTTAAATATCTACAATTACTTGTAATTTTAAAAATTTTAGGAGAGGTCTCACTGTTCTACCTACCCCATGATAATGTTGCATTTCTAGGTTCATTGTAAAACAAGTTCTTTTCTTCTCTGAGCTTCAACCATGGGCCACACAAATCCTAGGGGGCACTGCTGAATCTGTTAAATAAAAAACTAGCATGGTATGTACGAAGCCCAGTACCCCACTCAGGAATCAGGCCCCAGTAAGTCAATAAAGCTCATCTTGCAAGGCTCCTTAATTTTCAACGCAAGAGGAACCAGGGATAAAACCACAAATTTAATCCATCTTACTCTCCATTGAGAATATCCTTCACTCCCATGACACCCACATTTACTCACTGTGTGGACTTGGGCATGTCATTTAACCTCTTCAGTTCTCAGTCTCTTCATCTATAAAATAGGTGTAATCCCAATCCCACTGAATTACTGTGATGATTAAATTGAAGAATGTATGTAAAAACACTGATCATGTTACCTTTTACATAGTAAATAATAAATATTAGCCTTATTCTTGTTGTTATCGTTGTGCTGGTGGTTAAACTCAGATGAGGTTCCTAGACATTCGTTAATGCATTCTCAGCTACTGAGTATTTGCAACAATTTTGATAAATACAATTGAGTAGAAAAGTGAGAAACCTTAAGTAGTATGTCTAAAAGAATAAGAAAAAATATATAAAATAATAAATATATATACCTATAGTTATAATACAATTAAATATTTGCTAACATATAATTAATATAGATATAAATATAAATATTACTTATTTATCCTTTTTTGGCAGGATCTCCTTAGGGCTCCAAAAATTAAAGTCCTCAAAGTTGCTACTTCAGCTTCTTTTCAATAAGCTTTATATCAATGTGATTATCTTAGTATGGAACTGGGAGTGATTTTTGTGTTTTTTAAACTGGTATCATATGTTAAGCCAAGAATTAATGTAAATGTCTTTTCACCCTTTGTCTGATCTTAAGGACCTTGCTGTACCTCTGGAGGTGACAGATAAGGAGAAATATCTTGCTTCACCACCATTCTCTGCCAGACAAAACAGTTCTGCAAACTGATGACTCACACATACATTTGGTTCTCAGGTGTATTTTAGCCTCAGAATGCTCTTGAAAATATTTCACTTACCAGAATAAAAATCATATTTCATATAATTAGTGAAGCTTGTTGTGGAGGTTATAGTGGCAGTTATTTAATGTAGTATACAAAATGTAGGAAAATAGATTCAGAAAACACTTTTGTTTTACATACATACATGCAAGCACATACATACACACACACACACACACACACACACACACACACACCTCTGTTACATCAAGAGTATTCGGTATACTTATATACTTTGACCTAGTAATTACACTTCTAGCACTGCATACTCAAGAAATATTTGTAAATACAAAATAGTATTTATTTGCAGATATGTTTTTTATACTCTTACTTATTTTTAATAATAAATATTGAAAAAAACTAAATGTTCAACATTAGGGAAATTGTTAAGTAATTTATATACTTCCCATCTGTTGGAGTATTATGTGATCATTAAAGTTGTTTATAAAGAGCTAGTAATAACACATAATATAAAATAAAATGTAGGTAAAATAATAATAATTATGAAAAAGCAACCAGGCAGAGTGAAAAACTGGAAGAAAATTGGCTCGAATGTTATTATTGCTTGTCTTTGGATAATAAGACAATAAGTAACATTTTTTTCTCTTCCTTTTTGGTTTATTTTCTAAATTTTATAAAATAAAGACATTTTAAAACACAGCAATAGCCTTCGTTTAAAAAAAATAAATAAAGAGATGCAGGTGCTGGGCAGCAGGTCAAAGACTGGAAAGAGATAACATTAAGATGCCCAAGGCTAAGGAAGCTGTAATTCAAAATGATCCTAAAAGCAGAGACTGGGGCCCATAAGTCTAAAACACCAAGGAAGAGCCAGGAAAACAAGAGTTTCTGTTTAGATGACTGCTCTCCTATGAGCCAACCTGAAGTACTTTCTGTCACAGATCTGAGAGACAGTTAACAAAGTTTCTAAGTTTAGCATCACTCGCAAAATTGTAAACCAAGATTTCTATATGGAAGAAAGTGTTTTACCATCCGACAGTTCAGAAGACAGGTTTTTGGAGATAATACACAATGCTTTTTGGAACCATTTGAAAGAGCAGATATCAAGTACTCCCCTTAACTTCACTTGTGCTCGTGATCTAAAAGAAATTAAGGAGATCTTGCTATTCCTGCTATTACTATGCCAAAACTATATTAGAAATGAGATTGAAGAAACTCTGGATATGGATCTACTAAAGCAGGAAGCAGAGCATGGGGCCCTAGATGTCCCTCATCTCTCTAACTACATTCTCAATTTGATGACCCTGCTATGTGTCTGAGATGAAGCAGCTGCAGAAACTAGAGAGCATGAGAGATCCTGTGCAATTACTGATGGGTATCTTCCATGTACTGGGTCTGATGAAAATGGACATGGTAAATTATACTATTCAGAGCCATCAACTCTACCTTCAGGAACATTTTGTCCAGGATGAATGAACTAAATTCCAGGAACTCCTTGACAAACAGCCTGATCTCACCACACAATAGCTAACCAAAGCAGCAACAGAAATCACTACATAATCTCCGAGTCCTCCTGAGTCTCCCAGCTCCTCCAGCATGGCCTGTTCATCTCCAAATTGGGAAGCTAACAACTCAGAGCTCCCCGGTCCCACAAAGGTGCTATACCAAGGTTACCTGAACCTCTTTCTCTGGGATCCTGATGATGAAGACTTCCCTGAGACTTTGCTGATGGATAGAATATAGCTGCAGGATATGGAGTCCCGGTTGCTGCAGTTAACCATCCTGTCCTCAGTCATGCTAATTGCCAGAAATTTCTCTAGTAATGTTTTATTTGGGTAATCTGAATTTGTGGATAAACTAAAATGCATAATCAAGGCCCTGATGAAGGAATTTAACTCTGGGCCTGAATATGAGAGAACAAGTGTCTCAGGAAATCCACTAAATCCTCAAAGACATGGACCTCAGTACTCTGAGCTGCTAAAGCACAGCATCTTTTATAGGACAACTCCAGAACATCTGTAAGAAGGATAACTGTGTTTGTATCATCATTGATAAGCAGATTTGTTTGTCTCTCAAATGCTGTTTGGTTTGTGGCATGCAGGAATCTCTGCAAGACTTCCCTGGAGGCCTTATTTTCATCCAGAGGGAGTTGGCAGAACTGTGCTGGAAGTTTGTTAGTCTTATGCATCACAATTAGCAGGTGTTTAGCCCCTACTATGCCGAAATCCTAAAAAATATCATCCTTTCAGCTCAGGCATGAGAAACAGAAGAGGAGTTTATCTGATAATGCTGGATCCCAGCTATGGCAACAGGGACCCAGGAGAGAGGTCTCAGTAAGTTCCTGGAATAACAACACCTGTGACCAGCAGAGCAGCCAGTTCTCTTCCTCACTGCAGCCAGGAAACAGGCATGTAAACATTAACTAGCCCAGTCTCCTTCACTAACAAACTTTTGAGCTGCAAGAAAAATAAATAAATTAGAAAGAAGAAAAGAAAGGAAGGAAGGAAGGAAGGAAGGAAGGAAGGAAGGAAGGAAGGAAGGAAGGAAGGAAGGAAGGAAGGAAAACAAAAGAAAAAAATGAAGAAAATGCAGAAGACATTTATTCTCTCTTCTCTCCTCTTCCTAACCCTTGAAAGGTCCTGATCCAGGGACTTATCCTGAAGAAGGAATGTATGTACTGTTGGCTGATTTCTTGTCTCTAAAGTAGTGTCCTTTCACATCTGGCTCACTGAACTCCCAATATCTGGACAGCTAGAGTAGGATTATTAAGTATTTAGAACCCAGAACAGGGTCTGAGCACTTAATAAACATTGAAATAACCAGAGTGAGACCAACCCATTCTGGCCTGACCTCAATATTTTTTCCACGAGAACTTTTAGTTTCAGTCTTCATTGCATATCTCTGATGCAAGACAAGATCAAAATTTCTTGTCACCTGCTAGGTGTCAATCTTATTCACACAGAAACTCAAATGTTTAGTCTCTCAAATATCCCAGGGCCACCAAGACTGCAAACCTGTTCAGTCTATTGGTGGTTATTGCCAAAAATACAAACTATGAATATAAGAGACTGAAGACAAACTCAGTAGTTCAAGAATGGAGCAAATCAGTATCTTTTGAGTGAACCCTACTGCTGTTCCTCAAGATAACCTTAAGTTTCTTGCTTGAAAATCTGATATTTATCCCACATTAACCTTCAATCTTTAAATCAAAAGCATCCCTTGGACTGCTCACATTTCTGCAAATTGGTGTTTATTTGTAGCAATTTGGTTTATCACTGGTTCAGAGACAATTTAGATCAGACTTTGGCAGGCTATAGTGATAGCAATCTGACCCATTGTTCTCCTTATGGAAGACACCTGCTTTATCAGAAAAGTGCGTGAGTTGTGGATGACTGAGTAAGAACACAATTAAGCTGTCAAAGTTTCCACTGGACCCTGCTGGGTCCAGGCACAGTAAATCTCAGGGATTTCTGTCTCTTACATTGGCCAAAGAACCTGTCCAGTCGAAGAATCCTAGTGCTCCTCTTCCCACATTTGGTATCAGAAAATGTCACTAAACACCAGGACCTTTAGCAAAGAGATCAGGACTTGAGAGCTTCACTAATAGTCTCTGGGATGATTATTTCATCCTCTATCTTTCCAGAATCATACACCTCTAACCCAAGATGACTCTAGAATCAGCCTACAGTCAGAAGAGCTCCCTAAAGTCTCAACATTGCCAGCACAGATTGAAATAGGTTTCATGGGCCCCAGCCTTTCTCAAACTTGTACATTTACCTAGGACAGAAGTTTATATATATTGATGGCCAAGATAATAAAAAGAAACATATCACATATCTCCTCACTAGAGGATGACTCTCTCTAGAAGCTGAGTCACATGTGAGATTTCCTGAACCAATAAATTATGTCTCTCTATCCACTGTGCCAGGCTTTCCCATCAAGAGCCATTCCAATTATGATCACGGAGAGCTTCAAGGAGAAAATAAAGAAGGGATAATTTTTGTCCTTGGATTTGTCCTCCTTCACCAACTTCCAAACTACTCAAAGACTGCAGCTGCTCAGCCCCTGGACTATAAATTCTCTTTCATATGTAATTTAGTTTTGTGGAAAGGACACAAGCTTTGGCCCTGCACCCAGATGGCCCCAGATTTGGCTCTGATCCTTAGAAACTGCAAGATCATGGGCAAGTTACTTAATCTCTGTATCAGGTACCACCTTACAACTTGTAAGATGAGTTAAATAAAATTACATGCCCAAATAATCTTGTAATGTCTTAATAGGTATTAGTTTCTTCCCTCATCATATACCTAGTCAACAAGGTCATTCAGATTGCAGCTCAGGGGTCACCTCCTCAAAAGATCCTTCCCTTACCACCCATTCTAAAACACCCCCACTTTAAGTCACACATGAGCATATCACCTTTTATATTTTATTTCATTTACTCATTCATCTATATGATTTCTTGTCCATTTTCTGCCTTGCTAATTTCTACAAGTTCTGTAAGGGCAGGAAGATTGTCTGTTCTTGATGACCACTATATGTAGTGTTTACAGCAGTTTCTGGAACACCAAAAAAAAAATCATAAACATTTGTTGAATAAATAAATTATAAGCATGGGCTCTAACTGAAAGGAGACGGGGACACTGACAGTGAGACTGGGGCTTCAGTAAAGTTTCATAAGCAAACCATGGCCTTCTGGGCTTGTGATGGTTAAATTTATGTGTCACCTTAAAGGGTGGCTTTATCTGGGCTAGAGGATGCCCAGATAGCTGACAAAATATTATTTCTGGGTGGATCTTAATTGGTAGATTAAGTAAAAAAGATCATCCTCACCAATATGGATAGGCATTATCCAATCAATTGAGGGCCTGAATACCACAAAGAGGTAAATAAAGAGTAAATTTGCTGTCTTCACTTAAGCTGGGACATCCATTTTCTTCTACTCTCAGACATTGGTGCTCCTGAATCTCAAGCCTTCAGATTTTGAATAAATAACACCAGAGGCTTTCCTGGTTCTCTAGCTTGCAAATGGAGAATCCTGGGACTTCTTGGCCTCCATAATTGCATGAGAAAATTTCAATTACACACACACACACACACACACACACATATACATATATATGTTTGTGTATATATATATAGGCATACTTCAGAGGTATTGCAGATTGTTTTAAACCATGCAATAAAGGTAATACAGCAATAAAGCGAGTCACATAAATTCTTTGGTTTACTAATATATAAAAGTTATATTTAAACTGTGCTATAGTCTATTAAATGTGCAATAGCATTATATGTAAAAAAAAAAAGTACAATTTTTAAGTTTTAATTTAAAAATTCTTTATTGCTAAAAAATGTTAACAATTGTCTGACTTGGTGGAAAAATGGTGCCAATAGACTGTTCAATGCAGGCTTGCCACAAACCTTCAATTTGGAAAAACATTATATCTACAAAGTACAATAAAGTGAAGTGCAATAAAATGAGGTATGCCTCTATACGTGTGCATATCCTATTAGTTCTATTTCTCTGGAGAACCCTAAAAAGGATGTCTCAACAAGTGGCTCAGATCTCAGGGGTAAGAGCTTTTAGCACAGAATTTACTGTGGTATGCCTCCACAATCTCTCAAAGTCTTTAACAAGCAGCTGAGCAAGGGGAGAATCTTTCATTAGATCAGATCATGCCAAGACCCTTTCATTTGGGACCTCTTAGAGCAGTAGTCCCCAACCCTTTTGGTACCAAGGACCAGTGCTCCTATGAGAATATAATGCCTGATGATCTGAGGTGGAGCTGAGGCCATGATGCTAACGTCGAGGAACAGCTGCAAATACAGATGAAGTTTCACTTGCTCACTCACTGCTCACCTCCTACTGTGTGGCCCAGTTCCTAAGAGGCCACAGACCAATATTGGTCCACAGCCCGGAGGTTGGTGACCTCTGCTTTACTGGATAATCCCAGAAGTGAACAGAAGAGCAGGAGAAAACCTTCTTGGAAATGGTTGGAAGGAGAAAGAGACAATGACTTGTTATTCCAGCCATAAAGACCAAAAGCATGTTTGAGCATGCATCACAATACACATTCTATTCAGGGAGCCATATCTGTGCTCAGTTATCAACTTCTGCTTAACATTTCTTTGTTGAAAAAAAAAAAAAAGAAGAGAAATCTGTCTCTGGTAAGAGTAGAGTTTTTTTGTTCTTTGAGGAAAACTGAAATTAATAAAGCAACATTTTAAAACTCTTAAGTAATATAGATAAACATAAATAAATAAAATACCATTTTCCAAATTAGAATAATTCAAATAATTCTCCATACTAACTAAAGTTAGATAAAATGGCACACTTATACATGACTATTAGAATAAATTACTATAAAAATTGTGAAAAGGAATTGGAATGTTAGAAACACTTATATCAGGTATACCATTCATGGCTGTGCAACTTATGTTTTGCACAACCCCGAGTCACGATTCACCTTGCAAGAACTGCAGTATAGCTATTTAGACAATTGTCCCATAGATGGCAGCCGAGGGTCTGGAGGAAAGAATGCCTCTTTCTAATTTGCACAAAGTTGCCTTATCAGCTATTGGCAAGGGCAATTTACATACATGTACACAGTAGCTGCATTTCATAAAATCTACACAGAGTAAAAAAAAAAATCCAATGTGTAAAAGGTTTTATTTACAAAGATATTCATCACAGCATTATTCAAAAATTGCAAACATCCTAAATAGCTCATAGTAGGGAATGATTAAATCAACTGTGGTATACACAATTGATATTTATGAACTGCTTGTAATGATATAAAAAGCTTCTGCTGTATTATCATTATAATTTTATAAGTAATGTTACAAAATTGGGCATACAGCATGATTACTACTATGTAAAGCAAACAAAAAAATTAAAAAGCTATTCATAATAAAAATTCAGAATGGTAATAAACCAAAATATTAGCAGCAGTTGTTTTGGGGTGGGTAAGATTAGTAATGATTATTTTTGCATCTTTATTTACTATCTTTTTCAAATATTTTTATGAGCATGTATTCATTTCACATTGAAATCTGTACCCATAAATTTTTAGATGCAGAGGAGTTAGAAATTAAAGGCAGAATTAAAACCTCTCAAAATTCTGTTTCGGAAACATGAAGACATTAAAATACCTGATATGGTATTTCAGCATTTATGGAGATAATTCAGTACCTGAGCCAATGAAACTACTTTTCACCACCTGCTCCGGAAATCTTTTTTGAGTGTAGGAGGCAGGAACATAGGAAGCTCTAAAGGAGGAGAGGGAAGATCCCTGTCATCAAAAGTTATGGAGTATTACTAGTGTGCACAAAAATGTCACAGTACCAGTCCTCAGACCCCCAAACATTCTAGGGGATAGTCCCTGAAGGTGACAGAAAAGGCCTCCTTTCAATTATTATGGGATGGTTATGTTAGGAATACTCTCAAATATCCCCACTTCACATCTATCAGGGATAGTAATCTTGAATTTATCTTAAATTTCTTTGAAATCATTGATCTTCTTATTTTTTCTATTGCTACATTTACTACCCATGACATAAAGTAAATTTTTAGTTAATTTAGGCCAGACAATCTATTTTGTGGTTTTTTAGGGCTCTACTTCCAGAGAGAAGGATGACTTTGAGAAGGCTTAAAGTTTTGGAGAGTTTTCTTCCTGTTCAAATACTGACAACTACACACTTCAGACTCCACTCTACCCATTCCTTAATTAGCCACCACTCAGCCAAACAGAATATGTAGGCACGACCTACCCCAATCATGGGCACATGGAAATCTTACCTAAATTCAGGGTCCAGCATGCTATAGGCCAAACAGGTTTACTTTTCCCACAACTCCCATTATATTTCCTCAGTCAAGCCTCTGCTCTGACTTTGTTCATACTTTTGCTTGGACCAGAGGCCTGCTCTGGATCCTACTCGCTGGGTAATTTTTGGTTATTGTAATAGTCCCCCATGTTTGTGGAGGCTCAACTTTAAACAATACAAAGCATCTAACTCTATAACACTGTCTACTGTCTGTCAGTCAACACCAGGAGGTTGTTACTATCATGTGTTTCCCTCTAGATCACTGATGCATTATTTTGGCAAATATATGTGAGCATGCACAAGATGTCAGGCTTATACTAAGCTCTGTGGATTCCATGGTGACTTCCTTCTGGAAAGTCAAAGCCCCTGACCTCGTGAAAATTACATACTAACTGAATAAGTAGAAAATTAACAAATGATCAAATAAATAATTTAAGATAAAAAGATTATAGACTTGAATAAATACTATGAAGGAAATAATAAATATAATGAGATAAAGTAGAAGAAATTACATCTGAACTGAAGAATGGGAATGAGCCAGTCATGGCAATTGGTGGGCTAATTTAGAACTTTTCTAGATGAAGGGTTAAAGACAACAATTAATATGCAACAAAAATCCTATTGCCTGAGCAATGGTTTACAAACTCTAGCAAGAATAATGTGAGATATTCTGATTCAGTATTTCTGGACCAAAAAAAAAAAGTGGGACTACAGCAAAGAAAACTATCAAACAAAATTAAAAGGCAGCCTACAGAATGGGCAAAAATATTTGCAAATTATATATCTGATGAAGGATTAATATCCAATATATAAATAACTCATATAACTCAATACCAAAAAAATGAATAAAAATATGCAGAGGATCTGAATAAACATTTTTCCAAAGAAGACATGTAGATGGCCAATATGTGCATGAAAAGATACTCAACATCACTAATCATCAGGACAATGCAAATCAACGACCACAATGAGCTATCACCTCACACCTGTCAGAATGGCTATCATAAAAAGACAAAATATAAAAAAACATTGGCAATGATGGGGAGAAAAGGGAACCCTTGTTAGCTGCTGGTAGGAATGTAAGATAGTGTTGCCACTCTCAAAAATCAATACAGTGGTTGCTCAGAAAAACTAAAAATCGAACTACCGCATGATTCAGCAATTCCATTTCTGAGTATTTATATAAAGGAAATAAAAATAACATGTCGAAGAGATATGTGCACCCCATTACAACATTCACTGCAACATTGTTTACAATAGCTATAACATGGAAATAACCTAAGTGTCTTTCAATGGATGAGTGGATAAAGAAAAAGTGATATACGTATACACACATATGTATACATAAACCCACAATTATACATTATTCAACCATTAGAAAATGGAAGTCCTGTCATTAGCAACAATATGGAAGGAACTTGAGGGTGCTGAGTGAAATAAGTTAGACTGAGAAAGACAAATACCATATAAATTCACTTATATGTGGAATCTAAAAACAAAAACAAACAAATAAAAAATATAGGTAAAGAGAATAAATTGGTAGTTGCAGGGGTGCTCAGTAGCGAATAGGTGAGAAGGGCAAATGTAGGCAAAAGATGCAAACTTACAGTCATAAAATAAATAAGGCCTGGGGATGTAATGTATAGAATGGTGACTATAGTTAATAGTACTCTATTATATATTTGAAAGTTGCTAAGAGAGTCTATTGTAAAAGTTCTCATCACAAGAAAAAAATGTCACTATGTGTGGTGACAGATGTTAACTAGACTTATTGTGGTGATCATTTCATAATATTGAATCATTATGTTATATATACCTGAAACTAACATAATATTATATGTCAATTATATCTCAGTTTAAAAATACATCTGAATAGGGCTCAGAAATCTGAATTTTTAATTACCAACTCCAAGTGATTTTTTTTCTGACTTTATTGAAATATAACAGACAATTAGTTGCTCATATTTACATCGTACAATTCAATGAGTTTGTTTTTTCAATTATAGTTGGCGTACAATAATATACCAGTTTCAGTTGTACAGTATAGTGATCAGAAATCCACATAACTCACAAAGCTATCACCCTACTAAATCTAGTACCCCTCTTCCTCTTTACGTATTTATTACAACATTATTAACCATCTTCGCCATGCTACACTACATCTCCATGTCGATTCTGCTACTATCCATTTGTACTATTTACTCCCTATGCCATTTTTTGCCATCCCCCCAATGCCCCTCTACCTAGCAGCCCTCAAAATATTATCTGGATCTATGAGTTTATTTCTGCTTTTCTTATTGTTGTCTATTTTGTTTTTTAGATTTCACATGGATGTGAAATCATACAATATTTATCTATCTCTATTCGACCCATTTCATTCAGCACAATACCCTCTACGTCTATCAAGGCAATATCTTTTTCAATTCCCTTCATTTTAGTCTGTGTGTGTCTTTTAATCTGAAGTGAGTCTCTTGTAAGCAGCCTATGTAGGATCTTGTTTTCTTACCATTCAGCTATCCTCTTTTGGTTGGAGCACTTAATTCTTTTCCATCTGAGGTACTTGTCGATAGGAATGTAGTTATTACCATTCTTTATTCCTGTTTTTGATACATGTTATTTCTTCTTAAAGAAGTTCCTCCAACATTTTTTGTAATACTGGCTTGGTGGTGATGAATTCCTTTAGCTTCTTGTCAGGGGAGCTCTTTATCTGTCCTTCAACTCTAAATGATAGCTTTGCTAAATAAAGTAATCTTGGTTGTAGATACTGGGTTTTCATCATTTTGAATATTTTGTGCCAGGCCTCTCTGTCCTGCATAGTTTCTTCTGAGAAATCAGCTGCCAGTATCACAGGAGCTCCCTTGTAGGTGATTGTTTTTCTCTTGCTGCTTTTAAGATTCTCTATTTAACTTTTGGCATTTGAATTATGATGTGTCTTGGTGTGCGTCTCTTTGGGTTCATTTTTTTGGGGAACTCTTTGAGCTTCCAGGGGTTATATGTCTATTTCCTTCACTAGATGAGGGAAGTGTTTAATTATCATTTCTTAAAATAGCTCTTCAACATCTTGCTTTCTTTTCTGTATCCCTATGACATGGATATTTTTCCATTTAATAATGTTGCATAGGCTCCTTAAATTGTTATCATAGTCTTGGCTTCTTCTTTTTTTCCCCCCATTCTGTTGAGTATCCTTGGCTTCCTCATCCTCTGTATCAGTGATTCAATCCTCTTTTTTATTCACTCTGTTTATTCCATTTAATATATTGTTCATCTCAGATGTGTTCTTCATTTCTGACTGATTCCCTTTTATAATTTCCATTTCTATATTTATGTTTTTATAGCTTTTGTTAAAGTTCACACTAAATTCAGCTACACTTCCCCAAAGTTCAGTGAGCATCTTTATAACCAGTGTTTTGAATTCTGCATCTGTTAGATTGCTTAACTCCATTATTTCTGGATCTCTGTTCTGTTCTCTTATGTAGTTTCTGCTTCTTTGTCTTCTCATTTTGGCTGCCTTTCTGTTTGTTTTTACATACTCAGCAAAGCTCTTAAGTCTTCCAACCTCATTAGTATGGATTTGTGTAGTAGATGTCCAGGGGCACAGTCCTGAGAAGGGTTCAGCTGCAGGCCAAGTTTAGCCTCAGCCTGTGTCCCTCCAGGGCCACCTGTTAAGATTTAGCAAGTGATCCACAAATGGTGTGCTTATAGTTACCTCAAGAGGCCATGCTAGACACTGCAGTCAGCTGCCACCAGTATGAGTCTTGGTGCTCCTCAGCAAGGGTCACCTGACTCACCAAGGATACACTTTGCTGTGGCTTGGATGGCGTCGCAAGTTGGGGGAGGTGGAATTTCAGGAAATCCTCTGAGTGGAACAACCACTGTTATCCAGTTTGATGCCATCTCAGCTATGACAGTGCTGAGTCTGCACATTGTAAGTCGGGAGGGCTCAGAAGAGGAACTATGGATACCACCAGCACTTCCGTCTTGGAGAAGGCCTCACCTCTGGCTCTCATCAACAACTCAGTGTCTCCCTGTAAGCCAACTCAGAGAAGCCAACTGGTACTTAGAGTGAGCAGGTCTGTCACCGAGAAAGTCCACTCACAGACACGGCTCCTTTAAAAGAAGTCTGAAGCTACTGTCTGACACTGCCACAACCTTTGTCCCACTCAACCTCTTGGGACCAAGCAGCCTTGTTTCTTTGCCCCCTCCTACCTTCTACCATTTCAGGTTTATTATTTCTCTCCCTAGTTGTAATGCTTCTGTTCCTCTAGATCCCAGATGACTTTCCTGCCTGTTTGCTCCATGTTTCTTTCATAACTTTGATTTGGTCACAAGAGAGATGACAGAGCCTTTATCATCTATGCCATTTTTTCTCTTCCTTAATATAGGTTGTTCTTACATCATATGTTTAGAAATAGTGCTCTAGAACAAGAAAAAGTAATGTTAATATTCAATATTTGATAAATTATTACTATTAAAATGCTTTTGGAGGATGCAGAATAACTTAGAATAGCAGTTAAATGCAAGAAATGTAGGGTCAGGCAGATCTAACTCAAATCACGGCTTTATTTACTGTGATCTCAGCCCCATTATTCTTACTTGTAAAATAAAAGAAAATTTCTTTGTGGGATTATTATGAAGATATTTTTAAAAATATATTGTGAAGTTTATTTAAGAAACCTAGGGCCTGGCACATATTAAGTACTCAAGAATAGGTGTTCATTGATGGTGGTGGTGATGGTAATGAAGATGATCATTGATGATGGTGATAATCCAGAAGGAACATCTGGAAACCTACATTTCATTTCAAACAAGTATTGTTCATTCTAAACGCATTGCATTTTTCCCAAATAAGGCACAGTCCACCAGTTTCCATTCTAGGAGGCTTATGAAACTTCAATAAAGGAAACAAGAGAAAATAGAAAATAGACTTGGACATTAAGTCTAAAGTCCAAATGACCCCAAATGATACATAAGACAAATTAGTGAGAGCTGGGTAGAGTCATCATACTGGTCCTCTGTTTCTTTGTCTGCCAAGGATGAAATCCCTCTTCTTTGGGTATCAGAACCTTGAGTTTCCTTTGAAAATTCTGCCTTTCCCACACTCTATATGATTGGGTGAGCTGATCCTGCTCCCCAGATCAATAATGAGATATAGTGAGATGTTACTGCCTACTTCAGAAGGTAGATTGGAGGATGAAGCGGAAATTAATAAGGACCTTTGCCTTATTATTTCTATTAATCAGAGTTACCATGAAGGGACAGTAACAAATAAGAAATCAGTTTGGTTCTCCTGTAGTAACTAACTATCTCAGTGTTTTGGTTGTACTTGTGTTCAGGACCATTACCTCCCTTCAGCATCTCTCAGTGCCCACCTTAATACTGGCAAAGACACACTGCTGAAGAAAATTTCATAAAAAGATGAACCAATACTCCAGAATGTCTGTTCTAGTATTGACTCAGTTTGAAAGACAAGTTACCCTAAATCTTTCTCTTTATAGTTTAAGCTATAGCTTCTCTCCTTAATCCTGTGCACTTAGGTTCAAAAGAACAGAATGGCTACAGATTCAGATGTGGCTCCTGCTCAATGCTGTTGAAGGCATGAGGACCACGCATGAACATGAACATTTGTCACAGCTGGGCTGTGAGTTCTGAACACAAAACGCAGGCCTTGCAAAGACAGTGTAAGCTGTTTCCCAGAAGAAACCAACTAGAGGTTCCTGCCCAGACTGAGCCATTATTCACCAGCACATAGGGGCTTTCAGGAGGGGCCTTGAGCTTCCTTTTAGAGCAAGGTGGGAGATGACCTCAGAGCCTCTCACACCTGCTGCAGGATCCCTGCTCTGCCTGGTATGTATGAAACAACAGGCTGGTAATGGCTTTTGTCTAGAGGGTATGGGAAATCGGTGTACAATTCCAATTTAACGTGCTATTCCAAGACTAGTGGCCAATAGACCAGTCATGGCCAAACACAGAAAAGGGAGACAAAGAGTTCACTTTACCCTGCACTTGACCGTTGTGTGCATGGGGCAGCTCTACCCTCTTCTAAAGAAGTTGAGTGGTGAAAGTGTGGGCAAGGGATTGTTCTGTAGTAACAGCTCCTCTGACTGTGCCTTCTCAACCTTTCTTCTGCATATCACCAATCAAGATGATTTTGACTCTTTACTTTAGCTAAGGGATATTATGAGAACATCGGGTGTGTGAATACACTTTTATAAATTCTACAAATTTCTGTCATTTAAGCTGCTTTGAGGGCCATCTGCTCCTCCAACAATTGAAAATAATGACATAAAATCTGAGGCATGGCTTCTCATAGTAGGAAAAGGGAAAGGTATATAAAGTAATGGGAGCTGAAATATTTGTTAATTGCCCTTTTTTAATGCCAGACACTATGCCAGATGCTTTATACTAATTACGCATATAATCCTCACAAAGATCCCTGTGAAATAGGATTAATTATTTCTATTTTCAGAAGAGAAAATTGTGGCTGAAAGATCTAACATTGCTTGTTCATAATAAAAGAAATATTCAACCTTCAAACCGATAGCTCTCTGATTTCCAGATGCCTACATCAAGAGGTCTTTTACCCATATATGTATACACACATATACAGATACGGACACATATAGTATAGTTACTCATTTAGATGTACATGTGTATACAGAGTCAAATGCATAACAAAAGTCTATATAGCTTTGTTTATACACACCTATGTACACATTATCTCTGCACTGATCAGTGAGAATATAGAATCCTCAAGCTCTTCATTAAAGTATTTATGTTAGTAAATGGTTACACTTAGTTTACCCAATACCAGAATATCAAGTGAAAAGTGGGCAAAGCAGGCCTTGCAAAGACACTAGGCCTTCTTCACCTGCACTTCTCTGGACTCTTAGCCGACTGAGAAGACAATTAGCACATGGACTCCAATGAGCTCTTGAACATATGCCTGCTTGAAAACAGAGGATAGACCAATGGACAATCAGAGACTTTTTCAGGGCTCTGGGTTTTTTATTTTCAAATGTCTTGCCTACAGTAGGAGTATTCTTGACCTCCTGAGTTTGGATGCTGAACTGGGGTAGGATGCTAGAATTGAAAACAAGAGCAGCATGTTGGCCTTTAGTCACCTTTTGCCCTGGCACAGAGTGGGAACTCAACCAGTGTTTGTTGACTGACTGACAAGTTGACTAACCAACAAGGGAGACCAGAAGTTCCAGCCACAAATCCACTTCTCCGGGTAAAGATGATTTGTATACTTTAAGCTTGATACTCCTCAGAAGAAACATTTCAATTAATTTTTCTTAAAGATGTCACCTTCCTTAATGATGGAGAAGAAGCCCAGGCTCAGCAGCCTGGTTAGCTCTCCCACTGCCTAGATATCACAGGCATCCTTGAGCTAGATCCACTCTGTAAATTCTACTAACACAATTCTACTATCACAGGCACCATGCCCCAGAAGCTGACTGCAAACATGAATACCTACCCAAGGCAAGGTACTGATCTGCTCACCTCATGCTGTTCCTATCCCCCTCATCCTCAAACTGCTGACTCCTCTCTATCTTATCTCCAGCACTCCATTTGGCTACCCTTATAATCTCCTTGAGGCTTCATGAATTTGGCTTCCTGCTCACATCTGACTCCCTCTCCCCCTTTGGTTTGAAATAATTTGTAGCATCTGTTGATAAACTCCTAGTCCAGCTCTGACTCCTTAAAATCTCACTAGAAAAGGCTCTATCTCTGTTTCCAATCAGAATCCTAGTCCTCTGAAAACATTATAGACTAAAGAATGAGTCCGCACCCCATACACACACACACACCACCACCACCACCACCACCAAGAAAAGGGAGGAGGCAAGAGTCTTCCATATATTCAAGTTGCAAAGGGAGAACATGCTCTTCCATACTTTGGCAACTATACTCTAATATGATGCCTCCAACTTAAATATCAGTACAATCTGCCCTTATAAAAACTAACCCCCTCCTCCTCCACCAGGGACTGCATCTGTAACCACAGTAACAAAATCCAGGTGCGGCAGCACAACTATCATTTCTATAAAGACAGAGTGCACAGAGAGGGCACGAGGAAGGAGAAGTGCTGAAATGTTCACATGTTGCCTGGGCTCTATCTGGGATCCCCATTTGTCCTCATTTAGTCCTGCCTAGGAGAGGTTAATCCTATCTACTGATGTGCGAACAGCAATCAAAAGTTAGCTACAACAGAGAAATGGACACAATCCATACAAAGAACACACCCAGAGCCCCCAGCACAGGTGATTAGGGAGATAGTGCTACTGGGACACACAGGATACCTACTACAAAGGCCATCTGGCCAAGGCTGGGAGATGCAACAGGTCTTTCTAACACATAGAAAAAAATGCACAGAAGCAGCAAAACTGAGAAAACAAAAAATATACCATAAATGAAATAACAGGGGAAAACTCCAGGAAAAAAAATCTAAAAGAAACGGAGGCAAGCAACCTACCAGAGACAGAGCTATACACTAGCAATGAACAATCCAAAAATTAAATTAAGAAATAATTTTATTTACAATAGTATCAAATGAATAAAATACTTAAAAATACATTTATTTAAAAAGGGGACAAGACTAGAAACTTAATATCTGTAAAACATATTTGCAAAAAATTAAAGACCTGTATGAATTGAAAGACATTTGTGTTCATGGATTGGAAGACTCAATATTATTAAGATGGCAATATCTATCAAATTAATCTACAAATTCAATATAATTCCTATCAGAATTCTAGTGTTTTTTTAACCCAAAAATTAAAATATTGATTCTAAAATTCACATTGAAATTCAAAGGTCCCAGAATAGCAAAACTGTCTTGAAAATAAAAGACAAAAAAATAGTACTGCATTTCTCAATTTCAAAATTTACTACAAAGACACAGTAAAAAAAAAATCACATGGTAGTGTCAGAAAGATAAATATATACATCAATGGAATATAATTAGGTGTATATAAATAAATCTATTCACTTATGGTCAATTGATTTTTGACAAAGTTGTCAAGACAATTCAATGGAAAGAATAGTTTTTGCAAAAAATAAAATGGCACTGAGACAATTGGATATCAATTTGTGAAAGAATGAAGTCAAATTTCTACCTCATATCATATACAAAATTTAAAACAATGAACCTTTTAGAACAAAAAACATAGGGGTACAACCTCATGACCCTAGAATAGGCAACAGTTTCTTAAATATAACATCAAAACTAGAAGCAACTAAAAAATAGAAAAATTGGATTTCATCAAAATTAATAACTTTTGTGCATCAAAAGACACTATCAAGAAAAGGAGAAGACAACTCACAGAACTGGAGATCATTTGAAAAATATATCTGATAAAAGTCTAGTATTTAGAATATATCATGAACACTTATAACTCAACAATAAAGACACTAATAATCCAACTTAAAAATGGGCAAAAGATTTGAAGACAATGTTCCAAAGAAGATATGCAAGTGGGCAATAAAAACACATGAAAAGATACTCAATATCATTAGTCATTCGGGAAACATAAATCAAAACCATAATGTGATGCCACTTTATGCCCCCTAAAATAGATATATTAAAAGGACAGTGTTGGAAAGGATGTGGAGAAATTGGAACCTTAATTCATTGGTAGTCGTGAGATAAAATAGGGAAGACACTAGAAAATAGTTTGCTAGTTCCTCAAAAAGTTAACTATAAAGTTACCTTCTGACCCAACAATTCCACTCCTAGATATATACCTAAAATAAATTAAATGTATGTGTACCAAAAAAAACTTGTACATGAACATTTATAACAATATTATTCATAATAACCAAAAAGTGGAAATAACTCAAATGTCCATCAACTTATGCATGGATAAATGTTGTATATCCTTACAACATGGTGTGTTATTAAGCCACGAAGTACTGATATATACTACCAGGATGAAACTTGAAAACATTATGCTAAATCCAAGAAGCCAGACCCAAAAGGAGGCCATGCATTATATGGTAGCATTTATGTGAAATAGCGAGAAACACAGAGCCAAAAGTAGATTAATGGTTACCAGGGGCTCGGGGATTGGGGGATGGGGAGTAACTGCTAATAGATACAAAGTTTCATTTGGAAGTGATGGAAATATTCTAGAATTAGATAGTGCTGATAATTACACAAGTTTGCAAATATACTAAAAAATTTTAAATTTTATACTTTAAAAGATAATTTTTATATTAACTGACCTTTATCTTAATTTTTTGAAAGAATACGTAATTTCAAACTAATCACAAGGAAATATTAGACAAATACAAATTGACAAATGTTAAAGCAAGGAAAGTATTCCTCAAAAATTTCAATGTCATAAAATATGTGAAAATATTTTAGATTAAATGACAATCAAAAGGCAAACAACTAAATGTAGTACTGGATACTAGACTGGGTCCTGTATTCAAGGGAAGAATGCTTTAAAAGACATTAGGTCAACTGCTAAATTGTAATATGGGGTGACAGATTATGTAAAATAATTATATCAACTTAAATTTCTGAAGTTGAGAACTCTGTTGTAGCTATGTAAGAGACTACCCTTGCACTTGAGGAAAATCTACACTTGAATTAGTTAAAGATAGAGTTAAAGTAAGAGATAAAGAGAGATTTACTTATCTAACAATCTATAGAGTTAGATATGCAAATAATAAAGCACATAGGGTAAAATGTTAATAATAGATGAATCAAGGTGAAGCATGTACATGTGTTCTTTATACAACTATTACTCTAGCAATCTTTCTGTAAATTAGAAATTATTTCCAAATAAAACAATTTAAAAATGAATAATGCCAAGAGATCAGAGGCTATACTTTTGAGATGAGCAAATTACCATCTTATTCTCTAGTTAGAGACATTCCGGAATGCAGAAATATGGAGCCTTGAAAGTTCTTGTCTAGAAAGTTCTTGGAAAAACCTAACATGTATTCCCTGAAGTGTGGGTTACAAAGAGATTTTACCAATGCTCACCTTGACAAATCTGAACAATGGTTGATCAAAGAAAAAGGAAAACAATGGGTCACTATATCTCCATCATCTGCAGGAAAGGAATGCAAGTGTTCCTGTGGGCAAATGGATATTGTGGGAAGGGCAAACAAAATAACAAGTTACTTTTAAAGGATTCTGAACAAGGGGTACCCAGCCAAGATGCAAGGACCCCAGGAGTATTCAGCCACATAGAACCTGACAGGAGTCACAAAGAAGATGACATCAGAGCTTCTTGTGCAGGGGTTTCCAAAGAACCTACCAAACGGTGTTTTGAAAAAAAGAAATCTTCACTCATGATGCAGAATTAGACTGAAGTAAAACAAGATGACTAGTTTTTCTTTAAATTCATGACCACTAAATTCATGACCACTCAAAGTGCCATTAGCGCTGCTACTATCCTGCAATCACATTTCCCTTATCCTTTCTCCTCTCTCCTCTTTTTCACATCTTTACTTCTCTCCTCAAAACTTCAGCACCTATTCATTCCCAGATGAATCGTTGTATTGAGCAGTTCCAGGCCCTGTCCAGATTATCTCTAACTCCTTTATATTGAGTATCTATGGTGACCATTCCCAAACTCAAATCTCCAGCCTAGATTTTGAACTCCACTTTTCAGATGTAATGAGTCCCCAAATCAAACTTACTTCTATTTTTCATCAACCCCAAAATGAGCGATGTCTCTTCTACAGCCTTTCCTATTCAAGTAGATGACAGATCCATCAGTCTAGTTGCTAGTGAACTCATTTGAAATCTCTTATTTCTTTTCCATTTCAAATACTATGCAGAAACAAACTTCGTTAAATTTATCTTCAAAAGATTCAGAATATGACTATTCTTCATCTATCTGCCTAGTCTAAGCCACCACCATCTGTCACCTAGATTACTGCAATCACTCACTAATTGGTCACCCCGCTTCTGACCTTGACTCTCTAGAGTTTATTCATCCAACAGCCAGAGAGACCATGTAAAATGTTAAGTCAGATTACATCCTTCATTCACACACTCTTTCCAATAGTTTCCTAGCTACCGAAGTAAAAGCTCAAATTCTTCCCATGACCTAGAACCCCATCATGATTGCCCCCACCTCCAACGATCTTTCTGCTCCAATACCTACTTTACTCCATCTCACTCTTTCCATCAACTACACTGGGCTGCTTTGGTTCCTTGAATACTAGGTCTCCACTGCTTCAATTCCCCCCCCCCCATATCTCCCCACAGCTTATTCCCTTACTTCCCTTAGGTCTTATCTCAAATGTCACTTTACCAGAAAGTCTTTCATTGGATTTTACATAAAATAGCAAACCCTATTCCCAGAATTCCCTATTCCTCTTTTCTGCTTTACTTTTCCACATAGCTTCTCTTATTTTCAGATATACTATATTTTTATTAATATATTTTGCCTTGCATGTTTGCATATAAGTTACATGAAGGCAGGGATATTATTATACCAGTCCACACCTAGAACTCAGAACAGTACCTGGCACAAATTAAGAACAAAATGAATATTTGGTGAATGAATGAATAACTCCCTCCTCCAAGCCTGATCCAGGAGAACCCAGAACCAGAGACAATGTGTGAGAAGAGGCAGAGTAATGCTAGTGAAGAGTTGAAGAACAGACACAGCCCCTACTTCAAAGCCGATCAGTGATCAGACAGTCAGGCTTGAGCGCGGGTGAGAAAAGAGGCTTTAAACTACACATGGGAAAGAAGTTTTTATTTAAATTGGTCTCAACTTGTTGACATCTGAAGACAAGAATATTCTAATATCTGAAATAGATCAGAATAGCTGCAGGATCTCCCTGGATATAATCCCATGGTGAGGAAGGGAAAGCTAATAGAACAAATCATGAGTCAACAGAATACTAAAGCAATTTCATAGTTGCTCCTTGCTTAGTTCAGTCAGTTTGATAAACCTGGCACCCTTCCACACTGCTAATGCAGGAGACCATGCAGAGGACAGTGGAATGACCAAACTGGAATGTGAGCAAGTCCCCAAAGGCAAGATCCCTTTCCTTAACAAGATCGACAGCATTTCACATAGCATAGAGATGTGTGTCAACTGAGCCCATAGGGATAGGAGCCTTTCTGCATCCTGCTTTTCAAGGCAAAGCCAGGATTTGCCAACAAAGCCCTGAGTTTATCTTGAGCCTCCATGAACTGTGGGCAGTTCTCTAGGCTTTGATTACAGAATAGTGGTCTTGAAAGGGCCTTAGAGAGGAAAAAAAGCATGCTCCAAACATGTAAGAAGAAGGAACGGCATAAGGAAATTGTGTCAAGTTGGGAATCTACAATATGTGCAAGGAAACTCAAGCAGCATAGCATAGTAATAAAAAAAGAGAAATGCTAGTTGTTACACTGAGTCAAGCAAGAAAAGCTTGAGCTAAATAATATCTTTTGGGATCTGAATTTTTTAATCCTACATATACAACTGCATATTCCTCATAGCTCCAATGAGCGTGTCTTTTATCTTCATGAAAGTCAGTGAAAAACATGTGTAGCTGTAGTCAGAGAAGGCACAAATTCCATGGGAACCCTTTCCCAAGTTAAATTTAATCAGTTAATATACACCATGTGAAGTAGACAGTCAACATGGTTCCATTATAACCCTGACTCCTACAAGTATTTTTCAATCTTGTCCACAGGAAAATCATGAGAGGCCCTATCAAAGGTCTTGTTTAAACCAAATAAAGTATTTTTGCTAAGTATTGTACTTTAAAAAAATCTCTTCAATGTCAGAATCAAACTCCACATTAACATATATACAATAGACATCCCCATACTTACAGCACCATTCAGAGGGAGCAGTCTACACTTATGTAATGTAGGAGATTTATATCCTTAAAAGTGTTCACAATATAACACAAAGGCTTTAGATAACAGTTTAATAATTATTAAAATTATTTAATTCTCATAATATCTCTAAGGACAGAATGGTTAAGTAATTTGTCCAAGGTTAGACAAATAGTAAGTGACAGAACTAGGTTTCAATCCTCAGCTGTCTGGCTTCTAAATTTAAAGCTAATTAAGCCTAAGAAACAGAAACAAAAGTCTGATTATACATCCCCTTTTTTCCTTCTGGGTTACATTCCTTGGAAAGTTACTCCAGTCCAACTCACATTCAAGTTCTCATCAATATGGACATTGTTTTGTCCCCCTTCATAAGCTTTATTTGCTTAACTTTAAACATTCAATGACAAGGATGTAATACTTGGCCATTCTTTTTATCCTCCTTTGCAAGACAGAGCCATCATTTTATTCCACCCATAGTCGATGCCATTCCCTCTTTTCACTGCTTCCCTCTTAAAGGTTCTCACATGTTTTATATTGTATTTAAAGACTTCTTGAAACTCTGAGCAAAAAGTGAAACTGTACTCAGTTCCAAACTTATAACTAGATTCCTGGGATCCCTGGAGGGCCAAGGGCTGTATAACAATTTCCTAACCTTTTTAAGTTTATAGTACCCCCCACCAAGATAGTTATCCACTTGTGACTAAAATTCTAAGGACATTTGAATACATCAGTATTAACAGCATCACCTGTTTGAGAAGGCACATATTATGGTTATTGTACTGACAGTTATGGCTTTGTCTGTTATTCAGCAATCTGCTGGCTTCCACACAGAGATGGTCCTGAGATTGCCATGTCAAAAGCTTTGGACTGCTGATCCTCCAAGCTGCAGCAGTTACCTCTGAATAACTTCCCATGGAGGCCAAAAAGAAAGAGCTTACAAACACATTCACTTGATCTACAGCCAGAGCCTTGTGAAAATTAAGGAAGACTAAAGTGGTTCACAAGAGTATAAGCCAAGCATGTTAAAAGCAATAGAGGGTGGAGGGGGTACTTAGTAGCTTCTGTCCAGCCTCCTAGAACAGTTGTTCTCAGAACTTGATAAGTGAGCAAATCGTCCCTAATTAGGGCTCAAGTAGTGACCTCTAGAAACAATCCATGAGGTCCAAGCCATCCTTTATCTATCCTATTGTTCAGAAAAATAACATACATACTAAAAGTCATAGAAGAGTCCTCCTGACTCATTATAAAAAAGGTCCAGAACAGGCCCACTGTGAGCATCAGGCAATTCCAGTATTCTGTGTCTGTCTTACAGGCCAGTAAGGCCAGTATGAAAAGAAGATAAGCTGCCTTCTCCCAGGAAGAAATACCAAGGGCTGAGATGCCTGAAACTATATAAGAAATCTCTCATATTCTTAATACAAAGGAAAAGAATAAGAATGAGGATGGAGAAGATAGAAGAAGACAAAAAGGAGAGTAAATGAAAGGAAGAGATAGGAGGAAAAAGAGGAAGAAAGGGAATGAGATTCTTTTTTGCTTCGGTCAACATATAACAATAAACTATTGTGTCATAAGCTGACAATTTCCCCCTCATTTCCTTTCACTTGTCCCACTGACCATCTTTTTCTCTTTTTAACAGGAAATTGTTATTGACTTCTCTGACTTCATTTCTTTTGGGCTAAGGGTATCAACAGCTTAAATCATTTCCCACTGAAAAGACTTTAGACTACAGTTTCCAGTTTGACATGAAAAGAGCTTGGAAGATGTCACTCCTATCTTTGCAAAAAAAAAAAAAAAAAAGCCCTGAACCATCGAAAATCAACAACTCTTCTTAGACCTATTAGAGAATGGAGGGTATAGGGTAAATCACTTGTTCAAAATCCAAAGAGACAGATAAAAACAGAGGATGATAGCTTACCAAGAGCAGAAGTCACAGCACAGCCTGGTAGGAACACTTAAAGGATAACTGACCCATTTCTGGAGGCTTAGTGTACACTAGCTTGAGAGATAAAACCTCCAGGGGAACCATCCTTTGGGAGTTGGGTAGGAAACACCTTCCTGAGTTTTAACTCCAGAAACCCCATCAGGTTATCCGAGTGAAGATCAGAGAAATATCTTTTTATGGTTCATGCAGGGGGAGAGGAAAAGTAACCATTTTAAAATGGTAGACCCTAACCAACATGGCTTTTATTCAAGTCTAACCAACAAGAGGGAAGGGTAATATTCAACTTCAGCCACCTCTAGCCTTCCAATGTCACATAAGAGGGGAAGGAAGGGAGCTGAGAAGCACTTGTAAAGGTCATGGCATAGAGACACAGGCTCATCAAAATACTGAGAACTGATCATAGGAAAATAGAAAGCTTTTTCTCCCTCCACATTTTACCACATCAACAGGGCCCTTATATAGTAACAGGAGACCATAACTATAAAAAAAACTGCAAGGTTCAAGCACTACTCAAGAAAGAGTCTATAAGGAAAACTTTAAGACAACAGGGGGACACAAGAAAAGACACTAGAATAAAGTTTAGCCTCTGACACCCAAAACTATATCAAACAATAAACAAAGAACCTAACTCCTAGCCAGATAAACCTAAAACCTCATACTAGTGGCCTATTTACCTCAGATCCTTTTACCAAATGTATCATGTTCAGCTTTCAAAAAAATTACAGTGTATGATAAAAGGTAAAAAATAATAATAATAAAGTTTTAAAAAATTCTACAGATATGAACCAATGATCAGAACCAGACTCAGGTATGGCAAATATTTCAGTATTATCGGATTGGTAATTTTAATAACTATGATTAATATGCTAAAGATTCTAATAGAAAAAGTGGATAACATGCAAGAACATATGGACAATATAAGGAGAGAGATGAAACTTCTAAGGAAGAATCGAAAGAAAGTGCTAAATGTCAAATACATGGAAAAAGAAATAATGAATGCTTTTGATAGGCTCATCAGGAGGGTAGACATGGTCAAGAAAAATAGTATCAGTGAGCTTAAAGATATGTCAGTAGAAACTTCCCAAACAGAAAAACTCAGGAAAGGGAGGGAGGGAGAGAGAGAGACAGAGAAATAGAATATCCAAGAATCACAGGATAATTATAAAAGGTGTAACATATGCATAATGAAAATATCAGAAAGAAAGGAAAAAAAGAAAAGGAAGGAAGAAATATTTGAAGATATAAAGACTGAGAATTTTCCATAATTAGTGACAGAAACAAACCACAGATCTAGGTGTTCAGAGACCACCAAGCATAATACCTCCAAAAAGCTACACCTAAGCATATCATGATCAAACTGGAATATTAAAACCAATAAGAAAATTTTGAAAGTCAGTGGAGAAAAAAACATCTTACCTATACAGAAAAAAGGATAAGAATTACATCAGCCTTCTTTTCCCAAACCATACAAACAAGAAGAGAATGGAGTGAAATATTGCAGTGTTGAAAGAAAAAAAAAAGTTAGAATTCTATATCCTGAAGTGAAATTATCCTTCAAAAATAAAGGAGAAATACTTTCTCAGACAAACAAAAATTGAGAGAATTTGTCACCAGTAAACCTGTTAAATGTTAAAAGAATTCTTCAGAAAAAAAAAAAGAAAGAAAATGATATAGATCTGAAACTCAGATCTAGGCAGAGAAAGGAAGAGCATTAGAAAAAGAATAAATAAAGGTAAAATGAAACCTTTTATTTTTCTTATTCTTAGTTGACCTAACAGGTAACTGTTCAAAATACTAATAAGAACAATATATTGGACAATTTTAACTTATGATAAGTGAACTAAATGACAGCAGGAACAGGAGAAAAGAATTTAGAAGCCTCTTATAAGATACCTGCCCTTGTGAAGTAGTATAGTGTTATTTGAAAGTGCATTTACATTTGTTGTAAATATATATTATACTCCAAGGCAACCACAAAAAGACAAAATTTAAAAAAAAAAACCCACAACTTTATCAGCCAGTTATTTGCACAAGACTTCCTTTATCCCAGTAATCCAATTAGATTTCTGTCTAATCTCTCAGAACGCTGGAATATGTAACAGAAATAATGTAGAAATGGATACTAGGACATGAGGGCCCATATTAATGATTGGGTTCTGGGTGCAGGTGGGTGAGGTGGTGTTAGGTACAAGAAACTACAGAGAAGTCTTACCAACCCCACCTACTTCTTTTGAAGCATCGTCTCAGATCACATGTAGCCTGCCAAAAGCTCATTGATAAAGTGTCTGTTGGTTTAATTAACTACACTTTCTGCACATTTCTCCCATACCTCCTAAATCCAAAAGAGGCAATTAGAAGCCATCTCAAATGAACTCCAGCACCTCTATGCACTGTGCAGAATCAAGGCCCAAATACATAGTCTTTCCTTCTGGTACATCGAACAAACAGTTCTAACACCTAGCTAAAGGCAACTGGTTGTATATCAGATTTCCGCTCTTCTCACCTACTCACAAATGGAGCTCACAATTCTCCACCTTCCCTTCTGCAACATCACTTCTTCTCTTGCTAAGGAATTATTTACAAATTTGATGTTGCTTCTTCCATATTAAAATAAATAAATAAATAAATAACTCCCTTTAGTCTGCTTCCCCTTCCAATTACTACCTATTTCTCTGCTTGCCTTTTCAATAAAACTAATTAAAAGAATTGTATTTACTTGTTATTTCTAATTTCTCTTCTCCAGTTCTTGTTCAGAACCACTGCAAGCAGATTGTTCATTCCTTATCACTCTTCTCAAAATCACCAGTGACTTCAGGTTGCTAAGAACAATGGTCAGTTCTCAGTCTTCATTTTACTTGACCTTCACTCTTTATCTATAAACCTCCTTTAGTGTACTCATCAGTGTCATGGATTTAGATATTATCATTATGCCGATGACACCTGTGTTAACAGCCCAGACTAGACCTGTCTTTGAATTCCAGACTCATATATCCAGTTACCATTAGATCTCAATATGTGGATGCCTAATAGGCAGCTCAAATTTAGCAGATATTAAAGTGAAATCCTGACCTTCCCCACCACTAAAATTTCCCAGTCGTCACCAGTTCAACTAATGGCAACTCCATTTTTTCAGTAGTTCATACCCAAAGCTTAGCCTCATTCTTTACTGTCCTCTCACTTCCCACACCCAATCTGTCAGCAAATCCTGTTAGCTTTCTTTGAAAATATATCCAGGATCTGATACTTGCTCTCATATTTATTATTACCATTCTTGTCCAAGTGATTATTTCTCACCTGGAATATCTCAACAGTATCTTAACAGATATTTCCGCTTGCACTCTTGCTGGCCTACAATCTACTCTCAATAATTTACCTAGAATGAGCTTATTAAAACATTCTTCAGGGTCACAGTTTTTGTAACAGCAATTCCCTCTGCCTGGACTATTCTTACACACTGCTTACACCCTCACATCCTGAAACACTCTTTCTCAGAAAAACCTTCACTTTATATAAAACTGACTCCTCACCCGCAGCAGTCCTTAATTCTCTCTATAACAATCACTTATCTACACATTTTATGTTTCTCTTCTTTACTTTGTTTACAGCCTATCTTTCTCTACTATAATGTAAGCTACATTAGGATAGGGATTTCTCTCTGTTTTGATTACTGGTTTGCCCCCAACTCCTAGAATGATGGTTGGCACAAGGATAAAAATAAGAAGAAATTTACAATAAATTGTATTTGTTTAATTAATGCATCAACTCTTTGCTACATAATCCTATATACCTAATTTTCTATTCTTCAAACATCTTCCATAAAATTCTCTTAACATTTTCTTGGAGACTTCTGGCATCTTTTGAAATTCAAATTACTGAAAGTTGACAATTTCTTAGAATCCACTTATCAACCTCTACTCTTCACAGGAAACTAATCACACATGTCAGTTACAATTTTAAATGAAAATTGGTTTCCTTCCAATAAGATGGTATTATTGACATGGCATTCCAGGAGGGTGCTGGAAGAGCCTGCTTACCTCTGCAGTTCTAGAAGCATTTCCAAATTTCATTGCCTTCAAGTATTTCCCCAATTATTTTAATTGGTTCCCAGTCATCTTTGGCACAACTCTGGAATCTTTTCCAAATGTAGCAAGTATGCGCATATACGCACAGAGAGGAAATTACAGAATCAAAATGGCTTGGTATTTCTCAGTAAATTTTATCAGCATCTCGTAGCAGGTGTTTCCAGTAGAGCCTGGGGTTTTGCATCCACCTCCCACCAGAGTACATAAAATTTTACAATAATTGCTCATAAAAATTTTCTCCACCCAAATTAAGAACAAGTATATAATCACTTAACTGAAGAATGTAATTATATAATTAAAAATTTACTAATATGGCCTAATTTCCATTCCCAAATTGTCCTCTATTGTTTTATCATATAGTATTATTGTCCTTCTCTTTCCCTTTTTGTGAGCAAAGGAAACACCAAGTTAAAACATATCCATTCATAGGGACACAAAATCCAGCTCTCATTTCCCATAATACACTCAGATGCAACCTAATTGTCATTGAGCACCCCTCTCTTGTAGTGTCTTATTTTGCTGGACTTACCAGGGACTTGTTCTGCCAGTGGAATAAAAACGAGCCTCGGGGACCAGGTTCTAATAGATGCCCCTCCCCTTAGTAAAAAGACATTTCTAGAATGTGTTCTATTATACAGACACAGAATTTCCCCCAGAGAATTTCTAAGAGCTATAGTTTTGAATAACCCAGTTGACATTTCTCCGTGTGGCCAGGAGTCCCTGTCACCATTTAGTCTGACTTAACCCACACCAAGACTGAGGAATCTGATACAGGTTAGAAAATCTTTAACCGTTTTCCAGAAATGTTATGTAGAGACAATTATCCTGAAATTAAGATATTTTAAAAAATCAATTAAACATTAATTTTAAAAAAAAATTATAATTATTTAAACAGGTTTCTAGTCATTTCAAATTAAATTTCTGAACAGGTATGATTTTGTCACCGTATTTCCTATAATAAAAAGAACTGAAAACATTTATCATCACACATCATAGAAGGGACAGTTGCCAGAGCTTTCACTGCCTTGTTCTTCTGACTCACACACTACTCATCCACATCCTGTATTTCCGGGAAAGAGACCACCACTCCAAGGTGTTCACTGCTATGAACCCCCAATAGCCACAGCATCAGCTTAGAGAGAACAGCCTCTGTGACCACCAGAACCATACTCCATTCATCACTAAATGCTCCTAGGATTTAGACTTTTGACTTTTTAATTTTTTTTTTTACCTTCTTGATTTAATGGAAACTCTTGCTTGTCTACTGTGCACACCAAATATCCTGTAGTCCTCTCAGTGATGGCCAAATTTTTCCCCACAGGCCTTGTACCACTGTGCATTTTCTTCACTAAAGTACCTCCTTTCCTCCCTCACAAACTCCAGCTCTTTTGAAGTCCAAGTCATCAGATTTTACCCTCAGTGCCCTTCACCATTGTGGTCATCCTCTGACCTCAAGTTCAGTTTTCTTCATTTATCATAGAATTTTTAGATTTATTATAGATTACAGTCTTCCTTTTTAATACTACTTACATAATTATTCTTGGAATGAATATAGCTTATTCAACCAACAATCTCTCCTCTCAGTTTTTTGACATCCTTTGCTCCAAAAATTTTTCCTTCCATACTATTAGCACCAGTAACTAACTATCCCACTTCTGAACAACCTCAATTTCATGCTCGCTCTCTACCTAGCCTCTACCTCCTAACATTTCAGCTCTCTGCTTTGGTATTGTCAATCCTACCATTCTCTTCTCTTATTGGGACCTGGAATTCTTGACCCCGCCCTTTTTGTATTATCCATTATTGCCCTCAAGTTCTCATTTCTCTCCTTGCCCAATATAAAGCCCATAGTACAACATGTTTATCTAAATCATTTGTAAGCACCCTTAATCTCTGGGTACCTCTCTTACTCCATTGTACTCATTTGGAAAAAAAAAAAATTTCTGTTGATATCCAAATATCTTTTGCCTTCACATGTACACTCAAGCAGCTAAACCAGGAGTCACAAAACTATAATCATAGGATCAAATATGGGCCACCACCCATGTTTATAAAGTTTTATTGGAATATAGCCACATTAATTTTTATGTATTATCTTTTTCTGCTTTCATGATACAATGGCAGAATTGAATAGTGACAGAAACTGTATGACTCACAAAGCCAAAAATACTTTATCTGTTCCTTCACAGAAGAAAATTGCCAAACTCTGCACTGAAGTTTTCTTTTTGAAATGCACAATCATGTTTACTAGCTTCACTTTTGGTTTATGTCCTCAAAACTCAAGTCAGTATCCAATGTTAACAGTCATGACTACTACATTTTCAAGTAAAACACATTCCTACTCTTATCTAATGACCTCACCTCAAACCTTAAAACAGAAAAAGAAAATATATGCAATCAAATAAAAATGGTTTTACCTTGCATCATCAAATCCATCTGTCTCCTACATCACCAGTCTCTCTCTCTCTCCACTCATCTTAGACCCTGCATTAATATTGCCTATCTTAAAATATAATAATACTTCACTTGACCATGTTATCCTCCCAGATCTTTCTCATTTAACACTCGTGAAAAATTCCACACTTGTATTCACTTTATGCTTTCCATTGTCCCACCACCACTCCACTAAAACAGATTTTATCAAGGTCATCTAAGATATTAATACTATTAAGCCAAATATTTATGCTCAATTCTCATTGTATGAGGATTCTCAGACTCATGGGATGAGGCTGACAATAAAGTCTCCTAAAACACTATTTTCTCATGGTTCCTACAGCTTTACACTTGCCTGGATTTCCTCTTACCTCAGTAACAGCTTCATCTCAGTCTCTTTGCTATCTCCTCATCAACTGATAGATCTCTAAGTGTTAGTAAACGTCAGAGTTTTGTCCTTGGTCTTCTTGTTCTCTTTTCTCTATCTGCTTCAATTCCTAATACTTGATGTCATCAAGTATCATTGGTTTAAGTATTAACCCTTGTCTATTAACTCCCAAATACAACACTCTAGCTGTGATTTCCACCTTGATCAGATATCCAAATGTCAATCAATAACTTCATTTAGATGTCTACTAACACCTTGAACTTAGCCTGGTCAAATATTAACTTCTACACCCAAACCTTATAGCTCTTCCTCCCTAGTCTTTTCCTTTTAGAAAATAATATGACCATCCACTTACTTTCTCAGGCCAAAAAACAAATAGTTATCCTTGTTCCTTTCTCTCAAAATTTACATTCAACCCTCATATAAATTCATTAGGTTAACTTCTACAACATAGCAGGAATCACATCACTATTTATCCTTTCTATTGCTACATCCTAGACTAAACCACGAGTGTCTCTTATCTGGACTAACAGAGTAGCCTCCTGCTTTCAAATGTGTTCTTCTAGAGTCTATTATTCACATGTATCCAGAGTGATCATTCTAAATTGAAAACAAGATAGCACCATGTTCATGCTGAAAACTCCAGTAGTTTCTCCTTGCCATTAAAGTAAAACCAAATACATCACCATAGCTGAAAGGCTCAGTGTTATTATATCCCTGTCTGCTTCACCAAAATCCTTCTCCCCTTGCTTCTTTACTCATTGCTTACCAGCTAGTGGCCTTCTATCTATCCTCCCAAGCTGCCCACTTCATCCTATCAAATCTTGACATGCACCTCAGCTAGATTTTCGAATTTTTGTTTTTTTTAAAATGTCACCCTTAAAAGAAACCATCCTTGATGGTCTGAGTTCAAATTTCCCTTCTCTCTAGCCCATGTCTATTATATTATAAACTTTAATTTTCTTTATAACACTTTTTAATTCCTCAAGCTATCTGATATATATATATATATATATATATGTTTGTACTTATCTGCATATTTATTGTCTCAACAAATTAGTCTATGGCTTCTTGAAGACAGAGATTTAGTTATTTTTCTACTATCTGCACAGCATCTAAACCACTACCTGAAATGAAGTAAGACCTCAATAAATACTCATTGTCTGACTGACTAATATAATTTAACATAATATAAAGTTGGTCATTTAACACCTAATCCTAAAGAAATGACAATTTATAAAATGAATATTTTATATTCAAATGATGCTTAAACTTTCTAATTTTGTTGGCCTTATTGATAAAAATAGCGCAGCCTTGAAAAAGCACAGAATCATATACTCTCAGGTAGGTAAGATCCAGGAAGAAAATCACATATTTAAAGTGAAATTTACCCTGCATGCATACATATTCATCCCAACCAGCTGCAAAGGCTCACATGCACAGACACATTTAATCCCCGACAGCTGATTTTCCCTCACTGAACCACAGTAACTATTTAATAGAAATATTAGTTCCTTAAATAAATAGACATATTTATTTTGCCCAATATTGATCATTCTTGTGGCAGTGTGCTTCTCTAAACCAGTATATTTCTCCATAGTTTTTCCTCTTACATTTAAAACAAACACACACAAAATTTATGTTTACAGAAATATACAGTTAATGATTTTTAAAGGTTTCGACCTCACCCATCTCCATGTTACTGAAGCCATGGCTTGCTAAATCTATATAGAAGAGAATCAATGAGACAAAGGAGAAAAGGGTGTTATCTGAAAGGAGAAAGGTGTTACTTCTTTCTGTCTAGAATAAACCTCATCAGGCTCATAAGCATGTGTACAACCTTGTAAAGCTCTACCCAGTACATCGATTTTGCCATGTGGGCTCAAGGACCTGAGCTTCTCTGCCCTAGTGTCTGGGCAATAACAAAATCCATCCATGTTGCTGAATTGGTCCTAAGGGCTTACCTTTTATAGTACCTTTTAGGTCTAGCTGGCCTATGGTAGCAGTTACTTTCTAGAAGATATAGATGCACACTGTCTTTCATCCAACATGCTCTTCTTACAATGTGATTTTTTACAGCTTTATTGAAATATAATAGACAATTAGTTGCTCATATTTACAATGTACATTTCAATGAGTTTTTTTCCAATTGTAGTTGGCATATAACAATATATTAGTTTCATTTGTACAGCACAGTGATTAGAGATCTACATAACTCACAAAGTGATCACCCACTAAATCTAGTACCCCACTTCCCTTTACATATTACATTACTGACTATTTTCCTTATGCTGTACTTCACACCTCCATGACTATTTTGTAACTATCCATTTGTACTACTTAATCTCTTTGCTCTTTTACATTGATCCTCTAAACCCTCTTCCTTCTAAGTAGACCTCAAAATATTCTCTGTAACTATGAGTTTGTTTCCAATTTTGTGGTTGTTTTTGTTTATTTTTTTCTTTAGATTCCACATGTACAAGAAATCATGTGGCATTTATCTTTCTCTAGCTGACTTATTCCATTCAGCGCAATACCTTCATCAAGGTAATATCTTTCCCCATTCCCTTCATTTTAATATGTTTGTGTCTTTTAATGTGAAGTGAGTCTCTTGTGGGAAGCCTATACATGGGTCTTATTTTCTTATCCATTCAGCCTTCCTATCTTTTGGTTGGAGCACTTAATTTTTTTCTACTTGAGGTACTTGTTGATAGAAATGTAGTTATTACCATTTTTTATTCTTGTTTTTTTGATACATGCTTTTTCTTCTGAAAGAAGACCCTCCAACATTTCCTGTAATACTAGCTTGGTGGTGATGAACTCTTTTAGCTTTTTCTTGTCTGGAAAGCTCTTTATCTGTCCTTCAACTTTAAATGATAGCTTGCTGGATAAAGTAATCTCAATCATAGATCACGTCAAATATTTGGTGCCAAGTCTTTCTGTCTTGCAAAGTTTCTTATGGGAGCTCCCTTGTAGGTAATTGTTTTTCTCTTACTGTTTTTAAGATTCTCTTTGTATTTAATCTTTGGCATTTGAATTATGATGTGTCTTGGTGTGGGCCTCTTTTGGTTCATCTATTTTGGGACTCTTTGAGCTTCCTGGGGTTTATATCTATTTCTTTCACCAGGTTAGGGAAGTTTTCCATCATTATTTCTTCAAATAGGTTTTCAACTTCTTGCTCTCTTTTCTTCTTCTGGTACCCCAATGATGAAAACATCATTACATTTAATTTTGTCCCATAGGCTCCTTAAATTACTATTATGTTTTTGAATTCTTTTTTTCTTGTTGCTGTTCTGACTGGATATCCTCCACTGCCTCATCTTCTATATTGCTGATTCAATCTTCCTCTTCATCCACTCTGTTGATTTCCTCTAATGTACTCTTTATCTCAGATAATCTGTTCTTCATTTCTGACTGATTCTCCTTTAATAATTTCTATTTATATTTTTATGTTTTTTATCTCTTTGTTAAAATTCTCACTAATTTCATCTACTCTTCCTCTAAGTTCATCGAGCATCCTTATTAGCATTATTTTGAACTCTGCATCTGGTAGATTGCTTAACTCCATTTTTCCCGGAGCTCTGCTCTGTTCTTTCATATGGCACCTGCTTCTTTGTCTCCCCATTTTGGCTGCCTTTCTGTGTCTTTTCTATGTACTAAGAAAAGGTCCCAAGTCCCCCAGTCTTGTCGGCATGGCTTTATGCAGTAGATGTTCAATGGCACAGTCCTGAGAGGAGTCCAGCTGCAGGGCAAGTTTAGCCCCAGCCCATGCCCCTCCAGGGTCACCTGGTAAGATTCAGCAAGTAATCCGCAGATGCTGTGCTTATAGTAGCCTAAAGAGGCCATGCCAGAAACTGAGGCCAGGTGCCCCAGTGTGGAGTGTAGAGCTGCTCAGCAAGGGACACAGGACACGCCATAGACCCCACTGGATGTGGCTTGGGTAGGGCCACAAGTTGAGATAGAGGGAAGAGTTTCATTGAGACCTCTTGGAGCAGTGACTTCAGTTATCTAGTCTGATAATGTCTCTGCTATGGCAGCACTGTGTCCGCACACTGGGAGTGGGGAGGGCTTGACAGAGGAACAGTGGATACTGCCGGCACTTCTGCCAGGTAGAAAGCCTCACCTCCAGCCCCTGTCAACAATTCTGTGTACCCCTGTAAGTCCCTGCTGTCCCCCATCCCAAGCAGCTCACCCAGCAGTGGTGTCCCAAGCACTATGAAAGTCCAGTCAAGGACATGGCCCCTTTAAAAGGAATATCTGCACCTACCAGATATAGCTGTCATAGCTTCTGTCCTATTCAGCTGCTGGAGACCAAGCAGCCTCACATCTTCACCCCCTCCTACCTCCTACAGTTGCAGGGTGATCTATTATTTCTCTCCCTAGTTGTAGAGCTTCATCCAGACCCCAGGCGACTCTGCCTGCTGTTTAATCCATATTTCTGTCACAACTTTGGTGTGGTTACAAGAAATGTACAATGTTCCATCATCTCAGCTGTTTTGCTTCCTCTTTACAACATGATTTTGACACCTCTCCCATCATGAACTCCATCATGATGGAGGCCGCTGCAACTGACTCCATCAATGGAATGTGGCAAAAGTGACACTGCATGAGGCTAGGGTCTTCAGAGGCAATGCAATTGTGCCTAGTTCTCCAGGATGCTCATTCTGTTCTCCAACATGCTGTGAAGGAATCCAAGCAGCCTGTGCAGGGCTCACAGAAAGAGGCCTGTGTAGAAAGGAATTAAGACCCTCATCCCTGAGCTCCGCTGAGTGCCCAGCCAATAGCAGGAAACAATTGCCAGACACATGAGTAAGCCACCTCAGAAGTGGAACCCTAGCCCCGGTAGAGGCAATCCAACTGATAGTGATCCAGCAACAACAGGCATCTCCTACTAAGTCCTAGTAAACCTTCAGACTCTTGAGCTAAATCGATTATTGTTGTTTTGAGCCACTATATTTAGGGCTGATTTGTTACACAGTGACAGATAACCAAAACAGCTGCTGTCTCTTTCACTTCAGGAACGTTCTCCCTATCACACAGTTGAAGTGGTACACCTTCTTTGTCCCCCTCTTGAGCAGATACAGGGATGTTTTGACTCATTCACCTTACTCTGAATCAAAATGTTATTTGTCCTTTCAGTACATGAAATTTAGCTCTGCCCGCCTCTTCATTTTCACACCTGCTCTCCCTTGCTTTAGATGCAAGGCTAGCTCCACTCATTTCTCAGGACCCTACTCTTGTCTACTTATCCATTCAAGGCAGTTGTGAGGTTTATATAAGAACATGAAACTCAAGCCATTCTCAGGAAATACTAGAAGAGGGAGGAACCTCCAAATATTTGAGGGGCTCCGTGACAGTTATAAAGGCAGGGACAAACTGTGACACAGAGCCAGACATTCAGTAATGTATCAGGAACTGAGAGCATCATGCAGAGTCAAAATGTGAGAACCTATGCAGAGTAAGAAGCAGGGATCAAGGCTCAAATGAAGTGAGAAAATGCTTGCAACGTGTGGGAAGTAAAGCAATATTCTATAGGTATCCAGTCCAAGAGAAGTGATGCACAGTTAAACTTGCTATTCCTGGCAACAATTATTAAAGTCACTCCTCACAACTTGTTATATTCGGTAACCTTATCAACAAAAGGGATGAGGCTAATTAGAAATTTGTTCTCAGTAAACAAATCTGTGTAAGTAACCACACACTTTCTCCTTGGATACTCACAGCTCATTATTTGCTCTGTGAGTGAGTGTGTGTGTGTGTGTGTGTGTGTGTGTGTGACAAAGCAGATCTTATTTTAAGTGTCACCATTTGATAAAGCCACATATAAGACAAAACACATTGATCTACCATCTCCAAATCATGGGCCACGATATCAGATCTAGGTTCCACCACTACCCAGCTGTGTGACCTTGTGCAACCTCGTGCAAGTTACTGAATCTTTCTGAGCATCTATATCTTGATTTATAAAATGGGGGTGATAATAATAGTACTCATTCTCAAAGTTTATTATGATTAAATAAAATAATATAATTAAAGTATCAAGTACTTTTAGCATATGATTCAAAGATTTTGAATTTTTTCCTTCCCATGTATAAAATGTGGTGAGACTGCCCAGGGCTGCTGAACCAAGCCATTTTTCCTCAAGGACTACTCAGAGCTTAACCCAAGCATATCCTAACTCCTGGGGTTGAACCAATTAGTCACTTATAGGCTGTAACTGCAGGGGTCTTGACCCCATGTTAAAAACTCTCATCAGAAATTCTCTCCTTTTCTATTTTCCCTGATGACTATAATCTAATTTTATCACCAAACAAAACCATATTCTACTTCTTGGCTGTGTCTAAAGCTGAAGAGTCTCTCAAAATATATCCCCACAAAGCAATCACACCTGATTCAGGACCTAATTCAATTGGATGACCATGAAATTCTTAATGAAAGTCAGGCAGCAAGGCCCTCAGAGAGTCTGTCCAAGTGGAAGCACAGCGGGAAACAGATTGGGTTAATCCTCTATGTGGCTCCTGATTTTCTAAGCTTTAAAGCATAGCAGAGCTGAAAATAGCTATTTTTTTCTCATATTTTCACATAGCCATCCTCTTTAAACCAGCTCCTTTCCTTAAATATCTCATTTTTAGGGTTATGTACTAGGTAAATGAGGGGACACTCTGAGACAATCTTCATATCCTCTGTCTTATGAATCCTGCAGTCATATTCTGCTGGTATTAGGGTGAGATCATTCTACAGCAGTTCTCCCTTTCAGATAAAGTGTAAATAAGCCCTAAAGAAAATATAAAAAACTGTGCTTTGTCCCTGGCAGTGTGCAGGGACACTGCCTCACATAGGAGTAGAAACTAAAGTTCAGCTCAGATGGAGCTCTGCCTTCAGAGAAACACTCACAAAGGGAGAACCTGTCATTCTGGAGAAACGGCAACAGCTTGCATTCCACAGGGCGCTGGTGAGACCATCCAATAAGGAACCACAAAAGGTTGGGAAGACAGCCACTATTTGATATAAGGTGTATCTGGATTGAAATCCCAGCTCTTCCACTGACTAGCTATGTAGCCTTTGAAACTCAACATTGACATCAATAGATGGACAGGACATGAACTGGATTCTGAATTCTAGAGAAGGAATTGAGACTCCAAACCACTACAGAGGCATAATGCTTATGAAGTTCCCCAAGAATCAGCCAGAGCTTCAAGAAAAGAAACCAGGAGAAACAAAGAGCCATGGATGGTTGGGTCTGCAACAGGAAGGTGGTTGGTCAGGAACCTTGGCTGACAATTTCACTTATCTTCCCAGTGAAGGTTTGATTTAGGAAAAAGAGGATGTGGGAACTGTTTACATAAACTGAATACGGATTTCTGGAGCAAAACTGAGGATAATAAAATTGTGAACTCTTAGCTAAAGTGATACTTAACTTCTAAGCCTGTGTCCAGGGACCAAATAGTCTCAATAAGAAGACTTTAAACTGAAAAAGAAAGGAAATGGCTACAGTGAGCAAAGAATTTTGTCATGTCCATGCATACATGTGCACACATATGCACATGCACACGTGTGCGCGCACACACACACACACACACCATAACATAGGACAGATCTTTTCCCTTACAACACAATTTGCAGTACCCTCGCCATTCCTGTTGCTGAACACATCTAGAGTATTTTTTCAAAGCCCCACAGGCCTTATATTCTAACAAAAAAAAAATTATAAAACCCCAAAACTTACAGATCTTTTTCCTATTTCTCCATGCCAATGTCTAGAAAAACTAGTATGAGGATAAACTTCGTGATTATCATTTGGACTGCCATCTGGTGACCTAACATTTTGCTGGTGCCCATCTTCAACTTGAAGAAGGAGAGAATCATCCATGTAGCCTTAACACTGAGCCAGTGTCAAGTAATTCTTTGTTAATCATTGAATTGTTTTAGTTATAGGTAGTTTGAATTGTTGTTTTGAGTAATCCCACAGAGGAAAAATTCACCCTAGAAATCCAAGGGCAGGGTAAGGAGATAAGTGTTTTAAATAGTTATTGGTCTGAGACCAAGAGACAAATGCCTAAATAAACTTGTGAAGCAATTTCCTATTAAAAAAAAAAAGAGTAGCTATGACTTTTAAACAATAACAGTAGCCATGAATTACTCAAAGAAATAATTTATGTAATAAACAATATGTAACGCTTTCAACAATCATCAAACAAAACAATGTATCAAGATAGAGTAAAATAGTATGGGAAATATGCTTATGTGGCATCACCAAGACTTAACAGGAAAGAAGTCAAGTTGGGAAATACAGATGAAAGAGTTTGTCCTACTCCAAAGATACTGAATTGAAGAGAGAGAGAGGTGGCAGATAATGAAGGAAGTAACCAGAACTATCGTCTTAGACTTTCTTCCTACCACCAGGAAAAAATGGTTAATGATGTGGAAATTATAGAAATGAGAGAGAAAATTATTATATCCTCATGGTAGCAAAAAAAAAAAGAAAAAATTGGGAAAAAATCAAATGTATTTGGTGGAAGGAAGATTTCACAAATTTAAAAGAACAGGTAAGAAGGATTGTAAATAATAATACTTTAGGAAGTAAGATAATTCTCAAAAATTTGATTCCACTTTGCATTTGCAAATTACACTGGAGAGAAAGAAAAGGTGGATTGCTCAATTCAACAATCATGTTTGGGGCTCCCACTGGGCAAAACAGAACATTTTAGTGGCTCAGAGCCTGGTCCTAATGATTGGCCAGTGGCATTTGAACTCCAGCCCCACCACTTTTAGCATGGATTTTTGGGCCTGTCAACTAACTTCTCTATATTTCAGTTGTCTCATGAATAAACATGAAGATGTAGCAGCATTTTTCCCATATGATTACTACAATGATTAAATAAGATAATATATTTAAAGTGTCAGCACCTAGTAAAGCACAAAAAATGGTAGCTATTGTTATCTTTAGATGTCATCCTAGGCAAAGGAGGTATAAAAAGATCAAGGTTTGTTCCCTGCCCTCAAACAACTACCTGCTATTTTAAATAGCAAAAATGTCATGGGTAATGATTAGTACAACATAGCTATAGCTGTCTCGAACTCTCCCAGGAATTAAATATAGATTAAGTTTATCACTTTTTCAGTCAACTAATCAAACTGGTATCTGAAGAAAACATTGGATCTATCCACTGAGCAGTAACTAATTCAGATCATGTAAGAACACTTTTGAAAAATGAAAAAGAGGAACAAGATCAAAATTGATGAACAGAAACATGAAAAATATGGACCAGGGTGAGCTGCAGTTTAGAAAATGCTAAGACTCTCAAGAAGGCATTTTCATTTTGCTCCGAGAGCCTGGGAAAGTCCAAGAAAGGGATAAACTTGAGATTAATTATGGAATATGGATGAACGAAAGAAAGTGAATTCACTTACATTCCTTTTGCTTCTCTCTGCTTAAAGAGCATGGATTTTGAACTACAAAGAATAGGATTTAAGCATCATGAGAAAATTAAAGCCTTAAATTCATTAGATTTTAAAGGCACCCATATTCTCTTAGTGTTTTCAAGTCTCTTGACCAACTCATTAGAACTCAAATTTTAAAGAGAATGTATAAATGGAATCAATGAGCTTCTGTCAGTAATCTTTGAGACACTAATGTAAAATGGAAAATTTCTGATAGTAGATAAACTGAAAATAGACAAGTAATATTCCAATTTTCAAGTAGCGGAATTACACAAACAATAGACAGGAACTTGACAAAGACAATGTGCTATATATATATATATATATATAAAAACCCTAAAGAAACTAGAAAGAAGAAAAATATTCTTAAGAACAAGAGATAAATCAATGTCCAGTGTAAGAATATGAGAAACTGGTTCACATTCCATATGCCAAGTGCTATTATATAATTTTATATACATAATCTTATTTAATTTTCCAACAGCAAATTAAATAAGATTATATACATAATCTTATCATCATGTCTACTTTTTATAGATGAGGAAACTGAGAACAGGATTAAATAATCCTATTACTGGAGTAGGGGTGCATATATCTTCTCAATTTAGTGTTTTCATTCTCTTTGGATAAATACTCAAAAGTGGAACAGCTAGATCATATAGTAGTTCTATTCTTAATGTTATGAGGAACCTCCACACTGTTTTGTCTAGTAGCTGTACCAATTTACCTTCCCACCAACAGTGTACGAGAGTTCCCTTTTCTCTGCATCCTCTCCGACATTTGTTTTTCTTTCTATTTTGAAGATAGACATTCTAGCAGATAAGAGGTAATCTCTCGCTGTGATTTTGGCTTACATTTTCCTAATAATTATGGATGTTGAACATCTTTTCAAATCGGAGTTCTGTATGTCTTTGGGAAAATGTCTATTCAGATCCTCTGCCCATTTTTTCCCCTCTTTAATCCCTGCTCCCCACCACTTCTACCCCTGACCTATGAATGTTGCCGTTTCCCCTTAAGAATTGAATCCCTGAAGGCAGGGGATCTCCTCCCACACACTCCCAGTGTGCACCCAGGGCCTGGCACAACTGGGGGTCCTGGCGTATCTGGGGCATGGTTTGTGGCTCCACCTGGGGTGCAAACCCAGGACCTTCTGCATGTAAAGCAGACATGCTAACCATTACACTATGGAGCCACCCCTTCTGCTCGTTTTGAATGTGTTTATTTGTTGATGTTGAGTTGTATGAGTTCTTTATATATTTTGGATCTTAAACCCTTATTGAAAGTATTCAGTAGGTTGTCTTTTTATTTTGGTGATGGTTTCCTTTGCTGTACAGAAGCTTTTTATTTTACTGTGGCCCCATTTGTTTATTTTTACTTTTATTTTGCTTGCCTTTGGAGTCAAATCCACAAAAATATTACTAAGATCAATCTAAAGAAGCTTACTGCCTATGTTTTCTTCTATGGTTTTTATGATTTTAGGTCTTACCATTTAGGTCTTTAATCCATTTCGAGTTAATTTTTATGTTGGTGTAAGATAGTGGTCTAGTTTTATTTTTTTGAATGTGGCTTTCTAAATTTCCCAACACAACTTATTGAAGAGACTTTCTTTTCTCCATTACATGTTTTTAGCTCCTTTGTCATAAATTAATTGTCCATATATATGTAAGATTATTTCTGTTCTATTGATCTGTATGCCTGTTTTTCTGCTAAGACCCTCCGGTTTTGATAGTAATGTTTCAAGGAGTGTGATACCATTGGCTTTGTTCTTTTCTCTCAGGATTGTTTTGGCTATTGGAGGTATTTTGTGGTTCCATAAATATTTTAGGATTTTTTTGTTCTATTTACTTGAAAAATGCCATTGGCATTTTGATGAGGATTGCATTGAATCTGTAGATTGCTTTAGGGTAATATGGACATGCTAATTCTTCCAATTCATAAGCATGGAATATCTTTCCTTTTCTTTGTGTCTTCTTCAATTTTTCAACAACATCTTACAGTTTCCAGTGTACAGGTCTTTCAACATCCTTGATTGTATTTATTCCTAGGCATTTTATTTCGTAGTTGTAATTGTAAATGGGATTGTTTTAATTTCTCTTTCTGACAGTTAATTGTTAGTATATAGAAATATAACATATTTTTGAATATTGATTTTGTACCCTTTTCTATATTCATCCAACAAGAGTAGAATATACACTCATTTCACAACTTCACAAGAAAAATTCAGCAAAATAGATTACATTCTAGATCATAAAAACAACTTTAACAAATTTAAAAGAATTAAAATCATACAAGTACATTCTCTAACCATAATGTAATTGAAATAGAAGTCATTAACACAGAGATAATGGAGAAATCTCCAAAACTTGGAAACTAACAGCACACTTATTATATCAGGCAAGCAATCAGAGTAAAAAGCAATGGGAGTTTATTAAAGGAGTAGGAAAGAGAGCATAGAGAGATTCCCTCTGTACACAGATGCACAGGGAAGGCCTAAAGCGGAAGGCAAAGCAGGAACAGTGACAAAAATTTTCTAGCACCTTAGCCACACACTCTGCACAAAACAACATTAAATAAATTTGAAGACAGTGGAACACTGAAGGTAACCAGAACAATAATGAAACACAAACAATTTCATTATTAACTATCTATAGTTAATAACAGTTTCTGATATTAACTATCTATACTTACATTAAGATACCAATAGAAAGTTAGACAAGCTATATTAATATCAGATAAAGTAAACTTCAGAACAAGAAATAATAACAGGAATAAATAGAAACACTATGTAATGATCAATTCACAAAGATACAACAACCCTAAATGTTTATGCAATTAAAAACAGAGCATTGCAATAAATAAAGCAAGAACTGATAGAACTAAAAAGCTAAACTAAAAATCCCAAAATTTTAGCTAGAGATAATAATTTTTTTTCAGTAATTGATAAAACCAAAGACCTAAAAACATTATCAACTGACTTGACCTAATTTACAAACACTTCCACCAAAACTGCAGTATATACATTTAATTTTCAAGAACACATGAAACATTTGCCATAACGGACCCTATTTCAAGCCATAAAACATACCTCAACAAGTTTAAAATAATTAATATCATGTAAAGTTTGTTCTCTTATAACAAGGGAATTAAAACAGAAATTAATAATAGAAAGACAACTGGAAAATATCCAAATACTGAGAAATTTAAAAACACATTTTTAAATAACTAATGAGTCAAAGTTATAAGCAAAACTATAAGCTATTATGACAAATGAAAATGAAAACATATTAAAATTTGTGGGATGCAGTACATGTAGATAAATTTTAGTAGTAAATACTTATATTAGAAAAAGATGTGGTAATTATCAATTTACTGCATCTTGTTTCTAAATTTATCCTTTAATATGTGTTCTGTAATAACAGAAAAAATTCATTTAGGCATTTTTTTCTTTAAAATGAATATTATCTTAAGCTTTCTCAGTAGAGGTCACTGGAGGGACATTGCAGGAGGTTTGGGTTCCTGAGGTTTCCAGCTGCTATACAGGGTAGGAGCAGAGAGTAGGTCAAGGGTGTGAGTGTGAAAGCCACGGAGCTCCACTGTGGCAGCCACAGGTCCAGAATATGTGGTTATTCCTTGGTGACCTTACAGCCTCAGTCTAACAATAACATTTCAACTTTCCTCTTGACACAGAAATTGATGCCCTGTAGGTTTTCTGCCTGTGCTCACGCTTAAAGCCCAGCAGCAGGTGCCTCCTGCCTGTAGCAATGGATGAAGGCTTCCCAAACACACAGCATCTTAAGTCTTCCTGTCCAAAAGGCCTTCCACCAATCCCCTTGTTTGGCCCACTGGTCCCCTAGGAGACTCCTGCTGAGCCAGCTCCCTCTGCAGCCCTGAGGTAGCTCAACTTTGCCCTGAAAAGTTCCCACCCCCAGTTCACACTTATTGGTTGCTGATTGCTTGCAAATCACCTGCATTCCAGAGGCTTGCCCTCTTCTTTCTCAGTGATTTTCAGCCCATTTCCTACCTGACTAAGCCTGTAAATCTTTATTCTATCCACCGGGCTGAACTGTACCTTCTCCAATGAGGTCTGAATTCCTTTCAAATTTGCCCTCCCTTAGTGTAGTGGGTTTGATGTGGCAGTAGTATCTAATGAGGCTTATTTAAACAGTTTGGCAAGTTCCATGAGGGAAGGAGAGCAAGGGAACTCCCATAGGAGAAGGAAAGTAGAGGGGTGACTTGTGTGTCCAGGTGATGTTACTCAGCAGCAAGATGGGTAGTCTCTGGGTCAGAGAACTGCAAAAGACAGCTTGGAGAATTTTACAGCCCCAGGCTTTTCGTATCAACAGCTAGCAAATGTTGGGTGCAGTTTGTAGGATAGACAAAGCAAGTTGTCTCTAAATAACTAAGAGTATGCTTATTTAGATTATATAACAAGAAATTGGATGTATAAAATGTTGAGTATGATGCTAGTGGGTTTTTGAGCTAATAGCCAGCTCTGCTGTGAAGAAGTACATAACATGGAGCCATCTTTGGCTCATTTTTATGCCACTTGGGTACTGTCCCATAGCCCTAGTGTACCATAGAGAATTTCTTTATATCTATGGTTACTTTTCTATTTTAGTCTAATAATGTTATAATAAATGTTCCCTGTTTAACCCATTATATGGTTTCTATGAACTCAGACTGATATAAGAGCAAAGATCTCAAATAAATTATTAAACTTTGATTTTAATAAATAAGGGGAAAAGAGCAAAGTATGCAGAAGGAAGAGAAAATAATAAAGAACTGAAATCAATAAAATTAAAAACAGAAAATCACTAAACCCAAAAGCTGGCTCTTTGAGAAGTTCAGTAAAATTGATAAACTTCTAGCAAGACTCATCGAGAAATTAAAATAAGAAAACAGAAGTTACCAATGCCAGGAATGATGAGGAGACATCGCTACAGATCCTATGGACATTATAAAATAGTAAGAAAACATAGCCACAAAATTCAATAAAATTATTACAACCAAGTGGGGTATATCTTACAAATGCAAAGTTGGCTCAATATTAGAAAATTAATCATTGTAATTCACTATATTAAAGATTAATCAATGGAATTGAAAATAGAAAACAATGAAGAAACTCAATGAAACCAAAAGTTGGTTCTTTGAAAACATCAAAAATATTAATCAACCTCCAGCCAGACTAACCAAGGAAAAAAGAGAAGAAATAACTTACTAATATCATAAATGAATGAGATGCTATCATTACTGATCTCAAAGGCAATAAAATAATAATAAAGAAATGCTATGAATAATTCTATTCCCACAATTTTATATCTTTGATGAAATGGATAACGTCCTTGAAAGACACAGTCTTTAATAAAGAGAAATAGATCATTTGAATAACCCTTTTCTATAAAATAAATTAAGTCAATAATCAATAACCTTCTAAAACAGAAAACTCCAGACCCAGATAGTTTCACTGGTAAATTTTATGGAACATTTAAGAGGAAGTGACACCATTCACTATATCTCTTTCAGAAAAATGCTTTCTAACTTATTCTATGAGAACATAATTATCCTTATAATAATAAAACATATAAAGACACTACAAAAAAAGATAACTACAGGCAATATTTCTCACAAACATACATACAATAATACTCAACAGAATATTAGCAAATTGAATCTGACAATGTATAAAAAGAATAATACACCCTGATCAAATATTATTTATCCTAGAGTATACACAGCTAGTTTAATTTCTAAAAATTAATTAATGAAATCCATCACATAAACAGTCTAAAAAAGAAAAAAATCATATGATCATATTAATAGATGCAGAAACATTTAACAGAGTTCAACGGTCATTCATGATAAAAATTCTCAGTAAACTGAGAAGAGGGATTCCCTCAACTTGATAAAGACCATCCATAAAAAAATCTACAGCTAACAAGATACTTTTTTCTTGTTTTAACTTTTTAATTACAGTTGAAATAAAATATTATATTAGTTTCAGGTATACAACATAGTGATTAGACATTTATGTAACTTATGAAATGATCACCCTGATAAGTCCAGTACCCATCTAACATCACACACATTTATTACAGTATTACCGACTATAATCCCTATGCTGTACTTTACAGTCTTGTGACTGTTAATATAACTGGCAATTTGTACTTCTTAATCCCTTCAGCTTTTCATCCCACCTAACATTATACTTAATGGTGAGAAACTTGATTGTGTCCCACTAAGATAAAGTACAGGGCAAAGATGTCCCCTCTTACCACTTCTATTCAACACCATACTAAAGTCTTAGCTAATGCAATAAAACAAGAAAGAGAAATTAAAAATGCACAGATTGGGAAAGAAAATCTAAATTTTTTTCACGAACAACATGATTGCCTTTGTAGAAAATCTCAAAGACTCAACAAAAAACTCCTGTAAACAATAAATGATTATAAGGAGGTATCAAGATACAAGGTTAATATACCAGAGTCAATGACTTTCTATATAAGATCAATGAACAGTTGAAATTTGAAATTAAAAATACAATGCTATATACATTAGCACCAAAAAAAAATGAAGAACTTAGAAATCTACCAATATATGTACAAAATCAATAAAAGTAAAACTACAAAACTCTAATGAAAGAAATCAAAGAAGATTTAAATAAATGGAAACATAATCCATGTTCATAAATAGGAAGACTCAATATCGCTAAGATGTGAGTTCTTCCAAACTGGATCTACAGACCTAATGCAGTTTAAAACAAATACCAGACAGTTATTTTCTGAATTTCAACAGTGATTCTAAAGTTTATACGAAAAGGCAAAAGACTCAGAATTGCCAACAGTACCCAACTTCAAGATTTACTATAAAGCTACAGAAGTCAAGACAGTGTGCTCCTAATGAAAAGTTAAACAAATAGATCAATGGAATGGAATAAAGAGAATAGAGCCCAGAAAATGCACACACGCACACATGCAGATGCACACAAACATGTCAACTAATCTTTGATATGAGAGCAAAGACAATTCAATGGGGGAAAGATCTCCTTTCCAACAAATGGTGCTGGAGCAAATAGACATATACATACAAAAAAAGATATCTAGAATCAACATTATACCTTTCATAAAAGAAATTCAAAATTTATCACAGACCTGAAAGTAAAGCACAAAACTATAAACTCGTAGAAAAGAACAGGTAAAAATAAGGGTGACCTCAGGTTTAGTGATGACTTTTTATTTAAAAACACTCAGAGACAGTTTGGAGGAACATGGCAGAGTGAGAGATATCCCTAGATCTCTCCCCTTAAAACAACAATAAGATGAATATCTAAAACTCGACAAAATACACTGAAACTGCACATCAGCATGTCTGAACTAGTGAACTACATATAAGAGCTACAACAGGTCAGAACACCAGGTATCAGGCAATGGACTAGGAGAAATAAAGAAGCTGCATCTCACAGCCACCACAGCTACTTGTAGGAGGAGAGGAAGGAAAGAAAGTGTGTTAAGTTTTCTGAATAGCCATGCCTCGGAGAGTTCTGAGTTCCGCCAAGCTAGGAGCAGAGCCCTGTCATTAGGGCAGAAAGTAGAGAAGTAGGATGGCGAAAAAAGAAAAAGAAAAAGATTTTTACCAATCGCGGTTGCAAAACCAAGGTTGAGCCATAGCCCCAAACTCTCAACCCAGAGGGCCCCTCCCTACACCCTCCAAGACCAAACACTGTGGAACCCAGGGGAATCTGAACAAATGCTACTGAAACTATTGCTAACGCTGACAGGGACTGAGAGCATAATTAAATATCTATAAGAAAACAAAAAGACATTATTAAAGCTTAATATAAAGCAGGGATCCAAGAAGCTTAGACACCACCTACTGGAAAACAAAAGAAAAGCACCTACTTTGCAGCAGGCTAAAGAAAGTCCTCTATATAATAAATCTACTTTCTGGGAAAAAAAAGCAGAATACATTTCCATTATGCTCTGGCCTGGTGAAGAAACAGCCCATTAAACACCATGAACAACCAAGGTGACAAGGCATCTCAGAAAGAGAAAAATCTCCAGAAAGTAAGCTTACAGATATAGAAATATGCAACTTAAATGAAAGAGAATTCAGGGTGATACTTCTGAAAAAACTTAGTGAGATCCAAAACGAGTCATATCAACAATTCCAGGAACTGAAAAAGTACCTAGATGAGCAGACGAGGAGATTGAAATCCTCAAAAAGAACAGAATAGATCTTCTGGAGATAAAAACAAAAACAAAACACAGACACACACACACACACACACACACACACACACACACACACACACTGCAAGAGTTGAAAAATGAAATAGCAAGCTTGGGAAATAGAGTTGACCAAATAGAGGAAAGGAACAGTGATATCGAAGACAGAAATCTAGAAATAAATCAAAAGAAAGAAGAGAGAAACCAAAGAATGAAAAATAATGAAAGAGAAATTCAAGAACTAGCTGATACCATCGTGAGAGGAAACATAAGAATAATGGGCATTATCAAAGGCAAAGAAAGGAGCAGGGACTAAGAAAGCATTTTCAGACAAATAGTTGACGAGAATTTTCCAAATGTAAGGAATGAACTAGAGCTTGGAATTCAAGAAGTCAACAGAACACTCAATTATCTAAACACAAAAAGGCCTTCACCAGGACACATTGTACTAAAATTATCAAAAATCAACAACAAAAGAGAATTCTCAGGGCAGCCAGGGAGAAGAAAACGGTAACTTAAAAAGGAAAACCAACCCATTAGATTATTGTCAGACTTCTCAGGACAGACCTTACAAGCCAGAAAAGAGTGGAATCAAATATTCAACATATTAAGTGAAAGGAACTACCATCCTAGAATAATGTATCAAGCTAAGCTCTTCGTTAGATATGAAGGAGAAATAAAGACCTTTCCAGACATAAAAAATTGAGGGAATACTCCAATATGAGGCCTGCACTACAGGAAATAAGGAAAGGAGTCAGCTCCCCTAAAACAAAATGGATGTGTGTGTGTGTATACACACACACACACACACACACACACACACACACACACACATAATTAGAAGTAAGGTAACTATCAGGAATATAGAAGCAGAGGAGTGCAATCCTTACTAAGAACAAGACATTTTAAGCTTCAACAATAAGAAGAGAATTGCTATAGCAAGAAAACAAGGAACGTTCAGCATAAATAGGGACAAATTGAGAGAACAATGACTAAAAAGGGGAGGATTCAAACATTCAAATTTGTAAAAGGAAATGGAGAAAAGGCACCCACAGAAAAAAACAGATGACTATTATATCTATAACTATCCTTCACATATTCATAATGGTAACCACACAGAGATGGTTCAGAACTGAAGTATATAACATAAAACAACCACAGGCAAAACTCACAAAAGCCAACCAAAATAAAGAAAACAGAAACACAAGTACAAGGAAGCAATGGAAACACCGAGCTACCAGAAAACAAAAGATAAAATGGCTATAAGAAGACCTCATATTTCAATAATCACCCACATGTAAATAGACTGGACTCACCAATAAAAAGGCACAGAGTTGCAGAATGGATCGAAATCGAAACTGAACCAAATGCGGCCTCCAGGAGTCACATCTCAGCTCCAAAGACAAATATAGACTCAAAGCGAAAGGGTGGAAAACAAGATTTCAAGCAATAGCATTCAGAGAAAAACAGGAGTAGAGGTACTAATATCAGACAAAATAGACTTCAAAAATAAAAAGGTAAAGAAAGATACTGAGGGACACTTTATAATGATAAATGGAATCATGAACCAAGAAGACATAACACTTATTGATATCTATGCTTCCAATCAGGGAGCCCCAAAATATGTAAAGCAATTACTAACAGGACTAAAGGAAGAAACAGACCAAAACACTATCATAGTAGGGGACCTAAACACCCCACTGTCAGATATGGACAGATCATCCAAACAGAAAATCAATAAAGAAATAACATCCTTAAATGACGCATTAGACCAATTGGACGTAATTGACATTTACAGCACATTCCATCCCAAAACAGATGCTTCTATCCTAAAACATTCTTCTCTAGCGCACATGGAGCATTCTCAAAAAATAGCCACATACTAGGACACAGAGATAGCCTCAACAAATATAAGAGGGTTGAAATCATGCCAACCCTAAACTCTGATCACAATGCTATTAAAGTAGAAATCAACTGCAAGAAGAAAGCAGGAAGAACCACAAATACATGGAAACTAAACAACATGCTACTGAAGAATAACTGGGTCAGAGAAGAAATAAAAAGAGAGATCAAGCAATATATAGAAACAAATGATAATGATAGTATAATGTAGCAAAACTTTTAGAACATGGCAAAAGCAGTCATAAGAGGAAAGTTCACATCATTACTGGCCTATCTCCAAAAACAAGAAAGAGCCCAAATAAACAACCTAACACTTCATCTTAAAAAACTAGAAAAGGAAGAACAAATGAGGCCTGAAGGAAGCAGAAGAAAAGAAATAATCAAAATTAGAGCAGAAATAAATGAAATTAAAAACAAAAAGAAAAAGAAAAAAGAAATGCAACAAAGAGCCGATTCTTTGAGAAGGTTAATAAAATCGACTAGACTTACTGAAGAAAAAAGAGAAAAGATACAAATCAACAAAATCAGGCATTAAAGAAGCGAAATTACTACTGACATCACAGAAATACAAAGGACCACACAAGAATACTATGAAAAAGTTTATAACACCAAATTTAATAACCTAGAAGAAATCAACCAGTATTTAAAAAAAAAAATACAATCTCCTGGACTGAATCAGGAAGAACTAGAGTATCTAAATAGACCAAATAGTAGTATGGAAATTGAAACGTCATCAAAAACCTACCAAAAAGTAAAAGTCTCAGATCAGATAGCTTCACCAGTGAATTATACCAAACATTCAAAGAAGATTTAGTATCTATTCTCCCAAACTCCTCCAAAAAACAAAGAGGAAGCAATGCTTCCCAATGCACTTATGAGGACAGTATTACTCTGATACCAAAACCTGGTAAAGATAATACACGCAAAAAAGAAAACTACAGAAATATATCTCTCATGAACACAGATGTAAAAATCCTAAATAAAATACTAGCAAACCAAATATAGCAAAATATTAAAAAGATTATACACCACGATCAAGTGGGCTTCATCCCAGAGGCACAGGGATCGTTCAACATGTACAAATGGATTAATGTGACACATCACCTAAAAAAATTAATATAACAATAGATGCAGAAAGTCTTTGACAAGATACAGCATCCATTTATGATCAAAACACTTAACAAAATCAGTATAGAAGGAAAGTATCTTAACACATTAAATGCCATCTATGACAAACTCTCAGCCAAAATTATAAGTAATGATAAAAAACTAAAAACCTTCCCTCTAAGATCAGGAACAAGGCAAGGCTGTCCACTAACACCACTGTTATTCGATATAACACTGGAGGTCCTAGTTGAGTGCATTCAGGCAAGAGAAAGATAAAAAAGCATCCAAATAAGAAACAAAGAAGTCAAAAGTTACTATTTGTGGATGGCATGATTCTCTACATAGAAAACCCTAAAGACTACACAAGAATACCACTAAAAACAATAAACAAATACGGTAAAGTTTCAGGATACAAAATCAATGTTCCAAAATACTTAGCATCCCTATACTCTAATAATGAAGTGTCAGAAAAAGAAGTGGAAAAAAATGATTTCTTCTGCAATTGCAACAAAAAGAATAAAATACCTGGGAATAAATCTAATAAAACATCTGAAGATCCTATATAATAAAAACTACAAGACCTTATTATAAGAAACCAAAGGAGATCAAAGAAATGGAAAGATATTCTGTGTTCTTGAATTGGAAGAATCAACATAGTTAAAATAACCATATTACCTAAAGCATTATATAGATTTAATGTAATCCCCATCAAAATCTCATCTGCATTTTTAAAACAAATAGCACAAAAAAAATAAGCAGATTCACATGGAAGCACAAAAGATCCTGAATTGCCAAAGCCATCCTGAGAAAAAAGAATGAGGCTGGAGGCATCACTCTGCCCAACTTCAAATTATACTACAAAGCGACAGTAATCGAAACATCATGGTATTGGCAGAAAAGAAGACACACAGATCAGTGGAACAGATCGAGAGTCCAGAAGTAAACCCATATTTATATGGGCAGATAATTTTTGGCAAAAAAGTTAAAAACATACAGTAGAGAAAGGAAAGTCTCTCTAATAAATGGTGCTGGGAAAACACTTGCAAAAGAAGCAAACTAGACTTGTCTACCACCACACACCAAAATTAACTCAAAATGGATTAAGGAACTGAGTATAAGACCTGAAACAATAAAATGCATAGAAGAAAAGACAGGAACTAAACTCAAGGTCCTTGGACTTAAAGAGGATTTTATGAATTTGACCTCAAAAGCAAGGAAAGTAAAAGCTAAAATAAATGAATGGGACTACATCAAACTAAAAAGCTTCTGCTCAGCAAAAGAAATTGTCAACAAGGTAAAGAGACAACCATCTGAATTGAAGAACATATTTGCAAACAACACCTTCAATAAGGGCCTAATATCCAAAATATACAAAGAACTCATATAGCTCAATAACAACAAGAAAACAAATGATGCAATCAAAAAAGATTCAGAGGACCTGAATAGACACTTTTCCCTAGAGGACACACAAATGGTCAACAAATATTTGAAAAGATGCTCAACATCGCTAGCTATTAGGGAAATGCAAATCGAAACCACAATGGGATACCACCTTATACCTTTTAGAATAGCTATAATCAACAGGACAAGTGATAACAAATATTGGAGAAGATGTGGAGAAAAAGGAACCCTCACACATTGCTGGTGAAACTGCAAATTGGTACAGCCACTATGGAAAACAGTATAGAGGTTCCTCAAAAAACTAAGAATTGATATACCATATGATCCAGCAATTCCTCTACTGGGTATTTACCCCTAAGACTGGAAAACCCATATCCAAAAAGATTTTTGCACACCAATGTTCACAGAAGCATTATTCACGGTGGCCAGGACTTGGAAGCAACCGAATTGTCCAACAATAGATAATTGTCTAAAGAAGCTGTGGTACATATATACAATGGAATATTACTCAGCCATAAGAAGAGATGAAATACTGCCATTTGCGACAACATGGATGGACCTCGAGATAGTTATGCTAAGTGAAATAAGCCAGACAGAAAAAGTTGGAAATCACATGATATCACTTATATGTGGGATATAAACCTAAAAGCAACAAATGAACAGGACAAACAAACAGAGACTCATAGACATAGAGTATAGACTAGTGGTTACCAGAAGGTAGGGGGTGGAGGAGGAAGAGGGAGGTAGATGGGTAAAAGAGGTCAAATATAGGGGGTAGAGGGAGGGTGAAGTGTGTAAAGGGGATCAAATATATGGTAGCTGAAGGAAACTAGACTATAGATGGTAAACACACAATAGAATATACAGATGTCAAAGTATAATGTACACCTGAAAATTATATAATTGTGTTAACCAATGTTACACCAATAAACTTAAATTTTTTTCAAGTTAAATAAATAAGTAAGCAAGCAAGTAAGTAAGTAAGTAAATAAAAAAACAAAGAGATAGATAGATAGATAGATAGATAGATAGATAGATAGATAGATAGATAGATAAAATGTAAGCTTCATGGAAATAAAAAAAGAAAAAAAGGCCCCAACGGATCCTACCCTCCCTATCTACTTAACAGTAGTATCCGCAGGGTTATTTAAGATTAATTTTTTTCATTATTTTGGTTTTGTTTATTTGTTTATTATTTTTTAACCAGAGATCTCCATTCTTCATAAAGTGGATGACTGCATCATAGAAGATCTGTCCATTTTGAGCATTCCCATCATGACATTCTTGCTAGATAGTGGATTGGAAAAGCATTCATTTTCCAGATCAAAACACATACCATTTACTTGAGACACAGTTAATCTGTTCTGGCATTGCAAAAAGCTACAAAATCAGAACTAGTCTGGGATTAGGTCATGTAATAGCTTTCCATCCCCCTATTTTTTCTTATCTATTAAACAGAGTGATCTGGGTCTCAGAATACTCATAAATACTTTGCTGTCTCAGAATTCTTTTATGTTTCCCTAAGTAGGTATATAGTACCCATTTAATTTGGAGAATTTTTCTTACCACTGTTCTTGGATATAGGTGAGGAATAAAGTGCTAACATTGAGTTGAATGACATAACACACAGGGATCCCACCAGAGGAAAAAAGGAGACATTTCTGGATGAAAATCTTTGATTTAGAGGTGAAGATCTCAGTGGCAGTGTGTTACCTTTGGCTATCCTGGTGAGAGAAGGAGCTGAAATTTAGAAGTACCTATTGAGAATATGGCCCTCCAGTGGTGTTCGGTAATCCCCATACCCACCTCTCCAGTCCAACCCAAGCAGCAGGTTCAGAACTCCTCCTTGTCCTCCCATAGTCACTCTGGCTTCCTCAAGCATGTGCATGTTCCCTAAGTTCTAGCTCATCTTAAGGACTCTGAACCAAGACACAATCCACCCCTAGACTTAGAGTCCACCATGGCTGAAGGTAACTCATGAATCCAAACTGCACCTTGTTCAAGGAACATTAGTTCCAGAAGATCAGAACACTGACCCTCAGAGATTAATACTGGGTCTACTGGTTCCTAAGGGTTAACACTGACTCCTCAAGAGTTTCTCTAAGAAAATGTTAGCATTGGTTGCTTCCCCCTCACACCTGTTGTACATTGTACAAGAAGCACCCTTTTTCTCTATAAGACATTTCAAGCTTAATAGCTTCATTTAAGAAATGGAGAAAACAGTCTACTGTGGTCCAGAGTTCTGGGAATATTTTGTCTAGAATATTGTTCTTTGTCTCCTCCTGTCTCCTCTGGAGATAGAGGGTTGTGGCGTGAACAACCCTGCTGAAGGAGTCTCTGAGACCCTAGTTAAGGAAGAATGCAACAGGAAAGGGTCATGTGTGCATTAGAGACTATGCTGAGCAGGTCACAAACATTTTCACATTTAATCTTCAAATTATTCTGTGAGGCAGATTATCCCTAATTGATAAATAAAGGCTCAGAGTAATGATCCTAAATACACACGAGTGTCAGAACCGCAATGCAGGCAATGGGCACACGTAAGACGAAAGCCCAGGCCTTGGGATTCATCCCCTAACAAATGCTGATTAATCCTTTCTAAGGGCCAGACACAGTTATAACGCAGTGAGAAAACAGATGCACCGAGTGCCTACACTGGCCTCATGAAGTCCACTGGAGAAGGTAGAGGAAAAAGAAAGCTGGAATCTAGATAAGGGACTGAATGGAATCAGGGAAGTCTGCTCTGAAGTTGCAATTTAAATAGATAGATAGATAGATAGATAGATAGATAGATAGATAGATAGATAGATAGATAGATAGATAGAGATAGATAGATAGATAGATAAAACCTTTACTAAAGTATAATTACATATGTCCAAAGTGTACAATTTGATAAGTTTTGTCAAATGCCTATTCCCACAATCAAGATTATGAATTTATTCAGCATCCCAAATTGTTTCCCCCTGTACCTTTATATTCTTTCCTTCTGCCCTTCCCCACCCCCACCATCCCCAGGCATCCTCCAATCTGCTTCTATTATTGTAGATTAGTTTGTGTTACAGAGTATGTGCTCTTTTTGGTCCAGTTTCATTCATTCATCACAGTTTGAGATTTATCCATGTTATTTCATGGATCAGTAGGTTATTTGTTGTTATTACTAAGTAGTAGTCCACTATATGACCTACCACAATTTGTTTTGTTGAGTTGTTTTCAGTTTAGGGTTATTACAAGTAAAGTTGCTATTGAAATTCATGCAGACTAAAGTAGGATGAAACCATAGATCTGGAAACTAGTGACCCTGTCGGACTTCTTTCTTCTAAAGAAGTTGGTCAAGAGGAGGACTGGGCATTACTCAATTACTTCCTCTAGGTTCTATCCTGTACTATTTTCAGTTTACTCATATCTGCTTCTCAACTGGAGCACTCAACATTTGTTGTTGTGGAGGCTTGGCCAGTTAAGACAGCACTGCTCCCCATGGTGACACAGAGCTATGGGTCACAGTTTCCCATCCACCATCTCACAGATATGCTTACTTGGATGTCTCTCACTAGGACCATGAGCCCAAGTCAAAGCAGAGTCCAAGATCTACTCATTAATGTAGGCAGGATAGGGCAGTTAGGAGCCAAAGGCTAAGTAACATGTCAGTCAAAATAGGGGAACTATGTGCAGATGTCAGGGTCCCAAACCCAGAATGTCAGGATCAGGGCCCACTCCAGACTTAGCCAGAAGAAATGAACTCTCAAGATCAAAAGAGAAAGTTACTAGCACACATTGATCAAGGGCTAAGTGTGCACCCTGTCATGTGTCCCAAGAATGGAATGAGCACTACACTGAGTCTACTCTGCAATCATTTCCAATGATGGACATGTGAATAGCATGTAAAGTCACCTGATTAGCTACAGTTTCTCTATCACAATATTTCAAACTAGCTTTCTCGAAAATCAAAAAGAATTTTCATAGCCTTAAAGATAAGACTATGAGCCCAAATAAAATTCGCTCTTGTAGTTCACCTAGCATTTATCCTCCCCAAGAGAGTAGATTTTTATCATATTTAAGGCCTACCACTCCACCAGAACCAACAAAATTTTATTATAGCCATCATCTCAGAGGTGATAGTTCTGCCTTCCTTCTATCTCATACATTTTTTGTTTGTGTATCTACTTTAGATATGGTCAGTCCCTGACTCAGCTACTTGACTAAGTATAATAGAATTGAACACAACAGTAAATCATGTGAATGGCCCCATACAGCATATGAGGAAAGAGCTGGTTGGAACCACTTCCAAGAAAATTGGCTCTACACTGGTCAAGTAAGCACTTGGTTTCATGGACACTCCTCTGCTCCCACCCTAAAGTTACCTCCCTGAGGTTATGATGGATCCTAAGGTCTAAGATGGGCTGTAAGAAATAGGTAAGTTGGTTCAACTACCAGAAATGGAGAAATATGCAGCTCGACACAAAGACACTCTATTTCATTTCTGTTACTAATGATGCTCAAGGTTGCTATATAATAGGTAAGACTTCCTTACTTAGGCCAATGACTCCTGAATTTTATCAGCCCTTTAGTCCTTCAAGTGGACATCTAAGCACAGGAGTATCCAACTCCAAGCACCCATCACCTAATGTTGGCACTAAGTGTAGACATATCTTCTCTCCTGTTCCGGTGTACCTGGTTTCATCCTTAAATTTCAGAGCATGTCGACACTTGACAGCAGTGTCCCATATTCTTTTGCCATGGAAGAGACTGACTGCAATGCATTGGGGATTCCATTTGTGGGTCACAGATGGGCTTGCTAGTAAGGGGTGTGTCTCAGTGTGCTATAGTAATAATTATACATGCTTTAGTTTTATCTGCCTGCATTTTTATTCCTGGCAGCCTCTAGTGCTAGCTGCATTACTTTGGTTCTTAGGAAGGATGAAAACAATAACACCAATTCAAAGATTTTGAGGATTGCATGTTATAGCATATTTGATGTTCCTACCATGGGGTTTGGCACCAGCAGATTCTGACAACAGTGAATTTTCTTACCCTGCTGCACTTTTTCCTCTTCTCTCTTTTCATATACCTGAGTTGGAATCAGCCTAATAATGTATTCTTGTTTTCTTAACTAGAGAAAGAAAAATGCTAAGAATTAGTATAGTTTAGGCATACTTGGTGCTCTGCACCTGACAGATTTGTTTACATATATTCACAACTTCAGCTTGGGGAGGAGCAAAATTGTTCAAGACCCTTCCCATCTGGCCTGACACCATAGATCTCAAGATGCATTACACTGATTCACAGCACGCTCAGAGAGGTAGAGCCATGAGATCAATGATATGGATGGGCAAGAATGAATGATAAAATTTCATTAACTGATGTCGAGTAGAGAAGAACTCCTAAAATGTGATGCATCTATCACCGTCAAGGACAGAAGAGCCATGAGCTAACTCTGAATACCTACACTACTTGGATCATGCAAAGCAGATTATGAGAAAAAGAGGGTATATGTTTCATGCTTGCTATGTTGACTAGGTTAAGGAATTCAAGCACACAAGAAGAAAAATAAGAAACATTCAGCAGTAAAAGGAGAACACCCTCAACTTTCTTGCATTTTGACTTCATTCCAGCTCTGCTGTTTCTCCTAAACCAGCCACCAACCACCTTATCTCTTTTCAGTTGCAGTGTGCTTTTCTTAGCAAGAGTCAGCAAACTACAGCCCAAGAGCCAAATTCAGTCTGTCACCTGATTTTGTAAATACAGTTTTATTGGAACATACCCATGCCCATTTGTTTTGCATTCCCCATGCTTGCTTTTGTGCTACAATGGCAGAGTTGAGTAATTGCAACAGAGGCCTTATGGTATGCAAACCCTAAAATATTTACTTTCTGGCCCTTTAGAGGAAAATATTTGCTGACTCCTGCCCTTCAGAATAGACTACACAAGTTAAACCTAATCTGTGTTCCATGGAATACTATAATCTTGGGAGTTGAATTAGCATAATATTTGTTTAAAGTCTCAAAATTTAATGACTTTAGACCTCTCTGGATTATGCATAGAACTTTCTGGAAGAATTCTCAGAAATTGTATTATGTTTATACATACCATGACTCTCCGAAGAAATAGATGTTTTAATTGGAGAGTCTTAGCCTTATTTTGAAAAGGAAATGTGCCTGAGGCAGAGGCTGTCTGTGCTATTACTTTATTAAGAAGTACAAATCCAGGGAATGGTAGAGAGGGATAAGGGGGAAAAAGAAGCAAAACAAAAGAGGAAAATGAGACTGCATTGAAGCAGGCTGCCACCAGGCAGGGGCAATGCTGGCTCCTGTGTACTCTGTGTCTCAGGACTGTCCACAGCGAGGATAAAATGGGGAAACTTTATCCATCAACCTGTGTGGGCTGGGAGTAGGGACCCATGATGACAGCAGGCAGTGTAACGCACAGGTACATGCTTGAGAAAAGGCACCATGGAGTTGCACCTGCCTGCAGTCAGAGTCTATGCAGAGCTATTGGCCAGGGATGCAGCGAGAGCAAGAGAAGGATGAAGCAGAAAAGATCTAATATCAGGGAACACAGAATTCTGGGTTTCCCAAAGCTGTTTGGCCATGGAATCATATTTTTCATGAGTATCCAACTGACATGTTAAGAGCAAGCACCTGCATTTCTCACAATGGTCTCAAACTTGACAGGTTACTCCACCTGCTCTCTGCACTTCTACATCTCCCACACAACATGCAGCCTGAAGATCCTCCTGATCACCATTCAAGAAAATGACCTTTTCTCAACATCAGCCTCCCACCTAGAGAGGCAACTAAGAATTGGTAAAAGAACACACATACCCTGGGATCAAAGAGACCCAAGTTTGAAAACTGGCTCTCTAACCACCAGGTTAGGAAGTTATATCAGGCTACTTAACTTTTATTAACTTCAGTTTCCTGAACTCTAGAAAACAGATGAAAGCACAAGGTGATATGAGGAATTATGAGGTAACTCATGGAAAGGGCCCCCCTACCCACAGTAGTTGCACAATGCATTGTAACTATCCTTTTTACTATTGTGTATTTATTATTATTATTATTATTATTATTATTATTACTTCATCATTTGAAATTGTTGGCCTTGTTTATCCACAAGCTCCTCTCTTCCCTGTTTCCCTCTTGTCCCCCCATAGTTCTCCCTCACCTCTTTTTTCAATCTTTCCAAGTCACCTTCTACTCTGAATTGAATTGTATTCCTCCAAAATTCATATGTTGAAGCCCTAGCTCCCAATGTGCCTATATTAGAGACAGGACCTTCATGGAGGTAAAGTTAAATGAGGTCATATGATGGAACCCTGATTCAGTAGTATTAGTATCCTTATAAGAGGAGACACCAGAGCTCTCTATCTGAGGAAAGGCCTCGTGGGGACATGGCAAGAAGAAGACTTATATATAAGCCAACATTCTCACCAGAAGCCAAACCTTCTGAACACTGATCTTGGACTTGCAGCCTTCAGAACTGTAAAAAATAAATTCCTGTTGTTTAAGCCACCAAATACGTGAAACTTTGTTATGGCAACCCTAGCACACTAATATACCTTTCCTGACCATTCTTCCTGCTTTGAAATGAAGAAACTCCTTATTTCTCTCCAATCTCTCTCCCCAATCCCTCTATTCTAATCTTATTCCTTCCCTTGACGTTACCTGTAACTCACAAATCCAGTATCTCCAATTTCGGCATCTCCGCTGAGCATTTAGAACCAAATTTTTAAAATCTCTATTTGACATATTCATATTCACTAGCATAGCAAATTCATCATTTCTAAAATCAAATTCATCGTACTCTCCCTGAGAGCTCTTCAATATCTTTCACTTTCTGCCAAAGCCTGTGTAGAACAAGGGATGACATAAGAGAGAAGTAGATAGCTATACAGAAAGATGGAAAGATAGGCAGATAAAATTAGAGCTAACATTTGAGTGCTTATTCTATGTGCCATATAGTATACAAAATTATTTACATATATCAATTGCTTAAATTTGGGTAATTAACTCCCATTTTACAGATAAAGAAATTGAAGAAAAGTTAGGCAACTTGCCTCTCTGGGATCACAGAGTCAGTAAGTGTTAAAACCAGGTTTGGAAACCAGGCAATCAAACTCTAGAGCAAGGCTTTGACCAGGTCACTGGACACTGCTCAGCCAACCTTCCTTCTTCTATCTACATAATCCCACATCCACCCATGTCTTATCTATGTTTCTGAGTGGCAGGAAAATCACAAAACATGATCACAATCTTTTACAGCCTGTTTTTCTTCTTTTCCCCCATCACCACCCATTTTACCAACACTATTTCCATAACCTAAAACAGTCATACTTTCTCTTGAAACCTGATTGTGTGCCACAGTGCATGTGAAACTTTCTGTCATCCCTCCAGGCAAAATTCATCACTCTTTCCCTGTGCTCCCTACCAGAACATTTTATTTTTACTGCTATCAAAGCGCATATTTCTTAGTATAACAGTGAGCTCTGTTTGTCTGCACTGCTGGATCACTAGCTCTGGGACAACAGGAATCTGACTAGTTCATCTCTGTGTGCTGCATGCATAACAGAACACCTGCCTCAGAGTAGAAGGTCAATAAGTGGCTGTCACTGAGGCCGAATCAGGCACAAACCTAACAAGACTTTGGTCACTAAAACCAGTGGGGTGAAAGGAGCTGGGAACATGAAATGACCTATGATTATGACCAGGAAATAATAGGGCACACATGGAAAATTTCCACAAGAGGGGAAACTTTTTTAAAAGGGAAGACATTATACCCCATCTAACTTCACAGACTAAAAAAATCAAGCCTGCCAGTGGCAGACAGAAGCCAGCTTCCTGGCCTAGACTCCTTCTTAAAGGGAAAAAGGAATTGCTAAAGAGGAAGCTGAAAGTGTAGAGGGTAATGTCCATGCGATCAAATGGCTCAGTGGGAGGAGGATGGTGTTAAATAAGGCTTTCTGTTTAAGAAATATTCACGTTCCCAAAATGTTCACATCACAGAGACACACATGAGAATACCTCAAAGCCTTAAGAATATGTACACATCAGCCCATGTGAATATGGAATAATTATATCCAGCAATTTAAAGTCACAGTCATTTTTCTATAAGGTGTAAATCTAATTAAATCTGTGTGCCCAGAGTGGTGGAAACTTCCATCTCAAAAACTCTAGGTGGAGATGGCAGATAGACCATCCGCATCTAAAGTACCTTCTCCCCCAAGCCCACTAAAATTACAGCAAAGAGATTTTGTTTAAGGAGAATAAACTCAAAATGACCAAGAGAATAGGAGAGAAAACAACATCCACTTATTTTTAGAGACTGGAAAGCAGATGGGTGACTGGTAACCAACTTGGCAGTTTTAAGTAAACAGTGGAAAAAGCCAAGAAATAATCCAAAGAAAACTGTAGAATCCTCAAATGTCTTTTGAATTGGCAGCACCAAGGATCACCTCTGGAAGTAAGGTAGAATGGTAGGTATGGCTAAGAAAGGAAAGGTCTTTTAAAAAGCTGTGTAACTGTCAAATCATAGCTGACAGTAAAATACCATCAGATGACCAACAGCCTGGTTGCAAGTCTCACTGGGTCACTTACTGGCTGTGAAGTATTAGGTAGTTTGCTTCATCACCACTTAGGAGCTCACTATTACACTGAGATAGCCAAGAGAAGTCTTGGGCAAGTTAATTATATCATTTCATAAATTATGCTTTAGTTCCTGTATCTGAAAAATGGGGTGTTAACACTTCTCCCTCTTTATAAACTAAGATTTGTAAAGCACATATACTCCACTTGGCACATAGTAAATTCTAAAAACAAAAACAAAATAGATCCCACTTGCATTACACATCACTGGGCAATTGCTTCTTCTCCACCTAGGCTGGCCTAGAGAATTTTTCTTTGGGGAGAAAAACAGAAACTGTATGTAAATAGAGGAACACCGTGCACAGTTAGTGGCAGAGTAGCATGCAGAAAACAAAGGGATAAGAGAATCTTGCATACTAAACACTTTCTCCACCCTCTTTCTCCTTGGCCGCACCTTCCCAGCAGGAGTTTGGAATAGCCCTTCTTGGAGAACCTGACCAACTTAAGAAGAAAAAACTAAGGACACTGATACCGGAGATTTCCCAGTAAATGTTTCAGGATGTCCATCTTATAATGAAGATCATGGTACAGAAGCCATCACCAAGTATGATTTCTTAAGCCATTTGATTTTAAACTTGAACAAATAACCAAGGAATACCATATTTGAGAAGACAGCCTCTAATATGGAATACAGAGAACTAAACACCAGCAAATAGAAAAGAACAACCAGTGAAAAAGGATAGGAACTTATATATATCAAAGAAAAAAATAAATATTTTACCAAAGAAGATGGTGGACTAGGTAAAAGCAGGGTTTACCTCTTCCCAGGTCCGCATTGAAATTACAATCAAATTGTAAAACAATCAACCTGGAGAATCACCTGAAGTCCAACTGACCATAACATATACATCTGATAATATAAAGAAGGAGCCACATCGAAGCTGGTTAGGAGGGGCAAAATCGCAAATCGAGCTTGACCCACATGCACAGATTGCGAAGGATCACTAGGATGGAAAGCAAGGCTGTAGAGGCTCCCCTGGAGAGAGGGGTCCTGGCCTCATTGTGGGGCTCCCAAGCCCAGGGAACAGAAGATTCCAATAACTCCGACTATAAAAACCAGAGGGGATTCTGGCCATCTGAGTGAAACCTAAGGAAACTGAAACCCTAGTGACCCCTTTGAAGTGCCCATGCATAGGCTTTTTGACCTTCGGACACACCTGGGACATGGAGATGTGGGTCAGAGGCTTGAGCGGGATTCCTACTGAGAAAATCTACATTACCTGATGACAGAAAAAAGGCTGAACAGGCAGCCACCATTAAGCCTTGTTCCAGTTCTCCTAGGGGGCAATCTATAAACCACACCAGCTTGATTGTGCAGACCCCTCACACAGGGCTATTAGGAAGCACTGGCCTAAGGAGATCAGCCAGCTCCACCCAACCTGAAGATTTCTTGGGGCTTTTATTGCTGGATGGTTGCCATGCCCTGCAGTGATTCCAGGCCAAACTTTCACAGCTGGCAGCCTGCGCTGTGAGCACTCATTTCAGAGACAATTTCAGACAGATCACTGCTGCCTACATGAACTTGGGCAGATGTTGGAAATCTGTTGGCCAGTCTGAGACAGCAGTTGATCTTGCTGTGATCTGAGACTTCCATAGGAACATGCAAATGGTTACCAAAGTTGCAACAAGACTGAGGCTTTATTGATCTGATTGTCATTGTTTCCCTAAGACCCTGCCCCACCCAACCCACAAACTGTCCCAGGTGGCCCATTGATAGTGAACCACCATTGCCCTCCCCCTCTCTCCCAAACCCCACCTCACCTCACCCCTACCCCGTCTCCCAATCCACACTGACAGCAGACTTTGGCTTGCACAGGGAAGGCACTGCAGGGAAATCAGTTGCAGGAAAACCTCTGTTGCCTATAGGATTGCAATATTGCATCGAGTAAGCAGCTGGTCTCCTTGTGATCTGTAACTACTGAGGAAACATGAAGACTCAGAAGTTGCAAAAAACTGAGGTTATTGGCCTGACAGCCATGGACTCCCTGAACTCCTGCCCCATCCAATACACAAAGAGCCCACCACACATTTATAGGCAGCTGCCCCTTCCCTGGGGTAGCACATTCAGGCCCAAGGTGGTGGGTACCAGCTAACCTTGCTACAATGGAAACTTGCACAGGGAGCCACAGAGACAGTGCTGGCATGTAAACTAACACTGCAGTGGGAAGGGGAAATCTACTCAATAGATTCAGGAGACTCCAGGGGTTCTTGCACCATCCAACATGCATATCACCCTGAGGCTTTTCCAGTTTCAGAGACTTACAGGCATCTGACAGGCATTGGCAGGCTTTGAGGAGCACTGGTCCCTCTGCTAAACTGCCCTAGGTCATAGATGAGACATAAGAGGACCACTGCCTACATCATAGTTTCTTCCATTTACCTATAGATCTAGCATAGGCAACAACCATCTGAGGAGTACTTTGTAGCTCCCATCAGGTAGCCCTGAATAATCAAAAGCAGCAGCTGACTTTGGCCTACTGGGGAGCTCCTCCCAAGGGGCCACAAAAACAATGCATCTGGAGTTTGGTGTTAGACCACAACAGAGCAACTCCTAACTAGCCCCATACATGGTATACACAAAGGGTGGTTGCAGCAAGCACACAAGCTTCCTAGGGCAAATTTCACTTAGTGGGATCAGCCCCCACATAGCAACTCTTACCCTGTGAGTGTAGCCAATTGCCACAGTTAGTCAGCCTAAGCCTTAATCCAGTCCACTGATGTACTAACAACAAGGCTTGATGACAACAGAAGATCACACACAACCCACACAAAGATCACATCCAGAACCCCAACAGGGGATCAGGGAGAGTGCACCACTGGGCCACACAGGACACCTTCTACATTAGCCCATCTGAGAGAAGAAACAAATATTCCTGACACACAGAAATGAACACAGAGGCTAATAAAATGAGAAAACAAACAAACATATCACAAATGAAACAATAGGAGAAAACTCCAGAAAATAAGCTAAATGAAATAGAGGCAAGCAACCTACCAGAGACAGAGTTCAAAATAATGGTTATAAGGATGCTCAATAAACTTAGTGGGAGAATGGATGAGCACAATGAGAACCTCAACAGAGATATAGTAAGCATAAATAAAAACATAAAAACCATAAAAAAGACAGAAATTAAGAATACAATAACTGAAATGAAGACTACACTAGAAGGATATAACAGGAGATTGGAAGAAGCAGAAGATCGAAACAGTGAACTGGAAGACAAGGCAGCAGAATACCCTCAATCAGAACAGTAAAAAGGAAAAAAAAAGGATTTTAAAAAGTGATAGTTTAAGAGACCTCTGGGACAACATGAAGGGTAACAATAACCAGATCATAGGAGTATCTGAAGGTGAAGAGAGAGGGTAAGGGATTGAAAATCTATTTGAAAACATAATGACAGAAAACTTCGCTAACCAGGAAAAGGAATTAGACATACAAGTTCAGGAAGACAGAGTCCCAAACAAGAGGAATTCAAACAGACCCACACCAAGACACATCATAATTAAAATGCAAAGACAAAGAGAGAGTCTTAAAAGCAGTGAGAAAGGAAGCTAGTTACTTACAAGGGTATCCCCATAAGAATGTCTGCTGAATTTTCAATGGAAACTTTGCAGACCAAAAGGGAATAGCAAGAAATATCCAAAGTTATGAATCTACAACCACTAATACTCTACCCAGCAAGGCTTTTGATTAAAATGGAAGGTGAGATAAAGACTTTCCCAGACAGGGAAAAGCTTAAGGAATTCATCACCAACAAGCCCGTGTTGCAAGAAATGTTAAAGGGACTTCTATACCAAAAAAAAAAAAAAAAAAAAAAAAAGGAGAAGAAGAAGAAAGAAGAAAGAAGAAGAATGGTAAGAATGGTATAATAATGGTATAAAACTAGAAGAAAAAGAAAGAAGAAGAAGAAAGAAGAAATAAGAAACAAGAAAGAAGAAAGAAAAAGAAGAAGAGAAAAAAGAAATAACAAAATATGAATAATAAAATGGCAGTAACTATGTATCTATCAGTAATCACTTTAAATGTGAATGGATTAAATGTTCCAATAAAAAGACATAGGATAAGCAAACAAGACCCATACATATGCTGTCTACAAGAGACCCACTTCAGATCAAATAACATTCACAGACTGAAAGTAAAGCGATGAAAAAAGATATTTCACACAAATGGAAATGAAAAAAAAAATAGCTGGGGTAGCAATACTTATGTCAGATAAAACAGATTTTAAAACAAAGGCTATAAAAAGAGACAAAGAAGGGCATTACATAATGATAAAGAGATCAATAAATCAAGAAGACATAACCCTAGTAAACATATACACACCCAACATAGGAGCACCTACATACATAAAGCAATTATTGACTGACATAAAAGGAGAGATGAACAGTAATACACTCATAGTAAGAAACTTTATTCCCCATTGACACCAATGGACAGACTTTCCAGACAAAAAAATCAACAAGGAAACAATAAGCCTAAAAGATACAGTAGATGAGATGGATTTAATAGATATTTTCAGAGCATTTTACTCCAAAGTGGCAAAATATACATCCTTCTCAAGTACACATGGAACATTTCCCAGGTTAGATCACATGTCAGGACACAAAACAAGTCTCAATAAATTTAAGAAGATTGAAATCATTATTAGCCATCTTCTCCATTCATAATGGTATAAAACTAGAAAACAACTACAAGAAAAAAAATGGAAAATATACAAACATGTGGAGGCTAAATAACATGCTATTAAACAATGAGGTCAAAGAAGAAATCAAAAGATACCTAGAGACAAATGAAAATACAAACGTAATAACTCAAAATCTGTAGGACAGTGAAAGTAGTCTTAAGAAGGAAATTCATAGCAATATAGACCTACCTCAAGAAACAAGACAAAGTTCAAATAAGCAATCTAACCATATACTTAAAAGAAGTAGAAAAAGAACAGCAAAGGAAGACCAAAATGAATAGAAGAAAGGAAATAATACAAATCAGAGAGGAAATAAATGAAATGGAGTCTAGAAAAACAGTACAAAAGATTAGTGAAACCAAGAGATGGTTTTTTGAAAGGATAAATGAAATTGGCAAACCCTTAACCAGACTCATCAGAGAAAAAAGAGAGTGGACTCAAATAAATAAAATCAGAAGTGAGAGAGGAGAAATAACTATGGACTCCACAGAAATACAAAGGATCATAAGAAAATACTATGTGTAATTATATGCCAACGAATTGGACAAGTCTAAGAAGAATTAACACCTGTTCTCGAACTAGTCCAAAAAATTCAAGAAGAGGAAAAGCTCCCTAACTCCCTTTATGAGGCCACCAGTACCTTGATTCCAAAATCAGACAAAGACATTACAAAAAAATAAAACTATAGGCCAATATCTCTTATCTGATATGAACAATGATGTAAAAATCCTCAACAAAATATTAGCAAACTGAATTCAGCAATACATTAAAAATATCATATACCATGATCAAGCTGGATTTATTCCTGGGATGCAAGGTTGGTACAATATCTGCAAATCAATTAATATGATACACCACATTAGCAAATTGAAAGATAAAAACCATATGATCATATCAATAGATGCAGAAAAAGCGTTAGACAAAATCCAGCATCCATTTATGATAAAAACTCTCAGCAAAGTAGGAAAAGAGGGAACATACCTCAACATAATAAAGGCTATATATGACAAACCTACAGCTAACATATTCAGTGAGGAAAGGCTAAAAGTGTTTTCCTTAAGATCGAGAACAAGACAAGGATGCCCACTTTTACCACTCCTCTTCAACATTGTATTGGAAGTCTTAGCCATAGCAATAAGACAAGAAAGAGGAATAAAAGGCATCTAAATTGGAAATGAAGAAGTAAACTTCTCATTATTTGCTGATGACATGATACTGTATATAGAGAATCCCAAAGATTCCACCAAAAAAAAAAACTGTTAGAACTGGTCACTGAATTCTGTAAAGAAGTAGGTTGCAAAATAAATATTCAGAAGTCAGTGGCACTTTTATACACCAATGATGAACTTTCCAAAAGAGAAATTAAGAAAACAATCCCATTTACAATTGCATCAAAAACTATAAAAGACCTGGGAATCAAATTAACCAAGAAGGTAGAAGACTTGTTTTCAGAAAATTATAAGTCATTGAAAAAAGAAATTGAAGAAGGTACAAATAAATGGAAGCATATACCGTGCTCATGGGTAGGAAGAATCAACATCATTAAAATGGCCATACTACCCAAAATAATCGATAGTTTCAATGCAATCCCTATCAAAATGCCAATGGCATTTTTCAGAGAGATAGAATAAATAATCCTAATTTATATGGAACCATAAAAGACCCTGAATAGCCATGGAAATCTTGAGAAAGAAGAACAAAGTTGGAGGTATCGCATTATCTGATATCAAACTATACTAAAAGGATACAGTAATCAAAACAGCATAGTACTGGCATAAAAACAGACACATTAAGCAATTGAACAGAAAAGAGGGCCCAGAAATAAATCCACACCTATATGCTCACTTAATATATGACAAAGGAAATCAGAATATACAATTGAGTAAAGAGAGTCTCTTCAATAAATGGTATTATGAAAATTGAACAGATACATGCAAAAAAAAAAACTAGACCAACTTCTTACACTATATACATGAAAAGACTCAGAATGGATTAAAGACTTAAATGTAAGACCCAAAACTGTAAAACTTCTAGAAGAAAATATAGGCAGTAAACTCTCTGGTATTGCTAACAGTAATTTCTTTTCTGATATATCTCCCTGGGCAAAGGAGACAAAAGAAAAAATAATGGGACTACATCAAATTAAAAAGTTTTTGTACAGCAAAGGAAACCATCAACAAAAGAAAAAGATAACTGACTGATTGGGAGAAGATCTTCACTAATGATACAGCTGATAAAAGGTTAATATCCAAAATATATAAAGAACTTAATATCCAATATATATATACAACTCAACAACAGAAAAACAAACAATCCCATTTAAAAATGGGCAGAAGACTTGAAAAGGTACTTCTCCAAAGAGGAAATACAGATGGCCAATAGACATGTGAAAAGATGTTCAAGGTCACTAATTATCAGAGAAATGCACATTAAAATCGCAATGAGATATCATCTGACACCTCTCAGAATGGCTGTCAAAATAAATCAAAGAACAACAAGTGTTGGCAAGGATGCAGAGAAAACAGGACTCTCATACACTGTTGGTGGGATTTCAAATTGTTACAGCCATTATGTAAAACAGTCTGGAGGGTTCTCAAAAAATCAAAATAGGATATACTTTCAACCTAGTACTTGTACTTCTGGGTATTTTTCCAAATAAAACCAAAATAATAATTTATGAAGATCTATGCACCCCTATGTTCATGGCAGCACAATTTACAACAGCCAGGATATGGAAGCAACCTAACTGCCCATCAACAGATAGTTTGATGAAGACGTTATGGTTCATATACACAATGGAACATTATTCAGCCACTAAAAAAATGAAATCTTACCATTTGCAATGACGTGGATACAACTAGAGATTATTATGCTGAATGAAATAAGTCAGACAGAGAAAGATAAATACGATATAGTCTCACTTATATGAGGAACCTAAGGAACAATAAAAACAAACTAATTGAAAACAGACTCGCAAATACAGTGATAACCAGAGAGTAGAAGGGTTTGGGGAGGAGAGGCTGGGAGAAAGGGGAGAAAGGTTAAAGAAGTACAAATTAGTAGTTAATAGATGGTCACAAGCACAGGGCACATGGCATAAAAAAATGCAGTTAGCATTAATGTTTTGGCTAAGTGGAGAGTCAGAGGAGAGAAAGCAATTAGGGGGATCATTTTATAAATTATATGAATGTCTAACCAATGTAGTGTGTTTTTGAAACTACAGTTTAAAAAAAGAAAAAAAGAAAGACTAGGACATGATAATAAAAAAAGAAAATTAAAAAAGAACTTTGGGAGTTGAAAACTATAGCAAAAACAAAGAAGCTCAACAGAAAATTTGGAAGATAACATTTTAAAATATCATTAAAATGAGTTTAAAAACACCGTGTAAAATATTTTTAAAAGATACAATTAAAGATCAGAATGTCTAACATCAAATAATATAAATTTCAAGAAAACAAATGCAAGAAAATGATCAACAAATAATTCAAGCAAATTTCCAAGAATTAGAGGACATGAGTTTCAGAGTAAAAGGGATCACCGAGTGCCCAAGAGAATGTATAAAAATAGATATACTCTCAGATTCAGCATAATGAAATTTTAGAAAAGTGATAACGCAGGTAAGATTCTTTCAGTTTTCAGACAGAAACAGTAGATCACATAAAAGGATCAAAAATCAGATGAATTTGAAATTCTTAAATGCAACACTATAAGCTACAAGAAATGTAATGACGCTTTCAGATTCTGAAAGAACTTTTTTCCAATTTATAATAGAATTCATACCCCAAAAAACTATCAAGTAAATATAAAGGTAAGAAAAAAACTTTAAGGTATATAAGTACTTAAATACTTTACCTTCTTCATATGGTACTGGAGGAAGATGTTCCAACATCAAAACAAGAAATTCGACTATGCTTATAATTCAAAGAACATCAATTGAGCACTCAGAAGAATTTTATCTCAGTAATGAGAAAATATTAGCCCTAGAACAAATGCTTATCTGTCTCATCCTGCCTAACAAAGAATAAAGTGAGAACTGAAAGTATCAAACTGTTTCCAAGTAATTTAACTGCTCCCCAGAACAAAACTTAAGAATATTTATAGATATACAAAAATATTCAGAACTCTGCAGACAAATTTCACAATGCCTAACATATAATAAAAAATTAGAAGGCATGTAAAGAAGCAGGAAAATATAACCAAAAAAAGAGGAGAAAAATCAATCAAAACATATCAACTGAGAAACGATAAAGATGATAGACTTAGCAGTCAATAACATTAAAACAAGCATTATAATTATGTTCAATAAGCTAGAAAAAAAGATTGACCATGTTAAGTAAAAATATAGATGTATAAAAGAACCAGATTAAATTTTTATAGTGAACACTAAAATGACTGAGTTGAAAATTTTTGTTGGTGGATTTAACAGCAGATTAGCTACTGAGTATGGGAGAAGATTAATAATTTGAAGACATATCAATAGAAAATGTCCAATGTGAAACCCAAAGGGAAAATGCACTGGAAAAAAATGAACAGAGCATCTGTTAGTTATATGACAATTCCATACAGGCTACCACTCATGTAATTGGAGTCCTCAAAAGTGAGGACATGGGCGTGTATGCAAAAATATATTTGAAGAAATAATAGTCAAGATTGTTCCAAAGATGAAATTATGAGTCTACAGATCCAAGAAGTTCAACAAACTCCAAGCACAAGAAACATGTAGAAAACTGCACTGTACCACATGACTACCGAAAACCAATGATAAACAGAAAATTTTAAAAGCACAGAGAAATAAAGACACATTACAGAAAGAAAAACAAATATAAGGTGACAGTGGATTTCTAAGTCAGAGACAATACAATCAGGAAGACAGTGGAACAACATCTTTACAGTGCTGAAAAAAAAATTAAAAACAAAAAAAGCTAACTGAAAATTCTATAACTAGTAAAACTATTCCTCAAAAATAAAGGCAAAAACAAATCAATGTTAAACATGCTAAGCTTAAATAATCCATTATCAACAGACTTGCACTATAATAAATATTAAAGACTTTTTCAGGCAGAAGAAAAATAATTCCAGATATAAATCTGGATCTACACAAATAAAGAACACTAGAAATTCTAATCATGTAAGGAAATATTTTAAAATTCTAATTATTTACATCTGTATAACAGGATTACTAATGCTTAAAGTAAAAAAATGGTAACAATATATTAAGTGGTTTATAACATATGTAAAATTAAATGTTTGTCAACAAAGTGCAAAAGCAGAGAGGGGGAAATGGAAGTATAATGTTGTAAAGTACTTATACTATACATAAAATGGTATAATATTCTACCTGAAGGTAGAGTGTTATAGGTTATAAATGTATACTGTAACTACTAAAGTAATTACTAAAATAACAGCAAAGAGGTAGAGCTAATAAGATAACAGGGGAGATTAAAATGGAATAAAATATACTCAATTTTTTTAAAAAGCAGAAAAAAAGGGAAACAAAAACAAATTAGAAAAATAGAAATAAATAGCAAATTTTTAAATTTAAACTCAATCATATTGCTAATCACACTAAATGTAAATGGTCTATAAATACCCCCCAATAAAAGGCAGAGCTTGTCAAATTGGATTTTTAAAAAGCAAGACCAAATATATTCTGCTTAAGAGAAATCCACTTGAAATATAAAGACACAAAAAGGCAAAATGTGAAAGGGTCAAAGAATATGTACCATGCTAACACTGTTTGAAAGGATTTCAAGGCAAGGATCAAGAGAGATATTTCATAATGATAAGAGGTCATGAAGAAGACATGATTCTATTAAAGATTTATCCATCTAATAGCAGAATTATATAATAAAAGCAGCAAAAATTTCTAGAACTTCAAGGAAAACTTGAAAATCCACAGTCCGAGTCAGAGATTTCAACACAGCTCTTTCAATAATTGATAGAACAAGGGGACAGAAAATCAGTAAAAATATAGTAAGCTGAACAACACAAGCAACCAATTTTTCTTAATTCATGCTTATCAAATTGTTCCACAAACAACAGTAGATTACACATTCTTTTTAACTAATTGAAGATTTTAAATTTGAAAGGATTTAAGTTATACACACTAGTTCTCTTTTTATAATGGCATTAAATTAGCAAGCAACAGAAAGATATCTGTAAAATCACTAAATATTCAGAAATAAAGTAATATACTTCTAAGTAAACCATGGGTCAAAGAATAAATCATTGGTAAATTAGAATGTCTTTTGAACTGAATGAAACTGAAAACACTACAAAGAATTGTAGAACGCAGCTAAAACTACCAGATGAATCAGCCATTTGATTCCCAGGGATTTACCTAAAAGAGCTGAAAGGAGCCTATATCAATATGAAGAGTTATATATACTGTATAATTTTATTTATATAAAATTCTAGAAAATTAAAACTAACCTGTAGTTATAGTAAATGGATCAGCAATCATCTGGGGACTGTGGCTGTTGGGAAAAAGCAGAAAGATAGTTACACAAAAAAATTTGGGGGAGTAATGGATATATTCATTATCACGATTGTAGTAATAGTTTCATGGGTAGATTTGGGTGCCTCGGTTACTTATGTATGTATTTGTTGCCCAGTTAGTAAACCATCTTTTCTTATTAAGGTACAGAAATCATTTCTTCATGTTCTTTATTGTCAAATGCACCATTTCTAGTTAATTTCATATTTCATGCCATACACACACACACAAATGATAAAAACATTGTTATTACTCAGAAGGCCATGGCTCTTTAGAATACTGAAATAACAGATACTTTTTCCCCTAAAGTTCTCTAATTCCATTTGTTTAATCCTGGTTACATTCTTGATCATGTTATTATATTATCTGTTATGACATCCATGAATACTGGCTTCCAGTGACTTTCTTATGTTATTACTATGTTTAACTGATGATGACCACAAATGTAAGTTTTAACCAGAGTGCACAGGAACATGTGAGAGATAATTCATTTTATATGTATGTTAAATTTACTGTTTGGTATTTTATATTGTAAAATTAGAACACTACTTCTAACTGTGTCATCTCTTGAGCTCTCTAGGTCACAATCATGCATTCCTAAAGTGGGATCTCCATCACTGTTAACCACACACCTGCCTCCCATATACTACCTCCAGCAGGGAAGTAGGCAAGAGGCCAATGGGCAGAGAGCAAAAGATCATCTAATTTGCACAAAGAATTTCTATCTTTCATCCTGCAGTGATTTCAGACCATCTGGGAGAGGACAGCAGCTCCACAGCAAGAAAGGGCATGGATAAGAAGGGCTTTTGCATTGCAAAATATTAGTCTTGAAAGTCCTCCGTGGAGATAGGCACAAGCCAACCCCAGAGACTACAAAAAACTTGTTATAAAGCCTGCAAAGGGGATAGAGTGACTACCTGGTAGCCAGAAATAAAGAGGTGCATGCTGTAAAAGACCCCTGTCACCACCTCTGCTGCCCTTGGTTGTAGTAAATCAGAGATAGTACTGAAGTTGGAACACAGCTGACGATGCACAAACCCTCACACACAGGTCAAACACATCAGTTAGAAGTGGACTAATTCAAAACCCTAACCTCATTCTGGGTCTAACCTGAGAGTCACCAGAAATCAGAATATTGACACCATTCTTTGTGTGAGATTGTGGCCCAATCTACATAATCCGATAAAACAAATACCATAATAGTTAGCAGGACTAATCCACTTTCCAGACCACTCCTCTAAAACCTAAGTCTGGCCACTGAGTCCAGGATAGTCCTATAGATGCAAGGTAGAGGTGAGATGTTCCTTGGGGCTTCTAGTTGACCCCCACATACCTGATAGAAAGTTGACAAGTATCCCAAAAGATTAAACAGGAAGTGGGACCACCATGAGTCCTGGTCCAGAGTCAGAGCACATTACCAGGATAGCTCTACCAGTTCTGGCACAGCAAGTCCCAGGCACTGGAGGGGGACTTAGGAAATTTCCAGGTATGCAATTTTAGCAACTGGGACCCACATGGGATGAGTTCATGCTCAGAGTGCCTTGACAGCCCTGGCCAGTCACAATCACCAGAGAAGCACACAGAGACACAGACAGTTTCTTAAAAAGCACTCCTCTGAAGCACAAGCCCTTGGACTCGTGCCCTACTAGCCAGGAATCATGGAGAAAGTGAGGATGACACAGAGCAGAGCTCCTTAGGCAACCTGAAATGAGAAAGTAATGTGAGAGAGAAACAAATGTTTTAGCCTTATTTTGTTTTGTCTTGTTTTTGAGCCACTGAGGTTCAGGGTTGTTACCAGAGCAACTTAGTCCATTCAGACTGATGCACAGAATGATAGCTGTCACCGGCACAGATCTGTCAGTTCAGACCAAGGCAAGGTAATTGAATAGGAAGATGTGCTAAGGAATGTCAGCATCAATGTGTTCTGCTATTAACAATTTTTAATTTTTAATTGATAATATTTAGATGAACCTAACTTAGATTCCTCTATTTTACTTGACAGGACCATGCAATGATGAAGTTCTTCCATTAGAACACTAATTGCACCCCCACTGAAGTGTTCTGCTCTGTCCTAACTCTAAGAGCTTAAAGCAGAAGAACGAGAGTAGTCCAATGCTCCTGATCATATTCCTGCTGATGCCCAGTGTCTCACCCACACTACAACCCTGCCACATGCCCCACAGGCTCCGGAGCCTCCCGAATGACCTCTCACACTGACTTCACCAGAAGGTCCTTCTATGAAACCTCAAGGACACAGAAGCTGAATAATGAACCAAAAGCCCCATTCACCTGATCTCTCCCCTAGAGATCTTCATCTGGTGAGAGTAATAATGTCCTTTCTTAACCTATTAATCAGCCTTTGTAGTCATTTAAATATAGCTTAGATAAAATAATAAAATATTTGAAGATAAAAGGAAACGTAATCTCAATCCTAACTGGGGCTTCCTTTCCTCTCAAGTTTGCAACAAATGGGCCCATAAATGATGCCCAAGAACCAGGAGGGAGGCCTCCAGCTTCCATAATGGTTGCTACTGACAACTTCATGACTTAAGACCTCAGTGGACCTTTGAGAACCAGCATTACTTTTTTCCATGGCATAGGGCAAGCTGCAGGAGTTTCTGCTAAGGCTGAAAATTCTAGGGCAAACAGAAATTGTATGCCATTTTCCTTGGACATACACTGCAACTATTTCCCCTGACATCTTTCTCGCTCTACAGAGCTGCCATTAGGCAGTGTAGGGGTAACCTGCTCCCATCAGCCCTTCCACTCCAGCCTTGATATCTGACCATTTTTCTTGAGCAGGGAGAATGAGGAGAAAACCACTCCTTTTCTCCTCTTACTGCCCTGTAAAACCTTTAATGAAATTTCTTTGAAATTTCTTCAAAATTTCAGGCTTCAGGAAAATCAAAGCCCAAAAGGACCATGTTTTAAAAGCAACTACTCTTTGGGCCCTGTAACATACTGTCCCCATGACTCCTCACATCCACCAAGAGAGTCAGGGACATAATAGTCTGTCTGCCTTCATGGACTGGTGTGCAGAGGCGGAGAAATAACGGAGAAACTCTGAAATTAATGTCCTTCCAAGGAGCAGAGAAAAGCAGGGTAGAAATGCCTCAGCTGAGTACACATAAAATAGACACATGCGCATACAACTTAGAGACCCACATAAACAAGCATCAGAAAGTAAAGAACAAATCATTTGAACCTGTAATTTTCAGGTTCAATCAAGTCCTGGCAGAATTCCTTGGACAATTTCTTATGAATATAAGTGCGCAGCAGATGTTCTGGTAGATTCAGAGCATTTAACAGGTACTTGTGATAAGTAGTTCTGGAAGACACTGTCCCTTTGTCTAATGCAGTTACTTTCCTGGATCGAATCTCATTTCAGGGCTGTAAAGTGCAGAGCCAACAATGTAAAATGTGACTGCAAAGTAAAGTAAAAAAAGGTTTATTCAGGGACTTCTGAGCCCAATTGTCTGTAATGAAGCTCTTTCGTCTGCTTCTCCCTGGCCTCAGCTCCGACTGGAACTTCACTACCATGGCTGAGCTCTCTCTCTGCACTTAGGGCTATCATTAGTTAGAGCCGTTTTTGCCTCAAGTCCAGCACTTGTGAGCTTCCTGCATTTTCTGGTGAATGGCTTAAAGAACATTTTGCAAATTATTACTCTGTAGGTCAAAATCGTCAATTCTTCCTTAAAAACAGCTGCAGCACCCCATTTTGAAAATGACTATTGTTGTTATATAGGACTGTAAGGAAAAGACCAACATTATTGAATAGAGCTATCAGAAGCAATTTAGACCCATTTCACGCCTGCCATATTTATCTCTGTTCCTTGGCGGAGCTGTGGTATGCGAGTATTTAACACCCTTTGCAGAGAAGAGTGTCAGGCTGTGCATTCTTAATGGGTCTGCCTCTACAGCCCAGGAATGAACAGGAGACCTAATTTCAAGTGCAAGTACTGTCTTTGACACACATAGAAAATAAGCGGCTGATAATCTGGGCAGGACTTAGTATATTTTTTAAAGTGTATGTAAATGCATTGAACTTACTCTGTGTACAGAAGCAGAAATTACTGGACAGGAGTGACTTCTATGTGTGTTGGAGCCTGAGGTGTAGGGGAATGGAATATGTATAGGACCATCCTGATGACACACTTTAAAGGCAGCATTTCAATATAACAAGCTATTGCATAGACGTAGCTGGTTTGCAAACCACCCTCTGCTGTGTACAGGCATGTTGTGCCAGAGACATTCCATAAAAAGGAGATTTAAAGGACTCATATCTTTGGGAGATAAGAGGGGAGAAAGCATGCTCAACATCCCAGCCCTTGGGGGACACATGAGGAAAACCCTCTAATTTTAGGGGGGAAAGCACCATGCACTTGTGGCCATGGCAGGTCTGCTGGGGGCTGGTTTGCATCTGACGGCCTCACTCACGTTTCTGACAAGTGTGGCCAAGGCTGTTGGGCACTCAGTTCTCTCTCCACATGGCTAGTTTGTTCTCCTTCAAAAGCTGGGTCCAAAGAGGGCAAACCTCGTGTACTAATCAAGCTTGTGCTCACATTCCATTTGTTGGTGTCTAACTGGGCAAAACAAAGCCGTAGTCTGGCCCAGAGTCAACATGAAGGTGTCTAAACAAGGTCATGGACACAGGAAGGTGTGGTTCATGGGAGGCCACTCATGCAATAACCTACCACTGCCTGAAAAACCCCTTTGGAACAAGCCTGATTCTGCTTCCTTCTTATCTCCCAACACTTGACTGGGGACAGGTAGAAGCTACTACAAGAAGGAAGAGTTTTATCCAAAGGGCTATGCAGAGGAGGCTCTTGTGGATGGTCTTTTCCTGGGCCCTCTATTCCAGCTATTGGGTAGTTATTATGATTAACAAGGAGAGATATTTCCATGGCATTTGCCCAGGGTTACCTCTAACACAGGCAGCCTGCGCCAACAATTTGCTACAAAGTCTGTATCGCTGAAGGCTGTCATGCATACTAGAACAGAGCTCAATGAACTTTCAAGGTAGCATTTGAAGTACCATGTTCAGTGTTCATTATTTCACTTAACCACATACATACAACCCTGCAGAATAGCAATTATTCAGCCCATTTTATAAATTGGTAACCTGAGGTTCAACAGCAATTGGACCAAAGTCACAAGGCTGATGATTCCAAAGCATGGCTGTCTCTCTCCAAAGCCTTTGTGAGAATGCACACCTCTTTGCCTTTGAAAGGCTTCTCTGGGTCTGGATTTCTACTTAAACTCCAGGAATGTTAGATGCTATCGCCCATAGTCCTGCTGGCATTTAGGGCATATGTGCAGGGTACTGTAGCAATTGAAAATATTGGCTTTGGAGTGTGGTTGCCAGAGTTTAAACAGATTGCCTTTATCTTGGGCAGTTTTCTAATCTATAGAATGGGATCATCGTAGTACCTGCTCAGAGCATTGTTTAAGGCTTAAATAAGTTATACGACATAAAGTCTTTAGAAAAGAGTGCTGGGAATTCAGGAGCACTCAATAAATATTCATGACTATGATTATTATAGGCTGGGCTCTATTTTGTCCCTCAAGGGCAGATGAATAGTATCTTATCTTAGGACATAGCCAGGCCATGGCAAGATCGATAGCAAAAGAATTAATGCAGAATAATAGCATGTGGGAAGGTAATATTATAAATAGTTCTGTCTGGTACAGGACAGGCAGTGCTATACCATTCTCAAGGATAACAACCAGCATGTCAGCCCCTACCAGCAAATTGAACTTGAGCCCTCAAGCTAAGGACCTGACCTGGTGAGTAGAGCTGACCAGAGAGGTTGGGAAAGGGTTCTCAAAGGTTTCTGGAGCTCAGAACCAGTCCCAATGGGGGAGCAAAAGACTGAAAGCAAGTCCTTAGCCCTTGAGGGGTAGATGTCCTGTGCAGAGACCCTTGCTAAGGAAGGAGGCCTCAGAAGAAGACAGGACCACTAACATGACCAGGATCCTAGGTGTAAGGTTCAGCTGCTCAACAGAGTCTGACTCATGATTAACAGGTGTCCTTTATTGAAAGGCAAGCGGTCCCAGGCGAGGTTCTCTGGTCCTGAGGAGAGGGACCAGAGAAGTCACACCCATGCAGGGTCGGCGCAGGGTTTTAAGGGTCGCGTCCAGGAAGGGGAAGATTCAAAAAAGGCAAAAGCATAGTGTGGGGCTCTTTCATTGGTGCAGTGGTGTGGCGCCACGAGTGTAGTCCTGGCACCTGCGTGCGGATTGGTCCATGGGCCTCAGGCGGCTAGCAGGCGGAAGCTAGGGGCAAGAACCTGCCCCTGGGGCCTTTTCCAGGAGCACTGGCCTTACATTCCACCCTGTTTGGTGTAATAGGGTGCCGACTCAATCTATAGCTACTTCCTGCTGAGAAGGGGCGAAGTGTTTGGGGTTCTGAGGCTGGGACTTCAGTGAGGAGACAAGCACATGGATGTAAAAGTGGTCTGAGGTCTCCTAGGTTGACTGTGATCCAGGAGACGTCGCAGATGTGTTCCATGCATCACGGGGTGGAGCACACTTCAGGCGAGTGAGGTGGTACCAGCACTCATGACTGAGAAGTTTGGCAGCTGTCAGTGTGGTCAGGATGACAGTGTGTGGACCTGACCACAAGGTTCTAGTGCCCCAGGCTGTAGCTCCTTGAAGAGGACCTGGTCCCCTAGAGACAGCAGATCACTATTTGAGGAAGCTGGTCCGGTAACTGGGTCTGTTGTAGGGGGTGGGAGGCACAAGTGCTGCCTGAGTAAGCTGCCACTTGGAGTGTTACCCTGGGCTCGGCTTGGGTGATGGGGGGGTCCTCGAGTCCAGGTGTCTGCAGTCATCTGTGAAGCCAAGTAGCTGGAGGGCGGGGTTGGTGTCTGTCACTTGTGGGGTCGGGCCGCCGCGTGGGGTGCAGAAGCCAAGCCCTGCTGTGGGCAGTCAACTTTCCAGTGGCCCATTTGGGCACACAATGGGCAAGGCCGGGTGGGCTGTCATGGATTTGGGCATTGGCGAGCCCAGCGGCCCTCCTTTCCGCACTTGCAAGCTCCGGGTGGAGCTGCAGTCTTCTGGGGACCCTCTTTTTGAGGAGGACGATTTTCAAGAGCCGGCCTCAGGGCAGCCACAAGGGCTCTGGTTTGGAGATCTACCTTTTTAGTTTGTCTCCTCTTGGGCATTATAAACTTTAAAGGCCATTTTAACCAGATTTCAGAGGGGGATCTAGAGACCGTCTTCAGCCTTGGAAAGTTTCTAATATCTGGGGCTGATTGGGAGATGAATCAGTTGGCCAAGGTGGCGGCTCCCACCAGGGATTTGGGGGTCAGTCTCATTTGGAGAACAAGAGCCTCGGTCAATCTATTAAGGAACATGGCCAGGTTTTCACCTGGGCCTTGCATAATGCTATCTAGTTTGAGCAAATTGATGACTTTATGGGCCGCAGTCTCCATGCCTTCTAAGAGGCACTTGACCATGTATTTTACTTGGTCTCGTCCCCGTTGTCCTTCTTGGTAATTCCAGCCTGGGTCTGTGTCGGGAACTGCTGTGGGGCCTGGGGGGTGCTCAGGCGTGGGGTTGGCAAAATGGCGTTGGTCAGCAAGGGTTCTTGCTGCCGACCAAATGGCCTGTCATTTGTCAGGGGTGGTGGTAGAACCTATAACAACATAAATGTCTTGGAAGGTGAGGGCATAAGCCCGGGTAAGCCAGGTAAATTGTTTGATATAGTTTGAGGGGTTGGTGGAAAAGGAACCAAATTTTTGTTCTATGTGTGAGATCTTGAAGAGATAAAGGAACATGAACGTGTGCTAGGCCTTCAGCGCCCGCCACCTGGTGGAGGAGGAGGATAGAAGCCGAGGGAGGGGCCTCGGGGAAGGAGGGGGACATGGAGGAGGCGGTAATTTGGCTGGTGTCGTGTGAGTGGGTATGGGCGCTGACAGGTGACGTCATGGGTGGGAGGGGAGGATAGGAGTAGGTGGGGAGCACGAGGTGGGGGAGGGGAGTAAAGGAGGAGACTGGGCTGGGGTAGATGGTGGAGGAGCAGGAGATGGCGTGGAGACGGAGGAGGATGATGAGGCTGGAGAAGCTGGGTGAGGAGAATAGGGTGGGGAGGTCGGTTGGGAGGAGCGACTAACTCTTCAGGAGCAATGGTGAGAGGATGAAGAGTCTTCAGGCTTTGGAGGCATAGGGGGTTCTGGGGAGACAGCGGAGGGTGGCAGGGACTTGGGGAAAGCCATGGTCAATAGGATTTGAGAAGAGGAACAGCGGGTATAGAGGGTAGGGCGGGACCGCAGAGTAAAGAACGCTTGAACCTAGGGGGCCTCAGACCACTTTCCCATCTTATGAAAGTAATTATCTAAATCACAGAGGATATTAAAATCAAACGTCCCAGTAGACAGCCATTTGGAATCATTATCGAGGAGATATTGAGGCCAGGCCTCGGTGCAGAAGCAAATGAGCCGTTTAGGTCGGATGTCCTGATCTAAGCGTAAGGTTTTCAAGTTAGACAAGAGGCACTGTAGGGGAGAGGTCACCTCGGATTTGGAGGGAGCGTTCCCCATGGCTGAATGGGCCTCTCTCCCAGAAACTCATTTTCCAACAGCCACGGGCATCCCCGTGACAGAGGGAAACGGTCAGAACGGGGGTGGGATGGAGTGGTGCGGACGTCTCCGGTCCACCTGACTCCGATAGGCCTGGCCTGCCAGAGGAGCGCCTCTGACGTGGCCGCGCTTTCAACAGATGACTCAGAGAGGCAGAGCGTTATCCAGCCAAGGAGAGCGGACTCCATGGAGTCTGGGACGACTTACCCCGTTTCCTGTCGGGTGGCATGGTCCTGGTGGCCAGCCAGAGGTTTTCTGGGAGTGGCGGGACGGGCCCCTCATCTCTGAGATGAGAGAGGACAACTCTTTCCCACCCCACGCTGGGCACCAAGAATGTAAGGTTCGGCCACTCAACAGACAGAGTCTGACTCATGATTAACAGATGTCCTTTATTGAAAGGCAAGCAGTCCCAAGGAGAGGGGCCAGAGAAGTTGCACCCGGGCAGGCTCAGGGCAGGGTTTTAAGGGTTGCGTCCAGGAAGGGGAAGATTCAAAAAAAAGCAAAAGCACAGCATGGGGCTCTTTCATTGGTGCAGCGGTGTGGTGCCACAGCATGGGGCTCTTTCATTGGTGCAGCGGTGTGGTGCCACGAGTGTAGTCCTGGCATCCGTGGATTGGTCCATGGGCCTCAGGTGGCTAGAAGGCAAGCTCTAGGGGCGGAGACCTGCCCTTGGGGTTTTCGGGGAGCGCTGGCCTTACACTAGGTAGGTCTGGCACTGGGAGCATGGCTGAAACTGCATTAAGTAGAATAAGCCCCCAAGTAGCTGTGGATCGTTTGTCCTACCTGGCTCAGGTCTGGATTTTCTCAAAAGCCTATCTACCTTTTGAGTCAGGGCTTGGTGATTGAGGGATGTGGGCTGGAAATAGGCCTGTGAGACTTAGATCTTCCCCTCTGAGAAGCCACCTGAGACTGTACACCCTGCCACACTTGAGCTTAGCCAGAACAATTCCTTCCTTTCTTCCTCCATGTTAACAAGCTTGATCCCTCAGCAAAACACACTACGAGTAGTAGCAAGAGCAGGAGCATCAACACCACAGCTTCAGAATTCATCCCATATACCTCCACATCCCTGCCACTCTGACCCTTGACCCTTTTTCTTCCCTCTCCCTACATTTCAACACCCTTTAATCACCTGGTCCCACTTCATTGACAACCTTTCTCAGACTCTGCAGTCATCTCCTTGAGGGCAGGACTCTGGACACTGCCTTGTCCCCAGTCCAGTCTCTTGCATTGGATCATCGTAGAGCTAGTGACACTCTACTGCCTCAGTGGGCTCCACCTTTCCAGGCCAGCAGAGTTGACCAGCTTCTTGCTAAGACAGGTATCCCACTGAACATTTGGGATGAGGTTGGGTGAAAGCCTCCTAGTCAGGCAGAATCACCTCAACTGTGCCTGGGTCCAGGTCACCTATCTTCTGTACTCTTCCCCCTGGGCCTTCTGATTAATAGTTCTATGTATTTGGGGGCAGAAGGGTAGGGAGATAAGGTTTGCCAAAGAGAAAAAGGATGGATCTTGACATTTTTCTCTCAATGTGTTTAGGAAAACCTGCTTCAGTTGAATTGCTTCTGCTGCTGCCAATGCTGATGATTAATGACTGGGAGGGGCAAATCTCTTGAAGATCATTCGGCCACTAACTCCTTCAGGGCAGCATAGCAGAAGATCAGCCCTAAGCAAATGCAAAGGAGCCAAAATCTCCTCTACCAATGCAGTGGGATTTGGAGTCACATAAACCAGAGTTTTAGGTCCAAGCAGTGTGACCTTGAACACATTATTTAGCTCTGAGCCTGTTTCTTTGTCAGCAAAACATTTAAAATGCTTACCACCACCCTCCCCACAAAGAACTGAAGAGGATTAAATAAAACAACCTAGATAATGTGTCCTGCCTGTAGTTGATGCCCAATATAGTTTCACACCCACCCTCTATCTTCCCTTCCTATCTCTGTACGGTGATAACAAATCCTTTCCTTTCCCTTTTAGAAGGTGCAGTGGAGCCAGAATTTTAAGCAGCTTCTCAGGCTCATACTGGCCAGTACTTCACTGCCCAATCTATTCATCTGACTCCACAAAGGCTCCCCATCCTCCCTCCTGCTCCTTCCCATTATTTAGCATAGCTTTCAACTCCCACCCAGGCCATTTATATAGCGCCCATGAGTACATCTACCTCCCTAATTTTCCCAAGCCCCAAACTGAAAGGAACTGTCTTTTTTCATTCTCCCTGACCACATCTGGATGTATCAGTCACATACACAAGGAAAAAAATAATGATTTTTTTTCCTGTTCTGCTGAGGTTACCCACAACAGGCCATTAAAAGGTATTCATTTTTGAATATACTCGACAATCCAAAAAATATATTTGAGATATCAGGAAACTGAGCCCATTATGTGACACTTAGAATATATTTGTGGCGATATATTTCTAAAACGTGAAATATGCCTTATGAATTTGTATTGCATACATAGCACTTAGATATTTGTATTATTTGCCCTCTGTGTATCCAAAGTTTCTAGATAATTTCCCTGTTTAAGCTTTCCCTCCTTATTATTGGGCCCTTGGACAACACAGCAGGAAAAAAGGCATGAATATAAAGTTCAAGGTCAGTTAGTTGTTGATTTCATACCAAATAGCACCATGGGAGCCCAGAGGGTATACAGAGAGTGAAGCTGTTTCCACTTGCTAGGCATAGTCATATACACACTGCCAATGATTATATGTGTCAGGTAGGTGTTAATTTTCCCCATTTTAAAGATGAGAAAGCCGAGGCTGCAGCAGTAAAGTCACTTGCTCACATCCATGCAGCTAATAAGGGATAGAGGGAGGATTACAGCCCAAGTCAGCCAGATGTCCAAAAAACACATTTGTCCACAGCACCTCGCTGCTTTCAAAGAAGAACCCAGGGTATGGAGGCCACTGTCTGGTAGGGAAGATGATAGTAATTGGATAGGACTCAAGTCTGAGATACAAAAGGACATGAAGGCTCCTCATCAGGATGTGTGGGGCTGGAAACCACATTGGCTGGAACAGAAATGAGACTCAAAGAGTAGGCAACAGGAAAAGGACAGAATAGCTAAACACGAAATGCAAACTTCTTTATGTGGCATACAAGGTCTACCCAATTAGGCTCCAGGTTTCCCGTCCTATCTCCTTTCTCCTTTGTATCCATTATGTTCAGACAAGTCTTCCCATCCCCCAGAAATGCTTCATCAAGTCCCATGGCTGAGCCTTCCCTGATGTCAGTTCTGCCTCTGAACAGCCTCTTCTGCTTGCTCGCAATCTGGGTCCTACTGATCAATCTCACTCCTCCTCTAGACCTTTTCTAACCCTCCACCCACAGTCCTGAAGGCTTTCTCACTAATGTGGTATCCACACCATGTTCCACACCACGTGCTTAATAAACATCTATCAAATGAAATGAGTGAACATTTGGAAACCAAGTAACTCTTTTTCTAATTTTGGGTTTTTCTATTTTTTCCCAGTTGCTCAGAGTTATTCTCCAGGGCTGCCAGATAATGCAGATTTTTGAGAAAGACCATTCTTCTCTGGGTAATATATTCAACTCCAGTTTCTTCCTTGGATGCTGCCAAGACAGTGATTCTCCTATTATCCCACAGGGGCTGGAATCTAAGGTTAATGGAAATGGAGAGGCAGAAGAGAGGGAGTGCAGTAGGCAAACTTTTCTGACTGCCCAATGTGGTTCTGCTATTCTGTGGCCATTTTCCACCCCAGAGGAAGCTGCTTTGTACCACAGAAAAGGGACCCAACCACAAGTCCCCATAGTTCTGAGCCAGCCAAATCCTCCCCAATGTTCCCTCTGCCTTTGCTTGCTATGTATTGAACCCAACGTCATTGGTCCAGCCTCTTCTTCCTCATAAGACCCATGCTATTGAAATCCCGGGATACCTCTGGGGGTCCACTGCCTACCTGAATTATGGTTCAGTGAACTCTCCCTTATTGTAGGCTGGAGAGTATATCATAAGACATAGAGGGCACAGGGATATGTAGCTGTAATGAATTCACATTCAAGCTCACTGAGATTCTTGATAAAACAGAGAAGGGAGTCAGACATTTCTGATAAGTTGATGTCCTGCATTTCCCAGTAGAATGTAAGCTCCATGAAGGCAGGGAGTTTAGTGTTTTTCACAGTTCTATATCTCCAGTGTAATGAACAGTATATACCAGGAGTTCAATAAATACTCTTATTGAATGAATGAATGAATGAATGAATGAATGAATAAAGTGTTTTAAAAAGATATTTTTAATTTGGGCTAAAATAGGAGAGACAGGAGTGTTCAGTAGCCTTTCTGTGAAAAGAGAAAGAGTTCAAGGCTGAGCACACCATGGCACCTTTCTTAATGATCTTGGCTCATGCCTTGTGGGTAAAAGGGCTTGGGATCAAAAACCAAAGGAATTGGATTCCAAGAATAAGATGTCTGGGAGTTTTTCAGGTGCAAGCAACACTGCTTCAGGACTAGGATGGTAAGGTTGAGCACAGCCTATAGAGAAAGCCATCTCCTATTTCTGTGTCAGGGCAGGGACAAAATAGCAGCTCTGGCCTAGCTGGTCTGCTCACCAGAGGGAAGCTTCCCCTGACAGAGGCATCCACAGCATGTATAGCGATGAGACACCTCCCTCAAGTGGCAGAAGGTGTCCCTGAGAGGTGTGATAACTCAAACGACTTATCGCTAAGCCTATGAGAGGCAATTCTTGGACTTCCCCAAATAACTAGGGAAGTAGAGTCAATAGGAGGACCTATAGCCAGTTGTGCTGCTGTGTGAGCAAGATTCAGGCATGCACACTGACTCAAGTGCTCTGGGGTCCCCTGGTTGGTGGCAGCCTGAAGCCAAAGATACAATGCAAGGATCCCGGAGGAAGAGCCAAACTGAGAGAGAATACTCATGAGCAGAGGCCTGGGCCTAGTAAACTAGCTCAGGCACAAATATGGTCTAGAGGGAGCAGTGCTAGGACCACTTGGCATTCATGAGCTCTCTTGCCATGTTTACAAGAGCCTTTTCATTCATAGAATGTGTCTGTAACCCCATGGCTGCATCATCTTTACCCAGCAGACATGTTATGAGCATTTCACCCACTAAGCCAGGCAGATAGTTTTATAGAGAGAAAGGGGACATAACATCATGAGCTGAACAGATATCAGGGAGTGAGCCTTGGGTCAGGCCTTCTGGAGTTGGACCTCTCAGTGTCTCCCTCAGTGGAAGTCTCAGAGTCCACACCCACCTGGTCCCTGATAAAGGCAGAAGGTGCATCAATAGCTGCAGGCCCCTAACAGGGAGATTTCTGGGATTAAGCTGGCAACCATAGGTCAATGTATGCCTTCTCTGATGCCTGGACAACTGTGACTCCCAAGGTCTTTTTCTCCCACTTCCCTTATATTGGCTCGGCTTTCTCTGTCCACCACCAGGACTGGAGTCCACACCAGATGCCAGCTGGCCCAGTCAGGGACAGAACATCAGCTCAGGGAGAATGGACAGGATTATTCACTGAGCAAGGGCTGGGCACCTGTGCAGTGTACATCACCTCCTCTAGTAGGCACAACATTGCAAGTTATCAATAATTGAATTCATTTTATAGATGAGAAGAATAAAGCCCAGTGGACTCCTTTAACCTACCCAAAGTCCACATTATTGACTTTGGAGTTAAAATAAGACTGAATTCCTCTGACTTTAGAGCCCTGCATCCCCCATAACCCCTTTCTTGGACTGGGAGTTGCTAAGAATTCCAGGCAGCTTTAGACAAGACAGAATCACTTCCCTCCTGACTCTACCTTCTTCCCCCATGACATTAGGACCCCTGCTATTGTGCTCCCATGTCCCTGAGCCTCTCCATGTCAACACACAGCATCTTCAGTTTTATTCTTCTATTGATCATCTTCCCAGTCATATTCACTAGACCATGTTCTCTGTTCCAGAAGGCAACACAGCTAAATCCAGATCAGAGCCTTGGTTCAAGGCATTGTTTTGATTCCCCCACTTTCCCCAACTTCAGACATTTCCTGCTCTTGTCTCCTAGAACAGTGAGCCTCTATTAGCTCAAGGTCATGTTCTTCCAGACTGCCTCCTCTCCAATGGCAGGCTCAAGCCATGTTCTTCAAATTTAATTATTAGATAAGATAACTCGCTCACAAAATTAGTCTTCTCACTCTGTTTCCCTCTTTTTCTTTCTATCCCTCTCTATTTCCCATTACTTTTTTTTATCAACCCCACTTTCTGCAAGAATAGCTTATTCCTTAAAGCTACCTCCAGTTCCATGTCCCTGAGTCCAATACTTGTCATGGCCAAAGCCACAAATAGAAGAATACTCAGCCCATAGCCATTCCCAGGAGGCAGAGCACTGACCATTCTACCTTTCATTTGGTTTGCTACAAATACAAAGAGAGCAGCAGTTTTGAGATCAGGCACTAAAATGAAGCTCATATTCTCAATTCAAATGAACTGGGATAGCACTACATAAAGATCTCTGCTCTCAGCCACAAGCAGATACAACTGTCATTTATGGTGGTTATAAGACATACCAGATCTTCCAAATATAACAATATGCCCAAACCTAAAGCTGGACACTTCCTAAAGATCCCAATGCATAACAAATTAATGATAACAACAACAACAACAATAATAATAATTCAATCTTGGCACTATAAAATCACTATGGTATAGGAATTGAGAATCCAAATGTAAGTGGCTTGCCACAGGTGACAACCACCTACTATTGATCAATGATTCTGTGGCAGGCACCCTTCCAGGAGCTGGGGGATACAACAGTGAACAAGATAAACAAAAAGGCCCTGCCCTCCTGGAACTTACATTTTAGGGAAGTACCTAACACAGGCTGCCTCAGCTGGACTCAGAGAAAGAATGGTAAATGCTATTGTCTTCTAAGCCCCAGGGTGTTTTCAATCAGGGGATAAGAGTCTATCTGGAGCCATTGCCTACAGCAGGTGGACGGAACCATTAGCCTGAGCAGCACAGAGCCTCTGAAGCTGTGGGAGCCTCTGGGTGCATGATAGCTCTCCACTATGAGATGGCTCTGCCTGCGCCCACCTTAGCACATGAAAGGGCCTCAAGTCTAAAAGGATTTTCTGCTTTTTTGTCCTAAAGTACACTCTGCTGCCAATACTGTTTACAAAAGATGAAAAGTAAAGCCAAATGTCCAGAATTGGTACTCAAAAAGCTTTTAGGACCTCGGCACCACACAATTGCAGAACCTCGGGAAATGCTGACTTTGTTTGGTCAAAGCCAGTCCACTCATCTGAGGCTTCAGGAAGAAGTGCTATTCTGACCCAGGGAGTACCATTTTACGACCAAAAAGAAAAAGAAAAACCTGCAAGTGTCTTCAACCAAATGAATAATGTTTAATTGTCTAAGCTGGCTGATACCCACACAGCTATGCATTGTATGATTTTCTATTATTTTGTGAATATCCAAAATATTTCAAAAGAAAATTTTAAAAGAATAAAAACACTATAAAAGAGAAAAAATGGGAAAGGAAAGAAAAGAAGAAATAAATAAAAAGCAGAGTTTCTAGGAAAGTATCACTGGTTAAAAGTTTGGAATCACATAGCTACATACTCTTACTCAAAATAGGATCCATACCCCACAGATGAAGCCAGAATCTTTATTAAATCCCTTATATCATAAACATCTTTTTTTTCATTGAAATCTAATTCACATAATATAGAATTCACCTATTTTAAAGTACAGAATTCAATAAATTTTAGTATTTTCACAGAGTTGAATGAGCATCTCCACAATCTAACTTTAGGACAAAGGAGCCAAAAAATCCCCAAAAGAATCTCACATCCATTAGCAGGCATACCTCCTTCCTCCTCCCCCCACCAAGCCCAAGCAAACAATAATCTACTTTTTATCTTTATAGATTTGCCTATTCTGGGCGTTTTGTATAAATTGAATTTTACAAGATGTAATGTGGTCATATGTGACAAGCATCTTTCACTTGAAATAATTGTGGTTAATCCATTGCCTAACTCTAGGTCACGATGATCCTATGTTTTCATCTCAGAAGTTTGTAGTTTTAGCTCATATTTAGGCCTATGAGCCATTTTGAGTTGTTTTATTTATGGTCATGATCTAGGGGTTCAACTTTATTCATTTTAATGTAAAGATCTGGTTATTGAAAAGACTATTATACCCCGCCCCCACATCCCATTGAATTGTCTTGGCATTTTTGACAAACATCGATTGGCCATAAATGTAAAGATATATTTCTAAGCTCTTAATTCCATTCCATTGATTTACATATCTTTCCTTATGTCAGTACCACATCGTTTGATTACTGTAGCTTTGTAGAGAGCAGTAAAGTCAGGACATTTGAGTATTCCAACTGTGTGTGTGTGTGTGTGTGTGTGTGTGTGTGTGTGTGTGTGTTTTCCCAAGATTGTTTTGGGTATTGAGTTTCTTGCATTTCCATTTGAATTTTAGGATCAGCTTGTCAATTTCTGCAACCAAAAAAAAAAGGCATCTAGAACCAATAGGCATCATATCAAATCTATAGTATGCTATAGTATGCTCTTAACACTATTAAAATTCTGATTCATGAATGTGAAATGTCTTTCCTCTTATTTTGGACTTCTTTAATTTCCTTCAAAAATATTTTGAAATTTTCTGTGTACAAGACTTGAACTCATTTTGTTAAATGTATCCTTAAGTATTCTTAGTATATAGTAGATACTAAGTAATATTATTTTTTTCTGCTATTATAAATAAAATTGTTTTCTTAATATTATTTTCAGATTGTTCATAGCTATTGTACAGAAATACTGTTGAGGTTATTTTTTTATTGATCTTAGTCCTACAACCTTGCTGATTTGTTTTTGGCTTTTGACAACTTTGTTGTTATATGTCTAGGTTTAGATCTCTGTGGAGTTGGTCAAACTACTTGGATATGTAGACTAATGTTTTTCATAAGATTTGGAGTTTTTGGCGATTATCCAAATATTCTTCCTGTCTATTTCTTTCTCTCTCCTCTTCTTCTAAGACTCCCTTTATGTATATGTTGGTGTGCTTTATGGCAACTCATGAATCTCTGAGTATTTGTTGATTTATCTTCATTCTTCTTTCTGTTCTGCAGACTTAACTGACCTATATTCATATTTGCTAATTTTTTCTTCTGCTTGCTCAAATCTGCAGTCGAACCTTGTTAGCACTGAGCTGATTGAGAAGGGAAGGTTAGATGGTGAGACCAGTTGGAAGAATGCACAAAAGGCTGACATGATAATGAAATGGTAAGCACCAACTTTATTGTGTGGAGAGCAGTTTTAATGGGGGAAGTGCAGTTCTACTGGGAGAACACAGTATTGCATACACTTCTTTCATTTCCCTTCTTGTGTTCCTTTCTTCTCTCCTTCTGCTCTCTAGGGGACCACATGGCTCCACACATAGCAGAACACAATAGTGGCATTCAGCTACACATGTGTGATACAATAAGCTGAAATATGTTTATGTATTTTAGGTGCAGGCGCCCTACTAAACTAATGTAACATTCTAAATCCAAGTCCTAATCTTAGCCGGGAGCCTGGAACAGACAGACCTTGGACCAGCTGGGCCTGGTGCCCACAACCTCTCCAGTGAATTTTAATTTTATTGTACTTTTCAACTCCAGAATTTCTATTTGGTTCTTTTTTAAAATTTCTATCTCTTTATTGATAATTCTCTATTTGGTAAGACATAAGTTCATAATTCCCTTTAATTCTTTAAACGTGGTTTTCTTTTATTCTTTGAACATACTTATAATACCTGATGTAGTATTTGCCTAGGATGGTCAACAACTGGGTCCCCTCAAGGATAATTTATATTGCTTGCTTTTTCTTATGTGTGGACCATATTTTTCTGTTTTGTTTTGTTTTTGTTTTTGTTTTGCAAGTCTCATAATATTTTTTCAAAATCTAGACATTTTAGATCATGTAATGTAGCAACTCTGGAAATTTGATCCACCCTACTCTCTCGGAATTTGCTCTTGCCATTGTATTTTGTTGCCATTGTTCTTGTCATTATTATGGCTGTTGCTCTTTGTTTAGTAACTTTCCTGGACATTTCCTGTGGTGTAAAATCACTAAAACCTCTGCTTGGTTAGCTTGGAGGTCAGCTAATGATAATTGACATATATTTCCTTAAATGCCTCAATGCAATAATTCTTCAATCACCAAGGAGCTCTTTTGCATGTTTGGGCATGCCTTTAGCACTACGGCAGTTCACAGCTCTGAGTTAGCCTGCACTTTGTTGTGCAGAGCTTCTAGGTTAGCCAGAGTTGAGACATTAAAGTCATTTCAGGTATTTTTTTAGTCATGTGCATAACCCTACCCATGACTGTGGCTTTCTAGATCCCTAGAAACAAAAAATACTCTATGACCATGTCTTTTCTCGAACTTTTCTTTTAGGTTTTTTGTCCAGGTTCTTGTTTACCCCAACTGGTATCTCTACCTCAGGCAGCTCAATATTAAAAATTGGTGCTGATTGACAAATGCCCTAAAGACACATTTTCCCCCCACTGAGTGAGGTCTAAATTGAGTCAAATAATAACAATCTCATAAATGAGTCTGTTCCAAGGAACTGGCAGACAGATCAAAGAGTGACAGTTTTCTGAGGTGGGAGCTTTTTGAGAATTTACAACTTAGTCTGTGCCTTCCAGTGGCTATTAATGCTGCTGTTTTCTGCAGCTGCTATGGTTATAAAGCCTTTGGTTTTCAAGGCTACTGTGTATCTAAGGGAAGGGGATTGGGAAGAGAGCAATGTAAAATGTCACAGAGTTCTCTGTTCCTACCGAAGTCAGTTATTTTTCTTGAATAAACATTTCTTAAATGCCTTCTAGACTTTGGTTAATTTCCAGAGTTCTGCCAAGTTGATTTCTACAATATTTGTTGCTTTTATAAAGGAATGGATTTATAAAGTTCCTTAATCCGCCATTCTAGAAGTTCTGGCTTCTCTTTAAGGCTCTTATCACAGTTGAATTTTACCTCTATATGTGTGGTTGCTTCAGCAATGAGTGTCTCCCCCCCTGATCATCAATGTCATGAAGACATCATCTACATTTTGGTTACATGTTTTACCCTCCCTAGATTCTATCACAGTGGCACATTGTAGGCACTCAATAAATAAATATTTAAATCAATTAAATCAATAAAAGATCTTTAGCACAGGTTAGTGAATAGACACAATCTCCACAGAATAGCATGATAAATAACTGTTCACTAATCACAGGGGAACCCTCAGTCCTGCTGAGCTGAGCATTTTCCCTCTCAGGGAATGCACGATCTCACTGTCCTGAAAACCCTGACTTTCTCTCTCCCCTACCCTTGCTGCTGATGATTTTGGCTTATTCTTCATAGAAAAGATCAGACCAAATCTCTCCCCTACTTTTCATTTCCAATCTACCAATAACAACATTGGTTTCCAAATTCTCCTTCTTTCCTCTTGTTATAATGGGAAAACTGTCCATAGAGATTGGCAAATATCAATCCCTATGTGGGCCCTGTGTATAGCTCTTCTTGCTCCTTCAAGAACTTCATCCCAATTATTCTCCCTTTTCTCATCTGTATCTTTACCTGTTTCAGCTCTATTGAATTGTTTGAACTCTATTAGGACCTTAGGGAACATTCAGATAAAATGTGAACAAGAGAACATGATCTTTTATCACCTATCCTCAGAAGTCACATAGTGTCCCTGCATGCATATTCTACTTGTTAAAGTGGTCACAACTCTCAAGACACCAGGGGAGGAAACACAAACCCTACTACTCAATAGGAGGCCTGCCAAGGAATTTCAACTTAGTTTTTAAGTCAACTCTTAAACCAATTCTGAAAGGTGGGCCAACAACTAAACAAAATGGTGGTCTTATATAAAGAAAAAAGGAAAAAATAGCTGTTGGTTTTACAACAAAGAATATCTTTTCCAATATTCTAATCCATCTCCACAGCAGTAACAACTCAAGGCATAAAACTATTTTACAAATATGCCAACTTAAATGGCCAACCAGCCTTTAATGACAGGGAACACCCTCTCTTCCTAAATAACCATTTTATATTTTGGACAGTTGTTTTACAAAAGCAGTGTTTAACCCAAGCAAAATATTTGCCTAATGTTAGGCCACTTTGGTCTGAGCTGAGATTAGAAACAGGAAAATGTAGGACGGCGAGATAAAATGATGGGCTGCTTGATCAATGTCATCCTATCCTCAAAGGATGTTGACTTTCGAAAATCGTGGGTTAGTGGATTGTAGGATCCTTTGTCTCTATCAAAACCACATTGTCTAGTGACCAAATACATTTTAAATAAATCAGTCTAGATTTTATTCATTTCCCATCAACCCTGGGTCTATGATGTGGCTTTTGAAAACACCATTTCAGTCTCTCCTGAAATCCTCTTTGAGCAAGGAGATGTCAGATTTCTTCACAGGGCCTGGAATATGCAGAGACATGTCAAGCACAAGCTTTGCTCCTTAATTTTCCTCCTAAGTGATTCCTCAGGCATTTGAAAATGTAAAAGTAAAAGCAGAGTCATCACCTGGATGTCCTTCAGACAGCTCTTATTGAACATATCCCAAGTAGAATTTATTATCCCCATCACTGAAACTTGCTCAGACTCTTGTGCTTGTAATCTCAGTGGCATGCCCTTCTAGCTGGTAGCCAAGCCAGAAATTCTGGAGTGGTTCTTATATTGTTTTTCTCTCCTTACCTGCTAACATTTAATCCTTCACTAAATCCTATCCAGATCACCTCAATAATGCTTCTACTCTGTCTCCTAGTTACTGGTTGTTTCAGGGCATCATTGTCTACTTGTAGGTCTCTTGCTGTGATTTCATGCCTGATTTCCCTCCTCCAGGGCCTGCACCTCCACCCTGCTTTCAGAGGAATACATTTCCATCACTTCACCACAAAGCCCTGCCATCCCTTTGTGCCTACATGATTGAGCTCTAACTCCTATCTCTATACACAAGACCTTTAATATATGGCCTGGTCACTATCTATTTCTCCAGCCTCATCTCTGGACATTCCCAATTCACGGGCCTTCTCACTATTTGTCAAATACACCATATTTCTAATTCTTGCCTATACATAAAGCTGTTTATTATCTCTACCTGAAAATACACATTACCTCTACTTTGCACGAGGAAATATATTCACAGATTGAAATTAAACATCACCTTTTTAGTTTTTATTATTGTTTTATAATTATATTCAGAATTCAGTGAGCACATACTGTAGGCCAGCCTATGTATTAAGCATCATATGCGAATATGCCATTTAATGTTTATGTCAACCCTGTGAGTTATGGAGATGAGGAACCAAGACTTGGAAAGATTTTCTTGCTCAGGTTCACATAGCCAGAATTTGAAAGCTGGTACTCATAATCATTATGAACTGCACTAAAGAGGGAGCCCTTCCTGATGAGCTCTGCCATCAATATCCATACCTCTGCTACAACACCCAACAGGGAGTAAAAACACCAGTTTAATTTTGTTTGCATACTGATTCAAACAAACCAAATGCTCAAGAAGTACATACTTATAGCACAATTGAGAGAATTTAAATATTAATTGAATATTTGATGATACTAGGGAATTATGCAGTTATAGTTCTAAAAATTATTGTATTTAGAGATATGCTAGACTATTTAGAGATGAAATGATATAAAGTCAAGATCTACTTGAGGGGACCGTATGTAGGAGTAGATAGGTCACACCTTTTGGCATTACCTTGATAACTATAAAAACAGGCACATTGTTCTATGATTTACTACTGTGTATGTTTGAAATTCTCTATGATGAAAATATTCTGTAGAATCTCTCAAACAAATGAGCTTGTATGTTCATCCTCTTGCTCTGGGGTTGATAGAGAACAGAAGATGTTTGAGACATTTTCAGCTGTGAATCTGTACCCGTAACTAGCACAGAGTAAAAACTCAGTTAATGTTCTTAATTGATGAGATAACATTAAAGACTGGCCCCTAGGGATAACTGAGGCCAACTAGAGTTGGACCAGCTGTTCCCATCCCAGCTTCCTTGAGTCTAATCTATGTTCACACTGATCTGCTTCCTTTTGGGTTCCTGTGTCACAGCCCTTCGAAACCATATTGGCTATCTCATGACTCTTGGGTGCCCCCAGGATTTCTCTAATGCCTTTCTTGCTTTATTAAGCTAGCCCTCAGGTCCTAGCCAAGGCCACCAGAGCCCAAAGTTTGACAAAGAAGGGATTTGGCTTTAACCCTTAAAATATGACTGTTAGCTTCATCCTCATGGTCTGGTTTAACCAGTGATCTTATTTTAGATGGGAATAATTTGAAGGTAGGCAAGTTTTCTTTAGAGTGACACAAATTTGTAAGCAAAAGACAGAGATTGCATTTCACACAAGAATGGACTCATTCAACACCTCTTGCACCCATTCCTGTCTTTCCCTGTGGGTAACTTCATCAGTAGGCTAAAACCTTCCTATCTGGTGTGTGGTATCTTCCAAGTCCCCTAGCTGAGGCTGCTGAAGGAATTCAAGAAAGCATTGACATTCCTCTGACAATAAGGGGTCATGAATTTGCTATGCTCAAGTCACTATGCTCTATGATCACCACAGTTGCTCCGGGTACTAAGACAGGGTCCTCCTTGCTTGGGGGACCAGGACAGTGATGAGCAAGCTTGCTGATGCCAAAGAGTGAGGTGCTACTCCAACTCATTGGATGAGAAATCATATATTAAAGTCAAGCCAGAAAACAGCCCTTAAAGCAGGAGGAGACAGCCTCATAGGGAGGAGAGAGCAGCAAGACAAGGACCCCCACCTGCAAATCAGGCACATAGATCTCCAGCAAGCAAGAAGTTCTCAGGAGCTTCCACTGTTGAAGCTCCAGTCTCTTGAGTGTTGAGTAAGAAATGCATGCCCCTACTGTATCTGGTCCAAATTTCCATCTGAGAGAGATGGACAGCAGCTCAGAAATGTCATTATTTGGTGGGGAAGGTATTCTAGAGAAAACTACACACAGAGTGGTGTGGTAGAGGCTGTGAGGTGCTACCAGTTTCCTTAAGGAATGAAGAACTTATTCTTCCAACGACTAGAAGTGTTGCTACCAAATACTCTCATCTGTCCTCTTTAGGGAGTGACCCATTTGAAGAAAGCCTCCTTGTCCAGGTCATGCCTCCTTCTCAGAACAACCTATATTCAATGTCAGTATAAAAGCTCAGCTCTCTTTTCCCAAATGAGAACAGCTCTGAGACACATTCCATCTTTAGATCTCCCTGTAGGTTAAACTGAGGTTTCCATTGTAACTACATCACAGATCAACTTCTCTTTTTATCCAATCCTGCTTTTCTTCCTTCCCTTTCCTTTCTTTCCCTTCCCTTCCCTTCCCTTCCCTTCCCTTCCCTTCCCTTCCCTTCCCTTCCCTTCCCTTCTCTTCTCTTCCCTTCTCCTCCTTTTCCTTTCTTCCCCCTTCCTTTTCCTCCCTTCCTCAAGTGTTTATCCCAAAGTACTCCCTAATAAGCCTTCTGAGTTCAACATTCCCACTCTACATATTTCCTGTGTGCCAAGACTATGAATAGAGCAGGTAATGGAGTAATCAAGATGCAGTCCTCACTTTCAAGAAGCTCACAGATTCACATACGTGGCTGTTTAGTACAGTAAACAGCATGACAGTTAAAAGTAAAGCTTTGGAGTCCCACAGACCTGCTCTCAAATACCATCTCTGCCATTTTCTAGCTGTGCAATTTTGGAAAAGTCATTTAACCTTTGTATGCTTCAATTTCCTCAACCACAAAATGTCAATAATAACACCTGCTGAACTGGTTGTCATAGGGATTAAATGAGATGTGTGTATGAAAAAGCTGATTACAGTGTTTGGCCCTATAAGTAATGTAATACATCCCAAAATTGAAGTATGCTAAGAAAGAAAACAGTATAGAGAAAAGGAGGTTTTATTTTATCTGAGGATAGAAAAGAAAGGTTTCTCAGAAGTGATGAGGACCGACCTGGGAAACGAATTTGATTATGGAGACACATAGGGGGAGGACATTATGAGAATTTTGAGCTAAAATGCTATTAGGCTGTCCATGATACAGTTTCTCTCAATTTGTCATTAAAATCCAGGACAATACAGAAATATTGAAAAAAAAATGTAACAAGGAATTCCCGTGTACAAGCCAGTGTGAGAATAATCCCTCCCCCCCTCCAACCCTGCACTTAGCAGCAGTAACATAGCACACTCTGCCTTGTGCACCCTGGTGCAGATAAAACAGAACTACAATAAAGGAGTCACATCAGTTAGGAAGTGCTCAGCTGAAAGTGCCCCAAAACCCCCTCTGAACCACTTTAAGGCTAAGAAAATGTGTTCTCATTAAGACATCAGCCCACGCATGGGCCCCCAACCTTGCTCTGCAGTGGCCCAGGCTTTGCTTCCTCTACTCTTAATTGTCATGCTGTTCACTGTCTTGGCTTGAACCTCATGAAGCCTCCTCATGACCACAGGGCAGTTTCAGAAAGCAACTCCAAGCATCACATCCAGACACTACAGTTCAGAGACAGAAAGGAGGCTGTCTCTTCCTTGTGCTTCTTTTTAAGAACAAAAAAGCCTTTCTGGTTAGTTCCCCACATCTCACTGGCCAAATTATGTGTCTTGCCCATGCTAGTCACCAACAATAGTAACTTACCACGTGTCCATGAAATATTTTTCTCCTTACCCTTTCATGTCTTCATTTATTGAACTAGTTCATTCTTTTTAAACAGGACTCTATTGGGGGAATGAAACAAAAATGACTAGTATAGACAAATCAAAATCACCCCTTGAGGACAAAGGATTTAGTCCATCTTCCCTAAAGCACAGATGTCATGCAGAGTGGGGTGGATACCCTCACAAAACCAGGAACCTCTGTATCAGAAAGACACTGGTTTAAAAAACAAACAAACAAACAAGTAAGCTCAATATATAAAAACATGGAAAGGGGGGAAATGTACATAAGACACATGATAAGTTACCACTTATGTAAAACACAAATAAAACTCTATATATGAGTGTATAAGTACATCAATAGACATGTATATGTATGCTCATGTGTCTAAGTGTATATATTACATGTATATGTATATATGTATCTCCATAGTAAAGGATGGAATATAGCCTTGCATGTCAAGCAAGGAAGTTTAGATGTGAAGAATCATAAAAATAAGAAGGAACCCACTAGAGTAGAGATACGCTTACAAATGGTTTGTGTGGAAAGTTTTTCAGGGTAAACCAAGGAAGCTAAGACTTGAGTCTGGGTGACTGAAGGTTGTAAAGAAACTGATCTTGTAGTGAGGGTTGATGATACAGATAGATATGAATGAGAGCATTCAAAGGAGAGATTTGGAGTGATTTGGTGACTTTATATATAACCATGAAAAAAAAAGTATGAGTATAATAACTAACACTAATTGAGGTGCTTACCCTACTCCTGCTGGAGTTGGAAGATTAGATAGAGGATGATAGGCAGACATACAAACAGATATTGATACTCATTTAAACCTTAACTCATATTCCTAGGCAATTTTTTGTTCGCATTTTACAAAGGAGAAAACCGAAGCACAGGCAGATTAAGCCATTTGCTCAAGATCACAGCTGAGGAATGGCATTTGGGAATGAAATCCAGACAGTCTGTCACTTGAACTGAAGCTTTTGCAACTTGGGGAAATTGTCCTTCAAGATTGAAGGAGAGATAGGAGAACAACTCTCACAGGACTCTTCTACCAAGTGTCCTACCTTTGTGAGTTTTATTGATTTATCCATTTATGTATTTATTCTTTACAGCCTTAATATTCTTAAAAACAATGTCCTGCTCCCTGACAGTCTGTCTTTCTGGAATGCATGCAGTGCTAACTTCAGAGTGAATTTTCAAGTGTGATCCTTTTTAAGTCTTTTGTGTGGTCTAAATCAGTTCCTCTCCCACATCCCCATGGCAGCTACTGTTTCACCGAACAAGTACTCTGTATTTCAGGCCTTGATGTTTCTTTTGCTCCCTACAGATGGTGGATGCTGTTTCCCTTAGGCTCCAACATGTCTCTCAGGGGAGCAAAGCTATTTCTTTCCCAAGGCCATTCAAGGATTTCTTATTAGTGTCAGGATGACCCGGGAGCTCCCACTACCTTGAGCACATTGGTCTGACACAAACTGCCTTAGAGCTATAACAAAAACTGTACTCCACCTCCCATACCCCACCTCAACCCCACTCCTCACCCCCTACTGTGCCCTCATCTCCACTCCTCCTCTATTATGCCTCATCCCGAGCTTCAGATCTCCACCCTCCCTACCCTGACCGTCCCAGGTAAGAAGTCTTTTTTTTTTTTAATTTAGAAATATTTTAAGTGGTAATTAATTTACTAAACATGTTTATCCATTTAATAAAAGCAAAATATTTTAGGTCAGGCAGCTATTAATTAGCTCAGTAGTTTATAATGTAATCATCTTTTTATTTTTTATGAACGGGTTACTTACTCTTTATAAAAACTTAAGCCATATAGAAGAGTATGATGATGAACCAATGAATAGCACCACCTAGGAATAATTAAAGATAAAATCTTAGAGCTCTTGTTTGATACAACTTTCTTTTTTCTAAGATTTTTATTAAAATACAGCTAATATACAATCTTGTATTAATTTCAGATATATACCATAGTTATTCAACATTTACATACCTAAGAAGTGATCACCATGATAAGTCCAGAAACCCACTGACACCATACAATGCTAGCACAATATTACTGACTATATTTCGTATGCTGTACACCACATCCCCATGACTTATTTATTTTATAATTGTTAGTTCGAACCTCTTATTTCTTTTTATCTTTCCCTGCCTTTTTTGATTTTTTAATTACAGTTGACATTCAAATATTATTTTGTTATTTCAGGAGTACAGCATAGTGGTTAGACATTTATAAAATTTAAAGTGATTCCCCTGATTAGTCTAGTATCCACCTGGCACTATATATAGTTATTACCATATTATTGACTATTTCCTATGCTGTACTTTATATCCCCATGACTATTTCGTAACTACCAATTTGTACTTCTTGTAATCCCTTCACCTTTTTCGTCCAGCCTTCCAACCCACCTCCCATCTGGCAACCATTAGTCCTTTGTATCTATGAGTCTGTTTCTATTTTGTTTTTTATTTATTTTGTTCTTTAGATTCCACATATCATGAGATCATATGGTATTGGTCTTTCTCTGTCTGATTTATTTCACTTAGCATAATATTCTCTAGGCCTATCCAAGTTGTCACACATGATAAGATTTCATTCATTCGTATGGCTGAGTAATATTCTATTGTATATATGTACCACCACTTATTATCCACTCATCTATTGATGGGCACTTAGGTTGCTTCCATACCTTGGCTATTGTGAATAGCACTGCAAAGAACAAAGGGGTACATATATCTTTTTGAAGCAGTGTTCAGATTTCTTTGGTTAAATACTCAGAAGTAGTATTGCCCAGTCATAAGGTAGTTTTCTTTTTAATTTTTTGAGAAACCTCCATATTGTTTTCCACAGTGGCTGCACCAGTTTGCATCTTATAAGGGTTCCCTTTTCTCCACTTCCTTGCAAATACCTGCTGTTTGAGATTTATTGATGCTAGCCATTCTGCTGGGTATGAGATGATATCTCATTGTCGTCCTAATTTGCATTTCTCTGATGATTAGTGACATTGAGCATCTTTTCATATGTCTATTGGCCATCTGCATGTTCTTTATGGAGAAATGTCTATTCAAGTCCTATGCTCATTTTTCAATTGAATTGTTAGTTTTATTGTTGTTAACTTGTGTGAGTTCTTTATAAATTTTGAATATCGATCCCTTATCAGATGTATCATTGGTGAATACTTCTCTCATTCAGGAAGTTATCTTTCCTTTTTGTGGATGATTTCCTTTGTTGTGCAAAAATTTTTTAGTTTGAGGTAGTCTCATTTGTTTATTTTTGCTTATTTCCCTTGCCCGAGGAAACATATCAGAAAAAAAATTATTACTAAGAGCAATGTCATGACTTTACTGCCTATGTTTTATTCCGGGAGTTTTATGATTTCGGGTTTTACATTTATGTCTTTCATCCATTTTGAGTTTTTGTTCTTGTGTATGGTGTAAGAACGTGTTCTAGTTTCTTGCATGTATCTGTTCAGTTTTCCCAACACCATTTATTGAAGACATTGTCTTTACCTCATTATATATTCTTGCCTCCTTTGTCATGGATTAAATAACCACATAAATGCAGGGTTATTTCTTGGCTCTCAATTCTTTTCCATTAATCAATGTGTCTGTTTCTATACCAGTACCATGCTATGTTGATCACTATAGACTTGTAGTATAGTTTGACATGAGGTAGTGTGAGGCCTCCAACTTTGTTCTTTCTCAATATTGTTGTGGCTATTCGGGGTCTTTTATGCTTCCATATAAATTTCAAGACCCTTTGTTCTAATTCTGTGAAAAATGCCATTGATATTTTAATGGGGATTGCATTGAATCTACAGATTGCTTTGGGTAGTATGGACATTTTAATGGTGTTAATTCTTCCTATCCATGAGCACAATATATGTTTCCATTTAGTTGTATCTTCTTCAATTTCTACCTTCAACATCCCAATTTTCTGGGTACAATTCTTTTACATTCTTGGTTAAATTTATTCCTAGGCATTTATTGATGCATTTGGAAATGAGATTGTTTTCTTAATTTCCCCTGCTGATAATTTGTTATAGGTGTGTAGAAATGCAACTGATTTCTGAATATTAATTTTGTATCCTAATTTTGTATCCTCCTACTGAATTCATTTATCAGTTCTAATAGCCTTTGGTGAGTTTTCAGGGTTCTCTATATGCAGTATCATGTCATCAGCAAATAATGATAGTTTAATTGTTTCTTTCCAATTTGGATGCCTTTTATTTCTCTTGTCAGATTGCCGTGGCTAGGACTTCCAATACAATGCTAAACAGAAAGTGGTGAAAGTGGACATCGTTAACTTGTTCCTGATCATAAGAAGAACAGTTTTAGCTTTTCATCATTGGGTATGATGTTAGTTGTGGGTTTGTCATATATGACCTTTATTATCTTGAGATATATTTTCTCTATTCTCATTTTGCTGAGAGTTTTTATCATAAATGGAAGCTGGATTTTGTTAAACACTTTTTCTGCATCTATTGATATAATTATATGATTTTTATCCTTCATTTTGTTTATGCAGTGTATCACATTAATTGATGTGCTTCAGGAGTATCCCTTGTGTGAGCTGTGTGTGCTCTCCTTCTGTAGTTGAGCGTCGATTGCTGTTGGTACATCATTTGATTGGACTGACCCTCAGGCTTACTGCCACTGAGGATTGGCCATGACCATAGTGTATGAGTGCTGTGTGGAGGCTGGTCCCAGGGAGAGGAAGAGGGATTCACCCTAGCAGACTCTAGCGCTTGCTAAGACCCACTTTGGTTGTGCCACCTGTGGGGCTAATTGGGTGGTTTTGTTTTATGGTTTGAAGTCGACCACTGGTGTGTTGGTTTTGGGCCTCTTGGAAGGGACATCTGTGCAGGCCAACATCAGCTGTCTCCTGCAACTGGTCTGGAGCTACCTGGTGGGTGCTACAAAGCAATCTGCAATTGATTGCTCCCTATGCTGGACCTGGAGGTGCATGGGAGGGGTCATGCTGTGAATCAAGGGCAGCTGTCACCAGTATCAGGCCTATGACAGTTCAGCAAAAGGCCTTTGGAATGCCTAGGTCCGCCACTGCCTGCCAGCTATCCATAAAGCTCGGCTGCTGAAAGAGCCTCTTGTATTATGGGTGGTACAGGAGTTTGGTGAGATGAAGTCTCAGAGAATCACCAGTGTGAGGCAAGTTGTGTTCAACAGATTAATGCAGATTCAGATTTGGTGCAGGTGCTGAGTTTTGGGCCTCTCCCCAAAAGTCTCAGAGACCACCATGACCAGCCACCACCAGCGTACAACCCACAGACCCCTGAGAGTTGTCCAACAAAAACTGTAGTGCATGCCAACAATGGCTGCCTGCCAGCCAAGAAGAAGCCTCTGGTGTATTGCAAGTTGGGTGGGGCAAGGTCCCAGGAAGTCACCAAGGTGGAGTGAGCATAGTTCGCTAGGCCAATGAAAACTTAATATTGACCCTGAACAGGGATGACTCAACACAGAAAGGATGGCTTTCACCCTTCAGTTACATGAGAGGAGGGCTTAACATGGGGACAATGGTGGCTTTCCCTCTAGCCTTCACTCCAAGGCCATGTAAGTCAGTCTCTCCCTGTATGTCTTTGGTACCTCCCAAGTTGCTGTCCTTCCAGCAGAGCATAGGGTGAGTGCCTGCAAATGAATGAGTCTGGGCATGGGCTCTTTAAGAAGATGCCTGGGTTTCCAGCTGCCTGCAGTCTAACTCAAATGGGCAGAATCCTCACTGATTTTTACAGACAGATGTTGTAGAGATGTTCTTCCCAGTACTGGTATTTCAAACTGGGAAGCTCAGTGCAAGATTGGAGCCCCACATTGTTCAGGGGTTAAATCTGCAGCCATGTTATCCCTTCTGATTCTCAACCACCACGCATGGGTGTGGGGCCAGCCTATTTTATGTCTCTGCTCCTCCTACTAGTCTTGAGCTGACTTCTTCTTTATATCTTTAGTTATAAGACTTCTTTTGATCTGGTCTTCAGATCTCCAGGTTGAGCTATATTTTAGTTGCAATTTTAATGCAGTCATGGGTGAGGCAAGCACAGTGTTTTCCTACCCCACCATCTTGACTGGAACTCCCAGGTCAGAAGTCTCAATAGAGCCAGCCAAAGACAGGTTCTGTGGTAACTGTTTCAATAATTTTCTTACTGAGAGCCTCCATCTTTTGTCCGCATTACACCTGCCTAGCAAGAGCCAGCCTAAGACCCTGCCTACCAGGGATCCTGGCGCACAGAGCTGACAAAACCACACACTCATGGGTGCTGCCTCTCTGGGATACTTGGTGCTTCCTGGCTTTCCTTCTGTTTCCAGAGTTGGTTTCACCTTCAGGTCAATATGCAGGGGAAAAGGTTAGAGCTAAAATTTAGCAGCAAATTATTTAAATGTAAATGTGTCTGTTTTTGAAAATGAAGAATATAACTAAATTATTAACTTAAAGAGATTTTCAGGGAATCAAAGGAAATCAAGAAAAAATAATAATAAATGCAAACAAAATTATTAACCACTCAGGGAGGAGAGACAATATAAACAAAGCTAAGAAATTATATTTGAGAAAAGCATTAAAATAGATACATTTCAGGATCATCAAATCAAGACAATATATATAAGTAATCAAAGTCATCAATAAGAAATAAGACATAGTAACATATAAAGGGTACTTATAAATTATTTAATTTTATTCTTGTAAACTTGAAAAATATTAATATTTAATGAATTCCTAAGAAATGCATTTATTATTAAAATAACTTTTAAAAAGTGAATATTCTGAATGGATCAATAACTGTGGAAGAATTTGAGTAAAGAATATATCTTAAACAGACTATAAAGTCAGGTTTTTAGATTTTTTTCAAATGTAAATTAATTACCGCGTTACTTAAACTATTCCAAATTTAAAATGGTAGAAAGCCAGCACAACTCTGATACCAAACACATAAAAACATAACTCACAAAAAAGAAATTACTGAATATGTCATATACTAAAATTCAAAATTAAGTACTAGCAAACTGAATCCAGTTGTACATTCGACTGAAAAAAAAAATATGACCAAGTAGAATTTGCTACATATAAGATTTGCTATATAAAGTGAAATGGTTTTAAAAATATGTTTGCACATTCCTTGACATTCCTATATTAATTAGTGGGGACTGTGTCCCCTTTCTTTGAACCTGGGCAGGTGGCTTTTGTGAAAGACTAAATAAATAGAATGTGACAGAATTTTCTATGACTGCTGGTGCTAAGTTTGAAAAAGTTGTGCATATTCTGTTAGTTTCTATTGGGACACTCATTCTGGGAGCCTCTAAAAGAAGTCTGGTTACCCTGCACCATATGTGGAGAGACCACATAGAAAGTGAGAAATGCTCACAGAGCCCCAGATGCTCCAGCCCCAGCAATGTGAGTCTTCCCAGCCCAAGTATCAGTGAGGAAGCCTCCAAGACAACCCCAGCCAAGCCACTGTCTGTCTTTCTGCCTCACTGAGCCTGGTCGACCCATAGACTCATAAGCAAAATAAGTGGTTATTGCTTTAAGCCACTGCTTTGGAGCAGTTTATTACAGAGTAATAGACAACCAGAGTATATCTAATCATCAAACACAGTCAATTAGTTAATATAATAATATATGATAATATTCATATGTGACCCTCTCAAGATGTTTGATAAAATTAAACATCCATTACTTATTAGGAACTCTTAGTAAATGATTTAAAAAAAAAAAAAGAGTTTCTGAACATGATTATGAATCTCTGTCCAGAATATTGGATAAATGCTGCATACACTGTGAACTACTATAGGCATTCATTCCCAATAAAATCTAAAGCAAAAAAAAAAAAAGGAACAACAAAATTACATGACAGTGTTCTAGACTTTCAAGTCAATATACGAATAAAGCAAAAATGAATGAGGTGTAATATCATCAAAGAGATAAAATTAACAACATTCATAGATTATATGATTGTCTACCTCAAAAACTCAAGGAAATTAAAATATTATGAAAAAGACCAAAGTCATAATTATCAAAACCCGTGTACCTTTAGGCCTGTCAAAAATTAGCAAGCGATCTATTGCTGCATTATGCTTATCTAAGGACTATCGCCTAAACATCAAATGAACTAGACAAAGATTTGAAATCAGTGCTTATAAGAAATAGCTCACAGGATGGAATAACCCAACAAATAAAGGCTTCTAAATTTACCAATATCCACACTCCCTAGAAAGCATTAGGAAAGGAAGAAAAAGGAAGGAAGGAAGGAAGGAAGGAAGGAAGGAAGGAAGGAAGGAAGGAAGGAAGGAAGGAAGGGAAGAAAAGAAAGGAAAGGAAGAAAAGAAAGAAAGAAAAAAAATAAACAGCTCAGGCTGATTAAGGGAGTAGCATGGTGCTTAACTGCTTAAGCTATGGAGCTAGACTGTGGATTCAGATCCTAGTTCCTCCACTCACTGCCTTTAATGGCCTTAGACACATTACTTAAACTCTTCTGCCTCGGTTTTTTCAACAGCAAAATAGTGACATTAATAATGATACCTATAGTATATGGTTATGATAACAATTAAATTATTTTCAATATGTACTCAGGACAGTGATTAGTAGACAATAAATACGAGCCATTATTATTAGAATAAATTCTTAGGGTAGTATCCCCATCTAACTCAAAAAAGATGAAGTAGATATTTTCTCTCAGTAACAAGCACTAGTTCGTTAAATTATAATTAAACCAGAAAAACTGTGTATATACCCATTAAAATTTAAAAAACATATAACTTATGCTTAGGCACCTTAAATTTTAGGAATTTATCCTAGAAATATATATATGTATGTTTGCAAAATTTGTAGATACAAACTTATTCATTGTTTGGAATAATAAAAACTACTTGAAATGTTTGTTAATAGAGAACTGATTAAATATATCATAGCACACTCATAAAATAGAATATGTTATAACCTTTAAAAAGAACAAGAAATACATTTATGTGTTAATATATGGAAAACTCTAATTACTTTGGTTTATTTAAATTTTCAGGATGGAATGTCTAATATTCTACCCTTTGGTCAAAGTTATAGATGTATGTGTACATATATGTATATTATACTGGCTAATCATGTGACATATAAGCTATATGTGTTATAATTCACATATATACACACAAATACATATTTCTACTTACATCTATGTACAGCTTCTCTGATATATACACTAAAAATAGGTGTCCGGTGTCTATTGGGAGATAAGCTAATTGACTAGAGCAGAAGTGTGGAAAAGAGTCTTATTTTTCACCATAAGTCTTTTTGCTCATTTTGAATTTTGTAACTTGAGCTTATATTATACTATAACAGTATTTTTAAAGAACATGTGTAGGACCTAAATAAAGAAAATCACAAAGTTCAACTCCATTGGTAAAATTAAAGAAATGTAAAATATAAAAATGCCAAAGTCTTTTTGATATGTTTTGCTTTAAGACAAATGGTTTGCTCTCAGTGCTCACAAAGTGACAGAAAATGGGAGATCTCATATGCTGCTGGTGGTAGTTAGTTCCTATAAACTAATTCGCAGTTTTTGATCAGTAATCTACTTCTAGAAACCTATGCTTAAGAAATTAACCAAGTAGGGGACAAAGATATATGTATAAAAGTAAATCCACAAGTCTAAATAAATAACATTTGAAATAATGTTTTTGAAATATATATAACAAAATAGATATTCTTTGAATTTTTTAATAGCAATAATACTTTTTCAAATTATTTAAACTTAAATTTCATGATAAAAATAAAACTTAAACATTTGAAGTAATGGATATTGGGGGGAACCTCATAAGAAAACATTAAATAAATAGCATATGAATACATATGCAGTATCATTCTACTTTTTCATGTATTTTTATGTAAGTGCATGTTTTTTGTTTTATTGACATGAGGAAACTTCATCTTTTCCATATTTCCCATAACTACAGTCTCTACAGTTCTTGACAATGAACAAGATGTGACAAACAATTTAGATAAAAAAATCTTAAGTCTGTCTTATCAATATAACACCACTGGAGAAGCCTATGCCCCTTTTCAAATCTGATGCTTAAAAAAAAAAAAAAAAGGACACTTCCATTAAAAACCACCCGACTTGTTACAATATTCTCTTAATGGTCTCGGTCTGCATAATACTATCTTCAGCATCCTCCCAGTACTACAAGGTTGGAAGCCTGGAAACTACATTTCTAAGACTCCTTTGCCAGCAGGGTTTTAGTTAGATTCAACTACTGAGAAAAATTTACATGAGATCTGGAAGGCAGAAGAGAAGGAGGAGCCATTACTTTGGCTCACAGTAGCTCATGGGCATCAGCAAGTGGTCATTATGGAGATGCTCCTAAAAATGACTCATGTTGCTTCTGCAAGCTATTGAGATTATTGGTAGCAAACCCTTTAGGATTTCTGCAGCCTTCTGATTTCTAAGAAAGTTTCTCTATGGTTCCTGCTTTTTAGATTGTCTGAAAGCCAGCAACACTCTCATGACCTTCACTCTCTTACTTAGCTCTTCTAGGGATTCTGTAGATCTTAGTTCCCTATATGAAATTTCTTTCTGATTAAAATACCAAGATTGATTGCTCTGTCCCTGACTCATCCCTGACTGATAGAACTTCCAAATTCAGACTTCTCATATTTCAATAACAACCCTCATCCTGTCAAAAAAAGGCATTGACTAGGGAAAAAAAAATAAGAACACAACTACTGATGTTCATGTTTTCAGAAAGTTCATTAACATGTTTATCATCTTGGCATTTCATGGTCTAAAATATGACCAATTAACCAAAACACTATTATAACTGATAAATGATTCAGCAAAGTAGCAGGATGCAAAATTAGTATTCAGAAATTGGTTGTATTCTTGTACACCGAAAATTAATTATCAGCAAGAGAAATTAAGAAAACAATCTCATTTACAAATGCATCAAAAAAAATACCTGGGAATAAATTTAACCAAGGATGTAAAAGAATTGTACCCAGAAAATTATAAGACATTGAAGAAAGAAATTAAAGAAGATACAAATAAATGGAAGTATATATTGTGCTCATGGGGAAGAAGAACGTTAAAATGTCCATACTACTCCCAAAGCAATCTGTAGATTCAATGCAATCCCTATCAAAATATCAATGGCATTTTTCACAGAACTGGAACAGAGGATCTTAAAATTTATATGACAGCATAAAAGACCCCGAACAGCCACAGCAATATTGAGAAAGAAGAATAAAGTTGTAGGTATCACACTACCTGACATCAAACTACGAGTCTATAGTAATCAAAACAGGTACTGGCATAAAAACAGACACAATGATCAATGAAACCAAATTGAGAGCCCAGAAATAAACCCACATCTACATGGACATTTAAACTATACAAAGGAGGCAAGAATATACAATGAGTTAATGACAGTGTCTTCAATAAATGATATTGGAAAAACTGAACAAACACATGCAAAAAAAATGAAATTAGAACATGTTCTTACACCATATACAAGAACAAACTCAAAATCGATTAAAGATATAAATTTAAGATCCCAAACCATAAAACTTTTATAAGAAAACATAGGCAATAGACTCTCTGACCTTGCTCTTAGTAACATTTTTTTCTGATATGGCTCCTTGGGCAAGGGAAACAAAAGTAAAAGTAAACAAATAAGCCTACATCAAACTAAAAAGGTTTTGCACAGCAAAGGAAATTATCAAAAAATAAAAAGACAACGTACTGAAAGGGGGTATTCACCAATGATACATTGATAAGGGGTTAATATCCAAGTTACGAAGAACTCAGACAACTCAACACTGAAAAAATGAACAGTCCAATTTCAAAAATGGGCAGAAGACCTAAATAGACATTTCTCCAAAGACCTCATTAGACATATGAAAAGATGCTCAACATTACTAAATTATCAGAGAAATGAAAATTAAAACCACATTGAGATATCACCCCACACCTGTCAAAATGACCATCATCAATAAATCAACAAACAACAAGTATTGGAAAGGAGGTGGAGAAAAGGGAACCTTCACGCATGGTTGGAACTGCAAATTGGTGCAGCCACTGTAGAAAACACGGTGGAGTTTCCATGAGTAATTAAAAATAAAACTACCTATCACCCAGCAATTTCACTTTTGGTTATACATCTGAGGAAACCCAAAACACTAATTTGAAAAGATATATGCAACCCTATGTTTACTGCAGCACTATTCATAATAGCCAAGATATGGAAGCAAACTAAGTGCCTATCAATTAGATAAAGAAGTGATAGTACATATATACAATGGAATATTACTCAGCCATACAAATGAATGAAATTTAACCAAGTGTGACAACTTGAATGGGCCTAGATGGTATTATGCTAAGTGAAATAAGTCAGACAGAGAAAGATCAATATCATATGATCTCATTATGTGGTATCTAAAGAACAAAATAAATGAAAAAAAAAAACAAAACAGAAACAGACTCATAGATACAAAGGACTGATGGTTGCCAGGTGGAAGGGGAAAAAAGTGAAGGGATTAAGAAGTACAAATTGTTAGTTACAAAATAGTCACATGGATGTAAAGTACAACACAGTAATAATATAATAACTATGTATAGTGCCAGGAAACTACTAGACTAATCGTGGAGATCTTAAATTACATAAATGTCTAAGCACTATGCTGTCCATCTGAAGCTAATATAAAATAATATCGTATGCCACCTGTAATTGAAACAAACAAACAAATAAACAAACAAACAAGCAAATAATAGTAAATTTAAAACATGCCCAACTGAGAGTCCAGAAACTCTGGCATTCCTAACTTTTAGGTGTTCAGCAAGACACTTTCCTGCCCAGGTTGATTTTGCTCTCACCCACTCTGGGACATTTGGCAGTGTCTGAAGATATTTTGGGATATTACAACTGGGAGGATGGGGTTTTGCTTACTGGCATCTGGTGGGTAGAGGCCGGAGATGCTGCCAAACATCGTACAATGCACAGGAAAGTCCCATACAACTGAGAACCATTCAACCTGATATGTCCCTACTGCCAAGGTTAAGAAATGCTGCCTTCAACCTTTTTTATGAGTCTTCCAGGATCATTACATCAAAGCTCAAGTTACATAAATTTTATCTTCAGTATGATAAGAAAAGAGAAATCTCTGTAATTAATTCCAAAAATGGGCCATAGAACCTGTGATATAGACGAGGGATGAATGCTTTTAACAAAAATAACAAAGGTACCAGAGGGGGCCTGATAAGAGAATAAAGAGAAAAGAAAAGACTCTTCAGCATAGAAATTGGGCCATCTCTCACTTCTGCAAAATGACAATGTTTATTTCTGTGACAAATCATGGATGCCTTTTCTTTCCCTCTCTGCACTTATCTGTATTTTCCAAATTTTATATAATGGTCATATATTACTTCCATAATTGTAAAAAATAATCAATAAGCATTACATTTTAAAATATACAGAATGAGAATAAGCAACCCTTTTGAGGAAATATTCTAGTCATATTGCTGCAAGTACTTTACAGGATCTCAGAAATCCTCCAGGGAAATAGAGACAAATAGAAAAATTATGCAACTCCCACCAATCTTATTGTTCTGCTTTACAATGACGCATCCTCCACCAAATTTTATTAACAAGTTTTCTCAGATGTACTCAAGACAGTCAGGAATAAATTGTAAATTTTCCCTAAGCAACAGTGGTGTGCAGGAACAAGGATCCCACCCTGTTTGGATCAAGAGATTGTTGTTCAGGGGACACGGAGTCCTCGTGAGAGAAGGAAAGATGCAATCTCTTCCTCAGCATCACACAAGAAGCAGGCCAGGCAATCAAACTTGATTTGTAAGACCCCTGAGTGTGAAATTCTGTCAGCTCAGAATTATATATGTCCATAACATTTTACTGTGCAATGATACTTGTGACTAATGGCTAGCTTTTAATCAGATTCCCAGTGGTTTAAGTCCTACAGAAATCCCTGCAATCTCTGTGGGGTAAAACTAGAACAAGAGTTCCCACAAAGTGACCCACAAAACTGGGAGCAGACTGGATGTTACTCTCAGGCTCTCTCTTCTCCCTGGAAGAATTGGAGTTTCAGGAGGAAGCACAGTGGGTTCAGTGTAGTCACTCCTCTTACCTTTCTAATGCAATCTGCCATGGTCTCTATGGTGTATGTTCCATGGCTTCCTCAGTAGTGTCTTGTCCATGAATAGTCGTTAATTATTCTTGTGAAGAGAGCAAAGTCAGGAACAACCTATGTCATCATCTTGGTGAAATCACTCTGAGGCTAGCTTTTAATCTGTAAATTTCACAGATGCAGCTCGCTTATGAATTTTAAAAACCCATAAAATATATATTTTGTTATTTTAAATATATTAATTATTTACATACTATCGGGCCACACTTAGAACTAGACCAACTGGCTCTCCCTCTTCTCTTGCAAGAGTGCTCCCTGGCCAGGAAATGTTCGTAAGGCCCCCTATAAGCATGATCGATACTAGCTTCAGACTCTCCTGAAAACTCACGAGTTGTGGTTAACCTGTCCCAGAAGCGTAGTTACACATGCTGCAGAGGGTTACCACGTCCACTGCACTACCCTAAACTTGGAGTGGACCAAGATCCAGGGCAAATGACCTCTCCAATTGGATGTCCTACTCCCAGTACACATCTGACGGGATCATATAAGTACTGTAGCAGGGAAACATAATTTTTTATTTACAATTTCTCCCCTGCCTTCTAAGTAAAATAATTCTAAAAGACCCCTCCATTTGCTGTGGGAGATAACGAGTGTGAAGATGCAAGATTGAAGAAATTAGAAGACCAATAGATAAATTCCTCTCTCAAGAGGAATAAAGGGTATTAAAAAGGATGGAGGGATTCCATGGAAGGATATAAAGAGATGGGGAATGATAGAAGGGAAAGTGAGGCTAGGCAAGGTAGGAAAAGGTTTTAAGAGCATTTATATGAGGAACTTTGTGAAAGAGAAATCGTGAATGAGGACATTTCTGAATCGAATGTTGTATGATTGGTGATGTAACCCTGTCTTCCATTTCCCCTTAAAATCTTTATTAAAATATAGGCTTTTTGCTAATGAGCAGGGCCTTATACACTATAAGCATTCAATAAATATTTGTTGAATTAATGAAGGAATAAACAGACAGGATCATTTAATGGAGTTGGAATTTTCCTCTCTGGGCAGGTAGAACAGTGCACAAAAAGTGCTGAGACTTTCCTCTTTCGGGCTATTCTGCTATCTTCATAATTGTGGTTTTTAAGGCTGCATAAATTCCAACTTTCTGACATGCTATAATTTACTTATTCATTGTAATTTGTTTTTCTATCAGAGGCAATGCTGCAATGAACATCTTTGGATGCACAGCCTTTTTCTGCAGGCATGCTAACAAATTGCTTTCCCAAAGGTGTGGGTACAAGCATAAGTTGACAGCCATGAGGCAGTTGGAGACTCACAGTTTGAACCAGATAGGATGCTCCAAAGAAGTTTCTTTGGGCCCCAGTTTCAACTGATGGTTTTCACAGAAGCTGTGTAACCCTGTGCATTGGTCATTACACACCCTAGGCCAAGTGCAGTATTATGTCCTGAAAATATGGAACTGCCTTCAAGATCCTTAACTTGATGTAGGAAGCAAATATGTGAACAAGTGATTAAAATGTAGTAATATGAGTGCTATTACAGAGGTACGCTGAAAGTGTTTTTGAGAATGTAAGCATCTAATCTAATCTAGAATAAAGAAGATTGAGTATCAGGGAAGATTCCTAAAGCAAATTATATCTATACTTCTCTTAGAGAAGAAATAGAAGAATCCACTTGAGAAAATGAGAAGGATAATGTCTTCCAGACAAAGAGAAAACAATATATCGAGACACAGATATGAAAAAGAAAATTTTATGGGGCAAAGAGCATGAAATGTCCTGTCTATAATGGGTACTGGAGACAATGCATAAGAATGGCTAAGATGATAAGCAGAAGATAAGATATGAAGGTTCTTGAATATACTTCTGGGAGTTTGGACATCACACCACAGGCAAAATGGTTTCAAGCCCAGGACTAGCTGGCATACTCAGATTTTTCCCCATGTAAAGATCACTGAGAGGTGAGAAAAGGGCAAAGCCAAGAAAGCAGACAAGAGTAATCCAGGAGCTAAGTAGTAAGGGTTAGCCTCAGTAACAAAATCATCATAGAAGGTAGTAACCTCCTACTATTTCTTAGGGAAGGTACACCCAGGTTCCACAGAACTGCAAAGCTCAGCCACAATCACGAAAATTAATTTTCTTAACTTCACCAAGACAAATAACTTTCTCTCATTTTTCTGGTTTAGTTCAACTATAATTCCTCAGATTTCCAATTCTCTGGACTTCCGGTTCTATTCTCTGATTCCACCTTATCCTGATAGCTCTTTGATGCCACCTTGTTACTTGTCTTCTAATTTCTCCCTGGATCCTACCCAGATCAGCTGAAACAGCTGCCTTTTCTGCACCTTGATATGTGGACGGTAAATCCACCAAATGGTATCTTTATAGCATACTGGGGCATCAAAATTGCAGTTCCATATATTCGATCTATGGGGAACTGTGTTAGCGTGAGTTCTCCAGAGACACAGAACAAATAGTATCTGATTAGATAGATGATAGTTAGATAGATAGATAGATAGATAGATAGATAGATAGATAGATAGATATAGATAGATAAACAGAAAGATAGAAATTTAAGAAATTGGCTTATGTAATTATGAAAGATGAGAAGTCCTGAAATTTGCAATCAGCAAGCTAGAGACCAAGGAGAGCTGAGGGTATAAGTTCCAATTCAAGTCTAAGTCCAAAAGCAGAAGACCAACATCCCAGATCAAAGACCAGCAGAGAGAGAGAATTCTTTCTTATTCAGCTTTATATTCCATTTATGTCTCCGATTGATTGGAAGATGTCTACCACATTGGAAAGGGCCATCTATATCACTAAGTCTATTCATTCAAATGTTCTTCTCATCCAGAAACACTCTTACAGACATATTCAAAAATAATGTTTAACCAAATATCTGGGTTCCCTCATGTCCCAGGCAAATTGACACTTGAAATTAACCATTATGGGAACTAAGAGGACTAAGATTTGGAGATCTTGGCTACATCAGTCTCTGGAGCTGTACTGTTCAATAGGGAAGCTACATGCTTGAAATATGGTTATTTTGAATTGAGAAGTACTGTAATAGCAAAATGCCAGATTTCTAAGAGTTGGTACCAAACAAAAAAGATAAAATATCTCATGAATAATTTTACATTGATTACATATTGAATGACAATATTTGGACATACTGGGTTAAATAAAATATACTATTAAAATTAATTTTACCTGTTTCTTTTTACTTTTTAATGTGGCTGCTAAAAAATGTCTAATCATGTATATGGTTCACATTCAATTTCTATTGACCAGTGGTGCTCTGGAGGGATTGGTAAAAGCAAAAAATTAGCAAGGGTTATTGGTGGCATCAGAGGTCCAGATTAAAAAGTTTAAAATTCAGGGGACAATTTTAGTCTTAATAAAGTACAGCTGGATTAACAGGGAACTGAGGCATTGGCCACTAATGTGAATTGAGCTTGTACTGTTGGGGAGATAGGCCACCATGGCTCCCTGGGTCTAGGACTCCCCAGACACTGGCCATCTAGGCTGTGATCTCATGAGTAAGATCAGACCCCACTCCAGCTGGAACGGACACTGGCCTGGCTAAAGGACTATACTAACTACACTTTCAGGAAGAGGCTCTCCATGTTGCTGCCAGCACATGCTGTGGAAAAAAAGTACTGCACTCCTGCTGTCCACCTCCTGGTTTCTTTGAGTCAGGTAAATTCTACTTAGGAGGAACAATAACCCCCTCTGAAGCAATTCCTGTTTCCTTTGGTCAAATACATTATAAGCCTGTGTTTCAAACTGGATAAAATCCTAAGGCTCTGCCCATATTATTGAGCAAATAACCATCCTTCCTTTTGTTTGCTTTTCTGGGTACTGAGAGGTAACAGAATTAATTTTCTTTACTGAGAAAATTTCAAATCCATTTGTAAATACTGGTTTGGTTCTTAAATGGTCCTTAAGAGGTGATATACAATTAATGGTTGTTTAGATTTCACTTAATCAAGAAGCTAGAAGAGTGAGGCTTGGTAGAAGTGTGTGTTAACAGACCTTATTAAGGTCTTTAAGCATTCAGCAGTGCCCACCAGGCCTCCGTTGGCAAATGCCCAAAGCATGAAGCAGGAAGCTACAGTGGGAAGGCAGGCTGGGAGTTGAGAAGCATCCCAGAAAAGCAGGAAGAAAGGAGGTACGAGCAAATAGCAGGTGAGACTGAAAACAGCCACAAGAAAACCTCATTCTAGCCCATCTTTGCTACTACCATGACTTCATGGAGAGGTCTGAGCCATGTGAGCTGGGAAGCCTGGGTCCAGCTAGGATATGGCTTGAAGAGATCTTGGTAAAATCCCCAAGATGTCCCAATACTCTGTCTCCTTGCCACCCATCATCACAAAAGAGACCTCTTCAGCTTCTCCAGGGACCCCCCCTCTGGTCCCACTGGCCATTCCAAGGCTGGCCTCTGTCCCTTTTTTTTTTTTTTTTTTTACCATTTTATTGAAGCTCCTTTAGTAAAACAAAAGTGATAAGAATTACTATTAATCTGTCAGCAGTTCTAGTTTCACCCCTCCCTGAGTTTGCTAAGGATTCAGTCTCTTTGTCTTCCCACTGACTACCCTCCAGAAAATTTCCTGGTCTGCCGCACTGGTCCTTATGCTCCTATCAGAGAAAATGAGAGGAAGTAGAGGAGGTCAACAAAAGGCATGTAGGGTGACCACTAGAGGGAGCTAGGAAGGATTGCAATGAGGGCAAGGGAGCCAGCTAGGAGGCAGTGATGACAGAGGGCCCAATGCTGAGAAGACAAGCTGGGGTCTCTGTGTCACATTTTGGCACATCATTGGAGAAGCAGCAAGACCTTGCTTGCTGGAGCTTGGAACTAAGGTGCACACAATTGAATTTCAGATTAAGAAGATCAAACTGTGTATGGCTTGAAAGTTTTTCTCCATGAGTGCCCAAAGGCTGAATTCATAATATAAAGACCTGAGGCAAGCATCAGCTGCTAGGGCTACTGGAATACTCCCCAGAGCCATGAGGACATTGGGGAAACCTCGCTGAGGTTGGAAGTAAAACTGGAAGGTGACTGAGATGTTCAGACCAACACATCACAGTCACATCATCGGATTCATATGTGTGACAAACCCTGTGATGTACTCCTCTACTGCCCATTACTTCCTTCTCTCTTACTGCCAGAATCACTTAGAGTGGCAATGTACCAGCTAGAAAATTACAATTTGCAATCTCCCTTGCAGCTGAAAGTAAATACCCATGTGCCAATGAGACATGAGAGAAAGTCTACTGGAAAAATCTTGAAAAGTCTTATTTTCCATAGATAGCACTGCTCCTTTCCCATAATCACTTTCATCTACTTCCTGCCTTGGACATAAACAGGAAGCCAGAGAAGAAGCAGAACTATTTTGCCAACAAATGTTGGCCATGAGAATGAGAATTGTAGGCAGGAATAGTAGAACAGGAAGAAAAGGAGCCTGGGGTACAGGCTCCCCACACCTGGGCTCCTATCTCAGATGTCTAGTTCCGTGAGAAATAAACAAACTCCCTTCCTCCTTTAAGTTATTTCTTTTCAGACTTCTACAGTTCTATCCCGACAAATAGACATGCCATTAAGTGGATTCACTAAGTCGAGGAAATTTAAAGCACTCATTATTTACATTACCAGCTCCACAGACACCCAGATCCTCAGAATTATTTGGGGGCAGCTGGGAGTCAGTCAATATCAAATGAGCCCTGGCCCCACTTCAAAGACATGGCTTTAGAATATAATTCAGGTCTAGAGTCCCTGGAGACTTGGCTGTAGCCCTGCAACTTACTGTGGAAAAATTGGCATGAAATTTAAGAAATCAGTAGGAAATAGGATATCAGGGTTTGTAGAAAGGATTTGGACTTGTGTTACAATGTATCACAGAACCACTGTAAGGATAAAGTGACACTGAAACAGAGACCTGCTACCTCCCGCAGGCAAGCTGCTGTGGCCTGGCCCTAAAGGATACTCACGGACACAATGCCATAAAGACAGAAAGTTCGTGTGTGGACAGCACCCAAGGCTCATTGATATCTGTGCTAGGGTCAGAGACAGAACCCAAGTTACGCGAGAAGAGTATCTTAATACAATGAATTGTTAACTTGCTATAAAATTGTTAACTAAGTTACTGAAAGGGTAAATCAGAGAACACAGGTATAACAGAGGAAGTAACTGCAGGAAGCAGCTACTGTTACTTGGACCAGAGAAACAAAAAGAAGATGGAATTTTAAAACTTAGAAAAGTATAGAAGCAGCTTCTTGAGCTGAAACTCAGCCTTGAAGAGGCACCAGCTGGTGCTGGGTCTCTAGCGATGAAGAGTTGTGTAAGGTGTCATGATTCTAGTTCTGCGAGATTTGGAAAAACTGCAGACTGAATTCAGCTGTTGTTCCAGAAAGAAACTGCCTCTGCCAAGGCGAAGAAGCTTTGCTGAGGGAAGGAGCATGCGCCCCACTTCCTCCTTCAGCCCTGCCGTCTCCTTCCAGTGCCCCCTACTGGCAGTGCCTATCATAACAAGGGAGCTGGCTGAGCAAAAACATGGTTTGCAGAGAGTCCCAGCTTCAGCATCTTAGAGCAGAGATTGAGGAGGGGCTTGGGGGTGAAAGATAATTATTTAATAATTGGCACAACGTCCCTGTAGCAGATACTCAGTGAACAATGTTCGCCTCCATATTTTAAAATATGCTAATCAATAGAGATGAGAAAATAAGCTTGGAGGCTCAGAAGCATATAAACACATTGAGGAAATAGGGAAGGGAGTTATAAACAGTCGGAAATTAATAAGCAGCATTGAGCTTGAGTCCAACTATTGGCAAATCAAATCCTGATAGAGGAAATAGGAAAGGGAATGGACCCAATACAGGAAAAATCAGCTCAGGCTAAAAGAGTTCAGCCAGAGGAGACTGAAGAAGCCAAAAGGGAGGCCACCAGGGTTTCACACCACAGAAGTAGAACTCATCCAGGCATTATTCCAGCAAATAGAGATAAGCTGGTCCTCAGTCAAGGACTGGCTGAAGATTTGGCCTGTACTGTGCTTCCCAGGCAGAAGATGGGCCTTGGGCTAAAATCTGCAGACATCGGATGCTTACCCCTTAGTACATCAAAGAGTATGTGCGAATTGATTTCGAAGGTGAGCCAAGTCCCACACTTGCTTTGGTTGTAATAACCAGAAGGATCAAGAGGTCCAGAGTCCCTTTAACTCTTCACATCAGAGACACATCTTAGAGGAGAAGGGGATTAAATGCTCAGTCTCAGCATTATGAGATCGCTTGTTCCTGGTCCTGAGGTTGGTAACAAGAGTCTAAGTAAACTCAGCCAGACATCTGGAGGCTCCTCAAATGCCAATACATACTCAGGGTAAAAGAAGACAAAGCTGGGAGAAGAGAGAGGTGAATGTGAGCAGGAATCAGTAAGGGGCTTATTGAGTGATTTAACATTTCTTTGTGGAGTTCATTATACTGCTTAGGTAGAAGGTGATGGGATAAAATATTAACTTTAATAATACAGTATAGCTTTGCCCCAGGCCCCAGTCCATGCTCACTGAAGTATTCTAGCCTAGCCTGCTGCCATTTCTCTGGCTCTCCAGGGTCTCCAGCCTTCTCATACTACCACTAGGGCTTTTGTGTTGGAGGAGAAAGATGAAAGAGAGACTGAGGATGGGGCCACTGGGGATGAGAAACCTTCAGGGGCCTTTGAAGACCAAGTCCTGGAGAACAACTGCAGTGAGAAAAGCAATATGAAGGTGAAAAAATAAGAATTTAAAAAGTATTGCCAGAGACCATGTTTTCACTTCATGGGCCTACAGATGTACAAGAAAAGAACATAAATTGTTTTGAAATTACCTTGGGCCATGTGCTGTGTTCTTTTAACCACAACACTGCTTTGGGAATAAACCACAGGAGTGGTAGCTCTATAAAAGTCATGAAAACAATCTTAAAAGTCCCTCAGAGATACAGGGGCTGTCAGAGAATTGCCTATCTCTCTTCTACTTTTATTTCCAGGCCATGTCTTGGGCTAGACCAGCTCGGGGCTTGGCGGCCTTCCTACTGCAGCTCTTATAGAATCAGTCCCTTCCCTCTCGTCCTAGCACTTCTATTTGGTTCTCTGATCTTCGACATCCCTTCTTACCCTGACTGTGGAGACAGCTTCCCAGGCCTCACACAGACCAACCCAGAGCCGTATCTATATTTAAGAAATAGACTGGTAATTACTATAAATATGTACACTGTTTTCCTTCCTTAGGTTAGTTGTCAACAAATCACACACATACAGGCACACACATCACAAACACACACACACACACACACACACACACACACACACACACATACACAAATACACATAGTTCTGGACCTAGGTCTGCTAAACTGATCAGCACAGAACAGTAAAGAGAAAGTAGTGAGGGCTCAGGTGATAATTTTGTCTCACATGGATCTGTAGCTTCTCTGAGCCTCCTATCCTGGGAGATGAGACTCTGCTCACTGGAATACCATCATTTCCTTACAAGGAGATAGTAATCCAGGTTCTCAAATGGAATTTCAGTCATGTATCTTGGGAAGAGGAAGGTGCACTTGGGAAAGATACCCTCAGAGGAATTGTGACATTAGGAATGGGAGCCAGGAGTAGCCAAGAAAGTGGTAGGGCTGGAAAAACAAAATCCAATCTATTGTTCAAGTATCAAGCACAGCAAATCTCATCTCCTGCTGTGCTAGTTATTAACTTAATGCCTTTCTGTTCTATCATTTTGAAATATTTCAACATCGTCACTCCATCCAGCACACTATCATTATGCAGACTTAACCTGCTCCATCTTAGTAACTTATATCTGAATTCCAATCCCATGATCACATCAATCATTCACACTATTTCTTCAGCCAGCTCTTCTTCCAGCCTTTACTTCCATACTCATGAGAGTATTCAAACTCGTGAAGAATCCAGTTCCTTAAATCCTTAACTTTCTTCCAGTCTACCAACCAGTTCTTAGCCCATTTTCTTCTAAATTCAGCCCAGTCTCAACATTGACAAGCCAAGTCATTTTCTCCCTCTAGAATTTGTGAAATTGCCTGGTTTTGAAGCCTATCTCTAGCACATTCTACCTTTGTGACTTTGGGAAAATTCACTTATCAGCAACTTAGTTTCCTCATCTGTTAAATGGATCTAATATTAATTTCAACCTCTTGGAGTTGTTAAGAAAATTAAACAAAATAAAATACATAAAGAGCTACATACATAAAGGTTTTTTTGTTTTCTATATTTTTATTTTATTTTTTAATAATTTTTTTTATTTTTCATTACAGTTGGCATATAATATTATAATAGTTTCAGGTATACAACATAGTGGTTAGACATTTATATAACTTACGAAGTGTTCACCCTGATAAATCTAGTACCCATCTGACACCATACATAGTTATCACACTATTATGGACTGTATTTCTGCTATTTTGTAACTACCAATTTGTACTTTTTGATCCTTCCCCCACCCCCGCTTTCACCCAGCAACTATCAAAATACCCTCTGCATCTATGAGTCGGTTTCTGCCCTGCCTGTATGTTCACCTTGTTCTTTAGATTCCACATATAAATGAAATCACATGGCATTTATCTTCCATCTGAACTACTACACCCAACACAATACCCTCCAGGTTCATTCACATTGTCAAAGGTGGCAAGATTTCATTCTCTTTTCATGATTAAAGAATATTCCACTGTATATATGTACCACTTCTTCTTCATCCATTCATCCACTGATGGACACCAAGGCTGCCTTCATATTTTGACTACTATAAATAATGCAAAATGAACATATGAATTTACATGTCCCTTCAAAGAAGTGTTTTGGGTTTCTTCAGATAAATACCCAGTAGTGGGATTACTGGGTTCTTCTTTGTCTCTTGCTATAAACTTTGTTTCAAGGTCTAGTTTGTGTGGTATAACTATTGCTGCCACATGTTCTTCTTTTTTCATTTCCATTTTTGTGAAATATCTTTTTCTATCTCTTCGCTTTCAGTATTTATGTGTCTCTTGTGGGCAGTATATGTAAAGGTCTTATTTTCTTGCCCATTCATCTACTCTATATTTTGATAGGAGTGTTTAATCCATTTACACCTAAAGTAATTGTTGATAGATATGTAAGTTTCATCATTTTATGATTCATATTTTTATCTTTTTTTCTTCTTCTTAAAGAAGTTTCTTTAACCTTTCTTATAATACTAGTGTGGTGGTGATGAACTCTAAAGATTTTCTTGTATGGGAAGCTCTTTATCGATCTTTCAATTCCAAATGATAGTTTTTGCTGAGTAGAGTAATCTTGATTGATTTTCATCGCTTTCAATATTAAGTGCTAATTCCTTCTGGCCTACAAAAATTCTGTGAGAAAGCAGGTAACAGTCTTCTGGGAGCTTCCTTGTAGCTAACTAGACAATTATCCTTTGCTGCTTTTCAGATTCTCTCTTTGTATTTAACCTTTGGCATTTTAATTATGATGTTTCTTGACATAGGCCTCTTTGGGTTCATTTTGTTTAGGACTGTGCACTTTCTGGGCTTGTAAGTCTATTTCCTTCACTAGGTTAGGTAAGTTTTCCTTCAGTATTTATTCAAATAGGTTTTTAATTCCTTGTTCTATCTTTTCTCTTTCTGGTACCACTATGTTGCAAATGTTGTTATGCTTGATGTTGTCCCAGAGGTCCTTAAACTATCCTCATTTTTATTTATTTTTTATTTTTATGGTGACATTGCTTAACGAAATCCAATAAGTTTCAGCTGTACTCTTTAATAGAAAGGCATATAAATATTTACACTGTGTGTTCACCTCCCATAGTTAGATTTCTTTCTGTCACCATATATTTGACCCCCTTTACCCTGTCTACCTCCACCTGCCCACTACTCCCTACCCTCTGGTAACCATTAGTCTATTGTCCAAGTCAATGACTCCCTGTTTGTCTTGTTCATTTGCTGCTTTTAGGTTTATATTCCACAGATAAGTAAAGTCATGTGATTTTCAACTTTTTCTGTCTGGCTTATTTAACTTAGCATGATTTTCTCGAGGTCCATCCGTATTGTCAAAAATGGCAGTATTTCATCTCTTCCTATGGCTGAATAATATTCCATTGTATATATGTACCACAGCTTCTTTAGCCATCATCTATTATAGGACACTTTGGTTGCTTCCATATCCTGGCCACTGTGAATAATGCTGACATGAACATCAATGTACAATTATCTTTTCACATATGAATTTTCAAGTCTCAGGGGTAAATACCAAGTAGAGGGATTGCTGGATCATATGGTAGATTCTTGTTTTTTTGAGGAACCTCAATACTGTTTTCCATAGGGGCTATGCCAATTTTCGGTCCCACCAGCAGTGTATGAGGGTTCCTATTTCCCCGCATCCTCTCCAATATTTGCTATTACTTTTCCAGTTGATTTTAGCTATTCTAACAGGTGTGAGATGGTATCTCATTGTGGTTTTGATTTGCATTTCCCTAATAGCTAGTGATGTTGAGCATCTTTTCATATATTTGTTGGCCATTTGTATGTCCTCTAAGGAGAAGTGTCTGTTTAGGTCCTCTGCCTATTTTTTTTATTGGATTATTTGGGGTTTTGTTGTTATTGTTGTTGAGTTGTATGAGTTCTTTGTACATTTTGGATATTAGACCATTATCGAAGGTCTTCATCGCAAATATGTTTTCCCATTTGGATGGTAGTCTCTTTACCTTGTTGATGGTTTCATTTGCTGAGCAGAACTTTTTTAGTTTCTTTTTAGTTTAGTTTAGGATGTAGTCTCATTCATTTATTTTTGCTTTTACATCCCTTACTTTTGATGTCAGATCCATGAAATCCTCTCTAAGATTCTTGAGTTTTGTTCCTATGTTTTCTTCTATGCATTTATTGTTTCAGGTCTTATATTCAGGTCCTTGATCCATTTTGATTTAATTTTGGTGTGTGGTGATAGACGACAGTCTAGTTTTCTACTTTTACAGGTGGATTTCTGGTTTTCCCGCCACCATTTATTGAAGAAAATTTCCTTGCTCCACTGTGTGTTTTTGGCTCTTTTGCCAAAAATTATTTGCCAATTTAAGTATGAGTTTATTTCTGGACTCTTGATTCTGTCCAAATGGTCTGTGTGTCTGTTTTGCTACCAGTACAATGCTGTTTGGATTACTGTCACTTTGTAGTATAATTTGAAATTGGGCTGAGTGATGCCTCCAGCCTCGTTCTTTTTTCTCAGGATGGCTTTGGCAATTCAGAATCTTTTGTGCTTCCATACAAATATGATGATTTTTTGTTTTATTTCTTTAAAAAATGCCGATGGGATTTTGATGGGGATCGCATTCCATCTGTATAATGCTTTAGGTAATATGGTCATTTTAACTATGTTGATCCTTTCAATTCAAGAACACAGAATATCTTTCCATTTCTTTGTATCTTCTTCGATTTCTTTTAATAGGGGGCTATACTTTTCATTATATAGGTCCTTCACGCATTTCATTAGGTTTATTCCTAGGTATCTTTTTGTTGCAATTGGAAAAGGAGTTCTTTTTTCCACTCCTTTTTCTGATACTTCATTATTAGAGTATAGGAATGCTATCGATTTTTGAATGTTGATTTTGTATACAGAAACTTTACTGTATTTGCTTATTACTTCTAGTAGAGTCTTGTGGAGTCTTTAGGATTTTCTGTATAGAGAATCATATCATCTGCAAATAGTAAGGGTTTGACTTTTTCATTTCCTATTTGGATGCCTTTTATAGCTTTCTCTTGTCTGATTGCACTCGGTAGGACCTCCAATGTTATATTGAATAACAGTGGTGATAGTAGACAGCCTTGCTTTATTCCTGATCTTAGAGAGAAGGTTTTTAGTTTTTCACCATTAAGTATAATGGTTAATGATTTGTCATATATGGATTTATTATGTTAAGGTACTTTCCTTCTATACCGATTTGCTGAAGTGTTTTGATCATAAATGGATGTTGTATCTTGTGGAAGACTTTTTCTGTATCTATTGATATGATCATGATTCTTATTTTTTTATTTATGTGGTATATCGTAGTATTTGATTTGTGTATGTTAAACCATCCTATGTCCCTGGGATGAAGACCACTTGATCGTGGTGTATAATCTTTTTCATATGTTGCTGTATTCGGTTTGCTAGTATCTTATTTAGGATTTTTGCATCTGTATTCATGAGAGATATTGGTCTGCAGTTTTCTTTTTTTCCCCCAGGTTTTGGTATCAGGGTAATATTGGTCTCATAAAATGTATTGGGAAGTATTACCTCCTCTTTGATTTTTTGGAAGAGTTTGAGGAGGATAGGTATTAAATCTTTTTTGAATGTTAGGTAGAATTCACTGGTGAAGCCATCTGGTCCTGGAATTTTACTTTTTGGTAGGTTTTTGATGATTATTTCCATTTCCAGTTCTCAATTCAGTCTAGGAAAGTTGTATTTTTCTAAGTACTGGTCCATATTATTGATGTTATATACTTTTTCATAGCATTCTTGTGTAATCCTTTGTATTTCTGCGGTGTCTATAATAATTTCCCCTCTTTCATCATTTCATTTTGTGTCCTTTCTCTTTTTCCTTTAGTGAGTCTAGCCAGGGGTTTGTAATTTTATTAGCCTTCTCAAACAACCAGCTCTTTGTTGCATTTATTTTTTCTATTGTTTTTCATTTTCAATTTCATTTATTTCTGCCCTGATTTTGATTATTTCTTTTCTTCTGCTGACTTTAGGCCTCATTTGTTCTTCCTTTTCTAGTTTTCTGAGATGAAGTGTTAGGTTGTTTATTTGGGCTCATTCTTGTTTTTGGAGGTAAGCATATAATGATATGAATTTTCCTCTTATGATTGCTTTTGCCATGTCCCAAAAATTTTGATATGTTGTACTATCATTATCATTTGTTTCTATGTACCGCTTGATCTGTCTTTTTATTTCTTCTCTGACCCAGTTATTCTTCAGTAGCATGTTGTTTAATCTCCATGTATTTGTGGTTCTTCCTGATTTCTTTTTGCAGTTGATCTCTAGTTTCAAAGCATTATGATCAAAGAATATGGTTGGTATGATTTCAACCCTCTTATATTTGTTGAGGCTATCTATCTCTGTGTCCCAGTATGTAGTTGATTCTTGATAATGTTTCATGTGCACTAAAGAAGAATGTATAAGTGGCTGTTTGGGGATGGAAGGCTCTGTAAATGTCAATTAGTCCAGTTGGACTAATGTGTCATTGAAGGGTGTTATATCCATATTGATTTTCTGTTTAGATGATCTGTCCATATCTGACAGTGAGGTATTTAGGTCCCCTACTATGATAGTGTTTTGGTCTGTTTCTCCCTTTAGTTCTGTCAGTAATTGCTTTACATATTTTGGGGATCCCTGATTGGGAACACAGATATTAATAAGTGTTATGTGTTCTTGGTGCAAGATTCCCTTTATCATTATGAAATGTCCCTCAGTATCTTTCTTTACCTTTTTTATTTTGCAGTCTATTTTGTCTGATATCAATACATCTACTCCAGCTTTTCTTTGAATGCCATTTGCTTGAAATATCATTTTCCACCCTTTCACTTTGATTCTTTATTTGTCTTTGGAACTGAGATGTGTCTCCTGGAGGCAACATATGGTTGAGTTTTGTTTTTTAATCCAATTTACATCTCTGTGCCTTTTTATTGGTGAATTCAGTTCATTTACATGTAGGGTGATTATTGAAATATGAGGTCTTCTTATAACCATTTTATCTTTTGCTTTCTGGTAGGTTGGCATTTCCATTGCTTCCTTGTCCTTGTGCTTCTGTTTTCTTTATTTTGGTTGGCTTTTGTGGATTTTCCCTCTGATTTTTCTTGTTTTATGTTATATACTTCAGTTCTAAATCTTTGGCCCGTGGTTCCCATTATGAATATGAAAAAGATAGTTGTATATATACAGTTGTCCCTTTTTTTTCTGTATGTGCCTTACCTCCATTCCCCTTTGTGAATTTGGATCTTTTACTCTTCTTTTCAGTCATTATTATCTCAATTTGTCTCTATGAATGCGGAACGTTTATTACTAAATTGCTATAGCAATTCCCTTCTTAAGTTTATAATGCCCTGTTCTTAGTAAAGGTTGCACTGCTCTGCTTCTTTTTGCCTGCTAGCCATCTTACTCATAATTATGTGAGTTTTTTTGTGTGTCATTTCGTTTTAGGTGAGCTGACCCTTTTCAGTATTTCCTGTAGTGCAGGACTCATAATGGAGAATTCCCTGAATTTTTGTATGTCTGGAAAGGTCTTTATTTCTCCTTCATATCTAAAGAAGAGCTTAGCTGGATACATTATTCTTGACAGGTAGTTCCTTTAACTTGATAGTTTGAATATTTTATTTCACTCCTTTCTGGCTTGTAAGGTTTGTCCTGAGAGGTCTGATGATAATCTAATGAGTTTTCCTTTATAGATTACCATATTCTTTTCCCTGGCTACCCTGAGAATCCTGTCTTTGTCATTGATTTTTAATAATTTTAATAAAATATGCCTTGGTGAAGGCCTTTTTGAATTGAAATAATTGCTGAAAATGCTTTCTAATCCCTGCTCCTCTTCCTTGCCTTCGATAATGTCCATTATTCTCATGTTTCCTTTCCTGATGGTATCAGCTAGTTCTTGAATTTCTCTTTCATTATTTTTTATTCTTCAGTTTCTCTCTTCTTCCTTCTGATTTATTTCTAGATTTCTGTCTTCAATATCACTGATCCTTTCCTCCATTTGGTCCACTCTATTTCCCAAGCTTGCTATTTCATTTTTCAACTCTCGCAGTGTGTTCTTTATCTCCAAAAGTTCTATTCTGTTCTTTTTTCGGTAGTGTTTGCTCAGAGTCCCCTGGAGCTCCTCAGTGTTCTGTCTCAGAGGGTATGGCGCGGGGGGGGGGGGGGGGGAGGGGGGGGAGCCCTCTGGGTTAGGTGATAGGGGCTATGGCTCAGCCTTGGTTTTATAACCGTGGCTGGTAAAAATTAACTTGTTTCTCAGCCACTCCTGCTTCTCTGTTTTCTGCCCTGATGACTGGGCCCTGCAGCCTGCCGCATGGAGCTCACCATTTTCCCATGCAGGGCTGTTCAGGGAACTATCTGCACTTTCTCCACTCCCCCTCTTCCTACTGGGAGCTCCTGCTGTGAGAGGAAGCTTCTTTGTTTCTCCCAGTCCACCAACCAACACCCTTGGTTCTGACCTGTGGTAGCTCTTATGCTCAGATCCCACGCTCAGACATACTAATGTGCAGTTTGCATGCTTTTTGTTGAGTTTTAGATGTTCAGCTTATTTTTGTTTTAAGGGGAGAGATCTGGGGACCTATCTCACTCTGCCAAGTTTCTCCAAACTCCCTATCCTAATTTTTTTGGATCCTTTTGTGGTGTTTTGGATCCAATGTGGTGTTTTCTGCCACCTTACCTTCTAAATCACTGATTCAATCCTCTCCTTCTAAATTACTGTTGATTTCCTTGCATATAGTCTTCATTTCTGACTGGCTCTTTTTATACTCTCTATCTCCATTTTTTTTATCGCTTTGTTAAAGTTCTCACTGAATTCCTCTACTCTTCCCCTAAGTTCATTGAGCATCTTCATAACCAGTGTTTCTAACTCTGTCAGTGAATAAGTTCATGCAAGGGCCCTTTAAAAGGAGTGCCTGGGACACCTGCTGCCTTCCATCTCACTCACTCTGATAGATTACTTGTCTCCATTTTGTTTAGTTCTTTTTCTGGAGCTTTGTTGTGTTCTTTTATTTGGGACATATTTCATCTCCCTATTTTGGGTGTCTCCCTGTGTTTCTTTCTATGTATTAGGTAGAGCTGCTATGTCTCCTTGTCTTAGTAGTGTGGCCTTAAGTAGTAGGTGCCCTGAGGGGCCCAGTGGCACAACCTTTCCTGTTCACATTGACTGGGTGCTCCAGGTCCCTGTGTGGGTTGTGTGTTATCGCCTGTTTAGTTGATGTGCTGTTTGCACATCAAGAGGAAGGACTGACTCTCAGGCTGATTGGATATCAGGACTTGCAGTGACTATAGTGAAGCAGATGTTGTGTAGGGGCTGACTCTACAGAGCAGGATTCACTTTAGCGGGGCTCTGGTGCCTGCCCGGTTTGCCTTTTGGGCGTGTCATCGTTGGGTGTGACCCCAGGTGATGTTCAGACTTAGTCTGAAACCAACCACCTATTGTGTCAGCCCTGGGGCCTTCTGGGAGGGGCATCGCCACAGGCCAAAATTAGCTGCAGCCTGTGCCCTGCCCAGGACCCTGTGCATGAGCCACCATGCTATCCCCAGATGGTCACCACACATGTGGGCTTGGAGGTGCCTCAAAAAAGCAAAGTAGTGAAATAAAGTTGGTTGCTATTAGTGCCAGACTTGGGGTTGGTCAGTAAGAGGTATGGAGCATACAGAGGCCAGATGCTGCTTGTTTGGGTTTTGCGAACCTTTGAGAGATTTTAGGAAAGTTTACAGCATACACCAAGACAGGTTGTTTAGATGGAAAAGTCACTGGAAGTAGCTTGGGTAGGCTCATAAATTGAATTGGGCAGGGTCTCAGGGAATCAGCACAGCAGGGAGACCAGTGTTGATGGAAACTCAGATATGTTGGCCACCTGGATCTGCGTGCTGAGTAAGGGGAGAGCTCAATAAAGTAGCGGTTGCCTCTGCCAGCACTTCTGTATAAAATAAAACTGACTTTCCAGCCCTCACCCTGAAGCCAAACAATTTAATTCCTCCTTGTACATCCCTGACACCTTTTGAGCTGCTATTCAAGTACTTGAGGTCAGAGCAAGAGAGTCTGTCAGACAGTAAATTTGTGCATGGGCCCTTTAAGAGGAATACCTATGACACCCACTGCTCTCTGTATCATTCAGCCACAGTCTTTGCTGATTTTCACATCCAGATTTTGTGGGGCTTCTCTTGCCAGGACTGTAACCCTAGTCTGGAGGGCCCCAGTATAGGGCTGGGAATCCTCACTCCTCCAGGGAACTTTTACAGCCCAGATATCCCTCCCAATTCTTAACTGCCACACATAGGTATGACTGCCCATTTCCTGTCTCTGCCTCTCCTACCAGTATCAAGCTGGCTTCTTTTGTATATCTTTAGTTGTAGAACTCCTGTTCGGCTAGACTTCAGGTGCTTTTCAATGATAGTTTTTCTTTAATTTGATTGTAATTCTGAAGTGTCACGAGAGGAGGCAAATATAGTGTTTACTTACTCCACAATCTTTACCAGAAAATAAGAGCTTAGATCTGTATGCCTGAAATATAGCATGCAGTCAGTAAATGTTAGATATTACTATCACTGGTGTTCCCCTACTCTTGTTCATCAAAATCTCAATCTTGGTTCAGTATGCCAATAACACATCTTCTAGAATCTTCTACCTGGAAAACTGAGTGCTGCTAAAAAAAATCTTGTAACTGTGAGAAGATTCCACCTCTGCCAATCAAGCATGAGTATTCTCACTGGATTCTCAGCTCCATGGACATGCTTTGTCTATGGTTAGCACCCATATTTATTTTTCTAATTTTCAATCCATATCTTCCTAATTCTTCTCAAGCCAGTTTATACAGCACCTGAATATGCCTAGAATAAAATTCTGTTTCCTGTTTCATTAAGAAAATGGAAGCCGCAAGCATAATTCCCCTCAAATGCTAGCTCCTATAACTTGTAAACTGACTTAGAACCACACAGAGAACTGCTTTTTTCCCCCTAGCCCTGTCCCTGCCCAAGGGAAAAGGTCCTTCCTGTCCATCTTCTGTATCCTTCAGGACATCCATCCATCAATTATCCATTCCTATACTTTCAGTTTCCCCCTTTACTGGACCTTTTCACTCATTATATAAATAGAAATGTCCCTCTCATCCCCCTACTCCTAAAAAAATAACTCTAGTTTTAACTGTGTGTCCCCTCTAGTAAGATTTCTTCTCACTGGAATTTCTTACAAATAAAGGACTAACTCAGTCTGCATAACTACTATTCATCCTTCAACTTCTTATAAGCATACCTCCATATCTTTCTGTCCACATCAGTCCTTATGTTACTTCCATTCCCCAATGCTCCTGGCACTAATGACCAATCTTTTTTATTCCAACACCTACTTTCATTCCCCAACCCTGGTTCTTGCTTGAGCATCCACAACAACACACCCTCCAGGTTTTCTCTGTCCCTCTCCAACTTTTCCTGCTCTATTGTGTTTGTGGAACCCTCTTCTCCAGTTGTCTCTTAAAGATTGGGAGTTCCTAGAGTTTTCTTCTTGAACCAATACTCTTCTTATGCTGTATACTTTCCCTATATTGTATTTTTCATTATGACTATGTTTTCAAATCTCTAACTTCAGTTTTGACTTCTCTCTTAAACTTCAGATGTTAATGATTCTCTGAAAACTTCATCTGGATGTCTCAAAGGACCTCAAACACATATTCAGACCTCGTTATTCCTTTCCACATGCCCCAATTCCTCAAACTCAGTGTTCTTTACCCCAACCGATGAAATCAGCATCCATCTGCATTGTCTCAAAGTCAGGAGCACAAAGTTTTTCCCCCTCTCCTACACAAACCTACCATCACTTTTTCTAACTTCTCTCTTAAATATTTTCCAAATCTCTCTCTCCCTCTTTTTCTCTTCTGCCTTAATTCTAGCTTCCCTCATCTCTTATCTGAATGTTACCACCATCTCCTCATTGATTTTCCACCTTTAATCTTGTTGTTCGAAAATCCCCCTGCATATTGTCTCAGAGGGAAATAACCAAACATAAATCTGATCCATTTACTGCTCTGCTTAAAACTATTCAATGATTCTCATTTTTAGCCCTTTGTCATAACCTCGAAGAACCCATGTTATCTATTTTTCAGAAAACTCTCAAATTTTCCTCCTTCTACTCCCACCTTGTATATTAAGCTCCATTTTTATTGAAGGTGTGTAGTTTCTCATACAGTGTACATTGCACTTACATCTGTGTGTTCTCTGAGCCCTAGAAGATGGATTACAACTTCTTTTTCTGTGTTCCCTTAGCAACCCTCACATACCGATATCTGAGCTTTTACCACACATAGTATTTAAGAAAATTCTTTGCTTTCTGGCTCCCCCACTAGTCTGTGGCCCCCTTGAAGGCAAAAATCATATTTTAGCCTTCTCTGTATGCCTGGCACCTTCCCAGTCCCTGGCCTATGCTAGGTCTTGAGTAAATGATGATTGAACTGAACTGAACTGACTATCTAAGTTGGCGACTATGCCGCTCATTCTTAGAACTCTCCATATCTGGCCTACATCAAACCTTCCTGCAACTGCCTCTTCAAAGGCAGGGACATTCCTTCCAGATGAAAGTTTTCTATTCCACTGTCACAAGATCTATTCTTAACTCTTGTTACAAGAGTTTCCACTTCACTTGTAAGGTCCCATAAGTGGAAGTTATTTTCAGATTTTGAACAAAATAAGCCATCCAGTACCCAAAAGTCATGTGATGGAAAGAATACTCAAAGGGGTATCAGGATACTGGAGTTATGGTTGCTGCTCTGTGACTGATACATGATCCAGAAAAGGGCACTGTTTTGCTGGAGCTTTTATCTCCTCATTTACACAGTGACTGGGTTGGGAAACCTGGGACTGGGGCCATCTTGTGTGATGTGTCAGAGGTTTTCTTTGTTTATGGTTTATCTAGCATCATTACATGATAATGACATAGCTTGGATGTTAGAGTGGCCTCAAAAGAAGCACAGAGGTTAATAAAATGAGGGCTTGGGGGATAAGAAGAGGGATAAAGCGCAGGCTGTATTTGTTTCAACTGAGGATTAATCCAGGAGTAAGAAGCCCTAAAGGAAAATGTGAGCCAGAGATTCAGGGTCCAACCTGCTCACCATGATGTTCTTAACTCCGTTTGACTCCTTACCACTCAGAATTATCTTGCTCAAATTTATTTACTCCTGATTCCTCTCAGCCAGCTCTTTTCAAATAACACTTCCCTATAAAGTTTTCACTTTTGTCTGCTCTGTTGTAAATGGCCCTAAAGCCAGAAGAGCCACAGCAATGGAAAGGTGCTCTCTGCCCCCAAATCCTGCATGGTGCCTGGGCTCTCCTTCAGGAGTCTAGTATGTTCAGCCTTCCCTACACAGCTGCCCCTCACTTTCCCTGACTCCGTAAATCTCAAAGAAAGATGAGAGCCTGCCTAGCTCTGTGCTCCCAGCCTCAGACGAATTGCAGAAAAGAAGTAAGTTTGCTTTAAAACAGCCTACAACCAGTCAATGCTTCATAGCAGGAAAGGCTAGGGAGCTGACTTTCAGTAATTCTGCAACCACTCACTTGTCAAGAACAGAGCACATGATCTGCTCTATGGGGAGTGTGAAATGATTTCTTTCACACTGTTCCATATTGGAACATTCCCCATCGACAGCAATCACTCACCTCCCAGAGAGTTAGACTTGGAGAAACAACAAAGGATAGAGAATATGAAGGATTACATACACATAAGCACACACAGAAATTAACATACAAACACCTAGGTGAACACATACATACTCAGTACATAAAAATCCTTAGGCACCTGTTCATAGAGATGCTTAGATATACACAGAAACAAAACAGTATTCATCCATTTGGACCTAAGCAGACTCAGGCACATGAATATTCGGTTACAGACCCAGGCCCAATTACACACCCAGACGCTCATGGGCACATCATATTCAGGTGGACAGAGCTCAGAGAAACTCAGAGAATAAAAGAAAAAGTATAGAGATAGGCGTAGCCACCTCAAGTCTTGACACTCAGACAGGAGCAGATGCAGCTCAGAGATTTTTGGGTGGGGAGTGACATGCCGGATGTCTAGATTGGTGATTAACTGTGGATAGTATGAGGGTGTTTAGATGGGAGAAAACAATGTTGGAGGTGGGGAGTAAGAAGATCTGTAATCAAATGAGTTGGGGTAAGAAAAGAGCAGGATTTGCACCAGGGCTACAAAGAGATAGACCCAGAGATATTTTTTTAGGTAAAGTTGAATGAATTTAGTGAGTAATTATATGCATCTAGTAAATGGGAAGAGAAAGAATACTTCTTGGAATTCTGGGACAGCAGGGTATCACTCACTGCAATGGGTAACACCAGGGAAGAACCTGAGAGAACAGCCATAATCATCCCCTTTGGTTATGTAAACTCTTTACTGAAAGTATCCTGAGTACCACCAGTTCCTCTGGGCAAGACTTGGGAAGCCTATTGCCTGAACCCCAGTAGGCTTTCAGAGCCCTGTCCCAGGCATCTTGTCTGTCAGAGAAAGATGAGAACATAGAGTCAGAGAGGCTGAGCATTTCATTCTGTTAAAGTAACAAGTGGAGAATAAAGAGGTAAAAATTTCTGAAATGGTGTCATGAAACCAAATTAATAAGATACTTTTAAGGAAAAAATTATATTTAAACATATCCTGCAAAAAGGGGGGCCAAAAGATCAAATGAGGTAAATATTGGAAAGTGATGATTGGGTTTGGCAATTCAGAAATTCATAACCAGACAGCAATGGGTTAAGTAGGAAATGTGAGGAAAGGAAGTGTGAAAATGATTATTGACTCAGTTTTTAAGTCCACTAAAAACATCAACCAGTTGATTTCCCATATTATAACTCTAATGTCCAATGTTCTCATAATTCAACTTGATGGAAGTAAAATTCTTCTACTTTTTACAAGTTTTGTGTCTACTTCTATTTCTTTAAATCAGTAATTTATTTCATTCAAAAAAAATGTGCTTTTTTTCTCATCAGTCACAATAACTTAGTTAATAACTCTATGTATTTATGTTTTCATTTGTTAGTTAATATATACACATGATCTCTTAAAGAAAAAACTCACTGAGTATAGAAGAGCATGAAGTAAAACACAAATCTCTTTCTCTCCCTTGTTCTCTCATTAAAAACAGTTATCGGTCTCTCACCAATATTTCCAGAGGCAGTCTATGTAAACTTAACTGTATAGGTATATGCATCCTCTTTTGACATTTGTGTACCCTGTTCCATGCCTTGCATTTGTCACGTCATATAGCTCTGAGATTGTTCAATATTCGTGCATATGGATGTGCTTTTCATTTTGAAATGGCTCTATTGTATTTCCTTGGATTGATTTATTTCACTAGACCCCTATTAATGACCTTTCAGATTGTTTCCCTTATTTTGTTAATTATAATCATGGCTGTAGTAAGCACTTTTTTGGATATATCTGTAGAACAAATTCCTATCATGGAAACTGCTGAGTTAAATGGAATATGCATTCAAATTTTTGATAGGTATGCTCAAACTGCCCTCCCAAGTTCCTACCAACAATGTATAAGAGTGACAGTTACACTGCACCCTCATCTAGCACAGCATGTCATGGCATCTTTTGGTCTTTACCGGTTAATATTATAATTCAGAGGTAAAGACACAGATTGACCCAGGAATGCCGGGGACAATGAGCTCAAAGTCCTGTTTCTTGAGAAATTTCAATGTTAAGTAACTGTGGAACATTTTGTCTACCTCATCTGCAGAGTGAGACTGCTCCTGGCCTGGGAGCATTATGAACTGGCATGCAGGCCTCAGGTCAAGGGTATAAAACAGAATGTCAGGGTGACTCACACCTATCTTGATGCTTGCCTCCTTAGAAAGTTACACATGCTGTGCAGCTGTATTGCTTATCCCTGCACCCCTTAAGAAAGCTAAAGAACATCAGTATTGGTTTAAAGCTTATTTTAACTTAATCCATACAGGTACAGAGTTTATTGGTTTAAATTTACATTTATTTGTTAATTCATTTGTTATTTATTTGAGTAAAATTGGGTATTTTTTCTATAATCTCAAAGTTTATCTTTAGTCTTTTTATGAAGTATCTATAATGTTCTTTGGCTACTACGGAGGTGATGTTTATATGCTTATTGATTCATAAATACTCTTTATAGTTACAGAATATATCTTTTGTCATGTGTATTGCAAATAATTTTTCCAGTTTTCATTTGTCTTTTGATCATATTTATGATATTTTTATGATGAAGAATTATTTTATTTTATAGTCATATGTACTCATCTTTTTCCTTAAGACTTCTGGATTTTGTGAAGTCCCTTCAAAGGTCTTTTTTTATTTTAAGATTATAAAAGGTTTCTTTCATGTCTCCTAGTTCTTCTACTTTTTCCAGTTTCCTAGTATTTGATATAGCTGGAATTTCTATTTAGGTATAAAGGGTGAAGTAAAAATCCATATTTATTTTTTCCAGATTATTACCTAAGTCATTTCCTCAACAATGAAAGCTTTCACACTCTTTTACAAGGCACAGCTATAAGCTCTTTTTCAGAGACAAGAGATATTAGACTCTCAAAGTACTTAAAATTTCTCTCAGCGATATAGAACAGATTATGCTAACAGAAAGCTAGACACCTAATGATCTAGGCCACCTTTTTATTAACTATTCCTAAAATCACAATATAAAAGGATTTGTAAAACTTCAACAGGAATCGAAATTATATTTTAAGTAAACATCTGCCAGATGTATGGAGGATTGTCCACTAGCCAAAAGAAGATAAAGTGTCCACCCATCCCACTTTGTACTTCTTCCTCAGAAAGAAGAGACTTTTGCTGACTAAATGGGAGGGTACAATCTGACAGGGAAGGAGCCACTCTCTGAGGTAACAAAGGGTGAATCAATAGGCTTTCTCTATATATTTGTAGCTTCCCACCCCCCAGAGATGTGTAGACAATTTAGACACCAATTATCATCCACATAAGCTATAGATATAAAGGGACTTGGTGTTAAATACTCTACCCATGGTAGAGAGGCCAGTAATAAGCTCAGGCTTTAAAGGTCCCAGTAGGTAGGACAGAGATGGGAGTAGAGTTGGGGTAAAGATAGGAAATGGTGAATATGAGATTTTCATTCCTATTTTTTAGAAACAACATTTTAATTCACATCGTCCAGGAAAAATAATCCTTTTTAGCAGAAAATACCAAAGAAATGAAACCAAGAGAGTTCTTTTAAGTTCAATAGATTTGTATCAAATAAATAATTGCTAAACCTCAACAAATGTAACTGGGGGCTGTGCATGTAAGCCACCCCATAGCTTAAGATCTGGAATTATTTTAATAGCAACAAAATAAATGTGAAACTATGAAAACAAATTGATCCACCAGTTAATGAGAAAACACTAGACATGAATAGAACTTTAACCTTCTAAGTAAACCAGGGAAACCTCAGAGTTTATACGGTATTGGTCATAGATCTTGGTTGCATTACATGGAAAGCAACTATATTATCTTAAACAAAACAGGGAACCTAGACATAACAGATGACTATGGGATAAGGGTTGAAAAGAGGCAGAAACTAACAAATTCAGAGACCTAAAGGACAGAATGCATCAGTCAGGTTCTCATTTAAATGCTACACATATTGCCTCTGGCTGATATAAATGAAAATGAATTTACTTTGGATGCCAAAGTATCACCCCAGCCCCAAGTGACAATAACTCAGATGCTGCCTATGGCAGCATTGCTTTTGCCCCCTGGAAAGTGTCCATGGTTGTCACCACTACAGACAATTAGTGAATTCTCTATTTGCCCAGGTTTTGGTATCACTAGCTTCAGAATCCCACATAAGTCCATCTCATTGGCCAAATCACATGCCCAGATCCTCAGCTTCTTGCAGGGCCTAAGACTTCATATCTATCTGGTTTTATATCTTTCATTATGGCAGACTCAGTGCCCCACTCTCAACAAGACTATATACTGGGTATTAAAGGAAATGACAAATGACCACACAATCAACAACCTAACATAAATGTTTTAGACAGGGTATCATTGCCAATCCTACTGAATGCCAATTTTGTCACCCCTGCACACCATGGCTACTGCCTCTGCCTCTAAAAATGAATTGGAGCCAAGTCCCGGCAGCCAGAGGAATGGTCAAAGAGCATGTCTAGACTCTTGGGTCTCCAAAGAGAAAGGCAAGCATTTAATAAAGTCACATTAAAAAGAGAATATGGCACCCAAATTTCAAGAAGAAATTTTTTAATGTTTTAGAAATGTATTTTTTTAACCACATGTTTGATTGTTTATTTAAATTAAGGAAAACATGGAGTTAATAAGCTAAAAGATAGAGAATGAGATCTGATTAAATATAAAAAGATTAATAAGTGATATTTGAGTTTAATATTGCTTTAGAGATTATAGAAGACAAAGCCAATAAAGAGGAAGAAAGCCTCAAAAGTCTTTCCCTTAGTGCAGAGCAGAGATATAATAAAAGAAAAATTTCTGAATGAAGCAATACCTTCTGAGAGCTCAGATTAAAGTTGTTTCCAAGAATCAAACATAATTAATGAAAAGGAACAACAGACATATATACCCTGGTGACCTTAAAAGGTACAAGAATAAAGTAAGAATTCTACAAATATGAAGACTGGGAAAATTGATGGCACAAAAAATTAAATAAAATATCAAATTAGACTCACTTTTCCTTTCAATTACACCAGAGGACTGTTATATCCTTGGTAGAAAACTAGTTTTAAGTATACTAAAGCCTATCTAAATAAAAATCACACTAAGAAATTAAAAAATAGAGAAACTAAAATATAAAATATCAGTAGTTGTCAATGAAATTCTATAAGCATAGATTTGTCTAAATAATTCTTGTAAGTATGATTAAAAGAATTTTTAAAATGTTGAAATTTATTCTAAAAGAGTAAATAAAAATTAACAAAACTAATATAACAGTCTTGATTAAAAGAATATGAAATTTAAAGAAAAGTAAACATATTTTCCTCATGCTAAAGTTAAAGGAAAATAGAAATATTTAATTTTGCTGCTGATAATTAAAGAAAAATATGAGGTATTTTAAATTAAATATATTTATTTGTAGAATTCAAGCTCAGTTGTGTAAATTTTAAATCACTACATGGGAAAAATTAAATAAAGCAGTACATATTGTAAAGTATTAGAATCATGAGCTAGAGCAGGTTTTGGCAAAGGAGAAAACAAGATGAAAAATGAGATTGAAATTAGAGCTTGACATTAAGTATAAATCAAGTTCAATTACCATCCTAAAACAAAAAGACTACCAAATGAGTACCAAAATGAAAGTGTAGCTTCGTGAAAGGAGCCAGGCACATATGGGGAGGAACGGAAATGTCTGGCTTCAGGACAAGGGATAGAGGAACAGTTTTATCTCAGACAGAAGTTCTGGCAGAATCCATTGTTTTTCTGTTGAGCCCTTCCCCTCTTGAACATGCAGCTGGAGGTGGGTGCCATATCTGAGTCTCTATCAACACTGGTTGCACCACCCTGTTGATTCCCTGAGACCCTGCCCTACACAACTTGTGCGCCCACCCAAGCTGTGTCCAGTGGCTTTTCCATACAAACAGCCAGTCTTAGCTCATGCTGTAGACTTTCCTAAAATCCCCCACAGTTTGAAAAACCTAGATAAGTGTCATCTGAATTTGGCAAGCCCATACCTCTTACTGAGCAGCCTGGAGCCTGGCAATTGTAGCAGCCAGTCTTAGTTCATGGCTTGGCCTCTAAAGGCATCTCCAAGCCGAGTGTGGGTGGCAGCCATCTGCAGATTACTCGGGAACTCTTGCCGGAGGGGCCTGGGCAGGGCACAGGCTGTGGCTGAACTCGGTCTGAGGTGGGTCCCCTCCCAGGGGACCCCTGGCCAGTACACCTGGTGGCCAGCTTTGCCCAAACTAGAGGATCATACGGTGCTGCATCCAAGGATTACACATACACAGAGCAGACTGGGAAGGCACCAGAGCCCCAGTAAAGTGAATCCTGCTCCTTAGGGTCAGTTACTCACAAGCCAGTCCTCACAACCAATCAGCCTGAAGGTCAATCTATCCCATTGTGAGAACAGCAACCAGGAGGGCACACGCAACCCATACAATGGACACACCTGGTCCAGGTACCGGGGAAGATTGCATCACCTAACACATAGAAACAAACACAGGGAGGCAGCCAAAACAGGAGACAAAGAAACATGTCTCAAATAAAAGAATAGAACAAAGCTCCAGAAAAAGAACTAAACAAAATGGAGACAAGCAATCTACCAGGGGAAAAGTAGAGTAATTCAGTGAGAACTTTAATTTAGAGATAGAAAACATAAAAACGAAGAGAGAAAACATAAAAAAGAACCAGTCAGAAATGAAGAATGCAATAATTGAAATGAAGAATACAACAGTAGATTAGATGAAGCAAAGAAATGAATTAGTGATTTAGAAGATAAGGTAGCAGAAAACATTCAATCAGAACAACAAAAAATTTCAAAAATTGATGATAGTTTTAGGGCTCTCTGGACAATATCAAATATACTAAAGTTCACATCATAGGGGTACCGGAGGAGAGGAGAGAGAGAAAGGAATTGAAAACCTATTTGAAGAAATCATAATGGAAAACGTTCCTAACCAGTTCAATGAAACAGGCATACAAGCCAAGGAAGCTCAAAGAGTCCCAAATAAGATGAACTCAAAGAGGCTCACACCAAAACACATCATAATTAAAAGTTTGGACAATCCTTCCTGTATACATTAGCATTCCAAATGACCTTGCATTTGAAGAACATAGCATTGAGAAGGCAATGGGGTTAAACATGCTTCATTTTAAAAAATCTCAGTGACATTGATTCAAAAGTCAGGTTCTAAATTCAATGTATGTCAATATTTCATTTCAGTGGTTGCCATAGTAAAAAACTACTTACAAAGGCCCAGAAAACCACATAGAAATATCACATCATTGGCTGCACTCTCCGAATCCATTATGCAAAGTATTTTTACTCAAATTCTGTAAATTTCCATTATCCCAACTGTCAATCAGTTATTCATGCCAAATAATTTTAATGTAATGTTTTGATTTTTTAAAATCAAATAAGCTCAAAAAGAACGAAATTCTTTGAACTGTTTTTAGAGCAAGAATTTTTTATTGTTATTCCTAGGTTTTGGATACATATGGGAGAGATATTGTAAGTGAAGTATACTGTTTTCAGCAACAAAATCATGTAAAGATGAAATATTCCAGATATATGTTTTTAAAATGTTTTTTCATAGCACAAGTTTGTGTCAAAAACTAGTTTCTCATATGTTAAAACATCAATGTATGTATGTTTACCTTGAATGGGTTAGTTTCTTTGAAAATGTCCACTTAGTCAATAAAGAGAAGTTGTTCATCAAATTTGGAATGCTTATCTTTCTAAATGAGAAAAAAAATGTGTTTCACTTTATCTTTAAATTTGATTGAGTCTTTGAAACATTCTACCATGAGATAACCAACTCTCCTTCATGAGGTACAAATACTACCCATGGTCATGCTCTTCTCTTCTAAGTTTGTTATAAACATTCTCCTATTTTTTATTTAAATACATCAATGATACTTATGACTTCAACTTGATGCATTTCCCTACCTATGATGTAGGCAATGAGTAAATTTCACATGTGATACCATCTTGACTCACCCTAGGACCCATTTTATTCCAGTAGAAGCAGCTGCTCCAACTGTAACTATACTTATTCAGTTTTCCATTCCCCTCCTCCATAAAACAGCAGAGTTTTAAAAAGTATTAAATAAGTAATGTACTGTTGAAAAACTATCTTCTCCATTACATTTAGAGATTGTGTTAGAATAGCTACACACACACACACACACACACACACACACTTTGTGTATTCAATTACTGAAAGATCATCTAATAGACACTGTAAACTGAAATATCTTAGAGACATCTGTACTTGCATCCAGCTATGTAGAAACCTCCCATATTGAAGAATTTGTTCTAAAACTTATTTTTTTCATATATATATATGAAAAAACAAGTGAATTTTACCTGCCTTCAAATATTTTTTGCTAATGAAGAATACACCTTTAGGTTGTTGTGATATGGTTTTTCTGAGTATAATTTTGGTAACTTTTACCATTAAAAATGAGCAAATGTGTTTCCTATCATGTGTGGCTATTTATCTTTAACTATACAAAAAGAAAACTCGAAACAGGTTTTTATTTTTAATACATTTGGATTTAATATCATGTGACTTAAACACAGCTGAAAAATGCAGATGCTTGTCTTTATATTCTAAATGCTCATTTTTAAATGCCTATCTATTGTGAGGACTTCACATTACTGATAGATAGCACTTTAAGGTACAGTCTATACTAAAGCATACTTCAAGTGAGATCCAATTACATCATCATTGCTTTTTCCCTTTAGTATGACTGTTAGAGACTTATACTAGGAGTAAAAGAAGTGTTGCTCTGCTATTTGGGGGAGGGTTGTTTTTTTGCTGTTGTTTGTGTTTGGATTCTTAGAATCGTCTATCCATGGTTGTTTTACAAGAATCTTTATAATCTACTTTTCAATTTGGGGAGAATTAGTTTTATTAAAACTAGAAAATTATCTTTAAATCTACCTAGCTTGGAATAGGTAAACTGTAATGCATCACCTATGTTAAAAGCTAATAAAAGCAGAACACAGATGCTATCAACCCACAAGTTTGAATATTTTCAGTCTCTTAAGAAAATGTATACATAACATATGGCATGTAACTTTCCAGCATGTTATCTGTGGCCAAAATAAAACTGTAACAAATTACCACAAAACCTTAATGGCATACAACAATAAATACTTATTTCACTCAGAAATCTGAGAGGATCAGCTGATATACAACTGAGCTTTCTCCTACCTCTGAGGTCAGCTGTGGCTCAGCTAGGAGGCTCTGCTGATCTTGGCTGGATTTGCTCACATATCTAAGGTTTGGCTGTCAGCTGATTGGCAATGGCCTCAGCTGAGATTATTGGAACAACTTCGCTCTTCTTCACCTCTCACCTTTTAGCAGGCTAGCCCAGATATGTTCTTATGGCAATGACAGAGGACAAAAGTGAGCAAACACAAACCAGTAAGCACTTTTCAGGTTCCTGCTTGCATCATGTTTGCTTCCATCCCATTGGGCAAAGCAAGTCACATGGCTGAGCTCAGTATCAGAGTGGAAGAGTACCACAGGTGTGCATGTTTGGAGACGTAAAGAGTTGGGCTATCACTGTAATCAATCTACCGGAATCAGTGGCTATATCAAGCATATAGTAAATACTAATAAAACTTAATTTTTTAAATTAAAACATACATACATACATACATAAAAGTGTGTTATTTACTTTCTAAAACCTGCATATCCCCTGGAAAAAAATGTTATTATGGGTTCTCAAGAGCCTAAATAATTTTAATCACTAATTAGATATAATGATTTATTTTTCACCCTACTGATACTTATTATTTTTAAGATCACAATTGAACTTCAATAAATGCTAACAAGCAAAAAGAAGAAACCAAATAATAGTATTCCTTTTTAAAACAAAAAGGAAAGAAGATTGGATAACTTAAAAAATAACTTTTCAGAATAATTATATGATGTCAAAAATAAATCAAAATTGCAATTGTAAACTATTTTTTTTAAATAAACATAATAGATCTTTGGGAAAATGGCAGAGTGAGAGGCATCCCCAGATATCTCCCCTTGAAACAACAATAAGCTGAAAATCTAAAACTCAACAAAAAACACCCAAACTTCACACTAGCACGTCTGAGTGTGGGATCTGAGCATAGGAGCTACCACAGGTCAGAGCCTCGGGTGACAAGAGGAGGACTGCGAAAAACAAAGAAGCTGCCTCTTACTGGAGCTCCCTGTAGGAGGAGGGAGAGGGGAGAAAGAGCGACAAGTTTCCTGAACAGCCCTGCCTGGGAAAGCTGTGAGGTTCCTGCAGCTAGCAGCAGGACCTAGTCATCAGGGCAAAAGACAGAGAAGTTAGAAGGCAGAAAAACAACGGTTTATTTTTACAAGCCAAGACTGCAAAACCAAGGCTAAGCTGCAGCCCCTAAACCTCAACCCAGAGGGCCTTACCCCTGATACCCTCCAAGACAGAACACTGCAGAGCTCCAGGGGAATCTGAGCAAATGCTATTGAAACTGTTGCTAACACTGACAGGAACTGAGACCGAGGGTAACAAGTGTGATTAAATATCTATAAGAAAATAAAAAGGCATCATTAAAGCCTTATATAATGCAAGTATCCAAGAGGCTCAGACACTATCTACTGGAAATCAAAAGAAGAGCACCTTCTTTGTAGCAGGCTAAAGAGAGATCTTTATATAATAAATCTTCTTTCTGGAACAAAAGAAGAATACAGTTCCATTAATGCTCAGGCAGACAAATAGTCCGTTAAACACCATGAACAACCAAGGTGACAAGGCATCTCAGAAAGAAAGAGAAAAATCTCCAGAAAATAAGCATAAAGACATAGAAATATGCAACTTAAATGAAAGAGAATTCAGGATGGTACTTCTGAAAAAAACTCAATGAGATCCAAAACAAGTCATATCAACAATTTCGGGAACGGGAAAAAAAAAAAAACATAGATGAGCAGAGCAAGGAGATTGAAACCCTCAAAAAGAACAGAATAGATCTACTAGAGATAAAAAGAAAAGAAAACTGCAAGAGTTAAAAAATAAAATAGCAAGCTTAGGAAATAGAGTCAACCAAATGGAGAAAAAGATTGGTGATATCGAAAACAGAAATCTAGAAATAAATCAGAAGGAAGAAGAGAGAAAATGAAGACTGAAAGATAATGAAAGAGAAATTCAAGAACAAGCTGATATCATCAGGAAAGGAAACATAAGAATAATAGGCATTACTGAAGGGGAGGAAAAGAAGCAGAGACTAAAAAGCATTTTCAGACAAATAGTTGGCGAGAATGTCCCAAATCTAAGGAATGAGCTGGAGCTTGAAATTCAAGAAATCAACAGAACACCCAATTTTCTCAACCCAAAAAGGCCTTCACCAAGACACATTGTATTAAAATTGTCAAAAATCAATGACAAAGGCAGAATTCTCAGGGTGGCCAGAGAGAAGAAAACAGTAACTTATAAAGGAAAACCTATTAGATTATCCTCAAAATTCTCAGTGCAAATCTTACAAGCCAGAAAAGAAAGAAACCAAGTGTTTAAACTATTAAGTGAAGCAAACTACCAGCATAGAATAATGTAACCAGCTAAGCTTTCCTTTAGATATGAAGGAGAAATTAAGATCTTTCCAGACATACAAAAATTCAGGGAATTCTCCACTATGAGGCCTGCAGTACAGGAAATACAGAAGAAAGGGGTCAGCTCAACTAACACAAAATGACACACACACAAAAAAACCATAATTAGGAGTAAAGTGACTATCAGGTAAATAAAAGCAGAGGAGTGCAACCCTTATAAAGAATAGGGCATTATAAGCTTAAATAATAAGAAGAGAATTGTTATAACAAGACAGTAATAAATAGTCAGCATTCGTAGGGACAAATTGAGATAACAATTACTGAAAGGGGGATAATTTAAAGATCCAAATTTGAAAAGGGGAATGGAGATAAGGCACACACATAAGAAAATAGAAGACTGTACATATGTAATTATCCTTTACATATTAATAATGGTAACCACTCACAGAAGGTTCAGAACTGCAGTGTATAACATCTAACAAGAAGAACCAGAGAGAAAACCCACAAAAGTCAATCAAAATAAAGGAAACGGAAACACAAGGACAAGGAAGCAATAGAAACACCAAGCTACCAGAAAGCAAAAGATAAAATGGTTATAAGAAGACCTCATATTTCAATAATCATCCTACATGTAAACGGACTAGACTCACCAATAAAAAGGCAGAGTTGCAGAATGGATCAAAAAACAAAACCCAACTATATGCTGCCTCCAGGAAACTTGTTTCCATTCCAAAAATATATATATATAGACTCAAAAGGAAAGGGTGGAAAGTGATATTTCAAGCAAATGGCATTCAGAGAAAAGTGGGAGTAGAGGTACTAATATCAGATGAATTAGACTTCAAAATAAAAATAGTAAAGAAAGATACTGAAGGACATTTCTACTGATAAAAGGAATCTTGCACCAAGAACACATAATACTTATTAATATTTATGTTCCCAATCAGGGAGCCCCAAAATAGGTAAAGCAATTACTAACAGAACTAAAGGGAGAAACAGACCAAAACACTATCATAGTAGGAGACCTAAATACCCCACTGTCAGATATGAACAGATCACCCAAACAGAAAATCAATAAGGAAATAACATCTTTAAATGACACATTGGGCCAACAGGACATAATTGACATTTACGAACCCTTCCATCAAAAACAGCTGCTTATACATTCTTCTCTAGTGCACATGGAACATTCTCAAAATCAGCCATATACTAAGACACAAAGATAGCTTCAACAAATATAAGAAGGTTAAAATCACACCAACAATATTCTCTGATCATAATGCTTTGACAAGATCAACTGCATAAAGAAATCAGGAAGAATCACAAATACATGCTACTGAAGAATAACTGGGTCAGAGAAGAAATAAAAAGAGAGATCAAGCAATATATAGAAACAAATGATAATGATAGTACAACACATCGAAACTTTTGGGATATGGCAAAAGTGATCATAAGAGGAAAGTTCATATCATTACAGGCCTACCTCCATAAATAATGCAAGCCCAAATAAACAACCTAACCTTCATCTTAAAGAAACTAGAAAAGGAAGAACAAATAAAACCTAGGTCTGAAGAAGGGAAGAAATAATCAAAATCAGAGCAGAAATAAATGAAATTGAAAACAAACAAAAGAGAATAGAGAAAATAAATGTAACAAAGAGCTGGTTCTTAGAGAAGGTTAATAAAGTTGACAAACCCCTGGCTAGACTTACTAAAGAAAAAAGAGAAAAGACACAAATAAACAAAATCAGGGATGAAAGAAAGGAAATTATGACAGACACTGCAGAAATACAAAGGATCATACAAGAATACTATGAAAAGCTATACAATACCAGATTTATGTTTAGTACTTAGAAAAATACAACCCACCAACACTGAATCAAGAAGAACTGGAAATCTAAATAGACCAATCAGCAGTATGGAAATAGAAACAATCATCAAAAATCTACCAAAAAGTAAAATTCCAGGACCAGATAGATGGCTTCACCAGTGAATTCTATCAAACATTCAAAGATTTAATACCTATACTCCTCAAACTCTTCCAAAAAATCAAAGAGGAGGTAATACTTCCCAACACATTTATGAGACTAATGTTACCCTGATACCAAAACCTAATAAAGATAATTGAAAAAAGGAAACGACAAGCAATATCTCTCTTGAGCACAGATGCAGAAATCCTAAATAAGATATGAGCAAATCAAATACAGCAACATATGAAAAAGATTATACACCACGATCAAGTGGGCTTCATCCCAGAGGCACAGGGATGGTTCGACATACACAAATTGATACACTACATAAACAAATTAAAAAATAAGAATCATATGATTTTATCAATAGATGCAGAAAAAGCCTTCAACAAGATACAGCATCCATTTATGATCAAAACGATTACCAAAATCAGTATAGAAGAAAAGTATCTTAATATAATAAATCCATATATGACAAACCCTCAGCCAACATTATACTTAATAATGAAAAACTAAAAACCTTCCGTCTAAGATTAGGAACAAGGCAAGGCTGTCCACCATCGCCATTGTTATTCGATATAACATTGGAGGTTCTAGCAAGTTCAATCAGGCAAGAGAAACATATAAAAGGCGTCAAAATAGAAAACAAAAAAGTCGAACTGTTACTATTTACACATGACGTGATTCTCTATATAGAAAACTCTAAAGACTCCATAAGAACCTTGGTAGAAACAATAAGCAAATATAGTAAGGTTTCTGAATACAAAAACATTAAAAATCCATAGCATTCCCATACTTTAAAATGCAGTGTCAGAAAAAGAAGTGGAAAAAATGATTTCTTCTGCAATTGCAACAAAAAGAATAAAATCCCCAGGAATAAACCCAAGAAAACATGTGAAGGACCTATATAATGAAATCTACATGACCCTGTTAAAAGAAATTGAAGAAGATACAAAGAAATGGAAAGATATTCTGTGTTCTTTAATTGAAAGGATCAACATAGTTAAAAAATGACCATATTACCTAAAGCATTATACAGATTGAATGCAATCCCCATCAAAATCCCATCGGCATTTTTTAAAGAAATGGAGCAAAAAAATCATCAAATTTACATGGAAGCATAAAAGACCCCGGATTGCCAAAGCCGTCCTGAGAAAAAAGAATAAGGCTGGAGGCATCACTCAGACCAACTTCAAATTATACTACAAAGCGACAGTAATCAAAACGGCATGGTATTGGCAGCAAAACAGACACATGGACCACTGGAACAGAATCAAGAGTCCAGAAGTAAGCTCATATTTATATGGGCAAATAATTTTCGACAAAAGAGCCAAAAACATACAGTAAAGAGGAAAAAAAAACCTATTTAATAAAGGGTGCAGGAAAAGTGGAAAGCCACCTGCAAAAGAATGAAACTAGACTGTTGTCCATCACCACACATCAAAATTAACTCAAAATGGATTAAGGACTTGAATATAAGACCTGAAACAATATAATGCATAGAAGAAAACATAGGAACAAAACTCAAGGACCTTGGATTCAAAGAAGATTTTATCAATTTGACCTCAAAAGCAAGGGAAGTAAAAGCTAAAATAAAAGAATTGTACTACATCAAATTAAAAATGTTCTGCTCAGCAAAAGAAACTGTCAACAAGGTAAAGAGACTACCATCTGAATAGGAAAATATATTTGTAAGCAACACCTCTGATAAGGGCCTAATATCCAAAATATACAAAGGACTCATACAACTCAATAACAACAAAAACAAATGATCCAATCAAAAAATGGGCAGAGGACCTAAACAGACACTACTCCCTAGAGGACATACAAATGGTGAACAAATATTTGAAAAGATGTTCAAAATTGCTGGGTATTAGGGAAATTCAAAGCAAAACCACAATGAGATACCATCTCACATCTGTTAGAATAGCTATAATCAGCAGCACAAGTAATAACAAATGTTGGAGAGGATGTGGGGGAAAAAGAACCCTCATACACTGCTGGTGGGACTGCGAATTGGTATAGCAACTATGGAAAACAGTATGGAAGTTTCCCCCAAAAAACTAAGAATTGATCTACCATATGATCCAGCAATCCCTCTACTAGATATTTACCCCAAAGACTGTAAAACCTATATCCAAAAAAATATTTGTACACCGATGTTCATAGCAACACTATTCACAGTGGCCAGGATACGAAAGTAATCAAAGTGCCCTACAATAGATGATTGGCTAAAAAAGTTGTGGTACGTATATACAATGGAATATTACTCAGCCATAAGAAGAGATGAAATACTGCATTTGAGACAACCTAAATGGACCTCAAGATAATCATGCTAAGCAAAATAAGCCAGACAGGAAAATCTGAAAATCACATGATATCACTTATCTGTGGAATATAAACCTAAAAGTAACAAATGAACAGGACAGAGATTCAGGGACATGGACAAAAGGCTAGTGGTTACCAGAGGGTAGGAGGTGGGAGAGGAGAAAAGAGGTAGACAGGGTAAAGGAGGTCAAATATAAGGGGAGGGTGAGGGTGAAGGGGATCAAATACATGGTAGATGAAGGAAACTGGATATTATATGGTAATCACACAATAGAATATACAGATGTCAAATGATAGTGTACACCTGAAAATTATATAATTGTATTAACCAACGTTACCCCAATAAAATTAAAAAAAAACAACAACAACTAAGAATTGATCTACCAAATGATCCAGCAATCCCTCTACTAGGTATTTACCCCAAAGACTGGAAAACCAATATCCAAAAAGATATTTCTACACCAATGTTCAAAGCAGCATTATTTACAGTGGCCAGAATATGGAAGCAACCAAAGTGTCCTACGATGACTGGCTAAAGAAGCTGTGGTATGTATGTATATGTATGTATGTATATATATACATACATATAAATATATATACACAGGCACACACACACACACACACACACACACACACACACACAATGGAATATTACTCAGCCATAAGAAAAGATGAAATACTGCCATTTGCAACAACACAGATGGACCTTGAGATAATAATGCTTAGCTAAATAAGCCAAACAGAAAAAGTTGAAAATTACATGATATCACTTATCTGTGGGATATAAACCTAAAAGCAACAAATGAACAGGACAAATTCATTTATATGGACTATAGACTAGTGGTTACCAGAGGGTATGGGGTGGGGAAGGAGCAGGGAGGAAGACAGTTAAAGGGGTCAAATATAGGGGAGTGGGGAGAGCGAAGTGGGTAAAGGGGATCAAATATATGGTAGCTGAAGGAAACTGGACACAATAGAATATAAAGATGTCAAATGATAATGTATACCTGAAAATTATATAATTGTATTAACCAATGTTACCCCAATAAACTTAATAATAAAAAGTAAAATAATAAAAATAAATAAAAAATAATTTAAAACAACATAATGGAGAATATTACTACTTATAAATATGCACGCATTGTGGCCAAATCTATAATTCAAATTTACTGCTTTCAGAAACAAAAAATAATAAAAGTAAATGAACAATTTAACTTAAGAAATAAGGAAAACACACAATTAAAAGCGTTTTTAAAAATTGAAATAATAACAATAACAGAAGTAATTATTTATAAAAAATAGTATAATTTACCAATAAATTCAAAGGCTTAATTTGAGAGAAAAATAAAAATATAAATAAAATAACAAAGAGAAAGAGATGGAAAGACTAGTCAAGATGGTGTAGAAGGTAGAGGCTGTGCACACCTCTTCTCATGGCCACACCAAAATTATAACAAAATTACAGAGCAACCAGCATGTGGAGTCACCTGAGGTCTGGCTGAACAGAAGCCCTACAACTAGGGACAAAAATAACAGGTCAAACTGGTAGAAGGGACAAAGACGTGCAATGGTCCAGTTCGAAACCCGTGTAGCAATCAAAAATCTGGAGGGCTATCTTGGCTGTAGAACCTCCTCCCCAACCTGAGGAACAAGGGGTCCCAGCCATTCACTGGGATCCCTAGTTCAGCGTTCTGGTGCTGGAAAGAGACTACCCGTAATGCCTGGCTGTAAAAACCAGAGGAGTGTGCGGCTGCGTAAGTTGCAGACATCCCTCTTAAAGGGCCCACACCCAGCCTTACTCACTGATAGACTCACTCACTCTGAGCTACAGTGCTAGGGCAGGAGCTTGAAAGGTGCCAGGGACATATAGGGAGGCGCTGAGTTGTTGAGCTTCAGGGCAAGGGTTGGAAGGGTGGCTTTCTCCTGGACATAAGTGCTGGCAGTATCCATTTCCCTTTGTTGAGCCTCCCCAATCCCAGCCCATGGACACAGGCAATGCCATACCTGGATGACACAGGTTGCTCCATCTAGGTGATTCCCTGAGACTCTGCCTCTCCCAACTTGCAGGCCCACCCAAGCTCTTCCAAAGGTTTATTCTATACAAATGGGCTGTCTTTGCTCCTGCTTCAGCCTTTTCTAAGATCTCTCAAAGGCTCACAAAATTTAAAGCAGCAGCATCTGGACTTAGCATGCCATATACCTCTTTCTGAGCAGCCCCAAGCCCCGCTCGGCTTGATTTCTGACTTGGCCCCTTGAAGTACTTATAAGCCCAGCACAGGTGGCAGCCATCTGTGGATTGCTTAGTGACTCACACCAGATGGCCCTGGAGGTTCACAGGCTGCAGCTGAATCTGACCTGCATCTAGATTGTGCCACTGGGCCCCATAGCACACCTAATATATATATTTAGCCACTCTACTAAGACCAGGAGACTTAAGAGCCCTACTAAATACATAAAAACAGACATAGGAAGGCAGCCAAAATGAGGAGACAAAGAAGCATGTTCCACATGAAAGAACAGAACAAAACTCCAGAAAAAGAATGCATTGAAATGGAGACAAGCAATCTATCAGATGCAGAATTCAAAACACTGGTTATAAGGATGCTTAATGAATGGAGGGGAAGAGTAAATGAAGTCAGTGAGAACTTTAGATAGAAAACATACAAATGGAGATGAAAAACATAATAAATAGGGAACCAGCCAGAAATAAAGAATAAAGTACCTAAGATGAAGAGTACAAATCAGAAATAATAGAGGATGGGGTAGCAGAGGGCATCCAATCAGAATAGCAACAAGAAAAAAGAATGCAAAAAAATGAAGATAGTTTAAGGAGCATCTAGGATTAATATCAAGAGAAACAATACTTGCATCCTAGGGTTACCAGAAGGAGGAAAGAGAGAACAAGAAATTGAAAATCTATTTGAAGAAATAATAAAGGAAAATTTTCCTAACCTGGTGAAGGAAATGGACATAAACCCTGGAAAATTCAGAGTCTCAAAGAAGATGAACTCAAAGAGGCCCATACCAAGACACATCATAATTAAAATGTCAAAGGTTAAACAAAGAGAGAATCTTAAAAGCAGCAAGGAAAAAGCAATTAGTTACCTACAAAGGAGCTCCCATAAGACTGTCAGCTGCTTTCTCCGCAGAAACTTTGTAGGCCAAAAGGGCTTGGCACAAAATATTCAAAGTGATGAAAACCCAGGACCTACAACCAAGATTACTTTACACAGCAAAGCTATCATTTAGAATCAAAGGAGAGATATAGAACTTCCCAGACAAGAAACAGCTAAAGGAGTTCATCACCACCAAGCCAGTATTACAGGAAATTTTGGGGGGACTCCTTTAAAAGAAAAAAAAATTATGTATCAAAAATATTTTTTAAAAAATGGCAATAACTACATATCTATTAATGAGTACTTCAAATGAAAAAAAAAAATCAAATGCTCCAATCAAAGGATAGGGTGGCTAAATGAATAAGAAAACAAGGCCTTTACATAAGCTACCTAAAAGAGACACTTCAGATTAAAAAGACACACACAAATGGAAAGTAAAGGGATGGAAAAGATATTTCATGGTGGACCTAGAGAGTATTGTTCTGAGTGGAGTAAGTTAGAAAAAGAAAAATGTCATATGATTTCATGGATATGTGAAATCTAAAGAATACATACATACATACATACATACATACATACATACGGAAACAAATTCATAAATACAGAGAACATTTGAGGGTTACCAGATAGGAGAGGGGTTGGGTGAAATTGGCAAAAAAGGGAGAAGGAATTAAGAAGTACACATTGAAAAAAAAAGAGAGAGAAAGAAAGCTCACATGCACAATATTAGAAATGGTGGGAAAAGGACAGAAAAAGAAGATGGAAATTTTTTTAAAAAAAATAGAGCATTATATATTTTTAAAAGTCCATATGCATATATTTAGAAATTTTAAGGAAATGGGAAGCTCTAAAAAACAAATATAAATTATCAAAAATGATCCAAAACTAAATGAGAAATTTTAAAATTTCACAGAGAAAAATTTGAACATTGTCAAAAAAATTAAGTCCAAAAAAGATCATAGGTCCAGATAATTTTCCAGCTGAGTTCCTTTAAATCTCTTGAGGTACTTCAACTACCTTCTGAATGGCTGAAAAATGAGTACAAAATAAAGGAAAACCATAAATCAACTTTACATATCAATGCAACTGTCTGTGAAATTGAATCTACATATATACAAATAAATATATAATATAGGTAAATACTCGTCCGTGAATACAAGGAATGTTTAATATTGCAAATCTATTAAAGTATTGTGGTACATCAATAATTTATAAAAAGAAAAATTACATTATTATCTGAACGGAAGCAGGAAAATTGTTTGATTAAATCAACATCTCATTGTTGGGGGGAACATATTCTCTTAGTAAAAATAAAAATTAAAGCATATTTCTTTAACATGATAAAAATTATATATGTCAAGCCAAGACCAGACACTATTTTTTATGATTCATTTTTGAGACATTTCTATTATATTTAGGAGCAAAATAATGCTTGCCATGTTTGCCATTATTTTGTCACCATTTCTAATTTCTAATTTAGTAAAATTATAAAAAAGAAAAATATGAGAAAATAAATTATCATAGATAAATATATACACATGTATTTTATACATAACCATACATAGATATAGATAAAATTCATTATTTTCAAAGATCAACAGGAACTATTAGAACCAATAAGAGAGCTCAGCAAAGTACATGATTACAGAATAAATATGCATAAGCATTAGGTTTTATACACCAGGAAAAAAACCTGGTAAGTTAATGTGGAAAAAATTCATTTATAATAGTAACGAACAATGTAAAACATTCTGTGAAGAAAATTACTAAGTTTTTCTGTTAAAGAAAGTTTGAATAACAAAATTATATCATAAATATACATGAAAATTAAAAGCAAAATTATTTTTCATTTTAATGAAATTCTAATTAAAACTGCAATAAAGTTTTTGAGGTACTCACTAAAATATATTTCATCATAAGAATATAGGAGGAAAACATCTACTTTTTAAAAGATGAGTACTATATATTTTCAGCCACATAAGTGTGACACAAATGAAGAATTAAAAGACATTAATGAGGAAAAAAATTGACAAACTCAGAATATGTACTGTTGATATGATAAAAGAAGCATTTGGAACCAGTGCGAGACAGGAATTTTATTTAATAATTAATACCAAAACAATTGTTTAAACATTTTAAACAATAAATTAGATCTCTACTTCATACCACACACAAAAATAAATTCCGAAATGTTCACAAGCTAAATCTAAGAAACTAAACCATTGAAGAAAATAGAAGTGAATAGCTATCTGATCTTAGAGTAGGGATGGTCTTTGTAATCATAAGAGCAAATGAAGGAACAATAAGTGAAAAGTCTGATTGACTTTACTATATAGGATTTTTAAACTTCAGAACACCTAAAAATATCATAAACAAAATTAAAAGATTAGTTACAAAATAAGAAAAGTATGGGTAACCTGTATACTAGATGATGGGTTAATACATTTCAAAAATAATCGAGAGTTCCTATAGTTTAGTGAACACACCGATAGACAAATGAGCAAAGGGCATAAATAATCTAATTTGTAAAATAGAAAATGAATGGAAAACACTAGATAAAATAGTCAATCTCATGTAAAATCAAAGAAATGTAACATCACACAATAATGAGATTGCATGGTTCATGCAGCAAATTAGCAATGTTGTTTGTTTTCGTTTTGCTTTGTATTGTCTTGTACCCAGGTTAGCGAAGTGCTACAGAAGGGCCATCAATTTCTGATGAGAATGTAAATTGGTGCTACAATTCTGGAAGGCCATTTGGAAACATAGATCCAGTGCCTTTAATCAGGTCATGCTTTTTAGGAAATAATTCTAAAGAAATAATTAGAGATGTGCACAGGGATATTTGTGCAATGATGTTCATCACAGTGATATTTATCACTCAAAATAATTAGCGGCAACCTAAATACCCAACAGTAGGGGACTGCAGCAATAAGTCATAGGTTAAATAATCTGCAGTACATACGTATGCTGTAATAGCTATTAAAATCATGAACAAAAGATTATTTAATACAATAAAAAATTCTTCATAGTATAATGTTAAATAAATGAAGCCAACCCATGTATGCAGTGTAATTACCTACTGGTTTACGAAAAAGACTTAGAAAACAAAAGAACATGCCATATTTTTAATTTTGATGGTAGCTTTCTTTTCCACAGCTCTAGTTTTTACAATGAAAATACATTATATTTATAAATAAGAGAGAATATAATAAATCTTCAAAATTCACTCATTTAACATTTTGAAAAGCACAATGTTCTCTAAGGTTAGCATCTTAGCAACTCTTCTAAATAATCCATTGTTCCTTCAAATAGATTGAAGTCATTTGTCTGGAATTCCAAAAGCTGACAACAACCAATTCAGACCTTCTGGTGTTCTTTCTCTCAGATTTAAAGGACAGAAATCATTATGTAAAAATAATAGCAGGAAAAAAAGCATACAATGGAAGTTTTGATTCACATTTTGAAAGAGAATATGTAACAAATAAAGTTGAGTGGCAAAAATTAATTAATTAATTAATTAATTAATTCCCAATGTCACACTGTCAATAGGCTGATTATATTGGAGATAAAATTTCTCTTCAAATATACTTGTCAAAATATAATGTTGCAAAGAGAAACAGATAAATGAGGACAAGCCCCCATCAATCCCAGAGGAACTGTGTGCTGCCTTCCTTCCATTTGAGAGCTGCCAGGAGACAGGACAATTCGGTGTGCAGAGCTGCTCCAATCACCATCTTGCAATTTTAGATTCCATCTCCAAGTTGGGAGTGATTAGTTCTCAGAGTAGCAGGGCTCCAGTTATCAGGAAACCAGTTATCCAGAATCTTCAAGATTTGAACAGCCTCGAACACAAAATAGAGAAAGGAAGAAACTTGGAGGCAAAGGAGATGAGGCTGAACAGGTGGAAGGTGAAGAGTTGAGTAAGGCAATATCCATGACAGATAAAAGGACTCTGAACTCCTCTGAAAGAGAGTAAAAGAGTGAGGATCACACCTGGGTTTCTCAGCTGTCAGGGGGAGGGCTCTGTGCTTGTAGGCATTATCTTACTAAAGCTTCTCGATGGTTGTAAACAGTCAAGAGATGAGAGTTGAAGGAATTTATTCAAAGTCACAAACCAGGAATCGATGAGCAGGATTTGAATGCAAATCCGCTTGGCTGCAAAGTGCCAGCTTGTTTCACTGCATCCTTGCTGGGCAGCAGCCTACATGGAGCCCAGGAGTAAGAAGCAGTTCAGAAATCCTCCCTTTGCAGGGGCTCTCAGGACAGCTTTCTCTCATCTCTTTTTATCATCCCCCAACTTTTCTCTGCTTTACTGCAAGTGTCTTGTGTCTCCTAGCTTGCCTTTCATATCCCCCTTATCTGGATAGCTACCCTCTCATAATTTTCTCTCCGTAACACATTCTTTCTCCAGGTTGTGTACCCTCCTCCCACGCAGCCAAACCTGCTGATCCCCAGTATCTAAGGCCCTTTTCCTTGACCTTTCCTCTTCCACTCTTGATGTACCCCAACAACACTCTGAACTGCACAATGTGTAGAAGCTCTTGTACTGCAGAACATTTAAAAAAAAAATTCTAAACTTTTAGTAGAATGTACAATTTACTAAATGAAAAAGATTGACACATGGATATAACTACAGAAATAGAGACCATCCAAAAGGGTGGAAGGGGGAGTACCAAGATCAAATAAATTTAGGACACAGAATATACTCTATCACCTCTTTGCCGTGCATATGAATCTTAGGTTCGAAGTCTTCCAGTTAAAAGATCATTTTTGACCTAAATTTCTTTGAACACAGAAGTCTTTTTGCAGGACAGTTGTTAATATTTCATAGGATACTACAGTAATAAACATAAGACACAGTTTGAGAAAGGCTGATATGTGCTGGTGTACCTGATAGTGTAAATAATAGTATGCAAGAGAGGCTGAGCAGCATGCCTGCTGTGGCCGAGCTCTCAACTTCCTCTTCTTTAGTTGTCTAGTCTGACTCTGCCCCTGCACAACTTAGGGCTGTCCCAGCCCCCATCATGAATGGGCAGAGTGGTTTAGATGCCAAAGACACAAATTCAGTCCTCTGTGATGGGGACAAGTGGTTACCTTCTCTGGACAAAATTGAAGATCATGATGCCTACATTTGCAACATGCCTGGCATGGCCAGGACCACAAGAATATTCTCTCTCTCTCTCTCTCTCTCTCTCTCTCTCTCTCTCTCTCTCTCTCTCTCTCTTTCTCTCTCTCTCTCTCTCTCTCTCTCTCACACACACACACACACACACACACACGCAAAGGTCTGACTTATCTATACTGAATTGGTCTCACTCCTCTATCATGGTCAATATACTTATTGCAGAGAGTCTTCAAACTCCCTGTCTAAAATTGCTTCAAGTTTAGCCTTGCAAGCACTAACTTCAGCAAGTGTTAGTCTATTTCTTGAGCTATTTTCATTTTCCATTTGTTAGTGACAGATGCATGCAATTACTGGAACTTCAGGAACAACATTTCCTTCCAAATCTCTGCAAATATCGGCGACAGAACACCTTCTCTTCTTGGCTGCTACGTGGGATGGAGGATTAGAGTTATTGACAGTCCTACCTTTGATATAAGAGAACAGCTTCCAAGCTGAATTTTCCTGAAAATCTCTTCCCTTCTTAGGATTTTTTTGCACTCAGTTATTATGCCTCATGTCATACTCTCAAACCCTCCTTCTTCTCACTAGTTTCATGTAAAGCTGTGTTTCCTGCCTTATTGGGTTTGCTGTGTTATCCTTCGGAGGCCAGGTGTCCTGGCACATCTGTTCTATTCACAACAGGCTCAGGCGTCAGTCAGTTAGCTTGCAAGGTGCAGTAACTCATTTGCAATCCAGATCAAAAGAGTCGCCCTTTGGGCTTAGAGGAAATAACACTGAAAGTAATTACCCAGAGAGACTAGAACTTGAAAATACAATCGCATTTTTCTTGTTACTTATTAAAACAAATGAGACCACATCTGGCTCTCTCATGCTCCCCAAGTCCTGGCATTTTCATTTCTGCATAGAGTCACTAAGCACACCACTGCATTCTCCTCTTGCTCGGGAATGGGGAAATACCATTTCCTGACTTAAGACTAGTGCTTGAAAACTCCAATCATAAAGAAGCTAAGGAGGAGTTACCAGGAACTGCCTGAATGAGCCCCTGGGGCTTTGTCCGCCAACCAGGGCATCTAGGGTTGACAGTTTACTGCACAAAGGAATGGGAAGCAACTCCCCCTGAGGGCTTGGCCCCAACATTCTTGGTCAGTAGTGGGGAAGTAGGGGTTGGAAGACAGAGACTTGAATGAAAATGCCTGTCCCACTATGTATTGGCCATGGGATCCTAAACAAGCCTAGATCTAGGAAAGAATGGCCTTGGAAATGTCTGAGCTTCTTTTCTCCTTTTGAAATCGCTCACAGGTTATCCAACATATGCAGCCACGGCCACAATAGGGAGCACTAACTTATAAGATCATTACAAGGGGAAAAGTTCTAGTCAAAACATGGCTTAAGCTCTGTGCTGCCTACCAAGATCCCAGGAGAGGCTGGGTACTGACTCAGTCACCCCTCATATTCCACAGGGAGGAGCATGCAAACTTGGCAGACAGGAAGTACCAGGTCAGGATGACAGCTTGGACCCACCCCTGGCTGAGCTTTGCATTCAGGAACGAGACTGACCTCTGACAACAGAGTTACCCTTAGGAGCAGCCCATGAGCTGCTTCTTGAAACATTATTCCAACCCATTCCTTTCTCCCACACATCACCCAGTCTGAGGACTCATCAGTTCTCACCTGAACCTCTAAAGAGCTCCTTAACTCCAGCCTCACTCCTCTCCAGGCCTCCATCCCTCGGCTGCCAAGGTGAAGTTTAAATAAGAATCTGGTCAAGCTAACATTGCGACACAGTGTCATCATCTCCCACAAGAACTAATGAAATGGTCTTCCCCGAGACCTACCCATACTACCCCCCATTCATTCCAGAATCCACACTCCACACAACAACTAAATAGTAAATGGAAAAACAAATTAGATCCGGCATTTCCCAGTTCAAACAAACACCATCAAAAACTCTCAGAAAAGAATTCAGATTATAGGACCCTGTATACCAGGGGTCCCACACCCCCGAGGCCACAGACTCTGCTGGTTCTCTCTTTAATGTATTAAAATAATTTTGGACATGTACTTACTATATATGTTGGGGTATTTTGAAATATTATTCTTTGACACACAACTAACACACAACTATTCCATATTCTCACAGTTCTACAGTATTTGCTCCCTTTGCAACATGCCTTTTTTCAGTCTCACCTTCTATACCCCTTGCCTTTATTCCCCCACTCATTTCCCTCCGAGTTATCCCCTACTAATCCCTATAGGCTAAACTCAAATGTCAATTCCTTAGGAAGCCTTTCCTGACACACTCTAACAGATACAGAGTGCTAAGAGAGAGAGAGAAAGAGAGAGAGAGAGAGAAAGAGGGCTCGCTACACTTCCTAAAATACATACCTTTCTCTCAGGAAAAAAAGGAAATATAATGAAATGGGAGAGGTCCGCCAGGCATGTGCAAAGGCTTAGACTAGCATGAGTGCCCTTCAACTGAGAGAGGAGTTACCCAACTGAGAGAGGAGTTACCCAGCTCCTCTATTAGAGATCTGCCAGAAGCAGAAATGCTTCTGGACAATCTCCACTCTTCGGAATCCAAGCTCATGCTTCAAATAGTAGATACATTAGGTACTTTTCTTCCATGAAGGCAGTTCACTTGTAGTGTTCAGCATAGCAGAGAGGTTGAGTGCAGAGACTCTGAAGCTAGTCTTCCCAGATTCAAACCTGGCTCTGCTCCTTATTAGCCAACTTATTTAACCTTCCTAAGCCACAGTTTTCTACTCTGTAGAACAGAAATAATAATAATAGTGTACTTTAGTCCTCATAGACTACCATAAGAATCAAATGGATTACTATAACTAGAGTGCTTGAAAAATGGGAATGATAGTAGTAAACTTATCCTCATAGGCTGTTTTAAGAATCAAATTGATTAATATAGTTAGAGCTCATAGAAGAGTAACTAACATGTGAATGCTCCTTTGGTACTATGGTTTTTATTTCAGTCTCATATAAACCTCTTGGACTCACCTGTTCTCCAAGTCTCCTGGAGCTGCAGAGATGAAACTTGGGACACTGGAAATATAACTGACTAAGTGGATAGGAGTTACTGCAGCAGCAATGGAGACAAGACCATACATTCCTATTCTAAACTTATTGTAAACAATTGGGAATCCTGAGTGCCTAAAATAGTACTTGGCACTGAAGGTATTTGATAAATGTTGCATCCTCCCCCTGCCATCCCTGTCCTACCTATTCCCAATCCCAACCTTAAATTTACAGTCAAGTAAAATGTGGGATGCTTTCAATGCTTTTGTATAACAGTGACTCAGGGGTAAAGGGCTGTTTCTGATCATTATTCATCTTTTCATTACTGTCGTGTGTTTTATTGGTTTTGCATTGAAATACTTTTTTCAACATTTTAAAATGAGACTTTTGCTTCAGCTGATTCCAGATCCTAGCATCTATTGAAGTACAAACAATTGAGTGGGTTTCTTTTTCTTCCTAATTTTAATTTTAAAGATCAATAAGTCATCTGTGATGCCTTGAAAAGATATTAAATAACACAATCGGCATGGATTTTACTATGAAGATGATATTTCCACAGTGTCTGCTCAAAATTACAGAATTGGTAAGATCTTGAGGTACTGGGCTTTCTGGAAAACCTCCCATTAAGATGTAGAATAGAATTAAAAGGGCCTACAGAAAGCACCCAGGCCAGCAAAATTTTTGCATGACAACAAATTCAAGGAAAATTAATAGAGTTACTGAAAATTACTTTCTCTTCCATTCAAAATAAAAATAGCTTTTGAAATAACTTTGGAACAATCCGAATTTTACCTACTATTTAATGAATAGAAGAACATCAATCAGACATAATGTTGCTTTTGGCCACTAAAATATTTATATCTGGGCTGTGGAAGAAGAAACAATGGGAAGCCGGCTTTCTGGGAAGGCAGCTTTCTAATCATTCTCCATGGACATAGATGGAGGCCTGATGCAGAAGCCAGGTCCTTAGAGAGTAGGCAGCCCATGCTGGGAGGACGGGGGGTGACGGTGCAGGGGGATCTGGAAGTCTGAGGCTTGAGGCTTAGAGAAGCATGTGCTTCATCTGAATTTTAAAGCCATTAGGGGACAGACACAGAACAGATCCAGCCCTCCTGATTTCTCGCCCAGTACTCTTCCTATATTCCATTCTAGAGGTAAAACCTAAGAATCTCTATTATCTGCTACCAGGATGAATGTTGCTCTAGGCAGCCCCCTTGGGCTGACTAGGTCTGCAACTGTGGGTCTGGGCTGAGGACAGCATCCCCCTGAGCTGTCCCCGAAAGACATGTTGCCTCTGTAACTTCAGAAGATCCATGACCGGCAATGAATTCAGTGGCCCCCACACTTCTGGCCACTGGGTTTGCAGATAGAGGGGAAAATTATACATATACACTCACATTTTATTTAAATCTGGTTCTGCCAACTCACTGAATGACGCTTTCTGACCCTAAAGCACTCTCAACTGTACACATGGCAGGATAATATGTAGCCTTCCTATATCTACTCCAACTTTGGTAAACCATCTCCCACATCAAAAGTGACCTGAGGCCACTTACTAGATTGCCGCTATCCAGTGCCTTCCCTTTGACGGAGTTCTGCCTTCACCCTACAGTTCACTTTCCTCCAGATCAGCCTGTGGCTTGGGAGGAAATGTTGTCTAAAACTGTCAGTTCCTCTGAGCACTCAGCTCTGCCAGCATGAGGCAAGGTGTGGGAGTCAGGACTCTGACCATTCCTGGGTAGCTGAGACAACACTGACATCTTGTGGTCTGGAATTCTGCCTTCTCCATGCATCACAGGCCAATGCCACACCCAGGCCTGCAAGGGGAGCCTTTCCCAGCCCTACAGGTGAGAGTAGATCAACCCTGTGCAAACCCAATCCTGTGCAGAGGGCTCACAGACCATCAGGACAACCTAGTAACCAACAGCATACATACAGTCTGAGACAGCATCAGACCTGCCATATACACAGGCTCCAACCCAGTCAGCAAATAGTGTGCAGTACCGTGGGCAGCTCCAGAACTAGGCAGGAATAGGAAGCATGCAGGTAATTACAATCCAAATAGCGAAGTGCCATTAAGGTTTATGGGACCTCAGAGGAGGGAAAACAAACGGCCTAAAGATAAGGTAAAACTTCAGAAGCAACATTGGGTCAGAATCTCCAAGAATCCTTTGGAGTCAGTAAGGAAGAAAGATAAGGAGTGAGCAAGTCAGAATCTCCAAGCTTTGCAGAATAGATTCATTTTAGAGACGGAGTACTAAACTGAGAGATTTCTTTAAAAATATAGAGGGTAAATGCATGTAGTTTCCTCAGGGAGAGGCAAGAGTGGCGGATGGGGGCGGAGAAGAAAAAGGAGAGAGCCTTGAATGCCAGGATAGAGTTCAAACTACTCAATTCCTGGGAATCACATTATAAAGTTGTATCTAAGAAGAAATCATCTGGAAGAGATAAAGCATGAACTATGTATGTAGAAAAACAACTGGAAAGATATTCACTGTAATGTCAGCAGTGGTTATCTCTAGGGCAGAGGACCACATGTGTTTATTTCTGCCCCTTTTCTTTTTTCTTTCTTTCTTGCTTATCTAATTTTTCTACCTTAATGAATATTTTTTATAATGAAAGAGATAATAGAGCAAGTTATTATATGAAGCATGTGAATGGTGAGGTTTTGAAGGTGCCTGCTAGCTTGCACTCTGATGGTCAGTCTCATCCATGAGGAAGCACCTCCACCAAAGGGGGTAGAGAGGAGATCATGTAACAGTCAGATCAGAGACCCAGGATCTGTCACACTGGAAGGAACCTTGAGAACCTACCCAATTCCATACTTCAGACAAGGGAAGCAAGGTCTGCCGAAGGGGTAGTGGCTGACCCAAGGACATACAGACCCTGCCAGACATCAAGATTCAAGCTCAGCTCCTGCTTTACTCTCCACAGCTCCTCCCTCTTCCTCTCACCCTCACTACCTCCCATAATCTGCATGGCCAGACACTCCAGGAGGCCCCACAAGTAGTTGCTGAACCCAGGCGGTGTCAGCGGGTCTGCCTTTTCACGGGCCAAGGTCAAGGTCCCTATATCACACTAGTACATACTGTAAAGCCCCATCTGAAAAAGGAAATAACTGAATAGTAGGATTTTCATATGATTGCACCCAACAGTTCTCAGAGTGTGGAGGTGGGAGCCACGGAGTTCTCCACAACTTTTTCAGTGGGGCCAAAAACTATTTTCATAAAAATACTAAAGTACAATTGGTTTCTTCACTCTCATTATTGAGTGAATGTACAGAGGACTTTTCCAGAGGCTACCTGACATGCAATGTCACAACAAGTTGAACGGGGCTCCTGAAATGATTTCTGAATGATGAAAAGGCAGGCATGAACTTGATTATATTGAATCTATTCAATTGAATGCAAAGGCATAGATGAGAACCCAGCTGTCATTTGTCCAGGTAGACATTAAAGAAAGTTGCAAAAATATAACAAATACCACTCTTTTTTTATTCTAATTTTTATTTAGAAAATGTTATTTTTAAATGTTATGCTTACAGTTTTTTGTTTTGTTTTAATTTTATAAATAAATACTTTAAATTTTCTTATTTCTAATTTATAAGATGGTAAAGATTGATATAATCCACATAAACTAAAACTCTGTGGAATCTCCACTCATTTTTAAGAGTGTGAACAGGTCCTGAGTTCAAAAACTTTGAAAACCTTTGATTCAACTTTCCACCTTATCATCCTATATATACCCAGCTCTTTCACCATCACCTGGCAGGTTAGCCACCGCAGGGAGTAGTCCTCCTCTCTCATCTTTTGTGTTCTCAAAGGCACGGCTAGCATATTTCTCTCTCCCTTTCTCTATCTCTCTCTGTCTGTCTCTCTCTCTGTCTCTGTCTCTGTCTCTCTCTCTTTCTCCTCACTCCAAGCTTATACCCCCCTCCCCCAGAGGCTGTACCCCTGGCCCCAAGCAGGGCTAAGCTGACACTATTCTGTGCACAGGATGTCTTTCTTCCTCTGTCCTGCTTTATTGCCACCTATTGCAGTCTTTGAGTCTGTGTCCTGCAAGATACCTGTCTTCCCTCTATCCAAGTGCTTCTAAAAGAGCATTTCTCCCCAAATTTGGCCCCTGAACCTCTTTAATGGGATCACAGACTGAGAAGCCTGATAGAATAAAGTTCACACCTGCCTTTCTATCATTCAGCAACCATTTCAGGAACCCCAACTCCATGTCAGATGCTTAGGCTCTAAAGATGAGTAAGACGTATTCCCTCGGCCTGCTTACAGTTTCCAGAGAAATAAAGAAGGAGCTAATAGCTCTATCTAGGAAATCAGGGAAACGCTTCACAGAAGATGTAATATTTGACACAGCTCATAGAAAATGAAGAAGCATTTACTGGGTGAAGAACTGAAGATATTTTCCTCTTGAGGGAAGAGTGTTTTCAAAAGCACACAAATGTGAAAATGCACGCCATGTCTAGGGAGCTGAGTAGATCAATGTGGGTACATTACAGTGTGTGAGTGTGTGTGTGTGCATGAGAGCATGCATATATGGCTGTGCATGCATGTGTCTGTGCCTATGTGCATGTGCCTGAATGCATACATATGTGTGATTGTGTGTGTACATGTATTGACTGCATGCTTGTACATGTGTATGTCCGCATGTGTGTTTTTGTGTAAACATTGTGATGATGAGATGAGTGTCTCAGGAGAGAAAGGGGGAAGTGGGAGGAAAGAGAATTGTTTAGACGAGTTACATATGGTATCTTATTTAGTACGCACTACAACCATGTGTACAGTAACCATGGGTGTTACTATGCACATTCTACAGAAAGGATTAGTAAACTCAGGCCACACCCCAATGCCCTGGCCCCAGGGACCTGAGACTGGGTAGCGGAGAGTCCAGAAGCCCAGCTCTTCCCGTATGCCCACCTCTCAGGTGGATCTCACTGAATCCCTGAAGGTATGAAACTCCCTGAGAACCTCAACAAATGGTCCCATATAGTTCTTCCAGCACATCCCAGGGCAACTCTGCACATCTGCCACCGAGGCAGAAATGAATACTTATTACGAAGCTTTTCTTGCGATTAAGAGAGCCAATAATAAAACACAAAACCAGAATTCAGTGTTTTGGAATGACCCATTAGGGAATAAAGTGGGAAGTCAAGGGTCTGAAGAAGCTAAGAAAGACCATCAAATGCTCAACAGGGCTGCTGAGAATTTGGTTTCACTACACACAGAAATATTCAGAGGTCAGGCACAATGAGGCTCGTTGACTTGGGCTCTCCTGCCTCCTCTGTTCAATCTGGCTAGTAAATAGTGGTGATTCAAACTTCAGTGCATCCTTCCATCTACTTCAGCTAATTGAAAAAGGAGCACTCCTCCTTGTAACAGGTATTAGGGTGTGTTTCCTGTGCCAGACACTGTTCTGAGGCCTCATATCTTCTCTTAGTTAAGCCATATACATTTTCTATCATCTATACTATATTTCTTATATCCATGCTTTATACAATAAAATTGCATCTTATATCATGTTATATATTTCATGTACATTTATTTTCTATATTTAAATATTACATGTTATATATCCTCTGTTGCCTATTATATAATTTATTTATATTTTTAGTATAACCATTTGAATTGGTTAGTTATCTCTCCATTTTCCAGATGAGAAAACTGAAGCCCACTTACTGTTTGTAAGTGACAAATAGTATGTAAATCTGCATCTTCCTACAACCTGTAATTGTGTCTATTTCTCTGCGTCAGCTTTTTGGGTTGGTCTCATTCCCAGCCACAACCAGGATGTGACCAGAGGCTTCCAGGGCATCCCCCACTGAGCCCCATGCCTGACTCAGGCGGGTGAAGCCACCATTGCCTTTCTTCACGGCCTGAGGGGAGTGGCAGCTCTATGGATATATTTTTAAATCCTGATCTCAAATCACTCAACAAATTGTGGCTCATCCAGAAATAGAATATTATGGAGTCCTTAAAAAACATATTTACAAAGTGTTTTTATGGCCATGGATATAAATGTTCATATGTAAAAAATAAAAGTAATAATACTAATATACACAAATTTGTATTCATAGTATGAGAGTAACAATGTTAAAAAAAAAAATCATAGAGAAAAAGGCCAGAAAGGAAAGTCATCAAAGGCTAACAGTGGTTATTTCTGGATTATGGGTTTATGGGTGCCTTTTTTCCTTCTTTTAACTTTTCTGTATTTCACAATTTTTCACAATAGACATGCATCGCTTTACAATGAGGAGGGAAAATATTTAAAACCTGACCATGTCTTGAAAGCTGTGAAACACTGCTTTTCCTCTGCACTTCAAAGGGCCCCAGGGCTGGAACACTCTGGAGAGTCCGCCAGAGCCTCTGAGCGAGCTCCCCGTTGGGAAAACATGGCTGCCCTGCGTGGGCATCTGGGTTTGATGTCTCTGCCCTCCTGTTCTCCATTTTCACTTCACCTGAATTTTCCTTAAGAATCGGACTGTAGCCTGAATCCGTCCTCTCCAGCCAGTCTGTACAGCTCAGCTCCGCAGCCGCCCAACCAAACACTGAGCCCTGACTGCTCTCTAAAATCAGCCTGCCGGGTGACAGTCTTCTCCTCTGGGGGCCTTAGAAAACCCAAACCCCCTTTGACATGTTTACAACACTCTCAGAGTGTCCCTTGCCGTCACCCAAAACTACATGTGAGGTTATAGCAACTGCCCCAGTCCACTCACTTCTTCCTTCCACAAATATTTAATCAGGTCAAGTTACTAGAGGAGGTCTGGTTCCATTGGAGAGAGACTCATGACCACACATTGGATTAGGGGAGGGCTCTGTGCTGTGTCTAGTGGGTTGGCAGAGGAGCAAGCAGCATCTGTGTCTGGGGAAGGCTGGCCAGAACCAATTGTGTCTGAGCTGGATTCCTGAAAGATGAGAAGTGATTGGACAGAAGAGAGGTAGGTCAGCATTTTATGCAAAACAAATGGCATGAACAAAGAAGCAGACACAAAATCAGAATGTCTGAGGTCTTTAAGGGGAGGTAAGATGGTTAGAGCTGAACTGCCAGCCCTGTCTGCAGTGCTGAGGGATTAGGAGTCTCTCCTTTTAACAAACGGAGCCAGCTGGGTGGATAAGCAGAAGAACTACAACCAGGCTTGCTCTTAGGGAGATGACTGTGGCCCACAAGGAAAGAGAACTGAAGGCAGAACACCCATGGGGGTTGCACTGGATATTTTGTCTGCCCGGGCCCCTACCACTGTAACAGAAATCTGTTATAGAATAAGAGTCACATATTTATTCTGCTCTGGTCCAGAAAGGAGAAATGACACAAATGGGGTACATTCCAGGCCCTTTCACAGTCCCAGCTTGGCTAGAGAACCTGACCTGAGCTGGCTAGGGATTCCTAACCCTAGCAACTTGGCATTGGGAAACTGAGAAGTTTAATTCTACCTCCCTTGATGACGCTGGTCTATGGTTATGAATATGAGAAGCTGATGGTCTTACTTGCCAGGCAGACTAGAGCACAGAGGGAGCTATTCTGCAAGGAATGCAGAAAACAAGAGAGAAACAGAGAAGTCACAACTGAAGACTGCATAGCCCAATCTCTGCTTCCATTCTTGAGACCCAATTTTAGCCTTCCCTTTCCATTCGTGAGGTTGATTTTTTTTTTTTTTTTTGGTTAAGGTTGCAAGTTTAATTCCTGTTACTTACAACTAAAAAGTCCTAATAAAACTTTAAAAAACGAGTTTAAGCCTGACTAAGGCAATGCTGTTGGGTGATAGAAGGACAAATTGAGACCATTTAGATAATGAAATCAACAGACAGGAGATCAGCTGTTTTGTCAATTGGCCAAATTCAATTACTTAGAGAAGGTCTCCCCTTGCATACCCTCCAAAGGCATCTATAGGCTTCAAGAAGAGAGTACATTGGCGCTAACTACCTAAGAGAACAACCTGTCCATAAGCAGGGGCCAAGGCAGCCAAGGGAGGACATGCAGGACTTCTTCTGCATGAGAAGCAAACAGAGAGTCCTGGTGAGCACCTTGGCACCTGCACCCACTAAGAAGATAGTTTGGTAACTAGTACTGTTGAACTACCACAGGCTAAGTTCTCTGGGGCCTTGGAATGAGATGACATCACTATCTTTGTGGAGTAGCAAGTTGCCAGTAGCAAGCTAACATAAAAGCAGGCACCACCACTACTAGAAACAGAAAGAAAGATGAAAGAAATTCCAGGGCAGGATGGAGCTGCATGGATTCACGCATCTCCCACCCCTCCTCCTATGTCTGCAAATGTCACTCAGGAGTCATTTACCCCTTCAATTAAAAACCTCTGTAGTCATATTTTATCTGCCAAGTTCAGTAGCTTCATTTTACAGCTTGGGAAGTTTTCCATATTAAAAAGTAAAATCTTGCCCAGATTTTTTATCTGTTCCAGATTTTCATATTTCAGTGCAGCAGCATATTGGTTGGGCCCATGAAAGAGAACAGGAAGAGGTCTCAGCCAAGCTTTAGCCTGGCACAATTAACATTAGAGCCTTCTGAAAACAGGCTCCGAACTAAAGAAAAGGTGTAGCCTTTCCCAGGTGGTTGGAGTTCTGTCAACTCTGATCCAAATCTGCATCCCACTCACTCCAGAAACACATGGGCCTGAGCGGGGCAGTCGGCCACTGGGAGCCAGTCTTAGGGGGAAGCTGAGCAGGATGAACAGGGTGGCTGTGAGTGGCTGGGGGAGAGAAAGGTACAAGAGAAACCCATTCCTTCTCTGCAAAAGCTTGCCATAACCCCAAGTCCCTCTGTCTCCTAGATTTCTGAACCAAAGCAGTCTCTATATCAGCCAAGACAAGAAGCCTCCCTGTACTCACAAAACCAGACAACAGGGAAGCAGCAGGCTTTCTCCTTTTGACACATCTCAAAGATTCAGGAAATATTTAAACATAAATGTCCTTCTCTAGGCTGGAAATCTCCCTTCTGCCTTGTAGAATAGAAGAGAAAACTTCTAGTGTTCTCTCCTCTCTGGTTTCAGATGGGTTAAGGTATGAGACCCATTCTCCTGGTTTGTGCAGAAATTCCCTTCTGACCTGGGTCCCCAATCCCTTTTCTAATTAGCACTTCAAAACTTTTCAAAAAAGCAACCTCAAGGCTCAGAACAAAAGTAAAGGCACTGGCAGGGTCCACACAGCTGCCAAGACAGCAGAGGGAGAGAAGATGCTGTTGGCCTGATGAAGGTGGCCTCTTCCACCCATAAAAGTGGGCCTCTTTCCTCTACAATTCCACTGAATGTTTATTGAGCACTTACTATGTACCTGGCACCTTCGCCATTCCAACACTTACAACATTGTTTCTTCTTGCACTCCAAAGCAGACAGGGTCAAGAATTTTCAGTACTCAAAGTATCTTTTGCCTTCAAACACCTCCAGTGAGGAATACCTCATCAGGAACAGGAATACATGATCAATATGTTTCTAACTTTGTCCAGAGGTAGTCAAACAGTCAGATTTGTGAAGTCAGCCACAAACAGCCAAGAAAGAGAAGCTGAGGTATATGGTCAGACCTGAGATTGGCTCAAAGAGAGATGCATGCTGGGAGCCCAACTTCCTCTCCAGCCCCAGGGCTGTTCCCACAGATAAGTGCCTCCTTCTAAAAGCTCAGGGGACCCCAAGAAGATATACTGCAGCTCCACCAGCTCTCCAGGTGCTCCAGCCTCTCCTCTGCCCCATTGCAAGTCCCACTCCCACACCTGTGAGGCCTGCACGTAAAGGGTAGACTGGGCCCACAAGGAAGAGGGCCATCAGGCTCTAAGATAGCTTGGCACCTCCGTGGGGTCCCTCTTTCTCTCCCTGCCTTCTTCTTCGAGACACCAGGGCCTCTCCGCAATGCTGGAGCAAGGAGATCCATGGAGCAAGAGCACCACCCACTCTAGAAACACACAAGCTTGAGGGGAACAGTAGGCCTCTAAGAGCCTGAGGCTGAGGAGAAAGCTGAGCAGGTGACTTCGAGACCAGCCTCACCAGGACCCCAGAGGACATGCAACTTCTAGGTGGGCCAATTTCACAGACCTTCTTCAACCTTATTTTTTAAAGGTTTATTCAACATGGTAAAAAGAAGGCAAAACAAATCCTCCATTAAGACCAATCGAATGTTTCCTTCTGTTCCGAATAAGGGGTTCCTTTAATATAGAGAACATCACATAACATTTAGCATATTTAGAATTTCTCTCAATTCACAGTGTTTCTGCACCTTTCTCGAAATCATTAGTTACACTCACAGAAGATGATGATAACTTACAAGAATACAGTTAGGAAATCTGGTCGAAGATATATTTAAAAGTTGTTTTTCTCTGGCATTTACTTCAGCAAAATATTGCCTGTTATCTGTGGTTCTTGTTCTCTTCTTGGATGTTTATTTTTTGTGTGTGCAGTTTTTTGAAACAGATACCTTCTTGAATTTAAAATTTTGAGAAAAAATAACTCCCTTCTTCCTAATTATCATGCATTCTTAGGTCTCAGGATTTCAGCTGACACTGACTGCCAGCTTCGGGTTTACGTGTGTGTCACAAAATGCACAACAGACAGGCCAGCCCTAGAAGAGACAAAGGCAGAGAGAGAAAAATTGTGTGTGTGTGTGTGTGTGTGTGTGTTTTGTGTGTATAATTTGGGGGGGTAGTCTGTGTGATATGGGTATGTGTGTAGTTGTGTGGTGTGTATGTGGTATGTGTGCATAGTGTGTGTATAGAGTGTTATATGATGTATATTGTATGCTATGTGTATAGTATGCGGTGTGTGTGTAGTGTGTAGTAGGTTTGTAGTGTGTGGTATATATGTAGTATGTGACGTGTATGTGTATGTAGTGTGTAGTGTGTGTGTAGTGTATAGTGTGTGGTAGGTGTATAGTGTGTATAGTGTAGTGTATAGTGTGTAGTGTGTGGGGTGTGTGGCATGTATAGTGTATGGTGTATACAGTGAGTGGTATATGGTGTGTGTACAGTGAGTGGTATATGGTGTATATTGGTGTGCGTGTGTGTGTGTGTGTGTGTGTGTATAGTTTCTTCCATGTGGAAAGGTGTTTTATTCTGGTTAGCTTCTGTGAGCACAGCGGGTGTCCTGGAAGCTGCCCTGCAGGCTGGCCATGTGAGTCTCCCTGCCTGGTGGACACTGCCTCCTGGGCAGAGAGACTTCTGGAAACCCTGGCACCCACCAAGCCCTCCAAGAGTTCATTGAGGGGTGCATGGTGCCCTAGAAAAAAGGTCCCTGATCTCATGGATCCAGTTTCCACATGGAATCCTGTGAGGTGTTGTACCCATGCATCAAGGGGACCAGGGAATCTCCTAGGGAGAAAGCCAATCCCACTGTATCCTCAGGGGAGGCCTGCCCTCTGCAGACAGACAGTTGTGATTTGAGCCTCCAGGCCTCCACCTAGGAGCAGGGAAGGAAACCTGCATTGCACTTATTGGTTCCCTTCTGTGTACACTCACAGTGGGTCCCCAGACTAGTCTCTGCTCACCCCTCCTTGGGCCCTGATGCCTGCTGGTCCCTATGTTTTCTCCCCACATACTCCAAGCAGTAGCTGTGAGTGATAAATCTATGTGTACAAACAGGGAATGGCAGCCTTCATCACAGTGACAGGTCCAGTGGCACTCTCAGCATTTGCTGGGAGACAAAAACAAGCAAAAGCCCCAGACACGTCCCATACATCCAGGCAAAAGATGGCCTGTCAGAACGTAGGACTGTCTTCCAAGGTAGCATCACCCCAATGACCTAGGTGGAACATAAGCAGTCCCATAAGGGAGGGTGTGCCTGCCTTCCTGTGGGATGAGCTGCCCTAAACATGAAGTCAAGAGGCATAGTCATGACAGAAAATCATGTCTCTGCTTATCTAAAATCTCTTCCTCTCCCAAATACTGTCCATTCTGGACCTCAGAATTCAATGATCAACCAATTAAAGCAAGGACCACCAGGTGCCACAGGTGTCTGACCTGAGCCAGGCCTATGGTAAGATGGAGCTGCGTGCTAGGACCAGCGCAGGAAGGTAACCACCATGGGTGTCTCAGCCATGGGGAACCCAGGAAGAAGACCTGCCCTGTGGGACATAGCTGGAGGCTTTCATCCTGCTCTGTCCTGCAAACCAAATAAGCCTTCACTCAACCCACTGGGGAGAGGGTGTAAATGAAATAGGAGCTGGCGATCAGATTCCGCGTGGAGGGAGAAGCCAACATGCCATCACACAGCCCCTCTCAGACAAGGGGTGATGAAATGAGAAGGGCAGGCCACCCTACCACCAAGACAAACTTTCCCCGCAACCGAGGAACTGATTACAGGGAACTAAGCCAAATCTCAGAGAGGGTTGGGCTTGGGTTAAATGAAATTGACAAAATGGCAGTGGCAGAATATAAGTGTTGGGAATATGAATGTTCACTGTGAAAGTATTTCATCGTCTGTTTGAAAACTGTTATAACAAAATGTTGGTGGGGGCACTGATGGGGGGACATGTGCACCTTCGAAGGATGGAGAGAATATAGAATGACGGTAGTTAATGTGAAAATCACTTATGTCTTCAGCCCCCTCTCCATGGCTGCTGCCACCAAATCATCTCCTAGTCTTCAGAGGCCCTCCCTGCAGGCTCAGCCATCTGGTGGGCACAGTCTTCTCCCTCCGGAGCCTGTGAGTCCACAGCCCCATGATAACTGGACTCCCGTAGAACCATTCCCTATCCTAAAACTGCGTCCTTGATCTGGGCATTAAAATGTTGTTATTCTTTATGTTAAGTGATGTTGATAACAGATGATAAACTTTTTTTAATGCTTACATTTGGCAAAATTAAAGGCTGACAATCTTGGGTTGGTATTTAAAATCCACTTTGGAAACAAGACCAGCCTGTGAAAACCAGATCTTCTGGGGCCTTCTGATACACAGGAGAGGGGTACACTTGGAATCTGACAGCTGTAGCCAGGAGGCAAGTTTGTTCACTCCCAGAGGAAGGTTGGGGAGACCTTGTTTTCCACATTCTTACCAAAAAAAAAAAAAAAAAAAAAAAAAAAAAAAACAGGATGTTTCAATGAAAGAAACTTAATTAGATCTCGGTTTTTAAAAAAATAACAAAAAGATCAGAGAAGACATTTTGGGAACAACTGGGGACATTTGGGAAAGGGCTGAGTTTTAAATGATATTGAGATATTATTCATTTTCTCAGGTGTGAAAATAGTATAGCGGCTATGTGGGAGAAGGTCCTTATTAATTTTTAGAAGGTCCTGATTTTTAAGAGATATATGCTGAAGTATTTAGAGGTGAAGTTTTATGATGCCTGCAATTTCCTATGAAATTGGTTGGGGGAGGGGTAGATAGAGCGAGAGGCATATTCAATAAAATGTTAACAATTGTTGACTCTAGATGAGAGAGATATTGATGTTCAGTATAGTATTTTGTTAAATTCTCTATAGTTTAAAGGTTAGCATAATAAAAAGTCAGGGAGAAAGTCTTTAAAAACACCTCATTTGGTGATTTGTTGGACAGATTAAGTAAAACGATACATAAGAGAAATTCTTAACGAACAAAGTACAGATAGACAAACCTGTAATCCAGCCAGTCACCAATCCCAGAACCTTCATTCTTCCCCCACCCCAAGGAGGTGGGCAGCAGAAGAGGACCTTGGTCAAATCCTGCCCAGGAAATTTATCTCTTTTTAGAATAATTTCCAACTCTACCACTAGGCTTACCATTGTGTTTCTGAGATCCCAAGTTATGTAAATTTTATGTATTTCTGGGGCTGGATACCTGGCTGAGGAGTTCTGGGAATAAAAAAAGGGGCTTCTAAAACAATTATGAGACAGAGAGAGAGAAGAAAAAACAGGTGCAGCAGAGGAAGGGAAGAGAGGAGGAGGAAGAGGAAGGAAAGAAGAAAGGAAGGAAAGAAGAAAGGAAGAAAGGATGAAAGGAAGGAAGGGAAGGGAAGGAAGGAAGGAAGGAAGGAAAGGAAGGAAGGAAGGAAGAAGGGAGGGAAGGGAAGATAGGAAGGGGGGTGGGAGGGCGGGAGGGAGAGAGAGAGGGAAAGAGAGAGGAAAAAATTAAATGGGGAGTGAGGAGAGAAAAGCCCCTGAGCAGATCCAAAGTCATGGAAGCTTTTCTGAAAGCCAGATAATCAGATGATGGCAGATTAAAAAATATTTGCCCCTTTAGCTTCACTATCAACTTTGTTTAGTGATAATCCTTCTTGTTAATGTTCATAAACCTCAGCAATGCTATTGCCTGCAGAGCCCGCCCCTCCTGGACCCTAAGTTCCCTAAGTATCAGGACTGGAGGGAGGTGGTGCTGAGTCTGAACTGGCTCCTCCTAACTCCGCCTGCCCAGCTTCAAGCCCTGCCTTGGTCCCACCCTCCTCTTGCTTCATTACTCCTAAAACTGTCTGGTCCTGGAAATTAGGTGGCAAGGTCCAGAACACCTCTCCCTGAAGAGAAGTCACGTTCTTCCTTTCCATATTTTTTTTACTAACTCTGGTCCCTCCCCGCTCCCCAGTTCCAAGTCTAAGTCATTCAAAGCTCAGCGCAGACTCCATGCTGAGAAGTAAGTAAGAATAGAGAGAATACTCTGGTAGGCAGTCCCAGAGTGCCTCCATAGCCCCATCTCAAAGGGGGCTCCCCAGAGATTGTGACTCACTGCTCATTTCTAGTCAAATCCTGTTACCTCTCTGAAATTTCATGTTGGGAAATTTGTTTCCATTTGCATGGTCATGTCACTAATTCAGTGACTGTCTTCTGAACTATTACTATGTTTGCCATTTCTTTACACACAATTTCATTGAATAAGCACATACTGAGTGGAGACTGCGGGCCAGACCTTGTACCAGGCACTAGGGGAAACTGCTTCTCCTGCCACTGCAAACCAGGAAACAAGTGATACCAGGTGGGTGCTCTGAAAGACTGGCACTTACTTTTCCACTCAAAGTTTCCAGATGGTCTTCTTTATCTCATGAAATAGCTTTAAAGAAGTTATTAAGAAAGAAGCTAACTAGTGCCTGTATCTCCTTTCCCAATCCCCACGCTAGGAAAGAGCCCAGTTGTTTTTCTGAAACCCTGAGCTGTTCTCACCCTCACCTCTCTACCTCTCTATTCTAGGGGCAGCTTAGGAGTTTTGTATGAGTCTGTGAGTGCATGTGTGTGCATGTGAGTAAGTTTATGTGTGTTTGCATCTTTATGGGATGTGTGAGTGTGTTTGTGTGTGTATGTTTTAGACTAATTGAAGAGAATTCATCTTTAATTGGTTGTGTAAGAGGAAAGGATGAAAAGTACTTTCAGGATAGAAGCAGAAGCCAATAGAGATGAAGCATTTCCATCTGGAGACAGAGATAAGAGCTCCACTACTGCATTTGGTAGCTTGAACGATGAGACCCTCAAAGGAAAGATGAGCCTGTATTCTCTCCTAATTTTGCTAACACCAAACAAGCTTGAAATCTTTGATGAAACTATGAAGAAGAAGAAGAAGAAGAAGAAGAAGAAGAAGAAGAAGAAGAAGAAGAAGAAGAAGAAGAAGAAGAAGAGGAGGAGGAGGAGGAGGAGGAGGAGGAGGAGGAGGAGGAGGACGAGGAGGAGGAGGAGGAGGAGGAGGAGAAGGTCGTCTAATTGTAATTGCTACTTGGTCTCCTGCCAACCTGACAAGTTGGGAATTAAATCTGATTAACAGATATAAAGGAATATGACATGTTATATAACCTGTTGATGTGGACTGATTCTCACTACAGGTAAAATACCCCTGGCTGAATGCTTACAATTCCCCATGATCAGATCCCAACCTGCATTTCTAGTCGAACACAATACCCTCCACTGCCTAGCATCATATGCCATGTTTAAATATGCCCAATGCTGTCTCACTATTTGCGTTTACAAATCTATTTCCTCTTTCATTACTTTTTCACCTGTTGAAATTCTACCTAGTTCTTCAAACTTGTGGGGTACTTATTTTATGGCGCACTACTAAATCCTGTCTCCAAACAGAAGTAATCTCTCCTTTGATTTACTCCTATCTTTTGCTTGTACAGCACTGTGACAGTTGTCATGGTCTGTCTCATTATAGAGACAAGCACACTTGTATTCTACTTTCTTTTCAGATTAAAACTCCTTGAAAGAAGAATTACTATGAATTTTATTCTGTATTAACTTTCAGTGCCTAGGATAGCGTCCTGTACAACATATATTCATAGTACATATTTGTTCAATGTATAAATGAGTGCTTCTGTAAATAAATGGATGGATGGATGGATGGATGGATGGATGGATGGATGGATGGATGGATGAATGAATGGGTGGGTGGATGGATTGGTGGATAAATGGAGTGGTCTGACATTTCTATAGATGAGATAAAAATGGAGCTTAGATTTGAATGTCCCTAACTTTGTATTTGAAAAGACCTCCCAATGCAGGTGTGAAGGCCAAGGCTTGGAATATCTTACTTATGCATATGAGTGGAAAGAGACTGAAAAAAATATTTCTGCTCTTTGAGTTTGGGAAAATATGAATTTGACTTCATTTCTCAGTTCATATATTGATAGGTCTATTTTTGCCCAAGAAGAATGGGTAAGAAAAAAAAATGCCTTCTTGCAAGAAGGACAAATGAGGCTTAAGAATGTAGGCAGCAACCTTTCCAAGCTTCCAGCCACTGTCCCTGCACACAGAGCAAAGGGAGTCTGAAACATAAGCCACAAACTGAGTGGATTTGTTGTGAAATGTAGTCTTTTTGTATATATCGCACTGTGACACTGCCAAATTCACTGTCTCTAACAAAGAAAGATAGCAAAGAAATTTCTCAAATTTCATCTTGGAAATTCCACAAAGCCCCTGGTACTGAACGTTCCCAGGGCTTGTGGCACTATTGCTTTAATCAAGAGCCAAATCATTATGTGTCATACAGTTATGTTCAACTTCAGTGGAGGAAGAAGAGAGTAAAAGAAGGGAAAAAGATAACACAGTCAGAAAAAGGAAGCCAAGGGGAGATGGAAGAAGAGAGAAAAAGCAGGGTAGAAAATGGCTTCAAAGCAAAGAAAGGGGGAGGAATAACTCCCCTCTCGAAGCTGCCAGAAACTTTTAAAGATGAAGGGATAAAATTGATGGTGCCTTCATCTGTGTCTTCCAGAGCAAGGTTAGTGTGCTACGGGTGGGCTCACAGATGGAAACTATTTTATTCAGTAATTTTATTATTTTATCCAATAATACAGGTGGTAATCCAGATCAGGAAGGAAACTCAATTTGCTGAGTATGCACTGTACCATGCCATTGACTCACCGAACTCTCAGGACCTTATGAAGCAGGTATTATCATTTCTATTTATAGATAAAGAACTGGAACTTGATGAGGTCAGCTGGTTTACCCAAGGTAACACAGCTAGTAAGTGATGGTGTCAGAATCAATCTCCATCTATCCCACTCCAAACTACCACGCTGACAAACCAGTGCCACCTCCACAGCTCATTATGTCCTAACTCATAAAGTAGATTCGATGTGGATTGGATAATTCCCTTAGGATGCAAAACTTGCATATTTTTATGTTAAAACAAGGATGATATTTGAAGCTATTAAATAATATCATGTTCAAGAAGTAGGGGATGTGTAAGTATTGCCCAACTCCAAGAATCCTGAAGTCCCACAAATGACAGTAGAAAACAAGAACCAAAATCTCACTTTGTTATTGGCAGGCACAGTGTCAAGAACCCATAGAGTAAAGCTCTAATAAATCTGATTCCAAGATTTGGCTTAAGGTTGAGCCCAAGCCACTCTTTCAATTCTTTCCTATGTCACAAGGCAAATCTTGGTACCTTATCATTGTCTGGTCACTACGTGGAGCATGATCAAGATCCTCCAGCAACATAGAGTAATTTTATGGATTGTAATCTGCAAGTGCCAATAGGGATTTTCCCACTCTGCATATAACTCATTAGTGAATGATGACCCTGCCCCCTAGGAAAACCAGGCAAAATTAATGTCTTTCCTCTTCCTCCTTCAAAGAAAACTTGAGAAGGTCATAAACAGAGATAAAGCTTGGCGCATGGGAAGAGAACTGTGTGTTTTCCCAAGCCCACTTTAACATTCAGCTGTTCTAATACCATGAAAATTGGACTCAAAGACATATGGTACATGTGTAAATGGGAATTAACCCCAGGGAGGCAGCAAGGAGAAAGTTTTGGTAGAAACAAGCTGACAGTGTAAAACAGATAATATGTCTGTATGATGGTTAAAGGAGTTTCATCCTATTTATTCTTTTTCTGAAGAGGATAAGTTCAATTCCCTTGGGTGGAAACAAGAGACAAAAGATTAATTGAGGCAGTCAATCTACCACCATACTCACTAAAGTCACCAGTAGCATGAGCTCTACTGCTCCCAGGACAGAGCTTCCTTGTATAGTGGAGCTGATAGCTAGGACACATGGATTCAGCAACCCAACCAGCAGGATAAATCACAAATAGGAACTGCTAAAAGCATTCACTATCTCAGATCCAGTGTGCTTCTTCTCTTTATCCTCAAATCAAACTTGTAAAAATATATATGGAGTCATTACACTCTCTACAGACCACCTACCCCCCGCAAACCACAAATCAGTTCTCCTCTTTCTTATGAATGCCAGAAAATTAAAAACTCAGCCTCTGTTGTTGTGCATATTGTGGAAAAATGTAAAAGATTATGTTAGAATTTTCAGCATAAGAGAAAGGAGAAGAAAGGAAATACGGATATCAGATTGATTCGGTTAAGTAAAAACTCAACAAATCTGAATTAGAATTGGAAGTAGTAGCATGAATTCATAATATATTTTATTTAAAAACAAATCCACATTTCTTAGCTCTGTTTACTAAAGAAGACAAGAAACAATAACTAACCAAAGAGCAATGAGCATCCCTAGCACTCAGATGGTAGTCTCCAAATATCATTACCCTTTGAAAGGAGCCAGGGTTCTAAGGAGAAATGTGGATTCCAGACAACAACATGAACAAGATGAGTCTGTTACATCTTGTTAGACCAGAAAGTAAGGGAGCTATTAGCGACTAGTGGGTCCTGTCAGTCGGACTCAGAACCTAATTTGAATATATTCTTTCAGGCAAAAATAGGACAATTTGAGCATCAGTAAAGATAACAGCTACAATGGATTGAAACAAGTTCTATGATGATGCTCAACTGAAGGAAGAAACTACATTGGTCACCTTTGGAGAATATTACAGAATCAGTCCACTGTTTTGAATATTTTTAAGTAAAGAGAGATAATCAAGCATATATTCTCTTTCCTATACAAACCATATTTCTGAGCAATCCAATAGCCAATGAAGTGAAGTTTTTCTTTGTAGATGTTTCCAGCTTACAAATGAATAAAAATGATAAAATTAAAATGACTCCATGCTGCAGTCCTAATGAATTAGGCTATAATCATCATGGCCCTATTCATGAAAAAGAAACAACCAGACACTCCATGCCTCCTAATAGAAGTCACAACTCTACCTCGGAAGCAGCTTTGCCAACAAATCTCCTCTGAACCTAAATCTATTTGCAGGCAATATAAAAAAGGGACAGGAACATGCAATCAATCTCATCATCCAAACTGACAGTGGGTAACTACAGGAGAAATGACAACAACAAAATGCAATGAAAGAGACAGGTTGTAAAAGATATTAGCTAATCTTAAAATGTGGACTTTATTTGGATCCTGACTCAAATAAACTATTTAAAAAGTCACATTTATTAAACATTCAGAGAAGTTTGAACATTGACTGGATATTGATGTTGAAGGAATTATTATTAAATTCTTAGATGTAATAATTATATTTTGATTATTTCTTAAAAGTCTGTATCATTTATCAGGGATTTGCTTCAACAGAATCCAGGAGAAACAGAAGAAACAAGGTTGGCCATGGTTGATAATTATAGAACTAATAGATACATAGAGAATAAGAATTTCTTCTCATTGTTTTTGTGTAAGTATTAAATTTTTCATAATAAAAATTTAAATAATAAAATTAAAAGGTAGTCTCTTTCACTTTTTTGTGACTGGCTCTCTTAGTATATCGTTGACCTTGATATACTTGTCTGATTCGGCTGAATCAATACATTCTAATTCTACCCCTAAAAAAAGCATAGTACACAAACTATTTCTAAACACAAATACTTAACAAGATAAAATTCCCAACTGTGTTACCTAATCAAAAAATTTCCTCTTATTTAAATTTCTTTTTTGATTGGGATCTCTCATTACCTCCCTCCCAACTCCTATAGCAGATATCTTTCTAAATGTGTGATCATCTCATGAAAGGGACCAACTTTGCTCCTGACCAACATCTCACAATCTAGGTGCACCACAACAGAAAGTATATTTGTGCTTCATTAAGTAAAAGGGGTAGGTAATCACTGATCAGAAAGAGGAGGAGAGGAGGGTGGTGGCATGCAGCCTTTGCTCTCAGGTCAACCAGCATCTTCACACTACCTCTCACCAGAGGTGTTCCTTGGGCAGGTTATTTCACTTCTCTTATGTCTCCTACAGTTTTTATGAAGAATGAGATAATGTACATAAATAATAAAAAGAGGTGCAGATATAAAGAATATCTCCAAAACAGGCAAGCCTCCTTCCCACTGGAACTAGAGGTCAGCTAAGACAATGGGGCCCCAGTGGTGATAAAGGAGGAGACACAGAGGCAAGGAAGCCCAGAGACAGAATTGAAGTTACAGGTCCAATGGCCAAAGTGACAGAAGAAACAAGCCATTCTGGATATTGTCAAGTGAAACCTATGGGAAACCTTAGCGGACACACAGATAGGACACCAGGTCCCAGGTGACAGGGTGGCCACAAGTTGGGGTTGACTTGAGGAATATGGGACCACTGCTCATTCGCAACATTCCCCTCACTTCAGGACTGATCTCACACAGTTCAGATCCCAAGTAGCTTAGTCTCTTCAGTGTGACCCAGCCTTTGGCCTTCCTCCCTCCCTGGCACTTGCAAACTCGAACTAGCATTTTTCTCTGTAACAACCTCTTTGTATCTAATGATCATATCCATGGGTCTCAGGCAATAGGAAGAACAAAAGGTTTAAATAATAAAATTCTAAAGATCCATGGAATTGGCTTCCGAGGATCAAAAGCCACAGGCATAAACCACGCATAGCTGGGTCCCTGCCACACACAAACCAGATTCAGGATCAAGCCAGCTCTCTCTCCTCTCAGCAGAAGCCCTTCCCTACCCTAGAATGTATTTGCATGAATTGTACATGTGTCTCAAGGCAAAAGCAAGAAGTAGAGATGAAGAAATGAAAATTGGATGGATTTTTTTTTCTAACTTGTCCCGCAGAGACAAAGAGACCACCTGTAAAAACCAAGAGTTGCTTTCATGAGGACCCATGAGGCTCCAGACACAAGCTAGGCTGCCCGATCAGGCGAAAGGGCCACACAGAATGTGGTTCCACTTCTTCCTGGCACAGGGCCACTTTGATCCAGGAAGAGTAAATACTAGAGAGCTTCATTTGGAGAGCATTGGGAGGCAGCAGCCAGAGGGAAATCAGGGCTCTACAAAGCCAAGAAGGAGAGATAAAGTCTCTCTCAAGCAGCAGCCAGATAGAACCCAACAAGGGGAGCAGAGCAGAAGAAAATGAGGGGACTGGTAGAGATCATATCTGACATTCTTCAGGGACTCCAAGATCTCTAAGCAAATTCAGAAGTAAGATTCTGCCTTCACTGTGGGAGCAATCAACCACCAACATTTGGATTATTAACATTGAAGTTATCTTATTGTAACTGCATGCTGGGGGCTATTCAGATTACACACACATATGGGGTGCACATCTTTCTGAGGAGATTCAAAGAAAAGAGGCACTGTTCTTAGGTACTAAACTGTTGTTCCAAGGACAGAGCTTCTTACAGGAAGGACAGCACTTATATTTGACCAGGGAGATCAGCTATAATCACACACAGTAGCCCACAATCTGAGACAGAATGAATAGCACAGACAAGAAGAAATTTTAAATTCAGAAGGTTCAAGGTCAGTGTTTTCTGAGAGCTCCAGGGAAGCATCTCAGAAAAATTCATTTGCTGTGTCCCTGAACATTGATGGAGCACCTCCCGGGAGTGTGCCAGGTATTGCTCTGAGCTCTGGGAGAAGTCAGAGCTGCCCTCAAGAGGCTTGAAGCCTTGCAGGGAGACCTAGCTGTGGCCTCATGACAATCTCTCTGGTATAGGTTCCTAGTGGGGCTGTGGGGACACCAGAGGGGATCACTCACATTGCCCAGATGGGAGGAAGGTACAAAGTCTTCACAAGCTGATGATTGCTTCAAGCTTAAAGCCAAAGAGTAGGGACAGCCAGGCAGAGGGGCAGAGGCAGCAGAGCCCCAATCTATGATTGGTCTGTTCATGAAGGTCTATGGCGTGAGGGGACTGGGCTTGGGAGTGAAGGTAGGAGATAGACCCCAAGGGTCTTTGAGCCCTGATAAGGCAGAAGGCATCAGGAATGCCAGTGGGACATCTTGCTCTGGGGGAAAGAGAATGAATAAGGTTCTTCAATCAGAAGCAAGTGCTGGGTAGGTGGGTGGGAGGCGACAACCAAAGTGTCGGGATGAGAAGTTTCCATCTTTGCAGTCTCCAGCCAATCTGTCACCTTCCCCAGGACTTCTCTCTCTTCCTCTGTTAAGTGGAAGCCACCCTGCGCTTCCTTCTTCTCACCCCAAATATAAGCCCAGTGAACCATGGCTTATGAGACTCCTGGTTCTAAGTGCCTTACCAGTGCTAGAGCCACCACTGCTGCTAGTTTCCGGAGTCAACCCGACAAGTTCCAGGCAGCAATGAACAAAACAAACAAACATCTTAATAACTATCCACTCAGAACTGTATCCAAGAGCACCTGGCCACTCTTCTGTAGGTAGAAATCAAATCTAGTTGATTTATTTTAAGTGAGAGTTACACAAGTCATCACCAAGTATGGATTTAAGCTTTAAGAATTAATGAAAGGAAAAATTGCCGATGTGCCCAAACCACAATCCAAATGAAGCTTTGTCCTTGAACAATTGTAATTTAAGGATAGTCATCTGTAAGCCTTATAGTGAAAAGGAGACTTTATCCAGCCCCTTCTCCAAATAATAAAAATTGATTTTTTGACCAAGGCCAATCTATTGTTCCAGATCATTAACTTTAGAAAATGAATCATTTTCTGATGCAGTAAAACTGGTTTCTGGGTGTTTGATGTTTCAGGTGGCTAGTAAAGGAGAACTGAAAGCCTCTTTCAGCTGGAAGTAGCTCTAAAGAGGACAGAGCAATCTCCTCTTTCTGATTCTTTGGGCTTCCTTTCAGGTATTTGAATTCCGGCTAGGCCTGGTGTTTTCGAAACAATGCAATTTAAGTCTTCTCATCCTCAGGCCTGAATTTCAGCTTTTCCTTCAGGGATACCCTCAGCCTACCTGTACTCTAAGTGATCTTCAGGATATACAGGCATAGCTGACTCCAGGGGCATGTCAACCTGACCCCAAGAGGAGAGCAGGGGACAGCAGGGTGGCTATGGAGGCTAGGATCTACAGAGCTAATTCTGAACCATGAATCTGAGAAGCAATAAGCAAACTCCATTATTATCAGTAAGAAGTTGGAATTATAAGGAATTTAGTGAAATATATTCTTCTCCCTCAACCATGAGCACGTAGAGATATTTTTCCATTTCTCTGTCTAAATGACAAAGGTGTCTCTTCCTAGCCAGGAGACAGGAAACTAGCAGGAAGCAAAGAACCAAGTGACAGTTGGAGTGCTAGAACATTCTAACCTGCCATCTCACTTGATTCTCATAGTGATAGGATGAGGAGAATATTGGTGAACCTTTTGTACAAATTGAAAAACTGAGGCTTAGTGAGACTTGGTGACTATCTCTAAACCACACATTTAAGTTTAGAGTTAAAGTTCAAACCCAGGCCTCTGGAACCCCAGCCTCTGCTCTTTCCACCAGCCCATGTACAATCCAGAAAGAAGGCACTTCTGCAGCTTGTCTGAGACTAGACCAGAAGCAGGGAGGGCATCCCAGGCACAGAGGAGTCAAACACAACAGGCCTCCAGGGGCCACTCCCAAGTGCCAAGTTTTTGTCAGACACAGGGTCACCTGTGTCTATGTAGGTGAGGGTCTTGTGAGACAAAGTCAGTGGGCAGGGACCCAAACACCAGCCGCCAAATGGGGAATGTGGCTAAATAGTTATGCATCAACACTACACTCTCAGTAGCCCCACCCAGGCTTCCATATCTCCCTGGTTCTCATGGCTATTGCATCAACATTCAGAAAGTTCAAGTCTGAGCTTGCCATAATCCCATGAAATGCCTCTTACCCCACTGAAGTGAACCCTGGTGAGATACTTGTATGCAGATTAACACACACACACACACACACACACACACACACACACACAACTATGCCACTATGCTCAGGGTCATACAAGGATGACAGTTAAAATATTTAACCACCAGTATTACATAGGACCAATTAATCCGGACAGACAATGGCCAGGAAAGTTTGGCCCCACTTCCCCAGTGTACTCACCAGCTGAACATGGAGCTGGGGCCACAGTTGGTGGCATCTGCTACAGATCCTGTAGTTAAGCTAAGCTGATGAGATTCTGTCTCTGAAAATTCAGAATTAGGAGAAGACTCTCCTAATGGAGAAGTAATCTGGAAGCATAGACGATCAATATTTGACATTTTATGGGCCTACAAGCAAATGAAGGTCAACTGCAGAGGAAATAAAGTTGATAGGTGAAAGAAGGCAGAGGAGAGAGGCTCTTCTTATGGTCTTTTCAGCTCCTGGTTCCTGGACCTTCCTTTAGCCCAACCGCATTTCTGCCCATAGAGTCCATGAAATAACACTTTACCTTTATTGTAAAGTGACAATTTGCCTTTGCTTGTATAGCAGCGTCAAAAATTACTCTCTACAACTCAGATTTGAAAATAAAATTGCCTGCTTATTTTCCATCTTTATCCTCATCTTCTTTAAAATCTCACTTTTTGTTAATCAAGCAGCTCTCCCTGGGTCCCCATACCTGTGCAGGTGTCAGGCAGTGGAGAGTTATATTTGCCAATCAAAACTAAGTCAATCTTTATTGAGATAAAAGAGTCTTTTTCAAGTTAAATCTTACAAATACATCCATCCCTCAATTTATGTGGATTATCCAATCCATGTTTATTTTTTTTTACATGAAAGAAAACTACGTAAAAAGAATTCACCAGTACAAAAATAATACTAAAGAAATAGGTCAATATGTCATAAAAATTTTTATTCCACATATTTTCACAAAAAAACATGCTAATAAAAATTCAGGAAAAAAAAAATTTTATTCACTGCCGGTGTCTTTAATTTAAAGCGATCTAATTTTTTTTTAGTTGGCACAAAGTCATTACCTACATCGCTCAAAATATTTGGAAGTACAACTTTGGTTTCATTGTTTATATTTATTTTTTAGATAATCTTTTCCAACCCCATCTTTTGCTACGTTGTCATGAATTCTTTAATACTAACTGTAATATTTTTTAAATCTTTTCAAAATTTTAAGCCTCGTTGGTTGTTTGGATCAATATCTAACAATTTCCAACTTTGTGGCCAATTGAAGAGCTTCGTAAATATCTTCTGAAACTCTTTCTAGGTAACTGCCATATTCATTGGCAGGATGGACTTCAGATAGTAAGTGAATTAATTCACTATCAATTAATTTGTGATCAACATGTAATTTGTTAATATCGTCTACATTCAAATTGTAAGAGCCTTCTTCCTGAAATTTATTTAATAAATTAATAATACCAGTTAATTCCTCTTCAGTTGTTGGAACCATATTCCCTGGTTCAATCTCTTCTGGCCATATTGCTTTCCAACAAGTATTTAAAGTTGACAGCTTTATATCACTCAAAGCTAAAACAATATTATTGCTACAACTTCAAATTGCATATTTACTCCAGGCTTCTATAACTGTAAGTAATTCATTATTTTCAAGTATATTAAAAATATCATCAAAACTTAAAAGATTAATATAATTAATCTTAAAAGTGGAAATAATGCCTTGTTCTAAAGGTTGGATCAAGGAAATTGTATTTGGTGGCAAATATACACCTTTTATATTTGAATGTTCTAACTTACATTAATGACTAGGTACATTATCTAAAAAAAAAAAAAGTAAAAGCATTTTTAAAGGAAGACATTTTCCCTTCATATAATTTTCAGCTTCTCCAGCAAAACATTTGTAAAACCAATCCTGAAAAACATCAGTAGTCACCCATGCTTTTTTATTTGCCATCTAATGAACAGGAAGATCATTAATAATTGTGTGTTAGTATTAGTTTTTTGTACACTGCTGAATTAAGTTATTGTTTTTTAGAAAGAGTAATCACCAATAATGGAATTGAAAAAGAAAGAATCACATAAAATGAGACTGCAATAATGGAAACTGCGTATAAAAAGTCAGCCTAAATGAGGTAGGAGAAGGGGATATTTACTGCATATTATTTAAAAAAAAATCTGCATTAAAAAATACCATATAAATTGAGAGATGGGTATAAATGTTAAGTCTTCAGCTGTCTTCCTGGTCCTCCTCTGCTTCTTCTGTGAGTGTTAAATGGCTTGCTGGCTCTTGACATCCTCAGCTGATATAATTTTTGGCTCCACGAGACTTTTACCTCTTTGCTACATTATGTGTTCCCAGCTCAGGAAAGCAGGCTCTCAGTGTCCTCCCATAAACCCACACAAGGCTATGGGGATCCTGCCTAAGCATCCCATGTTGCCATTGTGTCCCTCTGGCACAGCCAGCTCAGGTGGGCCTGAAGTCACCTGGCTCCAGAATTTTAACTATACTGAAGGCACAAGCTCCTGTTCTTTTGGCTGCCCCTGAGCAGCCCCGAGTTCCTTTCTGTTCTACCCCACTATCATTGCCCCTACCCATCAGGCCAAGAATTGCTGGAGCTGAGTTCCTTAGGGTCTCAGCAGGATTTTCCCCCAAACCCCCCCATCCTCACCGCCATGGGGGAACTGAACACCCTGCATCTTATCCTCCTTGCCCATTCAGTGGGTGTCCTTGTCCTGGAAACCCACACTTCCTACTTCCCAGAACTCTGGGCCTCAGGGTTCAGCCTTAGAGTCAGATTTGACACAATGAGAAAAACGGCTTTATCCTAAGAGAAGTTGCCAGAGAGGCATTTAAAATATACCCCACCTCACTTTTCATTTAAATGGGCTTGACTCACTTACTTTTACTTGCAATAATTCTTAATGAGCATAGGACTTGACAAGAAGATTTTGTTTGGCTCTTTCCAGTGACAGTCCTTAGGGGCCTCAACCTTCTTAGGGGCACCAGGATGAGAGGGGGAGGAGGGGGTTTGACTGTTGGGAGCCATTACTAGGCACTGAAGGTGTCACGTAGTTTAGGAGCCAGAAAGCAGTTGCTGAGACTGCTTGGAGCCATAAAGCAACTTCTGAGACTGTGTTATCAATGGTTAAAGGAAGCAAATGGTTAAGTTAAACATCACTGACCCTGGAGGGGAGGTTTGCCTTCTAAAGAAATCCTTTTAAGATAAGGGGATGTTTTACAACCCAGATAACAAGGATGTTATATGATCTTGTGTGAATATCAGCATTCGAATGATATACCTTGTACTTTGCTATTGTATCCAAAAACTTATATAAAGGCTGAGCTAAATAAAGACAGGGCTGCAGCAGTGACTGTATGCCCTCCTGAAAGTTCTTTCCTGTCTTCTTTTTTCTTAGGCTTCACCCTCCCTCTTTCAGGTACTGATCGACTTTAGCCAGCCTGGCCCAGCCCAGCATTTGACTTTTGTTTCCATCTTTTGAATGACTTCCAAACAGAGGGGTCCCTATAATGCAAAGAGGAGAGACTCTGGGCTGGCCAGCTATGCACTCCGCTCCTCAGGTGAGTAGGAAAGTCGGGGAACCTGGCCCTCTAGGGTTGGCTGCACCCTGACACATGGACCTCTTCTCACTTCCTGCACTCTGTTCCTTGTAAATCAGTGTCCTATCTGGATTCCTGGTACTGGATGGAGCCTCGCCAACCTGCCCACCTACCCAGTCCTCTTGTTCCTCATGAGCCAAGCCACCCACCACAGTGGCCCCTGCCTGCTCCATTATCACATATTCCATGGAGTTCACAGCCCTAAGTACCCACCTTTGTGCCCGCCCACCAGGGCCAGGAGGAGAGCAGGATTAGAATCTGGTCAAGTTAGGCCTGGACCACCCACAGCTAGGACCAGCCCTTTGGACACTGTCATTAGAAAGCTACCCCACTTGCCTTTTCAGTCACATCAGGCTTGCTGCCCGGGTCTGCTCACCCGACCCTTGGCTCCAGGGCCTCCCATAGCCATTAAGGCCCAAGCAAGGCTCACACTGTCTAGGATATAACACTCCTGAGTGCCCTTAGATTGACCAGGAAATCTAGAAGGACATCATCAAAAGCTGCTCGCCTCCTTCCAGAAAATCATTCTGGCCTCTGCCATTTGTGGCTTGAGGGCACAGGAGGCAGGTATAGAATTTCCTATGGGTCCTCAGGCCACCCCCAGTCCCCCCTCTCCCCCTGCAGGGGCTCTGCTCTTCTCCTTTATGGCTTCACTGTGGCTGGGTAAGTTGAATCCACTTCTGCACATTCCCTGAGGGTCACCCTAGGGAAGAGGAGAGGAGAAATGTCCAGTGAACAGGAGTAAGGATTAATGGACAGCAGCAGCCAAAGAATTTGCTGGTTTGAAGGTTGCAGGGAGGGTGTGGAGGAACAGGAACACTGGGTTTCTCTGCATTACCTCCACAGAGGCATGTAAGATCTCCAGCTGACTTCACTGCACATGCATCTCCATCTGGGGTTGAGTGTCTTTGATTGAGTTTAATATCTGAACTCCAAAATGCAGTATAATTTATAAAGTCATTTTAATAATTTCATACCATAATCTTCAAAATTTAATAAGTCCTCAAGAGGTAATTAATAAAATGTGACCTAACTTAAAAAGTAAAATGTAGTGGTATAATATTATTAGATATAACAAGGCTGCCGTTCCCTGGTGTCCTGACCCTTAACCCTTTCCCCAACTTTCTGGGAACCTTGGCTTTTTCCCAGCACTGCATCAGGAGAAAGAGGGAGGGGAGATTAAGACCAGAACAAAGAGTTAAATTCTTACCTTTGAGCTCAATTCTAAGAGCTGGGTGCTTAAAAGGTTTTCCTTTGAATTTCAAAGGAATTGGGAATTCCAGACACAGTATCTGACTTAGATGATTAGGAACCAGAGTTCTGAGAATGCAGCATGGAGTTGAAGTTCAAGTGGAAGATATGAGTGTGAAGAAGGATCCAGATGGGGGTGAGAGCCAACAACAGGGTTTGGAAGTGGTAAGACCAAGAATAGGTACAACCTGTGAAAGGACTGAGAGGACTGAGTTTTGTTGAGGGAGAACCTGAAAGCAAAGGGCAGGAGGCTGCCCTACTTCCTGCCTGAAATTCTAAAACATAATCACTTTACAGCAACATGAAAGCCCCAGAGAGTAGAGGTGGTAACGGCATGTTTAGGCAACGTATTTCTCAGGATTCTTGGTCTAAAACAAATAAGCTGGTTATTTGGCTAAATAACCAGAAAATATCTTTGTTGGCAGGGTATCAGAGTGCCCACAGAATAGATAGAAGGGAGATGTGGCATGAAGGCCTCCGATGAGAAATCGGCTGGGAGATTTCTGGCCTCTGTCCTTGCAGATGCCATGGCTGAGTATCTGCAGCTGGTGACTTCATGATCTATGCTGGCTGCACAAACGTGGCCTGTCTCCATATGCAGATGCAAGGTTTTCATTATTGTACTACTGACCTCTGAGACTTAGCTATGCCCAACCTCATCCCCAGCCCACTCTTTACTCAGGGGTAGGAGCATTCCCCCACCCCACAGTGACTTCTAGCAGGCACGCCATTTCATAATCCCCAGCTATCATCTGCATCCCTGTCCCTAGGGTGCAGAAATTGTGTTTTTTCCCAACTCTGCAGGAGCTGAGAGTGACAGGGGTCGGGGGAAAAGCTAGCTCAAGCCCTCTCTGGCTCCAGAAAATATTACTGATTTTGGCTACTCAGAATCTAAACATCTGTTCTCTCTTGGGGAATCCCAAGAGTGAGGCAGAAAGCTCTCCTACAAAGCCACAGGGTGGAGGAGAGCAGAGTAGTACTTCCTTTCGCCACCTTCTTGCCTATAGAGTGGGCATGTGGCCCAGGTGTGATCATCAAGACCTACCACCAGGTCTTGGCTCCTGAGTGGCACAAGGTCAGGTTGCTGGTATCTATGGTGGCCAAAGTGGATGAAGTCCAACAATTTGATGACTGGAATGCCTGTGGCCGAGTTGAAGCAGGGGCAGCTATCAGCTGTCCACATCCACTAAACAGCTCCATGGTGGTATCTTGCTGCACCTAGCCTTCTGGGTACCTGCCTGAGACCCATCTTGCAGCCCTCATCCGAAGCCAGGACAACACAGAAACACACACTGAGAACTTATTTCACTCCGGAGGTGAGGACAGGAGGAGAAGTTTCAGTCAGTTCTGAATTTGGTAGAATATTTAACCAAATCTACAATGTCTTAAACCAGAATGTACTGCATAACTAAGATTAAAGTTGGTTGGCAGGTAGTAAGAGGGAGTGGTCCTTCTTTCAGTGGCAATCAGTGTTTCTGAGCATGTTCAGTTCAATGATATAAAAAATGAGATTGTTTTATGTCTGGTGTAGGTAATGAGAATAAAATTAAAAGTGTAGAGAGCAGCCGAGCAGTAACCTAGAAAGAAGTCATTGCATATCTGGGCAGGATAGGCATCTGTCAGTCAGTCCAGGGGGAAACGAGAACTCAGTCATGATGGGAGACTAGCCCACAGGCTGGGAACCCTCCTCCAAGAGTGGAAGGGATCCCTTGCTGTATCTCTAATAAGAAGATAGAGGAAGTTGATCCCTACCAGCTTGTCTCAGAGACAGCTTGGGGCATGGAATGAGAACAGCACCTTTTTATTTTCTTGAGGTTTCTTGTCTTTTCTAACACCTCTAGGTGCCATCTGGTACCCAGAATTGTACTCTCTTCCCTGCCCTTGGATGACCCTCTTTAGTCTCATGCACCATACCACTGCTGTACTCACTCTGGACCCCAGAGGCCAAGCATCTGGACTGATCCACAGGTCCAGCCTACTTGGAGTGGTAATCACATAAGTGGACACCATCTCAGGAATAATGAAGGAAAAGATTGGCGCTTGGATCAGACTATGACAGGAGCCCCAGTACAGCCAGAATGAGTGACTTTGATTCTGGAACAAGTGTGGGTACTTGGAAGTGGGAGAAAAGGGGACCAAATGGCCTCCCAGGAGTGCTCACTAGACTCCCACTCACAAGAACACAGGAAAAAGGGACATGGAGCTGTGAACCACATACCCTTCTACTCAAGAGGTTCAGCAGAAGATGTGACTCAGGAAGGATATCTCAACTATCTGGTTATAACTCAGGGGTCCAGATGATTCCAATAGCTCTCAAGTGATATTCCCAGATGCCCAGATGGTGAGCACATGTCTAGGGATGAGGAGTGAGAGCAAGACAACAGTGTTCTCTTCAGACTCACAGCCTTGCCAACCAAGCCCCTTCTTCACTCTTGAGCAGTCACCAGCAGCTGAAGGTGATAAGAAATGTGCAGTCCCTCTAACTGCTTCATGGGAGCCCATCCTTGCCCTCTCATCATAAAGGGATACTGTTACGTGACATTCTTCCCGTTGCCTGAGAATGAGTGACCAGTGCCCCTGCTAAAAACATCTCCTATATTCCACGGAGATGAAATTTAAATCAAGGTTGATATTAAAGGTATACATTTGGAATAAATTTTAATATTCAAAAGAGACCTTAAGTTTACGGAATCTTACCAAGATACTGTTAAGGATCGGGAAAAGATTCAACAGGGCATGGGTAAAAGAAGACTGGGGAAAAATAAAACTACTCATGTTAATACCCACTCTGAGTTGAGTCTTTTCAACCAGCCAGATACAGGGAGGCCTCAGCTCATCCAACCACACCCTTAAGCTCCAGATGGGCTGGTAGAGAGAATTTGGTACCAGGTCATCATTTCCTTTAGTAACTAAAATCAGATACACCCAGCCCCTTTCTTTTCCTATCTTCTGTAAAGGAGAGAGAGAGGTGGAAATAGGTGGGGAGAGGAAAATAATTCACATGGTGTTTACTTTGGTCTTTCCTTATCCAGATAACCCAATCAACAGTTGGCAAAACTGAGACTCCCAAAAGTGAAGCAATTAGCTTAAATGTTCTTTAATTTACATTCAGGTGTGTCTAACACAAAAGCCACACTTTTTCTTCTATATCACAAATAATACAAGATTCCAATGTCTCTGCCTAGAAAGAAACCTCTCTCATCTTTCTCTTCTTTATTTTCCCCAATTCACAGCACTCGGACCTCTTCCCATCTCCATTCTTGTTCCCTTTACCCTCAAAAGCCTGGCTTTATCATCAGCAGCAATGCATTTCCCAATATTCTCCTGGACATTGAAAATCATCCCACTTTCCTGCCCCAATAGAGAAGATGGCCAGGAAGGCTGATCTTTTTCATGAGCCACAACTCTGACCTCACTGAACTGTGCCACTATCATTTGAAAACATGCCAAATAAGAAAAAGGCAAAGTTATCTCCATAAAATTCCACTCAGTTTGTCTTCACAGGTACAACTCCACACTTGTCAACCAGCCCAGGGACTCTGGATCCCAGTCCAGGGTTACTTGGCCAGACTTATTTCCTTCCCAAAACTGTCTCCTGCCCAGTCTGCCCAGGGCTCAGCTGACCAAGAAGCTGTGTTTTATTCACTCATTCATCTATTCATTCATTCATTAGACCAGTCTTTCCCCAGTGAAAATGGAAGCGATGAGCCCAGAAGCTCAGGCTGGGGCAGATGGTGACTAGAGCCTTGACCCACTAAGGGGCCACTGGGAGCTCTGGGGACACAGCAGCAGAAGGCCAAACTCAAACTCAGGGGTCCAAGAAGTTCCTGAGGAGGTGACATATTGACTGATATCTGATGGACAGATTTTAGTTAGCTAAGAAAGTGTCTGTCTGTGCCTGGTGCTTGAGGAGTGGTGGGGGCAATGTACTTGAACTTCATTCCTTATCCAGAATTTTGTTCAAGTTCAAACATGGTTCCTTCTGCTTCTGGAACAGATGGAATAACAGACTAGATTTAAAATCTGCCTAAAATAACCATAAATAAATAGATAGATAAAATGTATGGAACAATGGTTTTCAAGACACTGAATATCTTGCTATGAAGGATGGTGATCCCACAAGGTAAGCCTACTGACTTGGAAAAGCTTCAAGGGACAGCTCAGGCAGAGCCTACCAGGCTATCTGAATTGAGGAGACATAAATAAGAATCCAGGGAGACCAAGGCAGCTGGACTTCATAAGACAGAGAGCTGAGCAGGACAGAGCAGCACAGGGAGAACTCCAGAGGTGAGCAATGGGTGCCCTCAGGTATTCAACAGAGTTCTGACAGAATAAGCAAAACTTTAGATGAAGTTCATAGGATTAAAGGGCAGAAGGCACACTCTGGATAAAGTACCAATATTATAAACTGACAATTAAAATAATAAAAGTATAGAAAACCACCTCTAGAACACCACAGTAACAATTGGCTTATAAACAAGACCCAGGGGTACATGCTAAAATTCATGGGCAAAATTTTCAAGAGAAACAGAAACATTTGCATAGCTTCAAAGTATCTCCACCAAAATATTACTATGGTGGTTTTAACATATGTCCAGAAATTCTTCGGTACTCCTACCTTTAGGAGGTAGAACTTAATTCCCTCTGTAGTGTGGGCTGGACTTACTGACAGTTCTAAAGAATAGCCTATGTAAAGGAAAAAATAATAATTTTACAGTGAAGAAAACCGGCTGACATTACCTTAACCAAGTGATGAAATTGAACATCACTAGTAGTAAGTCATGTTGATATTATGTACCCCTGATAAGATGTGATAAGAAGGCCACTCATCCCTCACTCTACTGTACTCATAACCCCAAGTAATCATGAGATAATGTCAGACAAACCCAAATTCAAGAACTTTCTACAAAATACTTAACCAGTACTCTTCAAAAGTGTCAAGCTCATGAGAAACAAGGAAAGACTGAAAATAGTCACACATTGGAGGAGACTGGGAAGATGTGACAACTAAATGCAAAGAGATATCTTGTATTGGATCCTGGAACAGGAAAAGGATATTAGTAGAAAAACTGGGGGAATCCAAACAAAGTCTGTACTTTAGCTAACAAGGCAACAAACTGCCCTGAAGGGGCACTCTGGCCATGGGTCTTTCAGTTTTAAAATTAGAACAGTTCCAGTTTGTCCAGAACTGGGAGCTTTCCTGGGATGCAATGCTTTCAGTGCTAAACCCAGGAATGCCTCCGGAGAACCTGGATGAGTGGGTACCCTGGTAATACTATTATACCAAAGTTCACTTCTTAGTTTTGACTAGTGTATCACCATAATATAGATGGTGACATTAGGGGAAGCTGGTGAAGGGTATAAAATAACACCCTGTACCATTCTTCTAACTCTTTAACAAAACTAAAATTATTTCAAAACAAAAAGTTTAAAATAAAACAATTGAAATAATAAAAATAGTGATGGAGGAGAGAGAGGTGAGAAGAGGTATAAGTATCCTAATATCCTCACTTTTCATTGCAAAAGTTGATAGATGCAGTCCAGTCTCAGGAGGGAAGCAGAAATGGAAAAGTCTAGATGTAGACTCCCTTCTCTGTCTATCCAGGCTACATGAGTAGATCTCATTCATCTCTGCACCCTTTATCTCCCAGCAGCCCTGCTTCAGTCTCCTTTCTCCTCAGCTCTTTCTCTCTATGCACACAGCCACCCCAGCTCTCCATGGAGCCTCCTCCCAGCACTCAGCACTAAGCAGAGTCTCAGAGTCCTACTGTAAATTACAAGTTGAGCAGATTTGGGTTTTTCGGTCCACTCCTGACTAAAATCAGTTAGGAGTGGGGCTGAGAGAAGGTGGGCGATAGGTAGGCCAAGCGTCACCTGGTCACTAACAGTCATAGGGAGTAAGATTTAAAAAATACAAATAATACTAAAAAATAAATAATGTCATTGAATACCTTAGTCACACTTCATTTCCTTCTTGACAAATAAACAAAGCGTTTTTATTTTGTTTTGTTTTGTCTTTTGAGTTTTTTTATTTGTTTGTTTTTTAGTGCATACTCATTACTGCTCAAGTCAAAAACCAAAAGCTGTCATAGCTCCCTGCCTGGGTCACACAGATCCCCATTGAAACACCCTTTGCTAGTTCCCTCCTCTACAAACTAGGCCACTCTTCTCTCAGCTCCAAGGTGGCACAAGAGTGATGTCCTTCTCCTTCCTCCACTTCTTTTCCAGTCCTGTCACTGTGATATAAATTCCGTACACTGCTTCACTTGGGTTTGTTCTTTTGAATCTTAAAGGCCTGTTTTATAAATTAAATAATTATAATTGGACTATTTCTTGCTGTTTTTCTTCCTACTTACCTTACTCATTCTAAAGACTACATGAGTGTCTTGATTGACTAGAGGTTGGGATCAGGAAATATGTACAAAGAAATGGCAGGGGAAAGCAGTAAGAATAATATTTCAAATTATTATTGCACACATCAAACATATACCTTAAAAAAGTATAATGTGAGAAAAACTTGCAATAAACCTACATATTTTAAGTATGTTTTAGAGGTCATTTCATCTTAAAGAAGAAAACTAAATATATTATATAACCCTCAGTTACTGTCTCAAAAATGCAAGATCTTTGCTTCTTTTCCTTAATTTTGTTATTTTCCTTCATAACCAAACTCATAGTCAACTGGCTCAAGTCCTGTGAGTATCTGAATCAAGTAAGAGATTTAATATTTTGGACATAGCTAACAATTTCCATCTTTGGTTCTACTGTTTTAAATTGATGAAACTTACACTTCTTATCTGCATTTTCATTTTCTTCCTATCTTTCCCTCATTTTTATAAAAGAGGAACAAAATGCTACAAAATTATGAGGTAGCTGTATAAAGGTACACTGCTGTGCCAACAATAAAGATGTGCTATGGCAAAAAGTGGACAGTTGGCCAGTGGGTGGTACCACAAGCACCAGCCGAAAGGGTCATTTATCTTCTGATGGGCAAATGCGTAAGTCCAATAATGCCAAGTCTCTTCCCTTTTTAAAATATTGTATTAGAAATGTTTAATTTTGTAAGTTTTATGTGTTCATTATGAAAAGTTGGCAATAGAGTTGTATGACAAAAAGTTATTTCTCTCACGCTTCTACATGCCCCTTCACCCTCAGTGCCATATCTGGAGATAAACAATGTTAATTACTTGGTGTGTTTCTTCCAAGTCTTTTCTACACAAACAAAAATGTATGTAAACATATGTATGCTAAGATTATTTTATGCTCTGTTGTATTTTTTTAATCTCAATGGATTCATAAATTAAATCTGTGGAAATTATTTTGCAACCTGCTTTTTACAGTCAATAGTATACCATGGACTACCTTTTGAACTTCTGCATAGAGATTTAGTTAATTTTATTTTATGTATAATATTTTGTATTTGTATTATGGATTATCAAAATTTATTTAACCATTCCCCAAAATAAAACTTCAGATTAGTTCCAGTTTTTTGACACCATAATAAATTGTCTTGTATATTTACACACAAAAAATAGACTGTATTATTTCTGTAAGAATGATAGTTAAAATCGGTTTTACTAAGCCAAAGGATTTGTGTTATTTATCTTGTTAAATGTCACCATATTACTTTCCCAAAAGTTATAGAAATTCACATTCCCACCAACAGTGTTAAAAGCTGCTTATTTCTAAGTATTAAGATGAGTTATCAATTGTTTTAACATTTGCCAATTTAATGAGTGAAGAATGGTGTCTCTGTGTTTTCATTTGCATTTATCTGCTTCATTAGAAAGATTAAGCATCTCTTCAAATGTTAATTGGCTAATTCTGTGAATTGTTCATATTCTTTGCCTGGCTTTCTATTGAGTTATTTGTCTTTTCCTTATTATATTAGTTTTATATTGCTGCCATAACAAATTAGCACAAACTTGGTAACTTAAACTACACAAACTTATTATCTTACAGTGATGGAGGTCATAAGTGAGAAATGGGTCTCATTGGACTCAAGGTTTTGGTCAGATTGTGTTTCTATCTGGAGGGTCTAAGAGATAATAACCTTCTTTGCCTTTTCCATCTTCTAGAAGCAATCCGCATTTCTTGGTTTGTCATCTCTTCCTCCATCTTCAAAGACAGCAATGACAAACCAAGTTCTTCTCACACTGCCATCTTTCTGGTTCTCTGCACCCAGGAAAGGTTCTTTGCTTTTAAGGATGCATTAGATTGAGCCCACATGGATGATCCAGGCATAGCTCTCCATTTCAAGGTCCATTAATCACATTTGCAAAGGTTTTTTGCCACATAGAGCAACCTATTCATTTGTTCAGGGGATTAGGGCATGGGTATATTTGAGTGCCATGATTCTGCCTACTACACTTAACAATATATGAAAGCACTCCTTAAAAAAATGATATTAGCTCATTGTTAGCATAACTGTTGCTCACAGTCTTTAACCCTAAGATTTTTCATATTGATTATGACCCTGCTCTCTTCAGTCTTGCAAATAGCTTTCCATTTCATCCACCTTAAGGCTGCATAACTATTGTGTTGTAAGCAACAGTCTCTTTCAGTTTTCTAATTCAAAGCATAAGTAGCTTGAAGAGCCAGAATCACAATGTAAGTTCAATTCACACCCTCAGCAGGCCTCTGTGGTTAAGTTAGGGTAATAACTGGGATGGGCCCTAAGAATGGAGTCATTTGGGTAGACCTCGATGAATCTGAAGACCTGGAATTCCCAAATCCTTCTGAGTCATCCTTTACCAGGAGATGTCTCCCTTGTCCCCTAAGTGCACAATGAGCATCTAGCTTGGCCTTGCTTAGACCCTTGACTTTAACTGGGATCAAAAGGATTCTAATTGCAAGAATAGTCTCATTCTCATTAAAACTCACCCCCCCCCCACACACACACACCAGTCATTCTTGCCTGAAGACACATTATTAGGATCAGATACTGGTATAACCCGAGCGTATGAGTGTAAATATGACATTATGTTTCTGCTAGTTTCAAGCTCATAATTACTAAGGGAAAATTATTCTACCAGAGACACTGGGAGTTGAGATTCCCACATGGCAATTTTGATCTCTTCGTGCCATTAAATCAGCAAGTAGTAGGGGAACAAACTACACAGACTGGGTTACCTGATCTTGATTACCAAAGGGAAATAGGATTGCTGCTACCAAATGGAGACAAGGAGGAGAATGTCTGCAATAATAGAATAATGTGGGCAAAGTGCTAAAGGAAAATAACTAACAACTATGAATTTTACACCAGCATAAAAATCCTTCAAAATAAAGGCAAAATACAGACTTTTTTTTAGATAATCAAAAACAAAACAGATCTACATTAAATGAAACACTAAAGGAAGTTTTTCAGACAGAAGAAAAATAATTCTAGATGAATGTATGGATTTCCAGATAGAAATAAAAAGAATTAGAAAGGATATACACATATATATACAGATCTAGATGAATGTTAACTGAATGAAATGATAATAATGATGTCATGCAATTAAGATACATGAAGAAAACAGTACAAAAGACAGAGATACATTAAGTTAAAGTATTCTAAAGCACCTGAATTATCGAGGTGTGATAGATCATTCATTAGAGTTTAATAAAAGGTGCCTACTCTAATGTCTAAGGTAACCATTTAAAAACTTTAAAGAATATAAAGCCATCTAATGAATAGAGATGGGAATAAATAAAAAGTACTTGATGAATCTATAAGAAAGCAAAGAAAGAGAAGGAAATGTAGAATTGTTGGAACCAATAGAAAAAAAAAAGCCATTAAGTTGAAATATTTAAACCCAAATATGTCAACAATTATATTAAAAATAAGTTAAATACTCCAATCAAAAGGTAAAGATTATCATATGGATTAAAAATCAACTATTATATGCTTCTCAAAAGAGACATACCCAAAATATATGGTTATAGAAATGATGAAAGTAAAAGAAAAGAAAGTGTGCCACACAGACACTAACTAAAAGAAAGCTGGCGTCACCATAATAATATCAGACAAAATATATGTTACAATACATTATAAGTGATAATTTGAGATATTTTATAATAATAAAAGAGTTGACAATCAGTAAAACTGAAATAAAATCTTTTTAAAAAGTCTAAAATTGTATGCACCTAATTGAATAGATTCAAAATATATAATTCAGTAATTGGAAAATCTAAAAGGGAAAAAATGAATACACAAATTCAGTGTGAAAAAAATTTTAATATACCTCTCTCCATAAATGAAAGAATAAGTAGACAAAATTCAGAAACAGAGACTATTTAAACTTATTTAGTACACTTTATCTAATTGACATATATGAAACACTATATACTAAACTGTTAAATATACCATTATTTTCAAGTATGCACAGAAAATTTACCAATATCAACAATATACTATTCATAAAGTAAGCAGCAAAATTTTAAAAGTAAATAATATCTAGGCATACTAAACAATCCCCATTCCTTCTCTAGTTCTATAATAATCACGTATTAACATTCTATGAATGATGGACTAAATGGTAGAGTTCAACATCTAACATGGCCTACATAAAATTATAGAAACAGTGGAGAGGAAAACAAATGGAGTACATGATAGAAGCTCTATTCATCCCTCTGGCGACCAAATCAAAACTGTGATGGAAATGAGGCACAGCAGCAAGGAAAAAATGCCTGGGATCTTGATGAACAAGCCATACAAATTTGGAGAAATCCAAAAAATGACCCTGCAATGGCAGAAGGTAGGACGGGGCAAGGACGTGGGGCTGCCCAGTCTCCAGCGGCTGAGTGAGACCAAGACTGTGGCAGTGGCAGTGGCAGACACCTCTTAAAGGGGTCATGCCTGCGAGTGGACTTTCACAGTGACAGGCCTGCTCACTCTGAGCACCAGTGCTGATTCGGCTGCATGCAGCAGGCACTAGAGACTTACAGGGAGACACTGTCAGAGTGAAGGCCAAGAAGAGACTCAGTATGTAAAGAAGTGCCAGCAGTATCCATTGTTCCCTGTTGAGCCCTCTTCCCTCTTCCCAGTGTGTGGACAAGGCACCGCCATAGCTGCAATGTCATCAAACTGGATAACAGAGGTTGCTCCGCCCAAAGAATTCCCTAAAACTCTGCTTCCCCACAACTCATGGCCCCACCCAAGCCACATCCAGGTGTGTCCTCAGCAAATCAGGTGCTCCTTGCTGAGTAGCTCCTAGACTCACACTGGAGGCAGCTGGCCTAGGTTTCTGGTGTGGCTTTTTGAGGCAACTATAAGCACAACATCTGTGGATTGCTTGCTATATTTGGCCTGCAGCTGAACCCCTCTCAGGACTGTGCCACTAGACACCTACTTCACAAATTCTACACTAATAAGACCGGGAGACTTAGGAGCTTTGCTTAGTACCTAGAAACAGACACGGGTGGGCAGCCAAAATGAGGAGACAAAGAAGCAGAAACCATATAAGAGAACAGAACAGAGATCTAGATATAATGGAGTCAAGTAATCTAACAGATTCAGAGTTCAAAACACTTGTTATAAAGGTGCTCAATGAACTTTTGGAAAGTGTAGATAAATTCAATGAGAACTTCGACAAAGGGATAAAAAACATAAAAATGGAAATGGAAATTACAAAAGGGAACCAGTTTGAAATGAAGAACACAGTATCTGAGATAAGAAGTATATTAAATGGAATAAACAAAGTGAATAAAGAAAAGGATCAAATGACCTATCTAGAAGATGGAAAAGCCAAGGACACTCAATCAGAATGGCAAGGAAAAAGATGCCAAGACTGTAAAAAGAATTTAAGGAGCATATGGGACACTGTTAAGGGTCCAAATATTCGTTTAGTCAGTGTACTTGAAGGAAAACAAGATTTTGAACAGCTGTTTGAAGAAATAATGATGGAAAAATTTTCTAACCTGGTGAAGGAAATGGACATACAACCTCGGGAAGCTCAGAGAATCCCCAAAACCAGGGATCCAAAGAGGCCCACACCAACACATCATAATTAAAATGCCAAAAGTTAAATACAAAGAAAGAATATTAAAAACAGCAAGAGAAAAGCAGATAGTTACCTACAAGGGACTACCCATAAGACTGGCAGCTGATTTCTCAAAAGAACTATGCAGGACAGAAGGGCTTGGCACAAAATATTTGAAGACCCAGGATCTTCAACCAAGAATACTTTACACAGCAAAGCTATCTTTTAGAGTTGAAGGACAGATGAAGAGCTTCCCAGACAAAAGCAAGCCAAAGGAATTTATCACTATCAAGCCAGTTTTATAGGAAATGTTGGAGGGACTTCTTTAAGAAGAAAAAGCATGTATCAAAAACCGGAATAAAGAATGGTAACTACATTTTTATCAATAATTACCTTAAATAGGAAAGAATTAAGTGCTTCAACGAAAAGATAGAGTAGCTGAAAGGATAAGAAAACAAGACCCCTACATAGGAAAAGGAAGGGGATGGAAAAAGACATTGCTTTGATAGACCTAGAAGGTATTTAAGTCAGACAGAGAAAGATAAATACCATCTGATTTCACTTATATGTGGAACCTAAGGAATAAAAAGAACAAACTAATCAAAAATAGACTCACAAATATAGTGGACAATTTGATGACAGACCAAGGGGAGGGGATTTAGGTGGCTGAGAGAATGAGGTGAAGGGTTAAAGAAGTACAAATTAGTAGCCAATGGATGGTCACAAGGATGGAGAGCACGGCATAGGGAATGTAGTTAGCATTAGTACGTTGGCTAGGTCAGGAGGGGGAGGGAGCAATTGGGGGGATCATTTTACGAACTGTATAGATGTCTAACCAATGCACTATATATTTGAAAATAATTTAAATAAATCAATTAAATGTGAAAAAATACAGAAAAAGCAAATTAGATAAAGAATACAATTAGTTAATATAGACCATTATATCTATGAAACTGAAGAGAAAATAACCATATTTTAACTTCCAAACAATAACTTGCTTCTACCTAAAACTGCAACTAGCACAAAGTTAAGCTATTCCTATTCCCAAAAGGGATGACACAAAGCCCCCCAAGTTCCCATGTCCATGTTTGGATGGTTTTTATTTTTCATATCATGTAGTCAGAGTTCCCTTTTGCTCTCCTGGGTAACTGAAAACTATATTATAAAGTCAACTTCAACTAACACACATAATATATACTACTAAGGAGAAAAAAAGAGAGAAAGATAATATATAAAATATATACATATCAAGGTAAGGAAGAATGTGTATAGACACTACAATTCTCATTTCTCGACTAGATATGACACCATATCTAGTGATGAAAATTTTGTTTTCACTACCCATCTTATAATCCTCTTGCCTTCAGCTAGTCCTTTAGCCCAGCAGTCTCCCAACTTTTTGGCACCAGAGACCAGAGCTCCTATGAGAATCTAATGCCTGATGATCTGAGGTGGAGCTGAGACAGTGATGCTAGCGCTAGGGAGCAGGTGCAAATACAGATAAAGCATTGCTCGCTGGCCTGCCATTCACCTTGTGCTGTGCAGCCCTGGTTCCTAACAGGCCACAGACCTGTACTGTTCTGCAACCCAGGGGTTGGGACCCTTGCATTAGCCAATCATGGTTCCTCAGCCAAGCCTAACTCTGTCTAGCAGTACTCAGCAAGTGCTAGGAGAATGCTTTCTAAAAAAGAAGTCCTCAGTGAGTTGTGGAAGTATAAGGCTGGGAAGGTAGGATGTTGGGGAACAGCTCTGCCTGCTGGGGACCATTTCAGGCTCAATCCTTCCCAGAGCCCAGCCCCTTTTATCCAAGGCCTATGAATTCCTGGAAGTACACACTATCACAGGATGAGGTCTGATGACTAACCCACCAGCTCTGTGAAGCAGAGAACGGGTGTGTGCTTGGCCTGTTCCCAGAACCCAGTGAAATGTTTGATCCATGGAAGAAGGAAAGGTGAGGTTTGAGTCAAGAGCATAGATCTGGGACCAGACAGAGATTGATGTGAAGAAAATCTCTGGCTCTTGTTAGCTCTGTGATCTTATGCATACTTCTTTATCTCTCTGAGATTTCGTTCTTTGTAAATGACAACTCTTTTGTAGAGTTGTTCACATGATTAAATGAGGTAATGCACACAAGTCCTTAGCATGGTACTGGGACATAGTAAATGCTCAATATATTGAGTTAATAGTATTTCTTTTTACCATTATGGGCACATGATAGATTTTTTTTTTTACTCGATAAGTGAGCCTACATCCAAGGAGCCTAGGGTGCCTAGCTCAGCCTGGTGTGCTGGGGGGTCTCCTGAGGTCTGTTTTGCTCCAGATAGAAGGTCTGGGGCTGAAGAGGGTCCTTCCCCAGAGCCCTGTCTATTGCCTCTGGCCCAGCTTCTGCATGTCTCAGTCTTGGCAGTGTCTGGGTCCAGCAATCCTCCAACTGTGCCGCAGGAACAGAGAACCACTATTGACTTAATCGGCAGCCCTGCCACCACCCAGAGGCTCGGGCTGTTGGACCCTGCTTCCCACCTCCAGGTTCCCCTGCCCCAGTAGTAGCTGTAGCCGAGATACAGCGAGCTAGGCTAAATACCTTCAGGCCCTTGTTTTCTACCAGCAGATAGCTGGCATCTCCTAATTGGCCATTCTCACTTCAGTCTCAGCATAGCTGAGGGCTAAGGTCATGCTGTGGAATAAAATGGACTGATTCACTGAAAATCAGTTTGCCAAAACCAACTTGTAAATGATCGAGTCACCAATTATTGAGAATTAATTTTTGTTTTAATTTCACCACGGCTTTCTTCAGCCATTTAACCACAGAGCAGTCTGCCCAGATCAACTGAATATGAAATCCTGGCATGTTTCACTGGACAAAGGCAGTGTACTTCTTAAATGGAAGGAACTTAACTGTTAACGGTGGAGCTTTCTCTTAAGTCCAGGTTTCTATCTTCTTTATTTTTGAAGATCTTTGCCTAACCTTCACCTTTGCTTCTGAGTCTTCCTTACATGTTCTTCTTGATCTGATTGCAAAGCATCTGCAGCCACCCATTCTAAACATGGTTTAGGTTTTGGCAGTTTTTAGCGAATTAACTGGTCATTCAGTGATCTAATGATTCGGCGAATTCATTTTCAGCAAAATAACTTTTGGTGAACTGGCTTTTGACAAATTAGCCATTCTATAAATTAGCTTTCATTGAATTGACCTAGTTCTGTGGGCAATTTAAGTTCCCAAATGATATTTTAGAATAAAATGGCAACTGGTAGCAATGAAAGAGTCATATTTTTCTTACATTCTAAGGGAACTAGGACTCACTAACTCTTAATCACTGTGTGTGCCAATATGCAAGTACATGCACACACACACACACACACACACACACACACACACACAAATATACTCTTTTAATGAACATGCAGCTGCCACCTGACATCAGCCAGAGTATATTTGAATGGATCTGGCAGTCCTCAAGAGAAAGGAGGTAAAAAGGATGAAATGAGTCCACTGGCATTTTGCCACCTAGGAACAAGGAACTATAGAAGCCTGAATACACTCAAGAGTTGGTTCCTGGGGTGGGGGTGGGGAGGACAATTACCTGATTGAAGATCAAGTTCAGTGGCTTCACCCTAGACAACTAGTCTGATGATTATTACAATAGCCAATATATATTGAGCACTTTATAAATACAAATTTTATCAAAGTCCTTCTATCAACTTTATAAGTTAAGTACTGTTATTATCCCCACAACACATATGAGAAAACCAAAAAAATAGAGAAGTGAAGTAACTGACTCAATGTCACATAGCTAATGAGTAGAACCAGCATTTAAATCCTGAGTTCAAGCAACACTATTTCTCAGGTGCTAGTCAAAGCTTTGTCTCAGCTCAAATGGAGCATAAAGGAAGATGGCTTCAGGACCACAGTCCAACACTGTGGAACAAAGCCATAGCACAGAAGGAACAGGAGACAAGAAGGGAAAGAGAGGAAAAAGAAGAGGAACCAAAATATATTGAGTTTCTGCTCTGTGCTAAGAATGTGGCCCGCATTTTCCTCCCAATAGTCCCAACACTGGAACACAGAGAAGGAAACTTAAGTCCAGAGCAGTTGGCCTAATTGCTCGGGGCCCACAGCTTTAAAGTGGTTGAGCCAGGTTTTGCATTCAAATAAATTTTCATAAAGTCCACAAAAGTTGGGCTCCAATTTGGAGCTCAGCAGGCTGAGAAGAGAAGACAGAGAATGGGACGATTATCTCCCTCTAAGGCAGGAAAAGCCTGGTTCCACAGGGAGGATTGATTGTGTCTTTTCCCAGAGGCAACATTGGAGGAAAACCCAAGACCAGAAAGTAATCGTAATTCTTGGAACTATTTCCCAAGGAGTAGAAGGATGTTCTAGAGACAGTCCCTGCCTCCTGGAGGCAGCCAGGCATTTGTAGGGCTTTTATAAGGCCCCTCCTAGCTGTCAAATACAGCCCATCGAGCCATTAAATTTGGCAGAGCAAACATTGGTTATCAGTTAGAATGCTTATCAAATGTCAATTAGTGCTCTGCTGTAATTGATGTCTATTTAACATACTATGTCCTGTTGTTGAATGCTAATTAAATGCCTAAACATCTCTTTCTATTTTATTCCACCAACAAGACTGTAATTGTACATTTCTCAGTTCAGTAACTTTGGAGTTAATTTTATTGTGAACCTTTTGGAATACGGAAACCCAGAGAGAACTCTTAGGTAGATATTTAATTGATGTGCTGCTTTGATATTGCTAAAGTCTACCTTATGTTCACTCCCTTCCCGAGAAATCAAATTATTCCTTTCTGTAAAGGTCACACTCCACTCGAGGTGTCGAGGTGTCGGTGTCATGCTTGGGTGAACACATGTGACAGGGAGGAGCTGGACAGGCTGAGGAGGGAGAGGAGAAAAACACACCAAATATCTCTGGGAAGGTGCTTGCTAACCACCCAGGACTCAGTGGAATACGGTTTCCGGGGCAGTCAGGAGAGGGATGTGGACAAGGCTGAGTCCCATGCCCTACATGCAGAGGTCATATTATGTTCATTTCTCAGTTTTGTTTGGAGAGAAACCTTGACACCTGGCCATCTATACCCCATGGAAATGTAGCAATGGCTATGTGGAAAACTGAGGCATTGAAGGGTTGCCAGAAAGCTGAGCAGGGCCCACCTGGCCTGCGAGAGGAAGTGGGTAAGGGACATGTGCTGAGAGGTATGAGAGACAAGAGCTCATCCTTGGCCATGGGAAGATTTGCCAGTTATTAAGTAATTGTCTTTCAGCTCCAAACCCACCCATCCATTTCAGCTCTGTGATGCTAAAGTCAGAACCCAGAAAACCACATTCCAGCTTTGCCAGCTGATCTCATTATATATTGAAAGTAGGTGCCACGGGAGGGAGACTGATGATGGTGGGAGACTGAGAGGCTGGGGGATGGGAGCAGCTCTTTCTCCTTCCTTTTTGCCTCCTGAACCCTGAACTTTACCCTCCCCCCACCCACTGCAGCACCAGCCAGTGCCCACTCTCCCCAGCAGGTGAGTCCCAGCCCCATGCGGCTTCCTCTCCAAGCTTTGTGTTAATAATTTCATTCTCTTTCCTCTTCCTCCAGTCCTAGGTGTGGGTGCAGCTTCCTGCAGTCACTTCTTCTAATACTTTAGCATCAATCCTCTGTTAACCCTTTCAGTTATGGAGTTAACAATTTTATATCTAGTACAGAATTATATGCTCTCTGCTCGAATCACTAATGTGGTTTCTGTCTCCCAATGGAATATTAACTTCTGTATTAATAGAATACTAACCTTCATATTAACAGAAGGATAGACCAGAACCAGAGGGAGGCCTTACAGAGGACCCCATGAAAGTCACTTGTACCAAAAGGAGGAGAGCAAATGGGGGGTGATGGGTTAGGATGAGGAAGCCCAATTGCTCAAGCATCTTGGGGAGGGTTAGCCTGTGGGGTTGAATCTAGCTCTGCCTCTTGTTCTCTGTTTCCTTGGGCAAGTTGCTTAGCCTCTCTATGCCTCAGTTTACTCATCTGTAAAATGGAGGTGATACAAGTCCTGACCTTATAAATTTGCTTTGTGTATTTAGTGATATGTGAAAGCATTTGGCAGAGTGCCTGGCACAGCAATGTGCAAAATGGGCTGACTGTTATCTTGATCATAATCATGATGATCATTAGGAGAGCTCAATTGGAAGGAGTAAGGAAAGTGAGTCACAGAAAGTGCAATAGCTTGCCCAAGACTACATAGCCAGCAACCTCTGGCTATTGCCTTGAGAGTCAAGGTTGTAATAAGAAAGTGATCTACTCAGCCTGCCTGACACTAAAGCCTGTGAGCAGAGGGAGCATGGGCAGCCTTGGTACGTAACCCTGGCCAGTGCTCCTAACTCCTCCCAAAGTCTACATGGTATCCTCCTATTGCCTCACTGACCACTCTGTCCTCAGGGTTTAAAGCTAAGTCTATGGCCTGCGCTTCCTTCCCACATCCTCAGGTTCCTCCAGTGGCACTTCCCACTTGGAACAGAGCCCATGGGCAAAAACACTTCCTGATCACCCTCCCCAAAAAGCTGAGGAGAGGTGTGCTCACGCAAAGGGCAAGTTTTTTCAAACACCATGGAAGGAACAGGGACTATGCAGACATGATGACTGAAGGGGTCTCAGCTCTGCACAGTGTGGCTGCCAATCAAGGGAAACTCTTGGGAAAGCCTGAGTGACATGGAGAAAGGAGCGGGGGAGAGTGGGAAGAGGCTATGTGAAGCAGTTTCCTGTATAAAATGATACAAGGACACATGAGACAATGCAAGCAGCACGACGCCTGGCAGGTGTAATGGGTCAGCAGCCAGGAACTGGCTGCTGTCATTCCCTGCACTGCGGGCTTCGTGACCCTCGTGGTAGAAGCCCATGCCAGTTCCCCTCCTCAGGCAATGGTTCTCAGCCTTCGCTACCTGAGAGCTAAAGAACTACCTGTGCCCTGCCTGACCTCGAAACTAAATTAGAATTTCTGGGAGCAGAGTCCAGGTTTTAATCGGTTCTGAAAGCTCCATCTCTAGCACCACTCTCACTTCCACCTTGGATAGTCTAATATGCAGCAAGGTCTGAGGGCCATCGACCTGTGGCCGCGGTTTCCAACGAAGCTAAAACGACACAATCACCTGGGGAACTTTAAAAAAATCCAAACCTTAAGGCCTCACAGGGCTTACTCATATACAGCAATTCTAGCAAGGGAGGAGGTGGTCCAACCAGCCACTGCCACTTAGGTTGCTGAGGGAGACCTGTTAGACAAATGAGCCAAAGATGGGCTGTATATATTGGCCTCTAGATTATTTATTTTCTTCACTTCAGGCCAAGACCCCTTAGCTCAAAAGCCTGCCAGCACCAAAACTCAAATTTCAATACATCCAATTATTTTAAAAATTGTTTAAACAAGCATATTTTTAGCCTTTTAGAGACTGCCTGCTATGTATACCCCACCTCACCTAACAGCTGTTACATATTAATAAGATGGGGCCTGAGAGTCATAAGGCTCCAAGCTGCTAAGGCCCTTCTGGGCTCAAAGCCCATATTCTCCATTATGCCACTGAGCACTTCACCAGACAATAAGCCCTTCTCTGATTCCCCTCTCTCCCAGGAGAGTTCCCTGGCCCTCCTCCCCTCCGAGTAGTGACCCTGAGCTGCCATAACATCTACACAGACTCCTGTTGCCCAGAACACTTTTCCCCACATACAAACCTATCCAAGCATCACCCGACAAAGCTCACTGTGTATTACTGTCTCTCATGGTCATATATTTTTTCTTTGATCAGCCCCCCAACATCCCTCATACCACACAGGACTGAAACCTCCTGAGCAGAAAGGGAGGTATGGACTTATGGATCCACATCTGTCAGGAGCAATGACTCTTCATGACAAGTCCAAGGAAGTGGGGATAGTCCTCAAACCTCATTTTGAGAGGGCTGGAGGTAAGGTAGCCTGGTCTGTTGGGAACTAGAAACACACTCTAGAAGACATCCCCTCGTCCAGGACCCGGAGCTCATTCTCGTGCACGGTGAGGCCGAGCATCAGCTGCTCTAGTTTTCCGAATGTTTTGCCGGAGATCGTAACATCAGTTTGATAATCATTTTCCACTGTTTTGAAATGCCACTTTTATTATGAACTAAATTCTGATATCACCTGAGTAGATTTCTGCATTTAATATTGTCCATTAATATATCCGTTAATGGCTATATCATTAATATATCCATATTCTTTCACTTATTGTCTCTTTGTAATAGGTTTAATACTGAAGGAAGTTTAATATCTGGAAAATTTTTATCTCAGGATTTTCCTGGCTGTTCCATGTTCATTACATTAAATCAACTTTAGGAATAATTTGATTAAATGTTAAAAAATAAATAAAACCCTGATAATATTTTAACTGGAATTTTATTTATAGACAAACTCAGGGAGAATTGCTGTCTTTGGAGTGTTGACTATTCCAGTCTCTTCATTCACTGGGGCCTCCTGTGAGCCAAGTGCAATGTAGATGCTGGGACATCGGGCAATGTCAGCCACCGTTCCTGCCCTCTCAAAGCTGATTTCAAACTTTATTTATTTGAAGAATAATTTCCATGTACATGATAGCTGAATTCTGGTTGCACAGTAGCTGCAAGTGGGTCTTTGCTAAGCAAGGACATGACTTGGACTCAGGACTTCATTCCCCACTTCTCCCAGGTTGAATACAGAGCTGTTTGCTCACCATCTCACAGAGCACCCAGAAGCTGCCCTCCCTCAAGTGAATGTTCAAATGGAGAGATCCTGAGAGCCTGTTTAATGACTCAGAACAATAGTGTAATAGGAAGGAATTGGAAATAAAATGTCCGAACGTGAGTTCTGAGGATTGTTACAAATGGGTTCACCTTGGGAAGGGAATTGAGATCCTGGCTTGTCTCAGCACACTTCTTACTGCCTCCCAAAGAGCTTAGGAAGGACTCTGGAATAACTGTTGTCATCAGAGTGAGCAAGACCCAGAGACTCTTCATGGAAGGTGAAGTTGAGAAAGTCACTGGACTGGGCAGCCTCTACACCCAACCTGTCCTGGCCTCCTGGAGGCCAGGATCTCCTCATTCCTCATGGGTGTAGGCTGCTCCTGCTTAGCCGCTTCCCCACTTCTCCTCCTCAATCTACTCTTCCACAGAGGCTTTCTTTAAAGCACAGCCTGTGACCCTTGGTTCAGATCTCTTCTCGGGGCCTTGACTTCCTTTCTTGCTGTCTAGCCATCACCTCCTTCTTAGTCTCTCAGTTCTAGTCTCTAGAGCTTTGTTTCTAGGCAGACATATCTCCTAACAGGCCCTGTGCTCATGTAGGCCACCCCCCTCACAGAGTCAGCCTCCCTGGTTCCAGTGGCTCAGCTCCTTCCTTCCCTCTTTCCAAAAAACACTGGCCAAGGTCTAGCCCTGTGTCTACACTGGGAGAGATTTAGGGATGTACAAATAAACAAGACATGGTTACAGATACCAGACAAAGGAGTCAGCTCCAAGACACAGAGCGACAGACGAGCTGTTGGGAAAACCAGCAACTCACAGAAGAGAAAAATTGAATGACCAATGAACATATGAAAAGAGGGTCAGCCTCATCAGTTATGGGGAAATGCAAATAAAACAGAATATCATTTTCTTCAAGTCAAAGTGACAAAACATTAAAAGTCTTATAACAGTAAGTGTTGGTGAGGTTTGCGGGCAGCCCAGAAGTGAAATTCCTCTGGGGCATGAAAATAGGTACAACGCCATGGTGAGAACTCAGGTAACACCTATGGAAATTAAGGATGCGCACGCCAAACATACGTGTGAGCCAACAATGCCACCACTAGGTTATCTGCTGAAACCCATGAGCCTAGAAGACACACATGTGAACACCCCTGCGGCATGTTTATAATGTTGAAAAATCAAAACCAAATCCACTCATCAGAAGGGGAAAGGGTAAGTAAATTATGGTTTATTTATTTATTTATTTATTTATTTATTTATTTATTTATTTTTAAATGCCTACAGTACCTGGTATTCCTAGATGGTCTCCTATCCAAGTACTAAACAGGTCTGAGATCAGATGAGATCGGGCATGTTCAGGGTGGCATGGCTGTAGGTTAATTATGGTTTATTCTTAACATCGAAAGCACACCATTGTGGTACAAATGAACAAAGCATATTTACACCAATCAACATGAAGACTTCTCAAGAGTGTAATGTTGAATAGAAATTCCATCCACTACAGAAGCCTGGGAGCAGAAGGGAATGAGGGAGTGGGGCTTTAGTTGTACTTTGTAATATTTATTTCTTCAAAGAGAAAAATAAAACAAATGTGGTAAGCCATTAATACCTATCAAATCTGGGTTATGAATACATATTTGTTATTTTCTGTGGTTATCCTATGTTTCAATTGTTTCATAATAAAACATATAAAGAATATTTTATAGCACAGTCCTTAAGGAGCGCCAGGCTCCTGGGGACATGAGGCAAGGAGGTAGCTGTTGAAACTAATAAAGAGCAAAGAGAAAGCCAGAGTGTGGACAAATGCCCGGGAGAGCTGAGGGAGGCATCACAGACAGGAGACACGACTTGAGTCCTGAGGAGTACAGAGGAGTGTTCTAGCTGTCGGGAGGGAAGGGTGGCTGGACACCTCTGGCAGATGCATGCCAAAAGGGCAGCATGGGAAAAGCATGATGTTCAGGGGACCTGGATTGGTTGAAGGGGCAGAGGCCTAACCAGGGAAGGCTCTGTCACCACACTCAAGACCTTGTGCCTCATCCTATAGGAGTGGAGCCACTGGGTTATTTGAAGAGGAGTGGTATGCTCAGGTTTTGTGTTCCTCAAAGGTTTCTCAGACAACAATGATTCAGATGGGAAAAAAGTAAAATGAAGACACAAAATAAGGTAGTAGCAATGCAAGCAGGAAAGAGGACGGCCTAAGAGCTATGTAGAAGGGAATCCCTCACTTTTGGATCTATGCTGATTGCCTCCCTGAAAGCTCCCAGTGGGCTGGGGCCTACCCTTGCCTCATCAAACCGGTCTCCTTGACATCAAGCATTATCAGTATGATGCACCAGTCTTCTCTCAGTGACTCATGGAAAACCAACATTTGGGGTTCATGTGATGCAGGTAAAATCCATGGGCCAGGCCTGGTGGAGCAGAGCAAGCATTTTGACTGGCACGAGGGTTGCTCTAAGGATGAGCACATGACCCGGAGTCAAAGATAGGCAATGACACTTTTACTGAAGACCCTAGAAACAGGCTCTCCCTCTCCCCAGAGCCGGATAGGATATGGCTGCACTGCCAGGGGCAGGAGCCCAACCACAACAGGGAGCCTGAGACAAGACCTGGTGTGGAGGAGAATGGAGCACAAAGAAGCAAAAACTAGAAATGGTACTGGTATGGTGTCCTTTATGCCCAGATCAAGCCACAGATGAATGCCCTCTGCTTAAACCGGTTTGGATCTAGTTTTCCATCATCTGCTTGAATCAGTCTCAGGCTTCAGCCCTTGCCCAGCTTAGAGTCAGTTTCCCTGTTTTAATGTCAAGTCCTGTGTCCAGCCCTTTTAGTCCCCTCCCTGGCCTGCTGGTGCCCAGGCCAACGACCGCAGGTTTGCATCTTTCTAAGGACACTCCTTGGGTCATCGCTTGGAACTCTTGTCCCTATATCTAGAGGGCCAAATGCCTAATGAGAGAAGACCAAAGGGATTGCTTGAAAGACTCCAGGGGTTGAGGCTCAAAGGTACACAAACACAACCTCTTCCAGGAAACATGCAAGTCACACACTGTTCATCATCCTTATTGAAATAGGAACTTCCACACTGGCTACATTGCAACAGGCATATTTAACATCACCCCTTTCAATCTGTGACAGCCATTTCTGCATTCTCTTCTCATTGCTGTTAACGTAGAAATAGCTCCATAATGACACTAAGCCTTTTCGAGCGTCTCTCTCTGTTTATCTCATTATAAATGAAACTATCTTGTTATTTGGGTAAACTGGAAACAGAAATGTTCTGTCAGATGTCTCAGGGCAGTTCTCTCTCATTCTTTCATCACTCCAAGAAGATTTGGAGTAGCTGCTGAAACTCTGCTTCTGTTTTTCAGTTTTAGAAACAACATTTCAGAAAAGAAGCTTGGATGTCAAAAGCTGTGAAGCCTATGGGGCCTCTGCAAGGGGGTACATTTTCTGGCAACCCCTGGTATTTTTTGGCTTTGCATAAAGGAATGTTCAGGAAAGATATGTGTGGTGCTGGGTGGAGAAGGGGTTGAGAGGGAAGGAGTTCAAAGACGGCCAGAAATTTTCCCAGTCACCCACCATGCCCAGGTTGGCAATGAAGGAGGAAGGGAAAGCCACAGTGATGGGCAAAGGCCAGCTTTTAAGATCCCACATGCGGCCAACGGATGTCTACCTATTCTTCAAACCAGAGGGTGGAACCTTTCAAACCTGCCTCACCTCCACTTTCTCTGAGTTCTAATGGAGAAAATGCAGAGGATGTGGCCTGCCCACCATACCTCGGCCCACTGCTCATGTAATCGCTTTCCCTGGCTGACGGGTAATTACTGTGGAATACCTGTCCTGGGCTCTCAGGTCCCATCCACAGAGCTTCATGATTCTTAGAAAGAAAACCACTTATCTGGTATATAAACTAAGGCAAACCAGGACCTTTAGAACATGACGTTGTGCTTAAATTACAGGAGGACCAGGAAGTTTGCAATGCTTAGAAACACTGACCTAAGTGCAACAGCACCTTCCATGGCTCCAGAATGAAGAAGAGACAACTGCCCTACCTCCACTCAACAGAGGGAAGAAAACAAAATCAGAATCTATCTACGGGTGTCAGCTGTTCCATAAGTGGAAGACTGCTGGACTGCAAGATGACTAGGAATGTTGTAGTATCAAGCTGAGCTCTATAGAGTCCACGAGGAATTCCATCCCAGGGTGATGCTGGGTAGGAACCTACCCCACCCTCACACTGGTGCGCAGGCCATTTGCCTGCCTGAGCCCTAACTGGGGACTGTGTCCTCTCCCCCCAAAACACACACCACACATACACACACACAACAAAAAGTCCTCTCCTAGGAAACCCTATAGAAGTCTGGCTTGTATAGCTTAAAAATATTATTGAATCTGTGATGTTCTTTACATCATGGATTTGAGCTATAACTCATTCGGGCCTGACCCACAAAAGGACATGACACTGGTCAGTGAGTTGGGCTGGACAACCACTACAAACTCCCAATGGCATATGACAATCAGCATTTACTCTTATGCTAGAATGTGAGCCACAGAGGGTGGCTGGTCAAGGCTGGGCTCAGCAGTGAAGCTCTGCTTCAGCTGTGATCTCCCTAACTTTGTGCTCAGGCTTATTCCATGTGTTCTGGGGCCCAGAATAAAGGGCAGCAGCTGCCGGGCAAAATTGGTCTCATGTTCCATGCCCAGAGTGCAGGAGGGCAAAGCCAATCTGCAAGCACATTACAAAGCCTCTGCTAACCTCATGCCTGTAACATTCCACCAGCCAGTCAGGGCCAGGAAGTGCACTCTGCACAGCCTGAGGCATGATGGATGTAGGCTCCTAGAACAGACTGGTGAAGAATCAAGACCAATACGTCAATCTACCTACAGTAGCATCTCAGGCTTTTTATGGGTGAGATCCTTGAATTTCTAAGTGGTCAGTTTGCACTAAATACTTTCATAAGAACACAGGAGCTTAAAATGGGGGACAATGCAGAAAATCAACTCTTTAATTGGGGCACTTTTGACAGGAGTTGAGCTCAAAAACTCAGATGGAGGAAACAAACTTTATCACAATGGGTTGTGGCAGGGTAGGGGTGGGCACAGACAGCACGGGTTGTGTATTAAGATGTGGGAGGCAACAGAGACCCACAATCAGCTCTGGGACTCTGCACACATCCACTCAACAGAGTCTGTCTACCCCAGCCGGTGAGTTGTGGGGGAAGGTTCAGAGCTGAGTCTGTACTCAGGAGGCATGGATAGGCCTAACTAAATGGGGATCTAGGCTTGCTTGATCCATCCGTTCTGACTGCAGACTTGTCTCAAGGCTGGTCCTTAGGTCCCAGTGATGCACCTAAGCCAGGAACTCAGGGAAAGACCATGCCCCAGGCAACCTCCTCACAAATGGACAGGGATGAATCCCAGCTCTGTCACTGCTAATGATGGAATGTTTGTGTCCTCTCGGAATTTTATGTTAAAATCCTAATCCCCAATGTGATGGCATTTGGAGGTGGCCTGTGAGAGGTGATCAGGCCGTGTGGATGAAGTTCCTGTGAGCAGGATCAGTGCCTTTTAAAAAAGACCCCAGAAAGCTCCTGCACCCCTTCTGCCTAGTGAAGTTACAGTGAGAAGACAGCATTCAGTGAGGAAGTGGCTCTCACCAGAACCCAACCATGCTGGCACCCTAATCTCAGACCTCCAGCCTCCAGAACTGTGAGAAATAAATACCTGTTGCTTGTAAGCCACCCAGCTTGTGGTGTTTTGTTCCAGCAGCCCAAATGGACAAGATGGTCACACAGCATAAACCCCCAACGCCCAGAAGGAACAACTGGACCTCCCCACAAAGGGCAGAAGGATGGTCCTCTTTGGGCTCTTTTACTTCTTCCCCTACTTTCTGCTCACTTTTCAGTTTTATCTCTATAACACTACCTTGTTCTCCTCCAGGGTCTGGGATGGGCCAGGACTATGACCAAGAGGAGGCAGGGTGTCCGTGGAGCTGCCTCGATTATCCCTCAGTGCACGGCCTCCTTGCTAACACCGGCTCAATTTATTGTTGGAGGTTCCTCTAATTACGGTCTTCCCCGAAATCCCAGGGGATTCTGTGGAAAGCCTGGGCTTGCAGTCTAGTGAGTCTGGGTTTGACCATAACCTGCTCTCGCCCTGCTCAGCAAGGGATATAGTCAACAACACTTATAGCACCTGCTTCTGTGAGCCACTGAGAATTAGGAAGATGTTGCCTGCAGACAGGGCACCCAGTGAGGCACAATTTTATGCCATTGGTGTCACTGTTAGCTTGGATTTTTTTGGTGAGAGATGACTGCTAGCAGTTTGGGTTTTTACTAGTTAAAACATCAAACAGTGCAGAAGAAGGCCTTCCTTTTGTTAGGACCCAGCACCACACCCTTCAAGTGACACCTGTTTGGAGCACTTGTGCTCATCCTCATAAGCAGGCTGGTGGAAGAGGCCATGTGGCTAGGATGAAAAGGAGGCAAAGCGGAGAAGATGGTGGAAAGCCAAGTGCAGATTGCACAAGGCTACCTGATCCTGGCTGGACCAGCGACTCCTCAGGTGAGGTGGCAGGGCGGTGGGGGGAGGAGGGGGTGGAGAGGCACGCATGACAGAAGGTGCTCTGAGACCAGATGCCATTCCACCACAGTCACCCCTACCCAGAAACAAAGGAGAAAGAAGAGCTTCTTCTCAAGCCAACCAACGGAGGCGTTCACCCAAAGTGACTGACTGCATTTAAATGAAAAGTGACTGACTTACCTCTCAGATTGTCAAAGTGCCAGCTCTCTTGTGGAAATAGCGGCTGTGAGCCATGCAGAACTTTGTTGCAGAGAAGTAACTATTTCTGTACAGCAAGTCCGTGAGGGTAGAGTACATGTTGGCTGGCTGCTGTGGAGCTCAGCAAGGAGCCAGGAGGGCACCCTATGAGCAGGGACAGATGGGGCAGTGACCAGAATGACCAGGGGCTTTCCCTCCCAGTGGGCAGGAGCTACAGAGCTGGCAAACAAGAGCCAAAAGACGGACCAGAATAATGAGAAGTTGGAATTTGCTCATCAGTGAAGCCTGAGCAGTGGGGCTGCTCCACCAGAGACCAGCTCTTGTGCCCAACCTGACAGATGGGACTTCACCTGAGCTTGTGTGGGGTACGAAAGGCCTGTGGGGCTCTGGGGATGAGGGCCTGGAGGTGTCACTGTGCTGCCCACACCCCTCCCCTCCGTGGGCTCTACTGTCCTGCTCCTCCCATCCTTCACACCCCAGACATGCAACTCCCTGGGGTGCTAGCAGCATTTTGGGACCCTGGGACTCTATGAGAGGGAGGCCAGGCCCTTCTACCTGAACAAAGGCCAACCAAAGGGATTGCATAGCTAAACCAAGAGCAGATGTGGAGGAGGGCGACACCTAGAGGTGAAGACGGATTTGACATGTAGAAAGCTAGGCCTGGACGCAGAGGATGCAGAATCAAGAGCCCAGCCTTTGCCCTAAGAGGTCAGGAGCCCACTGGCCCTCCACATGGCAGAAGTGGCCTAGAGTATGAAGGAAAAAGGACTTTGGAGTCATTTGGACCTAATTTCCAACCTCAGCTCACTGCTCCCAGCCATGTGATAAGGATCACGTATTTTTTCTTTCCAGGGGCCTCAACTCCCTTCTCTGTAAAATGGGATAATAATATCAGTCTATAGACATGGTCCCTGATATACAAGTCACTCTGTGGCAGTGTCTTGCACCCCTTCTCCTAGGGGCGGCCCTCTCCTGGCTGGTCACAAGCAGAGCCCTCCTTTGGGGTTCCCACACTGAGGCTGGGGAAACCCCATTCCCTTTCCACAACCTCCTCTGGTAGGAGGGGAGTCCAAGATGAACCCCAGTTAGGCCTACCCCCCTACACAGAGAGCCCATCTGCAGGGGAGCAAAGCCACTGTGCCCATTGAGGACAGAGTGACCAGGCACAGGCATGCCCTGCTGGTTCTAGTCCCTGCAGCCCAGACCCCTGACCCCAAGGCCAGCTCTGGTCCTGCACCTGGGCCCCTCCTCTGCTGAAGCCAGTCCAAGCTGAAAGCTGGTGGCCTGGGAGAGCCCAGAGGAGTGGCCCCAGCAGAATTCCTGACACACGACAGCACAGGGGAAAAGAGCTTCTCTATGTCTTCCACCTACAGACAGCCCCTCTAATTTTGAGCTAGGCAGGGGCTCATAGCACCCTTTGGCAGAGGAAGTAGCCAGTCAGCAATCTCGTACCCCATTCCGAGCTAAAGAACAGGAAGGCAGGCCCGCCAGAGAGGTCGAGACAGCATTGTCTCCTCACGCTGGCACTCTGGCTGCCCAGATGGGGTCTGCCCCTGTCGTATAGCCAAGAGAAAGCAAGGTAAGGGCTGTCCCTGGCTGGGGGCTGAGCTCTGAGAGGCAGGGCAGCCATGATGCCCAGGGGCCAGGGAAGGAATCCAGAAGCTGCCGCGTGAGACTGAGATGCCCCCATGCCAGGCTTAGAGGCCAAGGCAGATTCATGCCCCTTTGTCCTGCTTGGCCCAGTCCAGCCTCTCCCTTGGGTGTTTAGTATTTTTTACTCTCCCTTTGCTTCCAGCGGTGGGTTCTGGTGCCCAAAGAAGTGGGTCAGCTCAGCCTGAGTGCTGGCTCTGTGGCCCAGCCTGTGCCCCTCACACTACAGTCTGAGGGAGGAGAAAGCAGATGGCAGCCTCAGGTCCAGGACTGGACGTGCCCCCCCCTCCCCCCGAGACTCTACTTAGTCCTCAGGTAAACGCAGTAAATGGGGACTACCGAGGCTGAGGAATCAGAGGGTCCTGACCTCTGGCAAAATGAGGAACAGAGCCTGACAAACTGCACCCTTGCTGCTGGGCTCATGGCCATGCAAACAGGTACGCACACACAGAACACAGATGTATACGCACTAACATACAGGAACACATAGAGAAACACACACTCTTACACAGAGAAACACACATGCATGCATACTCTTACACAAACACATGCATACACATTAACACAGAGAAACAGAGAAATATGCACACTCTCACACTCACATGGCAACATGTGCATACATATTCACATGTAAAAACACACACACATAGAAGCATATACATACATGCAGAAACACATATACACATGCATAAACTCATACATAGAAACACATACACACTAAGACAAATCACACATGCATACAGAAATATGTGTAAAAACCCCAAGGCTCCATCTACTCATTGCACAATCTAGAAGCTTAGATCTGCCCACATCCAACAACACACACAGGCCCTGCAGTGCTCATGAGCCCCCAGACAGGTGAAACAGGCAGTTGGTGTGGAGGAGGGGCCTTCTGGGTAGTGCAGAGCCCACCAGACCTGGAGCTATATGGAAAAGCTGGATCTCACCCCTAAAAACCAGGGTCGGGGCACTGATTCCAGAACTGCAGGTGGTGAGGTGGGGGAGGCCTTCAATGTCAGCCAGAAAGAGAAAAATCTAGGGAGTTTCAGATCTTATAGTTAGAGGAAAATGCCACAGAAACCTCACAATGTGGATGCTAAAGAGCCCACATGACAGGCAGAGCTCATGGAGCTCACAGGCTTGAAAAGCAGGCCAGAGCCTGGCAGCCTGACTGCTGTGTAGGGAGTGGAGGCAGGACAAGCACAGCTGCTGGTCACCCATCACAGTGAGGGCTAGAGATCTGCTTCCTGAATGAGGTGATGCCAGAGCAGAGAAGGGAGCTGGAGGCGTGACAGTTACCTGCAAAAGAGATAGCCCATTCGTGCAGTGGCCCAGAGGCCTTCAAAGAGGGGCAGGGGAGGGAGACCCACAACATTTCCTGAAACTCTCCTTTCTGGGCACTTTATTCTTGTTATTATTTCTAGAATATTGAGGCTCAGAGAGGTCAAGTAACTTGCTTAAGGCCCCAGAACAAGTTTGATCTCAGTCTGTTGGACTACAGAATTCAAAATCCCATATCTATAGCTCTGGTCTAGAGTGATGTTTGAGGAACCCTAGAGCCCGGGGCCTAAGTTCGACTGAGTCCAGCCAAATGCAGCACCAACTGGCAGGCCCTCAGTGGTTGTCCATCAGTCACAGATGGAAAGTGGGCAGAGTCCAGTGGAGGACAACTAGTCCCAGAAGGTCAGTGGGCAACAAGAGGACCAATCTTCCAGGTTTTCCCAGGACTGAGGAGACCTCCATGGTGGTGGAACTTTCAGTCCTAGAGCCAGGCCAAATCAGGACGGGATGGTCACCCTCTGGGCAGTCAGCAGAGGACTGTGCCAGGACCTGCACTCCTGGCTCTAATCGCAGAAAGAAGGGTGCTCATGCTCATAGGGCCAGGGTATCCACCTGCCAGGAGATGGTGAGAGTCATGCTGACAGGAAGCCCTAACATTCAGAGCCACCATGGGGTGACCCCTTGCAGGCCTATCCGTAAGTGCCCTCTGCTGGACCTTGGGGACACAAACATGTGTCTGGGGGCCTTGCAACTGCCTCCTCAGCACATTAGCTGGCAGAACTTCTAATGCTTTTAAATAAAACACTTTTTGAAGGTCAAATTCAGGTATTTCTGTCTGCTACCCAAAGTTTTAAATTATGCATATCGTACAAACGTATTACAATTGTAATTAGCTATTTGTCGTGAAAGCATTCACTTTGTGTACAGTTTCTTGTCTCCACATTCTAGGATTTGTTTTACAAAACTGCAGACTCTGGAGCCTGTGAAACTATGACCCATCATTTTTCTGCAGATGCCAGAGCTGAGCACTCGGGGCCCTCGATATGCACCTCATTGGCACCAGGGCTTATAAACTGTGCTTCTCCAGCCTTGTAGTCACAGGTCTGAGGGTGGGGTCACTGGCTCACCACTGCCCATCCCTGGTGACCAAGTAAAATGACACTGTCTCAGTGAGGCCTGCCTTGGCTGCCCAATCAAAAACAATCCCACACTAATACATTCATACACAAACTCCTCTCCTGTCCTGCTTTTATCTATCTATAGCACACGTCATCATTTAAAGGTGTGTTTATCTTATCTCATTTATCTTACTTATTTTCTGTCTTTCCCACCAGAATGTAAGCTTTATAAAGGTAGGGATTTGTGTCATCTTCCTCATCCCCACACTCCACCTCACTAAGGGTAGAATCCCTAGTCTCAGAGTAGCTGGCATCGCCTCAGAAAATAGCAGCCCCCACCTGGTTGTCCAGCGAGCCAGCGGGCAACTGAATACCCGCTCTGGGCCTGGACCTGCCCTACATGCCTTACAAAAACCTCATTTCTTCCCCCCTCACTCCCAACACTGGAAGGCCTAGGTAGTGTTATACAAGGATGCTAAGCTCAGATAGGAAACCTGAGAAGCTGCCTGCTGACTTGCGAGACCCTGAGTGCCTCTGGGTCTTGGAGGAGCCCTGTACCCCTAAAGTTGGGTAGCTATGGGAAGATTTCTTAAGCTGACTATGCTTCCCTTTCCTCACCTGTAAACCCAAGACTCCAAGGACCTATGTCCCCAGGTGGCGATGGGATTGAGTACCACACGAGGCATAGAGTGCCTGGCTGTCAGTAAGTGCGGGGTGCTAGAGCCTTACTATGCAGGCCCCTCTTCCAACCAGCACACCAGACCCTCTGTTGCCTGGTCTGTACCTGGGTAGAGCCTGGGAGCTCCAGCCTCTCCTGTGAGAGCCTGGAGGCAGGTTTCCTGCATCGCTAACACAGGACTGAGGCTCAGGAACCCTTGATTTAGTTGACAACTTAGAAGCCAGCCCTTCATTTTCCAGTGGAAGCTCCCCAGCTGGGGGCGCTGGCCAGGGCCTTGCTGACTCCAGACAGACAGGCCCATGCGGAGTTGGGGTGACTTAGGGGCGGGGCAGTAGCAGAGACTCCAGAGGATCCCTGGGGTTTTCAGACCTCCTCAGCACCCCGCCTTCTGCCCTGCTGCCAGCCTGTCCCCGAAGGCCCCCACGCTCCAGCACCATCTGTTATGGAACAGGCCCTCTACAATCTCCTCAGCACTTGAGAAAGATTAAGCGTGCCCTGGTAACTCTCAGAATCTTCCTTCTCTTAACAGCCTTCAGGGAGGGCGCTCTCATCACCATTCATAGACAACGGGGCTGGAACACAGGCTACGCGGCCGGTCAGGCAGCCAAGCGGTATCCGCTGGGTAGTCCTAGGCGTGCTTGGAAATAAAATCCTTCCAAGAGCAACAGCATCGCCCTTCAGATGTTCAAGGAAGGTCCCACCCTCAGACAGGCATCCTGGAAGGGGGCCCAGGACTCTTGCGACTCTAACAGGAGACGTTCCTGGAAACCAGCGTGGCCGCCTTTGTCTCTCTGTTCTGAGGATGAAGCTGCTGCAGAGCGGGAGCCGCGCGCCCCCGTGTGGCCCTACCTGGAAACGCAGGTTTTGGAACCGGGCGGGTCCAGGCTCAGGGATGGCGGGAGGCAAGAGGCGAGAGGCGAGAGGGGTGGGTGGGGGTGTGTGGAAATGGACCTCAGGAGGAAGCGACACCTAGGGGCTGGAGAGGAGGAAAGGAGGGCCCTGGAGCTCCTCGACAGGTCTTACTCAATTTGGAAGGCCCTCGACGGAATGGGATCTCCTATGAGATAGCCACTACCTGAAGGAAGGGCTGCTGGGTGCCATAAACCCACGCCCGAGCCCCAAGGGTCCTCTCTCCCTTGCGGGCTCATATAACGATGTACCAGACAGGTGACCGGGTTCTTGTCAATATCACCAGAAAGAATTTAGGGACAGGCAGCAGAGGTGATGAATCAACAACTCAAGTTTATTGGAAACAAAAGTACACTCTTAAAAGTGAAAGTATACTCTCAGACCTGGGAGAGCAGGCAAACTCAAGAGGGGGTTGCACCAACTTATTGTGGATTTGGGTTTTTTTTTACCTATGGATCTAACTTAAGGGTGGAATATTCATGAACCTGGATGGTCTCTGTAGAAAGAGTGTGATTTCTCTTGGAATTGGGGAGAGGTCCCTGTTCTTGTCATGTCTGGGTTTTTTGGAACTGTCTCAGCATCAGATGTATTGTGGATATAGCACTGACCGCCATGCTAGTTTATTATAATAGCTGCGCAATGATGGAAGAATTAGGTCAAAGGTGACCAGGGCCTGATCTGCGCATGTGTCTTCGTGGGAAAGACCACCTATGTCTGGCTTTGATGTTGTGGGCTTTGAGCTCCTCTAAGGGCCTATCAAGGATCATGGAGACCACACCTTGCCCTATGGGTTTCTCACCTTCCTGTTCATATCTGTCTATCTGCCTACTCTAACAGCACCTTGTGGCCCAGGAACTTTGCCTCCCATGAGAGCTCAAGCCTGATCAAGGTGCAAGGCACCTCTAGGGTTGCCCTGAAGACTCGGAGGCAGTTCCAAAGAAATGGCATGGAGTAACAGGTAACAAGATAGAGCACAGTTTATTCAGCTTCATTCACCCATTCATTCAGCAGGACTTATGGAGAGCCCACCAAGAGCCAGTCACCCTGGGAGGCTCTGAAGCTGTGTCCTCTACAGAAGGGTCCCAACCTTTTAAGCACCACGGACTGGTGCCCCTATGAGAATCTAAGGCCTGATGATCTGAGGTGGACCTGAGGTAGTGATGCTAGTACTGGGGAGCAGCTACAAATACAGATGAAGTTTCTCTTGCTCACCCACTGCTCACCTTCTGCTATGTGGTCCAGTTCCTAACAGGCCACAGGCCAGTACTGGTTTGCAGCCCAGGGGTTGGGGTCCTCTGCTCTCACGGCTAGGAGAGGCTTTCAACTCTACCCACAGAAACTCAGACTTACCAAAGGTCCAGACCCTGCCCTTTGTGTGCCTCTCGTGGCCACCTTTCCAGGAAAAGGCCTCATGCACATCTGGCTCCTCAGTCTCCAGTACCTCTGATGTGGCAACTCATGTTTAAGAAGGGGCGACTCGTGGGAGGCACACACACCTGGGTGGATACCAGTCCTGCCTAATCTTACCAAGAGTTGGAGTGTGACTTTAGATGGATTAGGAGCAAACCGGACACTTTGAAGAAGCCCATCCAAGCCTTCACATTTTGGCTGGTCTATCCAGGATACACAGAAGAGCTTCATGCCATCTATTGGATTTTGCTGTGCTCTGTTATCCTCCAACGACTCTCAAGGAATTTTTCTTCATTTAGTAATTATGTGGAGCATGGTGCTATGGGATCAGCTGACAATCACTTGATGTGACCATGAGAGTTCATTATTGATATAATTGGCTCAGTCAGAGAAAGATCATTAAAACTTTTAGGAAATTGATTCTTAATCTTGTAATACATGATGTAGAAAAAAATGAAATCACAGTAACAATGAGCTCGGTTATGTGATTGGGGGTTTGTGGTTCCTGCATGGCTGAAAATGTCTGTATTGTATGCACTCAGGATTTGATAGTTTACAAAAACCTTCTGTTCTAATCTGCCTCGAGCCATTTCGAATGCCAAAGGAAATTTGAGGAAGTTGGCCTCTGAAAGTCATAACTGATGTAATAGCAAATTAGAGTCCAAATCCTTGCTCCCAGATCTAGACCCCGCAGAGCCCTGAGCAACATACATGTGGGGAGGCAAGACCCTTTCAAAAGAGCACCCACTTCAGGTACATGGGGTTGTTCATTCTGGTTGGAAAAACAAACTTGCTTTCCCCTTTCTCCTCTCTGCCCACTATTGGCAATACCCTCCTCTCAGACTATATAGACAATCAGGTGTCCAAATTGGCAGAACAATATTGTTTGGGACTACTGGACATTTTAGCCAAATTCTCTAACTCTACCCCTGTGTTTTGATGTGGTTCACATCAGGGTCCTGAAAATCCCCTCTGGATCCAGCCTGTATTTGGAAGAGCAGAGCAAGGTTCCTCCCCTTGATGGCACTGAAGACGCTTAGGTATCCTGGGCATTGCACACGGAGGCTATGGTACCTAGTCCATGTGCCCTCTGGCAGGCACCAGGAAAAGGAGGGTGAATGGTCTGGACCAGTGCTGTCTAACAAATAGAATACCAGCCACATATGTAAGTTTTTTACCACCCTAATTTGTAAAAATTTTTAGAGGACATATTTAAATTTTAAAAAGAAATAATTGAAATTAATTTTAATAAGATTATATTTATCTCAATATGAAATTATTTATTTCAAAATGTAATGGGTATAGAAATTATTAATGAGCTATTTTACCTTTTTAAATATGAAATCCAATGTGGATTTTACATTTACAGGACATCTCAACACAAACTAGTCACATTTCAGATGCTCAGCAGCCACATGTGGCTTATGGCTATTTTATCGGACCATGTAGGTTGAGAGTCTATCTCTGGGAGATCACGACATAACTGAGCACCATCATTGTCATTCTCCAAAGTCCAAAGCAGGGTGACGGCTCCTCAGTGATGCTTTCAAAACATAACATGGACAAAGCACTGTACATGTGGGAGCCTAGGCCTGAAAGACTTGGTGAATAGAGCTTTCTAAGGCCTTAACATAGCATTCCTATTCTGGGGGCAATTGCCCATGGAGAGAAGGAAGAGGCTGAACTAAGGCTTCTGTATAAACTGGCACATCTGTTCCATTGAGACTTTAAGTTATCTTTTCTAGGTAAATGAATGTCCACATAGAGGGCACCTCCAGCATTTTTAGCACTGTTGTTGCTGAATTAATAATGACGTCTAGGACCAGAAAAACTCTTGTGATGAACTAATTTATGTTTTTTTGAGCAATGAGAGCGATGGAACGTGTAAGTCTCCTTGTTTGCCTTGGCTGCCAAGAAACTCAGATCCAAGTCTGTTCTCAGTTGAAAGATATTGCCTCAACTATATCTCCATAATTATCTACTTATAGTCCTTTCACTCTTATTTTAATCTTTTTGGGATTTTGCAGGGTTTCTTTCCTCTGAAGTCTTAAGAAATTCTGAAGTCTTTTGAAAATGGGCAGGGTATGTAAATCTAAGGAGATTTCCACATTTTACCACTAGATGGCAGCATTATATAATAGAATATATTGGCTTCAGCCTCACCCACCCTCGCCAAGGCCTATTCTGTTATTTAATAGCTATGTAACTTTGAGCAAGTGATCTTTAACACCCTTAGTCTATTTTATCGAGTGAGAAAAGAAAAGCTATTGTGAAAATGAACTGAGACGAAATATCCTTTGAGGAGGGGTAATAGCCTTGAGATTAATTGCATGGATGCTGAAACCAGATAGCCTGGTCTCAAATTTTATTTTGCTATTAAATAGCTGTGAGATTGCAAGCAGGTTATTTACCTTCTTTGAGCCTCTGCTTCTTCTCTGTAAAATGGAGATACTGGTGCCTGCTTCATAGAACTGTTGTGAGAATTAAAGGCTAGTATATAAAGTGCTTGGAACAATGGAGTACACAGAACATCATATGTTATTAGCTATTATCATTGTAATTAACACATAAAGAACCCATCGGAGTATTTGGCACAGTGCTTACTTAGACGCCAAGGTTCGTACTACTGTGCCTGTGAGTATCTAGGATGTTTGAAATGGAGCCTCCCTTTAGGCCACAGGTTCTCCTGTGTGTGAAGTTGTAGGATTGACTCCTGGCCCTACTGCTCTGTGGGTAAGGGCCTTGATGTGGAGAGGCAATGTGTTGGGTGAACAGAGAAGAAAGATGCCTCAGAGCAGTGGGCTGGATGGGTGAACAGACCTCTTCATGAATGTTCCTGTATAGACTAAGTATTTGGATTCCACCACAGTTTTTAAACAAAGCAAGTGAAGAATGTACACTATTGTGAACTTACTTTTGGCTTCTGGGTGTTTTGTATTTTCCATTGCACCCTGCATTGGCACCGAACAAGGTGGGTCTTTTATTTATAATGGTTGCATTTATAAATTATTTAACTCTGTTCTTGGCAAATAGAAACCCTTCAGCAAACACTAGCTCTTATTATGTGACCAAGCTTCCTCATTCCACACCAACCTATAGGCCAGAATAATGATATTTCTCCAGCAACGTCTGCACCAATGGAACTGTAGAAAATCCAAATTCAGCATTTCCTCTGAGACTCGTATCTTCTGCAGTAGTTAATAACAAAGATGATTTTGTTGAATTTAATTTTTTGGTGTATAATGCAGCAAAAGAAGTTCAGATTTGGAAAACAAAATTCAAATTATAGAACTGAATATTCTTTCTTTAAATTATACCTCAGTTGGGCATTGTAATTCACCCCAGTGAAGGCAGCTTAACCTTCCCTATATTTCCTTGGTTTCCATGAAAAGTAATTCCTCTCCCATCCCAATCTCTATACCTTTTCCTGTGAGATACACACACACACACACACACACACACACATATACACGTACATACATACATACATACATATACATACACACACACACACACACACACACACACACACACACTCAGACATGAGGTGCTACACTCTATTTTGGGAACATATCTCAAAACCATAAACTCTCCAGTCTGTCACACCCAGCTTCCCAACAACTGCCTTATTCCTAAGATTCCTACTATTTCCCTCATTGAGAAGGGAAAATATAAGATGAATTTTATTAAAATAATTTAGGGTCACCATTCAGTGCCCAGGCAGTTGGCCGCTGCTGCAATGTGCGTTTGGAAGAATGAGATAAGAATAAGACCTTTAACATCTTCAGCAGGGCTCTCAGAACTAAGGGGTCCTACTAGGGGATCCAGAGGCCCCTACACCCTTTATGTGCTTCCTGGCCGCATGGCTTGTGTGACAGGCCTCTGACAAATGAGCATGGGCTTTACCCTCCCTGCCCCCTAAAGTTGGAAGGCTGTATTGACTCTGCCCCACCCTCCCCCACAGCTGAAGGCCACAGCAGGGGTTTGTGGCCATAAGGAGTCTCTCAAGTATATTTCAGTATTCACAGCATCAGCCTCAAGAGGGCTGTGCAATCAAACAAGTAAAAGGAGAAGAGAAAAAAGCATCTATATCAGAAAGGAAAAAGTAAAACTGTCTTTATTTGCAGGTGACATGAGCCTATATGTAGAAAATTCCATGGAATCCACAAAAGCACTATTAGAACTAATATAGAAGTGCACTCAGTTACAGGATACCAGACCAATATACAAAAGTTAATTGTATTTCTATATATGAACAATGAACGATTTGAAAAGAAATTAAGGATACAATTCCTTTCACAATAGCATCCAAAAGAATAAAATACTTAGGAACAAATTTAACAAAAGAAATTTAAGACTTATATACTGGAAATTACAAAATATTGCAGAAGAAAATTAAAGAAGATCTGAATACTTGAAGAAATTTTTCATTTGGAAGACTGAGGTTAAGATGACTATTCTTCCCAAATTGAATAGATTCCATGCAATCTCTATCAAAATTCCAGCATGCTTTTGAAGAACTTGACAAAAGGATCCTAAAATTTATATAGAAATTTAAATACCACGAATAGCCAAAATAATTCTGAAAAATAACAAAGTCGGAGGACTTTAACTTCCTAATTTCAAAACTTACTATAAAGCTACAGTTATAAAGATAGTATAGTCTTGGTATATGGACATACACATGGATGCACAGAACAGAACTAACGGTTCAGAAAAAGATTATTTTATTTATGTACAACTTATTTTCAACAAACATGCCAAGACAATCCATTGTGTTAAGAATAGCCTTTTTAACAAATGGTGCTGAGACAATTGGATATTCACATGCAAAAAGATAAACTTAAACTCTCAACTTACACCCTACACAAGAATGAACTCAAAAAGGATCACAGACTTAAATGTAAAAGCTAAAACAAAATTTATAGAAGCCAACATAGGGGAAAATCTTCAAGACCTTGGGTTAGGCAAAGATTTCTTAGCTATGACACCAAAACCATACTAACATTAAAAAAAAAATTGATAAAGTTGACCTCATTAAAATGTTAAACCTTTGTGCTTCAAAAAACATTGATAAAATGAAGATAAGCAACTGACTGAAAGAAAATATCTGTGAAACACATATCTGATAAAGGACTAAATAACTTGTATCTAGAAAATAAAAATAATCCTTATACCTCAATAATGAGACAAGCAAGCCCACAAAAAAAAAGGGGGGGAGTATAAAATATTAGAATAAACATTTTACCAAAGAAAATCTATGAATGGTGAATAAACACATGAAAAGATGCTCAGCATGTTGTCATTAAGAAACTACAAAGCAAAACCAAGAGATCCCATTTCACGCCCAGTAGAACAGCTATAATAAGAAAGACAATAGCAAATGTTGTCAAGGCTGTGGATAAATGGGAACCCTCCTATATCACTGGTTAAAATGGTGTTGTAATGGTGGAAAACCAGTTTGGCAGTTTCTTACAAAGTTAAACATAAACTCATCATATGACCCCAAAATTCCATTCTAAGGCATCTCCCCAAGAGATAGAAAAACATATGTCCAAACATGAGAGTCATGAGTGGCATTATTCACAGCAGCCAAAAATTGGAAACAGTGTAAATGCCTCGACTGCTGATGGCACTGACAGACTGCTGTATGTAATACAAAGGGATATTATGTAGCAATAAAAGGAAATGAACTGGATTCCTGCTAACACTTGTACAAACCTCAAATCATTATGCTAGATGGAAGAAACCATATGCAAGAGACTACATTTTGTATGACTTCATGTATACAAAAAGTCTAGGAAAGGCAAATTTATAGAAACAGAAAATAGTTTAATGATGTCTGGGACTTTTGGGGTGGCTGGGGGGGAAAGCGGGCAGGGATTAACATTAAAAGAAGATTGCACAACCTGGCAAATTTAACTAAAAATCATTGAATCATGTGCTTGGAACAGCGAATTACATGATATGTAAAATAAGCCTTGATAAAGTAATTATTTTTTTAAAAAGTAAAATGAGGGTACACAGCTTTGAAACATCAACCAACTTAACTCCCTATCAGTGAATGTCAAGTATAGGGGAGAGGAACAGGCAGGGGAATGATACCTTCCTTATTTAAAGATGCCTATTTAACATATATTACAAAAAACTGAAGGAAGCTGGGTAAAATCTTGAGAATATCGAGAAGCTGGAGTGAGAAAGTATAGGCAACATGGATGCAAAGGGGCTGAAAGAGTGTTGTGTCTTCTTGCTCACTTCAGGCAGAGGAGGAGAAGGAGCAACTCCTTACTCCCACCTCCTCCAGCTAAAGGTCACACTGCAGAGCCACCCGTTCCAGGATCCGCACAGCTCATCTTACTGTGAGCACAAGTCTCTTCTCTCTGCTCAGGCTCAGCAGAGAACCAGACATTGAATGCACAAGGTGTAAAGGCACTTGTCTTTATTGCTCTGAACATGTCACATTTGATTTACAATTGTTGAGTGGTAGAAGAACAGAATAGTTAAGCATGGGGGAGCTTAGTCAGGAAAAAAAAAGAGAAAATTTGCCATTTTCTTAGGTGGTGAAAAATAATCATTGGTCGAATAATTTCATTTGCAGTTAGAAACTATTAGAAAAGTGTGAGGTTTGGCCACCAGCTACAGAAAAATAAATGTTACCTGAAAAATGTCACCCCAATAAATTTAAATAAAATTTTTTAACTTGCATTAAATAAAGAAAGAGAAGAATATATTGATAACAGGGGGAAATAGCGTGGGTTTCCACCAGCCTGCAGGGGCCCTTGCCTCTCCTAGTTCTCGCAGCTGTGTGTGGTGTCGTTGAGCAGGGACGCTCCCACCAGCCCTGTGCTGCAGAATGCTGGGCAATGGGACTCAGGTAAACTTATCTACTGACCTCAAACCAGAGTGAAAGCTTAGTGTTAAGGAAACAATAAATGGTATAATTAAAGGCTGGGGTCTCCTTTCTTGGCTCAAAACGAGCAGAATTGGGTGGACTGTTCTTCAGTTAATCTAAGAATTGGAGTCAGGAGGCCAGCAGGGCTGTAACTGAACAAACCAGAGGAGTCCTCAAGTCTGCAACCAAAGGGTGGCAAGGGCAAAGCTCTGAGGTTTGTCTGTTCTGGTTTCTAGCATTATTTAACCATACTTTTGAAATCTATCCAATTGCATGATACAGTCCTTTATGCTAGGCATGAAGGTCCAGTCAAAATACGAAGGCATCCCACAGCCTAACAATGCGGCAGGACCCAGGCAAGGGTTAATCAATCTATACAGATTTTCTCTCGTATGCTACCATTTAGGAGTGTATAGATGAAACTGATGACTAATTAGAAAATCCTAAATGGAGAAGGTTAGGTTAAGGTTAGGTTGGTGTAGGTTAGGATGATTATTTCCAGGTCTAGCTAGTGCATGCTAAGGATGTAAACTTTTCAAGTTTGGGGAAAATTTTGTCCTTTTTGGTGGACCTTTCTCTGATGCATGGAGTAATGTGTTCCCAGCCTCAATTACCTGAATGCAAAAAGGAGTAAAACAATGGTGCAGTAGTGCTAGTTCTGGCATCAGGTAACCTGCCATTAGTTGTATCTTCGCATGAGTGACTTTAAATGTGCTGTAACAGGACATTGTGAACAAAGACTGCTGCTCACTAACTCAGTGGCTGTCCCTACTAGCAGAGACTGCTGTGCCTGGAGCCCCTGGAGAGAGATGGAGGCAGCCTAGGACACATGTATTCCTGCCTTCTGAGAAGTGTGGTGGAGCACAGGGTACTGGCAACCATGGGAAGGGGAGAGGGACAGGCAGATTTCAGCAGGAAGATGAAAGGGATCAGCTGTAAGAGATAATGACCAGTATATTGACTGGGCACCGAGGATCGCCAGGACAAAGGGGCCCACAGAGGCTGGGGGACAAGGCCTCCCAAGCTCTTGCTGTTTTCTTCTTCTGGCTCTGTCTCAAAGGATCATCACTATCTGTCTCATCCCATTTCTTTTGAGTACCTTCCTCTCTAGGGTTTCACTCATTTTGTAGAGTGGCTACACATGGTAAATGAAGCTAACAAAAAAATGCGACAATTCTGCATGCCATGGATTTCAATAACATTTCCAGTTTGTGTCAAATAGCCCCTAGACACACGTCCTCACTCCAGACAAGTCTGGTGGGGTGCAGACCATAAAGTAACATTTTGCTGAGGCCAATTTGGGTATGTCATTACATGCTGTTATATTCTGTTCTTAGATATCGTGTTCTAAATAGCCTCCATTTCAAATGTTTTAATTTGTGAGTCAATAAGAAAAAATTTAAAGAATCAAATGCCCTGCTCCTTTCCTCACCTTTCTCACCTTCGGCTCAAATGGTTAAGGAAAGGAGGGGATTTTTAAATTCATGGTCACACTTCATGCAGGTCCTGTCTTGACCTTATATTTGTCCACTCATGTAACAAATGTGCCTGTGACCAGACAGAGAGGTGTGGACATCAGTCCAAGAGGGGCTCCCTCCAGGGTGGGAAGGGATGCGACTGACGGGGCTGCTTCTAGTTGCTGTGCAAACTTGGGGGGTCAGCGAAGACTGGACAAAAACAGAGTCTTAAAAAATGAATTAGTTCAAAAGCAAACCAGGTCCAGGGGCCTAGAGGAAGCCTGACTGGCCCAAAGTTTCCTGTAGCTTTACAATTTTATCTCCCCTTCATTTTACTATGTTATAGCCATGTTGGCGGGCTCAGGGAAGGTTCTGGGTCCAAAACTTAAATGAGGACTATAAGATTGTGGTGATAGCCATGATTAAAGTTAGAAATCCACAAGAACAAGGTGACCCAACTCTCTCTTCACATAAGACTTCTGTGTTAGGCTCAAAATAGTGTTAGGGAATGGGGTGGTGGAAGGGGGACCAATTATTGAACATCTATGTGCCAGGTACCTTAGAAATGTTGCCTAGACAATAGATACGACTCTGCTACTTAAAATAAAAATAACTCTTCTCTAAGAGCACAGTCTCATTATTAAAAAAAAAAAAATTGAAAATGTGTAGGGCGAAGATAAAAAATAAAACCACCAGTAATCATGACTGTTCTTACCACCTCGTTTTTATATAGGAACTTATACATATTGGGATTGTACTATATTTTGTCATTTTGCTTTTTTCCTGTTATATTTTGAGTAAATATTGTTATAATATGGCTGTTCTTTAAGAGCACTATTGATTTGGTATCTTTCCACTAGAAAGGTCAATTTTTCATTTTATTGTTATCTGTGGTTGGTCCACTCTGCACCTTAATACTTTTTGCAATATTATCAAATAGAAGTCCATAGTCTCCTCTGCTTCTCTCTTAAATTCTTAGGGAGCTCCGAAAGGCAGATCTGGGCGATGTGGGAGGTGGGCTGAAATAAACTGCCCAGGTTGGGCCCAAGCCTTTTCTTAGAGGAACACTTCCTCTTAGCTCTGTCTAGCCCTGGATCTTTGAACCTGATTGAAGTAGCAAGGAATTGGGAGTGCATGTGTTTGCATCTTAGTATTAGCCTGGAACACAATTTAAGAAACAACTTGCATTCATAATTCACTACATTTGCCTTTCACTACATTTCATATTTACACTTGAAGTACCTTTAATTTATAATACAGAAGTGTAAAGCCTCAGCTAAAATTTGTCATGAAAATTCCCTGTAACTCAAAAGTATTTTGAACTGATCATATGCTTTAAAATGTCTCAAGTTGGTTGAATGCATCATTACCTACTACAGATTACATGATAATGAACCTTCTATTTATTTGTTTGTTTATTTATTTTAAATTCTAGCACAAATGCACATTTGCCAAAGAATGGTTTTGGAGGTATGTTCACATGTGATTGCAAACATCTCTTTACTGGACCCTTAGCCCTCTTAAAATTCTGCCTGTCCTGCTGGGATATCTTGATGGCTTCCAAGAAAGGGACTCAGTCTCACTCGACCCTTACCACAAAATTAAACCTAGGGTTTAGCACACAGTAGGCATTTCAACAATTTTTATTTTAAGAAAAAAGTTACCTTTCACTTCATCATATTAACATTTGAAATGTACTTTCTCAGAAAACCATAATCACTTAAAATGTTAAAGCAAGCATCAAACTCAAAATGGATGTGTATCTGAATGAATTTGTGTGTAGATTAAATAGTGGGTCGTTTCGGAATCTGGAAAATAGCAATACCCCTTTTATGGTTGAAAAATCAGAGAAATTCCTATAAGGAACTTTTTTTTTTTTTTTAATAGGATAGACGGTAATTTGAGGGTTGTTTGGGGGGAATTCACAAATGAGGAAAAGGCTTTTCAAGATGACCTAAATTTCTTCTGCGAATACAGAGCAAAAAACAAAAAATGGCAGGTAACCGAAAATATGAACTAGATCATATTATGTTTTATGCCTGTACAAGAGAATGGGATGGAAGAAAAATAGAGGACATAAATTGAATGTTAAAAGTAGACTTCAGAAAGTGAGGTCTTCTGGGCTGAGGTCTAAATGGGAAGGTGGCTTATGATAGCTGAGAAACCTCAAAATTAAATCCTGATTAAGCACCTAAGGAAAAAAAAAAGCATAGTAAGAATATCTAATATGGCTAAAGAAGTTCATGAATAAAATCAGATTATAAAAGGCCAGGTTTACAAAGGGAAATGAAGGCATGTAACCAAGAATTAACATAATATAGAAGCAAAGATGAGAACCAAAGCAAGGGAATTAAATGAGAATAAAATGAAAAATGAGGGAGCAAGCTTTACTGGAATGTTCAAAACAAGATGAACAGGACATGCAAAGGCACTCCTGAACTGGATAAAATGAAGTTAAAAATCACCGTGTGTCCTTAAACTCCAAAAAGCCGGGGCAATGTGTCTTAATCTCTGTAACTGACTGGACTACATAAGACATTCAATCAAAATTACTAAAACTTAATTAACAGAAGAAGCCAGAATTAGCTTGTACTTGTCTTTTCTGTGAGGAAAAAAATTTTTTTTCAGAGTGGAAAATGTCAAACAAACAACATAATGAGAAATAACTGAAATGACTACACTTGATAACAGCCTAAAAAGGAAAAATTTCAAGTTAGTTTAAGAAAATACTTGCTAATAACTTGAGGGCCTTAAAACTGATAGAGGTACCTTAAGCAGTGGCAAATGTCGTTATCAAATTTATTACTAATGAAATTTCCTTCTCTTTTTCCAGCATTTATGTAGCCATCTTGGATTAATAACATGATATATCAGTGCATCAACTTTTCACATTGTTATATATTATCATATAGTTAAATTGAAAAATTCTAAATTCTCTATTCCTTTTGTTCCTGAACACTACATAAAAATGCATTAAATACTTCTTGCTTCATGCTGTTTTGCACATGTGATGTTTAAAAACAATAAAATAAAATTACAATGTTGCCCCCTTTTATGTAGCATTCTAATTCAAGGTGCTAATATTTTTTAAGTAACATTTATCCATTCCCAATATTTTTCTAAGATAAAGCGTTTATTTTATTAAAATCTAAACTGAAGTATTAGATAACTTACTCTGTGAAAACACAACTGTTGTCCAACTCCTACTCAATCAGGACTTAGGTGTGACCAATGTGTAGAAGAGACTATGTAAAATGATAAAGTTTGCAAAAAAAAAAAAAATCAAAGAAATGAACAGTATTTTAGATCTTTGTGAAAAAAATACATCCAAGAAAAAGTATACTGTGAAGTCAATGTTGAGACAGACAAGAAAATGATTATAATTATGAACTTTTATTTATTATGCCAACATTTTCAGTAAAGAGACTTTACATACGTTTTACAAGCAAATTCTAAATATACAGTATTTACTCTGAACTTTTTTTTCATCAATAGGAAAACAATACTGCAGATTTTAAAATTGTGGTGTTTTTTAGTTAGTAATGACTTAGAGACTTTATATTCTTAGGGTCAGTATTATTTTGTTATGGCAATGCTTTACCAATGAGAAAGTGGATACTTTTTCACCAACAAGGTTAAAACATTTGATGTATGTTTTAATCAGTAGCACAGTTGTAGACTGGTGCCCATCATAATCATTTATCTAAATGTATTCTTTTAAATTACTGCAGCAGAAAAATTGAAGGTATGAAAGAAACCCAGAAAATATAATTCAAGAATCAGAATTAAGAAAAATAGCAAGGCCATCATCCCCAAGGAGGAACATCAGGTATTTGTACTACAGCTATAATTTTTCAAGTGTGTGCATAAGCATGCAAACATAACCAACCACCCCAACTAATTTATAAACACGAAAACTAATGCATAAGATTGAAAGTAAACTGAAACTGTGCTGCAGTCTTACTGATCGTCATTGCAAGTCTAATCACCTAATTTGGTGATTCCAAATTACATCTTCAATAACCCTAGAGACCAAGAAACCATCATAACAACTCTGCTCACAAAGTGTACCTTTGTGTCCATTAACACCATCTATGCTACAAGAATATTTAGAAATGATAGCTATAGGAGGATCATGTTCTCTTTGAATATGTTACTCTTGAGTAAAATACTTAAGGGGACAATAAAACATTAAAAAAACAGTGCTTTAATGGGAAAAGTGATATGCTAAGGATATAATTCAGTGATAGGCTGTACTTCAAACAGCAACAATTATAGGGAAATTATTTTTTAAAAAGCCACACCCAATAGGAGGCATTTTGATATTTCAGGCACAAATCCAAGCAATTAAGCTCATTTAAAGTGCAAATCTGGTATATTCTTTTATATTCAGGTTTTTACTTGGTAAAGTACTTAGTAAGTTCCCTAATATCTAATAAATACAATGAATAGTCTATATGCCTGAAAATATTGCACAAAACAAAACGAGACTCCAAAACAAAAATGCTAGAGGGTCTCAGTCTTTAGAAACATTCTAAATGATATAGCTATGTAATTCTTTAATGCCTTAAAATCATCTGCACCTGTACTGATAAAAATTCCTTAGGCCAACTTTGAAGAAATCAATATGCGTCCCGTTAACAGCCAATGTATAATTCTACATACTCTTAGTAATTTTCTTTCACAAATGTGAAATTTAACCAACCCCCAGGAAACTTCTTCCTCAGGACTTGGAATTCAACACTGCCACCATTTTCACTGAAATCACAAGAACTCAGGAAAAAAGTGATCTGAGTTCCTGTGGAGGGGGATTTGGCAGAGCTGACCTATAGAAGCAGTAAACAAAGATTAAGCCAAATCTGAGGAGTGGTCTCTGATTATTTAGGTGAGCTACATCCTCACCTCATTTCTGATTTAACATTTACTAAGGAGAAGCCTAGCATAATATTCTTGCAGCTTTCAAAGAAAACTGCAGGCCAAGTACTTTGTTGTTTTGTGCAAGCATCCTAGATTTTTTCTCTTAAATACATTATGCTTCATAATTATATTGATTAAATTTCTGCCAAGATTAAGGCTCAACAAAGGTACAGAGAGGTTGAACTTATAGGCTCCTATTTCTGCAATTTGTCAGGGAGAAAAAATTGAGCAGGAAAAGATTAGAACAAACAAATTGCAGAAGTCATCATTTTTATATAATAGACAAAGGCATTTCCTTCAGACTAGGGGGCTGAAAATAAAGAAAAAATTAAAACTTTTCCCTTAAAGATAAAGGCCTACTTGTAAATAACATTTCACAAGAGTCTGTGTGTAGGAGTAACATGCTGTTGAGTCCACTCTGACTCCTGGTGACCTTAAATGAGTGAGATCCACAATGTTCTGTCCTCAACAGCCCTGCTCATCTCCTGTAGGCTCATGCCTATGGCTTCTTTTAAGGAGTCAACCAATTTCATATTTGGTATTCCTCTTTTCCTGCTGCCTTCTATTTTCCCCCCGCATTACTGTCTTTTCCAAAGAATCCTGCCTTCTCATGATGTGCCTGAAGAGTCTATAATCAACTTACAAATCAACCAAAAGCCTAATTCATCAGTATTATATATACATAATACAGAAGTGCTGTCAAATGAGAGTACGATTCTAGATTGGTGATGCTCACCTGTTATCAAAACCAAGAATGGTTTGTAACCAGTGAATGGCAAGTTTACTCAAATGGAAAGGGAAGGCTGCATCAAATTGGTAGTAAATGCCTCTTCCAAAATTTCCACTAACATACTTACTGTTATTTCTCAAGAAAGAGGCAATTTTTACCAATGTATATTTTTAAAAGGAATCCCTAGAAATCTGAGTGACTTTTTGGCCATAATCCCTTTTGATACATTTTTGGTCAGCTGATCACAATAAAAATTTACATTTTAAAAGGCTAAGACATTAACTCTAATACAGGCAGCAACAGGTGAACAATCTAAAGATGACATGATTTGTGTGAAGAAGAGGGCAAATTTACTGAACCACCTGAAGAGCAGTCCACAGCATGATTAGGTCAGTACATCTGGTCCCTTGGTGGTTCCACAGCTACCTTCTTAGCACATTAAATAAGCATATTGCCACTGAAATATCTTCTAATATCTTTTAATAAAACACAATTTCCCCTTTCTAATTCTATTTTTCTCCCCAAATCTACTTTTCAAGGCATTGTCATTCAAACATATACCAACATAAAAGGGAAATATGGAAACTAAGCAAAACGAAACTATTACGAATCCTAGCTTTCTCAAGATAATCTTACTTTATAATTATTCTCAAAATATTTTACTTGTTTTGCTACAGAAAATAGTTTTAAATCCCCATATATGGAATATTTATATCCCATTAAAGTTTTATGCAAACATTTCAAGTCCATTATTCCAGTCCACAGATATTAGCAGAGTCAATAAATATACATATTACAGTAAAGACTTAATTTAAAATATATGCTGTGGAACTTTAAAACAGCTATCAGGGTTCCATAAGCCTACAGGGTTCAAAGCTGAATTGCCAGCAAAACTCTAGCACCAACATCCGTTATAAATGAATACATCTTTAGGAACAGGTTTCAAGATGTATCTCAAGCTTTCCAAAAGTTATCCAGTAGCAAAAACAAACACAATGGTGTGTGTGTGTATAAAACAAGATGTTAAAGTAACATATAACTGGTTTATATATAATATGAAACATTTTAGCCTGGAGAATTTGTCTGGTAAATAAATATTGAGAATAGCTTGCTTGCTAATTCTAGCAAGGAAAAATAAAACTTACACAGACTTCCTATTAAAAGCCTGATCTTTATTCATCACAGAGCCATTGCATAGACCTTTTATATATATAAATCACTGGCCAGAACTCTGCTTATAGACTTACAGACTACTGTCTTCCATTACCACCAAATCTTTAGTTAAAATAATAACCATATTTACAGGAGGGGCAAGTGAAAAAGGGTGAGGCTCTGAGAACCACAATTAATAGACCTTAAAAGGGTTAAATCAGCAAAGCATATTTCTTGCCTGCTGAGTGTAATATTATGAATTTTCTGATGTGCAGAGGATAGATAACATGATTATAGCCTTCTGTAGGCCTGAGATGGGTAAGCAAACTTCTGCATTTACCTGAGACAAATATACTCAAATACAATGTACTTCAACCAGGATATAAAATGGAAGAGCCCAAACTAGTAGAAGCTTCCACATTTTAATTTTTAAGATTTGCATGCTTTCAATGGAACCTCCATCATGGCAGCAAACTGCAGGTAAAGCTATTACAGAACAGATGGTTTTTTTTAAAAAAGCAAATTGGCAGGTGATGGCTATGTATTTAATGTATCTTTGGTTTAGGAAGACGAGAATATCGATTAGAGGCCAAACAATCCCCAGAATTCAAATTACCATTTGGATTCTGCATGATTTCTTTTCTTTTTGTTAGTGGCCTTGGGATGCTTGTCTTGGCCGGAAAGTTTTGAGGCTCTAGTCTGGGGGTGCTTATTTGTTTTTGTTTGAAAGAGCCAGAAGGGGGACGGAGCTTAGATGCTTTTGGATTTGTATTATTTGCAAGATTTGTTTGACTAGATGTTAGTTGAAGTTTTGCTGAATTACATGGTGTAATTATTGGTGAGTTCTTACAAGTGGGACTTCTACTTGGAGATGATTCAGAAACTGAAGGAGGTACCAAAGAATTCAAGATGGATGGCTTAAAAAGCTGCAAGGATTTGGGCTGAGATGGGTAGTCCTCTGATGAAGACTGATTTCTTCCAACTCTCTTAGCCTGGTCTACTGTACTTGACTGGGTAAGTGTTTGAAGAGAAGTGGGTATAACAAACTGCATGTCATTAATCTGATTATTTGCCAAATGATAAGGCTCTTGAGAATCCACGGTCATGTTCAAGTTTTCTTCTGAAGGTGTACTCTTAGCCACATCCTTAGTGAATTGCGGGCTTGACAAAAAAGGCTGGTCTTCTGGACCACAGCTGTGTTCTTGTTGCAATCCATGTGTAATGCTTTCATCCAGATGTGCAACACCCTGACGTATGCCCTGGATTGTGTATTCAATGTGGGCCTCGATAGGTTGGGGTTTTATTAGTTTTCCCTGGGCGTGGTCTGTTGGTCTGGGAAGGCTGCTGGAAGGCTGTAGTACTTGAGGCTATTAAAATTAAAAACAACATTAGAAACAATTTATTTTAGAAATGTCACCCAAAATTAATATAAGTTCTAATTAGGCTGTATTGGTGCTTATTATTTTTTAATATGAGAAACATGTGGGGTTCTTTTAAATTAAAAAACAAATTGCAATATTCAAGTGAATTCATGAGACACATACAAGAGTGATAATGCAAACAAAAATGATACAGGCATTAACACTAAACAAGATCCAAAATCAAATAGGAGAAAAGAAAAATCTTGAAATACTGATTTATTGTCAAAAAAAGGTACCTTCCTTAACTGATTTATTAATGTATTTAAAATATTACATATGAGAATAGTTTCTATAGAACTTTGATTTAATATCCATTAAGCACACAGATAGTCACTGTGATCTTCGAACTATTACCAATTTTTAAGGTTTTTTTTTTTTTAAATAGAGTTATGTATCACTTAATCACACTTAACTATAGGAAGTATTAATATGAAAGTGTCAAATTACCTCTATCAAGAATTAAAATTACCAGCAGATAAACGAGGATTAAAGATTATATTCTCAATTGATGTAGAATTCTAATTAAACAAAAATAGGTCCATACATTTAGCTAATGCTAACCTACCTTTAATATTCTTGTTGAAAAGTTTCAGAAAAAAATGTCTTCCCAGCTTATTTGTTCTGTCTCACTGCCATATGAGGGATCAACTAAGGATCTGTTATGGCTGATATATAGAAAACAAATTTATCTTGCTCAAGAGTAAACATCCACTTAATATAATTAAAAATGATCAGCCTTTTGAATGATGGCTGATAGTAGAACAAATTTGAAATTGCCTGTAACTTGAACTAAAGCTCAAAAGCCTACAATAGCAAGGTTCTTAAGACCAATGTGCCTTGCACACACTTTTTGGGAGCTCATTGTGTAGGTATATTCCATAGATATCAGAGGAAATGCACGTTCCATTATTTTTGTGCATTCAGTAAAGAAATATGAATCTTAAAGTTATCTTTCAGTGGCCCAAAGAGTTTATATAGGGTATAGCCTATTGGTTATATCCTGATAAAGGGGTGGTTGCTATAAATGTACACACACACACACACACACTTTCAATTTAATAACGTGGGCTGAAAATGTCAATAAGTTTGGCCAAGGATTTTGAAACATGTACTTTAAAGGACCATTTTTACTAATAAAATAACTTTTTTAAAACTATGCTAATCCATAAACAAATTTACACAGTATCTAATCTCTCTAAAAGAAGGGGGTGAATCTATTTATACTGTATCATCTGCCACTTCACCTCCTTGACCAGCACTGAGCGACAGCTGCCAGGGTCAGCAATTAGGGATTAGATTATGGCAGGATTACCAGAGACTGAGAACAAAATTCACTGACTCATGGGGTAATGGCTGGCCATGATGGTAGAGGGCTGACTTGCTATTTAAAAAATAATAAAATCAAGACAATGACTACTCACAATTAATTCAGAGAGTATACTACATTAAACTCTTATTTTAGAGTGTTCAAAATAAATAAGCCATCTCGGTTTTTACTTCAAGCTAAATGTTCTAGACTTTAAAGTCAGTGGGCATTTTCACAATAAATCACCATAGAAATGGATGGACTGTCTTTCAAAAATGAAAGTACTAAAAATACCATATAATTAATTCAAAACTCTCCTTGGTTTCCCTTAGGAAAAGAATGACCATGCCAAAGTGCTCATACACTTTAGAAAATAAGTAAAAATATAGAGCAGGACCCTATTAAGCAAACCTAAATCTACCAAAGGAAAAACAAAAGCAACCAAGGAGGGGAAAGAAAGATGGGGCATCAAATGGTTGATTAAATGGGTATCTGTTTTCTCTTTTCACCTTCAAAAACAGTAAGATATTGCAGTCTCATGTTAAAGATTTACAGCAATTTAAGACCTTTGAAAATATCAGTGACGATTTAAAAAATTACTTTATTAAAATTTTTATTGCCAATAAGAAAAACAGGTATAAATATGTGCTATAAGCTCAAATCATAAGTTATGATTTTCTAATTATGACAAAGTAATAAACTGATTAAAGTAACCAAATCTCCAGAAAAGGTACACTGTGAACTGTATATAAACTATCCATTTGCATTGTTCTGATTACTTATATTACTCAATTGACCATTGCTTATCAGAGAACTAAAAACACAGCAGATAGGAAGATGTGCTGCTTGTATTAATGCAATGAACTTCCACATCAAATATAAAAGAACTAGAAAATAATCAGGTTTTTAAAAATAACAAAATTTTGAGTCTAACTGAGGAGTTAGATTGAACAATCATATTAAAAATCAAAAAGTCTAAACTACCACATAATTACATTAAATAAATCAGTGCTTCCTAAATGATGAATGATGTTTTTTATATTTTTACTAAAGGTATATTTTAGTGGTATGATATATTTTCCCTATTTTAAAGTTAATGTATTGTTTTATTATTTATTTGAAAACTAGTTTGGAAATTCTACTACTGTAAAGAAAAATCTTTTGAAGAGCAAAGAAATGACTAGACCAAGAACCAAGAAATCGACTTGCTCCTGAGAGGTGAAGGATTAGGTAGAACTGATCACCCACAAAGGACTGGATTGTCATTAATTACCCACTGGCAAGGTGAACAACAAGATGCCTCTTAACATCCAGCAAACAAAGCAGAGATGTGCTTTGATAGCTTGTTGCTTGAAGTACAATTTCTCCAAACTCTAAATATTCAACTGTATTAATATAAAGGCAAAATGTTAACAATTCATCTTGCCCACATTCACTACTGTTTCTATGCCCTCAGACATCTTTAGAATGAATTCTAAATATAAAAAGAAAGAACCCATGTTTTCATGGATAAGGACAATAGGAAGGGATATCAAAGACCATACATTTTTACAAATGTCTATGATGTATCATACGCTGCACTAGGTATAAGATAATATGGTATTCTTGTGATTGAGAGGCCTAGTGAGAGAGATAGATAAACAAATGAGACCATGTCTCAAGCATAAACAACATAAGGGAATAAGAAGAAAACATGCCAAATTAGATAGAGGTTGCAGAGGGCATCTGGGAATCACAAACATCTGAAGACGAGTAGGAGTTTGCCAAGACAAAAAGGTTAGAACACTCAGTTTAGGTAACCAGTACAGAGCACAGAGGCAAAACAAAACAAAACAAAATGAAACAAAAACAACAACAAAACAACAACAACAACAACAACAACAAAAAACACAGTATGTTTTAGTAACTTCAATTTGTTAGACTGAATTTGGAGAGCACAATGCTGGTGGAAAGTGTAGGCAATGGCCAGCCTATAAAGGAACTCACGTCAGACTAAGCAGGTCTGATTTGTGCTGCAGATAATGAGAGACGCTGATGAATTTTAAGCAGCAGAATCATTAAGATCTGATGTGTATTTTAGAATGTCACTCTGGTAGGATCAGTGATGAATGTAAGGGGAGGGGATGACATTGTAAACAGAATAGCCAGGTAATATGATACTGCTAACAGCCCAGGTGATAAATCATGGGGGTCTAAAATTAGGATAACTAAAATAAAAACTAGAAAGAATTGAAAGAAATATTGAAGTTTGGGACACACAAAGGTTGTTTGGGAGGAATTTAAGATGAGTTCCATCCACGTTTCTGGCTTTTGGAGATGCAAGATGAGGAACTGCTGTGTATCAAAATTAATTAATTAATTAATGGCCTCTGAGGAAGCGGCCCATAATCTCAGGGCAAAAGGAATCCACGCCCCCACTGCTGAGGGGACTTCAAGAAACTCTTATAGTCACAGATAAGTAGAACTTGAGTACTCTTCCATCCTTGCAAAAGCTTTAAAATGTGGATCCATCCCCAGATATAAGGAGTCAAGTGTTTCTAACTGGAATAAGTAACTTCGAGTCTTACTTTAGTTAGATACATATACTTCAGCACACTATTCTGAGAATCATCAGATGCAATGGTTACAACTATCAAGGTAAAGAGTGCCAGCAATTGATAGGCATCTTCAGTGATTATTTTGGGCTGCTTACAAAGATAACCAGAGACTACGGCTCCTTACAGGCGTGTACCACGCTTTATTCATCTTTGACTGTTGAAGTTGTTATGTCCAGTATTTGGTACATAGTAGCAATTATATATATATATTTTTTTCTTGGTATTATTATTAAATATATTTTAAAGGTTGAAAGAAAGATGGAAATGGCACTATCTATAACATGATAAATAAATGAATATTAGTGAGTGGTATATTTCAGAATTGCTTCTTTGGTAATAAATTATCAAAATGATACTTTACTATTAGGTCAATGATGTAGTACTAATAAATAAAAACAAGTATAAAAAAACACTAATGAAAAAAATCTTATAATAGAAAAAAATTCTTTCTCTAAATAAGTTTGGGGTTAGCTTAATGATTCATGTTTAGAAAGATACAGCACCTCTCATAATGGCCTACCAGCAAAGCCACATATTCTTTTTATTGGAGAGTAGACATTTCTGGATAAAATGAGCTGTGAAACTGTTTTAACAAGTATTGAGCTATTTTCCATTTCTAAATATAATAATTAAATACATTTTACATGTAAATACTTAGTAGAGAACCTCCTAGCACATCAAAATTGCTCAATAAATACTAGCTATGATTATTAAAAATTATAAAAATGATTAATTTCAGCTATGGTCTTTTTGGAACTGGGTCTTAAAAAAAAGAAAGGCAAGTTCCACAGCAGTGTAATAATAAATTAGTTACTACAGAATAAGAGGTTTCTAGGCTCCAAGTACCTATTTCGATAATGTCAGTCATATTTAAATCTTTTAAATCCATAGCAGGCATATCTGATGTGACACAAAAGACTTCTTAAGTGTTTTTTTTAGAGATAAACCAGAGCTAGACCATGCAAGGAACTTTAAAGTTTATTGAAAATTTACATTTGGCTATATGAAGGAGCTAGTACAACTTCATACAGCCATATGAAGAAGCTAGCTGTACAATTCTCTCAAAGTGGAGTCAGACTGATTTGGGTTTGAGTCCTAGGTCTATCACTTATTATTGGTGAGATACTGGATAAATTATCTTACTACTCTGAAATGAAATTTCATAATTTATAAAATGAGGATAATAGCAGTATCTATACCTAACCAAATCATTATAAATAGTAACATGCATACAAGTGCTTAGTATGCCTGACACATTACAAATACTTGAGAAATGTTATAGTCTGGGCTCTGATAGAAGAGGGTTTCTCTTCTTTCCAAAGGTAGATAGCCAAACTCTAAGTCTGCATGTATGATCTCTAACTATCATAAGACCCTAGGCGAAAGGTAATGTCTTCTTTTAGTAAATGAGTAAGTTGAGGTTAAATGAACTTAAGTAACATGTCCAAATTCACAAACTTTAGCAAATGGCAAAGCCAGAATTTGAATCAAAAGAGAGTTTTAAATGCAGTGCTAAAAATTTTATTATTCTGTGCTACTTAATTATAATGAGTTCACAGACTTTCAGAATATGCAATACAGCCAGATGACTATTTTAAAAACTCAACAGGCATATCCAGTACCAACACTCAAGTACCATCTTTCCAGGATAATGCCCTATTTCCTTCTTATTGATCTATCCTACACAGCATAACTCAGACACCAAGTTAGAGCAACTCTGTTTGGGAAAAAATGGTTCCAAGTGACCTACTTGAAGAAATACACTGAACACAAGAAAAGGCAAATTAGCATTCATTACTAAGAAAAACTTCACCTTCACCATTTCATACCACTTCAAAGATTTCTAGCGTTACCATAAGAAAAAACACTATCAGTTTCGGTAAACATTCTTGTTCTAGAATCACCAACAATACAATGGCAGCTAGAAACATCAAGTTCTGATGAAGTAAAATATGCCAAAGTGTATAAGGTAGAAAGCAGTAAATATTGTCAAGTATAATAATGCTACTGCACAACAGAAACAGGAATTACCTAAAATTGTTTTCTTGGTATTATTATTAAATACATTTTAAAGGTTAAAAAAAGGGTGATAATGGCACCATCTGTAACATGCCTGTAATTTCATGCAGGCTCTGACATGCATCATGCAAACTAAAACAAAAACAAAAACGTGACTGAGGAAGGTGGTAGGAAAAAATGTGAAATTGTACTGTACCACGCTTTGTCAGAGAAGTAATGGACTAACTTCTCAACTCCTTGCCAATGGCATAATGGGAGAGCAGAGACAAGAAAAAGACAGGACAATGGTGTCAGAGACTACACAAAACACCAAGGAATCGCCATGACTGGGTAGCAGCCAACAGTATCTGCTTGGCTTTTGTTGTGTTTTTCTAGACATCATTATTTATGAAAACATATTTTAATAGATTTATACTTTCTTGCTAAAGTGTTATACTTTCTTGGAAGTTAATACAAATATTCATATCCATAGTACTGTATCTATAAAACTTCTCCCACTTAAAAGGAATCACTTGAAGAATTTTACCAAATTAATTACAGAAGAATTCTGGCACAACTTAATATTCATACTCCAAAGATATAACGACATTTAGCTAAATGTAATGCCTTATGAAGTAGAAATTATTTTTAATAATTTCAGAGTCTTCCACATTTTCAATACAACTCAATATTTGTTAGTTTACTTTTATGACTGTTGCTGCATTAAAGAGCAATAAAAGTATAATCTGATCTTCATGTACCTCTTAAATATTATGTTCTAAATTATAAGTGAGGCTCCACACATCATTGTAGAGGTGCAAGACATAACTGGAACCCTTGCATAATGACAGTGGTCCCCCCCCACCTTATCCGCAGTTTCACTTTCCATAGTTACCTGTGGTCTCAGTTACCTGCAATCAACCATGGTCTGAAAATATTAAATGAAAAATTCCAGAAATAAACAATTCATAAGTTTTAAATTGTGTGCTGCTGTAAGTAGCACATTGAAATCTTGTGCCATCTCGCTCCATACTACTCAGGACATGAATTATCCCTTTGTCCAGCATATCAACGCTTTATATGCTACCTGCTAGGTAGTCACTTAGTATTGGTTATCAGATCGACTGTCATGGTACCATAGTGCTTGTGTTCAAGTAACTCTTAATTTACTTAATAGTGGCCCCAAAGCACAAGAGTAGTGATGCTGGCAATGGGTATGTGCCAAAGAGAAGCTGTAAAGTGCTTCCTCCTTAAGCTGAAAGGAAGAAAAACAGTATACATAGGGTTTGGTGCTATCTGTGGTTTCAGGCATCCACTGGGAGTCTTGGAAATATTCCTGAAGATGAGGAAGAACTACTTACTGTAGATTAAACAAATTCTGCTCTATAATTCACATGAACCCAATCACAGCTTCTAATGTTTCTTGGGAACTAGGAATGCTCTTATTTCTCTAGATCTCAGAGGGTGCCTCTTGATCTCAGAGAACTTAGAAAAGATACTTGATAAATATAAATTATAAATACATGAAGTCTGAAATAAGGAGTTCGATGGCTCTTCTAAGTTGATCAGTTAACTGCTTTTACTAACTATCACAGTAGGTGACTGTGACTTAAGTAAGCATTTACTACATAGGCATAATCAGTATGAGATGCTTAATTTTCTTGGGTCTATGTATCTCTAAGACACGGAACCCATCGGCATCTACCTCTGAGATAGAGTAGTTCAGAAAATAAAACTAATAGCATACTAGACATTTCCACTGGTATGACAATATGCATGGTGTATTTATCCAGAGTAGGATACTGCAGGCAGTAAGTATAGCAACAAATACAGCTGACCAAAGAATCCCACTATCTGCAGAGCAGGTTGTTATAAAAGGCTTATACAGAAGACAGTAACTGGAGTGTTTCTCATAATTGCAAGGTGTTGAGAGAGAAAATAACTCATGTCTAGGTTTAAAGGATGGCTTCTTGGACCTGATTTTTATGTACATTTCTAGTCATTTGACTAAACACTACTTGAATTAGCTGTAAAAATGGACACAGTACCATATTGTATATTAATCACACTCCGAAAAAGATGGCTTGCTATAAAATTTTGTTCAGTTTTTACTGAGTTATCCTAGATTCCATTTCACTGAAAATCATTTTACTTTTATGAAAAGTCACTCTTAGAGCTAATTTTTCATTAAAGCACTGAAGCGAATGTGCTCCTTATATATAAAATTAATTACAGTCACTTGGTGGAGCCAGACTGAGCCACTTTAATGGATACCTAATGAGCATGTTTGACAGTTCAACAATACACATCAAGTGTCTCTAGAAAGCACACACCTTTTAATTAAGTAACATCCTTTTAGGAATCTACTTAAGTAAAGAGAGATGTTGACACTAAGCTATGTACAAGAATGACCTGAACTGCAATAACATCTCTATTTAATAGGCAGAAATTGAAACAATATTAATGTCCAACAGCAAAATTAAATTAGAAAATATCCACAAAATGTAATATTGTGAAGCCATTAAAATATTTTCAAGAAATATTTACTATACGAAAAATATTCACATGATGATATGTGAAAAAAAAGTTGAGAAGCAAATATGAGAGCATTATACATACTAAAAGAAAGTACTGTTTTATGAATATTTTATCTGAATTTTAAATATACACATAAATGTGTTGGGTTGTAAATATAGTTGTAAATATTTTTGTTGCAAACATAGTTGTAAACATTTCATTCAGTAACTACATACTGGGTTGTAATGTAAAATGAATTTAAAAGTTTGTGAAACATCATCTGAAAGTTTTAAGAGGAGGATATAAGATAATATAATCATCATTCTTACTGTAATTCTAGTGAATACAATTAGTTTAATATAAACTTAGAAATCAAGCAACACTACATCAAAAAAATGCTGGGCTCGTAAGAAATACCTATTCTTTTAGGTATTTCAAAACCATTTTCTTCTTCCCATGTAAGTAATTGCACATAGAAGGTAAAGGGTGATAAGATTTCTAAATTCTTTCAATCAAGGTGTTAAAGAGCAAAAGTTTAAAGTCATTTTAGCATAAATAATAAATCAGTATATTTCAAAATATACCTTTAGAAAAGTCAAGTATTCCTAGAAGCATATGCTCTAGCAAGAAATGTTATTTGAGATTACCATTAAGGCTTTTCACTTGAAAAAGTAATTATTTTTATTAAATTTTTCTACTATGAGAAAAGTTATCATTTCTAACTTTACACAATTAGAATTTAGAAAGACTAAGCCAATTCCAGTTTAGTCAGTTCGGACTAAATCTGAAGTGCCTATTCATGACAGAAAGATCCCTGTTATGTCCACATGTAGATATTTTCTGCTAACCCGGAGAAAAATTTAATTTGAAATCGGAAGACAAGCATCCTCAAGTTTTGATGAGTAATATACTCAAGAAAATAAATTTGAGTCAAAATGTCCTGAGAAAGAAAAAAAAATACTTAAGGACTAGGATTTTCCATTTACGTGTATTTTTTTAGAGTTATTCTTAAATTCAGTAAGAGCATCGTTGGCCAATGTAGCTTCTGGAGTGACCAGAGCTAAATATTCCATGTAAACATTAACTATTTCATTCTCTACATATTTAGAGCAGGCTATCTTTTTAACAGAATAATAATAATAATAAAAAAGCCAATAACAAATTGCCTTACTGAAGACTAATGGCCAAGCCTACTTGTCTTCTACACTTAGGAAAAAAAGTTGATGTTTAAGAAGGCATATGAAAGAAAATATTAATAAAATGTGTTATATTATAGGATAACTCTCTCAAAAACTACCATCACTTACAGAATTAAACTCTCCAAAAATCAGCACCAGGAATCACATACTAACTAAACATGGAGACAAATATTATTTTACTGACTATGTTTAGTTTTCAAAACTGCTAGATTTACTCTTGTAATTTCATACCCTTCTCTTTCTCTATATCACTAAATAATAATAATGATGATGATTTTATTGGTAAACTGCTTCAGCTATTCTCAGGGTAAATCTAAAATAGTGTAGTAGTTTAGAACATACTTCTCTTCTAAAGGAACCTTTCAAACTCAGAAAGAGCTGTTAAAAAGCTATGAAAAAGTCTTCTAGTCATCACCTTCTACAAATAGGGGCAGTTTTCTTAGCTGCATAAGCCATGAGAACATAGCCAGGAAGACTCCAATGTATATATATATATCTTCAAGGTGGCTAACACATTCGAAACTTCCTTTACTAACTTGGAGATGCTGAGTAAGAAGGTTTGATCTAGAAAAGCTAGAAAGACAGATCTTGATAGTAGTGTTGCATGGCAGTGCTGTTTTATAGTTGAAAATGAAAAACACAGCTTTGAATCCAAGAGGAAAGAAGGAAGAAGCATTTGAAAATGGAGAGCCAACGACTCAATGGAGGGACAAGAAAATTCTAAAGCTATACAAATAAGAAACTAATGGAATGGATATTTCTGAGAAACCTGTTTTAAAAATAAATCTAAAACTATCTGCAATACAGAACAGTTAACCTTAAACTTCAATCCCATATTACAGCTAGCTGAGGGGAAGGAGAATGGGGGAGAAAAATGTTGGAAGTAAAGAACAAAGGCTTAAAAGGGGGTTTCAGTATATTCAAGGTAGGTGTGTTAATCTGAGTAAGTCTGTCAAACCATGCTGTTTACTGGGTACAAGCCTAAAACACATTATCATTTATTATAACCACACTTGAAATTCAGATTAGTTCACTAGCAATATCTTATATGCTAGGAATCTTTAAATAGAGGAGAAAAGAAATCAACCTATTGAAGACAAGAGAAGTAAAAAGGAGGGTATACAGAGGTTGTAGGGGCTAGAAAAGGACATGGAGAAGAAGAAATTTCTCTTCTCACTGCTTCCACTAAACAATTAACTTGCTACTAAATAACTTGATATAAAAGCCTATATAAACTCTGTTCTATTTTTCTTTAAAACAAACAGTACAAAAGGGAGAGGCATAATAGGCAAAACATAAACTTCAACCCCTGTCTCAAGTTTATATTCGTACCTAATAATTTTGATTAATTCAAAAAATAAATTTTTATTTGAATAAATCACATTTCTTAATTTTAATTGCTTAAAATTTCTCACTTTGGACCTTTGATATTTCACATAGTTAAGGATAATTTGTGAAAACAAGAGATATGAATCACAAATCATGGAGAAGGCGTGAAAGTGACTCTGACAATATTTACATCTTTTTCTCAAAGTAGCTTTTTTGGGTGACTTTTCAAAAAAGATAAAATATAACCAACTTACCATATGTACTTAAGTACATAATATAAAATAATGTTTTTGGAAGCAAATTTAATGTAATCAAAGTTTTTTGAAAGTCAAACGATTACTAAATCATTAGAAATGTTAGTAAACCATGCATATTCAAAAGCCATTCTTCTGTACTTATATAGCAGCTGATAAATTACTAGTACATATTAGTTGTTAAAAAACACCTTTGAAACATGATTTAAAAGATTTTTCTTCTAGAAGACAATGAAATCAAAGCCTTTTAATTAGGAAATATTTAAAGAAATGTGCAATGGTTCCATAAACAGTATGCATCTGTCCATTATACCACTGCTGATAGTACGTGTATCTTTAACGTAACTAGATCTTTATTCACATATCTCAAGTCATGAGAAAAGAAAATGCATTAAAGACAGATGCATGTCAGTAGATCAAAGGTCACTGGCAATAGGTTTAACAGCTTTAGAATGACATTAACTTCCGAGAGTTTTCCTAAGGCTCTAAGTGGAAGTCTATTTACATGCAAAGGAAGTGTTAATTGAGAGGAGAGCCCAGGGAGTGCTCCTTTAGCACATGCCTGCAGATCACTCTCAAAGGGGAGAAGGGGCTGAGGAAGGACAGATCATGCAGCAGGGAAATACCAGGAAAGGGAAGCAGAGCAGGATAGGAGTGAGAGGCACAGACTCACTCTGTCTGCGGTGCGGCGGGACAGTCCGTGGGATCCCCTGGAAGGAGCCCTGCCAAGGAGAGAAGGAGGGAGCAGAATACCCACCCTGTGTAGAGAGAGATGGGGGTAGGGAGGTATAATAAAAAAGGGAACCGAAAAATAGAGAAACCAAAGTCACACTTTAAAAAAAAATAGTAATACAACAATAGTGTTAATGAGAAGGTAGATTTCATTTTTTAAAATATAGGCAGTTCAAATTACTAAAAAAATACAACATAATTCCAAACGTTATTTATTTTTCATATATTTTAAGAAAAAATATTTTCCTGTAACATTTGTAGTTAATACATAAGAAACAAAGTATTCTTTCTGGTATATATTTGTCATTACAAATCTCTTTTTTAAAGTAGCAGGTTCCAGTCTTTTGCAAAAAATAAAAGCATATAAAAGGAAAGATAGACTTCAAGTATTACACACACAGACACTGCATCAATTATAAATCAGGCAATAAAAAATTACCATACAAAATTTATATTTCTTCTTAAATCAGAGGTTTTCAGAATAGTAACATAAAAAACATTAGCTGAAGATTGGAGAACCAATGCAGCATTAAAAATATTTAGGATACTGTTGAGAATGAGTACTATATCAAGAATGTGACATATAGGTCACAAATTATATATGCATGCTTTTTAATTTGAATAACTAGTGGCTTCTTAGTTTTACTTATTTTATTTTATTATTATTTTTAAAATCCATTTATTTATATATTTTTATTGTAAGTTTCAGCTGTACATTTTCAGTAAGTGTATACACACACACATACGCACACTGTATGTTCACCCCTCATAGTTAGATTTCTTTCTGTCACCACATATTTGATCCCCTTTACCCCATCTACCTCCCATTCCCCCCTCCCAGTTTTAATCACAGATTATCAGAATTAAAATACATATGGAACGTCATTTACTTCAATGTCTTCACTTTCCAGATAAAACTGGGTCTTCAAGAAAGTATTTGTTCAGTTTCACACAAATATAACCAGATTGGGTGGGTATCGTGTCTCTCTATTCCTAGCCTCTTCACAGTGACTGAAACTTACCCACACATAAAACTTGAAACACTCACTATCCCCAAAGAAAATGAGCCCATAAAACATCATACCCAGTTTATTCTACAAAAGTATGCATAATTTTTCAGACCAGTTAACCTGACAGAGAAATGATGTATTAGAATATTACTAATGTAGTTTGTTGGTGTTTACAGATTTCATGAACATCCAAATAAACTGTCTGCCACCTCTGTATCAACAACATTCCTTGGCTTGGTTCAGTATAATCAGATACTTCAGGAGTAATCCTACATAGCCCACTATAAAACAAAAACAAAAAATCCATTTTTTATGTTGATGAAGGGAAAACATAGTTATGAGAAACTAAATAGAATTAATGACCTTTAGAATATCCTAGTAAATAAAGATCCTATCTTTTGAAATTATTACACTTTCTCCACTAATTTAGCCATAGATGCTTGAGAAAATAGCTTGGAAAAATTTAATGGGTGATGATTCAGGTACTCTCCATACATATTATCAGATAAAACTCAATTTGCTATTTCAAAATGTTTAGGTTCAAAAGCTTTACACAAATTAAGTCCTTAACCAAGAAGGAGTACACACTTCCTTCCCTATTAGTTTTACCAGGGTCAAATTTCTACCCATTGCACTGAGTAAAGAAACTTTCAGACAGGGATTTTGTAAGGCCAACTAGCAGTCAGAGAAATAAGTTCTCTCTGGAGATTTGTGGAAATAGTACTCACTGGGAGTCAGGGGAACTGTTTTTCCTTGGATCTTCCATAAGCCCTGTAGCTCTGAGAAAGCCACTGATCTCCTGTGAACCTCAGTTTCTTCATTTGTAAGATTCAGGGTTGGAATATGCTACAGGCTGAATGAATATCTATGTCCCTCTAAAATTATTGCCCTGTGTGACGGTTTAAAGGTGGGGCCTTTAAAGAAGAGACCAGGTCATAAGCGTGGAGTGCTCATCAATGAAATTTAATGCTCTCAGAAATCCCAGAGAGCTTCCTGTGAGAAGCTTGCTGGTCTATGAACCAGGAAGTTGGCCCTCACCAGACCCTGAATCTGCTGGCATCTTGATCTTCGACTTCCCAGCCTCCAGAACTGTGAAAAATAAATTTTATTGTTTATAAACCACCCAATCTATGTTATTCTGTTAGAGTTGCCTGACTGGATTAAGACAGAATGGTTTGTCTCTAAGAAACTTATTAATTTTCATTTTTATAATTCAGTTTATCGCATACCTGTCCTTATTCCCACTCATCTAGAGTCACTGTTATCCTTTAATTTTATAACCATTTATATGGCGTTTTAAAAAATCAGCTTTGTATTAAATTGCCCCTCCTAATAAATTGTTAGGTCTTTGAAATAATTTAAGTAAAAGTATCTGTCATAATGCCTAGAATCTGGCGGGAGTTTTAAAAGATGTTAAATGTCCCACCTTCTCTGCCTACCAGTCCCCAGCACACAGCCAACACTGAATAACTGTTTACTGATCTAAACTGAATTAAGTTACTGTGTTTATCTAGGCCTGGATACATATTGTAAGTACCTAAGAATCTTAAAAAACAATGATACCCATCTTCACTCCCCCAAGACCAATAAAAGATGATCTCTGAGATAGGCCTAATCATGAGAAAAAGAGAAAGACAACCTTGTGAAATAAATACATTAGAGCTTTGCCTGCTGCTACAAAGGGCCACCCATTGATTAAGCTCATTAAATAGTTTTAATTTGAGTTTATACCTAGAAAGGCAAAGAATGCTATTCATTTTATTTCTGCCACTTAAAATGCCTCCTTCCACTTTTCTAACTTCAAACCCATTTCCTAAAAGCTTCTACTGATCCTACCTAAATTAACAATCTTGTTAATAAGCATCCACATCTCTTGGTGAATATTTGTCTCAGGGAATTTTTCTTCCTCTGTTCATTATGCTGATTTGAATATTTTCTAATTCTTCTATTAAAAATAACCACTCTTAGAATAATAGCCTCCTTACTTTTCTTCATGTCAACTACAGCTTCTTGCTAAGTGACTTACACAGAGTAGAAACAACATACTGTGAATTTAATACTGTTAAATTTAATAGAAGTGGGACTGCCAGTACCAGCATAAGATGGAATAGATATACTTTTCCCTTTTTCTCCTGCAAAGTACAGCCAAAAATCCTGGATATTATATATAAAACAAATATAAAACTCTAAAAGGTGGAGCTAAGAAAACAGACCAGCTATGGACCTTGAAATCTAAGGAAAAACATAGTAGAGAATTCTTGGGTTTTCTTTTTGCCTAATACATCCTGGACTAGGTGACAGTGAAGCCTGAACCCAGAATTGCCAATGAGCGCAGACATAAAAAAAAAACAAAAAAGGTCTCAGGTAAAACCTGCAATCTGCCAAAGGTGCTATGAGGAAAGAGGCAGCAGAGTAATACACAAAATTTGTACACAATAATTTGCTAAATGCCATGTGAAAAACTGCATCCCCAGCTGCCTTCACACCAGAAAAAAACCAATTGGGAAGCCTAAGATTCTGCCCTCATCTGGCTCTAATGCTGTCTTATATGGTTAAAATATGTATAGGAAATATTTAAGACATTTATAAACGGAGGAAAAGAAAGGACTTAAAGGGAAGTAGGATTTCTATACTTAGTAAACTACATAAATTTATATATATTGGTAAGATAAAAAAATGGAACTAGCCTTAAAAATTCCCTAAGTAGACAAAGCCAGTTTAATGATATAAACAAAGTTTAACTTAGCTTATTTGGCAAGATTAGCTTGACATGGGTTCATTTCCAAAGGCATGGGTTCATGCCTTTGGAAATCATAAGTAAAACCTGAACTGTTTCCCAAGGTTGGGCTGCTTTATAACAATGTACCCTTGAGTCTCAATCCATGTTTTGGGTTGAATATTCCCAATTTTGGAACTGTCTTTTTGGTGTTTTCACAATAAACTTTTACTAATTTTACTATTTTGGTGATTCACTGGTTTTACCTCTGTTATTTCTGAACATTTGCCAATACATAATATCTAGAACAATCATAACATTTCCATAAAAAAAGGTACACTCAAAATACTATATGTAAATCAAAATGAAATTCTAAAAGACGTATAAGTAACATACAGCAAAAAAGAAAAATAAAATAAAAACAAAGAAGAGGTGAAACAAAAATAAACAGAATGGTAGACTTAAGCCCCAATATATCAACGACATTAAATATAAAGGCTGTCTAGATACCAATTAAAAGACAGATTGACAGAGTGGATTAAAAAAGTCAAAATCCAATTATATGCATGGTGTGTGAAATTCACGAGATGTAACTATAAAGATATTTTAAGTTAAATAGGGAAAAACATATACCATGCAAATAAATCAAAAGGAAGCAAGAGTAGCCATGTCACTATCAAGTAAAGAATTCAGAGCAAATTACCAGGTATAAAAAGAGATCTTTTAAAATAATAAAAGGGTCAATATATCAAACAGAGATAGAAATCCTAAATGTATACGTACCAGACTACAGAACTACACATGAAGCAAAAGTGACATAACTAAAAGAACAGCCAAATCCACAATTACAGCTGGAGACTCCAATACCCTTCTCTCAACAACTAAGAAAACTAGACAAAATCATCAATGATTAAGAAGAGCTCAAGGACACCATCAACAATCAGAATCTCATCAATATTTATAAAATACTCCAACCAAGAACAGTAAACTACATAGTCTTTTCAAGAGTCCACAGTACATTTATCAAAACAAATCATGATCTAGGTCATAAAACAAACTACAATAAACTTAAAGAATTGAATACAGAATGTATTTTCTGACCACAATGGAATTAAATTAGAAATCAGCAACAGAAAGAAGATAGGAAAATTTCCAGAAACTTGATACTAAACAACATAATTCATGGGTCAAAAAGAGAAGACACAAGGGAAATTAAAACTAAATTAAAAAAAATACGTAATATCAAAAGTTACAGGACACAGTTAAAGCAAGGACACAAAGAGAAAAAAAAATCTCGAATCATTAAGCTAAATTTCCACCTTAAGAAACTTGGAAAATAACAAGCCAAAAGTAACCAGAAATAAATAGAGTGAAAACTACTGAAATTGAACACAGAAAAATAAAGGTAATTAAGGAAACGAATTTTGGTTCTTTGGTCAATGAAACTGACAAACAGAACAGGAAATAAAAATAGCGTACATGATAGAGGCTCTGTGCATCTCTCTGGCAACCAAATCAAAGTTGTGAAGGAAACAAGGAGCAGTAGCAAGGAAAAATCACCTGGGATCTACATGAACAAGCCATTCAACTAGAGAGAAGTCCAAGAAATAACCCTGCAACGGTAGAAGGTAGGACAGCGTGAGGACGCTAGGCTGCCCAGTCTCAAGTGAGATGAAGGCTGCAGCAGCAGTGGCAGATGTCTCTTAAAGAGGCCAGGTCCACAAGCGGATTTTCTTGGTGACGGACCTGCTCGCTCTGAGCACCAGTGCTGATTTGGCTGCATGCAAGGGGCACCAGGAACTGACAGGAGACATTGCTGGAGTGAAGGCCAAAGGGAGACTCGCTCTCTAGAAGGGTGGTTGTGCCCTCCCCTCTCACAGTGCCCTCGACATAGGGCCACCATAGCCAACACCTCATCAAACTGGATAACGGAGGTAGCTCCCCCCAGAAGACTCCCTGAAACCTGGCCTCCCCCAACTCATGGCCCTATCTAAGCCACACCCAGGTATATCCTCAGTGAGTCAGGTGCTCCTTGCTGAGCAGCTCCTAAACTCACATTAGATGCAGCTGGCCTCGGTTTCTGGCGTGGCCTTTTGAGGCAACTATTAAGCACAGCATCTTTGGATTGCTTGCTGAATCTTAACAGGAGACCCCAGAGAGGCAGAGGCTTTGGCTAAATTTGGCCTGCAGCTGAACCCCTCTCAGGTCTGTGCCACTGGTAACATACTTCATAAATACACATTAATAAGACCGGAAGACTTGAGAGCTTTAATACATAGAAACAGACATGGAAAGGCAGCCAAATGAAAAAACAAAGAAGCAGAAACCATGTGAGAGAACAGAAAAGAGATCCAGATATAATGGAGTCAAGTAATCTAACAGATATAGAGTTCAAAACACTGGTTATAAAGATGCTTAATGAACTTTTGGGAAGTGTAGATAAATTCAACAAAGAGATAAAAAACATAAAAATGGAAATGGAAATTATAAAAGGGAACCAGTCTGAAATGAAGAACACAGTATCTGAGATGAGAAGTATATTAAATGGAATAAACAAAGTAAATAAAGAAAAGGATCAAATGACCTATCCTAGAAGATGGAAAAGCCAAGGACACTCAATCAGAATGGCAAGGAAAAAGATGCCAAGACTGTAAAAAGAATTTAAGGAGCATATTCATCTGATCAGTGTACTTGAAGGAAAACAAGATGTTGAACAGCTGTTTGAAGAAATAATGATGGAAAACTTTTCTAACCTGGTGAAGGAAATGGACATACAACCCCAGGAAGCTCAGAGAATCCCAAAGACCAGGGATCCAAAGAGGCCCACACCGACGCATCATAATTAAAATGCCAAAGGTTAAATACAAAGAATATTAAAAGCAGCAAGAGAAAAGTAGATAGTTACCTACAAGGGAACACTCATAAGACTGGCAGCTGATTTCTCAAAAGAAACTATGCAGGACAGAAGGGCTTGGCACAAAATATCTGACGTGATGAAGACCCAGGATCTACAACCAAGAATACTTTACACAGCAAAGCTATCATTTAGAGTTGAATGACAGATAAAAGAGCTTCCCAGACAAAAATAAGCTAAAAGAATTTATCACTACCAAGCCAGTATTACAGGAAATGTTGGAGGGACTTCTTTAAGAAGAAAAAACATGTATCAAAAACAGGAATAAAGAATGGTAACAACTACATTCCTATAATAAGTATCTCAAATGGAAAAGAATTAAGTGCTCTAGCTAAAAGACAGAGTGGATGAATGGATAGGAAAACAAGACCCTTACATGCCGCCTATACGAGACTCACTTCAGATTAAAAGATACACACACACTAAAAGAAGGGGATGAAAAAAGATATTGCTTAGATGGACCTAGAAGGTATTTAAGTCAGAGAAAGAGGAATAAAATATGACTTCCCTTATATGTGGAATCTAAGGAATAAAAAGAACAAACTAACCAAAAACAGACTCACAAATATAGTGGACAATTTGGTGACGGACAGAGGGGAGGGTGTTATACATTTGCTAGGTGAAGGGTCAGGGGAGGGAGGGAGCAACTGGGGAGATTGTTTTATAAACTATATAGATATCTAACCAATGTACTGTATACATGAAACTAATTAAATACATATTTTTTAAAGTAGAAAAAAGAAAAAAAGAATATCCAGCACAGTTCTCTAGGCCAAAGGCAAGTATGTACAAGAGACATGCCAAAAGGTCTGGGCCCCTACATACTGATGCTTACAAATACAGAGAAAAGGAAGGATTTTGTCCAAAGATAAAAGCAAATTGATGATATTTATAATTTTATTCACTTTAAAAATAAATGATATTTCATAGTTGAGTCAAAAATTACTGGGAAGTGGAAAGGGTGGGAACACTCTTATATGTTACACCAACTGGTACAAACTTTCTAGACAGAATTTGGTACGGTACCAAAAAATTTAAAAATGTACATCCCTTTGGCTCAGTTACTACTTGCTTTCTAAGAATGTATTCTAATAGTTACAAATGTGTGGCAAAGGTTTATCTGCAAAGCTGTTTGACTCAGCACGGTTTAAAGCAGGAAAAAGCGAGAAACAAATGCATTGCACACCGCTCAAAAGAAGGTTCAATAACACTTGTGCATTGTAGCAACCGTTCTGTGACAGAGCAGAAAGATGCTGAGTAGTATGAGGAAATGTCCGGAATATAGTAAAAAAAAGGTTACAGAACAGCAAGTGCTCTGTGCTGCAGCTTTATTTTCTAAAAAGTATGTAAAATCAAATATATTAAAAAGACTGGAAGGATTTACACCAAAAAAAATTGAGAAACAACTAAGAGTGATAAAGAAAAACAGATAAGACCCAAATTATCAAAATCATGAATGAAACAGGATATCAACATGGATACTCTAGTCATTAAGAAGATGATAATGGAATGCGATGAACAACTTTACAGTCATAAATTCAACTCAGAAGAAATGTAATAATTCCTCAAAACCACAAACTATCAAAACTCACCCAAGATGAAACAGAACATTTGAACAGTTCTATACCAATGTAAAAACTCCCCAAAAGAAATCTACAGGGCTAGATGGTTTCATTGGAGAATTTTACCAAACATTTAAAAATTAACACCAATTTTACAAAATCTTTTCCAGAAAGCAGAAGATGTAATAACACATTCCCACTCATTTATGAGGATGGAATTACTCAAACACAGAACCAAAGCACCACACACACACACCATTATCCTTCATGAATACAGATATAAACAATCCTTAACAAAATACTACTTAAATAAAATTCAGAAATATATTTAAAAAATTATACACCACGACCAAGTGGGGTTGAAGTCAACAAGAACAATTAATTTTCAAAAATCAATCAACGCAATCAATATGCTAAAATACAAAAATCACTTGTTCACATATATTAGTATAGCAAAAGCATTTAACAAAATCTAACACACATATTCATGATAAAAACTCAGCAAACTAGTAATAAAGGTTAAGTTCTTCAACTTGGTAAAAAGCATATCTCAAATGTTTATGGTTAACCTTTACTAAATGGTGAATGTTTTTTTCTTAGAGCAGGAAGATGGCAAGAATGCCTATTCTCACCATTCTTATTCAACAGTGGCATAATACAAGAAAAGGAAATAAAAGACATGTAGATCAAAAGTAAGAAAACTATTCTTATTTGCAGATGACATGTTGGTCCATGTAGAAAACCCCAATCTACAGAAAAACTCTCAGAATAAATGATTTTTAAACATTCACAGGAAAAAGATCCATGTACAAAAATCAATTGTATTTCTAAATACCAGCAATTAACACATTGAAACAGAAATACAATGTAATTTATAATCACTCAAAAAAGTTAAATGTTTAATAAGCCTAAGAAAGCATGTAGAGAATGTGTATTCTGAAAACTAGAAAATGGTGAATAAGGAAATCAATGTAAATTTAAATTGATGGAGAGATATACCTCATTCATGAATTCGAATACTCAAGACATTAAAGATGTCAATTTTCCCCCAAATGACAGTTAGGTATAACACATTTTCTGTCAAAATCCTGGCAAAATTTTTTTTGATATAGACAAGCTTATTCAAAAATTATGTGGAAAGGTAAAAGAACTAGAAATACGTTAAAAATTTTGAGAAAGAATAATAAAATAGAAGGAATCACTCTACCCAATTTAAGATTTATTAAATAGCTACAGCAATCAAGACAGGTGGTATTGGTGTAGGAGCAGACAAATAGATCACTGTAACAGAGAATCCAGAAGCAGATCCACACAAATAATTATCAACTGATATTTTATAAAGATACAAAAGTAAGTCAATAGTGAAAGAACAGTCTTTTAAACAAATGGTACAAAATAACTGGATATTTGTAGGAAAATAATGAACCTTGACCTAAACCTCATATATTATATAAAAATTAACTCAAAATGGATCACAAATTTTTTAAACATTATTTTATTTTACTTTGCATTGTGACATTAACAAAATCCATTAAGTGTCAAGTATATAATTCAACAGTAAGTCATATATATATATATATTGCATTCTGTGTTCACAGCTCATAGATTTCTTTCTGTCACCACATATTTGACCCTTTTAACTCCATCTACCTACCCCATTCTCCTTACATTCTGGTAACCAATAGTCTACTATAAAATGGGTCATAGATTTAAATATGAAATGTGAAACTATAAACATTTTAGAAGAAAACAAAATTTTCAATGTTTTTGCCTGCGTGAAGAGTTTAGACATTACACAAAAAGCACAATTCATAAAAGAAAAAAACAATAAAGTGGACCTCATCAAAATTAAAATATTTTGTTCTGTGAAAGACTTTGAAAAGGATGAAAGAAAGCTATTGAGGGAAAATACCTGCAAAGTAGACAAAGGACTCATTGAGAATATACAAATAAATCAAAATGTAACAGTGGAAAAATAAACAATCTAATTAGAAAATACGGGGGCGGGGGGGGAGACATTTAGAGACATTTCAACAAAGATGGCAAATAAACACATGAAAAGATGTCACCATAATTAGCCATTAGGGAAATATATATTAAAACCGCAATTACACACCTACCAGAATAGCTAAAACAAAAAACAATGAATACTAAATGCTGGTGAAGACGTAGAGAAAATGGATCACTCATACAATATTAACGAGAATCTAAAATGGCATTGCTGCTCTGGTAAACAGTTTGGAAGATTCTTTAAAAATAAAACATACAGCTATTATATGACCCAGAAATCATACTACCTGGCATTTAACCCAGAGAAATAAAAATTTATATCTATAAAAGATCTTCATAATATTCACGGTAGCTTTACTTTTAATAGCTCAAAACTGGAAACTATTAAAATGTCTCTTTAACAGATGTGGTTAAACAAACAATGGACTATCCATGTCATGGAATCCCACTCAGCAATAAAAAGGAACAAATCACTGACAAACATAACTACTTGGATGAATCTCTAGGATGTTATGCTGGGTGTAAAAAAGCCAATCTCAAAAGCTCACACATTATTTACCATTTATATAAAATTCTTGACAATATTATAGATATGGAAAACAGATTACTGGTTGACAGGAGTTAGGAATGGTAGGGGAAGGAAGGAATGGTTTTGATTATTAAAAGGCAGCACACAAGGGAGAACTTTGTAATGGTGTGATAATTCTGTACCTTAAATGTGGTATTTGTTATATGAATCTACACAAATGATAAAATGGCATAGCATAGAACTATGCATACACTAATGTCAATTTCCTGGTTTTGATATTGTGCTATAACCATAGGTAACCATTGTGATTTGGATATTGGGTGATAGCTATGAAGGATCTTTCTGTACTATTTTTGCAACTTTTTGTAAATCTGTAAGTATTTTAAAATAAAAGGTAAAAAAAATAAGAGTAATAATACCATAATGCACATCGGAGTAATACAGAAAATTATTTGAAATGCTCACTATATTGGTAGGGTCATATTTTCTTTGGGAGACAAAAAAACATGGTTAAGGACCTTCTCATCTCTATAAATTAAAGACAATTTCCCTGCGTATGAAAAGAAGAAAGATTATGTATTCCTTTCAACAGTAAAACAAACAAACAAACAAACAAAAACTGAACTAGCTATAAAATGTGATAAGGCTAACTAAACCATGCGACCAGGCAAGTTCAGAGACACCAGACATCTTAGCAACACTAAGCAGAGCACTAAGAAACAGCATGCATTGGCTCCCCATGATTCCATTTCTACTGGAGGTGTTCCTACCAAAAAAGAGAATTTGTAGGGAAGAGCATACTTAGAAACTTAGAAGATTCAGGATTTGTAAGATGGAAAGGAAGAGTGTGAGACCAGAGCTTGAGCAAAAAGACAACACAAAGAAAGAATGAAAAAGTTCCCAGATGAATGAATCTGTTCCAGCAGTGAGTGATGGAATACACTAGCTCCTCAACTGAAGACTGCCAGAAGTTATGGCAGTTTGAAGACAGATTTAAGAGGCAAAAGGTCTAGTCCCCATATCTGAAAGACAAGTCTAGCATCCTCTGGTCCATAAACAGGGCCCACTGTCCTGCTATCTCTGGTTTACCCTCTGCTGTCCATCCATGAATATCATAAACTAAGAATCAGGTAATGTCTTTGATTTAGTATCAAGTTGTTAGCACTGAAATATAGGATTGAAATATAGAAAAAAACTAGACGAAGTTTGCTGAATGAATGAATGAATGGAGCTCTGTTTTAAAAGCTGAAGGAATTTACTAGGTTATTTTTTTTTGGGGGGGGGGGGAGTCAATTCTTGCCGTTTAGTTCAGGTTTAAAGTCTAACCCAATGACCTCCATACAGTAGCTGCACTGTCCAATATGACTGCTAGTAGGCACATGAGGGCTATATGGATAGTCTAAGTTAAAAAGTGCTATGAATGTCAAATACACCCCAGATGATAAAAACAAAAATTGGAATGTAATATCTCAGTATTTTATTTATACTAATTATACATTCAAATGGTACTACTGGGTGAAATAAAATATTTTATTAAAACTAATTTTGCATATTTCTTTTTACTTAACTTTAGATACTAGAACATTTAAATTATACATGCAGCTCACATTACATTTCGATTTTTGCACTAATCTAGAGGGCAGAACAGTATATAAAATTCTTTCTTAATAGAAGCCATGAAGATCCCTAAGCTTTGGCCAGAAAAGAGACTTTTGCTCATTTGAGTCTACTTTAAATTTTCTGATGACTTTTAAGATGAAGTGGTAGATATGAGATGCTTTCTGCTAAAGAAACCACAGTAGGTGTGTATGCAAACAAAAGCAGTAGGTTTGCACCTGAATAGTCATGTGGTGTACAATGATGTTCCTTCCAGTAAATGACCCACTGCATATATGACCAGTGATCCCATAAGATTACAATGGAGCTGAAAAATTCCTATCACCTAGCGATGTCACAGCAATCATAAAGTTGGAGCACAATGTATAACCCATGTGTTGGTAGTGATGCTGGTGTAAATGAAACTACTATACATACTATACATAATGCTTGATAATGATAATAAATGACTATGTTACTGGTTTATGTATTTACTATACTATACTTTTTTATTGTTTAATTTTAGTGTACTCTTTCTACAAAAAAAAGTTTAGTATGCCATGTTATGCCAGCAGCCTCGTACATCTTATGTTTACCACATCTCTTGATTACATTGTTTTTTCTTGTGCTGGATTTAATTTTGTGTTCTTTGTAATAACGAGCTGCACAGACTTATAGCCTAGAAGCAACAGGCTATATGCCATATAGCCAAGGTGTGTAGTAGGCTATACCATCTAGGTTTGTGTAAGTGCACTCTGATTTTGTACAATCATGAATTGCCTAATGATGCATTTCTCAGAATTTATTTTCAACATTAAACAGTATATGATCATATGTCCCATCCAAGGGGGGAACACACTTTTTAGGAAAACTTATATCTGACAAATAGTTTAACCACATGGATAATATTCTAATTATACCTTAAACTGGTAGGGCAAAAAATAAATAAAAATATAAAGGAACAAAATATAAAAAATCAAGAGTGTCTGGACTCAGGGTTTTAGAGGAAACTGTTCATTTCTTTCAAGTTAAAGCCTATAGAGTCCAAGTCTTCACATTAAAAAATAAAAATAAAAAAAAAACATTTCTGTGAACTTTAACTAAGGGATAAGACAAGGAGCTGTGAGCCAAGTCCTCCAGAACAACTGAAGCTCTTCCCTCGAAGAGCTGCTTTTCCTTAAATCAGCGATGGGAACAGATGAAAGTTATTTACCACTTGAGGTTAGAGAAAGGGAAACTTTTAGCTTAACAATGAAGAGACAAAAACTTTATGATTCATAAAGATTAGTTTACATATTTTTCCCCTCTTCTATGAGAGCTTAAGAAGCTTCCTGGAAGGGTCTTATTTGCTCCCAAAGGGGTCTGTAGCACTTGGCATTGTAGCACTGAGCTTTCCTAGTGGATAAAGCTTTATTGCTAAAGATTTCTGTCTTCCACACACTTTCAACCTATGTTTTTACCTAACTTTCCTGCACCTTTCGAGTTCCAATCCTACATATTCAAACTCCTCTACCTTTTGTTCTGCCAGAATCTCAAACTCAAGAGATGAAAATATATACCTAAAACCTTCAGCAGTTTCCTTCTCTAATAATATCCTTTCTCCAGGTTTTCCAATTTTTATGACTGATATGCCATCTTTCCTGTCATCCCGGTTTGATAACATATTCATCACCTTCCCTCTCACACCCTTCTCATCCAATCACTTATCAAGATTCTGCCTCAGTGACCTTCTCTGCATCTCCATGAGAGATCAACTATCATAGGTTAGTCCTCATCAACTCTTGCCTAGGCTATTATAATAACCTTCTCTACCTTCCTTCTGTGCTCAATGGGATTAATTCATTCCTGCTGGAATCATGTGCTAAGCACACACAGAGAAACGGGACACAGCTCCTGCCTCAAGAGACTCAGTGTTTCCTCTCACATTACTTTTCCTGCAGCAAAATATGGTTAAGCCTGCTAGAACCTTCTGGCCACAGAATTAAATAGAAAGTTCTCGGTTTAACATCTAAGTCTCCATAATGTGATCCAAGTGTAACTCTCCAAATTTCTCTCTTACTTCACAATATTCTCATGTAATCATTACTTTTACCATCGCCACCACCAAAGAACACTGAAACATGACAAAGTACAGTAAGTAATTTGAAAACATAAAGTTAACAATCCAAATGTTAGTTTTTCATCTGTACAGAAGAAATCTCATTGGGTTAGTAAAATTTTATATAATTTATGCCAGGTGTATTTCCTTCTGAGAGATAACAAGCAGCCCTCAGTCTCCAGAACTGATCTCATAAACAATCTCACAGAATTCAACGTTACTCTGAGACCATGATAACATGAAATAACATGAAACAAAACAAAACTGCTTCATAGTTTTGTCTAAGTACAGAATAAAAACAAAGTCATTGTAACTATTCACAAAATACCCTAGACTTATCCACTTTCTGATAGCATTTAATCTGAGCAAACCCCTGCTTCCTTAGTCCTTCCCCCTAATCACCCAAGAAAAGCTCAAAATTCTATAAAACAGCAGTCCCCAACAGCAGGGCTGCAGACCAGTATGGGTCTGTGGCCTGTGAGGAACCAGGCCAACCAGCAGGAGGTGAGCAGCGGGCAAGGGAAGCTTCATTTGTATTTGCAGCTGCTTCCCAGCACTAGCATCACTGCCTCAGCTCCACTTCAGATCATCGGGCATTAGATTCTCATAGGAGCACCAGTCCCTGGTACCAGAAAGGTTGGAGACCGCTGCTATAAAAGCTTCCTTCTGACACACTTTTTAAAGATGGCTCCTTCTTGGCCACAAGTAATCTACCTAACCTGTTTCACACGTGTGTTTCTGGTGGGCTTTGGCTGAAGGTCATTGACCTTTCACTGTTCTGAATGATGAGGACTGCTATATTTGTTTAGAAATTTTAGGACTGGGTAAAAAGAAATGGTATTAATATTCTTGCTCTATCAGAAATATTAATATAGCTTTTTAAAGGAACTCTCAGAGCATACTACTAAAGGGACATTCTATAGTGAAAAAAAAAACACTTCAGTTACATTTGACATTTAAAAAATAGTAATTTTCTAAAACATGTGAAGAAATGTTTTTGTAATTACCTAAGAAAAAGGAAAGTTAGATGTTCCAGGAAATAAGGTCTAATAAATTATCACTCTGCTAGCACAGACTAAAAGAGGAACAACTTGGTTACCTCTTTTATTATCTCTTAGGGAAGCTAATTAATTTCTTCTGAAAGACTAATTTGATCATGATGTTTCTTAGAAGGCTAACAAGATCATCTATGTCTCAGTGACTGCTGTCTAATATTAAATCCTAATGCTATGTACTGCCTGCACTCTTGATGTATGAGTCAGTAAGTTCAATTGCAATTACACAAATGAAATGGATCTCAGCAGTAGAAAACTTTGGTGGTATACTTTTGTTTTCTAATTGTACTGAAAAAAAAAAACTGCTTATTTAAATGTTTTCAAAAATGCCTTCTACAGTTCTGATATTTGGTATTTGAGGATACAGATTTAGATACCCTTAAATTCATGACCGGATAAATCAAATGCTGTAAAATCCACATTTAATTTGCTCCTAGCCTTAAAAAACAATTCTATTTCTCAGTTACTGGGTTTTAGTTTTATCTATGAAAGTTATAGCATTACTCTTTATAGAAATCAGTGTAAAAGACACATGTAATAGAATTCTTGAAGTGTTGCAGAAATACATGTATGCTAGAATATAATGTTTCAGCAACACAGATGGCTCCTGTAAGCTTAGCTAACTGAAACTCAGGCTGTATTCAGTGGTCAATGTCTAATACTAACTAAACATTGAACAATTAAAAAGAATTTTATGACTACATCATAAATATTACTTGTTTAAATACCAAAGTATGTGTGTATGTACTTAAAATACTTCTAGTGGCACATTTTAAATAAAAGTAATAGTGAATATAAATAAATAGAAAGAAAGAAAGAAAGAAAGAAAGAAAGAAGAAGAAGAAGAAGAAGAAGAAGAAGAGAAGAAAGAAAGAAGAAAGAAAGAAAGAAAGAAAGAAAGAAAGAAAGAAAGAAAGAAAGAAGAAAGAAAGAAAGAAAGAAGAAAGAAAGAAAGAAAGAAAAAGAAAGACAGACCGACCTTGGCAAAGAAATAAATCCCTTAATTCTCTCTGGAAATATATATGAATAGTAACTTAACATCTCTCCAATTAGGAGAAAACGGCACATCTAAACTTAAAATAAGGACACTAATCTCATGTAAAAATTAATTAATAATACTGCCCTCTTCCAAAACAGGAAGACATATGGTATAAAAGAGAGCACTCTTAAGACAAATCTTTGGGTTATGTTGTTCCTTACATTTAACATTTAAACTTATCTCCCAGGGGGAAAAAAAGAGAGAGAGGGAGGGGGGCAAGGAGTGGGGAAAGGGGAGGGGGAGGGAGAGGGAGAGAGAAAGGAAAAGGGAGAAAGGGAGGGAGAAAGAGGGAGGGAGGGAGAGAGAGAGAAAGAGCGAGAGAGAGAAAGAGCAAAGAAACAGAAACAGAGTTCTTTGCTGCTACACATATTGATTGCTAAGTAAACTCTTCTTCCTTTGGGAATTACAAACAGTTGATATGGTCTTTGTGATAAGTATATGATAAAGTTTTCTAACTTTATCTTTTCTATTTTATAAATGGTTATAATAGGAAGATACTTGACTATGATATTTTGAAATTAATGCATAACCATTAAATCTGAGGCATGAGAACCTAATTCTGAGCACAAAGGGTTGTTGATAATGCTGACCATATTCCAATTGCTGAATTTATATAGATTATATGCATATCTATTTACATATGCTATAAAATGGATTAAGCTTTGCTTTAGTACTAGTATTAATTTCAACAGAGCAATTTAAAATTCATATAAAATCATAGTTCCTTACCCCTTTGCTATGTATAATAGAATTAGTTCTTGAAATGAGAGAAAACTAGCATCAGATCAAATTGTGCAAACTCTGAGTTTTAACTGATAGGCAGCTTTCTCACTGATACTGATATAACAGTGTTTATTCTTGCAACCAATCTTCAGAGTAATGCTGGCCATGCCATTAAATGACAGGACAGGTGGATCCCTCTGGGTCCTGTTTGCAATACCTTCTTTCAGATTCAAGACGATAAATAATCAGAGATTTGACGGTGTGAGTCTAGAAATTTTTTAATTTTGGGGTTTCAATTAAAGATATCCAAACAAATGCTCTATAAAAAGTACATATGAAAACTTAAGAGAGGGAGATAGAGAGAGAGAGAGGGAAGTAACTATTTTAAATCTTCAAATATTGATGTTAAATGTTTTATAAGACTATGCTTATACTATCTTTAAAATAAAGTTTTATAAGTTTATATATTTAAAATGAACGTTGATTTTTCACATAATCACCATCTCCCTGTAGTATTCCTAGTCTCTTCAACTATTTTTGTAAGAATAATTAGGCACCTGCCACATTGTTATTCTTCTTTCCATGTTATCTGTTTCAGCATTTTACCGGGGTATTCTATCCCTCAAATGAGAATATTAGTCAGAAGCAGATTTATCCACTCTCCTCTGACCATACTATCTTTTCATCCAGCTCATTCCTAATTCTTTTCCCTCTTTTTCCCTTCTACCTAAATTTGACCTGCATTTTCTTCATTTTTCTTCATTTCTTCTAAAAACTGTCTTCACTCACTTCCCCTTTACTTACTGTTTTAGGTGGCTTTCCTATATCCATCTAAGTAGACATCATTAGCCCTAGAGCTGTATTGTTCAATATGGTATTCACTAGCCATATATGGCTATACACATTTAAATTAATTAAGTAAAATTAAAAATTCTCTTTTGCAGTTATACTAGTCACATTTTTAAGTATTTAATAGTCACATGTAGCTTATGGCTACTGCACTGGACAGCACAAAAAGTTCTGTGGAAGAGTGCTGCTGCAGTCTAGTCTCTCATTCTCAATTCTAGAACAGTCCTATATCTCTTTTCTTTTTATAATGCATGGCCCTGGGCAGTTTACCGCACTATGCTATTCTTTTCCCAAGCAAAACATAGCCTTGCATACCCCTTATTTAAAAAAGTAACAGGTTCTTCATATTTGTGCTCAATATTGTAAACACAGTTCTTGAACACAAACTATACTTTAAAAGTGTCCTGTAATATGCCTACAGCATGTCTTAGGCAGCTCCCTATACCAGCAGACACCTTTGTCATACCCTAAATTAACAGCACCCAGCAGGTGATTAACTATTATCCCTTTGCTAGGGTTCAATTTCACAAATAACATCCAAACTAAACCCAAAACAGTTTGAATCTCTATCAGTAAAGCTACAATACCAAAAGTACCTGTAGCATGAAAGCCAAACACTACTACAGGCAGAAAGACACTCGCAGAATTCTAAGGATCAAAATATATAATGAATACATAGAAACTGAGGTTGGGTATATGATAAAAAGAGCCTAATAAAATGGTTCCTGGATAAGGAAGAGGAAAGACAGAATTTGTAAGGTAAGAAAACATTACAAAACAGAAACAGTCATAACCCAAATAGTTGGGAGTGGCCTCTCAGTACCACCTGAAGTGATGATGTGGGGATCAAGGGGAACCATTCTGGCTGAGATGGTCTGTCCTGTCAAGGCAGCAGGCATTTCTCTTTTGTACAGGTAAATATTGTAGGCTCTTATAACCTGATAATATCAAACACCTGAATCATTCAATTTAACATCATGCCCATTAAGTAATTTTCTGATCATAACTTAGCTAATGGTAGTACAAAGTGTATAATCCTTTCAGGAAAAAAAATGTGGTAATGTATTTCAAGAACTTAAGAAAAAAAAACATCCACTAAGGGAATTCATTTTTTATTAAAAATAATGCATTTTTTTCCATCTAGGTTTAGCAAAAAACAAACAAACAAAATAGTAATAATAGCAACTACCGCCACCACCTAACCAGCATGTACAACAAAATTTTACCTAGATAGATATGACAGTAAGATCTGTACAAACACATATATGGACATTACAAAAAAATGTGGAAGACCATATATGAAATGTTAACAATGGTTGTCAGTGGTTAGTATGATTTAAATAATTTAGAATTTTCTTAAATTGTTTTGCTTCTTTGCTTTTGCTATAGAATGGATGCAGTTACTTCTTGATAAAAAGGGACTTTTGTGTGTTTCTCTTTTAAGCATATATATTTTCTGGTTTAAGTTATTCATAAAGTCTCAGCACTAAATATTTTTTCATTTCCGTAAAAGGTGTTAATTTTATAATTCTTTATATTGAGAAAATTACTTATGCAATCTACTATGTCCATAGATTTCTTCATAGTAACACTGGATTGAACCTAACTTGGTTGTGGAGAATTTCTCTTTTCTATTCATATGGAAACTATGCCTTTTCAACCATAAATACTTTCTCCCATGAATTTTAAATCCCACAGATATAGTTCTATGGATTATCACAATGGACTACTAAAATCTACCACATAGCAAAAACCTGAGCAGCTGTTTCTCTCTTTGGGAAAAAAGTCCTTTTCATGTCTTCTCACTGAGCTCAAGCCTCTGTCCTCCGTTCTCAAAGCTCTATCTCTGTTGTTCTCTCTATTCCTTCTACTCATCTTACCTCCTATAGCCACTTCAAAGGGAGGAAGCTAGGAAGTTACCTACAAATTAGAAAATCTGGCTTCTGGTATAAGACTGCTGTATATAAGTTGCTTAGGTACTTTCACAAGTCACTTCTTAATCTTAGCTTCTTCACATGTAGGAAAAAAGTGAGATTAATACAATTTAGGTGCACCTGAGTTTCTATAAACATCCTGAGGCCTGGGACTGTATGTATCTTTTTCATGTTTACACTCTCAGACTAGGACAGTGTCTAGAACAGAGTAGGCACACAAATATCTGTGAATGAGTAAGTGAATATCTGCTTTTCTTCCTTTTTCCTATTCTATTACTTATTTCCATTCTCTCCTTTCCTGTTGGTTCTCTACTTTAAAATTCTTTGGACACATTTATGAAAACTTTTATTGGGCTCGACAGACTCAAATGTTCATTGCTCTGTTGCTGTTAGTGGTCTACCATTCTCCTCCTTCTGTCAGGTGCTGATTGAGATGTCTACATTATTATTTTTTTCATATTTCCACATCCTGAATGGCTGCCAACAAGTATTAGAGGCAGTATCTTTCTCACTTCACCATCTTTCTCTGCCTTCCTTTGCAGCCAGATTTCTTTCTCCAATTCCAGGAAACGTTCAGAGGAAATATTTCCATATGTCTCACAAATCTCTAAGTTAGATTCTACAATCCTCAACTATGAGAGTATCAAGAAGGGCATTTAAATGTCCCAAGATATTACAGGGAATGGTGAAGAACTTTATAAACTCAGATTGTAGCTTTCAATCTTCCCAAAGGCTTAGCCAGATCAAAAAAATTTACATTAAATTTGGGGATTTTTTAATAAAACATGTTTTGATTCCTCAAGTCACCACCTAACAAACTAGATGTTGACAAAGAAGGGTCCCACGACATCTCCCCACCCTATTACTAAAACGTCTTGTTTAAATATGTTGGGTTCCTGATCAAAAAAGAACATGTAAAGTCAAGTGTAACTTCTTAAAAGAAAATCTTTGTTATAGTGAATAGTTTCCAAAATAATTTATTATTTTTAATGAATCCAACAAAGTCCAAAGAACATAAAAACCAGAGAATAACTCAATATTCAATGTTAATATTTAACATTTAATTAAATAAATGTGACAATTTCTTTAAATAAGTACAACTTAGTAAAACGACTTTACTAGTAATTCCTGGATAAAATTTTGAATTCCACCTTTAAATGAACTTTAACACTAACTTCAACTATTTCCCTAAACAAATGTCTGCGTTTCAGCCAAAATAATATGTACTTATTATTACCCAACTGTATCTTCCTACTTCTTTGCCTTTAATTGCATTATTCCTTTTGCCAAGGATATTTCTCCCATTCCAATCTGCAAAGCCTCTCTCAGTTCTTCAAGGCTCCTCAGTGTACTTTTGAGGAATGGAACCGTGGACTAACAGCAGTCTGAAGTTAATAATACTATTTCAGCCACTGATTAATTATCAAAACTTTAATATGTCATTTAATCTCCCTGGATTTTGTTTCCTTATCTATGAAACAGAAGTATTAAGCCAGGTTATTCCTATAATAAAAAATAACAAGGAAGCCTAAAGTCTGAGTTTGTTAGGAGTGGTAGGTTGAAAATTTGACCTTCATTCACTTCACCAAGATCACAGTAAAACTAACTCAAGAACATATTAAGAAATGTCTTGGAGTGTTCTGCAGCACCATTTACTTTTGTCTGGTGAGTAGGCTTACTAATAGCCAGTTTCCAGAAAAGTGAAGTTGAGAGAGCCAGAGATGATATAAAGGGGGGGTCCCCAACCACTGGTCCACAGCCTGTTAGGACCCGGGCCGCACAGCAGGAGATGAGAAGGGTGAGCAAAAAAAACTTCATCTGTATTTGCAGCTGCTCTCCAGCACTAGCATAACCGCCTCAGCTCCACTTCAGTTTATCAGGCGTTAGATTCTCATAGGTGCATTGGTCCCTGGTGCCAAAAAGGCTGGGGACTTCTAGTAAAGACTCCTAGAAGGATGGCAAAATGGAACTACTAACACTTAATGAAATCATCTACCTACTTAGTAATAATGTCGGAATGCACAAATATCCCTGTGAGGAAACTGGAGAAACTTAGAAAGCCCAGACCTCCATCTAGATGCAAGAGGCATGATCTCTCATTTTGCAGTTATTTCCAAACAGATAAGTTTCCACATCCTTTGACTTTAAAGAAATATTACTTCATCTCTTTTGCTTTCTATGATACAAACCCTACCGTCACCTTCTTCACCAAGTTCCTTGATTCTTCCAACAAGACTTTCCCAATCTTTGAACCTTACAGAACTTTCTATATTTTATATCACATCACCAGTTCCTTTAATAAGCACTTGCTAATGGAGGAATCCTTATTCATCTGCGCATTTCCTTCCCTGATTCTCCACTTCTACTTCAGAAGCCTAATAACTAAGACGGGAGAGGCTCACCAAACCTTTGTTCATTAAATTAATTATTAACGTATTTATACAGAACACACAGAAAATTACTAATTCGATAAAAAGAAATAAGTATTTCATAAAATGTAGAGGCCCATACCTAAGTTTTAAAAGCTAGATTTTTGATTATTATGGTTCTATGTTCATCTGTGTTACTAGGATTCCACTGCTAAAATGAGGCAAAAGGTGAGTCAAGGCTGGCTTATTCAGCATTTTCTTAACAAGAAACACCTATTACTTGGCACTATACAATAGGATAATTACTGATAGCCATATGATGGTTCTCTGGCTCAGGCACATCGTGAACTGAGTTCAGAAAAACTCAGATTAAAGCATGGTCAGTGTATCTTAGTGTTTTGAAATATAACGTTTTTGAAAAACAACAAAAAAGTACAGCCTGCATGGCTACTTTCTACTGTTCAAAATAAACTATTCCCTAACTGTGACCAAAACATAACTTTTACTGTCTATATCCTAATGTATTTATACTTCCAAACAGTGCTAACATTTATTTGAATAATCATAATAGAATATATTTCAAAAGTTTCAACCAAAAAAAGAATACACTCATTTATTTTCAAAGAGTCACATGTTGCTAAAGAGGGGAGATTGCATTTTGGGCTTCTGTTTCTTTTAGGGCATGGAGAAATACTTCCATAAACACATCTAATGAGAGGAGACTAGACACTCAAACAAAATGGGTTACAGTGTGCACAATGGAAAAGCTATTAAATGCACATTCATTTTTATATGACATAAAAGGGAAGCTTTAGAAAGCAACTTACTTAAAAAAATTAACAGCCATAACAGATTCAAATTATTAGAGATTAGAGTAAAAAGAATGGAATAAAACATCAATATAGTATATAATAAGAAGAGAGGTTAAGGGCATATGCTACTTACAGGAATTCTTCTCCACGGTGTTTGGGTGTATTTATCAGCATACGTGCATTTTTCCTCTTTAGATTTTTGGTGGCAGTTACACCGAGTTGCCTGAACAAAAACACAAACTTTCACATTGGTGTAATTCTTCATACACTTGAACATATATAAACAAAGTAATTAGAGTCTTTCTTATGGGTAAAAGCAAAACAAAAAACAAACAAACAAAAAAAGGCAAACATCAAGGTCTATTAGGTAGTCTCCCCTTTTATTTAGAGATTGGGTTATGGAGCCAGAAAGCTGAAATTTTGCATAGTCAAAAACACCTTTGACAATCTCTTATGTTATCCATAAAACATGTTACCTAAGATTTATGCATATAAATATATACAGTAGTGTGTATGTAAAACATACAGCAATATATGGTATATATGGAATACAACTGCAAAATTTTAAGTATTTCCCTAAACTATTATGGTACTACAGTCACTGAAACACAGTTTCTTAAATTCGTTTTTAATGGGACTATACTAGATATTAAATACCATTAGTCCACAAGAAAGACTGTCTCTTCACATGTCCAGTGCTTATAAGCTCTTTTAATGATGTGTTGACTTCAATAGACTGGAATATTTTGAAGGATCTCTGCCCTTTGACAAGATTCATCTGAGCATCTCAGTTCACAAATGAATTCTCTACATGATTCTACTCAAAGCATACTCATTCAGTTAATTACACAGCACAAAATAATGTACCTATACATAAACTTTAGTCTCTCAAATAAATATCATTTTTTTAAAAAAAGTAAAAAGACTGATAAAGAGAATTTCTCCTTAGTGTAAAGCTGAAATAGAACCATATTATTTGTTAAACAACCCCAAGGGAGGTAAATATACTTTCTTAGAGGAAACCTATAAAACAAATTCTTGATGACTGCATCACGACAAAATTATAAGTTTCTACTTTAAACATATTTACCAATATCCAATATCTTAATTGCAACAAGATCATTCCAAGTCACATATACAAAATAAAATCTAATGAAAACCCCAAATCTCTGTAGTACTATTTCCCATTCTGAAGAAATGAGACAGTTGTTGAAATAAAATTAAATATGCAGCTGACCCTTGAACCATGCCGGCTTTAGGTGCACAGCTGAAAATCTGCATATAACTTCTGACTCCCCCAAAACTTAATAGTCTACTGCCTTAATAATAACATAATCGATTAACACATATTTTGTAGGTTATATGTATTATAGACTGTATTTTTACAATAAAGTGAGTTAGAGAAAAGAAAATGTTATTAAGAGTATCATAAAGAAGAGAAAATATATTTATAATTCTATATGTACTTATTTTAAAAACCTGCATGTAAGCGGACCCACACAGTTCAAGCCCATGTTGTTCAAGGGTCAAATGAGAGTCTCTTGGAATACACTATAATAGAACTTAACTTTTAACATATACAGGAGGTATGTAAAGAAAAGATAAAATATTTATCTTAATGTAAGCACATTATTTATTCAATCTTGACTACTATATTTATGCATATAAATATATACAGTAGTGTGTATGTAGAACATACACAGCAATACATGGTATATACGGACTACAACTGCAAAATTTTAAGTATTTCCCTAAACTATTATGGAAATACTTCCTTTTTGTGTCTATGTGCAATCTATGAAGGGTTAAGATCTGGTAAATAAATGAATTTTCATACTTTGGATAACCTAGTTTTTGGTGATATGCTTTCAACTGTCAACAAAGATTTTCCTTGGCCTGTTGGTATTTGTATGCCATTATATTCATGTTATCTTGGCCTTTTATATTATTACAAACTATATTATAAATAACTTCAAGACGATGCACATTTTGTTATGATACAGGACTAACACCTGAAACTGTAACAATTATAAAATTACAAAGATTCTGCTCTGAGGGATCACCCATCATTATCCATGGGGAAAAAACATTTTCTTAGAACAGCCTTCACTCTAACAAACAGCTGAACAGTTACCTAAGTCTGATACCCAGTTTCATTCACTCTGAGAGAAAAAAATGCCCTGTTCTTAACTCGCCAGTAGTACTCATTCTTTAAATATACATGAAGAAAAGATATCTACCTTCACCAATAAAATGAATGTAAATTGGTGAATTTCAAAAGCCCAAAACAGATACCACCAAAAATGGATGGACAAAGATTTTCTTTTCACCTTGAATACTTACTACTTAGACTGACCATTAAATCCATACTTTTAGAGAGTATATAATCTAAAATAATACAACAGTGCAACTCTAAAAGCCAAAAATAAAGTCAAATTTCAATTCTGGTTACAGTTTACTAAAAAATATGTTTTCCAATTTAAAAAACCTCCACTTTACCTACTATGCTATAATACTTACAAGCTGATGTTCTAACAGTTGGATTTTTTCATCTTTTTTCTTTATTTCCTCTTTAAGTTGTTTTATTTCATTTAACAGATCTTCATTCTGAAACATTTAAAAAAAATTTAACATGAAGCATTTAACTGTTATTAAAATACCCTAATGAAGAATGTTAAATCAATGATGAAAACTGAACAATGAACAATTTATTTATTTCAGAGAAAAATTCTTAAATATGTCAGCTATTAACTTATAAAAACAACCCATTTTGGTCTTCTCTGAATTTATAGTCTAATGGAGTCTGACGTGTAAACGATGAACAATAACAGCGGCAACGTGCAACATTTACTGAGTACTTAGCAAGTGCCAAAAACTAAGTACTTTTAGGTATCTAAGCATTTGATCCTGACTATAACCCCAAGGCAGGTACTATATTATCCTCATTTTACAGATAAGAAAACTAGGACATAGGCCGCACAGGAAAATAAATTACATACAAAACAGTAAGTCCAGCTAGATTTCAAGGGATGTGCAAGAGTTGCCTGCCACTGAAAATGAAGAGCACAACAAGTGGAGGGAACAGTGTAATTAAAGGAAGAGTCACTTTATGGCTGGTTCAGAAATTAGAAGATAAATGTGCTTGAAGGGTAACATGGAAGATATTTTTTCATGAGTCATTTTACTGAGAGCTGCCTGAATCAAAGAAAAAATATCCTATCAAAATTTAATCTATAAGAAATTCCTAATAGTATTTAATGGAAGCCTACTGTAAATTAAGCAGGAAACCCAGTTATATTTCCAACTATAAAGTATCATCATCCTACAGATAGCACATTTTTATTTTATGAATAGGCATTTTTATATAAGAGAGAACAGTGAAGTCCAACAAACGTAAGATGATGAACTTCATTTCAATCAAGAAACACAAATATACAACTAAATGATATGTCATTTTGTACCTACCAGAAGAAGAATTTTAAAGCATGAAATATATAGTAAAGGATATATAGTAAAGGAAACTCTTTTACATTGCTGGCATGAATTTAATTTCATATAACCACCTAGGAAAATATTTTTGTGTTATTTATGAGTTAAATATGAGCTTACCTAGGTATATAGTCTAGTCTAGAGAAATTCTTGCCCATGAGTAAGAATTAATTATCTTTATTTATCTTTCTAGAGAGAAAAATATTTAAGCAAATAATTATGTCATTACTGAGCAAAGTATGCCAATTCCTTCAGATATGTTGAGATCAAAAAAATTGCTGACTCTCTAACAACGGTTCAGAAACAGACATTATACAACGGGGTTAACATTAAATAAGCATCACAAACGATGGGGAAGCAAAGATTTTTTTTTTAATGCCATTACATATACTGCAATCGGGAAAGACTATTTATTATATATAAAAATTATTTCCAGTTCAATTTAAAGAGTTCAAGAACTCTGAAAATTCATAAATCAAGACAAAAAAAGATAGACTGCAGATAATAAAGGATACGTTTTTAAGCTATGTTGCAAACGAAGCTATTAGGAAATGATAAATGCATTTAATTACATAAAATTTTAAAGCATCTATACAATTAACATTGAAGTTAAAAGCTAGTGAAAACCTAAGCAAACATGACAAAGGATTTCTATTTCAACTATATTAAGAACCTCTTCTAAAATATAAGATCATTTTCTAGGCCCCAAAAGACAAATAGCCAGTTCTCGCAAATATACATATAATTGGAAAAAATGGTCTACTGGACTTGTTGAAGAAATGTAAATTAAAATACTGAAGGTATGATTTTACAGGTATTAAATGTGGGGGAGAAATACTCAGTATGATTAACAAGATTGGAAGAAAAAATATTGTTCATTATCAGACACCACAACTGACCTTTCTGGACAAATATATGGCTATATACATGAGTCATAAAAATACTTGCAGTCTTTGATTCAGTTATCCACTTCTAGGAATCTATGCCAAAGATACAATCCTAAGTATGAGAAAACTTACAACAATGTATTATCTAAAAATTCACAAATTTGTAATTGTCCTATAATGGAACAACTGAAATACAACGTAGCAACTTGATGAAAAACTATATAAAATTATCATTCAGTCACTGCTAGGTTCTGCCGCTGTTGGAGGAAATCAAAATACAATGTAGTCATAACATGAATAACCAACATGTATGTAATGCTTATTTTATGACAGGCACTGCTCTAAGGATTTTACATACGAAGATAAGCAAAGAAGAATATAACAGGGAATGCGTAAGTCCAGGGAGTCTTAAAGAATGAGAAAAAGTTCAGAAGACACACAAGTGTGGCAGGCTTTGGATTTTAAGGTAAGGGATTCTAAGTATACAGAGGCAAGGACAAACATAGTACACCTGGAGAACTACGAGCAATGTGTTTAATAACTAGGCAAAGGCCAGATCACAGAGTACCGTGAAAATCAAGCATGGCCTAAAGTCAGGAAGTGACAGATAAATTTGCATTTGATGTGACTTTGACAGCTGTTTGGAAAACAAATTTGACAACAACAAAATCAGGCTATAGACCTCATTATAAAGATGTAATATTCCAGATGAGAGCAGGAGCATGACCCAAGAAGTGATAATAGGAGGAGAGGAGGAAGACGAGAAGAATCAAAATTAGGAGATCGAAAAGGGCACAGAGGAGCAAAGAGTGATATCTATATTTTAGCTTGGGAGATTCGGTGACTGGCTGTGCCACCAAAGAACTGAAGAATAAAGGAGAAATATATCCAAATAGGAATATTTGTGAGTATCTGTGGGTGGGACATACAGTAAAAATCCAGTTGGCAACTGGATTACCAAGTATGAAAGAGATTTTATATGCTATCAATACACATGACATACATGAAATAATGACAGTAAAAAGTTAAAAGAAGACTGAACTAAAGACATAAATCTACATTCTATAAAAGAGAAGGGACCTACAAAGGAAATGAGACAAAATGCTAAAGGCAGCGAGGGGTCCACATGGACCAGTACTGATCTATGACCTGTTAAGAATCAGGCCACACAGCAGGAAGTGAGTGAGGCTTCATTTGTATTTGCAGTTGCTGCCCAGTGCTAGTAGCATCACTACCTCAGCTCCACCTCTCAGATCATCAGGCATTTTGTTCTCACAGGAACACTGGTCCCTGGTGCCAAAAAGGTTGGGGATCATTGGTATAAAAGATTTAAGAGAGAAGTGACACAAAAACTAAGGGACAAAGCTTTTAAGGAAAAGGTCACCCCAAATGTCTACACCATGACAATCAGCATCTATTTTCACTTTCCAGGTTTCCATGTTTACTGGAAAGGAGTTTAAGGAGACTCAAGGAAAGGTTTATTTGATTTACTAAATTTAAGATAGGTAAGATATAGAAATTCATAAACTGAGCATGAAAAAGTAGATAGAGCACACTGAAGACAGATAAGAGAGGTGGATGTAGTTAGGTCCTAAATGTCAACAGTAGAGTCAAAAACACAAGAAGAAAGGGTCTTCTTCCATAGCATCATGGCCACTTTCCCCCTGTAACTGGAACAAACTGAAGGAGAATGACAAACGATACAGATAAGGCAGAAGGCATAAAGGCAGGTAGCAGAAGATTGTGTTTGATGAACAAAAGGCTACCAGCAGAAATTGAGAAGAGTGGCTGAGAATGGGGCTTGAGGTGAGTTTGTCCAGAACAGTTCATCAGGGCAATGGGAGAGGAAGTTCTCCTGAGATAAAGGACAGATTAGAAACATGACAGGTCCAGTGGAGATTTCAGACACTAAATTTGTTATGACACAAATCACCATATTTGTATCATTTGAAATTGAACTGCTAAACCATTTTGGATGAGAAGCAGACATAGTTGGGGATCTGCTGATGAAAGTGCAAGGGTCTAGTGTATTGGAAAAAAAACAAATCAGCTATGGCATCTCACCTTGAAAAAAGAGGAAGAAAGACTAGGAATCAATCTGCTTAGAAGAAAATGGACAAGAAATAAATTCTGTATTATGATATATCTATCATGTAACATTAAATGTATAGACAAACTAGAAAGAAACATGAAAAAAATGAAGATACTAATTATGTAAAAAACGTTGGAAGTAAAATTTTTTCTTTGAAAAGAATTTCTTCACATATAAAAACTTCGTGAAAAAAAGAATGCAGGAAAAGCGATCAACTTTGCTTTTAAAATGTCAGTAGCAAAACTGAATTGATAATCAGAGATTATCTAAGTCAATGGTTCTTAACTGAGTGTATATGTAAGTTTTTTTTTTAAGACATGTTTGCTGCAGACCAGCTGATTTAGAATATTATTATACTCACAATAGGACTGAATGAAGTCCAGAGATGGGAAGAAGTTTGTGCAAGAGCACGCAAGTAATATGTTGAAAACACAAGATCAGATTAACAAGATGTGGCTACTATCTTACATTCTTTTGAATGTTTTATATACTATCTTGTTCCCAGTAAGTCACTCCATATCCTGTGAGAAACTTAAGCTTCTCAGACCCCTAATAATAGGTTTGGCCACCTGACTTATTTTGAAGTAACATATGCTACACACAAGCAGAATCCACATGTTGTTCTGCCAATCCTCTTTTTCCTCAAGTACAAAAGCACTATGTCTCAGGATATCTTCAGCCTGGATCCCAAAACGAATAAGATATATGAAGCTAACTTCCAACTAATCTACAGCTGATATGTAAAGTATTGAGAAGTAACAAGCGAGAAATAAACTTTTCTTATTGTAAGTCACTGATATTTTGACATTGTCACTGAAGACGACTAACAAACACTGTCTAGTATACCCTGAAAACAGAGTGTAAAAGCAAACAATTATTTTACTTGGGAATATAAAATAAATAAAAAATACTCGGGTGTACTTAAGAAATAAATACGTGCTTCAGAAATAGTTGCAAAAGAGCTTTCTTCAACTAAAAATAGACCTAAAGATGAGAATATAAAAAATAGACTTTCAAACATTCACTAAAATGTATCTGCATTCTATATTTTTAAACATGAAAAAGATAAATTAATCTCATTTTCAGTATATTTTGTCAATGTTGTGATATGTGATATATGAGAAGTACCTACTGACCATTTAATTTTTAGCACCAGTTGTATTTTTAAAACTGTTATTCACAATTTTAAAAAAATTAAAAATTTCAATGACTTACAAAAAAGAGTCTTGTACCAGTAGTAATACAGAGACAAATGATTATTCAACTGAAAAACAAATCGAAGTCTCACAGGGATATCATTTTAACTTAATCAGGCAGTAAAAGTTAAAAAGCAAAGCTGTTAAAACTCAAGACAGCAAAATTAGCGATATTAATAATTTATTATTAAATATTTTAAGTCATTGCTTTATAATTTTGATAATAAAAATTTTTTTTAAAAAAAATTCAGCATGGCTACCTAGTCATACCTTATATACTTGATCACCATCTTCTGGTTCTGGACTAGATGGCAATGATAGTTGGATATCATGTAATGAACCACTTCCATCATGCTGTCAGAAAGAAGAAAACTATGAATTAATACAATAACTACAGACATCCAGTTAAATCTGAATTCATCACAGACCAGATGCTAGCATGGCAAAGAACAAACAGAAAATAAGATTTTAGAAATCTTTTCATCTCTATGCACTTACAAAGGAAATGTGGAAGAGAAAAAAAGAGGGCAAGAATACTTTGTGGAAATAAGTAACACACTATATGAGTGGGTGAAGCAGAAAGCCACTGAAAATTTTAGAGTGGGAAAAGAAATATGACATGTTTCCTAAAGCATTTAAAGATTATCTCAACTACTAAAAATGTAAAATAAAAGTCAAATTAAATCTGTGTTCTAGGTATAAAGGAGTCAGGAACAGTAATACATAACTCGACAAGGCTTGGCCACAAAATATTAGACAACTGAGTATACATACATATTGTATGTCTCTTCACATGAAATCTGAGAGCAGGTAAAACTAATATGTGGTACTAGAAATCAGAAGAACTGTAGTTGACTTGGGAAAGAGGTTACTGATTTGAAAGTAGCATAAAAGAACCAACTAGGATGATGGAAATATTCTGTCTTGAATGTATGGTGATTACATGGGTACATACATATGCAAGGTTCGAGCTGTATACTTAAGACGGGTACACTTTAACCAGTTTACTAGATGTATGCCATATCTCAATAAAAATATTTTTTAAAAATTAAAACTTTTTGTTCTTAATTGCGATTAAGAAAATGACAGGATAGTATTAAGTCCTAATCCTTGTCAAATTGGTTTAGGAACCACTAGCTAAGAAATGGCATGTTCAACAATTCACAGACAACTTCAAGAAAGATGAACCAGTGAAGAATATGCCTGAGAAGATGCTGAGAGACTGAGCCCTTGATCGAGACAGTACAAATTTGCTTTGGACAATTTATTCAGATGGTACCTAGCTGCCTTGGGACACTCACTGAATTGATAACTTTTAAGAAGTAATACTATTGCAGTCTTCCTCACACATATCTGTCCTGAAGAAAATCTCCCAGAGCATGGAAATGCCCTGCACTGAAATAAAAGTACTAAAAGAGAAGACATATCATGTAGGTTACCTTCTTCTTTATTTATTGTAATGTATACTTACTAAATCAGAATCTCTAGGGATGGGGCCTAGGAATGTGTATGTGGAAAAGTTCAATAGGTAAAACTGACTGACAGTGAAGATTAAGTTTTTGCCAAATTTCCAGCATAGATGAGGTAATGTCTTAATGAATAACAAAGTTCTCAGAAAACCTTAAAAATGTTTAAAAAGAAGATATTTTACAAGATCCATGTCAGTGCAAAGTTTATCTCTGCTGTAAATACCTTGACATACAAAACCAGGGCCAGTACTACATACAAGTATATATTTGAGAAAAGAGGAATTGTGAAATTGACTTGTTCCCAAACATGTATAACATTTTCCTGCCCATTGCAAATCAGGAACTCCAAGGAATGGGACGCAATACAAGCACATATCACTTTGCCTTGAACCTGGGTGTAGTTGTGAGAAGTGCGCAGCAGAACAGGAAATATTTGTATGTGAATTTCTAGGTTTACCCTTCAGGAGCACTTGTTTGGATTCAATTCTAAATAGCATATTGAAGATTCTGAAAAATAAACTAAGACCATTGCTCAAGTCCCAAATTAGCCTCTAGAAAGTATAGTACATTCAGAACAGATCTGAAGAGTATGGCAAAGGCTTTGGAAACAGAACTGATATTTCTAAAGGTGGCTAGCTGGAACTAGTGGCCTGAACTGAACTAGACTGTTGGCTTGTTAAGAAAAAAAAAAAAAAAAATTAATACTCTCCATAACCTTTAAAAAAGATCCAAGTATTCAACATACAAACAAGGAAAATTTTAACTCACATAGAAAAGGACAAGCAACAGACATCAATGCCAAAATAACAAAGAAGTTGAAATTAATTGGAAGAGATTTTAATAGAGTTATTATAAAAATTTTCCAAAACTAAGGGGAAATTCTTTAAGGGAACAGAAAGAGGAAGTTTCAGCAAAGAAACAAAATATGAAGTGGAAACAAATGAAAATTTTAGAACTAAAGATTTAATAACCAAATTTTAAAATATAACAAATGGACTAAATGCCAGCATTTAAGATGACAGAGTGAACTTGAAGATAGGTCAACAGAAATCATCCAATCTGAATAATGAAAAGAAAAAAATTGGCAAACACAAATAACAACAAAAACAGCCTGCTAAGAAAGCTTTGGGACAACAACAACAGATCTAACATTCATGTCATCTAAGTCACAGAACAGCGTGGAGCAGAAAAAAATATTTGAAGAAATAATAGATAAACAAACTTCAAATTTGTTGAAAGACATGAACCTTCATTATTTGAAAAGCTCAATTTAAAATAGAAAATAAACAAAGTGTGCTCTCTGAACAAAGGACTTTAACTAAATCAATAACAAAAGAATAATCTTTATATACTTAAAAAGTAAATATCAAACTTCTAAATCATCTCTAGGTGAACAGAAAAGGCCTCAAGATAAATATTTTGAGTTGAAGAAAAATGAAGACACCACAAATCAAAATTTATGGAATGCAACTAAAGCAAATGCTTAGAGGGAAAATTATCGTGAGATGCTTACATTAAAACAAAAATGTCAAATCCAAAACTGGAGCAAAATAAACCCAGGACAAGCAGAAAGAAGAAAATAATGGAGCAGAAATTAATGAAACTGAAAATCAGGAAAGAGAGAGAAATCAATGATACCAAATACAAGTTTTATGACAATTACAAAGCCTCTACTAAAACTGCCAGAGCTAAAGAGAGAAGGCACAAATCACATATCAGGACACAGAAGACATAAATCAGGAATGAAAGTAGGAATATCATTACAGATATCTCAGGTATTAAAAGCAAATAAGAAAAATTGTACTATGAGTGACACTAAGCATATCAACTTGACAACTTACATAAAATGAAGAAATTATTCAAAAATCACAAACTGCCTAAACTCATCCACGATGAAATAGACTACTTGAGTAGATCTGCGATTATTAATAAAATGAGTGCATAGTTTAAAACTTCCACAGAAGAAATACTGAAGGACAGAGATTTTCCTGGAAAATTCTTTCATAATTTAAAGGAATAATATCAGTTCTACACAATTTTTTGGAGAAAAAATAAATCTAATTAATTATAAAATTACTCCAATCAATTAATGAGGCCAGCATTTACCTTTACCAAAGGCTATATAGATCAATATCCTTCATGAACACAGACACAAAAGTCCTTAACACACATACATACACAAAAGTCCTGTGAATCAAATTCAACAACACAAGAAGAGGAAAAGACATGAACTAGTGGGGTTGATCCTGGGAATGTAAAGTAGGTTCTACTGTCAAAAAACAATGTAATCAACCATATCAAGAGATAAAAGATCTATATGATTATACCAATAGATGCAGATAAAGTTACTCACAAAATTCAACATCCATTCATGATAAAACCTCAGCAACAAAGTAGGAATAGAACTTGCTCAATCTGATCAAGTCCATCTAAAAAATCCTACAATTAACATCATATTTAACAGTGAATGACTGAATGATCCCTAAAACACAGAACAAGGCACTCCTACTTATTTTAATATTGTACTAGAGTTTCTACCCACTGAAATTAGGTGAGGAAAAAAAAAAAAGACAAATAGGAAGGAAAGGAATAAAATATTTTCTAGCCAATCAATACAATTTTTGGTATAAAAAACTCCAAAATATCTATAATAATACTACTACAATTAATACCTGATTTAGGAAAGTCACGAGATACAATGTCAATATGCAAAAATCTACTATTTCTTTGGCAAAGAACAACTGAAAATTGAAATTAAAAAAAAAAGAGACTACCATTCATATATATTTAGGTACAAATCTAACGAAATATAGACAAACTATATTAAAAACAAAAATAGATGAAAGAAATCAGACATAACCTAAGTAAATGGAGGACATATTGTTAATGGACTGGAAGACGCGATCTTGTTGAGATATCACTCTCTTCCAAATTCACTATAGATCAGTGCCCTCCCAACCAAATCCCAGATTTTTTTATAAAAATAGAAAAGCTGCTTCTAAAATTTATGTAGTTAGGCGTAACAAAAACAAAAACAAAAAAGAGTCAAACAATTTTGAAAAGAAAAAGTTGGAGGAGTCACACTACTTCATTTTAAGACTCACTATAAAGCTATAGTAATCAAGAGTGTGATACTAGCAAAAGGACAACACTGTACAGAATGGAGTCCAGAAACGGACCTACACATATATGCTCAAAGGCATATGTGACAAAAGTACAAAGGTAATTCAATAGAGAAAGGATAGTCTTTTCAACAAATGGTGCTAGAACATCCACATGCAATAAAATTAATGTTTCTCATACCTCACATCATCTACAAAAAGTCTCAAAACAGACTGTAGACCTAAATGTTAAACTTAAAACTATAAAACTTCTCCAAATAAATACAGAAAATTTTTGTGACCTCAGGATGGGCAAAGATTCCTTAGATACGGTACCAAAAACATTATCATAAAAAACTGATAAATTTGACTCCAAGAGAACTTCTGTTCTTTATAAAATGATTAACAGAATGAAAAGAGAAGCCATGGACTGGGAGAAAATATTTCTAATAATTTAGGTAACACTGAGCATAGTGCTTAACTAACAGATAGCAGCTGCTATTTTTTAAATAATAGCAACAACAAAATAATGAGAATGTGAAGGTCTAGGATTTTTAACTGATTTCATTAACTCACATTATATACTGCTGCCAAAAAATCTAATTCCATTTTTCAATATTCATTTGTTTCATCATTTACATACCTCATAAAGGATTTATGTATAAATATATAAAGCCTTATCAACAATCCATATTAAAACAGAGAACAATTCTGTTAGTGGACAAAAGAACAGACACTTAACCAAAGAAGATAAATGGAAAACAGGCATATGAAAGAAAAGCTCAATATCATTAGTCCTTAGGCAAATACAAATTAAAACCACAGTGAGATACTACCATACACCCAAGAGAAAGGCTTTTGAAAACTACTGTCAATACCAAGTGTGAGCAAGGACACAGAACAATTGGAAGTTTCATTAATTATTAGTGGGAATTCAAAATTATGTAGCCACTTTGAAAAACAGTTTGGCAGTTTCTTAAAAAGTTAAATATATTACTTACCATACTACTCAGCAATCTCATTTCCACGTATTTACCCAAGAGAAATAAAAACATGCATACGTGAAAATGTATGAGTGCATGAGTGTTTACACCGTTTTATTCATAGTTGCCAAAAACTGGAAAGTGGCACAAATATAAATGGATAAACAAATTGTGGTACATGCTACAATGGAATACTATTCAGCAATAAACAGAACAAACTACAAATACAAAGAATAGCATAAATAAATTTGAAATGAATTATGATAAGTGAAAAAAAGCCAAACTCAAAAGGCTATATATGATTCCACTTATGTGAGTCTTGAAAAGGTAAAACTACAGAGACAATAAACAAATCAGCAGCTGCTAGGAGCCAGCAATCACTATAGAAATTGACTATTTTTTTTTTAAAGAAATTTGGGGGTATGACTATAAAATCTGCACAAATGCATGCATTTGTCAAAGCTCACAGAACTGTACAACAAAAATGTCTGAATTTTAGTGTGTAAATTATGCCTCAATGGAACTGTACTAGGTAGAATAGTATCTTCCTAGAAATTCATGCTAATCCAGAATTTGTGAATGTGATTTGTTTTGGAAATAGGTCTTTGAAGATGTAATCAAATTGTGGTCATACTGGGTTAGGGTGGGGCCTAAATGCAATATTACTGGTATTTTTATAAGAGAAATTTGAACCCACAGACACATAGGTCATATAAAGATGGAGGCAGAGATTCGAGTTAATGTATCTACAAGCCAAAGAACGCTCTGGATCACCAGCAACTACCAGATATTAAGAGATAAGGAAGATTCCTCTCTCAGAGCCTTCAGAGGAGTACACGGTCCTAATAACACCTTGATTTCATATTTCTAACCTCCAGAAGTGTGAGAGCATAAATTTCTGTTGTTATATGCCACTCAGCTTGTGGTACTTTGTTATGGTGATCCTAGAAAACTAATATAAGACATGACTAAAAAAACTAAAAGCAAGCAAAAAGAGAACCTCCAGATAAATTTCGTCATAAAAAAAAAGAAATATAACTGATATAGCATTATTATTATAACACAAGAGGCAAAGTAGTATTAAAGATGAAAAGTATTAATAAGTATAAGCAAAGACTTTAATTAGTGATGAGACAAACAATCCACTAAGATGTACCAATCACAAAAATTTATACACAGTAGTTCCTCCTTATCCACAAGGGATAGGTTCCAAGACCCCCCAGTGGATGCCTAAAACTGCAAATAGTATAAAACTCTCTATATAATGTCTTTTCCTATACATACCTACCTGTGATAAAGTTTAATTTATACATTAGGCACAGTAAGAGATTAACTATAATAACTAATAATAAAATAGAAGAATTATAACATACTGTAATAAAAGAGACCATGTGAATGTGGTCTCTTAAAATATCTGGAACTTTCCATTTAATATTTTTGGACCATGGCTGACAGATAACTGAAATCAAGGAAAGTAAACCCATAGATAAGGAGGACCACTGTCCTAATAAAACAGCCTGAAGATACTAAAACAAAAATTGACAGCTTTAAAAGCAGAAATTGAGAAAAATCCATAATTATAGCAGGAAATTAACATTATTCTTAAAACTCAATAGATAAAAGACAATAATTTAACAAGGATAAATAAAATATAAACAATTTAAAAGCTAAATATAACAGACATACTGCTACCTAAAATATATAAAGAGAATACAATACACATTCTATTCAAACAAACATAACAGTCACAAAAATTGACCATGCTCTAAGCCAGAGTATAAGCAAAGGCTTTAACAAACTACACTACACTGGATAAATCTAGCCAGCTGCCTATTTTCATTATAGTCCATGAGCTAAGAATAATTTTTACATTTCTAAATGGGTACATTATATATGATTTTGTAAGTATTTTATGTAGATATGCCTTAAATATGCCTCTTGTCTGAAAGGGCTAAAATATTTACTATGTGGCCCTCTGAGGAAAAGTTTTTTTCCTTTCCTCTGCTTTAGGATACAAAGAAAATATCAACACATTCCAACGAGTTTATATCATATAAGTATTATTCCTTATTATTACTGTACTAAGATTAGAAAGCAATTAAAAAAATGAAAGCCCCATAACACCAAGCCAATATTTTTGAAAGCTGAAAAAAATTAGTCTAAATAAAATCAATTTATAATACAGCCAAAGACAACTAGGAGTTATTAATGTTTGAGTTACTTCTATGCCTCAAAAAAATAAAAAATAAAGTCTCATTTTTAACAGAAAAAGTTATTATTTCCATCAAAGTACCAGAGCTTAAAGATTATGAATATAACCTCTAACTGGATCAATTAATAAGACCATATCCCCTCCAAATAACTTTGACACTGACCAATGGTAGTACTCTCTATTAAACCTCGACTAAGATGAAAAGTATCCAAGCGAAAATTAGAAAATATTTTGAAAAAAGTTTCTTTAACCATTGTTTTTTTATTTTTTATTGGGGGGGGGGTACAAAATGGAAACAAAACCTTCTATTTTAAAAAATACATTGAATAATCATGCATGCAATGTCAATGCTTCACAGTACACATACTAAGGAGCTACCAGCTACTGACCAGTGCTGAGCAATGTCGTAAGCATTTTACATAATAAATTCAGAAATAACACATAAAACTACAACCCATCACTGCACAAAAAAATTAGCAATTCATAGCTAATTGATTGTCCAAGAATTCTGGGCTGATTCGCTGAATGAAATGCCTCGGCAATTTCTATATAAATTCTAGTTAAGATTTTTGAACTCTGAATGCAATTAATCTTAACTAACTATGTCACAGTGTTTTATTAAGATTAAAAAGATAGATAAGTCTTCCTCTATTCTAAGAGAAACAGGTGACTAATGTAAGCAAACCATCTTCCACTTTTTTTGACATAGCATAAAAATAAAATTTTGTTCTAATATTATAACTCTCCTACATATAAACTTGTTGGAAAACCCCTATAATAAACTCCATCTTACCCAGGTGGTTCTTCCATGAGTTTGCAAAAACTGAGATTTTCCTATGAGTTCCAGAGCAGCTGAAATGGACATGAATACTTGAAATGACTAACAAAAAATTTTGGCAGTGTTGACCAATCTCTGCTGACAAGCATCATCAGTGATGTCAACAAAGCTGCCTGTGTTTCAGATAGGCTACAACACAATCACAAGAGGCATCCTAGGAAAGGAAGTAGAGAAAGAGAGATTGGTTTTCATTTTCTTTTGAAAGGTCACTTTTTTAAAAATAAAAATACATGGATGAAAAATTATATCACATCACACAGAATCTAGACTGCACTAAGAATAAATTAAGAGTAATGCCGTCATTCACCTATGGGATTTAAAAATCTAATAATTTAAGCTGCATATGAGAGGATTTAAAAAATACAGATTTATGAAGTCTAGTATTCAATAAATGCTTCAAAGATAAGGTGATGCCAACAGATGGTTGGGACGAAGACATTTTTAAAACAGAAAAATCTACCATGCATTCAAGTTGACTAATGTTGTTTTGTATGCATAGGCTCTAAGTAATCTAAGCAAATATTATTTACAAATTTCTTTGGTTTAGATTTTTAAATTAAACCTAAGTATTTAATCTGTGCATATCTGAATCAGAATATCCTTCTTCACGGGTTTCTTTTGACACTTAAAACTATTAATTGTAAATTTCTTCTAATTTTTTTACATTTAATAAAAATACTCAACTCTTCAAACATTTGAATTTACTATTGTATAAAACAAAAAAAAAACTAAATAATTACTTCTATACTACTGAGATCTTCTTAACATTTACTTTAAAAACCTATGTCCAATTTTTATCTTTTGTAGGTAAGCACATATTTCTGGGTTTTCTATATCTTCTGTTTCTATTGGAGTCAATACTATATCTTGCTCTAAAGGGCTTCCTGCCCTCACCCCTGCCCCTTTCCCTATTGTCTTTCTCACCGTATACAAACCTTAGTTTTTGGTGTTAATAATTTTGGAGTCATATTGATGAACTGGCTACTGTGATTTTGCCTGAAATTCTATTATAACTATAAACAGTACTGGAAAGAATCATAAGTTCCAATCATATACTCAGATAGTATCTTATCTTTGCCCTTTGTAACACTTCATTCTTATCATTATTTAATACTTGTATGTCCTCCTAGACTATAAGGTAGCTGTCTTGGTTAGTACATTAATATCTATTTTTACAATATTTAGCCTTCTGCAGAACATAAAAATTTTCTTTAAATCTTTTACACAAAGCTTTGAAGCTTTCTTTATAAAATGCCACAAAAAACTGGGTAAATTTATTGATGATTCAATATTTCATAAATGCAGTGATTATTTATTTCTAATTTAAATCTATGATTTACTATCCTTGGAGTCTTGAGTATAATACTATTTATCTACTACAACAGGTTTAGTTGTTTGTTTTTGGATCATGACTCACAATAAAAAATACATTTTATATTACAACCAAGTACACACACACACATATATACACACATATACATGAATGTGTATGGTTATATCTAAATGAGGATGAATGGATGGACAGATGGATATAAATATCACATGTCAAACCAGTTTCACACAAAAAATTTGTTCTTATTATATGTGATACTCCCTTAGAGTTACTATAGTATTTTACTTTATTAGGAACAAAATTACAGTTACAATGAACAAAATTTATTTCAAAACCCACTAACCAATTCTAATGTGCAGCTTTAAGTACAATACACTAAGTATGGGGTAAGAATTGTGTCTTCTTTCTATCTTACTTGGGTATCAGGCCCAAGTAAAGAGAAGAAGGCATCCATGTGTGGACATCAACTGACAAGTGATGTCAAGCTCAAGCAGAGTGAGAAGGCATCTGAATAGAGAGGGATACTGATACAGGGTGTCAGAGCCCAAACAGGGTGAGGAAGGTGTACACAGACGGTGGGAAGCCACCATGCACACAGATTCATAATCTTAGTGGGGTGAGGAAGGCAACTATAAAGGAGAGGAGGTAACGGTAGTGGTAGAAAGTTGGTTACACACAGAAGGATTGGTCAAATGAGTAAATATATTATGGAAAATAGAAACCAATTTTCTCACTGTCAGAGAAGGGAGTTATAAATATGATAAAAGAGAAATGATGTATTTAGATTGGAATTAAAGGTATGAATATGAATTGTTTTCAACATAGATAGATTAGAAATATAGTCACAGTGTGCATATAAACACCCACAAACACAAGCTCATTTTAAAGGGGCTTAAGGGCACTGAAACCCCAATAGCAATAAGCACACCTGGCCCTCAGATCTTGGCTTCTAAATACCATTTTCCAGTGGGCTCCTTGAAAAAAATGGCTGTTTCCAGGCTGGGTTAGGGAAAATACTAAATAAGCCTAGGAAATCTTGTATTGCTAAAAGGAAAGAATGAATCAAAGAATGATGGGTACACAAGTCAAAAACATAGAAGCCAAACTGAAAGAGTTCTCAAATGCCAAATCTTGGGCAGTCTAAGATCAAAATAAATCATATTCCCATTTATAACTGATTGGTAAGAAACTACAAGTGCATACTAATCTATATTAAATTACTGAATAAATTGGAAATTCGACAAGAAATAGGATATTTATATAGTTTCAAAATTCTTCTCTACAAAATACTAATTATATAGGGGAAAAGAGTAATTTGACAGTTGAGAAAGCTAGCAGACAACACCATTATCAAGTGATCAAAGCTAATGTCACTAATGGAACAAACCAAAATCATGTGCCATCTAACTGGATCCAATGAGAATAATACATTCACAAAGCAATATGTAATTCTGAACTAGATCTTCTGCTATAAAGGATATTACTGGGATAAATGGCAAAACCTGAACAGGCTCTGAATATTAGATGATAATAATCGATCAATGTTGATTGCCTGATTTTGAGACTTTGCTGTGATTATACAGGGGAAAAATCTTTATTAGTAAGAAATACATACAATGTCTGAGGGGTTATGTGCTTCAGCAGGTAATTTACTCTTGTGTGGTTCAGGAAAAAACTTCATGAAATGTGAAGAAAGTACTTGAAATGTTTTTGTAAGAATGAGAATGTTTCCAAAAAAAATTTTATATTAAAAGATGAAAGAAAATAAAATAATTTCCTTCATCTCATAACAGTATCCACAAAATAGATATAGTAGCAGTCAAACACTGAAAGTGTTCCTGTTAAGTTCAGGAGCAAGACAGGAGTAATCAATCCAATACTATATTGGAGTTCCTAGCCAGTGTATAAAGCAAAGGAAGAAACACAAACATCGGAAAGGGAAAATGTAACTATTATTACTGCTTATATGCTTACCTAAATTTAAAATTCCAAATAAATCTAATGATAAATTGTTAGTGTTAACAATAATGATATGAAGATTGCTGTATGCAAACTCGATAAATCAGTCTATTACATTTCTGTATACCAGCAACATTCTATTCTATTGTATTACAATAGCAACAAAAACTTTAAGTCCTAGAAATAGATCTAACAAAATTATACAAGGCTTTTAAGGGGAAAAGTAGTCTATTTAAACTAAATCAATAAATCACATTTTGGATACTAAGTCTAAATATTCTAAGATGTTAATTTTTCCTGAAATTGTTCTATTGGTTCAATGCTTTTCCATTTAAAATCCCAAAAGAGTTTTTCATTGGACTCAATAAAATGATTCTAACATTTTATGAAAAAGCAAAAGACTAAGAATAGCTAAGAAACCTTAGAAGAACAAGATTGGGAACACCATGATATATTATCAAATCTTAATATAAAAGCAACAGATTACACAACTTGGCACTAGGATAGTGAAGCATAAAAGGGCATTTGTTTTTTTGTTTGTTTGTTTTGTTTTTTAAGAGCAGGCACTACATATCAGAGAAGAAACACACTTTTAATACTTTTAGTACTGAACCCACAGATTATTCACATGGAAAAAAAAGAAAGCAGATCTCTTTCTCACACCTTACATATAGCAAAGTCAATTCTGAGGTATTTGTAATTTAATTATAAAGGTCTAAACTCCTAACTTTAAAAAAATAGATTACTTTTGTGACCACAGACCAAGGAAGGACTTCCTAAATGAGATCTTCTAAAAGAACAAAGGATTTCACACCATACAGTAAAAAGTAGGCCACAGAAGAAATTTGCAACACATATAACCAGAAAAATACTTACTTCTAGAATACACAAAACTCTAAATCACACAAAGATAAAAACATGCATGCGTGTGCGCAAACATAGACAGAAGACATGACCAGGCAACAAACATTCCATAAACATACAGAGAAACTCAACTTTATGACTGAAGTTTTATAAAGGAATGCAGAATATAGCTGCAATTAAATATGACCATATTCTCATCACATGACAAAAACTTAGAAGTTGGATAATACCAAATGTTGCAAAGATGATGTGGAACAAAGGAAAATAACATCTACTACTTGAGGGGAGTAAAACAGATTAAATAATTTTGGAAAATAGTTTGGTATTTCTAAAGTAGAATATTCCCATGCCTCATGATTCATAAATTCCACTCCTAAGTAGTTACACCAGAAGAATCTCTGCACATGTGTACCTGGACAATGTTCGTATCAATATTATTTGTCATAGCAAAAAACAAACAAACAAACAAAAACTCTGGAAAAAAATCAAGTGGACATCAAGAATAAAATGGACAAAGAAATTATTGTTTTTCTTGCAAGAGAATACAAAAATGAAAGTTAATGGAGTTGAAGTAAACATAAATGTGAATGAACCTTAAAGAAAATGCTGAAATGAAAGAAGTCACAGAGAAATACTTATGTAATTTTATTTCCATAAAGTTCTAAAATAAGCAAAACAAGTATTCATAGGGATACAAACATAGGTGGTTTAAAACAGACAAAAAAAGGGAAATGCTAGATTATGGAAAGGGAAGGCACTGCAGCCAGGAAGGAGAACATAGAGAGCTTCTTAACTGTCCTATTTCTTAACCTGGATGGTAACGTTATTCATTAAATTGTACCTTTCTGTTGTATGTGCTCTATGTATACTTCGTAAACATTTTTCCCCCTCTGGAGTGATGAGAAAAGTCTGGGGATACAAGCAGCATAAGTTCCCTGGCTTTTCTATGGTTCTCTGCCACTAGTGGCAATTATTCACTAGCTTCTTAACTCTTAGTGCACTCACCCAGATGCTGCTGCTACTGTTTTAAATATTCCATCCTCTCACCACTACACACATACACACATATAAAGAGGAGAAAGGAACGAGAGAGAATTATATGAGGGGAAATTATTGGTTGTTTCTTAACACTAGAGGCGAGTGGAAATAAAATATTTGTACAACAGACTTGAAAGTTCTTTAAATACTATTATATACTTTATTTTTATCCCCAAACAGGTTGACAGTGCATGAATTAAAGGGATCAAATACTTTTTAATCTCAAAGAAAATGTCAGAAAGAGATATCATCATGCCTTTCTCCTTATTTATTCTACCTTAGATTTTTCATTTCCTACTCCGAGGTCAAAATAGATACTGAATGTGATAACATGATTAAAATGAACAGGGAAAGTAATGAAAAGAAATGAAAGGGAAGAAAATGGATGGGCACGATCACTTTGAAAAACTATTATGCAATATCTACTAAAGCTGAATATCTGCACATCTTATGACCCAGCTATTCTACTCACAGGTATACAACAACAAAAATACACACATATGTTCATCATATGTGTATACATATGTGGATACTGTGGTAGCACTATTCAAAACAACTAAACACTGGAAATTGCCAAAATGCCTATGAACTATAGAACAAATGAAGTAAATTGTGGTATATTCACATCATGTAATACTCATTATGACAATGAGAATGAATGCAAAGCATAGACGGCTCACAAATACGACGCTGAGCAAAAGAAGCCAGATTAAAAAATAGCATATATATAATTTCGTTTACATAAAGTTCAAATGTAGGTAAACATATTTATGTTTTCGGAAATCAGGCAGTCACTATGAGAAATGTGAGGTGGTGACTAGAAGAAGCTTCTGTTCTGGGGTTTTGGTAATGTTCTATTTCTTGCTGGGTGCTGGCTATGAGCATTTTCAGTTTTAAAAAATTCGCTAAGGTAGAAATTTATGAATGATTCTTTTTCTATATGCATATTATGCTTCAAATGTTTAAAGTAAGATGTAGGGAATTAAAGTAAGGACACAAGATACCACAAAAAAATTATTTTTTCTTTATGTCCTCATTTTCTTCAAATCAGGATCAAAGTTCTTATTTAAAATTCTCTAAATTAAGCAATACAATATAAGAAGTACTAAACTTACAGCATTGGGAATGTAATCAATAATATTGTAGTGTTAAGGGTAGAAAATTTTCAAAGTGAGCCAACTACCTAAGTCAGCTACAGGGAAGAAATATCTTTAGATACCAGAAGTTGTCCTACTTGCTTGGGTGTGGTTTTAGAAAATGTATTATATAAGATATAAAAATGGCCAGTGTCTGCTTCTGTAATCTGCTCACTTATTAACCAGAATGTAGTACGAGGTGATGTATTTGTATTGTGTTAATGGTCAACTTCTGCTTCTATAATCTGCTTACTTGTTTGATGTAGTTTTAGGCTTTATGAGCTGCCTCTTTTGAGAATGTAAGGGTAAAGACTTCCCAGTAAATGAGTAACAAGGAGGTGATTCCTCTAGGCACCAAAGCCCCAAGAAGAGGCACAACATTCCAGGATACAGATAACAAGACTGTCTACCAGGCTATGTTTGATCTAGCAATTCCCCAGATACATTTATCTTTATAAAGGACATTAACAGTTAACTTGTGCTTTCTGTAATTTCCTTACTCTCTCTGTTCTAAGATGTAGTCAGAGGCTTCATAAACTGCCTCAAACAAAGACCCCAGGCTGATCTCCTCTAACCCTATGTGGTAAAGAGTCAGTCGCTGGCTGGCTAATAAAGGCTCATGAGTAATCTCAATTGGCTCCGTGGGTCTTTCTTAGATTTGAATCCACAACAGTAGTAACTACGTATAATGTCAGATACCATTGGGATGATCATTTTTACATTACACAAATGTCTAATCACTATGTTGTACGCCTGAAACTAATATAATATTGTATGTCAACTGTAACTGAAAAATTAAAAAAAAATTTTTAACCCTTTTTGCATTTAGAAAATAATGCAGCCTGCTGCCAGTGTTCATTTAGCATCACGTATAGGAAGGCTATGTTTTCTAGAATTTGACAATTTCAGCAATATTATTATATTTTGTAAATGGAAATACCACTATTAAAAACAGAATGCTATAAATAGAATAATGTCATTTGTTTCCAAAGACTATCGCTATACTAAAGCGATGCGAAAATAATAATAAAAGTGAGATATTTAGTGGCAAACTTTGGGAGTAAAGTTAGGACTGTAATCTGCAAGTTACCTCGGGGGTAAATGCTGCAGCCGCAAGCACTGCCAGAGAGTAAGTATTCTTGGGGCAAATAGGAAATGGGTTAAAGAGGTATTAAGCTAAAATATTTCAAGAGCCCTGTGTTTAAAATACATTCTGCACTAGTATGCAACTGGACGACCTGGAGAAATGCAATTAAATCTTGGCGTCTCACTTTTCTGATTATTAAAATAGGATTACTGCTGTCCTCCCTATCCCACAGTATTGCTGTGAAAATATAGTACATGAAAGTGCTGTTTAAATTGTGAAGTAACCTAACATCTAACAAAAACAAAAAATAGGTCAAAGGCCAAATGGCTCACAATTAAAATTTTTATTGTGTGCAATGAGAACTTTGTTCAAGGAAACTCTTAAATTGATGCCTATTTAATAAAATAAAGATTCCATTGCTCTAGGTTTGTCTGAAGGGATACAGGGTGATGGTGTAAGGAGAGTGCTAAACTGCCTTCACATTCCCCTCTCCCTGTTGTCCCTCAGTGTATCCCCTAGAACACCACACTGTACAAAAGGCTTTGGAGTGACAAAGACTGGAGTAAAAAGTCCTTTTTTTTTTTTTATCACTGGCTTTCTGAGCCTCAACTTCTTCAACCACAAGATAGATGAAGCCATCACCTACTTTTCAAGGACTAGAGGTAATGTGCATTAGAGAAGCTAGAAAAATGCCCAGTATGCAATGTATGACCACTATATCAAAGTTTTACATACACAAGTCTACAAAACATATGCATGAAAAGAGAGCACTAAAATTCAACTATTTTCAAAGCAATTAAATTTAACAACTTCAAGCTAAAACCTGGATGTTGGCAACAGCTTCCTTAACATTACTACTTAAGTCATTCCCTCTGCTATTCATTTCCACAAATCCCTTCAAGCAATATTTTTAAAACATCAATTTGACCACGTCACTTAACTGGCTTACTACTGCCTACAGAATAATTCCTAAGCTCCTCTTGTAGCATGAAGGCCTTTTGTAATCTGCTGTAAGCCTATGTATCATTCCTAACTATTTTCTAACAGCCAACGTTTTAACCATATCCAATTATTAACCAATCTTTGAATAGGACATGTACTTTTCCAAAAACCTTTTATTTTTTCCAAAACAGTAAATATATATTGTAGAAAATTAGAATTAGAAAATGTAAATTCTCACCATCTAGGTATCATCACTATTAACACCTTAGTGCACATCTTTCTGAAGATATAAATACATAAAATAACTATAAAGATATATGAACATGCCAAGAGAAATAAGAGGAAAAGTCAAGAACCATATGATTTTACTCATATGTAGAATATAAAACTGAAAGCAATAAATGAACAAACAAACAAAAATTCACAGACATAGACGCCATTATAATGGTTACCAGTAGGAAAAGAGGATGAGAGGGAGGTAGAAAAGGATAAAGGGAGTCAAATATATGGTGATGGAAGATTTGACTCTGGGCGGTAAACACACAATGTAATATGCAGATGATGTATTATAGAATTATACACTTGAAACCTCTATAATTTTATTAACCAATGTCACCTCAATAAATTTAACTTTTAAAAAAGATACCTGAAGTGGGTAAAGGGGATCAAATATATAGTAGCTGAAGGAAACTGGACTTTGGGTGCTAAACACATAATAGAATACACAGATGTCAAATTATAATGTACACCTGAAAATTATATAATTGATTAACCAGTTACCCCAATAAACTTAATTTAAAAAAAGATACACGATCATAATGTATATACTGTTTTATAACCTGCTTTCTTCAGTCAACAGTCTCTATCTTTCCATTTCAGTAAATTTCTATGTCATCTAATACATAGGCCATGTTCAAATTTCCACAATTGACTCAAAATATCCTCTGTAGTTGATCTATCCAACCAATATCTAATTCAGAATCTCATATTACATCTAATGGTTCCTATATTTCTTTTAATGTATCACTGTCACTTCTCCACACCAACTTTCTAGGACACTAACAAGCTAAAGAGCATCACTATTTGTCATACAGAATTTCCAATAATCTAAATTAATGTGGTTTCTTTCCTTCTTATTCTTCTCTCATCTGTTTATCATGTAAAAAGGAAGCTAGAAGTAATCATCTGCAGAATTAAAAATAAATGTTTTTGGCTAGAACATATTATACATAATTCTGTGTATTATATATAATTATGTATAGTATACATTATTCCCTGTATCACATCAGAAGATACATAGTATCTGGCTACCCCAACTCATTAGTGATAGGAAAACTGATCACTGGATTAGGGTAATGACAGTTTGATCTCTCCAATGAACAATTATGTGTTTTTTTCTCTTGCAACTATAAAGTGATTTATATGGTGTGACTTTGGCACTACATGAACTGTCTGGGAACCCACTGCCCATTCATCTATTGGTTGTAACAACAATTAATAATCCTGGCATAAAACAGAAATTTCGTCAGGGTTTTTGATATGACATTTCTCTAATTCTATCACACTTTCTACAATTTGTTAACATTCTTCAAAAAGTTGAATTATCTTTTTTAAAGGGCCTCTTCAGTTAAGAAGATATAGATACTATTATAAATACAACTAAAATGCTTTCTCCTATTAATAAGTTTTTGTAAGGTAAGAAGCTGTATTAATGGTCACCTCAAAGTGTATCAAATGAGCACTGGTTTTTCTGGCTTTCTCTTTGAATATTTTAGATGCCCATGAGTTTTTCTTTAGTCACTGTGAGAAGTGCAGCTCACACTTTAAGAACCTACACTTTTGCTCATACTGATTTCCCCAATCTTCCCAAAATTCTTTACTTGATAAACTCAACTTCCAGTTTCATATCTTCTCTATAATGACATACAGCAAATTTCTTCATCTCCATTTCCAGAGCAATTTTTTCTCTCTTGCATACTATATACAGGTACCTCTGATATAATATTTAGTTGTATATCTTTTCTGTCCTTTGGACTTGTCTTTTATGGGTTAAGAACAGCAACACCAGTGTTACTCACAGATTAGTTCTGGTTCACAAACTGTTTCCTGTTTGCAACACAATAAAAGCTTGCACCAGACTATCAATCAACTAGTCACTAAACAGTTTAGTTTGGCTCAATTTTTTTCTTTGGTGGTAAGAATTTGTGGCACAAGAGTGAAACATGTTGATTTCTATTCTAACAAGAGCTACTTTAACTCTCATGAATCAATAACAAACATTTCATGTATAAGCTACTTTGAACAGCACTGTCTAATCATCAATTTACCATTACTGCCATGATCATAAAAAGGAATATAAACAACTGTTTGTAGAAATGGAAGGAGTAGGGACCATGGACATATTGAGATATTTCTTCTAAGGTGCAGGATAAGTTGCTGTATCTGGATCTTCCAAACACAAAGAAATACAAAGCCTAGTGGGCCTCTTTAAATTTTGGAGGCAACATATTCCTCATTTGAGTGTGTTATTCTGGCCCATTTACCTAGTTCTGAAAACCTAGAAGGCTCAACAAAAGGTTCAGTTCCTCTGCCACTTGGGTCATATGATGCAGCACCTCCCATTGTACTTGGAAGTGGCAGTGGCAGAGAGGGACGCTATCTGGAGATTTTAGAGAGCTTTATAGGTGAATCTCAGTGTAGGCTTTCAGGAGCAAAGCACTGCCATCCTCTGCAGATACCTACTCTCTTTTTGAGACACAGCTCCTGGCCTGCTACTGGGTCTCAGAGTCGACTAAATACTTACTTGGGCCACCCAGTTAACAATACTGAACTGCCCATCATGAACTGGGTGTTATCTGACACATAAAACCATAAAATTAGGTGTGCCTAGCAACATTCTACCATCAAATGCAAGTGGAATCAATGTGATTAGGCCCAAGAAGGCTCTGAAGATATAATTAAGATACATGATGAGTGGCTCAAATGCCCATGGTCTCCATTTCCACTACAAGGTCTTCTTTCTCCCAGCCTGCACTATGGTCTCATAGGAGAGAGTTCCCTATGATCAGATAACAGAGGAAAAGAAGACTCAGGTCCAGTTTACAGATGATTCTATACAACACACAGATAACATCTGAAAGTAGACGGCTGCAGGACTATAGTCCCTTTCTGTAAGGAAGAACAGCAGTGGAAGAACAGCAATGAAAGGAAATCCTCCCAGTGGGCAAAACACCATACAGTGCATCTAGTTGTTCACTTTGCTTAGAAAGAAAAATGGACAGATGTGCAGTTATATACCAATTCATGAGTTGTGGCCAATGGTTTGACTGGATGGTTAGGGGCCTAGAAGAAACATGATTGAAAAACTGATGACAAGAAAATTTGAGAAAGAGGTATATAGTGTCTGTCTGTCTCTGTCTGTGTGTGTGTGTGTGTGTGTGTGTGTGTGTCTGTCTGTCTGTCTCTCTCTCTCTTGTGTGTGTGTGGGGGGCGGGGGGGGGGGGCGGGTCTTTTTCTCTGGAAAACCCAGACTGGTTCCAAAGATAATTCCTTCAAACTGGTAACAGACACTAAAGGGAAGTCTAGGAAAATATAAAAGTGGTTTCTCATTTATCCTTATCAAGCAGGGCTTCTTGATTGGGTCCTAGGGATCAAGAAAACAAAAAGAGCAATTAAAGGCCACTGGATTAAGAGACAATCAGCAACTAAGGCAGGTAAGGTACTTGCAAAATTGTTTGCTTAAAATCAGTTTAACATACTAGGTATTAGAAATTTGGTGTATTTATATGTTAAGTTCTCATGAGTTCTATAAAATTCTATTGTTTCCAGTAAGAATCAGGGTGCAGAAATCATTTTTATGCTATTCATAATTTCAAGTCATTTCTCTTTATTTATATAAATTTAATTCAATCTTATAAGAGAAAAAGCTTAACTAAACTTTGCTAAAAATAATCAAGGACAAGAATTCTAGGTGAGTTTACGGAATACTGCCTTGGGGTAAGCCACTTGGAGGAGAGAACACCAAGGTAAGAGAACAAAAGAGATTACATAACTACCACTTTATGTGGACATACTTCCTTTTTACCTAGTATTCAGTCATATTTTATAAGGCTTCATGTTTACTGAAGTAAAGATAACTCCTCCCTATAACATCGATCCCCTCATGTGTAGCCTCAAGCAGATACTGGTTGCCAGTGCTTAAGTTCTTATGTTTGCAAATGAGTATAAAATTCTACCTTAGTTGTGTGCAAGGATAAAGTCAGATTTTGAGCTGTGACACTCTGAAGTTTCATGAAGAAGCATTCACACAACTGAAGTACTTTTTAAAATATTTCTTCCATATTTTAAATGGGAGATCTTCTGAATAGAGATATGTTTATCTTCTCTTACTCTTAAATCTATACTAAAATGATAGTAAAAAAATTTTAAAAGCATATAAACTGTTAATGATGAAGAGAATTAGAGAGGGGACATAGCAGACAAAAACTTTAAAAAGTGATTTAGCAGGACTGGTGGAAGACACAACTAAAGTGTGTGTAGACGGAGAACATGGACAAAGCTTGTCCTGCAAAACCCTGAAGGGGGTCAAAATGCTAGATACATAAACAACTAAGCATATGACTCATTAGGGTAAAAAATGTGGGACTTGCTCAGAAAGAAGTCTGCATAAGGCAAGAACAGACCCCCAGTTTTCTATCTCTATTTCAAATAAAAAAAGAAAAAGTCAAGAAGTTTCTTCTCTGGAGAAACTAAGATGGAAAAATCCTTCACTTAGTATAGATACTGAGCACCCATCAACATCCATCAATTATTGTAAAACAAGGGTCCCCAACTCCCGGGCTGTGGACTGGTACCTGTCTGTGGCCTGTTAGGAACCAGGCTGCACAGCACGAAGTAAGCAGCAGGTGAGTGAGCGAAGCTTTGGCTCTATTTGCAGTCACTCCCTAGCGCTAGCATCACCTCCTCAGCTCCACCTCAGATCATGAGGCATTAGATTCTCATAGGAGCACCAGTCCCTAGTGCCAAAAACATTGGGGACCGCTGCTGTAAAATAAAACCAGCCGGTTGACAAGCTAGCTCATGTACAGAGTGCTGAATCAACTTTTCAGTTCCTCACTCCTAAATATTAATAAACAACAAAGAATCACTAGATATGTGAAAATTCTAAAAGAAAAAACAAAATAAACATAAAGAACAAAAATGACCATTTTTAGAAAGAGATAATGCAGGAAACCTGAAAAATCTTAACAAAACATAACAGAAACAATCTACTTAATACAGTTACTGGTAAAACAAGAATTGAATAATACAAATAAAGAATGGTATACAATAAAGAGTTCTTGGATATTGAAAATATGATTAGCAAGTAATTCAACAGAAACAGAGAGCTAGAATATGAAGTTGAGGAAATATACTAGAATTCATAATCAAACTCAAAAGAAAATCTGAAAGAAAAAATAAAAGACTGAGAAACAATTCAGAAGTTCTGGATTATGATTACCAAGAATACAAGAAAGATATAGAAAAAAAAAGAGAAAAACCAAAAACCACTGAAATTACTTAAGAAAACTTCACAGTACATGACTCTCCAAAGAGCCCACTATGTACCCATACATCAAGTGGAAAACAAACAACTACAACAAAACTCAAATCCCAGCACATCCCTGTGAACTTCAGAATGCCAGAAATAAAGATTAAAGTGATAGAAATAAAAGATGACAAAAATCTCCCAAAGAGATTAAAAACAAAGAAAATTCAAAGTAAAATGGATCAGAATGCAGACTTTTCTCAGTGGCTAAACTGGACCTAGAAAAGTAATGCATTCAGATATTAAGGAAAAAACTCACTTCCATCACCATCAAATTATTAATATCAATCAAATGAAAATAGGTAAGAGAAATTTTCAGTAATGCAGTAGCTACAAAAATTTACCATCCATTTGCCCTCTCTTAGGGAGTAAATTAAGGATATACCCTAGCAAAATGAAGAGAGTAAACCTAAACAAAAAGATATGTTATCCAGGAAATAAGTGGACCCAATCCCAGAATATAACAAAAGGAAGTCCCTACACAACAGCTCTAGCAAAGCTTCAGACAGCGACCTATTCATATGAGCAAAGATTGGCTGAGGTGAGGAGAGGGACAGAAATATTATCTTTTCATTACGCCTCTGGATAGTATATGAATTTTTTTAAACCATGTATCACACTAAACTTTTTAAATTTTAGTAATATTAAAAAGGAAAAAAATTAAGAGGCAGTGACATGAAATCTTGGATTCATTGAGCTTTTAACATCCGTTAGTATTCCAGGAAATTTTAAAGGTGCCCTAAAAAGATTTTGCAATTTTCTTCTCATAATTCTGTTGTCACTATATAAAGAAAGTCAATTTGATCAGTGTATAGTACTTTCAGAGATCATAAAGACAGAAAGACATTAAGAAATTCGATTTCCCATAAAGTATCTCAAAAAACAGTTTTCTATTTTTATGGTACGCATCATTGGTTACCAATTCATCTATTCTCTACTGAATTATGCTACCTCTCTCAGTACTCAAGGTGGTCTGGTCTTATTAGCTAATATTTAATCCTGCTTCATGTTTCAGGGCAAAAAACTTAGACACAAAAGAGGGTATGTGGTATAGCCCAGTGACTGACTCAAAAAAGATATTTAATATATTTTAGCTATTTCCCACCTCTACCTTCTCTATCCTTTGACTCTGGAGTTCCTGATCAGAAAATCTTCTCTCTAGTCTAGTAAAGGGAGAAATATTATAAACCAGTCTATTTCCTAGTTACAGTTAAACTAAATTGTAAGCTTGACATCTGTATATTTCAAACATACAATCTCTTTCTGCCACAAGAGTTGTCCAAGAGTTTCATATCCAAAAAGGATCCTCCACTTTCTTGCTCCCAGCTTTAACAAAGTTTCTTTTCAATAAGTAGTTTAACATCCACAAGAATGGAGAAGAGTTATCCCAAAGATCTATAACCAAATAACTTCAACTACCCTTCACCTCATGAGTATATATCATGATTTGGTTTTGATCACCACCAGAAATTCTAAGTTTTGGTTCCTCCTCCTAAGAACCTAAAACATGCAACCCTGAGGGAAGATAACCCAGAATGTAAATTGGGCAGAGAAGCCAGAATATTCTTTCCCAATCATAACTTAAGCTAAATTTGGCTAGTCTACAAAAAACAAATCTAGATTTTAAAACTAAACAAATGATACCCACATTTTCAAATTAGTATTTTATTCCTTAGTTTTCTGCTATGCATCTGACCTTGCCTGTGTTAAAGCTAAACTATTCAAAGTATTATTGAATCAGAAGCCAGATTCATCATTGTTATGAGTCTACATTTTCTCAAACAAAAAGAACTGACAAAGATTAAACTTGAAAATTTCAAACAAAAGTGAAATTATGACTATGATCATGTAAGTTAAAAAATGCTGTTTCTTATTTCCCACTTAGCTGAAATTATAGTAGCAGTCACTGATCAGTGAATGCCTACTAAGTTTCGGGAATTAGATCTCTCAATTTATAACTACTATTTCCAGTTTTCTAGATAACCTTAGGTACTACAAAAATGAGGAAAAAGAGGCAGAGAGATTGGCTTATTAAATATCATAAATGTTGGGGACTATATTGAGACCATGATTCAGAATCCCATTTACTTTCCTCCCACAAAAATTTCTATTATGTACTATTTACAAGCATTATTTCTATAGAATTCTAAAAATTAACTTTTTTAAAAAAAAAAGTAAAATTAATCCATCTTGCAACTCAAAATATCAGAGCCAAAAATGGTCATTATGTACTCACCTGATGCAGCAGACGTTTCAGTTTAAGTAACTGAGTTTTTACAGCAGTGCAATCCTGGACCATGTGCCGGAGGGTCATCTCATCCAATATCACTGTATTTTCGGGTACGTCTACAAACATCTTCTGAGCCTGGAAAAAGGGGGTCCCTCCATAGCTTTCAAAATGACCCAAAGGAGATTCTCTATAGGGAGAGCCTCTAGAAGGGCAGGAGAAGTTGGAGGGAAAAGATACACAATACGATTTCAGAAAGAAATAAAGGTAATAAAATTGTTGCAGTGATTACTGTAAGTCATTTATCATTATCACAAAGCCTTTAATTTTTATTTACCTCAGACACTAATTTGTTTCTACAGAAAGATTTGATCAGATCCAGATAATATTAATACTATTATCTTCTGCACTCTCTCTATTAGCATATTTTATATATTGTTTTAATAAACCTTATTTCTTAGAAACATGAACAAAAACAAGACTCTGGGGAAAGGCCTTGCCATGAAAAAATTATACTTATTTTCTTTTTTCTGCATTGATTATCTACCTTTTAGCTTTTGACTTTAATTGGCCTCTTAAACTTCACATCTTTTTTTAGCCCCATAACTTTGCTACTCATGGTAATACCCAATTTGGACACACCCTTGGACTCCTATTGCTTGAAAAGTCCCAGCAGACAATTAAGACAAATGAACTGTTATTTCTACTTTTACTTTTACATTGTTAATTCATCTTTTCCAATAAAAATTTTAAAAGATTTTATAAAAGTCTTATACATATACCCCATATTTCCTAATCTCGACCTGCATTAAAAATCTACTCTAAAAAATTTAAATTTCCCTTTAGTTTCATACAATAATATAAATTATGATCAAGGAAAAAAATATGTTTCACAGACATGAAAAACACAGTATTTTAACTAGAAGTCATAGCTACAGCAATTTAAAAAGTACTACATTCAAATTACACACAATCCTAGCTGGTTTTTGAGACAAGAACACACTAAAAAAGTATTTTCTCCAATATAATGGCTATGTTATATATGTCAGGATTAAAGTTAAATTTATGATGCAGTAAATCTGAAAAAGGCACAATGCATTAAATTTCAACCATATTGAACAAGAAATATGGTTTCTATTAATTTTATTAGCTTTTAACAAATATTCCCAAATCTCTAAATTCTCAAATATTCAGTAAGAGCTTCATTTTCACAAGATTATTTTTCTCTGAAATTACTTCTATAAAACTATTTCAGGCCCTGATTTTTATTTTAATCCTCACCAAAAAAAGATCTTTAAAAACTTTTAAATTGTTGATCCATAGGTAAGACCCTAATTTACTAACATAAAAATCTGCTTTACTTTTATTGCTTCAAAATATAGTTGAATTATTAAATTTCAAATACTGATTAATTAGTACAAATATACCATCCATGACTAAATAGGTGGACAATCAATCTATACACAGAGTAGTGAAAGATATATAGTAATAAAAAGTTAACAAAATAGTAAGATGAAAATATAGACTCATCCGAATAGCAGAAATAATAAGAGTTATGTTTTTAGAGAAAAAAAGTTGACATACTTTGAGAAATTTTCTTGGGTAGGAAGAATTTGGGATGAACTATAAAGTATGAGGTTTGAGTTTGACTGAAATGAAAGTTGAAGGCTTTCTAGAAAAAGAAAAAAAAGTAATGGCACAAAGTATAAGGCATGTTTTTCAGGTACAAGGAGACTCTTAAATATGGTTTAAAGGTCACAAAGAGCCTGAATCCAATTTATTCTTCAATTTTATCCATCCCTCAGACTGATTTCTTAATCCATTGCAAATTATCTGAGATTGCCAACATAATACAATCTCTCTTATCTCCAACCCCTGGTCCTCAACCACTCTACTTTTGACTAGTCTACCCATCCTGAACCCCACTGCATGCTTGATCTGAGGAATAATTCCTCTTCGTCTTAAATTAGTTGGCGTTTCCTCAGGGAAAGCTTCCTTAATCTCTTAAACCAGGGCTTGCTACTTCCACAGATGACCCTATACAGCTCTATACTGTGCCCTATTATACTAATTGTCATAATATATTGTGCTGTTTGTAAACATGTCAAATTAGAAACTCCGTGAGAACATAAACTGTATATTCTTTTCCCCTGTATCAGAGACAGCTGCTTTTATGTTTGCTTGCTTGTATATTTTTGTTGCTGTTGTTTTCACTGAATACGGAGCACGGATTTTAACCAGTATGATGTTGTTGTTTTAAGTTTCCATCTGTGACAGTCTCAACTTCTTTAGTTATAACATTAAAAAGCAATATTTTAGTATTATCTGGAAACAGTCACATCAAAAATTCCCAGTTAAAGTTTACTTTTATTTTATCAAAGAGTAAAAGAAATATTAGAGTGTTGCAGAAAAGATCCAAAATTAGACTGGCAAGAAACCAAGCAGCACTCGGAGAGTTGCAGAACTCAGGTTTATTACGTCAGTCTCTCAGAGGAGCTAGCACCCCAAAGATCTGCCCTTCCCCACCCCCAGCTCAGTTGCAACATTCCTTATTAGAACCCTTTTCGGCATGGGCCGATTGGTTAATTTGTCCTGAGACTGTTACAAAGTAGTGGGAGTTACTATAGTTGCAGGTAGTTACATTACATTACAAAGGGCCCGAGTTACCAGCAGTTACAAAGTGCTACAAAGCACAGGAGTTGCTAGGAGGTACAGTTAACATTTGTTGCTTAGACAGGGAAACAAAAGGGAAGGTGAGTCTTTAGACAATTTCGAGTACAGCCCATGTAGCAAGCATATTTACAGAAGCAGAACAGAGAGCTGACTAGACTTTTGAATGAAAATTCCTCTTCAAGAGAAAAGACTGAAGGAGACTAACCTGAAGTCTACAGCATGAGATCTGATATGGACTAAGGGCTTATATTAGCTTGACATAAACAAGAACCACATTCAAGAAACTAATGAATGAATGAAAAACATTTCAAAGGAATTAACAAGTCTTGATCACTAAGTGAATACTGGGAAAAAGAATTATCATGTAGAAAAACTACAGTGTTAAAGAGACAGCTCTGGTCTAAGACTTAGGTTTAACTCCTCACTGACAGTAACTAGCTATTGAAAATAATTAATATCTTTGAACTATAGTTTCTTTACCTTTCAATATTCTCCACTGCCTACCAAATAAAGTTCATATGCCTTAGGTTGCACTTCAAATACTTCCACTATGAGATCCAAACTAAACTTACATCTTCTCCTAGTACTGAAATACTTCTTCCAAAATTCATTCTTGATCCCTTCAACTAGATAAGACAAATACTTTATGATCCTTAACTTATTTTACAATATAAAGACATATGTATGCATATCACCTCTAATTAAAATGTAAATTCCTTGAAAACAGGGCTATATCTTATTCATTTTTTTATTACCTGCACAGATTATCTGAGTTTAAATCTTAAGTCTGTCACTTATTACCTATATAACACACAGGGTAAATTACTTTATCTATGCTTCATTTTTCTGATCTATAAAATGAAGATAATAAGAGTACTCACCACATTAAGTTGGTTTGTATAAAGACTAAATGGGGTAATACACATTAAAGTGCTTGGAACAATGCCTGATAGATAGTAAATGTTAAATAAAAACCATTTATTTCTATATTATTGTTATTATCGATAATTTACAACTTCTTATATTGAAAGTGTTTTCTAATATAAATGTCAAAAGAATACTATAATGCCATATATCTTCATCTACATTCCCCAACTGGTATATATTGACACAACCGCTTTATACCTGTCTATCTGTTGCTAAACCATCTGACAATAAGTTGACAATAACATAACACCTCACTGGAGAACCATCTGAAGTCTGCTGGGGGCGGGGGGGAATGAGTATAAATGAGAAGGCCAAGAGGCAGAAGAAGACAAAGGTGGAACAGAAAGCAACTATATAACAGATGTGATTTTCAAAAAATAAAAGGACACTTATTAAAACAGGAGAATAAAAAAACAGAAAGATAATGAAGATTTTGAGATTTCATATTCTGAAAAGATGATACAGTTCATATATAGGAACCTGAATCTTTAAATTATAATGAGGTTAAACCACTTTCCAAGAGTGCAAACACAAATCCAGGGATGAAGACATAAAGAAGGCGAAGAAAAATAAACATGAGACAAAAGAGTAATTACTAGACACGATATCTCTTATTAAGGTAACATACATCAATTTGTACTTGTATACAAATTTTAACAATTGTGCATTTCCAGTAGAAAAATAAGACAGTGAAAGCAACAGAAAACTGCAAGCTGCTTTGGGGAATACACTGGAAGGGTTAGCGGTGTGTCAGCAAAGGCAGAACCTATGTACATTTGTGGCCTATGTGGCTAATCACAGGTTAGGCAGGCTAGCAGATGTGAAGAACTTAACCAATTCAGGTATGGAGGAAGGCAAAAACGAGTTACAGAAGCTTGAGAAAGAAATGTCCATAATCACCAATATTATTTAACATCATTCTGTAAATACAGCCAATAAAATCAGTAAGAAAAAGAAAGGATCAAAATAACAACACAAAAAGAAACCTTTAAGAGATCAGCCCTTTTTCTTTTTTGACCTATTTAAAATAAATCCACACACAGTAGCAGCACCTGATATTCAACCCACATGCCTAATAATCACATTGCTGCACAATTACTTATTGTAGCTTTAAAGGGATTCCCCAAATTATGTGGCTGTATCCATATACTTCTCCACTTCCATCTAAGTTCTTAATTACTACCATGTGTGATTTTGTGCTCAGGTTTATGATTCATAGGTCAGACAGGCAAGTAGAGATTTGTGTGGTGTGTGTGTGTGAGTGCGAGAGAGCAAGAGAGAGAAAATGAGTTGATTTTTTGTTGCCACTTATTTCTTGATCCAAGTCTCAATCTAACTTTATAAAACCTTTAGTGTTTCTTTTCTCACCATTAATAGAAACTGTATATCACAAGTTGAATGTGTGTATTTTTATGTTCATGGTTATATTTTTTTAGATGCCTGATGCAACACAATCTCAATTAAAATCTCAGCAAGATATTTTGTGGATATCAACAAAGTGATTCTAAAGTTTACATGAGCAGGCAAAAGACCCCAAATAACCAATGTACTATTGAAGAAGAGAAGTCAGACTTATTATATAAAGTGACAGTAATTAAGACAGCATGGTATTGACCAAAGAATAGATAGTTCAGTGAAACAAAATAGAGAAATACATTCATACAGTCCTTGACAAAAAGAAAAGGCAATTCAAAGGGGAGAGGACAGTCTTTTCAAGAAATGATACTGGAACAACTAGACAACCATATGCAAAAAAAAAAAAAAAAAAAAAAAAAAAAAAAAGACCTTATACACCCCTCACAAAAATTAACTCATTGAAGATCAAGGACCTAAATGTAAAATACAAAACTACAGGATATCAAGGGAGAAAATCTAGGTGACCTTGTATTTGGCAGTAAGTTAGATGCAACACAAAAATACATTCCATAAAAGAAAAAAATGGCAAGTTGGACTGCATAAAATTAAAATGTCTGCTTTATGAAAAACACCATTAGGAATATGAAAAGGCAAAGCAGACTGGAAAAAAATATTTGTAAATATATATATATATATATATATATAAAATAAAGGAATGGTATCTAAAATATACAAAGAACTCTTAAAAATCAATAAGAAAACAACCTAATTAAAAAAATGAGCACAAGATCTAAACAGACATCTTACTAATAAGGAATATATAGATATGGCAAATAAGCATATAAAAAAAATGCTCAAAATTATATAACATTAGGGAATTGCAAATTAAAGCAAGATATAACTACACACCTATTGGAATGGTTAAAATCCAAAACACAACACATGCTGATGAGAATGCACAGCCAACAGCAGCTTTCATTCATTGCTGGAAGGAATGTTAAATATAGAGCCACTTTGCAAGACACTTTGGCAGTTTCTCACCAATCTAAATTTACTCTTCTTACTACATGGTCTAACAATTGTGCTTCTTGATTTTACCAAAATGAGTTTAAAACCTATGCACAGAAATGTTTAGAGCAGCTATATTCATAATTTCCAAATTCTGGAAGCAATTCAATATCCTTCAATAGGTGAATGGATAAAGAAACTGTAGTTCATCCATACAATGGACTATTACTGAATGATAAAAAGCAATAAGTTATCAATCCATGAAAAGACATGGAGGAACCTTAAATGAATTCACTTAAATTGCTAAGTGAAAAAAAGCCAATCTGAAACACTATGTATTGTTTTCAACTATATGGCATTCTTGAAAATGCAAAACTATAGAGACAATAGAAAAATTGGTGTTTACCAGGAGTGTTGCTAGGGTAAACGGCAGAGGAGAAGGAAGAGATGAATAGGTGGAGGACATGGGATTTCAAGGACAGTAAAATTATTCTGGATGATACAGTAATAGCAGATATATGTCAATATGCATTTGTCAAAGCCCAAAGACTTTGCAGAGTGAACCTCAAATGTAAACTATGAATTTTAGTTAATAATAATATATCAATATTTACTTATCAGTTATAACAACTAATGCAAGATATTAATAATAGGAGAAGCTGTATAAAAGATGGTGAGGGAGTATATGAGAATTCTCTGTACTTTTGCTCAATATTTTTGTAAACTTAAAACTGCTCTAAAAAAATGAAGTCTATTAAAACAAACCAAAAAACAAAATGACAGAAGAGAAGGAAGTACTTCCAGAATGGCAGAATAACTATCTCCACAAACTATCTCCACAAACTCACTCCTCTGTAAAAGCACTGAGGACGTTGGCAAATTTGTCTAAATCAAATTTTGCAGAGCTCTGGAAATCAACCAAATGTTCGCAATAACCAAGGAGCACTTATTTTATAAAATACACACGCACACACACACACAGAGCTAAATCTTGGTGAGAAAACAAGCTCTGTGGCATTTTAATTTTTATACTGCCATGTCCATCTCCTATCTCCCAGGCTCTGTGGAAGCTTAATAACAAGAGCCTTCCAAACATGGTAGCAGCGAAATTTAGTGATCACTAGGGGATGGGCTGGGAGGTAAACTGAATTTGAAACTCCCCAAAAAGCACTACTTCCAGATAACTGTTACTATTTTACCTTAACTGGTACCTCCCTAAAAAAGGACCCATTCTCAGCAGTTGTTTTATTTGACCTGATTCAGAACTTGTTCTGTGAAAACAGCCTTATCTATAGTACATTTGATGGAGAAAAAAAAATCAGTGACGATTGTTTAAAATTCCAGCTGCCTAAGATTGTGATACCAATTGGGACAAACAAGATGATCAAAAAACTTCTAAGAAAAACCTGAGGAATGACATGTCCACAGGAGACTTTGAATGCTCCAATGAATTCTTGGGTATAGAGAAGGCCATAAACATATATAGGGCTGTGTGCACACCAAAGAAATATCTGCGAAGGCCTTAATTTCTCACCTTTGGCCAACCTTGAGCCTCTGAGCAAACAGAAAATGAAGGGAAAGGTAGAACTGTAAATGGTTTACCAGGTTCCTAAAGGCATCCCTGAACACACAGCGAACCCCTTAGCAATGGCTGAAGACTTATTGGTTCAAGGCACTTAAGGAAATCGCTAATCATTAGCTTAACAAACTCCAAACCATGATAAACTATAAGAGAGACACACCATAGTTAAAACAGTCAAAAGCCAAAGAAAAAGTGAGAATTCTGAATGCAGCAAGAAAAAAGTGCCCTATTATGTAGAAGACATGCTCAATAAGATTAATAGCTGACTTTTCATTACAAAGCCTAGGGGTCGAAATGTAAAAAGGAAGACTGTCAACCAAAGATTCTATATCCAGCAAAACTATTCTTCAAATTTAAATAGAAATTAAAACATTCCCAGATAAGCAAAAACTGAGAGTTGTTGCTATCTGACCTTTCCTACAAGATATACTGAAGTTGGAGACTTCAATACCTTCTTCTCATTAATGGACAGAACGACTAGGAAGAAGGTCAGCAAGAAAAAAAGACTTGAACAACTCTACAAACTAGCAAAACCTAACAGACATCTATAGAACATCCATAGAGATTGTTAGTAATGAAAAAACTTGCCGCAAAGAAAAGTCCAAGCCCAAATAACTTCAATGGTGAATTCTACAAAACATTCCATGAAGAATTAACAGGATTTCTTCACAAATTCTTCCAAAAATGGAAATGAAAGAAACATCATTCAATCTATGTGATTATAATACTAAAGTCACACAAGAAACATCTCAAGGAAACTACAGACCAATATTTGTTACATATACAGAAAAATTCCCAACAAAATACTAACAAATTGAATCTAGCAACATATAAAAGAATTATATACCATGACCAAGTAGAGTTTATGAGAAATGCAAGGTTTGTATCAGCCAATGTCATACATGACATAAAGAGAAGGAAAGGCAATATTTCAACAGACTCTGAAATAGTATTTGACAAAATCCAACACCCTCTCATAATAAAAACACTCAATAAAATATGAATAAAAGAAACTTGTCTCAACCTGATAAAGAGTATCTATGAAAAACCCACAGATAATATCATATTTAACAGCAAAAGACTGAAAGCTCTCCTAATATCAGAGACAAGACATAGATGGTGGCTCTCACCACTCCTATTCGACACTGTCCTGGAGATTCTAGTCATAGTAATTATGCAGAAGAGAAAGGAAAAGTATTCAGATGAGAAAGAAGAGAGTAAAACTATTTCTATTCTTAAATGACATGATCTTGTATACAAAAAAGTGTAAGGAACTAAAGAGCCAGAGAGTTATATGAACCACACACAAGAACTTTAGAGGCACTCATTTTGTAGCAAAGCTTACAATGAAGAGGGAAAGTGAGCCAAAGGCTAAGATAAGATTTTGTTAGCTAGGGGTAAGACACAGTAAGGAGAAACGGATACAGCCAAATGCCCAAAGTCTCAAAGGTAAAAGACTAAAGAATATTTCACTTAGAAGTGACAATGAGAAGTAAAGATAAGACCCCACCTCTAAACAGTTAAGTACTAGAATAACAAAAAAATAAGAATCCTTCATTTAAGAATGCTACTGGGGAATTAGCACATTTAGGAGAGTTAGGTTTCAGTTACAATCAGTAAAATGTAAGAAAATAAGTCAATGTGTGAGTTTGTTATGATATGAGAGAATTCCATATAGCATAATGGAAGGTATAGGGAAAAGGGAGATCTAGGGAGAAAAGAGGAGTGAAAGGTTAGGCCAGGTGAAAAGAGAGCACAGCATTATGATCAAATTACAGATGGTCTCCAATTTAGGATGGTTCTACTTAGAATTTTTCATTTTGTTGATGGTGCAAAAGCACTACATGTTCAGTAGAAACCATACTCCGAGTTTTGAATTTTGAACTCTCCCTCGGCTAGCAGTATGTGATGCAACTCTCTCATGATGCTGGTAGCAGCAGTTAAGCTGCAGCTACAATCAGCCAAGTGATCTTGAGAATAAAAAACCAATACTCTATAGTTTATTCATCATGTTAGATTTTGCCCAACTGTAGACTAATGAGTTCTGAGCATTTTGATGTTCAATAGGTTAGGTGTATTAAATGCATTTTCAACTTACAATATTTTCAATTTATGATGAGTTTACCAGGATGTAACCCCATTGTAAATTCAGCGATATCTGTATAGAGAAAGTAGATCACTGGTTCTGAACCACCAGTCAGTCTCCTGAGTTACGGATAAGACATAATCCTATAATTAACTATGACAATGATGGGAACTGAAGGACAGACAGGAAAGGGAACCAACACTCAAGAAGTCATAGAATGGGAAGAGGGACTTTTACACATGCAATATTAAAAAGGCCCTGGGGTCAGTGCATCCAAATTTTTAAAAATCAAGGCAGAAAGAAAATGATAATTATAAGGTATGCTGGAGTAAGGTTTGTCTTGCATGAGATTTCTCTCTCTACCATCCATCCCCATAATTGGCTCTAGGGGATCTAGATTTCCCAACTCCCACATAGCCACATCAAAGCCTGAGGGGATCAATAAACTGGTTAATCCAAATCTATTTATAAAAATAGTGGTATGCTTCGGCTCACTTGTTGGGAAGTTCTGCGCTGAATGAGTCAGATTAGAAACCCCTAAGAATGCTGTGCATTTCTCTCTCACTGAGAATTAGCAATGTGGATGATTCCTCATAATACATTGTGTAGGAGAGATCTGTGATCATGTTTTGGGAAATGGTTACATATTCTATCTTTTACCACCTTTTACAAAATCATAATACTGTATTAATATATAAAAGGCACTATGGAGTCTACTATTTAAAAAAACTCATTTAACTTTAACTTGTTCATTCTTACACTCATTTGATCTAAGAATCTCTCTTTACTTATTGACATCCAGGAATAGTTTTTGTAAAATGTTGCTTAACTTTTCTGATCAGCCTCAACTTGATCATTTCCAGGGACAGAGATTACTACCTCCAGGTAATTCATTCATTTTGGAGAGTCTGATTAATAATCATATTTTAAGCTGAAATTTGCCACCCTTTATCTTAAAATGCATAGATAGTTTTGCTATCTAGAGTTAGAAATCACATCCAAACAGAAACCAGTCGCTGCATGCTTCTAGAATCCTATATACATTACTTTATTGAGGCAACAGTCATTGCATTGCACTAATACTATACTGTAACTATCTACATACCTATCTCTCCCCACAGACTCAGCATCCTGGCAGCAGGAAGATCTACTACTCATCTTTGTATGGGATGGAGAAGGCAGATGAATATTCTACCTAACTGGTATTACAGTGATTCCAACTGAGCTCACACACTGCATAATTATTTTTATTGTCCTCAAAACAATGCTCCAAGAAGCTATTATCAATGCATAGCTTTCAACTCTCACGTGATAACCAAATTCATCCCAGCATGAGAATTGAGCACAGAGTTCAACATATGGGTTCTCAATTTCTGTGAATGAATAAATCTTATCTGAAGTGTAAACAATGGTTCACATTTTAGTTAGACTTCTGAATTTTCATAAGTTGGCCTTAAGTTTACCCTCTTTTAAACCAACCACTAAAGATGAGGGAAGACTATATTTACATTAGATTCTTGTCTGGTAATACCTACTCTCTGATGCCCATTCCTTATCAAAATCCCAGATATGAGAAACAGAGAAGCTGAAAAAATGCCTGGAAGAATATGTACCGCACGCATTCTTTCAGATCTTCTAAATTTTATCCTTGCATCAAATTATACCAACAGAAGAATCTTTAGTTGCACATCATTTCATGAACCACTGCAGAACTGCCTTTTCTCACTTGGGAGTTCTCTGTAGCTTGCATTGAAGAATGTAAGTAAGAAACAGACTTAAGGAATTTATCATTATTTCTACTTTGGGAAGCTAAGATCTGAACACTGCCAATCAATTCAGGAGAAACATGCCTTTTATCTCATGTACACTGCAATTCTTACAAAGGATCAAGTTTTGTTCTTTACTTTGGCTGCAAGGAATCATAGAGCCAATTTTTTTTCTTACTTCACGAACTCTAAGGGGCCATATGTTTCCATTCCATTATCTCTTTCTCACAATTTTATTATCTGTATTGTAAATTAGTTCCAAAATGACCTCAAATCCCCAATGGAACAAGATGAGAGAAGGAAAGTTAAAAAATTAACAATTACCACTGGGTGCCTATGTAATTTAGATACTGCTCCAGATACTTTACTTTATCCCTGATCTTTGACCAGTGAGAGAAAGGCATTATAAACTGTTCTACAGATGGTAAACTGAAGTAGAGAGGGGTTAAATAAATTATCTTAGCTCACAAACCTAATTTATGCCAGGCCAAGGATTGATTCCAGGCTTGAATGACTACAGAGCCACATTCAACTTAAGGTCTGATCAAATTAAAGACTACGCTACATTTCAAAAAGGAAAAGAATTACACCACTGTACAGTACCTTCTTTTGTTTCTAACAGTACTTAAAGAATTTTAAAACCTGAATTTATAATATAAGCAAAAGAAGACATCACTTGGCACCAATTTTAAACATTTAAAAAAATAATAAACTTTAACAAAGTCAACATTTAATCCTTCTCAAGTGAGAACTAGAAATCATACCAAAAGTTAAAGTTCAAATAGCAGACATAAATATAATACTCATTTTTATGATAAAGTTAACGAAAAAAGATTTGGGGGAAAAAATTACACATATTATTCCAGTTAGTAGTACATATAACTTTACATGATTTTTGGTGCCACAAAAACCAGACTTAAAAAATATATATTTTTTGAGAAGACAAGGGGGGAACATTACGACTCAAAATTAATCAGAAGATAGAAAATTAGACCCACCTGCTCAAGTCACTTTTGCCATGGTGATGATAATGGTCAGGAAGGCTAAGGTGGTAATGTTCTTGTCCACTCCACCTCTGGGGTGGCCTTTTCCAAAATCCTTCCTGAGACTGCCGAACATTTCTGTCTGATCGATCAAAGCGGTTCATATTGTCACACTCCACTAGATAAATTCAAAAGCAAAACACTATAAACGTATACACATTCTATAAAAGTTAACTACTTATAACCTGATAATTAAATGCTGCTGAAAATATAAAAGTAATATTCTAAAAAGATAAGTCATTTGCATTATCTAATCACAAAACCAAGATTTCCATAAGAAAAATAACCAGTTCTTTTAGTAAAACTGAAGTTTATGTTATTCGAACTGAAGTAACTTTCATATTAAAGTCATTTGAAGTTCCACTGTTTTAAAACAAGCAAATTATATTTAAATCAACATTATACATTTTAAACACTAGTAATCAGTTTTAAGTGGTTTTCATCATTATTACTAGTTGGTTCTGAATTCAGAATGAAAATGATAAAAGATTTTAAGTCTAGTAGAGAACTCATTCCTAGAAATGAATGTCACAATTAATTTTCCCTGATTATAAGAAGCACAAATTAACTTTTTATCATGAACAAATCATAGTTTTTAAATTAAGCTCACAGTTTTAGAAAGTAAGCGGCTGAGATCTGCCAGCAGCAGGGCTTGTTCAAAAAGTCTAAAATGCCACTGAAAACAAAGCCAGGACTTTGCAGCAACAAATAGTACACTCCCCGAAATCTAAATGCCACAAAAACACGAAAAGAATCTCTTTGAAACACCCCAAGCTTCTCTTTCACTTACCCAAACACTTTTTCCTCACATATCTGAGCACTCACTAAGAGAGTTACTTTGTACAAGGGAGACATTGTGTCGCCTGCTGCCTACACAGACATAGTTGCACACAAGGCACTGACAAACAGGCCTTCCTTCCTGCTGGAGTCCCAGCCCTCCCTGTGGGAAGCAAGCCCAGTTTACCCTGTGACTCCATCTTCGCTCAGTGCTTACATAGCTACTGAGTTAGGACTGTTACTAAAAATACAACTCAACACTAACCCAGGCCAGGAAAAGTAAAGTTTTCTCTAGTCTGAGAATTATTACATGAGAAAGTTCAAACGCTGCATATTCAGAATTCCCTGTGATAAAAAAAACCTTTAGAAATCAATGTAATCCCCAATTGAAAAAAAAAAAAGCTCACTATTTAAATGATTGTTTTCACTTAACCTAAAATGTGAATTTGAAATATGAAGTGTTTCATATTATAGTACACCAGATAAAAAACAAACTTCCCCACTCAAAAGAAAAGATAATGTAGTTAAAATATAGATGCTCAGTTCTCATATACACTGAATTCACTGTGAGATATCTCTTCTAAATGCATAATAATTTAAACAGGTTTTAAAAGACACTGAAATTTTGTTTAAATTTATTAGAGGAGGCAATTTTGGGGAAACACTGTACATTTTACACTGTTTTTAAAAAAACTTTTAATGAAAAAAATTTGTAAGCCTTACCATTTGAAATTATTTTAAACAATTTCTTGTCATCTTATCGAGATAAGTTAAGATCTATATTTTAGAGTTCAATTATAGAAAACCTGGCTGTTAGGTAGAGGCATAGTAACCATTATACCCCCAAAAATATTATGAGTAGCAAATGAGATTGCAAAAGAAAATAAATTTAAAAATAATCCTAAAAAGGCTTAAAACTGATTTTAGTTCACATTTCTAGTATACTCATAGATTCTGTTAAGTTCCTTAAGTATTTCTACATGGCATTAAAATGCTACTTCAGTATGAACAACTCTATATAGCTGAGGGAAAATCTATATCCACTTTTAAATGATCTGAATCAATATTTTTTTCTTAATTCAGGCAGATAAATTCTACTCACTCCCCAAACAAGAAATTCTGTCATAATAAGAACTTGGTACGTAATTAAGATAACACAGTGCACACAGAATAACAAGAAGCAAACAAACCAGGCAAACAGGCCAGGAGATGGAGTAAAATATTGAAGGAAATTACAATGCAGAAATTAATGTGCTGCTTTTGTGTTTGCTAAAGGTTGCTGGTACTACACACAGCCTTCAAGTTAAAGAAACTTTATTGAAATATAAACTCAAACACGAGCAAAATTGTGAATAAGCACCAGAAACGAACATTTGTCATGACCATAAAAGACTACTGGTAGAAAATGAGACAGAGAAAACTTACTCCTCAGAGGTATGACTGCTCCAAAAGATTCTGTAGGAAAGGTTTTGCTTATACTCCTACCTGAGGGTTCAATCAATTATGTGTTTATATATTTTAAAATGTTACTAAGGAGATAATGTGAAATAACATTAATGGTGGTTTCTTAGCAAAGGTTAAGGGTTCTCTGACAGAATTTTAAAAATATAGAAAATGAAAAGCAAATAAAATTACAAGATGGAGATAAAATCAGTTTCCAGAGCCAATGGAGGAACAGGACAAATAAGACTTAAGAAAGGAAATAAATCTCTCTGAATATGTAATACTTAGATGGGGCACACCTAAAAGCATCTTAGTCTGAAAAAGTTGTAACCAATATGCTGATTAAAACTACGCATCAGATTTGGTTCTATGAGTTTAGGACTAGAGAATAAAGGCCTAAAAAAGGTTGCCAGCTCGAAACATAAAAGGTAGCAGATTTTAGTATGCTTTTTAAAATTATTATTATTATTATTATTATTATTATTATTATTATGAGTAGGAGACAAAAAGATAATACCAGGATTTCACCATCTGGAGAGAGAAAGTGGATCTAACATAGCTGACCAAAAGGTAGAGGATGTGGGGATGCCTATGTCTAAAATTCAACATACCCATTTCTTCTGATTTGATAAAGGAACAAAATATGACACCAAAAGTTACCTAGATGATTTCTCTGGTACCTTGTCCTAAGAAGGCAATGGATGACACAGGTTAACTAACAACTGGCTATGAACATAGCAGGAAGAAATTACACATCACAAATCCTGGAAAAAAATGTGTTTTGCTGGAGATTTTGCAATCTAATCAGGAAAGTTTTTAACTGAAATTGTCTTGAAAGAAGAAAAACTTGTGTTAAAAACAAAAAACAAAAAAACAAAAAAAAAAGAACTTGTTATTACTAAACATAATAGTACAAAAAATATAAATAAATTTCCACAAGAAAATACAGTAAAGCAGTCAAGGACAATACTACTAACCTCACAGGACTATACTGTAATATAAAGTTTAGCAAAAATGTGGCCTTTGGAAAAATATCATGAAATAACTACAATTTAATAGGCACCATAACTTGGTGGGGTCAAATTCAGGAAGTAAACAAACATCTTTTCAACACAAAAAGGTTCAAAACCAGAGCAGAGGAAACAGCACATATAAGGTATCAATTATAGAAATTTCATAAAAGAGTATTGTACTAAAAATGTGCCAAATGCTAAAATTTAATCTATATACAATGAGTGATCATTAGAAATTCTTCAGCAAGAGAATAAAGCAATACAACTGTGCTTTTGATAGAACAAAACTGTTTATTTAAGAGACACTAGAACAAAACCAGAACAAATCTCAAATACCCAATGATCCAACAAAATACATACAGATTCCAAAATTGTTTCCTTAAGAGATTTCCTAAGGTAAAAGAAAAATATAAAACAATTAAAACAATTTATGTTTCACATCCCCTTCAAACTGCAATTCAAACCTAAAGTCCTTTCTCCTCTTCCCTCATTCCATGCTCCTCTATTTCTCTCCACCCAATATCTCCCTTTGACCTTTCCCCTAACCAAGCTGGCCAGAAACTTTGAAAGCTCAGTTTCTCTTAAAGTTACACCTCCTTCAAAGGAGGGAAAACCCCTGAAGGTTGATGAGGATTTTTTGACCTATTTCAGGGAACAAGGGTGAAAGGGAGAGGGAGTCAGAGTGACTTTACTGCTTCTGCTATTTTCTTAAATTCTTTCAGCTTACAATATTCAATTTAGGGTAGTGTATCCTGAACTCAATTGCACAGAAAACCAGAAGAGGTTAGAAAAGGCCTCTCAGAGGCTGCCAACAAAGTCTTTTCTGTGAACATAGATTTGGCTCTTATTCAGTTCTATAAGTAAAGGAAAGATAAATCCACTGCAGGCTTCAAGGATAGACTAATGCTATTAGACAACACTCAGGAATAGATTCTGAAAGAGAAATAACCCTATCTTTCTACTCACTTTTGGTGAAAGATCTTAAGGCAGAAATACTAGAAACAGCCTTATTGCCAGACTTATATAGTACTTGGAGAGAACCTTAGAAAAAGGCAGAGTAAGACTTAGAATAAAATGATGTTTTTCATTATAACAACTAGATGACTCTACTACAGTCAAACACTGGAAGAAGGGAGTCTCAACTTATTTATAAATACTGTAAATAACAGAGCATTTGAAAAATAAGTGTTTTATAGTGCATTAAGAAATAAAAAAGATAAAGTAAGTGATTAATAAAAGTGTTCTGAGTAGAGAATCAAGCACCCAATTTCTGGTTAACCCTTAAAACTCAAAAGATAAATTTCTCTAAATATTAAAAGACAACCTTGCAAGTGAATTATTGATACAGATACTACAATACCAACCTTGAACCCTACTACTATTACATAACCTCCCCCTAACTATCACTAAACTACTCGGGTATGGATATTTCCAACATCCTAGCCCATAACTGTGCAAGAAACATTTGACCAACAAACACTCTTTCCTCCTCTACACTACCACACATGTTGGCTTAATAGGTAATGATTTACCAAACAAATGCGATTTCCAGATAAATATTCTCCTCAGGGCATCTTCCTCAAAATCATAGAAGAGTCCCCTATTCATAAGGAAGTCATAGGAAACTTGAGTCCAAACTGAAGATCTCAATGAGGTGCCAGTCTTCTTATTGGCCAAAATTCTAATGACAACAGCAGAATTAGTGGGCTAAACCCATCAAGGTTCAGAGTGAGCCATCTAAAAACTCTACCCAAATTTGCATAACAATCTCAAAAACCAGAATCTAAAGGAAACTAAAACCAGTAGTTGAAAGTATATCAAAAGATTCCTTAAACCTTTTAACATTCCTACTCTCTCAATCAAAAACTTCAGTGGGTGGGTTCAGGAACTCAGAGCTCTAAAAAGCCTAAGTCATTCCCTACTTCCCAGCAGTACCAAACCTAAATATTAGTTTTATCTTTGGTGCCCTGGAGGAAACATATTTAGATGCATGCTCTGCTTTCCTCGGTGTCCATTAGTTCAAAATAGTCAATAGTTGTTTGCCTTCTACGAAAATCTGTAATATACGTGGGATGTATCTCAGGAATTCCCTCAACTTTTCAGAAGTCTCCAACCATGACCTCAAACACTTTAAATTTCCCTTTGATTCTACTTTTATCTAATATGTGGATAACTTATTATATTCTAAAGATGAAGCAGGCTCTAAGACTGACTCTATTTCTCTACTTCCTATTTTAGCTCAGAAAGGGTACAAGGTTTCTAAAGAGAAGTGGTTACAAATTTGTCAAAGTAAAATGCATTATTTAGGATGTGATTTACTCCAAGGAGGTAAATCTCTCTCATTCCTTACTAGCAGCCCTTAAAACTTCACATTAAGTCTCCTGGATCATGAAGTCTCATTATTTTTCTCTCCTATAATTTTCAATGCTTTATGATTTTCCTTTGTGTTCCACAATATTTTTCTACTTGATCTTTCGAGCCACTAATTCAGATTTCAATACCAGCTATGCTTTCTGTCATCTACTGAACTGTTCTGTGGCGAAATCTTTAATAGATGCAGAAAGCATTGTGCTGCAATTGACTCTAAGTGCTCTCATTTTTATTCCTTGGGCCATTCTAATTCTGGGAGTTCTATTGTTTTCTCTGTTCCTTCTCAGTGATTTTTCTTCCTCAGTTGACTGGAACTCAGTTCTAGTTGCTGGAGTACCCCAAGTGACAGCAGAACTACACGAAGGTGCAACAGTCTCTCCCCCAGTGGTAGAGCAGATAGTGTTCTCAGCTCTTCACTCTCTGCTTCAATAGAATTATACATCCAATGTGTTTTGGTGCTGAGCTTTTCACTGTGAAAATAGTGTACCTCTCAGTTCCACTGGTGTAGAATTAACAGTGTGCTGGTTCTACATGAAGACATTATAAAATACATGCATATTTCTGCTCACCCTGTTGTCCTTCTGCCATCTGCAATGACAGCAACCTGCTTCAAGTAGTCCTGATCTCAGAATGAAGAAAAAAGTAGACATGAACTCAATCCTATAGCCTAAGCTGACCCAGCTAATTCAGAGATCCATGAATGAGAAAAATAAACCTCCATTTTAAAAGACATTGAGATTTTGAGATTGTTACAGAGCATCCTGGCAGTAGGCAAAAGAAAAGAAAAAGCCTTATAGATACAACAAATATGAAAAGCAGTACCTCACATGACACATTAAAAACAAACACAATACCCTCTTGGAAATATCCTTGCATTTTTCTAGCATTATGTATAAAAAAGACTTCACCACCCTTTTTAGTTCATCCCTGGTCTCTGGGAGGCTGAGAAACCAAACAAATGTTGACTAAAAGGGAATTCACAGATCTCTGGAACCATACCTCTTCTTAAGAGGAGCCCTATTTTAAACCTTGTCCCGGGGGCTTTCTTAGGCTGGTCTCTGGTTCTTGACCAGTCCTTAAGATAGAAAATCCTACAAATGCTTTTCAGTGGGGACAAGAGCAACCAGGCCTCTCTTGCATAAGGATTATCTAAAGTCCTACTCTAGCAGTTACTGGGATCCACAGAAGACAGACTGAATTTGGGAGTAAAAAAGATAAAATGATTCATTCACCATTTTCCCAGAGTTTATCTTCTTAAAATATTTATCAAATAAATGAGTTTTACTGGTTTCACAAGTCAAATGATATTCGGTTTTCTACATGTATTTATTCTTAGAATCAAAATGAGACAAAGGGAGAAAAAATTACATATGTATATAGGACAAGAGGTCAAATCCTGTCTACCATTTACTTTGTGGTACAGGTTTACAATATTTGGATCATACAGAATTATATTTAAGACCTACAAAATCAGGTTTTAGACATTTAAATGAATTTGCGATGAACCTATTTAACCTCACTTAAGATAGATTTTCAGTCTGAACAGGCTTCCTCCATCATCACTGGGAAGTTTATAAATAACACATATCAAGTATGTTTCTGGAGGTTCAATATTGTCACTACTTACCATTTTCAAGAGGTGCATCCTCAGGGAGATCCACATCAAGCATAAGGTCATCATCCTCAAGGTCACATGATTCAAGATTATTCAGAATATCCTGTGAATAAAAGCAGTAAAAAATGCTATAACCTAGCTTAAGGATGTATGTAATCATTAATTCCAAAAATATGACTAAATGATAATCTGAATCCACTCAATGTTTGTCTTGTAAGAATAGATTTTAGAAATAAAATTACTTAAATAAAAGACGATTCAACTGGTTTACCTGATCAAGCTATTTGTGTAACATCCTTCTGTGTCTTCCACCTCACCAGATTTTTATTTTATTTTGAAAAACGTACACAGTGCTCACTATCTACAAGATATTGCTGTAAGCACCTTACAAAATTAAATATTTATTTAACCTTCAATATAACCCTATGGTTTCATGACTAATGCAATTCCCATATTTTATGTGATGAAATTAATGCAGAGAGCCTAAATAACTGGTAAAAATAGGATATGAACACAAGTGGTCTACCTCCTGAGTCCATGTATTTAACAACTTCCCTGATAACATGAATAATCAAAAATAGTAAAGAATCTCCTAAAATTTATTTGTTTGGTGTGGGAGGTTGTGTTTTACCATCTCTAGGGATTGAACAACTTATGTAAAAATAACCCAAAAAATGCTTTTACAATGTGATTATTCTATTCTTTCCTAAGAATTTATGACTTAGAACTAAACAAATCCAGAAAATGTAATGTATAAGTATGGTTACTGCAGCATTGTTCAGAATGGCAAAAAATGAGAAATAGCCTAAATGTTCAAGAATAGAAAAATGATTAAACAAAAAGTATGATATACTCAACAGAATATCATGTTATTTTAAAAAGATAAAAATATATTTATGGACATGGAAAGATGTTAGGGCAAAACAAAAAACTGGGTTGTTTCTAATCTTTTGCTCTTAAAAAGAGTATTTCAATAAATATTTATTTCAAAAGTAAATTGAAATAAATGGATCTTGACTGTGTATCAAGTTGATAGCATAACACTCAGAGAAAAACTATTTCAAGTGAGGGAAAAAATCTTCAACCTGTTTTCAGTGATTACGAATATGGATGGTAATACAGTTATTAGTCTGAGATCGTTGTTTATACATGGGTATAAATGAAAGAAGTTGTATTGGTGTGTGTAGATTCTCACCTTAGGAATAAAGAAATTAAAATGTAAAAAATAATGAAATTAAATAAAAACTATGTTTTTTAACATAAGTGCAAAATATCAGTATGACACAAGATATTTTACATCTTAAAAGAAAAAATAAATTCCTTCTACTGAAAAATCCTAGATGACAATTGAAAAAAAAAATAGGTCTCTATTACTACATGTACAGGATTATCCATTTTACCAAAAAAAAAAAAAATTATAATATGCATAGAAAAAAGCTGGAAGGAAACCAAACACTGGTTAACTCTCTATTTTAGAATTATGAGTTTTTCTTCTTATTTTGTTTAGAGTACCTGTATTTTCTCATTTTCTACAATAAGCATTATGATTGATGTAATTTTACCTCTCAAAATCATATCCTCTATAAAAACATTTGACTGTGTATATATGAGTATATATGAAACAAAATGATGCTAGGTGTCCCAGGCCAGATCTGACAACTAAGGACACAGCAAAGAATCAAAGATACTAGAACTTCATTTTCTAAGTCCTGAGCAGGGTTTGCTAAGACTCACCAATCGGCAAAAGGAGCACTACTACCACTGTCCATCCAAAAGGTGTTCAACTTCTAATAACTAACTCTTTGTGCAGTTTTCTGTTTCATTTATAATAAAAGTTTTAAAAAGCAGTCTTAAGGAATGGAAATGAGCCTGTTCTAATGAATGTAAAAGTGAGGGAATAATATCGTTTTGAAAAGTTACTTTAAAAAAAAAACAGTGGAAAAGGAAGGGGAATGCAGTTAGCAATAGTTACAGAGGAGGGAAAACAATCCATATGTCTCAAGTTAATGCTCATCAAAAAATCATTACATATGTCGTTTCAGAAATTTATTCAGTAACATGGAAAGAAGCTCTATAAAATGGGAGTGGGGGGAGACCAACTACATATGCATGCATGACTCCATCTCTGATGCTGAAAACACATTTAAATATTTGGATGACTACAAACCAAAGAATTGTTATAATTTCCCATTATGTGAGATAATATGTACTTATGTTCTTCATATCTATTTTTTCTGTAATAAGGATATAGTACTTTTATAATAAGCAAAATTTAATGTTGGAAAAAGTCTACCTCCCTTGGCATCAACAGAGAAGTTCAAACCACACAAATCTAACCTGTTAATAAGAATCCTCAACCCAGCCTATCCCCTAACCACAATGAAAGCCAGAGCTACCTGCCCCTTCTACATTCTGTACTGGTTTGGGTACCTTCCTTGCTCTCCTAGAAAATCTCATTATATGAGTAATAAATCTTTTCACACTCTCTTGGAACATGTGCAGCACCACTGTTCTTGACATCTGAACAAATGTGGCAGGAAGGGAGTTGACCCTGCCTCTTCATGTGGCAACCATGAGACACATTTACAATAATTCGATAGAGATAAAAATCAATATATGCAAGGCACAATTCTGGGAACAGGTTATACTCAAGTAAAAAGACAATCCTTAACTTTTTTGAGAGTTTAACTAAACTACTCCAAGATACTGCTGCATCGGCATCCATTTTGCTCGGCCAAGCAGCCTGCAGAGACCTTGAACTCAAACTAGCCCTTCCTATGAGCACATGCCTAGATAATAGCCCTGGAGTCACAAGTAAATAGAAGTTCCTATTATGACTTCCCCAGCAGCTCTTGCAAGCAACAGTGTCCCCCAACTCCCAAAGCCTTCTCCTGTGCAGCCTTTGGATGAGAACTCCTAGCTGACCAAAATCAATCCTGCTCTTTTTGTTTTGAATTTACCCACCCAGCCTTAGCCCAGGAACGCCAAACACTCCAGCCACAAACCCGAATAAAAGCACATGCAGCCTCTGTCTGCACCTGTATTGCCCTTTGAGGTATGCTATGTACTTCCCTAAGTAGCCCCTCAAGGTGTGCCATGTATTTCCTCTAGGACTTGTAATAAACTTCTCTATTTCAATTTCCCTTGCGGTCTATTGTTAAAGTGGAGGTCACCAACCAACATCCCTGAGCTCTACTTAACAAATGTTAATTTAAGAAAGTCACAACAACCCTCCAAGGCTGTCTCCCACGGACAATTCCTTTACAATATGGTAACTGCTCAAGTACCATGAGAGCACATAGATGGACATCTAAGTTTGGCAAATCAGAGACAACCTAAAACAAAGCCAAGTCAGAGACAATGGAAAGAAAAAGCAAATGTGGCCTCCAGAACATGAAGAGAATACCTCTGCATAAAGTATAAAGCATTACCTATTCCAGGTGTTGGCAAAACTTTTTAAAGGATGGGAAGTAAGTACTTTAGACTGCAGGCCTACAGACAAAATTAAGTATATGATGTAGGTACTTATCTAACCATTTAAAGAGTAACCACTTGGAATGTAGAAAACACATTTATAGTTTGCAAGCTGTGAAAAAACAGGTGGTTGGTCAGATTTGGCTTACAGGACATAGTTTGCTGACATGCTCTATTCAAGTAACTGCGAGTGGCTCATTAACACTGAATGTGTGCTCCTCCCCTACCAAGTTCATATACTGAAGCCCTAAACCCCAATATAAAAATATCAGGAGGCAGGGCCTTTAGGAGGTAATTAGGTTTAGACAAGGTCATGACAGTAAGGACCCCATGATGAGACTATGTCTTTATAAGAAGAGATCAGAGCACACCTTCTCGCCAGGCCACCTGAGGATACGCTGATAAGGCAGCTGTCTGCAAAAAAGAAAGAGGGCCCTACAAGAAAATGAATCTGCCAGCACCTTGATCTTAGAGTTCCAGCCTCCAGGACTGTGAGAAATAAATGTCTATTGGTTAAGCCACTCAGTTTACATATTTTGTTACAGTAGCCCATGCTAAGACAATACTCGAACACAGTGTATGAGGGGAAGAGAAAAGTATATCTATATCATGAACAACCATTTTGCCATATTAGAGTTTGGACTTTATTTCAATGACAAGGGGTATGACTGAGGAGTTTCAAGAAGTGACAAATTCAGATTTGCATTAAGGAAATAGTATTCTGACTGCAGTGCAGAGAATAAACTTAAGTGGGAAAGAAAAACCAGTTTTGTGGCTGTTGCAGAAATCATATGACATATGATGGTGGCCTGATATTAATCAATGTCATAAGACATAATGAGAAGTCAGGCTCTATAGAATCAAAGTTAACTGAGAAATAAGAAGGGAGCCATGAATGACTCCTTGATTCCTGCCTTGAGAAACAGATGGATGATTCCTAGCCACTAAAATAAAGTATAAAAAAAGAAGACCAGATCTGGTAGGAGATAAAAGAATTAATACCTATTTTTAAAACCTGATATTTTGACATGCTTGCTGCATCTTCAGGAAGACATGTCCAGCAGATAACTGAATATAGAGGGCTGTGGAGGTTGGCAAAGAGATTTGTGGTGTGAGGAGTCATCACCATAAAGAAGACAACCGAAAGATATTCAATAGTGAGTATGACAAGAGAAACAGTGCAGAGTGAGAAGACTGAACTCTATTTTATGTCAGACAATCTTTCTCCTATTCATATTTACAGGTCTCTGTTTCTCTAATATCAGATTTTGAGAAGAGTTATAACAGAGATATGAAAAGACCTTTCAGTAAGTGACCAGAAAAAGAGAGAAGGAAAACAATTAATCTAATAGTTTTTTTCTTCACCAGTCATCTGCACAGTCTAAGAACGGCATTATTATAGGGGAAAAAAGGAAGCCATGCAGCAAGGGGATTGGTTAACATAGGAAAGACTTTCTGTTCCATGTTTGTTGTGGCAGGTTCTCTAACTGGCAAGCCTATAGTGGTTGGGAGTCAACATCCACATTCACTTGTTTTAACTGGGAGACCATCTAGCACGACCATTAGATGGGTGTATGATAATGTAAACTTAAATCTCACTGGCTTCCAGAGTCTCCCACAAGACTCACTGGAATTAAAACTCTGCAGACACATTAGTAGAATTGCCACAGAGCTCCCTTGGCCACTGAGAATGTTTTCCATTTAAAGAGAGTGAACTACAAGATGTTGGGCCAGTTTTTCCTTCAAGAACTTTTTTTCACTAATAAACTGGAGAAAGTCTAAATGTTTTCGACAAATGAATGGCACAATCATTAGTTTTAATTATCATGTAGTAAAATTCATTTTTCCTTGTCATATAGTTTATGAATTGTTAAATAGACAACAGTTGTATAAACAACAACTCAATCAGGACACAGAAGTTTCTTCACTCAAAAACATTCCATTGTACTATCCAGTTATAGTCACATCCTCCACCCACCCACAACCCCTGGCAAACAATGTTCTGTTGTCCATCTCCATCGTTTTATCTTTAACAATGTCATATAAATGGAATCACATAGTATGTAACCCATTGCATGGATATATTACAGTTTGTGTATCCATTTATTCACTGAAGGACATTTTGGCTTTTCCAGTTTTTAGCTACTTAAATAAAGCTACTATGAGCATTCATGTACAGGTTTTTGTGTGACTATAAGCTTTCATTTCTCTAGGATAAATACCTAGGAGTGAGATTGCTGGGTGATGAAGTCAGTACATGTTTAATTTTATAAGAAACTGCTAAACCATTTCCTAGAGTTGCTTTACAGTTTGCATTCTCAACATCAATGAGACTGGATTTTCTATGTCCCTCCCCAGCTTGACTATAGACTTCAAGATAGCAGACCTTAATCCTAATTTGGGACCCTGGTCCCTGGTTCCAAAGAGTTGCAGTAGAGACCTTATTCTACCCTAACCTGTCTGGGTTACCTGAATAACTGAAACAAAGATCTTGTCTTTGTTTTGCCTAACCTGGAATCCATGCAGGTCAGAAAAGCATCAGGTATTACTCAAATACACTTTAAGGCAAACAAAAATCCACAATCACCATAGGCCAAAATATGACAGTTGAAACGTATGCTGAGAGCTTGAGAGAAAAGGTTGGAGAGAGAGCTTTTAGGAAAATTAGGTAATTCAAAAGTGTCATGTATACTGAGGAATTTAGAAAGCCACAAAAATGACTGAGGTAAAATGCATTGAGTAAAGACCTTAATTCAACTCTGGCTGATTTCTAAGCTCAGAATACATAGCAAGTGAAGGCTAAGATATAGTGTAAATGGTCAGGCTAAGCATTGAAGGAGAACCCCAACAGCAAGTATGCAAAGACAATGAGAGGTTTTCTTTAAATTTTGACTGAGATTTTTTTAATTCTCCTTTTTATTTCTTTGTTCTTTCTCAGCCTGCCTCTCTCCTTCTTTCTCTTCTCTTCCTCCCTCTTCCTCTCATTCTCCTCTCCCTTCTTCTCTTCTTTCTTTTTTCGGCTTCTGGCATTCAAGAAAATCTCTGTATAAAATACTACATACACACATAAAGTAACTCTGCCTTCATAAACCACACACAATAAGAAGACTTACAAAAGTAGTTTAGAAAAGTCACTAAAAAGCAAACAGCTGTGGCATATAGCAAATGACAAAAACAAACCCTAAGGACAGTGAACATGATTTCCAGTGTTGCCACATTAAAATATTCAAAACGTCCAGTTTTCAACAAAAGCTTAGGGGCATGCAAAGACAATATCATCCACTCACAGAAAAAAAAAAGTATTAACCGAAATGATCCCTGAGGAAGCCCAAGCACTGAACTTAATAGACAAAGACTTTAATCAACTGTGTTAAATGTGCTCCAAGAGCTAAAGAAAACCACAGGCAAAGGATATCTAACCAAGTACAGAATATCAGTGAAGAGTAGAACATAAAGGGAGGGAAAAAAAAGAAATTCTAGAGGTGAAAGGATAACAACTTAAATGAAAACTCACTAAACCGCTGGCTATAAATCCAAAATAATTGAAAGCACGATCTCAAAGAGATATTTACACATGCATATTCACTGCAGTATTATTCACAAGTCATGAGGTAAAAATCTAAATATCCATCAACAAATGAATAAATAAATAAAATGTGGTATATCCATATACTGGAAGAAGAAAAGAAGAAAAGCCTGTCACAGTTAACGAAATGGATAAACCTTGAGGACATTATGCTAAATGAAAAAGGCCAGTCAAATACTGTATGAGTGCACTTAAATGAAGTACCTAGAGTAGTGAAACTCAAAGTACAATGGTGGCTGCCGGGGTTGGGGGTAGAGGGAAAAGGATTTTGTTTACAAATATAGTTTCAGTTACACATGATAAAAAAAAAAAAATAGTAGTAGAGATCTGTTACACAAAATATGGACATAATTCTACTAAACTGTATACTTTAAAATGGCTAAGATGGTAAATTGTATGTAATTTTTTTTACTACAATTTAAATTTAGAAAGAAAGGAAAATTAACTGAAAATTCTTAAGAAATGAGGAATTATACAGTTGTAACTTACATTTATTTCATACCTACCTGATTCTAGGTACTATGGTAAGCATGCCTATTACTCTATTACTTCATTTGGTCTTCATGGGGAAAAAAATAACTAGAGAGTTTCAATAGCAGATTTCAGCATGGAGAAGAAAGAATCAGCAAATCTGGAGATTGGTCAATTTTAAATATTCAGGCTGATAAGAAAGAAAAAAAATGAAGAAAAATAAAAAGCTCAAGAAACTTCTAGGACACATAACACAGTCCAACATATGTATGATGAGAAATTCAAGAGGAAGAGAGAATAAAAATTAAGAATATATGAAAAAAGATGGATGAGAAATTCTCAAATTAAAAAAAAAAAAACATGAATTGACATATTAAAGTGGCAAAATGAATTACAAAAAGGATAAATGCAGATAACCACACCAAGACACATTATTTTCAAATTGTCAGAAGCCAAATCAAAGTGAAAATACTTTAAGCAGCAAGAGAGAAGCAATGTATTATTACATGCAAGGGATCCACAGTAAGATTAAAAGCCAATTTCTCATCACAAAGCATGAGGTCAGAGGCTGTGGAATGGCATAAAGTGCTGAAAGAAAAAACTCAACCAAGAATTCAATGTCTAGGAGAACTATCCTTCAAAAATAAAGAAGAAATTAAGAAATAACAAGATTAAAAACAAACAAAAAAAACCAAAGCATTTGTAACTAGTAAGTGTGCCTTATTAAAAAATGCTAAGGGGAATCCTTCAGGCAGAAATAAATGAACAACAGAAAAAAACTTGAAGCCATAACAAACCACCCCCACCAAAAAAACAACAACAACAACAACAAAAAAAGCCCTCCAGAACTACTTGATAATAATAAAACCTAGTATAATTGTACTTTTGGTTTATAACTTTTTTATTCCTATATGATTTAAAAGACAAATCCATGCTAATGAGCATATAATGTATTAAGATATAATTTGTGTGATAATAACATAAAGGGAACACCATTACATAGAAGCAGTTTTTGTTTCCTACTAAAGCTAAACTGGTATTAATTCAAACTAGGCTGATATAAATTTAGGATTTTCGGTGTAATTTCCAGATGACCAAAAATAAAACATTTTAGATATACATAAAAAGGAGATTAGAAGAGAATCAAAATGGTACATTACAGATAAAATGGATTAAACACAAAAGAGCAATTATTGAGAAAATGAGAAATAAGAAAAGTATAAAACATACAGAAAACAAACAGTAAAATGATATAATTAAGTCATTCCTTATTAGTGACCACTGTAAACATAAGTGGATAGTAACGAAAAGACAGAGTGGCTACTCTAGTATTAGACAAAATACTTCAGTCAAAAACTGTTACAAGAGACAAAGAATATTATGTATTGATAAGAAGTGAATTAAGAAGATATAACAATTATAGACACATATGCATCAATTAACAGAGCAAGTTACAAAAAACAAATACTGGCAAATTTGAAGGGAGAAATAGAGTTCTGTGACAACATATAAAAAGTCAATACCACATTTTCAATAATAGAATACTGGACAGAAGATCATTATGAAAACAGAGGACTTGAACAATACCATAAATCAACTTGACCTGAAAGATATACAAATATATAATGAAAATTCATTAAACAAAAGCAGAATACACATTTTTCTTATATGTACATGGAGTATTATTCAAGATATACTATATGTTATTCACAGAATGATTCTCAATAATTTTAAAAAGACAAAAATCATAGGAAGAATATTCTTGGTCCAAACATAATGAAATTATAAATCATAACAGAAAGACATCTGGAAAATGCACATATGTGGAAATTGAATAACATATTCTTAAACGACCAATAAATCAAAGGAACAAATCACAAGAGAAATTAGAAAACTTAAAAAAACACACACACAACATACCAAAACTTATACAATGTAGCAAAAACAGTGCTCAGGTAAAATTTATAACAGCATATGCCTATGTTAAAAGAGAAGAAAAATCTAGAAATCAATAACCTAACTTTACAGCTTATATATCTAGACCAGTAGCAGCTTCTCCAAAGCTAGAAGAAGAAAAAAAATAAAGATTTGTGCAGGAAAAAAATAGAATATAGAAAAAAGAGAGTAAAGCAATTTGGTTTTTCAAAAAGAACAAAAGAACAAAACTGACAAATCTTTAGCTATACTAACAAAGAAACACACTCACACACATACATACAAGTAACTAAAATCATAGGGGAAACGGGACATTACTACCAACCTTACTGAGAAAAAAAAGATTTTAAGAGAATACTATGAACAACAGTACACAAATTAATTAAGGTAAATGGACAAATTTCTAGAAGCATAAAAATAACCAAAATAACAACAACAAAAAAAATACAGAAAATCTTAACTAATAACAAGAGTCACAATCAATCAGTATTCAAGTATCTCCCAATAAAGAACACTACTAAATCAGATGGTTTAATTGGTGAGCTCTATCAAACATTTAAGAAAGAATTTAACACCAGTCTTTTCCAAGCTCATTAAGAAAAGAAGGGAGGAGGAAGGAGAGGAAGAGGAAGAGGAAGAGGAAGAGGAAGAGGAAGAGGAAGAAGAAGAAGAAGGAGAAGAAGAAGAAGAAGAAGAAGAAGAAGGAGAAGGAGAAGGAGAAGGAGAAGAAGAAAAGAAAGAAAAAGAACACTTCCTACCTCATTCTTTAAGCCCAGAATTAACCTGATAAGAAAGCCAGACAAAAACCTACAAAACTAAGACCAATATCCTTATGAACACAAATGTAAAAACACCAATAAATACAAGCAAATTCAATCAATCAGCATATCAAAAAAATTAAAGACCAAAAAAAAAGTGGGACTTATCCCAAGAGTGCAATAGTTCAATATATGAAAATCAATCAATGGAATACACCCCATTAAGAAAAAAAAAAACACATCATCATGTCAACTGATACAGAAAAAGCATGAGATAAAACTGAACATCCTTTCACAATAAAAATACTCAAAAACTAGGAATACAATGGAACCTTCTAAACATGATAAAGGGCATTTATGAAAAACCCACACCTAACATATTCGATAGTGAAGGAAGTTTTTCCCTGAACCAGGAACAAAACAAGCATGTATTCTTTCATCATTGCTATTCAAAAAAGTACTAAAAGTTCTAGCAGAATAATTGCATGAGAAATTGAAATAAAGGCAAATGAATAGGAAAGAAAGTAAAACTGTATCTTTTCACAGATGACATCATCCTAGAGAAAGAGAAAAGCCCGAGGAATCCACAAAAGAACTACTAGAGCTAATAATACATTCAGCAGAGTTGAAGGGTAAAATACCAACACTTAAAAATCAGCTGTTTTTTTTCCTATATGCCAAAGAAACAATCCAAAAAGGAAATGAAAAAAACTATTCTATTTACAATAGCATTCAAAAGAATAAAATACATTTGACCCTTGAACAACACAGGTTTAAACTGTGTGAGTCCACTTATACATGGGTTTTAAAAATCTGTAAGTGGACCCACACAGTTCATATCCATGTTGTTCATGAGTCAACTGTAATTTTGATCTGCAGTTGGGAATCTGTATATGAAGAGGGTTGACTTAATTTTTACATGGATTTTGGACTGTGAAGGTGGCTGACACCCTTAAACTCCATGTTGTTCAAGGGTCAACTGTACCTAGAATAAATTTAACAAAGGAGGTAAAAGACTTATACACTGAAAACTACAAAACATTGCTGAAACTAAAGAAGACCTAGCTAAATAGAAAGACATTTTGTGTTCATAGATTAGAAGAATTAATAATATTAAGATGGCTACTATCCAAAACGATCTATATTTTCAATGTAATCTTTTTCAAAATTTGAATGGCCTTTGCTGCAGAAATGACAAAGTTGATCCTAAAATTCACATGGAAGTGTAAGGGGCTCCAAATACCAAAAATAGTATTGAAAAAGAACAAGAAATTTGGAAGAACTCACACTTCTTGATTTTAAAACTTACCTTTGCGTCAAGTATTCAAAACCACAGATTACTAAACTAATTAAAATAATGTGCTACTGGCAAAAGGACAGATATACTAATCAAAAAATCACAATTGAGGGAACAGAAATAAATGTATACATCTATGACTAACTGATTTTTTTCCCCAAGGGTGCCAATATTCATTCAATAAGAATCGTCTCTTCAAGAGCTGAGAGGTGGATAGCCACATGCAAAATAATGAAGTTGGACTCTTATGTCGCACTATATACAAAAACGTGACCTAAACATGAAAACTAAAACCATAAAACTTTTATAAGATAACATAAGGGTAAATCTTTTTGACTGGATTTGGTAATGAATTCTTAGATATGACATCAATGAAAGAAAAAATAAATTAGACATCAAAATTAAAAACTTTGTATCAAAGGATATTATCATAAAAGTGAAAGGACAACCACAGAATGGGAAAAATATTTGCAATTCATATATATCTGATAAGTCTATTATCCAGAATATATAAAATCACAAACTACCAATAAAAAAAATGTACAAAGGACTTGAATAGACATTTCTCTGAAAAAGATATACGAATAGTCAACAAGCATATGAAAAGATGCCCAACATCATCGTTTATCTGGAAAATGTAAATCAGAACTACAATAAAATACCACTTAACATCCAGTAGAATGGCTATTAAAAAAAAAAAAAAAACATAAACCAGAAAACCACAAATGATGTCAAAGATGTAAAGAAACTGGAGGCCTTATAGGTTGCTGGCAAGAATATAAATGCTATGGAAAACAGTTTGGTGGTTTCTCAAAAAGTTAAACACAGAATTACCACCTAACTCAACAATTTCACTCCAAGGTATATACTCCTCAAAAGTTTAAATCAGGTACACAAACAAATGCATAAACACACGTGTTCATAGCAGCACTATCCACAATAGCCAAAAGGAAGACAATGGATGAATGGAATATACATTGATAAAATATCATTCAGTTTTAAACAGGAATGAACTACCACATACATACTACAATATGGATAAAACTCAAAACCATTATAAGTAAAAGAAGCCAGACACAGAGATCACATATCCGTAAGATTTCATTCATACGAACTATCCAAAATAGGTAAATCCATACAAAAATCAAATTGGTGGTTTCCAGAGGTTGGAGAGGGGTGGAAGAAGAGTAACTACTTAATGGGTTTGAGATTTACTTTGGGGTGATGAAAATGTTTTGCCTCTAGGCAGAGGTAGCGGTTGCACAATATTGCAAATGTACTTAATGAAATGTTAACTTTAAAATGGTTAATTTTATGTTATGTGAATTTCACCCTCTCCTCAAAAAAGTGCTTTTGAAAAAAACTGCTCAAATATCTTAGAAAATTAAGTGCACATTTAACCTTTGATCCACTAACACAATTCTATGTATCTATCCCCAAAATACAAAATGACAAGAATGTTTACCAATGAATTATTTATAATAGCAAAAGCATAATGAATATGCTTCGACACTGAGGGAAGTAAATAATATAAATACACACACACGTACACATACATTTGCTTACTTTTCTTTAAAAAATGTAATAAAAAATAAATTTTAGAAATTTGAACAAAAATTTACATCTTCATGCCCTTTCCCCTACTTGGCCTGTGCAATATGCTCTTTCTTACATAATATATATGACTATTATTTGGATGTCTGAGTTGCTTCCAACCTTCTACAATTACAAATAGTGCTAAAATGAATCTCTAAAAATCAAAAGTAAAATGATATACACAAACCCAACTGTATGTCGACTTCAGGGATAATCATTCAGAGAGAAACAATTTCAAGTGAAGAAAATTATTTTTTTAAATCCTAAAGTTATTTTCAGTAATTATATTGTTGGTGGTGAAATTATTCTGAGACCTTCATAAAACAATAATCCCATCAACCCTTGCATTCCTAATAGTAGCCTCCTTAAGACTTTACCAAGAGGTTTGGTTTTACAATACTAAGTATAACATAATAGCTTCTTCCATGAAACACTCAGATAAAGGAGACCAATCACTTCACATAAAGCCTGTTTAAATATTCCAATTTTCAGCTGAACTTTTACCTTAATCCCATCAACCCATGCATTACTATATCCTTCCAGTCTAAAAGTGGCCCCAATTAGGCCATCGACAGGTTTTGATACCAAAGCACATGGTACTCCTGTGTCAAGAAAGGTCTCTTCTATACCTGGTGACCACTTTTACCATTTGTATACATAAGACCTTAAATCTGCAGAGGGGAAGAGGTAAGAGCCAAGGAACCATGGCCCTTCTGTTAATCTTCATCTTGACTAATCTGAACCATTGTTCCAGATGACTCTAGGTCATGTTTCTTATTTTCATCTTTGCCTTTCAGCTTCTTAAATTCCTCCAAACTGGGATAAATAGAGTTGTTTGGGGCTCTTTAATTCTTTGGAACCAAGACTGGCTCCCACTGGTACACTTGATCTTAAATAGTGCTACAATAACACCTTTACTTCACCTTCATCAATGTCCAATATAGTCATCCCATTTCTTAAAAAACAACAATCCCTAATGGGATGAATCCTTCCCTTTCTGTCTTTCCCCTTTCAACAGACTCTAATTTTTTTTTTTTTTAAGCATCTTTAATATCTACAAGGAAAACTATGGCAGCAAATCTGACAAGGTTTCTCAGTTACCTGGTTTTACAGCAGTATGGTTACATGGGGTGCCCATGTAAAAGAGTATCCCCCCCTTAATCAGACCAGTTAACATGACCTGGTTAAGGGGCATGTTCATAGATGAATATCCCAATCATCATAAAGCCAATCTAGCATGTCTTGCCATAGAGTGTACAACCACTTTATCTGGGGTGTTCCACACAGCATTTATAGGAGAAAGAGTCCCCTCTTCTCAGGTAAACAAACTTTACAGTAGCTTTTATCCAGTCCACCAAGCTACCTGCTCCCTTAAGAATACCCTGCTGTATAATGACATCTGTGATTCTTCTACAGTGAACTGTGAGTCCTGTATCATCTCAAACATTCTCTCCTATTCTGCAGCACTTAAAACCAAAAGTTTTGTGACTAAATCAGTCATTCTCACAATTCATTTTAGTATAGGGTCTTCAGCGAACTGATGATACCCAATCCACAAAATGAGACCACTCCTTGGCACTATAATCCCTCATTTCAGTAGTTTCTTGGTTTTGCCCTCTCCCCAGATAGACTACTTTTTTGGCAATCAAAGTCTGTTGTCCTAGAATAATCTTTCCCACTGCAGGTGGCCTTAATGCTATTAGTTATAGCTCAGACTGACTGAAATCTAAGCTTGGCCCAGCACCAGAATCAGCCCCAGCACTCTCTATTACTTTCATTTTAGCTATTACACATAATAACCACCAAGGAATTATATGTTTAGTTTGTTTTTTATTATTCTGAATTTCCTTATGTATCCAGTGAGCTATCTCATTGGGAGTTGGATCTACCACTATTTCTAAATCCCATTCTATAAGTTTTATCTTTAGTAATGAATCACAGCACAGATGCAGTTTCTTATCATGAGTGACTAGATAACCACCCAAGAATCAAAAATTCCTCATCCTTTGCCCTTTCATATTTTCTCTTCCCAAACTACATGTTTCAGTGAGCCAGGGTTGATATAGCAAATTCCACTTTTTATGACAACTACAATTACTTTTGACACGAACCATCCAGAGTTTGGACAAACTTCACAAGTTACAGACACAATGTTTATCTGACCTTAATTCAGATACCACCAGCCAAAGCTCAGGGGTTACCATGCCCTGCATTTCTAACAAACTGCCTACAAATTCAGAGATTCCCACTACTCCCTTGGGTTCAATCATTCACAATAACCACTCACAGAACTCAGGAAATAGACTTTATGATTGTAGTTTTATTATAGCAAAAAGAAAGATATAAATCATGACCAGCCAAAAGAAGAGACACACAGGGCAAGGTTTGAGATGGGCCCAAATAGGCAGCTTCCACGTTCTCTTCCTGTGAAGTCAGAATAGGTCATCTCCTTGGCACACTGAGGAGTAACAATATGCACAGACTATTGTTAACTCTAAGTGCTCACCTGGGATTCAGTGTCCGGAGTTTTTATTAGTTTCATCACATAAGAAGGTTGACTGAATCATTGGCCACATGATACAGCCTACTATTTCCTCTGCTCCCTAAAGGTCAGACTAATATCACATGACTAAACACTCTAATCCTCTAATTACAAATCTAGTTTTTCTTGTGTGGATTGTGAATTACTCCCAGCCTGAGCCACCTCATTAACATAAAATATAAGGGCTACCATAGACAAAAATACTCTTATTGCTTGGGAAATTCCGAAAATGTACAGGTTCCCACTCAGGAACTGGAGACAAATGCAGCTAAATTCCTTATTACACAATATAAGACTTACTGTAAGACACAAGACAATAATCAAGATGGCATGTTACTGGTGAAAAAACAGACACTTAGATTGACAGAACAGAACAGAGTTCAGAAGTAAACGCACACAAATACATTCAACTGATTCTGACAAAGGAACACAGGCAATTCAATGAAGAAAAAAAAATAGTCTTTTCAACAAATCATGTTGGAATTCTTAAGACAAACTTACAGTTGACTCTTGAGCAGGATGAGTTTGAACTGTGTAAGTCCACTTATATGAGGATTTTTTTCAATAGAAACTGTCCATGTATTTTCTCTTCCTTATGATTTCCTTAACATTTTCCTTAGTTTATTTTATTCTGAGAACACAATATATACAAATAATGTACCAAATAGGTGTTAATCAACTGTTTATATTACCAATACAGCTTCTGAGTCAACAGTGGACTATTAGTAGTTAAGTTTTGGGGGAGTCGAAGGTAATAATGCAGATTTTCAACTGTGTGGGGTGTCAGTGCCCTGACCCCCTCAAAATTCAAGAGTCAACTGTATATACAAAAAATTAACCCAAACGCAGATGTTATACAAAAATTAACTCAAAATGGATCACAGAACAAAATGTAAAATACAAGACTGTAAAACTTCTTGAAGAAAAAAAGTAGAAAAACACATGACCTTGGGATTGCTGATGATTTTTTAACTACACCAATAACAGGATCTGGGAAAGAAAAAATTGATAAATTGTAATTTATTAAAACTTCTACCCTGTGAGAGACACTTTTAAGAGAATGAGAGGCCAAGGCGTGGACTGGGAGAAAATATTTACAAATTGCATATCGGATAAAAGACTTATATCCAAAACATATAAAGAACTCTCTTAAAATTCAACAAAAAGATAACAAATCAATTTTAAAATAAACAAAAGACCTAAAGTGATACTTTATCAATGACATATACATGACAAATGAGCATATGGAAAGATGCTCAATATCACTTGTCATTAGGAAATGACAAATTTAAAACAACGAGTACCATTGTATACCTATGAGAATGCCTGAAATCCAAATACTGATAAAGATTCAATTGTCAGTGAGGATACAGGGAAACTGATATTCTCACTTACTGCTAGTGGGCATGCAAAATGATACAGCTACTTTGCAAAACAGTTTGGCAGTTTCTTACAATGCTAAACATAGTCTTACCATATGATTAAGCAATCTCATTTTTTGGTATTTTCTCAAATTAGTTAAAAACATCTATCTACAGAAATACCTGCATGTAAATACTTATGGAAGCTTTATTCATAATGGCCAAAAACTGCAAGCAACCAACATGTCTTCTGATAGCTAAATGGATAAACAAACTGTGGTACATCCATATAATATAATATTATTCATCAATTAAAAAATGAGATATCAAGCTACAAAAAGACATAGATGAATATTAAAAATGAAAGAAGCTAGTATGTAAAAGCTATATGCTATATGATTTCAATTATATAACATGCTTGAAAAGACAACACTATAGAAGTAGTCTACTGATCAGTGTTTTCCAGGGGTTCGCTGGGGGGAAAGATAAATAGATGAAATATAAGAAATATTTTAGGATGACAAAACTATTCTTTATATTATGTAATAGTGAATATAAGACATTAAGCATTTGTCAATATCCGCTAAACCCTACAGCACAAAGCGTAAACTAAACCTAAAAGCATGCAAAATTTAAAAAATTCTTTTAGGAGGTTAGGGTCTTTGGAAGTTTAAATGTGACAAAAGTTTAAATGTATTACAAATATATGAAACCACCTCACTGAAGTGGGTGAGGGTGATAAAGTAGTGACCTAAGTAACTCTGAAAATGAATGGAATCTACAAGACTGAAGCAAAGGAACTCTAAATGAGCACTGTACTCTACAAGATAATGATGTTTCCTATGGGGATCAAATGAACAATTCTGAAATGACTATACATGTATTCTAGAATTGCAATTAAGTAAACAGATGGCTGCTGGTAAGAAACAAATTTCTTACTGAGTGAGTGGGAGGTTAAAAACAAGCCCAGGGAAGAAGCAAGAATGATGAATGTAGTAATGGATCAGAGTTGGAGACATCAGTATATAAATTCATGTCAAGCTTAAAATACAGGTGGTTACATACAGAAATATTTATAGATATATGTATACACATACACACAGGGTTAATATCCACACCTGTCCTGCTCTTTCAACTGACAGCAACTAGAAGCACATCTCACATCCAAATTTTGGTTTCTAATATCATTCTCCAATGAAGGGAGCCAGAAGAAATAGCTGAATCTATGACTGAGGCAGGAAATATACAAGATGAGCCTGAAGCATCCAGTAGTGTCAGAAAGAAAAAAAGAAGTGCTCAAAAACAAAATAATAACAACAACAACAAAACGATAGGTTTATAGATAAGAACCAAAAATATAAAATATATAAGCCCATACTGACATAAAGAAATGAGGGAGGGGAGGGGAGGGGAGGGGAGGGGAGGGGAAGGGAAGGGAGGGGAGGGGAGGGGAAGGGAAGGGAGGGGAGGGGAGGGGAGGGGAAGAAAATAAAAAAGAGAAGAGCAGAGCAAAGTGAAGCAAAGCAATGAAAGGAAACAAATCCTTTCAGTCTCCCAGTAGAAATCCAAATTTATGAGATACTCCAACCTTGGTAGAGTATAACTAGCCACTCCTTAAATATAAACTGCTTATAGTAATTTTTTCCAAAGAATAGAGTATGAAAAGAGAGAAAAAAGAACAACTTTATTGTGGTGAACCTGACAAACAAAACATTATCTCAAATCAAATGATGACGGTTAAGATCACGTGGTAAGTCATATTAATAGTATGTACCCTAGTTATGACAAAATGAGAATGCATTTTACCTCTGTGGTTTTACTTCCCCCAGTCTAATCATAAGAAAATCATAAGACAAATCTCAGTTGGGCAATTTTCTACAAAAAACTTGACTAGTATTTCTCAAAACTGCCAAGGCCCTCAAAAGCACGGAAAGTCTGTGAAACTGTCACAATCAAGAGGAGTCTAAGGAGACATGACTACTGTTATACTGTACTTCGAATGGGATCCTGGAACAGAAAAAGGAGGGGAAAACTGATAATATCTGAATAATATGGACTTTAAGTAATAAAATATCAATGTTGTTTCATTAATGAGGCAAAAATGTACCATATTAATGTAATAGCAAAGAATAGGGGAAACTAAATGCACAGTATACAGAAACTCTCTATACTATCTTCGTAATAATTTTATAAATCTTAAATTGCTCTAAGAGTTTACTCAGAAAGTGAACATTTAATGGGTTAAGGATATTAAGATATTACTATTAATTTTTTACAGGTACAATAATAAAATTATAATTATGTGTTACCAACAGCACTTACCTATTAGGAGGACATTTAGGAACATCTACATACAAGTACACATTTACATATAAATATTTTATATGACATTTAAATCATAATCATGTCTAGGCCTTGCTCAAATTAATCCCAGTGAGGGAAAGAAATGGGTGAATAGGAATATAAATGAGTCAAGGCCATAATTTTATCACTGTTTAAGTAATTAGTATAATGAACCCCCATGACTCTTTCTCTAGGTTTGAGTATGTTTAAAAATTTTCCGTAGAGTTAACTGCCTAGTCTAAAAACTTAACAGAAAGGGTCAGAAAATAAACTCTAGGAAATCTGTCAAAAAGACAAAGGACAAAGAAAAATAAAGTCAAAGAACAAAGGTTAAAAGAATGAACAGAAAATAGGAGAGAAAAGAGGCTTGTATGAGATATAATAACCAATTATCAGAAGTTCTACAAAAATGGCACAGAAACAATGGAGGGGATAAAATTAAAAAAAAAAAACTTGCAGATTTAAACAGGATAATGGAGCAAATTCCTCACTTATGATGGGTTCAAAAATGTTATTATCTTGTTTATAATTATTACCTTGTAGGTACTCAAACATATTAATTTGAGTGAAAATAAATAAAAACAGACTAACAGGTCCAGTAACTTCCAACCCAGTGTTCTTCCTCGTTGTCCCATTCCCATCCTGACACCAAAAAATTCCTGCCCAGAGAAAGTTAAGATATAATGTTGCTATGGGATTCTCCCTGGAAAAAAAGGTTGATCAGGCAGTTAGTCTAACACTAAAGAAAACTCAAATGGCTATATGTGGTAAGAGTGATCAAATTTAAAGAAGCTTATAAAATATCACAATACAATCTTTATAAAGAAATTTCCTTAAAATTGAGCTGGTTCCCAAAGAACAGAATAAAAGGGCTCTGTTGATGTGTCTACACAAATTCTTTACCAAGTATACTCTATAAAACAAAATCTTTACTTAAAAAAAAAAAAAAACCGTTCACCATTGCATTCCCTGTGAATAATGAAAAAAAGAAGACTTCGGCTATAGCTTAATTCTTTATAAATTGCTCTTTTGCGCTCAAGAAACAATTACCTTAGATATTTCTCCATTCTTTCCAGAAACAAACCTACCTTAACACCTAGAATACCTTTAAAAAAACACACACACACACACACAAACACACACACACTCAGCATATAAGATCACAAACCTAAGAGCTCCAGAGGAAGAAATGAGCTACTTGCTTTTTCATTTTGGAATCTCTATGCTGAAATTATGATTTGTCAATTTTAAAAATTCTACTGCAATAAAATTAGAAATGCTGGAGAAATTAAATAATTTTTTTGAAAAAAAAATAATCCCTGAAACTTGTGAATGTCAGGTAACTTCATAAAAAAGGAATGAATTACGGTTGCAGATGGAATTCTGGTTGCCAGTCAGCTAACCTTAAAATAGGATTATCATCTTGCATTATTTGGTGGGTCCAATGTAAACACTTCCTAGAGTAGAAGAGTAAGGCTAAAGAAGAGAAGAAAAGAGAACGGCCGAGAAGATGCAGTATTGCTCACTTTAAAGATAGAGGATAGGGGACCATGGTTCAAGGGCAGCTGCTAGTATTTGGAAAAGGTAAGGAAATGGATTCTTCCCTAGAGCTTCCACAAGAAATGCAGCCTTGCTGACACCTTGATTTTAGCCCACCGAGACCTGTGTCTGACTTCTAACCTACAAAACTATAGAACAATAAATGTGTATTGTTTTAAGACACTCAGTTTATGATAATTTGGTAAAGCACCAAGAGAAAACTAATATATTCCATTTCCTTCCATTGTATAATTACTTGTTTCTTCTGTTTTAAATCCAATCCTTTCCCCTACTGTCTATACTTTTAATAGTTTAAATATTTGTTCCTTGTTTTCTGTAGTACTTCCCAGTGGGCTGAAAGAGGTAGGCCAATACATAAGCACATTAGCACCTGAAAAGAAAGGAGAGAGGGATCTGTGTGATCTTGTTTGGGAGTTGTGGTGGCTGCAGCTAAACTCTCCCTGTCCTTCTAGTCTTGTAATATATTGTGGACCTCAGCATTAAGCCCAAGTCAAAATTTTCTGGGCTAGACTTCAAGCTTTTTAAAGTTTATTTAGCTTTTACAGGTTTCAGATAAATAATTTTAGCCACACTGATTATAATGGTGGGTGGCAGATTTCAACTAACATGTATGTTTCTCAAGAGTCTCGCTAAGCTACTCCATGGTATTGCTGTCTTAGCATCCATTTCCTTTGGCCAAGTAGCCTGCAAGGGCCTAAAACTAACACTAACCTCTATGTAAGTGCAAGCCCTAAATAATAGCCTGTTGTTACAAATGAATGTAAGTTTCCTGCGTCCCAGCCCATTCCCCTTGTCAGACTTGTATATAAAACCTCTCATGTTGCTTACCAAAAATATGTTCTTGGCTCTTGCAGGTTTGAATTGATCCATCCAGCCTTAGCCCACAAAACCTAAAGCACTCTAATAAAAGCATGTGCCCAGGTCCTGTCACTCTCACTGCCTGTTTACTGCTTTGACCTTCTCAAACAGCCCATCAAAGGGAGCGGTATACTTCCTCCAGCATCTGTGAGTAGTAATCTTCTTTATCTCAATTTCCCTTGTGGTCTTTTGACTCACCATCGATACCCTGGTGCTCCACTAAACCAATGTTTATTTAACAAAATCATAACAATGTTTAATAAATCGAAATGCCAAGTGCATTAGTGATTTGGTACAGTCCTCTTGGATAATGGAAAAATGAGTGTACTCGTGACTTTGTCCTCTTGTTGGATGATGGAAAACGTATTTAATTGCCCAAATTCCTTCGGTAGCCTGAATTTCTTTCTTTTAAATTTTCTATACTTAAACCAGTCAAGTGACATTGTATCATTGAGTGATCATTTTAGTGAGCATCAGACTTATTGCATATTACAGCAAATGGAATTTCAGAAATATTTTTAAGAAGCACCTTTTCATTTCATTACACTGTAGAATTTTAAATCTTACTATACTTTTTTGGGGGGAGTTGGTAGTAATGAAAACATCGTAGGATGAAATGTATGAATATATTACGGTAACCTCATAGATTTATTAGTTATAGTATTAAAGATTTGACCATAAGTTTTGGATAAGAGTGGAAGGCGATGGGAATGTTCTAGGAAAACAGAACAGCAGAAGTAACAACCACCAGACTGTAATACTTTCATATGCAGAAGTTTCTAAATAATTGAATAGGAGCTAGTATAGAGATAGGTAAGGTGATAGAAAATTTTTTATTTAAATTATAACAATAAATATACACTAGGATAGTTGCTGCAAGCAGTATATAACTGCACAACATTGGAAATAAGCTTAACACCCATCATTAGGAGAGTAAGTGAGTAAGTAACGTAATCTACAAAAATGAAGTACTTATACAGTGGTAAAAAAAAAAAATAACAATGAGGAAGATCTCTATGAAGTAAGATGAAGACAATCTATTATTTAAATGAACCATGATATGGGGGGGCATCAAAATGAAACATAAACACTAGCAAACATTTCAAATATAAACACTAGCAATCTAACAGGATGACAAATGAGTAACACAACCACACTGAAAGGGATGAGAACTAAAAGAATCTAAGTAAACGAACGCCATTTATCTTTTCAGTTTAAGATACAAGTTTTTTCTTCCTTTCTACCTTAATTCCTTAGTTTTATCTCCAACTACTCTCCACTTCACACTTCATAGTCTTAACAATGCTGATATTCCTCTAGCACACATTTTATAATACCTCTGCATACATGCTATTCCCTATGCCTAAAATGCTCACCTATTTTCCTTGGCCAGCTGGTCAACTTTCTATTCATTCTTTGAAACTCAACTCAAATTCACTTCGTCTTCAAAGCCTTCTTAAACACACACAGTTAAACCTCCCTTCTGTGTTATTTCAAGACAACAGGCATACAAATCACGGCATGCATAATATCACTTATAAAACTATACTACAATAATCTATATCTACCTACCTATCAAACTACACTTCAAATTCATTAAGGACAAAAACAGTCTTATCTATATCAATATTTTCAGCACTTAACATTATACCTGGGGCATAGCAGAAGCTCAATAAATACAGAATTAAGTTTCTTATTATAATAGACAATCTATAAGAAACAAAATAAAGAAAATTATTGTTTAAAGGGTCACAACTATATTTGATAAATTTAAACTTTTTTCAAACATAAAATTTATAATAACAAACCTAAAAGCTAATAAATGCAAACGAAAGATTCATTAGTTTGGCAAAAAATATGAATTAAAGAAAATTTAGTTTATCTCATTCTGTCCTGTCTCTGTAAAATAAATGAGCTGGATTAAATCCCTTCTCTGCCTTTAAGTTCTGTATTCTGTATTGGAGCATATCTGAAAGTATCAATATCAGTTTGAAATTTTAATTTACCTATGTGACGGTCTCAACTTTCTGTAAGCTGCACCTCCACTATCACATTTATGCAAAAATCACATTTTTAGTTACTTGAACCTTGCTATTATGACACGTGGTACCTTAGAAACTTACTTTGTAAATAGGTTATGTCACAATGTGTATGGAAAAATATTGGACAGTACTAAATAGTACCTTTAAGTATTTTTTTATTTATTTTGAATGAAATGGCACCCATTTCAACAAATTTATATTGTGTTTTTATTTAATGACAGAAACCTGAAAGAGTAATGAAAGAGATAATGAAATATTAACTATATTCAACATAGTAGGAACTGGAGACTAAAAGCAAATAGATAGACAAGTATAAGGGGAGAAGAGACCACGGAGAGTAAGGAGGGGAAAAAAGACTTTAGCTTTAACATCACAAGGAATGGGAAAATCAACAGGAAATAAATCAGACTGACAATTTAGGATAATTTAGGCAGAATAAATGTAAGCAACTAATAATACTCTTCTAAAAGTGAAGAGATGACACTTTTCTCCCCAACAGTTAATGAATAACAGAATTTTGTCAACTGTACCTCCAAACCCATTTTCAAAATTACCCACTCCCCTAGATCTCCACCCTGCCACCACCTTAGCCCAAGCTACCACCATTCCTGGGAACAATAGTTTCCAGCATCCTGTCTAGCTCTTCTAATTCAATGTTCATACAGAGCATTTTAAAACTGTAAATCATATTATGTCCCTTTCTAGCCTAAAGTCCTCCAACAACTTCCCTTCAATTTTTAGGATAAAGATCCAAACCCTTTGAGCTCCATAAAAGCTTCATACTAGCAGCCTCCTCTCCTGTCACTCCTCTCTCCTGTCAGTACTCAGGCTACACTAGAACCTTCAAATATACCTTCTGCTAAGACCTTCGCACGTGCCGTTTACTAAAAAACACACCATTCTTCCAATGACATGTACCCTTTTTACCTACTGTCCCACTGGGCCAACTTAGTCTATACATCATTACCTGAAAAAGCCTCACCCAACATCCACAGCAGACCAAGTTTTCCAATAATATATTTTCACACCATGTAATGCTCCTCTGTAGCACTTACCCCACTTATCAATTGAAGATAATTAGTTAATGAGTTAGATGAAGAGTTCAACTACATCTGCCTCATCAGAATATAAGCACCACTAAAACAGAACCTGTAACTTGTCTTGATCACTGTATCTTCAGTGCCTTGAACATAATAGTAGTTGCTTGAATACGTTGAATGCACAGATGAATGCCTTCTACTGGGGGCCAAAGGAAAAAATGGTACTAGGAATGACAACAAAGAGAAAATTGAATGCCCAAAAAGTTTACACAGATATTTGATTTAAAAAATTTCTGAATCTTTAAAATTATGTGCAGTGTTCTAATGTGGGGGTCAGCAAACTTTTTCTTAAAGGTCAAAAAGTAAATATTTTATGTTTGTGGGCAATACAGTCTCTGTTGCAACTACTCAGTCCTCCTACAGTGACATTAAAGCAGCCATTGACTACATGTAAATTAAAGGGCATGGCTGTGTTCCAATAAATTTTGTTTACTAAAACAGGTGAGCAGCCTGCAAGCTGTAGCTTGTTGGCCCCTGTTAATATATCCCAAATAAACAGGAGATAGAAATTAAACAAATGCAAAATTTAAAAACATGTATCTTTCATTTCAAATTCATAAAGAAGCTTTTCTTGAAGTACCATACAAACCTCCCCAAACTGAACTTGAAGGGAGTTGACCTCTTTGTTAATTAGAAGCACATGTGGAACCTTTCTTTAACGGTCAGAATTAAGTGTCTCCTCTCTTAATTTGGATCATGAGTTTTTGCTGAAGTAGCAATGTCTCTTCACATGTTTCTCAGTAACTAGAGTAGCGGTGGCACAGTGGGAATTAGAAAATACAAAGTGAACAAACAAATGAACCGAAAAAAAGAAATTATAAAAAGGAAGTCCTCCATATATTAGTCTTTTCTCTTTTATTCTCCCAGTCTACTATAGTTTGATGTAGATATAAAAAAGAGGGGAAGTAAATAATCTAAATGTTTTGATTTTCAAAATAGGTATTCTCCACTAAGATTACAAATGAATCATTTCCAAAGGGCAGACATTTGATAACAGAAGACAGAGAACAGCAGTAAAGAGCTACTTCTTTACCTTCAAGAAGAAACTCAGTATAAATCTGTGGTAGCATATGGTACAACAGAGACAATAAACCAGGATCCAGTTATTCCAAGTTTAAATTCCTGTGTTTCTTAAGTGATTGTGTGACTTAACCTTTTGGTACCTCAGTATCTCTATAAAATGAGTGGATAAGATTAAATGATATCTATGTCCTTGATTCTACAGCATCTAATTTTTCTGTATATAAAAGACACTACAGATTTGACAAATAGTAAAAGGCCAAGTGAATGGAAGCAAATGCAAAAATCTCACAAAACTGAATAATGGGGGGGGAGGGGGGAATTGAGGGGAAGTAGCATATAATCTCCATTGTGATAAGTATATCTAAAATGAAAATTCAGACTTAATATATAAATTGAAAGTTACAGAATATATATAGGTCCAATGTCCAAGAAAATAAAAGCTGAGAATTATAAGGTAGTTCTATCTTCCTTTTATTTTAATCATAGTGCAACCAGACTTAATCATATTGAATAGTCACATCTCGACAAAAACACAATGGAAATGTCAATTAAAATAATAAAAGGAGTGAAAATAGCCCATAGGAATAAAACAAAAGAAAAAGAAAAGCATACTTTATCCCTCAGTTGAAGGAATCTAGATCTGTATTTTAAGCAGCTATTGATGTAAGATAATAATATCAAACAGGTTTATTTATCATGTAAATTGTTAGTAAAGAGTATATCATTATACTCTAGAGTACTAATCTAATGCTATACTTACTTGACTACTGGATACTGTTTTCAAATCAGTGTCTATAAACAATTTTTCCTGGAAATAAAGAGTTAAAAATATATAAAATCTAAACAAGGCCAATGATTTCATCATCCTGTTTGCTCTCAACTGCCTTTCTTAAAAATGAGTCATCTTTCGAGAGAAAAATAATGGCATAGATGATAGAGGTTCTGTTCATCTCTCTGGCAACCAAATCAAAGTTGTGACGAAAACAAAGAGCAATAGCAAGGAAAAATTGCCTGGGATTTACAGAAACAAGCCATACAACTAGGGAGAGGTCCAAGAAAACACCCTGCAATAGCAGAAGGTAGGACGGGGTAAGGAAGTCCCAAGCCGCTGAGTAAGACATAGTTGCAGCAGCAGCAGACACCTCTTAAAGGGGCCACATCCGCAAACAGATTTTCACGGCAATGAACCTCCTCGTTCTGAGCACCAGTGCTGATTTGGCTGCGCACCAGAGACTTACAGGGAGACACTGCTGGAGTGAGGGCAGAATCAAGACTCGTGAGTACCGAAGTGCCTGCAGTATCCATTGTTCCCTGTTGAGCCCTCCCCTACTACCAGTGCGCCAGACACTGTACCATCATAGCTGTGAGGTCATCAAACTGGATAACAGAGATTGCTCTGCCCAGAGGAGTCTCTGAAACCCCATCTCCCCCAACTCGCGCCACCCCCCCAAGCCACATCCAGGAGTATCCTCAGCTATCAGGTGCTCCTTGCTGAGATTCACTCTGGAGGCAGCCTAGGTTTCTGGTGTGGCCTTTTGAGGCCACTATAAGCACACCTTCTGGGGATTGCTTGCTGAATCTTAACAGGTGACCCTGGAGGGGCACAGGCTGGGGCTAAATTTGACCTGTAGCTGAACCCTTCTCAGGACTGTGCCACTGGACACCTACTTCACAAATCCACACTAATAAGACCGGGAAACTTAAGAGCTTTGCTTAGTACATAGAAACAGACAAGGAAAGGTAGCCAACCAAAATGGGAAGACAAAGAATCAGAAACTATATGAAAGAACAGAACAGAGATCCAGATATGAGATATAATGGAGTCAAGTAATCCTAACAGATTCAGAGTTCAAAACACTGGTTATAAAAATGCTTAATAAACTTTTGGGAAGTGTAGATAAATTCAGAGAGAACTTCAACAAAGATAAAAAAAATAAAAATGGAAATGAATACATTATCTGAGATGAGATGTATATTAAATGAAATAAACAAAAGAATAAACAAAGTGATTAAAGAAGAGGATCAAATACCCTATCTAAAGGACAGTAAAACCAATCAGGACACTCAGAATGGCACGAAAAAAGACGTCAAGACTACAAAAATAATTTAAGGAGGATATGGGACACTATTAAGACTCCAAATATTTGTCTGATGGGTGTAACTGAAGAAAATTAAGATGTTGAGCAGCTGTTTGAAGAAATAATGATAGAAAACTTCCTGAATCTGGTGAAGGAAATGGACATAAAACACCAGGAAGCTCAGAGAATCCCAAAAACCAGGGATCCAAAGAGGCCCACACCAAGACACATCATAAGTAAAATTCCAAACATTAAATACAAAGAAAGAATATTAAAAGCAGTAAGAGAAAAAGATAGACAGTTACCTACAAAGGAACACCCATAAGACTGGCAGCTGATTTCTCAAAAGAAACTATGCAGGACAGAGGGCTTGGCACAAAATATTCAACAAGATGAAGACTCAGGATCTACATCCAAGAATAATTTATCCAGCAAAGCTATCACTCAGAGTTGAAGGACAGATAAAGAGCTTCCCAGACATAAATACGCTAAAAGGATTTATTACCACCAAGCCAGTATTATAGGAAGTGTTGGAGCAGCTTCTTTAAGAAGAAAAAACATGTATCGAAAACAGGAATAAAGAATGGTAACAACTACATTCCTGTCAGAAAGTACCTTAAATGGAAAAGAATTACATGCTCCAACCAAAAGGTGAGTGGCTGAAAGGATAAGAAAGCAAGACCCCTACATATGAAAAGGAAAGGGATAGAAAAAGATATTCTTTTGGTGAACCTAGAAGGTATTTAAGTCAGATAAAGAGAAAAACTATGATTTCACTTATATGCAGAATCTAAGGAATAAAAAGAACAAACTAATCAAAGACAGACTCACAAATATAGTGGACAATTTGATGTCGGACAAAATAGAGGGGGTTTGGAGGGATAGCCATGGGATAGGGAGCAAGGCATAGGGAATGCAGTTATCATTAGTACGTTGGCTAGGTGGAGGCTCAGGGGAGGGAGGGAGCAATTGGGGGGATCATTTCATGAACTCTATAGATGTCTAACCAATGTATTATATACTTAAAACTAAAAAAAAAATAATTAAAAAAAAGTCTTCTTTAAATTCCATGTCAACTTATAGAAAATACAAACACGTACATACATATAAGCCACTACAAGTTATTTCCAGTCATTATAAAATATTAAATATTAAGAGTAAAAATATTCAAATATCTCCAGATAATAAAATCTGATTAGCTATCGCAGTGACAATCATTAGTGAAAGGCATTTGAATAACTATGCCACTATTTTAAATTAACTTAAATTTAAAAATTGAGTTTGATAAATTGTGCTTACAATTCATTATTTTATTTTTTTAAATAAAATTTACAACTTACTAGAGCTAAATTTGTCAACCTTAAAAGAGTAATTTTTAAAAATTAATAACAGCATTATTTTAAAAAACTTAAAGTATATCTCCAATTACGTTAGGTAAAACAATGTTCCCCCACCCACCCACCATGATCTCTAGAACCTGTTAATATGTTACATTACATGAGAAAAAGGAATTAAGGTTACAGATAAAATTAAGGTTGCTAATCGGCTGACCTCAAAATAGAGATACTATCCTGGATTATCCAGATGGGCCAATGTAATCAGAAAGGCCCTTAAGTGGCAGAGGGAGATAAAAGGTCATAACCCACCAGTGGCTCTGAATATGGAAGGAGACTATCAGCCAGGCAATGTGGGCAGCCTCCAGAAGGTGGAAAGGGCAAGACCAGATTCTCCTCTAGAGCATCCAAAAAGAATGTATGCAGCCTTGCCTACTTTGTTTTTAGCCTTGAGGGACCCATTTTGAACTGAGTTTTAAACAGTAAGATAATAAAATTTGTGTTGTTTTAAGCTGCTAAGTTTGTGGTGATTTGTTACAGCAACAAGAGAAAACTAATACACCAACAGATTTATATATGTTTTTCATTAAAGTAAATCTGCTTACACAACTACAACAAAAATCAGAATGCCTTAATGAGATTCTTTAAAAAAAAATAATTATGTAGTTCTTTATCTCTACAAACTCACAACAAAGATGGTAATATATAATAAACTTGCTATATTTTTTTCCAAGTAAATAATGTTTCCCCTTTGAAACGGTTTTGAAATAGATGCTTCTTAAATCTTTAGGACTAAGCTTATCTCACATTCTTATAAATCCTTCTAAAACGAGGTACTGTGATTATAATTATAAACTGACCATTATGATAATCTAATTCATATTTACTAAAAAATCAGAGTAGCTTACACCAAATTTTAACTTTAATCATTTTTGAAAAAAATGAAGCTTTTAGCTCTCTCAACATTTCTAGTCCCAAGCTTCCATGTTAATTATAGAAATACTACAGATCTTATAAAACTTATTACACATAGAAACATTTTTCCTAATTTTCATGAAAACTTTTTGTCATTCATTTTGATAATAAAACATATACATGTACAGGTCTTGGAATGTTGACAATGTATCTATATTATTAGGATTAAGATGTCCAAGAACATGTCCATAAATAGTAGTTCAAATTGGCAGGCAGAATGGTGTGTGGGCAATGAGGCATGAAGAGTCTGAGACTGTGCAAGGTGAGGCAGCTGAACATGGGGAATTAGAACCCAAGTAATGCGAAAACAGCATCCATGTACGAGTTGGTCTAGCATATCAGAACTTGAGCAAATCAGGGGTAATGATGATATTCATGTTGAGGAGTGGAGAGGGAAGATGTGGGGCAGGGAGTTGGCCTGGTGTGGGTACGAGAATTGAAGTAAAATATATGTGGGGGGACAACATGATGTCAGAAGTCAGAGCCCAAACAGAGCAGGAATGTTATCCATGCATGCATAGTGGTAGCTCACTGTAGGGGTTTTAGAGTTAAGTAGGGTGAAAGAGGCATCAATGGGAGAAAGGAAGTGGTGGCAAAGAAGGGAAATTGATTACATAAAGGGAGGTTGGTCAAATATATAAATATTTTAAGGATAATAGAAGCCAAGTGTATCACCATCAGAGATGGGAGATAACAAATACAGAAAGAGAGAAAACTAGAATGAATCCTGTGGTAGTGGACTGGAATTAGAGGTATGAGTGTGAACCCATGGTTTTCAATATATACATATAGCCGATGTAAATACTGATATAAATGTACGTATGTCTATATGTGTGTGTGTATGTATGTCTATATATGTATTCATACAGAAAGAGAGAAAGGAAAAGAGAGAGTAGACACACACATATGTACATATACATACATATATATATTCCCTAGTTCTGTCCACTGAAGACTGAAGTAGCAACTTCTCAACAGCAATGAGCACACATAGCTCCTGAATTTGGCTTTGGAACAGCATTTTCCATTAAAAAAGAACCAGGACTCTTGGAGAAATGGCTGCTTCTAGGTCTAGAGCAGATAAAGTATAAGATGAAACCAGAACATCTTGTACAAGAAAACAAGCGATTGCTCAAAGAACGACAGATATAGAAAAAAAGGATACAGAAGCTAGCTAGAAGGAGCACTCACTGTCCAAGAAACTAAAAACCAGGACAATCAAAATCTAACTTGGATCTCTTTGCTACAGAAAGTATTTACTAGTCAACTGGAGAAACTTGACAGGCTTCTGATGATTAGATGGTACTAATATATTAATGTTAATTTCACGATTTCAACAGTTTACTATGCTACATAGGAGAGTGCTCTTGTTTCTAAGAAATATACATTAAAGCATCTGAGAATGACAGGAAATCAGGTAGGGGATGAACTCTCAAATGGCTCAAGGAAAAAATAGAGTCATTTGTACTGTATGCTACCACTGTTTAATATGTACAAGTACACTGGTCTCTGCAGTACTTTGTAGAGTATCCCACCCTTCTCACCATTATTTCATAAATATGCATAAATGAGGAAAAATAAAGTCTCTACAGAAGCCTCTGTAGAAAATATCATAAGAAGGCTATTAATACAAAGTGAAAGAAAGGAAAAACACGAATAACGTCAAACAAAAGTTCAGTCATGAAAATACCTTTATGGTCAACAGACCAAAATGAGACTTTCTTCTAAATTAAAACAATAGAATTTAACCATAAATAACAGGAACTTAATACTGATGCTCGATCTATGATAAAACCTGGGGGAGGAGTGACATAAACATCAGAAAAGGAGAATTTTACAAAACTAAATTAAAAACCATATATAATTCACATCACTGGCACTTTAATTATCTAGGTTCCTAATTGCGCTTCAAAATATCAACAGGTTCTACCCTGGGATAGGAAGAAAGATAAATAAGTCACAGTACAGTTCTTGCCTTCAAAAGTACTTCCATGTATGCAGGGAGAAAATAAAAACTAGTACACTACAATGCAAAATAAAGTACTAAAACTAGAAGGAAGCAATATGGTTAGAAGCATAAAGGAAGAAGTGATTAATTCTAACTGAAAGGAACTATTTACTTAATACCTATCTACATAATACTAAGTCCATATTAGGTGGAAAAAAAAAAAGATGAAAAGAGGAAGTCCTTACCTAAATAAGAGAAAGAAGAAAGCAGAAAACCAGGGAGTATCTAAGAAGATCTATGGAGTCTCATCACTGAACAGTTAATTAACCCTTAGAGGGAGGGGACATAGAAGTTTGAATACAGTCTTGGAAAATTAATAAACTTGATAAGCAAAAGAATCATGGGAAGAGGGCATGCTAGTCTAAAGAACAACATAGGCAAAGGTTCAGAATGGGAGCATTTACAGAAATATAATGTCAAATGGCCTTTGCATGGGGATGCAGGTAAGAGAAGCAATATGATAAAGGACCCCTAAACACAGATACAGATTTGAAGCAGCAGCAGCATTATCTCACCAGAGTTGAAGGAAAACAACCTGAAAGTGGTATAAACACTATTAAATGAAGTGAAAAACAAGCAGAATGGAGAAAAGTTGCTACCATCTCTGAGAAAATATATGTGATATACTTTAAAAAGAGTAAAGCATCCCCAGTCTTTCCTTTAAAGTAAAAAGACCCAGAAGAAATTAAATGACAGTAATACCACTGATACAAAATTAGACAACAATTTTTAAATTCCTGGGATTTCCTCTTAAATTAAAAAAAAAAAATGTTAAATGAGGCAAATACAAGCCAGATTTGATATTCCTCTGCTACATTTTTGGACCAGAGAATATTTCAAAATTCAGTACAAATAACCTAGGGAACTCACATTTCAAAAAAACTACTGCTAAGAATATTATATTCAGCACACATTCAAAAGTCTCAATAAAGTCTAGCGGAATCAGTCACCAAGGTAGAAAGCCAAATCTAGCCAGTTGTTCCCTTAGTAAAATAAAGGAAAGAAAATGTGTAATAAAATATGTTAGCATCATGAAAAATTAAAGGCGTAACTACTTATTGGTGTGTCAAACGCATTTAAGCAAGAGTCTAAATCTAAACTGTAAAGTGAAAAAGATTCTATTTAAATGATTAGGATGTTAAACTTGCCTACTATGTGAAGATGAGTTAAAGCTGATAAAATAGAAAAATAAAGCTAGACAGTTTCAGTGGTCATCTGGTTCCACTACTTTAGGCTTCCTATAAAAATCCTTCCAAAAATAAAAACACTCCATGTGATGATTTACAATTATTCCTTCCTAAATATTTTAGTGTTAGGAAATCAGTCATGATGACATGTAGTTCCTCTTCAATGAGACCTCTCCTATTGTTTACTGCATTGCAGCAAAGAGGATTCAAAACAAGAGGGAAAATGTTTTTTACCTAAAACTCTACATGTACAATATGATTCTGATATTTACTAGGAGATAAAAACTGCTGCATTTCATCTTCAAAAAAGTTAAATATCAATGATATGAAAAGTTTATGGAGTTGAAAATATTCAGTTACCCTGAGTAGGTATAAGGCTAAAAATCAAGAATACCAGACTGAGAGTAGAATAATTAGTAAAGTAGTTCCCAATCTATCAATACCGATTTACTCCTCTGAAATTCATCCAAATCTGAAACAGTAGTTAGAAACTGGTCCATAGCTTCTTCAAAAGGTTATGATAAAATGTAAAAGATGAACAAAAAAAGATACTGTCATGAAGTGAATAAAGGTAACTTGGAATCAGGACCTATGTCAGAGTCCTCAAGACTACCTCTAGGTTTAGGCGATTCACAAGGAAGAATCATAGGATGTGGCAAACATTCATATTCACAGCTTTGGTCCAGCAAAAGGACACAAAACAAAATAAGCAAAGGAAAAGGTACATGGGCAGAGTTGAAGGAAATCAGGTATAAGCTTCTGAGAGCCTTCTCCCAGTGGAATCACAGATCAGATTTAATTTCTTCAGCAACAAGCTATGACAATGCAGGAAAAGCATTGCCTATTACAGACATTCCTCGGAAATTTGGTGTTTTTAATTGGGGGCTGGTTACATGGGCACTTATACCTAGCACATACCAAAACTCTAGAATTACAGAAGGAAAGCACGTGTTCAGCATAAACTACATTGTTTGTACACTTTACGCACAGTGAGTCATTCTTATCACTTAGGTAGAGTTGTATATGACTGAAGGAGAACTGTTCACCAGAAAGCACTGGCCTTTCAAACGGCAGGCAATCTCAGGCCTGCTTTATTGTCTTTTCTGTATAGTTCCCCAAGTATATTATGGAGAAATATTAATGAGAGGAAATTATGTCTCACGTCAACTTCAAATGCATTAAAGTCATAAATGTAAAATAATTAAAACTAAAAGATAATAAAATAAAAATAAATAGCTAACATTTACTGAGCTCTTGCTCAATAAATACTGAGCCCTGGCATTAAGTAAGAAATCAATTCTAACAACATTTAAAAAGATAATACATCACAACCAAGTGAATTCATTCCAGTAATGAAAAAGTGGTTTAATATCTGAAAATCAAGAAATGCAATCTACCACACATAACAGAAAATATGTAACAGAAAAAAGACTAATAATCTGATAACTTCAATAGATGTACAGAAAGTATTTAGTAAAAATTAATATTCACTCGCAACAGAAATTCAGCAAAAGAAAAAGAGAACTTTCTTAATCCCCAAGCACAAACAGAAACTGAAGGTGAACTATTAAAATTTTCCTGAAATTCTATCATCATTTCAATCAACATTATGTTAGAAGTCCTAACTAGTGCAATAAAGGGAGGGTGGGGGAATGAAGACTGCAAATGATATGATTGGATATTACATGTAGAAATTCCAAAAATATCTACAGGCAAATTATTAGACTAATAAAAGTAAATTTACTGAGGTCACTGAAAAAACAGGTCAAAATACAAAACACATGTATATTTGTATACACAACAAAAACACAAAAACTAAAATTTTAAAGTAGTACCACTTAAAACAACAAACTATCTAAAATAAAGTATGTTTAAATTTTACAGAAGAGTATAAATCATTATCAAGAAATATTTCTGAAGTCCAAAATAGAGGAACATACCATATTCATGCACTGAAAGACTCACTATAGAAACTATGTTAAATTTACCCAAATCGTTCAATAAATTATATGCAATCTCATTTAAAAAAAATACTTCAGGTTTTCTGCAGAAACTGATAAGTTCATTCTAATATTTAAATAGATTGAAAAAGGCGAGCTAAGAAAACCTTGGAAAAGGTTTTAAAGCTTGAGTAATTAAAACAATATAACATTGACATAAGAATAAACAAAAAGAAAAATGAACTAAAAGAAAGTCAAGAAATACATAAATACAGCCACTGACTTCTGACAAAAATAACCCTGCAATAGAGTGGGGGAAGGACGATTTTTCCAAAACAGAAAAAAATTCATTTTGACTTCTATCTCACACCACATACAGAAATACTTTCTAGATGGCTTTGTAGCTCTATATGTGAAAGGTTAAAAAGTAAATATTTTATAAGAAAACACTGGAACATATCTTCATGTCTTTAGGATAAACAAAAAATTCACAGTTCAAAAAAGAGCTAACAATAAAAAAAAATGGTAAATTGTTAGCTTCTACTTCAACGAAAGACATCAAGAGATTTAAAAAGCAAACCTCATGTATATATTATACATATATACACATATTCACATGTGTGTACATGTATACATGTGAGACACACAGGCATACCTCACTTTATTGCACTTTGCTTTACTGTGCTTCACAGATGTTGCATTTTTTTTTGCAAAATGAAGACAAGACTCTCCACCAGCAAACAAAATAGAACTTGCTTCACTGTAGAGGCCTGGAACCTAACCTGCCATATCTCTGAGGTATGTCTGTATACAGAAGATTTATGTCCAAAATATATGAACGATTTTTACAAACCATTAAGAAAAAAAATAGAACATGCAGCCAAATAGAAGGCATGTTACAGAAGATTTCTTAATGGCAAATAAATATATTCGAAAGTATTCAATGAGTACAAAACAAAAGACAAAAAACTCAATGCAAAACTACACTATACCCCAACCAGAACAGCAAAAATTCAATAGACAACACACCAAGTGTTGACTGGAAAGTAGAATTTCTGGACTGCTCATTTACTATCAGTGAGTATAACTAACAATAAAGAAAAAAAATGGTAAATTAGTACAACCACTAGTACAACCACTTTAGAAAAGGTTCTAAATCTATACGGAGTATAATCTATAATCCATGGATTCCTCTCCTACATATTTTACCAAATATGCATAAATGTTCACCGAAAAACATATAGCAAAACCTTCAAAGCAGCAGCAATAGCCAAAAACTGAAAACAACCTAAACGCTCCTCAAAAGCAAAATAAGTACACTCACACAAAGGAATATTATGTAACAAAAAAAAATAAACAAAGTATAACTAGCAAATACATAATATTGATTCACAGAAGCCAGGCATGAAATAGACCTGTTTATTATTTTATTCATGTTATTCAAGAATAGGTCAAACCAACCCATAGTGATATAAAAACCGGAATAGCGATTATCGCTGTCATGGAGGTTGAAAGAATGAATGAAATCAAAGGAAACATGGATGATCGTTTAACAAGTATATACAAATTTTCAAAATTCCCTTGTGTTGTATGCAAAAGCCATGCATTTTATTGTATGTAAATTACATGTCAACAAAACTGTATTTAAAAAAAAAAAGCCTAGTTTCTAGACCCAAGCATGCAAAGAAGTCATTCTAGAGTGTTGTTAAGGTCCATGACAAGATAAAGAGCTTGCACCACAATGTGTATCAATCAATATACTACTTACTTCAAAGAAAAAGTCTTGCTATGAAAACAATGTCAATTGAACTAAATAGTGAGTTGAACTAAACTGTGTTAGTAGTGATACAGATGACTTACATACATTCCAGTGAAAGCACCTTACCTTGACCTGGACTGGAATGAGCACTGTTGTAGAGAACTCTAGTAGTGGTTTCGGGGAATTGCAGGGCGGAAAGGCAGGGAGAGGGACACAGGGTCAGGAAAGGCCTCTGGTGAGAGGCAATGGACAGACAAAGAAAAATGAGAACGCACTTAAGCTCTTTTGGGGTTAAGTTAAATATATCTAAACTATTTAGGAAAAAAAGGAAAGAACAGAAAAAGTGAGCCAATTTAAATAAAAATAATAAGATAGCACAATGAAGTCCAAGTATATCAATAAATGCAAACATAAAGGGACTAAACCCATCAGTTAAAATAAAAAGACATATTTTTAAAAATAACCTATTTGCTACGTATCCAAAAATCTGACAATAAAAGCGTAGAAAATATATAAATAAAATTGGTATATTAAAATACACTGATATCAGAAAGAGGCTTTAAAACATAAAGCATAGAGGGACAGAGATCACCAATTCACCAGGAAAAACTTACAAACAGATACACACCTAACTTAAAATATAAAAAGCAAAATACTGACAGAATTTCAGAGCAAAAACAGTGAATCCACTATCAGCATATATTAACACACTTTGCACCAATTCTCCATCCTTTCTGAGTTTTCCTCTTAGATCCAAAGATCTAAGATCTTAAAAGACTAATGAACAATCCAGGTGCATTCTGAACTCATAGAAGCTATCATATCATTAAGTTAGAGGAAAGGTGGACTGAAGATGTAGACTCTTTTGAAAAATGTCAAATATTAACGCTTATTGCTGCCACCTGCTGGACACAATGTTCATTCCCACTTCAAACATTGGCTTTAAAAAGTCCTAATAATAAGAAAGCACATAAGGCCCTAAACTGTAATCTTCCTTTTTCTAATGGAATATTCTTTCTAAATTAAATGTGTGCCTCCTCTATGTTTGTGCAACTTAACAAGCCCATGGTAACAATGTTCCCCGCCCTCCCCGCCCCGCCCCAAATCACAGGTTTATATGAGTGTAGAAAATTACATCACCTAAAATCCACTTGGAATTTAATACATTCACAAAGACTACCAAATTTCCCACATACACTTACTGGGAAATCACATTTTATATACTGAGTACAATGAGTCCCTTTAGACACAGCAACTACATTTCACTCATACAGTATATCATCCACATTACTTGCAACGTTTCTTAAAATATGCATGTATAAATGCATGGCAGTTCTTTTAGTGCTTATCCATCTCTGGTTCCCTTGTTGCTAGGTACATGTGAAAATTATAATTCCTGCTTCCTGCCTGCTTACTACATATAAGATTAGCTTGGTTCAATAGGTTGTGGGTGACAGTGCCATGTGCCCTCTGCAGGCCAAAGAAAGTAATTGCATGTGTGAAATCAGCACTCTTCCTCTACCACAGTGACAAGGCCTCAAAAGGAGATGGTAAAACCTCAAGGTCAAAACAGCTTAGACATTGAGGGCAGTTGCCCTAGAAAGCTGACCATACTTATAACAGAGTTGGTAAGAATAAAGAATAAATTTTTATTTTGTTAAGCTCCTGAGAGTTGACTCAGTATAGCCTAGTAAAGGGTTTCTCAGCCACAGCACCACTAACATCAGATGGACTAGATACTTCTTTTGCTATGGGTGCTCTCCTGTGCACTCTAGGACATTAAGCAGCATTCCTGGTGTCTACCCACTATTTGCCAGTAGAACTCCTCAATATGACAACCAAAAAAACCTCGACATTGCCCTTCCCCTACTTTGAGAACCACTAGCCTACCTTAACCGGAAGAATACAGTATGTCTGTATGTATACGTATTACAAATGCAAGAGTATATTTAACTCAAGTGTCATATGACACAAATATATGCTTTATTATGTATTAAAATCAGATGTTTTGTAGACCCTTAAAAGATATGATTTTCCATTTCTAAAACTAGGAGAACTAATTCATTAATTTACAAATAATCTAATCAATACTGCAAGTCTCTCTACAGTAAGGTAAACAAACTTTTCCAAAAGAGTATAAAAATCCATACATACTATGCTGTTCATTTCGGAGGACTCATAGCTCCCAACTGGATGGACATTTCCGATGGGCTCCAAGCCCTCTTCATCCCACATGTATGTTCCATCAGAGCTATCGGATGGAGAGAGTTCAAACGAAGAACCAGCTCTGTAGTCTGTATCTAGTGAAATCAAGTTATTCCCAGAAGTATGTTTCATACATTCACTCCTGTCTTCAATTGATTTTTTAAAAAGAGAGGAAAAAAAGTTATTAACTCACAAAAATATAATTATTTCTCAGGTTGTAAAAATATTTTTATAATAATTTGATATAGCAAAAAAGTTAGCAAAAAAGGCATTAATAACTGTAGCATTTTCTAACTGCTAAAACATAGTCCCAATAAAAAAAAAATTTAAAAAATCAAGAGGTAAAATCTTAAAAATAACCTACTGAAATATTTCCCAATAGACAAAGAAAATTCATTGAGCCATCTTTTACTTCTGCTACATTTCTAGAAATATAAATAAAGCCTAATATTCTTTTAACATTTCCTAAGATACTTATGTTTAAGTACTAGCCAGGAAACTCCTTACTCCATGTATATCATTTAACCTCGAAGTTGCAGGAAAAAAGCTGTCCATCCTGGCAATTGCTCCTAATCAAAAGACCCTCAGAGAATCAAGGGTTTATGCTATGCACATCTCTAGGCATGGCCTAGTCCCCTGACCGGACCACATGCCTCTACCCAATCCCTTCAGTTTGTTCTTTTTTCAGGCTATATTGGCACATGGATAAATTTTCTCCAGCAGTTAGTGCCAGAATAACCAAGTGTAAGAGGAAATGTCTAACATGTGCTATCTCACTTTCTTCAATTAAAAAATAAAGTTCCTCTGAAAGTATTAGCTAGAAAGTTTGCTAAACAAGAAATCTAAGTCCTCCTTTAAAAAAACTAAAAATTTCATTAGATTAGACATAACCTATATTAGCTCATTTATCCTTTGGTATAGCTTTACTCTTAACAAAGAGCAATGATCTACTACTACCCTAAGGGAAGATAGTTTAAAATGGCGTGGCACTGGTTGTGGGAAGTGGGAAACAGTTTTTTAAGTAGGAATAAGCCCATGTATAATGGTCAAAGAACAAAAGTAAGATACCTTAGGAAAAGAATGGGTTTTTGTGTGTTTGTTTTTACTGCTGTTGCTTCACATAAAGTAAAAAAAAAAAAAAAAAAAAGGGACAAGGAGCAAAAATCATAAGGCAGATAACTTATCTTGGAATTAATCAGAAGATATCCTTAAATGTAAATTCAGTTATATTATCTAGGAAATAACAAAGTTAAGGATATTAATATTTACCAGAGACACTTATATCTATCCACTCATCAGTTTTAATGAAAGATTCTTCATTTTCCTTGGGGGAATCAAATATATCCTTTGGTGGTACATTTTCATGCTTTTCTTCTTTGAGTGAAATTTCCTCTGGAGTTATTCTAGTTCTGTTGGAGTCTTCTATATCTATAAAATCATCACTAAAGTCTTCACTTATATCATTCTTATCAGAAGATGACAAAGACGACAAGGAAATGTCATCCACATCATCACTCAGGTATCTAATTTTAGCATCACGCTTCATGGTCTGGCCATTTTCTGTTCTATAACTATCATTTTGAATTAGTTCTTGGTCCTTATCAGTAGCTCTTTCCTTAGCCAAAAGTGCAGCATCTTCTTCTACATATGTGACAGCAGGTGAATTTTTATTACTATCAACTGTGACAGTTCCAGAAAATGGAGATTGGCTAGATTTCAGAAGAGAAGGATGAACCAGCCTATAACCCAGAGCAGAAGTTACACCTGGGCTGCTTGGTAAAGCCAATTTCTTCCCGCCAGCAGCATAAGGTCTATTAAATCCATATCCTAAACGTTCATTCCCATTGAGTACTTCTGACTGCCGTGAATTTCTTGTTAGCATACTTGATCTCAGAGGCACTCTAATGGGAAGCTGCTGGTTCTGATAAGGCTTAATAAGATCTGCAGCTCTATTGAAGGAATGTGATCTAGTTATAGATGAAGGTGGAAGGAATGAATTCTGAATGGAATGTGAAAAACTCTGTGACCTTACCATTTTTTCACAAGTAAGAGACTTAATGTTGTCTAGGGATTGTGCTAAGCTTTCTCCAGAACTGCTTCTGGTGGCACAGGAGTTTGCTCTAGGCCTTTGTATGCTACCAGTCGATCGATTTCCATAAAATCCATTCAATTGTGATTTTGGAGCACTGGCTGAAGAATATGAAGTCCTTCCTAATAATGTACCTTTGGTGAATTTACCCAAATTAGGTGGTCCAGACAAAGACTTTTGTTTTAACTCCTCTGTAGATGATGCAAACATAGTGGACGGCTTTGCTAACTTTGATGTGAATAAAGAAACACTTTTCAAACCTCCTTTTATTCCATTTTTATCAAACATTCCTTGAGTACACCCATGTTTTTCAGGATCAATTACTTTATCATATGAACTTTCCGTATCATTAGACTCTTCAGCACTTTGTGCACTAAGCTGGTATTTAGTTGCCGTTCTCCAATTAAATGAATGGGATGATGGACAATCAGAGCCATTATTTCTGATGTAATTTTTGACGATGCTACTCTTGGAAGCTCCTAATAAATTAACAGGTGTCCCATTTGGCACTGGCTGCAGTGTACTTCTTACAGATTTTGTTACGTACTTCGGCAATTTGGAACCCAAAAATGTCTTGATTTGTGTTTTTTCTTCCATGAGCTAGAAGGTGCATTTGTTCTTAAAATTGGACAGAATCTGAGGAGACAAAAAAGTAAACATTCCTAAATAAGGATAAGTACATATATCATTACATAATTGGAATTTGTATTCTTATATAATCAAATGCAACAAAGCCCAAAAGCTACTCGTGACTTCTACAGGACTCTTAGTAAATACTGAATATACTACTTAAATGAGTAAGTTGGTGTTAAAAATAAATAAAAAAACATTTTTATAAACACGTTTATAAACTTGGGCTATGGATGATAGCAAACTCCAGAAATAATAAAATTAAACTACCAAAGACTGTATAAAAAGAAAAAACAAAAAACATTTCTATAGCACATCTTCCAATTTCCATTACATTATTTCTTCACTTTGGGTAATATTATCTCCTTTAAAAAAATATGAACATGTGATTTGGGTTTTTTAAAAAGCACATATATCTTATAAAAACTAAAATACATTTTTAAACTTTCATTATTAGAATCATGGGAAGGATATAAAGAATACAACAGCACACAAAATAAAATTCTGCTGGAATTAAGAGCTACAATACCAGATGTCATGTTAAGCAACGACCTCAAAAGAATTTCCATCCATTAATATAAAAAGACACTATAGTTAGTGTCAGGGTGAGAAATAAAATGAATTAAGAAAGTTGACTAGTCCATTAATCTCAACTTCTCAAGTTTATTTTAAATACAAAACAACAAACACACAAAAAAGGTTCAATGCACACAAGAGCATAAAACTAGATACATAAAAAGGAAAATAAGAAAACCCTCAATGAGTTCTTTGTAACAGAAAACAACCTACTAAAAACATATATTTAATAAAACAAAAGCTCAAAGAAGAAAAGACAAAACAGGTAAATTGAATAATCATGCATAGAGCTAAGAAATTAAGAACAATAAATTTGAAAAAAAAAAAAAGAACCAAAAACTGAAAATCAAACTTATGTCAATGACAAAAATCTTAAGATAATCTGAGTACTGAGAAGAAAAAAAGGCAGATAGTAAAGCAATTAGATAGAAGATTTAGGACAGAGATTGGACAGAAAGATTAGTATCCCTGAAGCCGGATAACTAAAAAAAAAATAGAACAGAAAAGCAGACGGACATAATAGAAAATATTCCTAAAATAAAGGAGAAAAAAACTCAACGGAAGAGAAGGAAAAATAAAACAAACCAGAGATGCAATTACATATCCAGGCTAAGCAGAAAAAAATGCCAAAAAAAAAAAAAAAGAAATAATTCTCTAGGAATACAGGCGCAAAAAAAAAAAAAAAAAAATCACTTTGTAAAGGAAAGTATAAAACTTTGGAATGAGTAAGAGAGATTACTGGAGATCCTTCCAGTGAAATGCTGCAGCCTTTCACTCCTACAGGAATTATCACTGGACTATTTCATAACTCTGTAAAGACAGTGATTAACACACAGAGAACTAATGGTAATGCAAATAATTCTTATCTACAGACATGCAAATAAATTCTGTCCAGTTCAGTTGACTTTCCCCCACCACTGTGGAAGAAGCCAGCTTTGCATCCACCTGCAAATTTACTTCAATATTTCTGATCTATAAATTTATAAATGGACCTGTTCTTTGCATTCTCCTTTTTACCAGCTGTAACATCTCTGACTACCTTGTTAATAATGAGATAAATAATATCTTTCACATAAGTTCATTTGATATCTAAATGGGAGTCATGATTTTATTCTCTTCTAAAATTTATCCTTTAACAGTTTTGGAGATCCCAAGATACTCAATGGATTCACCTAACAGAACTGAGTAATTTCTTTGCCAAAGTAGTACACCTCACAGACATGTTTATCTTCCAGAAGTGAATCAAGAACAATCGAATTTTGCTAACTCTGTCTTTCTATTTTAACTTCCTGTTTTATAATTTTGTTTTGTTTTTTAGTTTATTTATGGTCAATAACTTATTCCCCATTGGTGATAACAATGATTGAGAATTTGATTTTATGGACTTCCATTTAGCGATCTCTGTAAACAAACTAATGGTTTACACAGATCTAGTCTGTGCTGGGTGAGAGAAAAAGGAGAATCTAATTCATTAGCTACATGTTCATTTATCTCTTTTGTTTACCTATTCTGAGCTCAAATCAATTTAGAAATTCATGCCAACAGGAAGGAGAATAGCTCTTTTGTACCTAGACAGGTCAAGTTGTGTGTTTCCGTATTAACTTTTTAGCCATGGCTGAAACTGTAGAATTGGAAGCTCTGAGAAACTACATGGCTATGTGTCTATAATTCAGAAAGGCCTTTACCTCTCATTTTGAGTACATAATACTTTCCTTTCTCCACAGGGTACTAATAAATTGTATTATAAAGTCTCTTAAAACAACTCTGTTCTGATTGGCTTACAGGGATAATTGTGCACCTATATAAATTGAATATTACCAAAATTGCCAGAAAATAAGTAAACTGATCTTCTAAATATGTTAAATAAACTTTTTAAAATTATTCTTATAGAAACTAGGTCAGAAAGGTTTTAAAACCAAGTTCACTAATTAAGGCAAATGTCTGACAAACAAAACTAGTTTAATAAAATATGTTTGTCTTCTGATTTTTCATTTGTGTACATTTTTACGCCATTAGAGTAACTTTTCTGAAATGTATATAGGCTTACTGATCAAATAAGCCAGTATTACTCACATACAATGTTAAAGATTATGAAAATGTAAACCTGTGTTTAAATTAAATAATTATTCTGACAAACACTTTATTTCAACAATAACTATGTTTTATAGTAAGTTAGCTTACAGATAACTTCCAAAAACTTTAAAGGTAACTTTAAAACCTTGGATTAACATTAAATTGAATTAATTGATAATCATTGGCTCACTAGATCATTTCTAAGTTAAGAGAGAACACTAAAACATTGATAACAAAGCATAATTTCAAGTTTATCTGCTTTTGCTTCTTGGACACATACATAAACATGTTCATTTTTGCTAATTTGAGAAACTGTACACTAGATCCCATTTTATAAAAGTAACTAAGAATAGAGGAGAAAGAGATCACATAAAGATATATGTAAATACAACAAAATATTAATAGTGGGCACCATTAGAGAACTGAGAAGACAGAAGGAAGACTTTATTTTTAAGTCATTTTAAATACATAAATATCCTCATATTTTTCCATTTAAAAAGTTCTAACAAAAAAAATCCTGCATTTTAAAATGAAAATCATTTATTCAATACCAAAAGACTCTAACCAAAAAAAAATTTAAAATTTATTATATAAAACATATTTTAAAGACATAAACATAGAAAAAGTTTGGACAAAAAACAAAAAGGATTTTTTTATTCAATAGGTATTACTTCTTCATAAATTACCATTTCGATTTCTCCAGACCTCAACCTCTATTTAGCATGTTTCACTTACCAATGATGTCTTTAAAATTCACTACTTTCCATTTCATAATTTTAGTTCTTATACCCTCATCATCTCTTTCTGTATCACTACAAAGGCTTCCTCCATTATCAAAACACAAACTGTCAACAGTTATCCTCTTAAAAGCATAGGCTCTGATCATATAATTCTACTGATTAAAAACCATGTGTAGCCTAGGAACAGGAAAATAAAACCCAAAATCCCTTGTACAGAGATCAAGCTTCTCTATTTGATTCTGTACCCTATCTTTGCAGTACTATTCAAGCCAAAATGTAATGTTTGTCACTCCATCCATTCCACATTTTCAACAATTTACACTTTTATAAAGACTACCATGAAGGCCCTACCCTCAATGTCCACAATCCCAATACTACGAACCTTCCCAATTAAAATTAATACTGCATCCTTCTCTATTCTCTTCACACCAATAATATAGCTCAGTCTGTATTACATTGTGTGCATGTCTATTTGACCCATAACAAAGTAAACTGGTTGAGAGCATAAACTGAGTCCTATATACTTTAGGGCCTGCTTATAGGACCGCAAACTTGATAGATCCTTAACTTTTAAATAAATTCGTAATCTCTCATGCAAATTAATTTAATAAACAGTAAGCCAAGATTGAAAAATAACTTTGTTTTGTGGGCCTGTGATTAACTGGTAGTATAGCTGCCTTAAACAATATGTTGAAAAAGATTCTGAAGGCAAATGTAGACTCTATTACAAAGCACCATGATCAAACAGTAATATCTGCCATTAGCAGAAAAAAGGACGGTGACAATATCCATGCCAAATGACTACCATCCCCATTTTTGATAATGGTCTTTACCACAAAACACACTCCTGCACCTACAAATACTTTCAGGGTAACTATAAGGAAACTGGTAATGATATTAGATATTAGGGGCATTTTGCAAATAACACACATTAAAGATTCTGTCCTCTGGTGAGTCAGTCTATGAGTCAGAAAGGCTTTAACATTTCCCTGACTGTCATAAGGAGACCAAGGACAGAACATTCTACTCTTTCCCTTTATTTTACTGTGTAAAATAAAGGAAATGTATATTATTCCCACGAGCATCTTAAGTATTAATAACTTAAGTATTAATAATAAAAAGAGCACACAAGAAAGACACACTGTTACTACAAAGTGTCTGCAGTGCTACCACTTGGAAAAAAATAAAAGATTAGAGCCTGAATGCAGTTTCCTATGAAAAATATTTACTTTCTAAATGTATAAATAATTGCAACATAAATGGTATCACTCATCTTGGACGATGGTCTTAAGTCTGAACTAATCTGAGGGCTCAACTGTAAAGTTTCCATATCTGCTTATATTATGACTATTGTACTTCATTTGTTGATGAATTACCTTCTGTCTTTAAATATTCATGAAATTTTCTCCTACATTTGCTTATAACTTTGAAATGAAATAAAACAGACGTTGTGAGTCTGCCTCATTTGATGCACTTTACCTGATACGTCAACTGATAATTGGGTAAAGATGATGTGGTATTTATATACAATGGAATACTACTCAGTCCTAAGAAAGATGAAATATTGCCTTTTATGAATACATAAATGGATCTTGAGGTACTATGCTGAGTGGAATTAGTCAGACAGAAAAGGACAAAACTGTATAATTTCATTCATATGTGGAATATAAAATGAAAAAGTACCAAACGAAATAACAAAACAAAACAAAAATAAACTCACAGATTTGGATAACAAAACGGTGGTTACCAGAGGGAAAAGGGGATTAGATAGGGCAGGCAAATTGGGTAATGGGATCAAATATATGGTAACAGAAGGAAACTAGACTTTTGGTGGTAAGCACTCAAGAGTACGGAGATACCAAATTATAAAGTTTTCTATCTTAAATTGATATAACATTAACCAATGTTATCTCAATATATTTAATTATAAATAAATACTCTTTTGCTAAACAAATAATGGATTCATAATAATTTGATAAAGTACATGCTAGCTACAAAATCTAATGATATAATCTTCTCTGAAACACTTCAATATTACCTGCGAGCTTCAATGCTAAACTAAGAATACTACCTATTACAGGGCTTAGAAATGTCTGTTATTTTCAGAGCTAGCTTCTGTAAGAATAATTTTAAAAAATATATCACATTTACAGTACTAGTAAATTTGAAAGAATTTGAAAGAATTTCAAAACTAATAAATTCCTTTTTAAAAATAATAAATCAAAGGGTTTTTTAATTTAAAAACAAAAATCAACAGAGCTGGATAAGAAGGCAAAAGGCGCAAACATTACTGAGCATTTATGCAATAGGTACTATGCTTACCGCTCTATCCTTGTTGTTTAATTTTCAAAACAATATAAGGTGATAGATTTTGTTCCATGTTAAGTAGACAAACCAAGATTCAGAGACTAAAATACTTGTCTAAATTCACAATTTCCTAAAAGACTGAAGAGGATTCAAGTTCAAGTCTACCTGATTCTAGGGTCCATGCAGATTGCCTTCCTGACAAAGGAATGAAATATTATGAGAAGCTTACTGATATCTAGGATCAAAAGTAAAGGAAGGGTCTGGATAGCCAAGGTTAGAGAGGCATAAAGACTATACAAAGAACCTAGGTATTAATTAAAGAAATTTTGCAGAGAAACCGAACAAGCTTTCACTTGTTCAAACTCCTTTCATATCCATAACTTTATTTGAGGAACCACCTACTCACATTCCTTTTTTAGCTTTCAAATCGCTTTTTCAGAAAGTATGAATTGCCTATTTTTAGGGATTTACATATGCATAAATTCACTACTGACTCCAAGATCAATTAACTGAACAATGCTGATGACTACATGCCCATAACCAGTCACTTCTTAAAACCTGCTCTCACATTCAAATTACTATTATCTTAATTTAAAAAAACAAAAAACAAAAAAAAAACACCTTGTGTCACTCAACCATTTCCCCCATATCCCTTTCTGCCCTGTTTTTCCTGGCTTTCATCTGTGGCACAAGCTGATTCGAAGGTTTGATTATATCAAATAAATAAGCAAAAATGACACCTGCAGCTGAAAGAACAGGTTTAAAACAGGATGACTTCATTACAGATTCTTCATGGTTTGAAAGAGAGCACATCCATCTCAACAAAGCCCCATTATTTTATCAAGGTGACCTTTTTGTCCTCCAGCAACAGCTTTTTGTTCAGACACATGTGGATCAAAGCAACTTGTCAAAGTTAGGCTCTAAGTCTATGTGTGGCTTAGGAACATTAAATAATATTATTAAATGTAGATTCCAGGCGTATTCCTGAAACTTAAAAGACAAAGAGAATACTAGCAGATAAAGAGAAGCACCCCTGGCCAAACCACAAAAACTCTCCCTCCAAATTTTATCATTTAGCTCAGGTAAAACTCAAATAATTGTGTGGGGCATGCAAATGACATTAAGGTGCCGAGGGCTATGTAAAGATGGTAAGTGCTAAATTGCTTGAATAATGACCAATCCTAACACCTGAGTAGTAACTCTGCCTTTTAAAATAGTACACAGGCATAACAATTAAGCGTAAACATTTTACACACAGTAGGTGCTTGAAAAATCACAGCATGCAATTATTTAGCATTTTGGTCTATTTAGGGCCTGCTAGAGCAAAGATCCTAAATTAAATAGGCAATGAGGACTGGGTTTGGGGGATCAAGCGTCAGAGTAAGCAGTCACTAGGTAACATTAATATGGTTGAAAATTACTAGGCTATAAATTCACTGATATCATAGGCTGGGTTTGATACATCAGTATACATTACACAACCCCAAGCTTGTTCAATATATGACAGTCAATAAATACCCCAAAATGAAACATTTCTGTCAAAATGTATATGTACTGAAAATATAGTATCATACAAAAATAAATTTTAATAGTAATTCTGACATAAAACAACAAACATAGCAATAATAATTTTTTTAAAAAAGTTAACCACTGATTACATGCAACGACATAGATGAATCTAATAAGATCCTTTAAATAAAAGAATCCAGATACTTAAAGTGTACATAGGAAGGTAAGACTTCCACTTCCACTTAGGATGTAAACAGCTGCAATGAATTTTGCTACTACCTAACAACCTGAAAGAGCCAGATAATCTTCAAAATCCTAACTTTTCTTGAGCCCATCAGAGAGCGAGCTGACATCATAAGGCAACCGAGTAAGCCAAATTCCAAAGGGAGCCAAGATCCTCCAAGGAGAGACAAAGATATTTTAACAGTTTCACTTAGGGAAAAGTACAAGAGAAAGAGTGACCACCATAAAGAGTAATAAGCTACATTTTTACGGATGCTTAAAAGCCAAGTGTGGAGTAACATGTTAGTGTGGAATAGCAAGCTCTTCTCTGTGGGTCTCAACCTAGTGCTCCCCATCAAGCTCACAAGCATGCAGAAGGTGATTGGAGGCTATGCTGGGGACCAGGACAAACCCCTGCTCATTTCCCTGCATCCTCCTATCCTATAAAGCAAAGCCTTAAACTGCTGGGGAAGGGGCAGCAAACCCTCCTACCTTTACTGTATTTCAAGGTATCAAATAATTGATGATGAAAGGCTTCTCCACAGAAGAATCATAACTAATAAATGCAGGAAAATGATGGAATTGCAAAATAAGAAAATCAGATATATATGCTATTGTTTACCAAGCAACCCCTAACAAACTAATAAATCCAGATCAATCCATTAGGTGAAAAAGACACCTGAACCTGAATCAATATTAACATCCCATTAAGGGATAAGAGTAAATAAATACACAGTACCATGTATGAAATAGTCTTGTCAAAATAAGCTGAATCTGAATCTATTGATGTAGCAGTTTACAAGCAAGATAAAGAACAGAAAAACATGTTAAACAACATAAGGACATAACCAAATCAAAAATTGAAAATTCTACAAAAAGGATTCCATTTCTTTCCTCAACAAAAAAACGGGGAGGAAATGTTACAAGTTTAAGAGACAAATTAACCGAATGCAATGTGTGGACCGTTTATGGATCTTAATTTAATCAAACCCTCAGTAACAAAAAATTGTTTTTGCGACAATTCAGGGAAATTGAACATGGAATGGAAACTAAATCATATTAATAAGGACTTCACGGTTTTTCTTGGGAGTGATAAGAGTATAAGGATCATACTTAAAAAAAAAAAAAAGTATTTTAAGTTACACTCCAAATGTCACAGTCTTAAAACATGAAATTATATGCTGGAATTTGCTTTGAGATACTCTATTAAAATATCTATTCTCCCTCAAAAAAGGTGTTTAGATTAAAAAAAATATTGATAACTGTTACAGGCTGAGTGATAACACACTGGGCGGTTTGCCATACTGTTTTCTCTTCTCATTATGTTTGAAAGAGTCTTTTAAAAAAGTAAACCCTAAATAAGGATGCTTCCATAAGAGAAAGAGATATATAATAAACTGCCACACATTCTACATTATCCTGCTCCACTTAGCATTCATTCTCATATATTCCTTCACCCCCTCCACCTCCCCCCACATCCCACTCCTGCAAAGCCTGGATCTCTACATTTAACCCCTCCTACAAAAGATAAAGGACTCTTAAATTAGCATTACCATAAACCAAAAACTGCTCTGATCAAGGCTGGGGAAGTTCCAGCCAGAGGAAAACTATCTTGGAGAGTGGTAAAGAGTAACGGGTTAAGAGGGTTGTGGAGTTGCCCAGATTAGAAACAGGCTCACCACTTCCTAGGAGTGTGGCCTAGGACAAATTACATGGTCTCTGTAAATCCATTTTTTTATATATAAATTATGTATAAATAATAGTACCTAATCATGGCTTTTATCTTAAGCTGCACTATTTTCAGGTTAACAGACTAATGCAATAAAGCCAATTTGGCCCTGTTGTTTTGACATTTGCCAAGAGAGATTTTGTGATAACACTATCAGCAAGTAGTTGGCATCACTGACCTGAGTGCCACCCTGATACAAAGCTCAGAGATGATGCAAAAGAACATTACTTTGTCATTTACACAAGTGAGATAGTAAATATTTTTTTTAAGTACAACGAAATGTTTCCTGCATAATAGCTAGGTCACAATACAATGTATCCAACCAAGCCACCATGTGATACATCCATTGTCAGTTTCATACCAGCATGGCACAAAGCCTGTCTTATAACATCCCCAAGTCCCTTGTATGTAAGTTTTAAAAGCACAGTATTTAATACAAGACACTATATTAAATTACAAAGCTCATATTTTAATATTAATCATAAATATTACTTAACAATAAATGTTTAATAATAAACCAACCAGATGAAATCAGGGAACAAATTGTTCTGATAACCAAATAGTAAGTAATATTTAGAATTCAATAATACACATGGTGCTAGACCTACAGTGACACTTAATGTTAGCTTTTTTTGATGATTCAGAAAACACCTCAAATTCACAGGATCTTTCTCAGAGTTGTTATAATGACTGAGTTATTTCACTGAAAAATGGATTAGAGATTTCTAGCTAAAAGAATAGCTGGATTGCAGTCTTCCGATCTCACAAAATTTCTGTACATTCACCTTGTTCTAGATCCTTCAGAGCTAGGTGCCCTGTCAATGTCTCAATCACATAAAATATTAGTACAGTAATGCCTAAATTAACTAATCCTGTGGAAATAAAGCTCCTCTACTCACTTTAAACTCATAAGCTTTTGTAAATGTGAACAAAACAGACTGAACATACCAGGGAAGGTATGAAACTTTTTCCTCAATAAATCTCAGGTGATACATGCCTGTCAGCATGAGCATGTTACTTTACCAAGAGTGTGACATTCCTATCTGAAGACAGTTTTTTGTTGAATAAGCCAACAACTTGAAATGATGTTCAAGCAAAGCTACAAAAAAGGATTAGGTTAACCTTAGGTCACCATTTGATTTTCAAGAGCAATTCTGACTTTACAAAATTTTCAACCTATGTGCTAACTGAACATTATCTCACACAAGAGGTCCCATTTTGCAGTTATACATGTCCTCTGAATCACTGGAAGCAGGGGAAACATAGGTAAGCTATTTAAGAGACAAGTGTGTTCTCCATGAAGTCTAGAAGGCTAAACTCTATCTAGCAAGAAAAGGAAAAAAAATCTGGGTTGAAATTAAAGGAAAAGAAGCCATAGCTAAAAACATGCATTAAGTCATAATCTCTTCTCCAACAAAGCTATTACTGTATGCTTTCCATAACACTACAGTGTTATCCATAATACCATTTATTTGTTGCCTAAGTATTTACTGAACATTCATTATGTGCCAGCCACTGTAAAAGGTACTGGGGATGTAGCTGTGACTAAAACAGATATGAACCTGTATTCACAGAGCTAAAAGTCCAGCAAAGACCAGACAATAAAATATGCTAAAAATAAAAATAGTTATCAAAAGGTGGTATCAGGGCATACCCTGAGAACCAAGTTCGACCGGGAAGGAGTAGGAGGGGTCAGGGAACTTTCAAGGTTTCTATGGACAATGGACTATTCTACTACTTACATCATGGTTGATTTGTTGAAGAGTTTGGGGACTCACAGATCCCACAACAGATCATGCTGTCCTACCAACATGTGTTTGTACATAGAGTTTTTTCTGCCTGAAATGCACGACTCTTAATTCTTCACACATTCTTTACAGCATCACACAACCTTTGTAGAACCCAAGTGATCAGGCTAGATTGTGTCCTCCTATTTCTCTTTAACAAGCCAAGAAGTGTTCCTCAGACCACTCCAGGTTTATGTTCCCATCACTGGAGGCCAAGTTCTTTGAGAACACAGACTATGACTCACTCATTTGTTTCCTCACTCCAACCCTAGGACACAGCCTAGCACATAACTGGTGTTTTATGAATAAAGGCTGAAAGCAAGAATGAATAGCATTTGCCTTAACAGTGTCTTGCTAAGAACTCTGAGTTTTACCTCAAATCCACAATATCAACACATAAAAAGCCTAACACAGCTTGACACTAAAAGGAAGTATATTTCCACCACTATCTGAGGTCCTATAGAACTGGCTAATAAGCTTCTATTTATAAGCTCCTGTTTTCCTAGGTTAAAACAGGCATCAAATTCATATTGAGTTTTTTTCCTACCCTTCCACAACCACACTGTGTTATTAAACCCAATTAACAAACCAATTTCTTCCCTGATGGCTTCCTTCTTGCTTAATAATTTATTCAAACTTGGAATCTCAACCCCTGCCCATATCCATGACACCTAACTTCTTAGTTTTCTTTTTTTTTAGAAGAAGCCTAATACTTTTGGCATAAAACATTTTTTTTAAAAAAAACTAAATTAAAAAAGAAATGGGACATAACAGTCTGTCTGTGTTCTTGAAATGCTGACTCTTCGTCTGATTTAATTACAAAATATTTTAGATAATTACTCCACAGGTTTTAATAGCACCTAGGACACCCATACTTTAACCTTTTTAAAAAGTAAAAATCCTCTAACTAGTTAACATATAATCAATCTGCAGAATACTGACACTCAGAATCTTCTTGATTTGGTAAACATCAAAGAAATTAAAGTTAGCTGCAATGTTTCCATCTATAAATTGACCATTACTTAAGATGTGAACCCTGGAATATAAGAATAATCTTATTGTGTTTGGGGCAACACAATTCAACTTCCTTCTCTGCAGGGAAGCCCTGCTTAATCTACTGTATATCTGCACCTCAGATTAATTACTACAACACTTTTACATTCAGCATCTATGACAAGATCCTGAAAAATAAACAAGATAAGATATAATACCTGCTAGGAGAAGCTCATGATCTGGGAAAGGAAGCAATGTTCTCATTACAGTAATGACTTATGATTTATTCATTCAGTCATCAAATGTTTATTGAAAGCCTATTATGAACCAGACTCTGTGCTACAGACTATGGATACAATAAGACACCCCAATACAGAGAAAAAACATATAGACAATAAAAGGCCAATGAATTGCTTTAATTGCTACAAGGGAGAGTATGAGGTAGTACATGGGGTCACAAAAAAGAAAATGCTTAATTGGAGAAGGGGATATCATAAATGACTTCATAAAGGAGGCAATGCTTGAGCTGGCTCTCAAATGACAGATAGTAAATAACAATAAAAACACTGAATGTGAAAAGCAATACATCCTGAGCATAAGCATAAGCAAAGAACCAGCAGGGCAAATTCAAGAAACTGTCATAAATTAAACAAGGGTAGAGAACAGGGTTCAAAGAAATGGAGCAGGAAAAAGAACACTGGAGAAAACAGAGCCTGTGGGAGGCCTTATGTGCCATACAAAGAAATTTGGAGTTTACTATGAACAGTAAGGAAATCAAAGGGTTTTAACATCAATGATCTGACCTCAATTTTAAAAAGTCACTCTGATTTCAATATGGAGGATGGACAAGAGAAAGAGAGATAGGTTAAGGAGGTTATGAGAAAGATAGCAAAGATTATAGCAAAAAGGCTAGAGAAAAGTTACAAATACAAACGATATCAGCAATATTTAATCTTAAGAATGTTATAATAGGCAAAAAATTTAATGAATAAATGGATGAATGAATGACTGATTAGGTGTAGGAGATTAAAGAGAAGAAGGGTTTGGGATTCCAGGCTTGTCTGGCTGAAAAAAGGGGTGGTATCTTCAATTGAGGGCAAACATTATATATGAAGGAAAAGGTCAGGAACTTATCATGTCAAGGTGACTTTAAAGTACCTACAGGGGATGCAGGTTGGAGTATTTACTAGCCACATAAAGGAGTCTGAAACACAAGGACAAAGTCTAAATGGGAGAAGATGATTTAGGAATTGTCAGCACAGAAATAAAAGTCAAATGTTCCACCAGAAACAGATGAGGTAACCTGGGAAAGATGTAGAACAAGGGAAGAAAAAGTTGAAGGACACTACCAAGGGGATCAAAAACACATGGGAAGGAATGGGAAGGAATGGGAAGAGAGGGGAGGGGAAGGGAGGGAGGGGAGGGGAGGGGAGGGGAGGGGAGGGAAGACAGCTGAGAATGTATAATCCAACAGGAAAGAAAAGAAATGCAAGAAAATTTGAAAATGATAACAGGCAGCAGTATCAGATTCCACATGAAAAATTAAAAACTGAAAAGAATGGTTGGACTTAGTAGTTTGCAAATTTGATCATCTGTGCAGAGTAGTTTCAGGAGACAATATATGCCACAGAAAACTGACTATAGGGAGCTCAAGGGTAAAAAAAAAAAAAAAAAAAAGATAAAGAAATGGAATCAACCCATTCTTTCAAAGACAAAAAAGAAAAAGATAGTAACTTAAGAGGACATAAAGGCAATAGTTTTGTTTTATTTTTCCTAATTTTGTACCCTCTTTTCTGTTTCTAAGACGTGGAGGGAAAAGCTAAAAAAAAAAAAAAAAAGTTAAAAATAAAGGAAATGTTGGGAACGATACCTGGAGCAAGATCAGACAGGATATAAGATCAAGGTAAGCTTCCAGTCCCATTATGATACCTGGAATGGGAGACTGGAAAACAAAGCAGAGGTTCTGATTTACAGCCAAGTTGAGAAAAAGGTAACAGCGTGACAGGAACATCACTCAGGGCTCTGGGAACACTGAACACTGAAGCTACAGTAGACACATTAATTGCAGGCCACAACCACCCACCTCATTCAGGAGTGGTTGAACCTGCAGCGTGCGGGAATTGTGCTTGCAGCTAAATGAGGCTGGAGAAGACAAAGACTAGGTCTTACTAAAAGTTATGAGCAAATTCGACCAGCAAAAGCATGGGGAACTTGGACAACACAAATAATTTCAAAATGATGTAATCAGTAGCTTAATTAAAAGATGAAATTTAAAAATTATCAGCATCTAGCACGGAGTCTATTTATACAAATGAATAATGTTCCGGGGCTGGCTCAGGCTGATATCCCAAGAGACAGGAACACCTGTGGAAGGTAGGCTCTGCAGTGCCTCCATGACCTAGACAAGAAACTCTCCTTTTTATGGGACCAGGAGGATAGAAAGATCTGATTGTCCCTGCTGAAGACAAAAAGCAGACAATATAACTATGAGGGACCTTAATGATAACAGCTAATTTTATCAACAGTATGCATAGCACTACACTACATAGTTTATAAGAATGATCATATCTCAACCTCACTACAATACAGGACAGGTACATTTATTCCCATTTCAGAGATGAAGAAACTGAGGTTTGCAGAGGTTAAGTAACTTGTCCAAGTTCATATAGATAATAAAGAACCAAGACTATTGAACCCGAGTCAGTGGCACTGCATATGGTAAATAGTGGTGGTAGCAGCAGCACCAGCAGCAGCAATAGCAGCTAACACTTATAGCTCTTACCATGTATTAGGCACTATTGGAGGGTTTCATGTATATTAATCTATTTATGCTTCCCAACTTTATGAAGTAAATAAACCTTTATTTTACCAACATGGAAACTAAATGTAAAAGAGTTAAGTAGTTTTTCCAACGTCACACAGCTAGTAAATGGTGGGGGCCAGGACTGAAATTTAACTATTACCCTCTATAGCCTCTCTCCAATTCATTTTCTTAAGCTAATATTAACTTATTATTTTAGAACAAGCAAGTTTTTGTTGTAAATGAAAAGACTAAAATAGAATAGACTATCCCATTCTTTATCCAGTACCTTCTCTAGTGCTGGACCAGGTAGCTGAGATCCTAGGGGTGGCAAACTGCAGGAAAAGATTATGTAATGGATGTGTTTAGTTTTGTAATGGGTGGGGAAGGAAACAATCAAATTTAACAATAAAACTATTCAAGAACTATTTGTGGAGCACAAATCAAAATCTGTATCTTCTCAAAGTTTGTATAGAACAGGAAGAGAAATGTTTAAGAATTATTCTAAGTAACTGTAAAATCAATTTCAATTAAAAAAAAAGCAAATAATAATCTAGTGTTAGAAGAAATCAATACTTTGGAGAAACTTTTAGAAGAATATAAAGAAAATGTGTGGGCTGAGAAAAGAAAACTGAAGAAGATGCTCATTTCAACTCTAATAAGAGAAAAAATGTAGTCACCAAACACAAGTATGCAAAATTAGAAGGAAAAAAAGTTACCAGGGCCTCTTTAAGAATTAAAAATAACTATAAAAATGCCAATTTTCCAAAACAGAAACAGACTCATAGATACAGAGAAGAAACTGATGGATGAAGGCAGTGGGAGAAAAGGTAAAGGAAAATAATAGGTACCAACTTCCAGTTACCAAATGAATAAGCAATGTGGATGTAATATATATCACAGGGAATATAGTCAATAATATCGTAATAACTGTGTGATAACAGATGGTTACTATACATATTGTGGTGATTACACTGTAAGGTATATAAATGTAGAATCACTATGTTATACACTTAAACTAATGTGATATCATATGACAACTACTACAATTTTAAAAAACTACAGTTTTTGTCAAGAATATCACAGTAAGAAAAAAAATCATTTTTTAACAATAATTACATGAACAGGAATTGTATCTTAAAATAACTCCTTATGCAAACATAGCTAAAGCCAAGAGAATGGAACACATGGCGTGCAAATCAGACGACGACTACAAACAAAAAAGAATTAAAGTTTCTTGTGCATTAAGTCAATACTTCTTACCGCCTAAAGAAATCAGAGGTGCTAAGAAATCCACTGAGGAAAATGAAAAGCAACATCCTAAAGAGGAAGATGACATAAGAACACTAGAAGTAGAACTGGCTGATTCAGGTGACGCAGAGAGTAGTTTTGAACAGTAGTTTGAGGAAGAAATCTTAAAAGGACAGATACTGAATTGGAATACAGTCAGTTTCATCATTAAAAGGAAGTTAAGAAACATAAGGAAAAAAGTAGCTATAAAGAAAGTGTGAACTGGAATACTTTTAGTGAGACAAAAGAACAGATGAAGGAAGACTGATATTTTTGTAAAGAGGAAGGAGGTGAAGTTCAGAAAAATCTAAAACTTACCAAAGAACAAACAAAAGGCAAAGAAACGTTGAAAGAGTATACGAATACATGTATGCAATAATTGTTTAAATGAGAAAAACACAAGTGGAAACTCTGATTAATATAACTGAGAAATCAAAATCAAAACTGTCTGAAGGTAAAAAGAATAATCTTATTTGGGGTGAATTACAAAATACTGGAATGGACCACCACAAGGGAAAATGCCAGAAAAGAGGACAGATGATCTGAGTTACTTCAAAATGCTTTATCTAAATTCTATAATCAAGCCGTCAATGAAAGATTAAAATAGATTAAAGACTGTAAAATGGTGACAAACTCAGTCTCTTCATACGGAGTGACTCCATTTGTGTGGGGTAATGGTCTTATTCGTCAGATCGAAGAAACAAAGCTTGCTGCATTCAGTGGAGTTAGAGTAAAAATCTTTACTATAATGTTTTTTAAAACTTAAAACAATACTCTAAAATGTAATTGTATTATGTAAACATTTTTGCTTTTGTAAGTGTCTCATATAAGGAAAACCAATATAGAACTTATAATGCTTACATTTTGTCTGTAACCTAAGATGGTTACAGCAGTTTTTATAATGTTCAGCTGGAGTTTTAAAATTAATTTTGCAGCATTTCACAGAATCACTTTATATTTGGAAATATAATATTTAGGATATACCTAGCACCTAGCTAGTAATGTCCTAAAACAGTCTTTTCCTACTTAATAATGAGTCAATATCTTTTCTACACATACAACAATAAGAATAGAACAGAATAGAAAATAGCAGATAGCATCATGCTTAGTGGAGGGTGTTTCCATAACACTTCACTTTCAGTAATGTATGTGTGTGTAGCATGTAAAATGTCCTGAACATTATAAAATTAAAATACCCAAGGATAAAACATTTTTTATGTAATGCCTAAGAAGTTCTTTCTGCATTCCTTAAAATGTAAAAACCAACTTTTGCATATACAGACACCTTCTTGCACACTAGTTGCCACTCATCCAGAGAACTGTTCCCCTCATTCTTCCTGCTTCCCCAGTGCTTCTGCCATAACCAGCTGACCTGAGTAGATACTGATTACCTGTTGGCAAGTACAAAGAACTGTTCTATTTTGGGGTCATGTTCACACACCTCCTCTCCCTCACCACACCTTCATGATTTAGCCTCTTTAGACTTAAAAGGAGACAAGTCACCATTTTGTCTGTCTTCATTCTCATGAGCAATCCTGTCCAATACAATCTCTTATTCTAGCGCTGTCCGCAGAGCTTTCTGCAATAATGGAAATATTCTATACTTGCCTTGTCCAATACAGTGGCCGCTAGCCACATGTAGGTACTGAGCACTTAGAATTTGGCTAGGATGACTAAGGAACTCAATTTTTATTTTTATTTAAATTTAACTCATTTAAATTTAAATAGTTACATGTGGCTAGGGGCTATCATAAGGGACAGTACTGTTGTACACACAAACAAAAAAAAACAAAGTATTTAATCTCTTCCTGTCTTTTCAAATCTTGCCCAGTTAGAGGGGGAAAAAGGCCTCTTTCTTCATTCCATTTATGAATCAAAAAAACATGCCTGAGGAAAACAGATACACCTTGAAAAATAGATAAACATAAAATTAGCTTCTTATAAAATTATTTAAATAAAATTAGACATAAAAATAAAAGTGTACCTTTATGTCCTTGCAAATGCCACTCTGTCATATAATGTATTTTAGTGAACTAGAATTTTAGAATTGGGATATTATAGACCATAAACAAAATTGAGGTCAAAGAAGTTAAGGGAATCGCCATTCACAGTTTTTTGATCACAAAGCCAGCTTTTCTGACACAGATATGCCCAGAAATCTTTTTAGAATTCATTTAATAACCATTTCCAGCAAATTACTAGATAAAAAGAACAAGACAAAAACTCTACTCTCAAGCCACTCATTCTCTCTAAATATCCACTTGTCTCTTTAACACTCATCTGACAAAATGTGATTTTCTTCACATATCAATTAAGAGAATAATTTCAATCAATTTTATTTACTGGATTTAATTACTAACATCCGATGGTGTTATTTTCTATTATTTTTGGTTGACAAGTATAAAATAATACATTTATGAGAAAAAAGCTTTCCAAGTACTAAATAAATATCTTTAAGTTTGGACATTACTACAATTCAATTCTAAAAATTTTTCTGTAAAAACTAAGAATGAATTTATTTTTAAGCTTGTTTTTTAGATATGCTAGTGATATTAAGCAGCTATTTCTCTGAAATAACTTTCTAAACTTTAGTTATAATTACCACTTATTAGCTTTAATTGAAAATAATCTTAAAATATTAACCTATTTCAGGACAGTAGGAATGGTAGTATTGGTATAGAATATTCAAATACTATACTAGCAGTCTGAGGTTTTGGTACCTCCAGGAAATAATTTAGATAACAAAGAATGCCCTGAACAATCCCTAGGTCATTCAGTTTATCTCAGGTCTCTAAGACAATCGGATATATCACTGAGGAAAAACTGAAATGTTTTTAAATCTCAAGGGAACGAATTTTATGCCTTAGTTTCACTTTAGCAATTTTAGTTGGTAAGTTCAAATGAGTTAACAGTGTGGTAAGGCCACAAAAACAAGCTATCTTAAACGACACTAAAAAAAATGCAGTATCTAAATGAGGGGAGTTAATGCAGACTACTGTAGTTTCTCACTTACGTCTAGTCGTTCTAAGCATTACATTTTATCCTTTCTTTAATTAAACTATGAAATAATCTTTATTTAAAAACTTCTTGTAATTCCACCACATTATTACAACTGCTCTCATTACTTCGGGTACCCTTCTAAATCACTGCTAAATACCTAGTCTGCTATAATAACTATCTGGATACAATTTAATATTATACATTTTAAAATATTATTTTATAAATATTTCCCACATTTTTATCATTATATTTATTTTAATGACTACTATGTATTACATTGAACTAATATGCTATAAATCATTTAACTATGAAATACTGGACCAAAGTTTATGAACATCTTTATCCTTCACTACGCCACTTTTAAAGTTACCCTGACAAAATGCATATATACAATGTGTGAAGAACCATGTCATATGATGAAAAGTAACGCATTTAAAAAATCCAGAGAATATATAATTGTTGCTGTCAAATAGTTTAAGGTGTTAATGAGGGGCACAACTAGGTTCAATGGACGGAGAAAAACAGAAAGGCAGTTTTCAGCCCCAAGTAAGAAAAACTTTTCAAAATATAAGAATTAGACTAAACAACGAAATGGGATTACACATAAAACACTAAGCTGTCCATTTCTGAAAGCATTCAAAAACAAGCTGGATAATCACTTGCTAGAGATACCGCAGATTCTACATTGGGTAAGCACTGGGGCTAGACAATCTCTTAGGTTTCCTTTCATTCATGTATTCAAATATTTAATTACCTGCTAAGATCCTAGCAATGTGCTAGATGCTATGTATACAAAGGTTGACAGAACAGACATGGCCCCTATGGTTTTTGCAATTATAGTCTAGTGTAGGAGACATAAATAAATTAATAAAAAAACATAATTATAAAACATAAGTCCTATGAAGGAAAAAAAATGAAATGTTATAGGAGAAAATAGCAGACTGGGCATCAAGAAGGCACCTTAAAGGGAGATATTTAAGTTGTGATCTAAAAGAAGAGGAGCTGGCTATGCAATGAGGACTCTGGAGCAATGAAAAGCCATTGAATATTATAAGCAGGAGGTGGCATGATCTGATTTTCATTCCTAAAAGATCATTCTCACTATTATGATGGAAAATGAACTAGAGGAGAGAAAACATGGAGGCAGGGAAATCAGTTAAGAAGCTAGATTGGAAGGAATCCTACCTAAGATTAGATATGATGATGGACTAATAAGCAGGCTGAAGTAGATGGATAGAAAGCAATAGAAGAATTCAAGATGCATGGGGGAAGATAGGAGCTACAGCTCTTAGTGATGGGTTAAATGCAAGAAATGAGGGAAAAGGTAAAGACAGAAATCAAGAATGACTTCCAGGTTTTGGGCCTGAAAAACTTATCAAATGGTGCTACCATTTTCTTAGATGGAAAGACCAGGGGAGACACAGATGCGAAGTAAAAGAGAATCCAACTTTAAGTCTCCATGATTTTTTTTGGACCATTAATACAAAATTTCTACCAAAATATCTCATGATTGACTCTGCTCTTTAAAAGGCAGTCTGTGGAAGGGGTAAAGGAAACTTGGTCAATTGAAAAAAAAAAACTGAATACAAATGGTAAATTATTGTATCAATGTTAAATTCAGTCAAATCCATACTGTACAGTGGTTACATTAAAAAAAATCCATATTCTTAGGAAACACATATGGAAGTATACATTTAGGGGTAAAGTGTCATGATGCATGCAACTTATTCTCAAATGCTTGGCATGTGTGCGTGTGTAAAGCAGGGAGGGAGGGAGAGAGAGAGGGAAGGAAAGAGAGAGACACCGAGACCATGGATATATATATAGACACCGAGACCATGGATATATATATAAGCCTATACATATACATATGCAAGAAAGAGAGCGAATGGCATAAAATATTAGCAACACATGAATCTGAATAAAGCTAATCAGATATTGTTTGCACTACTCTTATTCTTATAACTTTTCTGACTATGGAATTATTTTTAAATTTAAAAAATATATATATAATTAAAAAGTCCGTCTTGGACTTCTCTTATTTATGCTATCTTGAATTCTTTTCAACCCATCTCATATGTATTTCCCCACAACTAGCCATCTTGTCTTTACTGTTACCCAGAGCAGTGTCCCCACTAGGGAGACAAGAAGCATACACAATTGCTCTATACAGATGGCATGACAAGAGATGGTTATAACAACAGACTTCTTGCAATTTGCAGTCTCACATGAATGTACAATGTCTGTATCTCTGTTCCCTTGAATGTACTATGTCCTATGTCCTGATCTATATCAGGCTGCTAGATGACAGCTCTTTGATTTTATATTTTCACTTTTCATATAATATATAACAATAAATCTCACTGTAGAATTAACAAGCTTGTGTGGCATCTGCCTCAGTTAAGTACTCCTCCTATGTGCTGCCTTACCTGGGAGCTCCTCAAGAAGAAGAGACCGCAACATATTTGATTTTTAAATTTCTAAAGACTACCATAATATGTAGAAAAGATAATCAATAAACACTATTGAGTGAAGAAAAGTTACTGAAAAAAATCTAAATATGTTATAACTGAAGTTCTACTAAAAGGTTTAGCAGTACATGAGTCTTACTCTAATTCCATATCAAAAGAGACATAACATCTAGAGGTTGCTGATAAAGAACTGAAAATGCCAATAAATATGCAAAATCCCAAAATTGTGTTTACCTCCATGACACGAATAATTACAATTTTATAAAATATAATTGACAAAAAGTCAAAAGGTATCAGCCTAAGGCCTGAGAATCAACCACACCTTCAAATCAAAGTACATTTATATTTAACCTATACTAGTGACTAGTCATTACAACGCAAGGAACACTTCACTGACAAGAACATGCACTTCATAATATTCTAGACAGAACTTTGCTCTCTATTTTCAAAGAATCTTTAAGTAAAATTATGTAAGGTAAGAATATTCTACTTAGTAAACCAATAAAAACTAATCATTTTATTCTGAGAGATTTTCAAATGTTACAATTAAACTTGCCAAAGAGAATGTGATTAAATGAGAATATACATAAAGTACTGCAAAAACAAAGCTATAAAGCAGAAAAGTATCTTTGCTGAAAATGATTATATGGTAACACTATCAAATACCGAATGCTTAAAGGATACTTCTGAGCTTGCAAGATTAACAAAATTTAGGTAAATCCCTAGTAGGACCTGATCTTCTTGGCACCTAGAAAGGGCAGAATCCCAGAGATTCAAATCCAAATAAAACGCATCACTGTCAACTTGTCGTTTTAGCCCCTTAAGAAATAGCTCTTTCTCTATTTCATACGCAGTACAAGTCTACTTGTGATTTATGACTGTTTCTCTCCTGACTCAATGACAGCTCCCAGATACTTGGCACGTAATCTGTGTGCTGCCCAAAGTTACTGCTCTGGACTCAATTAGAGTTTGCCCAAATGCTGCACATCTCATCTGCAGAATGGCAGGCAGCCCAACTCAGCCATTAGATCTTTGGCAATAATGAGCATGTGCCTCTAACCACCCTCTTCAGCCCTCTCCTATTCTGAACAGAAAAATATAATGTTCCTACTTAGCTGGGTACTCTACCTACATTCTTGCTGTCCATTCTCCTAGTTGCCTTTAGGTCTTCCCAATTCATGAAATACAATGTGCATGTCAATTTGCAATAATTCTGAAATCCATCCTATCTTCTCTAACACTACCTTATTTCTTAATCTAGAATCTTACCATCTCTAGCCAGTATTCTAATATGTGTCCTTAATTCCCTACCTTCTGTTTCTTCCCCTTCAATCCATCCTTTATATTTACCCCAGAGTTAATAATTGAAATTGTAAATCTGATCATGTCGCTCTTCTATTTAAATCCTTCAGTGACCCTCCAAAGAACAAATGTCATATAACCGTACTAACAACAGCAGAATCCTATTGAGCAGTTGTGTGCCAAGTACCTAGATTACCACATTTAAATCCAACAGCGACCCTATAGTGTAATTATTTTTATTATTCTTAGTTTGCAGATTTAAGGAAATTAAAACTTGGAGAAATCACAATCTGTCCATAGACACACAAACAGTAAGCAAATGCAACTAACATTACAAATGCTTTTAAAATTTGGCTTTGGTATTCCTTTGCAGCTGCTCTTTCCCACCACTAACCCAACAAACACTTCCTTCTACTCACACCAAACCTCCCAAGGATCCACAACCATAGTATACGGTCTTTCAGGACTCTTTACCAGACCACACACTACTCCCTAGGCTCAAAATGCCACTCATCTACCTTGGCCCATCTTATGAACTCCCTATGAAAGCTTTTTTCTTCTTTCTCACCTCCTCCGCCACAGGGGAGCTCCTAGGCAGAACAATATAAACCAAAATGATATACCCAATTTCAATTTCAAAACAGTGCCATACAGAATGTTCAAATAAATCTTCCAAGGAAACATTCAAGTGAGAATGTAGTGCCAGCCTCATAAACTCTATATTCATCAGAAAATGAATAAAGATCAATATAGCCAACATCAAAAGCTAATATAAACACTTAATATTTTTACAAAATATTCGCAATAAATAAAATTTAATTATTTTGAAATGTGTTAAGTCATTTAGAATATAAGGAACTCAAGTTTTAAAGTACTTTATTCTGCAAATTTTTTAAATGTTACAAGCAAGACAAAGTCTATCTAAAATCTACTATCTTAAAACCAAGAAAAAGTTCAAGAAACTAAGAGCACTTCTATGGCTATATCTGGGTTCAGAAAATAATGATTTTGCACTAAATAGCTTGTGCTTACAAAACACATTAGATGATGTGGAGATATACTGATTAAGTTACCACATAATGTAGTGTTGGCACATCAGGCCAGCATCTTCCAGGAACATGCATAATGGTACCAGGAGTCTGGGTATTAACTGACAGTTAAACAACATCTCTTCAAAGCACTACTCAAATATATCAGCTTACAATTCCCCACACTAAAGCTCTCATTTTTGTCTATTCAGTCTCAAGATCTTCCTGTAGTTAACTGCTTTTAACTGGCATTTGGACACAAAACTCCAAGCATCACTTTCAAACTTTTAATTTCTTTTCTAGCTCATTAAGAAAATCTCCTATAAGATCATTTCTGGCACTTATCTCAGACAGACTTCTGTTTCTATATATTTTTTCTTGTTTTTCCCCTCTAATCCTTATAAATCATATTCTTAATCCTTAGGCAATTTCTTGTAAAAAGTATAAACTATTTCTTAATAATGTCATTTAATAAAAATATTTAGGAAATTGATTTAATAGATACACAAGGATTAGTCTATAATTCAAGCACTATTCTAGTGTGGCAGGCCCAAAACTATTTGCCTTTGGCATTTCTACTCCATTTGGCATTTCTATTATATTCTAATATAACCAACATGCATTTCCCATAGAATATCCAGGACCAGGCAGAAGACTTAGTTTAAAGGGGCTTTTTCCAATGGTCTACTAAGGGTTTTAGAGCCTGGGTCAAGGAAACAGTAAAGGAAATGGAGAGGAAACAGCTCCATCAGCGGACCTTGGCAGCTAATGGAAAATGTGATATAGGAGAATAGAAGCCAAGATGATTCCTGGGTTTCTAATTTAGGTAACTGAGTGACTGGCAGCATCATCAATCAAGAAGAAAAATGAGGTGAGTTCATGGGTCTGGAAAAGACCATGTGCTTAATTTCTGACATTCTAAGTTTCAGGTTTTCTACTGGGCAATCAGATGGGCATTCTAAGGAGCAAACCTAAGGACTGGAGTACTTAAGATGAAAACAGGCTGAGGAAATGAACACAAAAAGGTGATAATGAAAAACAATATGTATCACAAAAGCACAACAAAATGAAGACAAAATGAGGTCAGCCTGAAACTCCAGGAAACATGAATGTTAAGGAATAGGAGTCAGTAAAGACAGTTGAAAAGAATATGTTAAGAAAGAGAAACAGAAGAGAGTGATGTCATGAAGACGAGAAGAGAGAATGTTAAGAATATGGTCATGATCATATAAAAGGTTCAGAATGGGTTTACCAATCAGGAACTAATCCAAGGATAGATACAATTTCAGTTAGTAGAGGAAGCAAGAGTAAAAACATTGCTGAAAGGGGGAATGGCTCAAACAAACAAGGCAAAAAAAGGAAAAGTGTGAAGTGTGTTTAGAACAGAATGTAGAAGAGGTTCACTGACATGGAAAGTTCATATAGCAGAAGACAAGAAAGAAGCCTAGGTCAAAGGCTTTGCATTCCAGATTTTTTTCTGTTTTGGACTTTATTCTGTAAGCAGGAAGATCAAAGATATGTAGCTTTTTTTGTCTTTTTCAGGTGACTACTCTAGTGACAGTGTCCATGATGAACTGGAATGACAAGAGAAGGCAGGGCAAACTATTAAGTTTCCTAAAATTATCTAAATGAGGGCCTGAAAGAGGTTGGCAGCAGCCAAAGTAAGAATTAAGTGATACAAAGAGATATTCTCTACTTCTAGGGTGCCCTAGATAGTCCACTATTACTATATTATTATACTTATCACATTGTATCATAATCCTTTGTGGACTGGGACCCTCTCTTATTCAGCCTTTCACCATTAGTACTAACAAATCAGGAACACAAGTATTGGCCAAAAAATATTTGTTGAATTATAATAGAACTCAGTAATGATAAGATATAGAAGTGACACAAAGATACTGCAGAAGAACCTAAGTAACTTAGAAGACAGTGATACAGAAAGCACTAAAAGAGAAGTCATGATCAAGTTTAGGGCACAAGTTCAAGACATGTTTAGGGTGAGGAGTATCTAAGGCCAATATCCAAATAGAAATACCAGAGAAAATAATAAAACTACAGAAGAAAAAAATATTCAGATATTTAAACAAAAATAGACACTTGAAATATATAATGAAATCATCAATAAACCTCATTATTTGCTCATAAGAACAAATGTTTAATAAAATGTCAATTTCCTAAGACACTTTGGGTTATGATTGTCTTTAAGCATGACATCTGAATTGCTCATTTGTATATTCTGTACAAATTAAATTGATGTAAAAGCCCAATTAAATGGATCAATCAAAACTAGGTCAATGTTGAGTAATTATTTGCTTTACTCAATTACTCATTCAACTAAATGTATTGAGTGATTATATGTTTGTGTTGGGGTAAGTAGGACTACACACAAAACCAAATAGAAGAAAATACAGCAAATACTACAATTAAATAACTGCAAATGTTATAAAAACACAGAGAACAGAGAATATAATGGAGGATAGGTACAGGAATCATCATAAAATATGCCTAATAGCTTTCCTAGAAAATGAGACATCTATATTGAGCTTTTCATAAGATGAAGTGTTTTAACAAGATGGCTAAGAAGTTGATGGAAAAAAGGAATAGTATGTGCAAAAGCATAGAGATGTCAAAGAGTTTCTCATCACCATGGAATCATGACAGAAGGTGAGGGCCAAAGCTCATGGTAAGAAACATGAGATGTACATTAGAACCATCTAGGAAGCACTCCAGATTCCCAAAGGCAAGTATAGGTAAGAGGTAAGCCAAAAACAAAAGAGGGCGAATTAATTTCTACAGACAACAGGGAGCCACAGAAGATTTTTAAGCAATAATACAACCTGATTGGATCTGTGTTTCAGAAATCCAAAGTCTGTAGCATGCATCAGTGGCTAAGGGAAGAAAATCTGAAGGAAGACTAATGAAGAAGATCAAGAAACAACTACAGTGATGCTCGAGCACTAAACATTGACAACCACTTACTCAAACACAAGTGAACCACAGAAAGAGGCACAAAGTGCTACAGCTGTAATTATGAGCTTTCAGCATAAGTTTCTAAACTCATCTCAAATAGCAACTCCATTATCAGAAGCAATTATAGTAAAAGTGTGGCCAGGTATATTAGAAAAAAAGGAAAAAGAGTGGCCATCAAATTTTCCCCTTGAAAGTTCTACATTTATAGTTCAATTAAAAAGTATTTTTTAATATTTTTTTCTTTTTTAAAAAGGTACTTATAGTAAAACTACAATGTCAGAGATTATGAAATAAAAAATTATAATCTACCATAGGGCAAGCACTATGCAAAACTGCTGAGGATAATAAAAAGATAAAAGTTACCAGAAAAAAATAGGTTAGCAAAAGACTAAAAAGACCATTTAACCCACTTCCCAATAATTCATAAAAAATGTGCTGCCGACATATAAAAACTACAATTTTAAACTGATGAAAATTCACCAAATTGAGTGGAGATGTTCTTTAACACCTCTCCCCACTAGCCAACATCTTCACATCTTCACTTGAAAGAAATAGGTTAGTATATAATATATATGATAATTATAGATTAGGATAAAACCAATTTCTTTTATTTTGCAAAGAAGTGGTTCTTGTAATTTTTTCTCTCTCAGATCATTCCAACAGTAACAAATACTTTCTATTTATACATATATACTAGAAAAGTGCCTACCTTAAAAAAAAAAAAAAAATCCTTGACTCCACAGCCCCTCCAGCTATCACCCTGCTTTTCTCAGCTTCGACTTATAGCAAACTCCTTAAAAGGACTAGCTGTCTACAATTCCCCTCCGACAATTATTTCTTAAACCCACCCCCAATCAAGTTTCAGCTCCTCCACTCCACCAGGAACTTGTTAAGATTACCAATGATTTTCATATTGTTAATCTAACAGTCATATTTTAGTAATAGCATCTGATGCAACTGTTAAATTTCTTCCTCCTTAAAACATTTCGCTTGGCTTCAATCGCTGTTAATTCTCCTCCTCCATCTCTGGGGTGCTTCTTAGTCTTCTTTGCTAGCTTTAGCTCTAACTCTCCCTTCTCCCTGTCCTCCCCTCCAAAAAAAATTACAGAATCCCAAGGCGAAGTCTTTAGACTTCTCCAGCCACACTCACTCCCCAAACTAACTTAACCCATTCTAAAATCTCTATGCCTAATACTGGAAATTTATATCTCCATCCCAGACCTCTGTCGTGAACTGCAGACTCATGTGTACCCAGCTGCCTAGACAATATCACTACTTGGAATGCTACTTTAACATGTCCCAAACTGAAATTGTTTCCTCCTAAAAATCTGCTTATTCTACAGCTTTCCCATTTCAATAAATGGAAACTCCAGTCTTCCAGCCAAAACCCGTAGCCCATATCCAATCCACCAACAAATTCTGTTAGCTCTGCCTTCAAAATGTCTACAGAATGTGAGCACGTCTCCCAATCTTTACCTAAAATCACCATCGTCTCCCACTCAGGACTAATGCTGGAGCATGCTAAAGGATTTCCTTATGCTCTGCCTCTGACATTTTCTAAACGACAGCTGAGAGGTCTATTTAAAACAACCCAAAATGTATAAATGGCTTCCCACCTTCAGGTTAAAAGCCAAACTCCTACCGGCCTATAACACATATGATCTATTATGTGCCCTTCTCCCATTCCCCCACGCTCCACTTCCACTTGTCTTCCACCAATCACTTCCTTCAATGCCGCTACTGAGCTACTTACCACTCCTCAAAAAGGACATTTGTAGTCTTGCTCCATCTTCAAATGCTTTCTTCCCTAATATGTGTGCAAATTAGATGACAATTTCACTTCTTCCACATTATCTCCTCAAATATCATTCCTCACTGCAGCTCTCTCTGACCATCTTACATAAAACAGCAGCATCCCCCTCACGTCTTCTTTCCCCCTTATTCTGCTTTGTTTCTCTCCATAGCACTACAATTGCTGACATTACATATATATTTACTTCCTATATGCTGTCATTCAAATGTAAGTTTCACAGGGTAGAAAATATGTTTTCCTCAGTGCACTATTACTAGCAAGTGCTCTGTGGGTATTTCTTGCATGGATGGATGAGGGAATAAGGAAACTCCAGGCTCAGTATCTGATCTCAAAGCTTGGGTTGAGGGAATTTACAGCATGTAACTAAAATCGTGGTAAGACGCTGATGGAAAGAGTGGCCACAAAAAAAGGCAGTCTAAAATCTAGCTGATGCCAATAATAAATAAGGGTTGACAAGTCCAGACTATCTTAAAATGAAGAAAATAAACCTGAGAAAAAATTTTAAATAAAAATAAAAGGAAGAATTTTAAAAAAGGCCATCCCTGCCTCCTCACTCCCTAGCTTACTAACTCAGGCCAAAAAATCATCAGATCCATTCTATACACTCAAATAGCTGTGAGGAAGAGTTCTTGCTTTTCTAAGCTATGATCTTCAGAAAAAATTGTAACTCCCAGCCCCAACATTAGCTGCCAAGACATAATGGTCAGAGAAAGCTCTCGAATTTCCCCAAAGCACTCAAGCTGCAACCATTAATAAGATGACAACAACAATTCAAAGTAACTTCTGGTATCTGCTATCTTTGTTGCCCCTAGTGTATTCACTAAGGGCTCAGGCATCAAAGATTCTGATATCTTGGTACAGGGGTAGAGATATGAGACAGAGACAGAGAGTGAATTTAAAGAAACAGGACCTAGATTTTTTGCATTGTAAACAGAGGTAGATAGCCAGGGAATTGAAAGCACCTACTCACCTACTAAGATATGTCACCTGGATCTTTCAGTACCAAACACCAAAGAAGACACCAAAACAGAGATCACAGAAGGACCAAAACCCTGAGCTATCCAGCATTCCTCAGCTAAAGAGCTGTATTACATCTTCCATTCCCACACATGAAACTGAAAATATGAGGTAGGAGGCCATGCCAAACTGTATAGCTAGGAGCAGTGATTAGGGAGAGGAATCTGGTGACAGATACAAAAAGAAAGGGAGAAGAGGAGTAATTATCCACTTTCTTTTCTTTTTCCTTCCCATTGTACTTACCAAGTACAAAAACTGAGCAGATGAAAACTGGGAAGGAGAAGGCAGAGTGAAGGGTAAGGATGCTCTGTAGAAAATAGTAGCAGAAGAAATCAAGCACAAATTCCTTTTCTAAGTGATTCTTTGAAAAACAGACATATGAAGTTAGGAACTCAGCAAGAAAACTTAAAACAAGCCCACACACCTTAGATAACTATAGAATTACACAAAGAGAACAGAAATTCTTAAATATTTGAAATGATGATCCTGGGGCATTGTTAAAACCAACAATCCTCAAAAATGACCCAACCATATTTAAACTCATCTACTGATTAACATGGAAAAGTAAACAGGTGAAAATTTCAGCTTTCATGGACCCAGGCTTTAAGAATCCCCTGGCTTCTCAGTGGTGCCAAATCTCAAAATAACCAATTAGAAGTCTTGAAGTCAGAGAAGAAACTCTGGGGGCATTCAAAAGCAATCGACTTAGCAGAGTAGAACTGAAAACTCAGAAATTACACCCAACATACCCTGATTGGTCAATTCACTTAAAAAGAAAGGAGGGTTCTGATTGGTTGCTCTCATTAGGCTGAGTCAAGCCCCAGCATCAGTACCCATAGCAAGGAGATGTTAGAGGCTAAAAGAGGCAGGTGGTAAATGAGAAAGGTACTGGCGAGTGGAGGCAGGGCAGTCTGGAATAAAGGAAAGACAACTCAATTGTATACAACCACTGCCCATCATCATCACACATTAGGCCACACCAATCAGAACTGTTTGTAGCCTGAAATGTGGCATTCTGTGCTAATACTGCTCTCTCCTTAATATTCTTCCCCTGATCTGATGCAGATGGCTCTCCCCCTAGTCCTTGACAGCTATCATTTTCTAGAGCTCCTCTTCCTCCATCCATTCTTTGATTTTGGTGATCCAATGTTTCCCACAGGCAGTTCAGTCTCTTGCCCTCTTCCTGTATTACCTCGTGCCTTCTACTCAGTCCATCCTTGACAAGCACATAATCCAGTGGCGGAGGTAGATGTGTCACTAAACTAGGTGCAATACACCACAGCCAAAACTATGAAAGAAATATAACAAAGTACTATGAGCACATATTCATCTGTCATTACCCCATTCAATATTGTCTAAATCAACACTCCAGCTTCCCACTTTCTTTTAAGTCAGTTACTAAGTCCTGTATCTTTCCATTATATCCCCTGATCTCCATATGCACCTTGCAGTTCAGGCTTTGTTTCTCATGTGACTTGTTTCAAACACTGCCGATCAGAAATACAATTCAATATGTTTCCACACTGCCACATCAGCCATCTCCCTAAAAGGTATAACATATCATATCATCCTCTTGCTTTAAAGCACCTAATATCATTCCAATGACTAAGAGATAAAGTTCAAAACCTTAACAGAAAAAAAACAAGATGATAAAATACACTTTCCAAATAGAGTCCTTAAAAAGTAAGCAGACTAAGTTCCAGTTCCACTGCTTTCTAGCTGCTACCTTTGGCAGCTACCTTACCTCTCTAAGTTTTCTCACTTGCAAAATAAGAATAAATAAAGAACCTACCTCTCCTGGGGTTGTTAAAAGGATTAAGTAAGAACCTCCATGCCAAATAACAGCACAGTATCCTGCACTCAATCAATATTAACTATTATCCTGGGATATCTCATCTATGTAAAATGTCTCACTCCCCAAAGGAATCAGACAATCAAAGCCTTACTTTCACATATTTTAGAATGATTAATGGGAAGAGTCAAATCAGAAATAGCCTTCTGGTTAATCCTGAACTAACAAAAACTCCAACTAGCTAAAATATTGCTTTCATGAAAATTTTGGTTTGTCTAAATTTATTATAATTTATTTTTAAAAAGCACTCATTTACTTAAAAAAATAACTAGGTTTTGTTTTGTTTTGCTTCTTATTCAAATCTGAGAAAACAGCAGCAGCTTACCAGTGGAAACTCAGATATTTATAAGAATATGATTCTCTATAGTATAAAATCCATATAAATTCAATCTCGAATGCATATGTAATTTGCTGAAGATATATACATATAACAAAACAAATTCTAGAAGCCTAATAAAAATGTGCCTCAGATAGTGGACATACAGTTATTCAGTCTCACAATCAAAAGACGAACTCACAAAATTTTGTTTAAAAGTCAATGATTTTAATAATTTTAAAAACTACGAAGTCAGCAGAGGGTGGGGGAAGGGAGAGGGGAGAAGGAAATGGGGGAAAGATTTTTTTAAATTAAAATGTCTTCAATTAAAAAAATTTTAAAAAACTGCAAAGTCTACAATAAAAATAATAAAAAAGATCAGAACATATTTCAAGATATTAACATATTTATGATGTCATGTGCTAATAAAAATTAGTGAGACGATTCCAGTAAATTTATGCACAAAGGACAAATCATACAAAGGAGAAAATAAAACTCGAAAAATACTGCATTTGCTTTCCTATTGTAGATAGTGATGTTAGACAGCAGGTACCCTTATACATATTTTTAAAAAACAAACTTTTAAAAACAAAAGCCTATAAAAGTATAATAAAACTGGTAAACCAAGCTGCAGAAGGCAGTGTAAATCAATATAATCTTTCAGAAATAAATTTGGCAATGTATTTCGAAAATGTCAAAAACCTTCATACCTTTTAACTTTGTGATCTCCTTCTTGGGACTTTAGCCTAAAGGAAAGAAGCATAATGAAGGACAGCTATTTATTAACTGCATTACTTGCAAAAGGCAAGGCAACTCAGATGTCCAATAATTAAAAATAAGCAACTCAACTTGTAATACTATATAATTTAAATGTACAAAAACAACTATGAAAGCAAATATTAAACATTACATTTATACTTTAATTATAGCATAAAATTATAATCAGATCCACCACAGTAAGTACACAATTATCAATTTTTTCCCAAAAAACGTATTACATTGAGTAACAAGATAGGCTCATGTCACATACAAACTAGCCACACATGTAATTTTAGCCATGCTATTAGCCAGCTGTAACCCTGTTAAATTAAAATCTCATTTTACCATCAAAATGTAACTGTATGTGGGATCTCCATATGGTGAGCAGAAGCCACTTGTTATGGGGCATTTGGAGAGGGGTCTCCAAGCACTGAGATTAAAAACTATCCCACCAAACAGAATGGTGAAGCTTAGGTTTCTCCTATATCCCCAAATGAATTATCAGGTTTCTCAGCTACTCAAGGGCTCTAAGCCCCTAGGAGTGGCACCTAAGTATTCAACAGCAAGCAGATTTGCTCTCCCTCTGAAAATTGTCAACTTTCCAATGCATCATGGAGTAATAAAAAATACACAAACATTAAATCAGATATGAGATAAAGGCCACTCTAAGTAACCTCCCAGCTTTAGTTGTTTAATGGGTAAAATTTTAAAAGCAGAACGAAATAATCTGTTAATTCTTTCAAGTTCAATATTCTATTAATTTAATAGATTCCCTGTACCAATACATGCCTAAGCCTCTCAAAACCCCCCAGATTGTCAAACAATTATTAAGACTTAGAATTAGAAAACTGGGTGCAAAGGTAAAATACAGGTCAAAAGACCTGGACTGTATGCTAGCTCTGTCCTTTTCTACCTGTATAACCTTGGGCAAACTACTTTGCCCCAAAGTCATAAGATCAAAGCAGCAGCAGTCCTTACTGGCCATGCCCTTTTCTTCTTGCATTAAAACACCTGGTTTCTTGTCATAACCAAGGTTTCACTTCTAACCAGCAACAATAATTTTGACTTCATTCTTGGAATTTAAAAGTACCTTGTTTGTGCATTCATCTTTTCTAAATTTTCTGATATTCAAAGAGGTAATTAATACATGTTGCCTATCTTAAAGCTATAATCAAAATGAGAGCATTTCTCAAAAATTTATTCAATAAATAGTTTTTGAAAACCCATCCACACAACAGTATGTGCTGGAGTTGCAAAGGTCCCTTCCCTTAAGAAGCTCAAAAGTCTGATGGAGACAGACATATAAACAAATCATTAACTACCAACTGACAAATGCTAACTGCATAATGTACAATGTACTATTGGATCAGTCAAGAGTAGCAGGATAAAATGTCTGGACAAGATTCAGAGGTGATATTTTGGTTAAGTCTTGAAAGGCAAGTTGTTTACCAGTTAGAGAAGAATTCTCAACCGAGGGTACAGTGTAAAACCACAAAGGAAGATGTCATCTTCAGAGACATCTAAGTAGTCTTTGTATAGAGAGAAAAGGCAAAATGGCAGAAGATGAAATTAGAAATGTACACAAGTACCAGAAATGTGAAGGACTTGGACTTCTATCAAATAGATTATGGAAAGTCACTCACAAACTTTTAACCATAGAGTCAAAGTCCCCTTCTTCCACCATAACAAAAAAGCTGAGTCAAGGCAATAACCAAAAAAGTGCAGGTATAGCTGTAGAAAGGTAGAATTGTGTTTTGTTTTGTTTTGTTTTTTAAATGCAGAGTTCATGATTTCAGTATGGCTTCTAGCAGTTCCTTACTATGGCATATTAACACAATACTGAAGTAAAATTTTGAATTACAGTTAAAAGATTTAAGAAAGTGTTTTTTTCCCCTACCTAAAGATTATTTTAAATCAATATTGTTGTGAACACTAAAGAAAACAACAAAATACTAAAGAGCTATAATTAAAAGAAGAAAACTGACTTCAGGCAAAATATTTAGAAACGTTTAAATCCTCATCATATATTGATTTCAGGTAAGACATGTTTTGTGCCTATCTTTTGCAGGACAAAACTTTAAAATGTTTTTGGTTAAAGAATTGTCGCCACCACTAAACTCTTTAAACTTGTCTATAAGAAAAAAATTTTAGTGGCTAAATAGGTTCCATTATATTTTAATACTCAGGAAAAAAAAAAAAGAATAACTGTTCAAATAGCTATTGTGAGAAGTCGAAAACTCGATTTATCTCACCTATGGTAGTGAAACATCCACAAGCCAATCTGGGGCCACTAAGAGTCCCTGCATCAGTCATTTCCACACTGCTAAAAAAGGCCTAGTCTTGGAACAGCAAGCCTAATTGGCTGGGTAGCCTACAAAGATGAATTTGCAATTACTGAAATTCAAACTCAAGTTTAGCCACCAACGACTATCTCAAAGCAGTCATTTCTCCTTCTACTCTCACAAAAAAAGGCGGTGTATTATATTTATATATATATATGTATACATAGCAGGCTCCCAAAAAGGAGAGAAAGAGAAGCACCTGAACGGTGTGGTCCAAAGTTTCATCTCAAGATGTGTTTTACGGTGTGCCTTTGTTTTGGCTCAGTAATTTAAAAAATAAAAACATTTTTAAAAACCTGTCATTGGGGCACCCCGGTACTTTCCCCTATCAATCCTCACAGCATCCTGACTCTGAAGTCACTGAATATCTCGGCCTCGCCGAGATTTCTCCTGAGAGAAAGGCGGCAGCCCCAGACACCGACGACTCCTGCGCGCCTGTCATACGGTCTGCAGGCCTGAGGGTGGGGGGCGTCCAGCATCCCAGCTTCAAGACTGTCTCGCCTGAAGCGTCTCGCGGGGGTCTCAAGAGGGTCACCCTACTGGCAAGAGGCCGAAGAACGCTACTGTCTTAACCCGCCTGGACCTGAGTAACCGGACCGCGCCCCCTGCCAGGGCTGTCGCAGAGGCTCGCCCCACCCCGACACCGGCCTCTGCTCCCCCGCCAACCCCCGCCGCGAGCGACGCTCTCACCCTGCGGAGGTTGCGCTGTCTCCTCTGCCGCGGCCCAGCTGCGGCTCGCCCAAGGACCTACGGGCCCAAAGACCGCTGTTGAGGCGAGGAACCACGGGTCACATCCCTGGCGGCCTTGCCGTCCGACTCGCAGCACTCTGCATCGCGTCCGCTGCCTGAGGGAGCGCCGGCCTCCCGAGCCACCCCGCCCCCTCCCTCGGCCGGCGCGCGCCTGGACTCCGCCCTCCAGGGCCCAAGCACCGCGCGCGCGCAGCCCCGCCCCGGGACTCCTGTGCGCAGGCGCGAGCCTCCCCCACTCCCGCTGGGGCTAGACCCCGCCTTCGGACCCGTCCCTGCTGCCTGACTCCGGCCTCGGCCAACCTCTGGCCCCGCCCCTGCCCGCCCGCTTGCCGTTCCAAGGCTCCGCCCCCTCCTCGGCACCCACCCCCATTCCCTGACCTTGCTTCTCTGCCTCCTGACTCAGGTGTTTGCTCCGCCAACTTGTGACGCCAGTCCGGCGGCTGACCCCACCTCTAGGCAGCCGTGTGGACTAACATTTGCTGTTGACCTGAGTCAATCATGTCAACTCCACCTCCTAACCCAGAAAATTGAGAAGTAGTTTGAGCTGTGGAACTGATATATGCTCCTCTCCCTTCTTTTGTTGATTTGGACACCTCCAGCTTTTTGTATTTGCAAGGCCTTCCCTTTTCCTTGCCTTCCAGTGCTTTAGGGTATGTCTGAACCAAACACCCTGCTTACCATGCCACAATAGGAGGAGATCTTGCTGAGCCTTAAGAAAGAAAGGAGCACTCCCAAATGCTGAGATTTGGAGCAACTCCATGGCGCCATCAATCTGGGTGCCTTTTGCCAAGAACCAGGCCCTCTTCGGGGCTTCTATCACCTACAGGACAGCTCCCGCTCATTTCTTGTTTGATGACTGGGCCTGCTTTGAGTGCCCTTACCATGAAGGCCCCCAGGGTCTGGCTGAGTCTTAAACCCCTGGGGATGCCCTCATCTGGCCGGTAGACTAACTGCTCTCTAAAATCCTTGAGGCCACACTTATCAACAGCTAGACTGAAATAACATTTAAGGAGGATTTCTTGGAAAACAGCCACTTCTTCCATGTCTTCAAATCACTGATACTCTAAGGGGAAAGGGAGTATGACTTACCAGATTGAGATGAGAGGACATGCCTGATTTACATAACTACATTTAATTTAATAATATACTTTAATATTTGGAAAATGTGTTATTTTTAATATCAACCCCTAGAGATGATGGAACGATAAGGTGCATGTTTAAAATGTTGCGAAAGACTAGATCTAAACACTACGATTTACCTTTGGGTTAAGTCAGATCATTAGAAAGGCAAACACCACACTGAACTCTTCAACACCCCTCAAGAAGGTCCCTCAAGATCTGCAGTTACTAACACAGGCGTTGGGGTTTATGCCATGAGCTAAACTGAGGGATGATTTGAGAAATGGCTCCCCACAGTTTATCTATGGAAATTGAGCTACATGCTCAACTATGGAAATTGAGCTACATGCTCAACAGTCTCCATATGAGGAACTGGAAAGAAACATCTCTCAATTCCCAATACCTGAAAGACCTATGCTTCTCCAAATTGCTAGGTTATCTTGTGATTCCCTGAACACTTGAGGTGATCATGTTTTATCTTTTCTTTGGCAGCTCTTAAGTAGTAAGTCAACTTTCCCTTCCTCTTCTGCAAAGGTTACTGGGTGCTTACTGTATAAGAATAGTTCCCAGCTTCTTCTAATTTTTCTTTTTGTTATTTTGTCTTTGTCCCAAATTTCAGAATTTCCTTGGTTGTTATCATGTCACATTAATTTTATCAGCTGCGTCAAAGTGTTATATAGAAAAAGGTTAATATTAAATATATACATGTATGTTCTGAGGCTCTGAAGCCTGCTTATAACTGAGGTTAAGGATAAAAGGGCAGACCAAAGTGAGCAGTGGTTCACAAGTTTTAGCATGCACCAGAATATCCTGAGGGGCTTAATAAAACACAAATTGCTAGGTACCACCCCCAGAGTTTCTGATTCAGCAGGAATAGGAAAGGTACCCCAACATTTGCATTTCTAATAAGTTCCCAGGGGAATGATACCCCAGGAACCACACCTTGAAAACCACTGCACTAAAGTACCTCTTCAACAATCTATGCTGCAATCATCCTAATCAGATAGGAGATGACCATCTCCCAGGTACCCTTGAAGGACTGATGAGAGAGAAAGATTCAAGCGTCACAGACTACCCTGTGGACAAATATTACAACTGTGGCAACCTTCAACACAGGCTAAGCAGATGAGATAACAGCTGAGAAGTTCAGGGCATGCCCCCAACCCCATGAGCTGCAGGAGTAGAACAGAAGATGAAGAGTTAGAAGCAGATGGTGTAAAATTCTGTGGTGGGAATGTCTGCAGTTTGATTAACCCTGTTTGTATTTCTCTGGATGGGCTCAGTGGTATCAGAGCAAAGAGACAAGTATTCAGATGATCTTTCAAGATCCAGAATGTCTAAAAGATGAGGCTTCTGATTTATAGATGTCTGTATGGAGATGAGTCTGTACATTTTTTGGTTAGGTAAAAAAAAGTGTCTTCAGTATAAACATAATAGACAAAATGAGAAAAAGACTTGTCTCACAATTCTCATACATACTTAATACAATCACAAAAGCATTTCAGTGTATTTTTCTAACCTTATAGACACCCTTAACATGTTTTATTAGTTTGAAGTTAACATTCCTGGGAACCTTTTGTATATGTCTGAAAGTGTGTACGTATTATTTATTTATTTTTTACTTAAATAATACAAATTTATGATATTTAAAAAGTTGCTCAACATCACTAGTCATGAGGGAAACAAAAATCAAAAGCACAATAAGATATCACTTCGCACCTGTAAGAATTGCTCTTATCTAAAAGAGAAGAGATAACAAGTGCTGGCAAGGATGTAGAGTAAAGAGAACCCTTGTGCACTCTTGGTAGAAATATAAATTGGTGCAGCTACTATGAAAAACAGTATGGAGTTTTCACACACAAAAAAAAATAAAAATGAAAATAAAAAATAAAAATAGAACAATTGTATTATCTAGGAATCCCACATCTGGTTAAAGGAAATGAAATGCTTGAAAAGAAATCTACACCCTAATGTTAACTGGCATTATTGATCATAGCCACGACATGGAAACATGTGTATTGATGGATGAATGGACAAGGAGGATGAGGTACATACACACAATGGAATATTATTCAGCCATTTAATAAAAAAAAAAAGGAAATTCTGCCATTTGTGATGACATGGATAGACCTCAAGGACATTATGCTAAGTGAAATAAGTCAGACAGAGAAAGACAAATACTGTATGTCTCACTTATATAGGTGGAATCTAAAAACAGTCAAATTTATAAAAACAGAGTGGAATGGTGGTTGCCAGGTGGTGGAGGAAATGGTGAAATGTTGGTCAAAGGGTACAAACTTTCAGTTTATAAAATGAATAATTTCTGGAGACTTAATATACAGTATGATGACTATGTACTGTTATTATATACTTGAAATTCACTATGAAATTAGAGCTTTAATATTCTCATGATAACAACAACAAAATGGTACTTATGTGAAGCAAAGGATGTATTAACTAACCTTAATAATTATAGTAGTCATTTTGCGATGCATAAGTGTATCAAATTATCACAACTGTTTACCTTAAATTTAAACAATGTTATGTTTCAAAATTATATCTTTAAAAATCTTGGCTGAAATAATAAATTTATTATTTAAAAATTCGAGTATAAAAAAATAAACTGGCATTTAGAAGTGAAAAAATAATTCTGGAGGTCAAAAGTCATGGGTATCACAAGACTAAATCTTCTGTTGTTTGGTTTCAAAAAATGGACAAAATTTTCTCCCTTTTCATACAGCTATCTGGTTATCTCAACATCATTTATTTAGAAACTAGATCTTTTTGAACAAATGGTGCTGGAACAACCAAAAATCTACATGGAATAAAAAAATCAAACTTGATATCTATCTAAAACTTAAATAAGAAAGTTAACATAACAAAACTTATTGTAAAAGAAAACATAAGAGAAGATGGTCACAATTTAGGATAGGCAATTTTTTTTTTTTGGCAGAACCCAGAAAAGACTAATTACAAAAGAATAAATTGGTAAATTGGACTTCTGCAAAATTAAAAAATATCTATTTATCAAGACTTAGTTGAGAAATTAAATAGGCAAGCCATAGAGTGAGAAACAATATTCATAAGATAATTGTGAATCTGAAAAAAAATCTGTGAATTTGAAAAAATAACTTGTTTTAAGAATATTAGAGAACTCACTCAAGTCAATAATAAAAAGATAAGATACTCAAATTTTTAAATAAACAACAGCCTTGAATAGACTCCATAAAAGAGGGTTTGTGATTGAGCATATAAAAAGATGCTTAACGTCATTAGTCACCAGGGAAATGCAAATCAAAATGAGATACATTTCCCACTCACTCTAATGGCTAAAATTTTTTTAAAGATTGATAACACCAAGTTTTGGGAAAGAATGTAGAGCAATAGGAGCTCTCATACACTGCTGGTGAGAATTTAAAATGGTAGAACCATTGTGAAGCCCATTCAGGCAATTTCTCATAAGTTAAGCATACCCCTGCTCTATGACCTTTTAGCTATTTATTCCAGAGGAATAAAAACATGTCCACAAAATGACAGACAAGAATACTCACAAAGGCCAAAAACTGGAAATAACCACATATTTATGAACAGGTGAGTAGATGAACGAATTGTTATATATTCATAAATGGAATACTAGATCCATTTTAAAAAATATTTTAATAGCACCATTAAAAAGAAATGAACTACTGATACATATAGAAGAAGCCAGGCTCATAATATATGATTTCATTTTTATGAAGTTTTAGAACTGGAAAAATTCAACTATGATGCTAGAAACCAGAACAATAGTTGAATGGTTGGTTGCCTTGGGGGTAGGCATGGGGTGATGTTGAATGAAAAGTAGCAGGAGAAAACTTCCTGGGGTTCTGAAAATGTTATATGTTTTGATTAGCCTAGTGGTTCCACTCATATAAATTTGTCAAAATTCATTGGACTATACTAATAAAATCTATAATTTTGTGTAATAATTATTCCTTAATTTTTTAAAAAATATTTTTTTAAGTCTATTATTTCCTCACTGATTCTAGATGCCGCCTTGGTCATGCATTACCTTTTCAAATGCAATCATGTCTATTTCTGGATTTTTAAATTCTGATCCATTGATTATTCTATATGTTAATGGGCCATTCCCAAAATGTTTTAAATATAGAAGCTGTATAATATATTCTAATGTCTGGTAACTCTCAGGTAAGGTTAGCATTGCTCTATTTTCTATGGGGTTTTTCTGGCTGTTTCTGCTTTTCTACTCTATCAAATACATTTTATAATCAACTTAACTGGCTCAAAAAAAAAACCCATAGTATTTTTATTGGAATTGCTTTGAATTCAACCTCATAGAAATATTTGTGACAACTAACATCACTATGAGGTTGAATCTTCTTTTATAGTTGTCCATCTTTGGAAAATATCTGTGAAATTTATACCTTGCTATTTTGTGTACTATAATAAATGGGGACTTCTTTTCCATTACGTCTTCTATCTTTTCTTTGCATATATGAAGGACTTTGGATTTTATATGCTAATTTGATTAGATGTTTTTGGTACTTTAATAAATTAACTTGTTTGTACTAGTCTTCCCATTAATTCTTTGAGTTTGCCAGATAGATTATCATGTCTTCTGTAAATATAGCCCTGGATAATGCCTCCAACTCTACATTGTATAGAAGAGGACATAGGGACATCACAGTGTTATTCATTACTTTAGCAGAAAAGCTAGAAAGATGCTGACTTTTGAACTACAGTATATATATTTTTATCTTGTTAAGGACATAATATCAATTTCCAGTTTACTGAGTGTTTTGGCTTTTAAAAAAAAGCACAAATAGACATTGAATCTTGTCAAATACCTTTTCCTTGCAAAAATGATGACGTATTAGTGAATTTCCTAATATTGAACTCCTTTGCATTCTTAAAATAGACCTCACTTGATCACAATGCATCTTTTAAAATTGCTGTTAGATTCTATTTTAAGTTTGTTTTGTTTTTCATTTTTTGCATTGAAATTTTTAAGTGAGAGTGGTCTGTGGTTTCCTTTGTATTGGAATAACAATCTTTAGGATTTATTTCAAATAAATTTGAAATTTATTGTAATAAAAACATGGCAGTCTTTACCAGGTTGAGGAATTAATATTGTATGTGCTTTATAAAATTAAATGCTCCGAAATAGTTTAAGTACCAACGGAATCATCTGATCTTTAAAGATTATGTAAAATTCCTTTGTGAAACCATTTGGCTTAGTGATTCTTTTAGTGTATCTTACGTATTTGTTTTTATAAATACTCACTAGCCTTTTCATTCTTTCTATAGTAATTAGTTTTTTTAGACTTTCTGTCTCTCTTAGGGCAAATTTTGGTAAGTTGTATTTGCCTAAAAACATACCCATTTCTTCCAAGTTTTCACATTTATCTGCATAGAGTTGTATAAAGTATTTTCTTAAAAATTGTTGTCTCTGTTTTTATGCTATTTCTTCCTTACATTTCTATTTTTGTGTATTTGTGCTTTCTTTATTATTAAATCTTAAGTTAACTAACAGTTTGTGTGCTTTATTGTGTTTTAAAAAAATAGCTTTGAATTTTCTGGTATTGCTCGTTTCTGTTTTCTAAATCATTATTTATAATTTTATCTTTATTAATTCCTTTCTTCTTTCTTTTGGTTTATTTTATTATCTTTTTTTCTAGCTTTTCATCTTAGATGTTAAATTTATATTTATCTTTTCATTTTTTACTGCACCAGGTATTTATAGCTATAGGATTTCCTGTGATAACTGCTCTGGTGGTATCACATAATTCTAGGTCACATTTTCATTATTATTATGTTCAAGAAATTTTGCAATTTTATTTTTTATTTTCCATTTAACTCAAGAGTTGTTTAGTAGAGTGTTTCTAAAATACCAGGATAAAGGAAATTTTAGATTTTTAAGAAATTGTGTCATTAATTTCTAGGTTTTTTTGCATTATTATCAGATATTATTTGTTTATTTCTATTTTATGAGTTTCTTGAGATTTTTCTTGGTGACTTAATATTTGGTTAATTTTTATGAGTGTTCCATGTGCATTTAACAAAAAGGTATATTCTCTTTTTTTTGGTACAGAATTCACTATAGTTTTATAGAATCTATTAGTCCCTCCTTCCTGCTTAACAAGGAACAAAAAAAAACACAAAAATTGTCAGATGCTAGAGAACAATTTAGTTGAAAGAAGCCAAAAAAATAGACCTTAAAGGAACCAAAAACTCTGCAGGGAGAAAAAAACTATACCCCTATACACTCCTGTCCCCCTAAAACTATAAATAATATGTTCAGAGAAATAAGAAAGAACATTGCATCTATTAAATAAAAAGAAATGTTATTTAAAAATGTTCTGAAAGCACAAAAGAGTCCTTGGAAATGAAAAAGATAAAGCCACAATGAAAACTCAATAAAAGGGATAGAAAATAAAGTTGAGGAAATTTCCCAGAATTGAAGCAAACAGAAAAAGATATTGGGAATAGGAGATAAAAAAACTACTTAATTTGATCTCCTGAAAACTTGCCAGATTCCTAAGGTATTATTAAGAGGAAGCCCTTTACAGGCAGATAATTCAGTGTGGGAGTAGGGTTTACTAGACCCTCCCACCAAACTGGGCAGGCAGGGTCTTAGAGTAGAGACAGGGGAAGTGCTCTCTCCTGCAGTTTTCTTCCCCACTGTGCAGCCTGACCTGGCTACTTGACTCTGGGTGCAGGACAGAGCTCCTCTGGTTTAACATCCCTACTGGACACTCCAACAAAACCTACTACAATCCTCTGCCCCCATTCACACTAGACCTGACCTTTTCCAGGCCACACACCACAGATGGAAACACTCAAGGATTGACTAGACCAGGCACTGGACCCTGGGACCCAGAGGTCTTTTTCCTGCCCCCTACCCCCAGCCATTTCTTAGAGTTCCAGCTTCAAATCCATCTAATACCTCTTCTGCAAATCTTCCTTTTGCTTTTCTGTCATTATAGGGCTTAAAATACTTTCTGGCAAAGCTTCTCAAAAAGGAGCTCTGATAGCAATGCAAAAGTGTCTAGTAAGTTAAGGAGGGAAACACAATGGCCACTCTGTTCCTGCTGCGGTGACAGGAAATGCTTTAATTCTTTCTGGATGAGTCACTATTCCTGAGGATGGACAGGATGCAAAAGCAGCAAAAATACCAATGCGGTTTTAGTTTTTATACCCTGGAAGAAAACACAGAATTCCAAGGACTTCTTAAAACAAATGCTGTAGGTATACATGTATTGACATGGAAAACTACCAGGAAGTAAGTAAAATGGATGGAGTGTGTGGCTATAGAGCCTAACCACCTGGCTCTGAACCCTGGCTCTGCCACTTGCCAGTAGTGCTTTGTGAGGCTTCGGACAAGGTACTTTCTCTGAACCCTAAGTGTTCATATCTGAATGGGGATTAAATGAAGATGCTTTGAAAAAAAAATGAGTTAATATATGTAAGCCCTTAGAACAATGTCTGGCATATAAGAAGTACCAAATAACTAGATATTATTATAGTAAACTCTAGTTTATGTAAAAATTAAAGATATTATGGAGATGTAAATTTATTTATACTATTATTCAAATATGCAAATGTATTAAGTCTACTTGGACTGCCATAACAAAGTACCACAGACTGTGTGGCTTAAACAATAGAAATATATTTTATTATAGCTCTGGAGGCTGGAAGTCTAAGGTCAAGGTGTCAACAGGGTTAGTTTCTTCTGAGGCCTCTTTTCTTGTCCTGTAGCTGGCTGGCTATCTTCTCTCTGTCTCCACGTGATCTTCTGTGTCTGTGTCCCAATCTTCTCTTATTATTAGGACACTACTCATATTGCATTAGGGCCCAACATAATGACCTACTTTTAACTGGATTTCTACTATAAAGACCCTATGTCCAATACAATCATATTCTTAGAGACTGGGGGTTAGGATTTCAACATACTAATTTGGGGGAAATACAACTTAGCCCATAACAACACAGAAATTTAAATTTCTTTATTTGGCCATAACTAATCTGACTTTCCCCTCTGAGTCTTTACCTGCTCATTTTTTAGGTAAAAAAAATTGCTAAAATATTAATCCATTTAAAACTTCAACATAGCTGATTTTTTTTTTAAATGATATCTTTTAAGAAGTCTTCAGTTGTTTCTGGGTAAAAGGACCCAATATTTCAATGGCTGCTTTTATTCTCTACTTTTCTCTTTAAGAAAGAAGGGAATGATGGGTGAGTCCACAGCTTGGGGCACTGAGGACATTGTAGAAAGGGCAGGGATTGCAAATTAGCATGCAGGTTAACATTGCAGATGTGACTTATTGTGCTCTAGTGTCCATCTTAGTCTGGTATAGTGGATAGAGCTCAGAAGCAGCTTATCCAAGCAATATGGACACTCTAAGTCAGTTGCGAGGAGCCGCGCCCTTCCAAGAGACTCATCTGTTTTAGAGCTGAGAAGAGTACAGAAGGCCAGGAACCAGCAACCCAGAAAGCCTTCTCTCAGAAACTAGACTAATTGCTCCAGACCTTTACATTAGGTAAATGTGCCCATGCACCACTGTTGATGCCAGTGATAGGAAAGCATTGCTTATGATCTATGGGCTGCTTTTCCCACCTCTTCCAAACTGGCTCCTATGGCAATTCTGCTCCCAATTCCCCTGGTACTTGGTACCAATCATGGAGAGAATTCTCACGGAGAGAATCCCCACTGACCAGTAGCCAGTTCTTCCAACAGGCATAAGAAGATATGTGCCTTCAAGGAGCAAGTGACTTGCTCTTGATGGAGAAACAAGAAGACTGTTTCTGACACTGTGGGTCAGGCAGGTGCTGGGTTGAGGTTCTATGAGCACATGGGTATCCAGAAAGTGACCTGAATAACTGGGCATATTGGAATCCAACCTCTCAAAATAACAGTTCCAAACTGCTCTGTATTCCCCTGCCTGCTCCTCATGCATACCTCACATCCCCTTCTCATGCTTACCCACTGACTAGGGCTGAGGTTTCAAGCTAGAGGATTTACTATGTAGATTGTAAAGGCAGGGGCTGAGAATGGCTGATTGCTTTTAAATCAACTTCTATGAATCAACCATTGGCATTACTAGTAGCAGAGATTTTAAAATAAACATTAAAATCTATTTCTTGAGAATTTTGAGTGGAGGCAGTTTATTACTTAGGATGAGGTAGAAATGAAAAAAAAAATCAGCAATATTCAACCTGACAGAAGTTACGATGAGACTAAACTGTATTTCTCTCTCATGGAAAAGCCAGGAGTTATGTGGTCCCAGGTTGGTATAGGGGCTTGGTTCTCTCAAGTTCTCTTAAAGTCCCTCTACCATTTCTATGATATGGCCCTCATCTCCAAGGTGTGTCAGCAACTGTGCTTTAGTCATTGGGATGAAGAAAGGGCAAAAGGCATGCTATTGCATTGTGTCAAGGAAGGTTCTTGAAAGTGGCCACAGGATACTTCCTCTTATATTTCCTCAGTCAATCTTTAGTTCACGGCCACACTTAGTTGCAGGGAGGTCGGATTGGCAAATATGTTCTTTCTTCTTTGCAATTCTGTACCCACATACAAAATCTATGGCTACTGAAGAAAGGGAGAATGTGTATTAGGAACAGTTTTTACCATGGATGACTTCAGCACAGTGTCTCTTTCCTTCTCCCTGAAATTTCCTCCTTTACGTTATCCTAAGCACCAGGGCACTAAGCCAGGAAAGCCAGGAGGATCTGCTTGGCATACCTAATATGTGTAAATCTCTACAGGAAGGGACAGGAGAAAAAATTAGCAGAAAAAATGAGCAAAGTTTTTTATCCTTCCCATCAAGTTGGTTTCTCCTGGAAATATTATGGAAGAAGCAGCCAACAGGCAGTTTTTAAAGCATATAAGAGGCAAGATTGGAGAAGGAAAAACAAACAAACAAACAAACATAAGCTAGACTGAGAATAGGAGCCATGCCTTCCTGTATGCAGTTATATTCGTGATGCCTAGAACACAACCTTGTATTATAGTGAGCATTCAAAAACATTTGCTGAATTGGCAAGAAAAAAGCTAACTTTTCAGAAAGTATATTGCAATGATCACCCTCATAATCAAGGGGTAAGGAGACTGAGATATCCTGCAGCTTTAGTCCCTTAGTAGGATGCTGATTGTTCCTCATGAAAAATAAACCCTTATTTATCTTACAGGAGAAACATGCAGATAAAGCAGGCCTTGCTGATTTCATATTGCTGAGCCTTGCCCTCCGTGTATAAATGCCATTTGTCTGCTATGGCTGGGGAAGTTTTGTGACTCTGGGCTTCTTGCCAGGCGTCAGCATGTCATTGTTGAAGGTCCACAGATTCCCTTCCAGAAAGAGCCATTTTCTCCTCAGCTCAGCTGTTCTGTGGGAGAAATAAAAGTGCTGTGGTTAGAACTGCTTCATTCTTCTCCACCAATGGCAGGAAAGCCGGGGAGAGTTGAGGGATGGTGCCAGTCCCTGAGGGTGGGGTAGACTGTAGGGTGTACCTCTTACTGGAAGCTGCAGTGTGGAAAGCAGAGGGCAGGTTTAGGAAGTTCCCAGAATGACCCAAGACATTTTCCAAAAGTAAAATCCAAAAAAAAAAAAAAAAGTGTAATGGCATTAAGAATGAGCAGTGCTCTGTGAGCTAAAATGGAGCTCTCTCCAAATCATGATGTCAAGGTAGAAAAGCCAGGTACAGAGTAGTATGTATAGTAGGCTACAAAAGGGGAAAAGAAATGTTTGTGTGTATAGACAAATATTTTTACATTCAACGCTATCTCTTGAAGGATATTCAAGAAATTGTTAACAGTGACTGCTTTTGTGAAGGGGGATTTCATTACTGAGAGATATGGAATGAAAGGAGACTTTTTTTTCCACTATATGACCTTGTGTAGCTTTTTAGTTCTGTATCATGTATATAAACTACCCATTCAGAGAAGGAAATAAATAAAAATTAGATAATAAGGATAATAAAATTCAATTTAAAAAAGTATCAGAATTGTTGGCTGAAATAAGAAAGCTTAAGGGAAGAAATGGCAGACAAGATTAAGAGCCAAAGGTGTGGGATGCATAAAATCCAGGAACCAGGCCCACAGTGTGATGTGAGCAAGCCAGAAGGGGAGCAGTGGGTGAATGAACATTAGAGACAGGGAGTTGGGTGTTCGGAGTGTAGGGAGTAAGAGTGAACTCAAATGTTTCACTCCATAGTAAAACCCCACCATAATTCATTTTGAAGAATCTAACAAATTCAATTGTAAAATGTAAAAGGTTATGTTATTGAGAGTTTAATGAGATGAACAGATGAGGGTCAGGCCTTGAGAGCTGGGACTCCCACAAATCCACTCAGGTCTTGGTTGCAATCAATGTTACCTGCTAGCAGGTGGCTGCCCTAACCTAAATACTCACAGGGGTGATTTGGAAATCCAGGACATATGCGACAATCCCAGGATCGCTTAGCTGGTTCGTATCCATTTGACCTGGGGCAATGGGTCAGGAGAATCCAGCAAGATGGAGGTCATATTCTCTTTATTTTAATAACTAAACTCACATCTAACATCCTTCTTCCACTAAAAAAACATAAGAATTTTAACTTGCTGCATTCGAAAAGAAAGAAAAGGGCTGAGTAGGGAAGAAATAAAGCAACAATCTCAATAGATCAATATTTGCATTATATCTAAATTCACTTAATTTATGGAGCAAATTATGGCAGAATTTTAATGTTTGTAGAAATCAAAGACAGTGAGAATGTTACATGTTGAACTAATGAGATATAGCCAAACTATATGAAAAGATAAATTTCTAGTCTCTAATGTTTTATTACATAAGAATAAAGATGCAAGGGGTGGTGCTAATTTAAAAGAATGATGCAACTGAGGGGTGACATAGATGGTGTCCACCATAAAAACAGCACTTATTACATGATCCCATTTATATAAAATTTCATATTAATATGAGTGTGACATATATTTTTAAAAATATATTTAAAATATATTTAAAAGATGATAAAACAAACTAAGCTTTCCATTCAAGATGTTACAAAAAATAAGAAAAAAAACTTTAAAAATGAAGAACATCATAAAAGTAATAAAATTATTGCATTTGAGAATAAGAAGAGAGTAGAACTAATCAATAAAACCAAATAAAGAGCATAAACAAGTAGACCAACGTCTGGCAAATGTAAGAAAAAAGATAACACAATTACTACATGTATTAGGGACAATATTTTGAAAACATTAAGCTATGTATTTTTAGATGTTCTCTAAATTATGTTCCCCAGAAGCCATCCTGCCATTCAATCCTCAGGGAAGGTGGCCAAATGTCTATCACAGGAAGAAGGAAGCATTAACAATAGGGAACCAATTTCTAGACTGGGAAGTAAAAGAAAGCCCGTCTGGTTCTGGAAGGAAAAGGGCAAAATGAGAGAGATACATAATGATAACAGATGCCAGTGACCTTGTGTTTACCTCTCTCCACGTTAGGTTTTAATGTTAAAATGGGGGAAGATGACAGAAAAATTTCACCTTCAGATCAAAAGCCTAAAGCAAAAGGAGCTTCCCGTTTGGTACTTTAGATTTATGCCTCTCACAGAGAGCTCCCACATCATTTTATGAGAAGAAGCATGAAATGTTTATCAGAGGGAAAGGTAGAGGAAGCACTCCCCTAATACCACCTAGATTTTTCCATGGAATGCAAGGAATCCGCAAGTTCTCTTAAGCACCCAGTAACATGTAAGGTAGGCAATTGAGTTGAGAATCAGTGAGCTAGCCTTAGGACCACTTTGGTGAGAGCCAAGTGACTTCTAAGCAGAGGCTGTGATATGGCCTTTGGATCTGCCTCACCTGGGAGCTTGTTAGAAATGCAAACCCCAGCCCAGCAATCAGATTCGCTGGATGTGGTGCCCAGCAATCTTTTTTTAACAAGTTCTTCAGGTGATTCCTCTGCATGTTGAAGTTTGAAAAGCACTGTAAAGATAGTCTGGTCAGGAGACTGACAGAGAGTTTGCAGGAGAAGAGGGGGACCTCTTTGGGTGCCTGCTAGACCCCATGTCCAGAAAGGACAAAGGATACCCAGAGACTATCTTATGGTAATCAGAGGAATTTAAAAGCTGTACTCTTTTGTACCTGAGTAGACTGTGCAAATTTTTCACCTAACCACATACACATAATTTGAAATAATAAATGCTGTTTGTAATTGACAGAGGGTGTTAATAAAGAATGATACAAACATATAAAAGAATACAGGCAGCCACTAAAAATTATGTGGTTAATTTTCTTTCTTTCAAGTGTTCTTGACTTATTTTTAACTGGTTAAAAAATATAAAAATAGTATCACAAGATTCATTTTGTAAAGTGGTGTGTGTGTGTGTGTGTGCGCGCGCGCGCGCGTGTGTGCATGCGCGCATGTATATACACAAAGAGAAAAGACTTGAAATACATATAATATATTATGGCTATCATTAGGGGGGGTAATACTACAAGTAACTCTGTTTTCTTTTTTATTTATCCGCATTGTCTATTTTTTCCCTGTAATGAATAAAAATTATTTGTGTAATTAAATTGCACAAAAAAAAATTGTACGAGGATGTTTATCAAAGTAAGCTTTAAAGAAAAGAAACCCTAAATTTAAAATTAGGATGACTTCTTAAAATGAGACTAATATCATTCTACAGAGGTATAAACCAATACTGTGTGTCCCCAAGGTCACACAACTGGACTGTGACAGAGTCAGGGTTCTAGCCCAGATGATGGGACTGGTACACCGTGCCTTGCCCATTCAAAGCCAGCTTCCTTTCACAGAAGTTCTGACCTATACCTCTCAGGAGGGGTCCTTATGGAGTGGGAGGGGGTTCCTCAGCACCAGGAGCTCTTACCTGGCTATAACCTTCTGGATAGCTGGTCTCTGTCAGGCTACCCAGGCCCTGGTTGCTGTTTATTACCCAAGACAAGGCAGATATGGTAGAGGCCCTTCGCCCCCACTGTCCCTCTGCAGTCCCCAGGATATGCTCTTCTAGCACCAGCCATACAAAGCAAGCCCAGTTCCATTTTCTTAATAATTTCATAGATTTAAAAAGATTTTATCAAAGTTATACATAAATATGGCTAAGAGTACCAATAGAATGATGATGAGGAGGAGGATGAAGACGATAAAGCAATACCTGTACCACCTCTGACCACACCCCAGCTCTCCTTAGACAACCACCTTTAATAATAATTTATTAATTTTAGACATCCTCTCTTTACTTCATATAGGTTATGATTTAGCTCTTCTACATCACCTTCCCCTACATTATTCTCCCAGTGTAGTTCTATTACTATTTTTGGTTAAATCATTAAATAGGGGCTACCTTATTACGTCTACATTGGTGATGTTCTTTGTAGAGATAGGGAGTATGTTTTGACTACATCTCCTTTCTTGTATAGCTTTAAATCTTTCTTTCCTGAAGTCCTAACATTTGTTTCTTCCATTAAACAATAACTACAAAAACAAGGCATCCATGGTATCAGGTAAAGAGCTATTTCCCATTTTTTCCAGGAAGCAAAGCCTTCTCTCAGTGGCATCTCAATGGCATCTGCCTGCCTACTCTGATCCGGGCCTGCTGCCTGATGTCGTTCAGGGGATTTGGGGCAATGGGGGAAGAAGATTCGCTAGGTAAAAGGTGGTAATTAGCACTTCTCCCCAGAATCCAAAGGGATAGAACTGAGGAGATGAGTCCCTCACAGAGGAGGCCCCTCGTGCATGACCACGACCTAATCCTGCTCTGGGCCTCCTGCTCACACCTGCTCCACTATGGTGATGCCTCTTCCTATAAACCTCCTTTTGAGCAATGCAGCCCCCATCTGAGGAACAGGATCCGCTCCCTCACCCACCCCTTCATATGGTTCCAGTATCTTTCCCCAAGTCTGGGTCTTTCTTTTTAAGCAGTTCCCTGGGCTTCTGAGGGATGATGGGGAACACCCACCCCACAACCTACTCCCCCAAGCAGTCTTGGCCTAGAGGGGCCTTGGCCCTCCAGTGGTCCAGGTGGATGCTGCCATGGGGCCAGCTTTCCTTCGCGTCCCTACCAGTGTGACCTTGGGCTCTTCTGCTTCCTCAAATTATGCACCTTTTAAATTAAGCATCAACACCCACATGTCCCAAGGATGAACAGCAATGCTAGTTGTCAGAGACAGTGCCCAAACCCACAATGAGAAAGGCGTGCTTTCCTGAACAGCCTTATGATTATTGGTACACCTTCCTTTTTTCCTGTGAGTCGGTATGCTGCATTGTTATGCTGTGTCATGTTTGCCTTATTTCCTGCCTCTTCTTGGGCTGGCCTGAAAATTAAAGGAGCCACATTATGCTCAGAGGAGGCTTCCTTGGTTACCCCTAGAGGGGCTATAAAATGACCCTTCTAACAATGCCTTCATTTCATTCTCAGCCAAGAGCCTTTTTTCTCTAAGACCTTCTGAAGGAAAGGGAGTTAATGGCCAATTCTTTCCATTATAAAGATGTGTGGTATGTTTCCAATATTATACATATTGGGGGAAAAAAAATGAGAAATACACCAGTATGTTACCAGTTGTTATTTCTGGGTATGGAAGCAGAGGTGATCATTTTTCTTTTTTATACATTTGTATATTTTCTGTTTTTAGAAACTGTCTCTATCATGAGATGTTATTTAACAAACGTTAAAAATATATAGAAACAATAAAGAGCCCATATCTGATGACAGAGGTGACTGGAGCAGAGGTTGGCAAGAATGGGCCCTCCAGGATGGCGGAGACTATGAGGTCACTGCTGAATCCCCAGCATCTCGAGCAGTACCTGACAGCAGGAACACACACAGTATGTTTTTAAAATATACTCATGAGTAAATGAGAAGGGAGGAATTCCTGCAAGCAGAGCCTGTTTCAATCAGGAACTCGGTCACCGGGGAGGTAGCCAGACCTGGCGTCTCTCAGCTCAGCCTTTAATGGCCAGGTCCTGAGAGAACAGGATGTTGTAAGTAAAATGGAAGGAGCTGTGCTTCTAAGACAAACATCGCGCTTTATAACTACCAGGGAAATGCATCACAGAACATAGGGAAACAATATGCATTCCTCTGCTTCTTTGAAGACCACTTAAAATCTTTGGCAAGAGGGGCTTCACTGTGAAAACAAGGCAAAGTCCATCCCAGTGGAGCAGAGGTTCTTGGCGAAGTAGCAGCAGCATCCAGCAGTGTGAATACGGTTCTGAGAGCTTAGCTTTCACTACATGGATTGCTTTTTAAATTCAGCAGAGCAGCAGCATGCTTTCTCACGATTTCCTATTTCAGGGGAGGATGGTGGCGGTTTCTCCCTATATGTTTTCTCCCCACCTTGCCAAGTCTAAAAGCTCATTCCTGAGACAAAGGCACAATGGGGAGGAGGATTTTCCACTTCAGTCATCCCTGTTTGTTAGATCTGGGGCCTAATGCTTCCTTGTTCTTATCTCCAAATAACATTGTGATGCCTACATTGGTGTTAGTGTTTTTGCCAAGCTTCAGTTTCTCTGGGACTGAGACCCTACTTTCAGGTTTAGGTGACTATTTGTTTTCTCCTTCTTGGCAATGCACCCATGTGAAATGCCCCCAAACATCATTGTTCAACAGCCAGGGTTTGAGGGAGGCAGATGTCCCCAGATGAGTAAGTCTCTGGGTATGAGATGCCCATTTAAGGTAAAGGAACAAATATTTTCTGCCTCATTTTAATCTCTAGGTTTTAAAGAGAAGTATTATAGAGGGATGGGGTAGGTACTCTGCACTACTCCTCTCAAAATGGAATCAGGAGACTACTAAGCCTCCCTCAGAAGTCAAAGCAGACTGAGCATGCCCAGTTGGGCTTCCACATACTTTCTTTGGATCCTGTGGTGGTTAATTTTATGTCAAGGTGGCTAAGCTATGGTGTCAATTACCTAGTTATTTGCTAACATAGGTGTTGCTGTGAAGGTATTTTATAGATGTGATTAACACGTATAATCAGCTGACTTTAAGTACAATGCAGATTACCCTCCATAATGTGGGTGGACCTCATTCCATCTGTTGAAAGCATTAAGAGCAAAAGACTGAGGTTCCCCAGAGAAGAAGAGTTTCTGCCCCAAGACTATAACATATAAATTCAACTTGGGTTTTCAGCTGGCTGGTCTGCCCTATAAATTTTGGATCAGTCAGCCTCTACAATTATGAGTCAATTCCTTAAAATCTTTTTCTCTTTTTTTCCTCTTCCTTCCATCCCACCTTCTCTCCCTTTCTACCTCCCTCTCTTTCACTACTCCCTTTCTCTTTCCATATATAAATATATGATAGATATTATATATTATAGAATATATTATATACATATCCTATTGGTTCTGTTTCTCTGGAGAATTCTGACTGATACTGACAAAGATTCCTCCTTAACTAAACTCAAGTCAGGCTTATCCGAGCCCTCTCCTTGACTAGGTCTCATCCTTGGCTAAACCTAATATTAACAAAAAATCCTACTAAGCCAGTTTATATAGAATTCCACTCCCCCCCCCACACACAAACACTGATATTCAGCCAAGCTCCTCCTCCTTCACCTTGATGGTTGATCAAAGCTCTCTCCTTCCTAACCCTTGATTCTTGACCAAATTCTTCTTAGTAAAATTCTATCCCCTCCTTTGTCCTGTCCTGGCCATAAATTCCACTTGTTCCTGTTTGTATTTGGAGTCGAGTTTAGTCTGTCTCTTTGTCTCTCTGTCTCTCCGTCTTTCTCTCTCTCTTATTGCAGCTGTCTCCCTCCTGTTGCCATAGTGTTGAATAAACTGTTTTGCCATCTTTAAACAAGTGTCCACTGAATAATTTTTTTAAACAATATAGACCCAAAACCCATGGCCAATTATTATAAGAATTTTGTAATATCCCAAAGTCAAACTTCATTTCTCGTGTGGTTGCTATTTCCTATATTCTCACAGCAATCGGAAATACTAAAATTAAGAATAGTACATGAGCTTACCTGGGGTACAGCAAGCAGGAAAAGGAGAGAGACTGCCTCTCTCCTAAGGAGTGTGGTATAGAATGGAAGGTGGTAGCTCTAATGGATGGAAAAGTTTCTGAACCCTTTCTTGGCCTAAGAAGGTAAACCAGATATCTGGCTGCAATCTTGTGTGAATTAGGGGTCAGGAATGGAAGAGCAGGACTGTTTAATTACAAGAATCTACTTGTGTGTATAGGATATCCTCTGTGAGCTATTTTCAAGATCTACAGACACCTTGGCAATATCAAAATTGTGGGGAAGATTAGAAAGCCACAGATTAAGTCATTGTAAGACTGGAGAATCTCTCTAGAAAGCAACTGGTGATCCGCAAGGGTGTGGAAAGTGCTCATCTGGGTGATGGAGTCACAGTGACAATTGACCCATTAAACAGATAACGTCATCATTTTTCTGATGTTAGGGCATGGGAAGCTCCTTCCCCCAAACTGTGGGCGAAAGATCACAAAATCCAGGTGGAGATCCAACACCAGACAGTGTCCAGGACATCAGTCAGAAATCTGGTCAAATGGATAAGAACAAGAGAAGGAGTGGCTGAGATTCAGTGGCATCTGACAAGAAGTTCAACCATAGAACAGCTGGTAGTTTGAGGCCATAATATTCTCTTGTCTTAACTGGGAATGGTTCAGGTTGTGGGTGGGGCTCCTCTGCAGAGGAATGTCACTGACACTCCAATGAGGAGGGCCTGGGGCAGTGGGACCAAGTCCATCCTGTCTTTCCAGCTCTGCTTTGGGGATTACAGAGATACGTTAAGGAGTGTCTCCCTTTTATTGTTGAAAATCTGCAACTTTTCCTTCAGTGACTGAATCACTGCACAGTAATGGTAATAATAACAATTTACTGAATATTTTCCATAGGCCAAGCATAAAACATATACAATTGCATACAAGCAACCTTATTATACCTATTTAACATAGGGGAAACTGAGGTTATGGATATGTAAATGTCCCAAAATTATACAGCTAGTGCAAACTTAATACAAATGCAGAAAATCTGAGTTGATACTTAACCACCATCCTATTATTTTGGCCCAAATTGTGGTTCTTACTGAACTGACTACATCTCAGCACAGCTTCTATATAGATTGCTGGCCTCCTAACTACACACCAGGAAATCCCTGGGTTGCTGCCAAGCATTGACACTCTTTGGCTTAAGTCACTGTTGTAGAGCATTGCCAGTCTAAGTCTTCAGAGATGGTCTTGCTTTCTCCCACTGAATAGGAAAGTAGCTATTTTCAGGCTCTTACCAGCACAAAGGAGCTCTCTTGAAGGCTGAAGAAGTGGGATATAAAGGTAACAAACAGTATCCTTTGGCTTCAAACAAAGTATCATAATAATAAATATTCAGCAATATTTAATACCTAATCCAAATGTTCTTTAGTTCTTCTTAGATAAGTCAAAGGTCTTCAGTGTTGTTGATATTTTAGAAAAAGCAGCATTTAGAGTTGAGCTGGGGCTTTGGAGTAAGAGACACCTGGAATTAAATTCTTTCCCCTTTGCTAATTAGCTAGGTTATCTTCAGAGAGTTAACTTAAATTTTCTTGTGCTTCAGGTTCTTCATCAGTAGAGAAATAAACAGTGTTTGGAGGACCTAACAAAATGTTTATGAAGTACTAACTAGTCCAATGATGAACATAGAGTATAAATTCTACCAACGTCCATTCTTTTCTTCCTCCTTTTAAAAAAATATGTAGGTGCATCAGGCCAGAAGGTCTTGGCAGTTCAGGGTTTTTTTCATTTCATTTTAAGAGACTTTTTTTTTTCCCCTAGAGATTCTCAGATTTGCTAGGCAGTGTTCCCCATGGCCTGTGGGAGGAAACTGAGTGTATATGCTGCTACTGGGAAGATTTGGGGCCAATGGGATTATTCAGCACTGAGATCAGTGACAGGAATTTCTCTCTGCTTTCCCTTATTCCAACCTTTGGAGAAACCGCTTCTGGCCATGGTGCTGAAGAACACTTTTCTAGATCCCCTGACTACTCTCCCCTCTTTCCACTTCCTTGGGTTGCAGGTTGGCTCACAAGTCTTGTGGTCAGCCTAGGTCTGGCTTCTGGTCAGTCACCACAGTTAAGCTCCACAGCTCTTCACTGATGTCATTTGCCCAACTGAGGAAGATACTGAGTTGGTTTGGAACTTAGTAGATGGGCCATTTCCCACAATTTCAGATTTAGCATTCATCTTACTGCTTGGGAATGTCATAAGAATAACAATTCTGATAACTAGCACTTATTGATCTCCTACTACATTTTAGACACTATATAGTGCTGTACGTATATAATTAAAATTAAGCAATGACATATAATAAGTTTGGACTCCAGCCTGGTATACACTGAACACTCAATAACTGTTCACTTTATTGTTGTTAATTTCAATTTAATCTTCTCCAAACCCTTATAAGTAGATATTGTCATCCTCATTTTATAGATGATGAATTTGACACTTATTAGTGAGTAGTATATATTGAGGCCACTTAGCCAGAAAATAGCAGAGACGGTTAGACCCGAGGTTGTTAGGTCTTAAAACTATTGTGAAAATATTATGCTGCTTTTCAAGGTGTCCCTAGCAACAGAGGCAGAGGTCAAGAGGACTTTATCCTATCTACTTCTACTTAGTTCAATCCAGTGGTTCACCGGATGGAGCTGACTCATAGGGGTTTTTGAGAGCCAACTGTATGCGCCTCTTCCTGTGTTGTTAACGTGAGATTAACTGTGGTAGGAATATTTATACCATAGAACTAAGTAAATACTACAAATCAGGACTTTCTAAAATTTTCTAGAAATACAGCTTACCAGCACACCACTGGCCCAGTCTGTTAGAACAAGACACAGACTATATCAAGGGCTATCATTTACGGCTGCGGGTTTTAGTCTGTGTCTTTCTGACTACCAACATACAACACAAAAGAAGTGGAATAACATGATTGGTATGTTAGTGTATTGGTGTATTAGTTATCTATTACTGAATAATGAATTACCCTGAAATTCAGTGGCTTAAAACAATAGTAAAAATACATTCTCTCTCATATTTTCTGTGGGCCAGGAATTTGGGAGAGATTTAGTTGGGTGGTTCTGGATTAGAATCTCTATTAAAATTGAAGGCAAGACAGTAGCTGGGCTTCCTTTTAGATAAAGCTGAAACTGGAGAATGCGAGCAAAGTTGGCTCACTCGTGTGGCCAGCAAATTTATGCTGGCTGTTGACAGGAGGCCTCAGTCCCTGATCACATGGATTTTACCATAGGATTGTTGAGTGTTTCCATGATGTGAGAGCTGGCTTCCTCCAGAATGAATAATCCAAGAGAGCAAAATAAAAGCTACAATATCTTTTATGACTTACTTTGGAAGTAAAATTTAAATTCTGCCATTTCCATAATATACTGTGGGTCACACATCAACCCTATTCAGTGTAGGAGAAGATTACACGAGGGTTTGAATGCCAGAAGGTGAGAGTTATTTGAAGATCTCAAAGGCTGCCTACCAAAATTTGTAGTATAGAGAAATTTTAATCTGTTCATCTGTCAGGGCTGGAAGCAAAACATTATCTCTTAAATCCCATGGCCACCTGCCTGATAACTGCAGCAGATAGTTTTTTCTAAAGGAATAAAGGTGAAGTGAGCGGCTATTGGATATGCAAACAAATGACAGCATCTACCACAGCATTATACACTCTCCAGATGAGAAACCCTTCTTGTGCTCACCATACAATTGGCCTCTAATGTTTCTCCAAACTTATTAACCAGAATAAATTGCTCTTGTGTCTTTTATGCTTGGTTTGCACAAGCCAACTTTGTGTCTCTTGGATTGAATAGATGGCCTTTTAACGGGGTAGGGCTGGATCTCTGGGCAGGCAGTATGGAAAAAAATGAGAATGATGTACAAAATAGAGTTTCTTCATCTCCGATGAGACAAGGGTAAATGATGCTTCTACCACATTTGGCTTGATCACAGGTTCATAACTCTGAAGCTGCTGCTTGCTGGGTTAACATCCAAGTTGAAAGAGAATGCTTGGTGACTGCTCCCTGGGCTGCTGTCTTTGGAATTATTTGAGACATTTTCAGAGCAGTGTACGATAAAGGCAAGAGAGGGGAAAATAGTTTTATAAAAAAGTATTTATGATTATTAACACTCAGATATAAATGGCATAAGTGAGTTCTGAAGTGCTGTTGCCTTGACATCACAGACTGCATTTTTCACTCAAAATGTTAGTGCAAAGAGCTAAAAAAATATGTAGTTAATAAATCTACATCTTGTAAAAAAGATTTAGATAAAGCAGATACCATGGATTCCTCTACTTAAATCCAAGGATTCTCAAATAGAAAATGTGTTTTTCTCCTAATTGTGATAGCTGGTTCTGTAGAAAAATGCTTTAAATGTAGTATTTTTTATTCATTCTCTCATCCACCTATAATGAGTGTATTGTGTAGAAAATCACACCAAGCACAAGGCATGCCAGACTCAATATAGGCATTTGTTATGGGATCATTAGACAGGCCAATTAAAGAACTGCTTTAGACAGTGATATGTGGACTTTAGCAAAACACAAGATGAGTACCTTCTAATTACCATGAAGACAGAAGTAAGGGATAGGGGCAGAATGGCAATATCGTAGAAAGAGTCATAACTGGTTGTTTGCAAAGGGCTTCAAATGACAATTTGTATCCACTTGAAGTGAGGTGTCCGTTTTTTCTCCTAGAAACTTTCAAATGTGTTCTTGGAACATTCCTCTCAACAGAGTCTTTTGCAGAGAAAAGGTTTTTAATTTTGATGAAGCCCGTTTATCAAGTTTTCTTTTTATGAATTGTCTTTTTGAAAATAAAATTATATTCCTGTTTTAAAAAAATGTTCATATCTAAGAACATTGTGCATGGCTTCATATCCCATAGATTTGTTCCTAAGTATTTTTTTTCTAAAAGTTTCATAGTTTTACATTTTACATCTATGTCCATGTATACAGTGTAAGACCTAGGTCAAGTTTCATTTCTTTATTTGATTCTATGGATGCTCAATTGTACCATTTCTTGAAAATCTTATCCTTCCTTCATTGAATTGCTTCTGCATCTTTGCCAAAAATCAGCTGGACATATCGATATGGGTCTTTTTTGGGTTCTTTACTCTGTTCTACTGTTCTAAGTGACTATACTTCTGATAATACTATATAGTCTTGATGACTGCAGCTCTATAATGAGTCTTGAAATTGTGTAAAAGTTTTTCCCTATTTCTTCCTTTTCAAAGATTTTAACAATTTAAGTTTCTTTGCTTTTCTATATATATTTTTGGTGAATCCATGTCTGCAAAAATCTTTGCTAAGATTTTAATAGGAATTGTGTTATACCTATATATCAATTTGAGAGAATATCTTTACTGTGCTGAGTTTTCCAATTTATGAACACAATGTATCTTCTTTGATTTCTTTCATCAGCATTGTATATCAGCATACAAGTGCTTCATATGTTTTGTTAGTTACATCTAAGTAATTAATTGTCTATGAGCAATTGTAATAGTGTATTTTAATTTGTTTCCACATGTTAGTTGCTAGTATATGGAAATAGAATTGATTTCTGTGTATTTTTCTTTTATCCTGCAACCTTGCCAAACTCACTTATCAGTTCTAGGAATTTATTGGTATACTTGTTGAGATTTTTTGCATAGACAGTCTTGTCATGTGAAAGTAGAGGTAGTTTTATTTTTTCTTTTCCATTCTGTATGCTGTTTACTTCCTTTTTGTGCCTCGATCACACTGGCTAGAACTTCCAGCACTACATTAAAAAAGAGTAATGCAAGTGGGCATTGCTGCTTTGCTCCTGATCTTAGTTTTTCTCCTTTAATAAAAATATTAGCTGTAAGTTTTTATAGATGCTCTATATCAAGTTAAGAAATTTCTCCTCTATTCTTATTTTTCTGAGAGTTTTTATTATGAAGGCGTGTTGGATTTTATAAAATGTTTTATTGATATGATCATGTGACTTTTATTCTCTATTTTTATTAATATGGTAAGTTACATTGATAGCTTTTTTTGTATTGAACTGGCCTTGTGTCCCAGGGAACAAACACTCTTGATCGTGTTGTATAACTGTTTTAAATATTGTTGATTTCTTTTTGCTGATATTCTGTTAAGGGCATTTGCATCTGTATTCATGAGGTATATTGATCTGTAGTTTTCTTTTCATGTCCTGTCTTTGGTTGTGGTATCAGGGTAATAAGAGTTTCATAAAATGAATTGAAAAATGTTTCTTTCTCTTCTATTTTCTAAAAAGATTGCATAGAATTGGTGTTATTTCTTCTTTAAACATTTGATTTGGGTCTGGATATTCCTTTTCTGAGAGTTTTAAAATTATAAATTCGATTCTCTTTATAGTTGTAGGGCTATTCAAATTGTCTGTTTCATATGAGGGAGTTGTGGTAGCTTATGCTTTTTCAAGAATTGGCCTCTTTCATTTGTTAATTCAGTCCAAATGGCCTTAGATCAGTGCCTCCTCTCTCGTCTTAAAAACACCCCAACTAAAAGGGTATGACTTTCTCAAACTTGGCAGTGTTAAGGTCCAGAGAATAAGGAAAAGTCACTTTTTTTTTTTTTTTACCTAAAGATGGACACTTCCTGCTCCGGGACCTAGAGTTAGGACTCCACACCTCCCAGCCCTTTCCAAATCTATTCTTCATCTATGGTGTCCTTGGATGGTTCCACCACCATTTGTTTATTGTTTCTCTCTCTTTGTCTCCCATTCTGATCAATACACAACCTAATGGATCCTGGCATTAGGCCACAGTTTTCATATAAGCACTTCTTCTATGGCACACAATCATAGTGCAAGCATAGAGCTTAGCAAAATCATGCTACAAGTCACAGGATAATGCCTCTTACACCCTGACATGTGGTCCCTAGCATCCTCTTCCCCTACATCCTCATGGGCAGACTCTCTCCCACCCTACTCCAGCCTCGAATATGAGAAAGATGTGAAAATTGTCATGCAAGGTGTCTATTAGATATTATTTTTAAAATGACTATGAAAAAGTGTATTCAGACATAGAAGAAATTTCCACTGAAGAATGGATGGACAAATGAAGCTTGGAGGACATTGTGAATGTGATGTCAAGCTTGTATAGAGGGAAGAAAGGCAACAAGAAGCAGTATCAGAGTGTAAAGTGAGACCTTACTGCTCCTGGTGAGGCATTGCTTTGGAAAATGATTGCAAGCCAACAATATTTCAGAGCCTTGAGAGCAAGAAAGAGGAACACTTGTGTCACCTCCTCAGGGAAGCCTTCCTGGACCCTCTCTATAAATTTTAACTTTCCTCTGAGCTCCTCTAGCACTTTCAATTCACACACCATGCAGCTGAGATATATGTTAAGGCGTACATTGAGATATAATTCATACCCCATAAAATTCACCCTTTAAAAGTATATAATTCAGTGGTTTTTAGTATACTCACAAAGTTGTACAATCAATTCCACTATCTAATTCCAGAGTATTTTCAATATCCTCTAAGAACCTGATACTCATTAGCAGTTACTCTCCATTCCACCCTTTCACCAAGTCCTGGCAATCACCAATCTACTTTCTGTCTCTATGTATTTGTCTATTCTGGATATTTCATTTAACAAAATAATATAAAATGTGGTCTTTTGTGTATGGCTTCTTTCATTTAACATAATGTTTTCAAGATTCATCCATATTGTAGCATAAATACATACTTCATTCCTTCTTTTGGCTGAATAATATTTAATTGCACAAATAAATTTTGTTTACTCATTCAGCAATTAAGTGCCATTTGGATGGTTTTTGTATTTTGGCTATTATGAATAATGTTGCTATGAACATTAGCATATAAGATTTTGTGTGAAAATACGTTTTCAGTTCCCTTGGGTATCTACTTAGGAGTGATATTGTTGAGTCACATGGTAACTACATGTTTAACTTTTTGAGGAACTTCCAAACTGTTTTACAAAGTGCTGCATTGTTTATCATTCCTACCAGCAATGTATGGGGATTCCAATATTGTCACATTTTTGTCAACATTTGTTATTGTCAATCTTTTTGATTATAGCCATCCTAGTAGGCATGAAATGGTATCTCATTATGATTTTGATATTACTTTCTTTAATAACTAATGATGAACATTTTATGGCTAATTTGCCACTTGTATATCTTCTTTAGGGAAATATTTATACAAATGCTTTGCCTATTTAAACAAATTGGATTATTTGTCCTTTTATTGTTGATTTGTAAGAGTTATTTATATATTCTGAATACTAGTCTCTTATAAGTTATATGATTTGAGGATGTCTCTTCCAGTCTATGGGTTGTCTTTTTATTTTCTTGAGTGTCCCTTGAAGCACCAAAGTGCTTAATTTTGTAGATATTATGTATTTATATTTGTTGTTGTTTGTGCTTTTGGTGTCCTATCTAAGAAATCACTGCCTAAGCCAATGTCATGAAGATTTATGCTTACATTTTCTTCTTAGAGTTTTATTTTTTTAGCTCTTACATTTCGGTCTATGGTCCATTTTGAGACAATTTTAGGAGTGTGGTAGAGGTTTAATTTCATTCTTTCACATGTGACTATCCAGTTGTCCCAGCACGATTTGTTTAAGATACTTTTTTTTTCCTGTTGAATTGTCTTGCATCCATGCTAAAAATTAGTCGATCATATTTCTAAGGGTTTATTTTTTAACTCAATTCTGTTTACTGATCTATTTGTTTACCCTTACATTGGTAGCACACTGTTTTGCATACTGTAACAGTTAGTAAGTTTTAAAGTTGGGAAGTGTGAGCCTTCCAATGTTGTTCTTTTTCAAGATCATTTTGGTTGTTCTGGATCTATTGCACTTTATATAAATTTTAGAATCAGATTGTCAATTTCTGCAAAACAAAAACCAGCCAGAGTTTTGACAGGGATTGCAATGAATCTTTAGACTAATTTGAAGACTATTGCCAGTTTAACAATATTAAGTCTTCCAATCCATGATTATTATATGTCTTTCCATTTATTTGTGTCTTCTTCAATTACTTTCAAAAACATTTTATAGTTTTTAGTGTACAACTCTTATAATTCTTTTGATAAATTTCTTCCTAAGTATTTTTTAAATGATGCTATTATAAATGGTATTATTTTTAAAATTTAATTTCCAGGTTATTCATTGTTAGTGTAAAGAAATATAATTGCCTCTTGTATTTTGATCTTGTATCCTGCAAAATTTTTGTATTATTTCGGTTTATGACTTCTGTAGTATTTTTTACATACAAGATCATTTCATCTTCAAATAGAGATAGTTTTGCTTTCCCCTATTTAATATGGACACATTTAATTTTAAACTGCCTAATTGCCTTCCAGTACAATGTTGAAGAGAAATGATGAGGGTGGACATCCTTGCCTTATTCCTGACCCTAGATGAAAAGCTTTCAGCCTTTCACCATTAAGTATGATGTTAACTATGGATTTTTCATAGATATGCTTTATCAGTTCAAGGAAATTTCCTTCTATTTCTAGTTTGCTGAGTGCTTTTATCATGAGATGATGTTGGTTTTTGTTAAATGCGTTTCATACATCTATTAAGATGATCATATGTAGATTAATGCTTTCTTGTGAGGTTTTTAGCCATTATTTCTTTGAATGCTCTTTCTGCCCCTTTCTCTCTTCATTATTTTTGGGATTTCCATTATGTACATGCTGGCATTCTTAATGATGTCCATAGGTTTTTGATAATCTATCCATTTCTCCCTCCTGTTTTTCACACTGGAAAATCTCTAATGGTCTATCTTCAAGTTCACTGATTCTTTTTTTTTCCCCCCGACTGCTCAAATTTGATATTGCCTCCCTCTGGTACATTTTTTTTTTCATGTCACTTATTGTGATTTTTAACTCTAGAATTTTTATTTGAGTCTTTTAATATTTTTTCTTTATCAATATTCTATATTTGGTGAGACATAAATCTCATAGTTTTCTATAGTTGTTTAGATGGTTTCCTTTAGTTCTTTGAACATGTTTAAAATGCCTGATTTAAGGTCTTTGTCTAGTAAGTCCAATATGTTAGCTTTCTCAAACACTGTTTCTATTGACTACTTATTTGAGGGGCATGGGACATAGTTTCTCGTTTCTTTGCATGTCTTATAATTTTTTGTTAAACATGAGATTCATCAACTTTTTCCTTAATAAACATTTCCCAGACTGTTGCAAGCTTTTGATGAATTTCCAGGGCTATGAAAGTATTGATTTGAAAATTGGGGGTGGGGGAGGGGCACTTTTCTTATTGCTTTTATGGAGAAGATTTTCAGAAACTCTTATTCAATCAGGACTGCTGACATCTCATAGCACTTTGAATCAGCCTCTATTATAGCACTTGTAACAAATAGTAATGTATTACTTTCTTTATTCCCCAGCTAGGCTTTGATCTTATAGAAGGAAAAGTTTACATCTTATTCACCTCTTTATTTTCCCCTTCCAGAAAAAAGCTGGATGCTTGGTAAGTATCAGGCACTTATTGAAAGAATGAGTGATTGGACCCCCAATGAACGTAACCACTGAGAAAAAATTTCCGTGTTGTGTTGGGATGCTATGCCTTTATTTCTCAATTTTAGAGAATCTGGTAAAACCATTGTTGCATTTGTATGTGGATAGCTCTGTGGGTTTCTATCACTTATTAATAGAGAGTTTTAAGGCAGTTTTCCTAATCATTTAGAACCTCAGTTTTCTCATATATACAATGTAGATAATAATGCAGAGGATCATAACATTGTGATCCTAGTACGGTTCAGAGGATAAGATGAGATGACACATGTAAAGCACATAGCAGTGTTTGGCTGGGCTGCTCATAATTATGAGTATTTATTCTTCTTGTCTTTCCTAACTCCAGAGACCCTTTAATTATTTCCTGTTTAACCTGAGCAATGGTTTGGCAAATGCGTCTGCCAATAGCAATTGACGAACAATGGTGTCTATAGCTCTCTGATGCCTGAGCTTCCACAAAAGCCTTCTCTGAAACCCAGCCAGGTAGAACAACCAAGGTGCTCCATCCACAGGGCTCATACACTAACAGAACTATGAATGGAAAACACCTGCTGCTTTGTGGCACCAGCCGAGTATGGAGACAGGGACTGTAAATAAACTTTTCTGGAGCACTGGGCTTTAAATCTAGGAGAAGTTAGGAATCCCCAGGACTTACCTAGCAAAGGAAGCAACCCACAGACTCCAAGAAGCAAAGCAGAGCAGTCCTCAGACCTTCCAGGATGATGGGCCAGGGGACAAGTTATGTTGGTGTCTCTCTAGTTCATTTACACCTTCTGGTATGGTTTTTTCTATAGATAGATAGATAGATAGATAGATAGATAGATAGATAGATAGATAATAGATAGATAGATAGATAGATAGATAGATAGATAGATAATAGATAGATAGATAGATAGATAGATAGATAGATAGATGGATAGATAGAAGAAAAGAAAGAACACAAAATAAAGAAAAAAGCTTCAGTTTTTTTTAACTTTTAGAACAACTGGTCTAGTTCAAACCCCTTATTAGATAAAAATGTAAACTCCCAAAAATTCAGTGATCACCCATGGTCAGGGAGGAAGAGCACAGAAAAACTGGAACGCCGAAGTGGGTATTATTCTGACTGGGAGTCCAGGGTTTCTTTCCATCTTACCTGCTGCCACCCTGTTAAGTCACTTCTCACAGCACCTCAAAAAACCCAAGCACCTGAGCAGGGAAGATAAAATCATACACAGCATCTGAGCTGTGCTGTCTTGAGCCACATACGTGTCTCATCATTAGGAATGTTTTATCTGATCATAGATGCTTGGATCTGCAGAATTTGGAGGCTAGATTTAGAATCAAGAGAATAGAGATAAATCACCAGCTCTGATCTCATTAGTTAACTTGTGTCAATCTCAGTTTTTTCATCTAAAAAAATGGAACTCTAAATCATCTTCCTAATTCCCTCCTTTAGTTGTTCTAAGGATCACAGAAATAAGAGATGTGAAAAGATTTTTAAGTCTAATTTTCTTCAATCCATATGTTCACTAAGACCCTCTCTTTATTCCCTTAGTAGTAGCAGAATACTGAAGCTCATGGCTTTTTTTTTTTTTTGATTTGGAGAGGCCTAGCCCTCAACCACCCACCGGAATCCTAGGCCACCTCTCCCCTCATGCTAATTCCTGGTCTATTAAGGGGAAACTTTGCCAGTGGCTGGAAGTTTGTCACTCTGTCCCACACCTAGAGGATGCCATGTAATGTGGGTGACCCCACTCAGAACAACTCCCTTCGGCTTCAGCTCATATTTTCAAATGCTCACTGGACTCAGATAACTAAGTGTTTAAGGGGCATCTGTATTTATTCCTCTCTAAGCCTGTTTGTCTTCCCCATATTAACTCATGACACCTCCAGAAACTTAATTGTCTTCCTTATGTTTTCCTCATGTAGTTCACACAATGGAAATTATAATTTTTTCCCCCTTAACATCCATGCTGTTCTCTCCAACTACATAGCACCTATGCCATCTGGGTAGGACTGACCACACCCATACCTTCATTGGTCCAAGCAAACTAAGGTAATTTCATCTCCTTCCCCATGTTGATTATTTCCAGTAACTCCTACCTAAGCTAATTAGTCCATTGGCAACAGAAGTACAGCAGGAGTATGAAGACAACTATCTGATCCATATTTCTGGCAATAGGATTTGTTCATAGATGGCTCAGTCAACCCTGAGATCAAGATTTTTGTTTTATAATTGTTGAAAATGTTGCTCGCTCCTCCTTTCTAGGTGAATGGAGCCATCTTGCAACACTGCATGTATCTTGCTCTTGAAGGTCTCTCGTAACCATACATGAAGTCTGCATATGGATAAATGGGGAAGAGATGGGGCAGGACTGAGAATGATGGAAAAGTGAGGCTAGAGCCCTGACCAAACCTTGCCTAAAGCCTACTTCCATCACACTTTTCATTTGTGTAAGTCTGTAAGTTGTCTTTGTTTTCTGAAAAGAGTTAACATTGTATTTTCTGTTACCTGAAATTGAAAGCATTTAACTGACAAATTTATTGAAATCACTAGCAAGTTCTGTCATATCTGCTTCCAAAACCATATACCATATCTGTTCACTTCTCACTACCACCACTGCTGTCACCACCACCGTAGTTCAAGGTAATGGTAGCTCTTGGCTGGACTGTGGTAATAGTCCCTATTTCACCTTCCTATCTCCATCGTTGACCCATTCACTGTAGTTCCCACAGAGTAGCCAGAGAAATCAGTTAAAAATGGAAATCAGATTGGTTACTTTCCAGATTAAACCTTTCAAAGGCTTTCATTTGCTCTTAAAATAAAACCAAATCCCTCTTCTGATCCACTCCATCCCCCACCTTACCCCACCCCGTAGCTCTGCTGGATGTGTCCCCTCCATTTCCTATGGCTTCTCCTTGATGCTATCCACTCTATCCTCACAAATCTTTATGTTCCTTGAACTGCCAAGCCCTTTCCCGCTGGCTGTTCCCTTTGCCTGGAATGCTTTTCTACAGCTCTCTACCCAATTGTCTTTTTTTTTCCTTTAAGTCTTCACTCACATTGATCACCTCCTCAGAGAAGTCTTTCCTGACCACCTCTCCCAGTCACTTCCTGTCTTAAGTGTTATCTCCTCCAGAGTGCGTATTATAATATGTAATTGTATATTTTATGCACTTACTTATTTATTGTTACGAGGATGTAAGCTGCATATGAGGACCTGGACTGTCTTGTTTAAACTTGTCCTGACTTATAATTAGGCTCAACACATTTTTTTTTTTTTGAGCTCAACAAACCGATACCTCATTGGGGGGTGTTCCCAGGGTGCCACCCAGTGGTGGGCTGAGGCTTGGCATGGAGGTCAAAGGGTCCCCACAGCCTAGTGATGCTGAAACATTGGTCTGAATCATCTGTCAAGAGGAGAGCAACTGAATAAGCACCGCAGTCAGCTGCTGGGAAGGGAGGGCCGTGGGCCCGTGCATCACAGTGCGCTGCTCTGGCCAAACATGCCACAGCTTCTGCAGCATCAGCTTCTCCTGGGAGCTTGTTAGAAATGCAGTCCCGGCCCTACCCCAGACCTACTGAACAGGAGTCTGCACTTTACAAGATCCCAGGTGATTTGTATGCACCTTACCATCTGATAAGCCCGGCTCTCTACCACCTGGATGTGCACTGCTCACACTGATAACACAAAAATCTTAGCCAAAAGTCAGGAGCCAGGCTCCCTCACACACTGTATGACCTTAAGCATGTATGTTTGACTGCCTTAGGTCTTACTTAGTCTCTCTATCACTTATTAAGATGTGACCCTATTATCTTGTAAATGGTTTCATAGTGATAAAATGAAAAGCCTTGAGCGAGGCTGTCTTGCTCCTCTATGATCTTTGGGATTTGGGGGATTAGTAAGAGAAAGATGAGAGCAAGCCATAGGACAAGATTTGGGTGAATAACAAAGAAATGGACTTATAGAAAGAAATGCATGTGCATATATGTCATATATATGTATGTGCAGTATATATATTATATACCCCCCCAAAACAACAACAAAGAATGACGTCAGAAGTGACTCAGAGTAAATCTCAGCTAAATCACTCTTCATAAAATGGAAGTGTCTATAATACCCTCCCACACTCCCTAAATCAGTGGTTCTTCATCCTGGCTGCACATCAGTCACCTTGGAAGTTTTAAAAGTCTTCAGCCCAGTCAGCCCTTCATACCAACCACACCAGAGTCTCTGTGGGAAGGACACAGACATCGGTGGTCTGTAAAGGTCTCCTGTGCTTCTCAAGCTTTAACATGCATATAAATCACTCCCAACCTGGGGTGAGGGTGTGGGTGGTGTTAAAAAGCACATTCGAATACAGGATGTTTGGGCACGACTGAGGGTCCATGTTTCTGACAAGCACCCATGAATGGCTGATATCAGGCCCCAGGCTATTCAAAGGTGCAGACAAGTTTGAGGACTATGCTTTTGAGAATGTTGTGGAGAATTAAATGAGACAGTAAATGTGACACATGGTGCATATAATTGTAATTCTCCTATATACCCTTTCTTGAGTGACTAATGAAAAAATCAGGGGATAACAAGGAATAGCTGATAAGGTCCCCAATGGTGGGAATCTGTTATTGAACACCTACTCCGTGCCATGTGCTTTAAAACATCCACCTTGATGAGTCCACTTTGGTGAGAGTGGAACAAATTCAGAGATAAGACACTTGCTCAAACTTGGCCTCAATTAGAGTAAAAAGTAGATCTTAGATTCATGCCCAGGTCTATCCAATACCAAATCCTAAGTGCTATCCAAGCTGCCATGCTGTCTGTCTCTCACCTAAAAGAGTGAAGGACTCGCATGTGTTCTGACAGCTGCAGAAGGAAGGGCAGCCGGGCTGAGGACGCCTTGCATGGAGACAGTGGAGGCTACTGTAGGAGCAGCTGGATGGATGGAAGGATAACAGGTGGGTGGTGTCAGGGCCAGGGAACAGCTTAAGAGGGGAGCAGAAAGTTACCTCAACCAGGAATGGGAAGATTTAGGGATTATGATTTTGGCTCCTACCAAGGGCTTTTCCAGCACTTGTTACCTTAGAAACGTTACCATCACCAAGTGCCATTTACTGTACTTCTGCTGAAGCTCACACTCCTTCTTCTGGCACTGTACTTGGAAAGCCCTCCCATTCTGCACCCCACAGTTTAGCATGTACTTCCACATGCATATCAGCATAAGGTGTTATCACCCCCACTTTCCAGATGAAAAATCCAAGTCAGAAAAATTCAGGGACTACCTCAACTTCTCATGATTAGACAGAAACAAAACCCAGATTCAGACCCCCTAACCCAAATCCTATGCATGGAAGGACTTTGGAAGTTTGCTTCTGGATAGACTTTCAATGGCTATTCTGTAGTCAGAGAAAAGGGGAACTCTATATGGCCATCTGGGGGTCCTCTGGCCAAGCGGCATGCAATTCTGTTCCCTCCGGGAGAGATGTGGAATCAAATCATTTGAGGTAGGAAATCGCTAGACATGAGGCTTCTGTACCAAGAAGAGGAAAGAAATCTTGTCTGAGATTCTGCAGGAATCAAAAATTCACTCACTTGGCCTTGTCCCGGAACTTCCAGGCTCTTCAGAAGGACACCTACCAACTGTGCAGGAGGCCCAGGATGCATTTATCATTGAGATAGCACTGCCACCTTGTGGTAGAAACTAAGCACTACGCCATCCTATCCTGTCAGGTAAATAAGCATATTAGATATTTGCTTTCCCCTCTTCATTTAGCTTATGTGACAGGACACACAGTGATGATATTTACTGATATAGGGAGTATAGATGGGAGGAAATTTGGTAGGAGAGCTAGTGAGCTCGTATTTGTGAGAAATGAACTAGGAGTATCTCTGACAGGGAAAACAGAAGAATGCCATCAATTTCATGGTAAGGAGAAAGGCAAATAAATTCTACCTTGACGTTGAATTTATTTATCTATGTGGAAAATTTGCAAAATCTCCTTGATTTTAAGAAAAAATGTAGAGATATTTTAGGCTATAATTAATTTATATTTCCATTTTTTTGCTAATCGATCCGGCACTTAGTCCTTCCTTTCCCCAGGAAAATTTTCCCAGTGGGGACTTTGGGGAGGAGGACAATGATTGTCTATTCCTTTACCTCAGAAACAACTTACTACTTTATTTGTGACTTTAAGTCCATTTATCAATAGGCAGAGTCATCTTTCCAAACAAGAAGGTGGGATGGGACGGGGGTATTATTCTATTGTCCTTATATTTCTTTGCCAAAGATCTTAAATAAACTCTGAAACCAATGGATCCTAGACTGGGAGGAAATCTTAGAAAACACATTTTGTGCCTTTTAAAGTGGACTTTGTACAATCCTGGGGTTCAGCAGAAGTGGCACTGAGTACTTCGAACCGGGCAGTGGCACCAGCCAGGCTCTCCTCCTGTCCACTGTCAGCTGTTTTAAACAATGAGCTTTCGTGTAACATTGTACTAGTTGGCTAGGTCTGTCAGGGCAAACTACCACTGGCTCAGTGTCTTCAACAAAAGAAATGTATTGTATCATAGTTCTGGAGATAGAAGTCCAAGATCAAGGTGACAGCAGGTTTTGTGTCTGGTGAGAGTTCTCTCCTTGGCTTGCAGATAGCTGCTTTCTCCCTGTCCTCACATGGCCTTTCTTCAGTTTATAAGAGTGGAGGGAGAACTCTCTCTCTAGTATCTCTTCTTAAAAGGACACTAATCCTATCAGATCAGGCCTCCACCCTTCTGACCTTATTTAATTTTAATCCCGTCTGTTAAGGCTCTATCACCAAACGTAGTCATGTTGGAAATTAGGGCTTCAACATAAAAATTTTGGGAGGACTCAAACATTGAATGCATAACAAACATCAAATTTTTTGTTTGTTTGTTTGTTTGTTTGTTTAAGTTAGACTTTTGATAGAGTTTGAATACCTTTTGCTTTTGTCAGAGCCCACTCAGACTGGGAAGATGGACAGGGTGGACGACAGAGGGCTCGTGACTCACCTACAGCCCCTGGTAACTTTAAAAAACAATGGTGGCATTAAGATTATCATGTCAAACCACAGAAATTTTTAAAAAGTCTAGAATGAAGCCAGCAGGCACTGTGCATTGAAAGTCTGTGGAGGACAGTCCTGTCGAAATACATGGTTAAACTAAGTGCACAGTGAAGTTCAGAGGGCATGTTTAATTTGTCTAGAATGAGGGAAAAGACTAGTTTTGAGGAAAAGACTTGAAAAGATACAGAAGGAAACTTCCAGGTAATCTTAATCACCCTTATTACTGTGCCTGATTCCAGTTACTTAGACATAGCTCTACCCTAATCTTTAGTTTTGGCTTTATAACCATACTAGCACCTATATTTTACTCACAAATGCCATGATGAGGAGAGGCCATGGACTTCTGAGGTAACTAGAAGGATTTTGACCCTGTGTCATTCCATTAACACAATGTCTGACACACAGCAGCAGTTCATTAAATACATATTGAGGGAGTAGATGAACAAGACCAAATGACACTGACAGGGATTAGGGGTCAAATGGACACTGATTTACAAATGAGGAAGTGACTGAGTGATTGCTTGATTGTTTTATGGCACCTGGTTCTTGTTGTCCACCTGCCTCTTGATGGCCTCTTCCAAATCCACCCTGGGTCCTTTTGGTGGCGCAGTGTGGGCTGAGGCCAATGGTCTGGAGTGCTGGTGAGACCTGAAGCAAAGGCTAGGCCATTTCCCAGGCCCCAGTGAAGGTGCCCTCATGTCTATGGAGCGGGCTCTGGAGTCTCTGTTGCTTTCACCCTCCTTTCCTAGCTTCCCGTTCCTCTGCCCACCATGTGGCCTCAGTTCTCCTGACATTCAGGGAACTTGAGGAGAGCATAGTGGTCCCCGTGATGGATGGTATGGGTGGGGGCATCATGCTGGTGTGTTCCCTCCAAGCCCGTTGTGTCTGTGTGTAGGAGGAGCAGGGCACTCTTCCTACTAGGTGGCATTAGAAGGGGCCACGTGAGTGAACAGAGGGAAGAGAACTGGGATGAAGAGACCTGAGGTGCCCAGAAAGGGCAGGATCTTATTCTGCAGAAGCCTTAGGGTGGGCAGGAGAATGAGGTTGGTTGCGAGGGACTGTCACCAAAATTAGACAAACAGAAGGGGCCAGGAAACAAAAGCCCCAAGGAGGCACAGGTAACTTCTTTCTTCTCATATTTTTTTCTGATTATAAAAATGTACACATTCACTGTAGTAATCAGCAGACAGAGTTTGAGGGGTGAGAACTGGCCACAGGGCTGCACAGAGCGAAGGGAGCCTCAGGAGGTTCTGGGGGCTGTGCTCTAACTCGTGTCAGGTGCTAGCCATGATCCAGGGACTGGCACCTCTGATTCCTCTCCCAGCCCAGTGACTGTGCCAAGGGCCCTCAGAAAGGTGGTTCTCCAATGAGACTCAGTTACCTCCCTTGTCCCTCTGGCCCCCAGAGGTACCTGAGCTACTCCATGGAAGAGTGAGTGGGGGTGCTGGAGTTGGTGAGAGGCCCTGCACACAGTGTCCACAGGAGACTTGAGGTGCTGAAAGTGCTCTGGGACATGGATAGGAAAGCCCAAAGATAAAGAGACTCCCTAAACCTACTCTGTGAGTGAGAAGCAGGCGTGTAGGTAGACTCAGAGCTTCTAAAGTAAATGGCTTCAGCAGGGGCTTTGATCACTTCCCACTGGGCTATCTCCTGCCGACACAGTCCAGAGTAGAGATGCCCTGAGCCTGCTTTCTCCTGCGCCTCATGGGCTTAGGCTTGAACTAAAGATGCCCTTGATCACACCCAGCCAATTTGCCTTGCTCTCCACCTCTCCTCAGCACAGGCAGGGGCATGACATGTTTGGGGACACTGGCTACTCCCATTGGTTGTCTTTAGTCTCCACTCACCTACCCTTTCTCTCTCTGAATCTGGGGTCCTCTCCCTTCTCTTCTCACTGTGTTCCTTTGTCCCTCCTTAGTGAGTTATGTCTCTAATGGTGGATTATAGGGAAGGTCCTAGTAAAAACAATTTACTAGGTCTGGGAGGGCTGGGTCAATATCTGTGGGCCCAGGACCCCATTGCCTTCCTGGTCACCTGCTCAGTCTGTGTGTGAGTCTGGCTTGGATCTGGGATTTCCCCTCCTGGCCCCACTCCAGGGCATAAGACAAGAACCCTGTGTGGGTGCTGGAGTGAGGACAAGTGGCATCTTGTCTCCACAGCACCTGGTACAGGGCATGGTCTAGAAAACAGTGCTGTGGGAAGGCTGCCTCCTTTCACCCCAGCTGGTTTTGCAAGATGACTGAACAGGCCTCTGCTTTGTGCAGACTTCTTGTGACCTATGTCTATGTGACCTGATTTTCTGCATTTGTAAAACTGAGAGGCAGGTCTTGATGCATAGGGAACCCAGATGCTGTTCTCATGAGCACCCATCCCCATCCCTGGGGGTTTGTCTCTTCCCTGCTCAGCTCCATTCTTCCTGCAACTGCTCCTCCATCATCAGACCCTCCGTGGAGCCCTTGATCCTTCTGCCAATCATCTCCTTTTCTGTCTAGGGCAATGGGTCTTACTCAGGTCTGTGTACCTTCCACACCTTGTCCCTGAAGTGCAGACTTTGTGGGAGGTGCAGATGTACATCCAGAAGTGGCAACCCTAGCGTTAGTGTCACAAACTCGCATGCCCACGAGCTCCACAGGGAAAGCATGAGCTGCAGCTGATGGGAGAAGACGTGCCTGGGAAAAGCGCAGAGTTGCCCTGAGCTCTGCAAAATGTCACTGTGGAGGAGGCTGGTGGGGCCTCCTCTTCAGATATCTGGAGTTTTAAATAAATTGTCCTGATTTTTTAATGTTGGAAACTAAGCAACATGCAGCTAGCTGTCTTTGACTGGTGGGTGCTGGTGTCTAACTCTCTGTGAGCACTTAACATGCCAGGTAGCATCCTGATCCTTGCTGCACAGTCAAACCACCATTACTGTCATCACATCTCACAAGCTGGGAAACAGATGCACAAGCAGAGTAAGTCACTTGTACCAGATCACAATTTAATAAGTAGTGTCTGAATGCTGGCAGCCTGGGTCGAGTTTCCACAAGTAACCCTGAGGCTTTTACCTCTTTCTATGTAAGAGTTTGAGCCCTAACAATTCTGTTTTAATGAGCAGCTATTATGTGTGTGGTGAGTATTCATTATCCTGTTCAAGCTTCACAATAGCTCCATGGAGTCTGTGTTAATATCCTTATGTTAAGGGTCATGGGCAGTGACTTTCTCAAGGTCTCTCAGCCTCTGTGTGGAGGGCTATGACCAACACTCAGGTCCACCTGGTTCCAAAGCCCCAGCTCCTCCCATGTAGCCTGCTTTCTCTCTGAGTTCCCTAGTGTTAGGCTCAACAGGGCCATTGGGGATGGAGGAAACATGTCTGGAGCTTGGTTTCTGAGGTTGCTGGGCAGGGCTCTCAGGGTGGCCTCCTGACGTGGGGCTCAGTCCAGGGCAGCATGGGTGGGCCTGGGTCTGAGCAGCCTCATGGAGAGGCTCACTGTGCATGGTCCCGCTCACTTCTCTGCGGCGAGAGGCACTGCCAGATCCCCCTCTGCACCATCTCGCTGCCCAGGGCATAGTTCACAGCGTTGATCGTGGGCGCCATTTTGGCAATGAGAGCGGGCACCTGTTGCAGCAGAAACATCCAGGAAAGAAGCTTCAAAGCCTCTGCTCTTCTCCCTGGTTCCACCTGGTGACCCCAGCCCTCCCCCACCCAAAGCCACCAATCTTTTGTTGTCTGCTCGATTCTGCCAACTCTAAGTTTTCCCTGACCAGCTGCCAGATGTTGCATGGTAACACACATGTCTCAGCCCCTCATCCCAGAGTGCATGTTCACCACCTGGCTGTTTGTCCCTGTCATCTTACATGAGGCTTAGGCAAAATCAAACAGTAGCCCCATGTGCCCTGGGTGACAAGCAAATTCCCAATGCATTATGAGTGCTCAGAGGAAGAGAGAGAGTCTATCTATCATGGAGATAGCAAAGCAAGAAAGAGAGATGAGATAAGACAGAGAGACACAAAGATAGAGAATGTTCCAGTCTGGGTACTGGAGATATCTGTACCATCTGCAGCTTGGGGGAGATGGAGGTCACGTCCATGACAGCTGCGTATAGATACAGGAGGGCATAGGGTCCCCAGCAGAGCATCAGCGTTCTGGCTGGCAGAGTGGTGTTCACCTGGGGAAAAATTGTCACAGAATGGAGGCACTGACTTGATTTTGGTGGCCGGCAGCCCCACACAGCCCAGAGACCATGCAGGCACTCATGGGCAGTGTGACTGGACTGTGGGAAGATTCAGAGCCTGCGGAAAAACTTGGGACCAGATGAACCTTTCTGCTGTTTAAGATGTGGGACCCTAAGCCTGTCATGTAGTCTTACTTGACCTCAGGTGCTTTGTCCGTAAAATGGCCTGATAATACCTGCCTTGCCTGGAGGCAGGGGGTGGGGGCAGATAATGAGTTTCCTTCATGGTTGAACCCTGGCTCTGTGAGTGTGGCTGTGCGCATGAGCATCCCTAGGCTGAGCTGCTCTCACATCTCAGTCCCAGAACCAGCTCATCAGCAGCAGCTGCAGACAGGTCAACCTGTCCTGGGTTCAAAGGGGCTGCTTTCTGTAGAGTGATACAAGTAGGGAGCAGGCAACGTGGTACCACCTGGGGCCACAGGGGAGCGCATGACTCGTGATCTAATTTCAGGATGGAGGTTGCCATGTTCTACTTCTCACATACTCTCAGATGATAAATTCTGATGCTAAAAATCAGTGCCTATTTTCTCTTGACTATGTTTTCCTTTAACAAAGAAGGTGACTTAAGCCTGCCGTCAAGGTTCCTGGGTGACTTCTGTTTGATGCTACCAGAACTCATGATTTAAAGTCAACCTGGAAAAATGAGAAAACCCATGTGCCTGACTTGCCTTCTGGCTGATTGAACCTCCAACAAATGTGGAGACCTTGAGCACTGAGGCAGGGCTTGGAGGTGGTGATGAACAGGTGAGCACTGAGCTGAGAGCTTGGGATGCAGTTCTGCTCCCAGCATAGCCCTCATCAGAGTAAGCTGGTCTCCAGCTAAAGTAGATTTATACAGTCCTTTTCCAGTTCACAGGGGAAAAACAATGTGGTAGATTAAGAGTCTCAACAATGAGAATGTTTCTTTTATGTACGGTGACTGACCACTTGGGTGATGAAGTCCAAGACCTGAATTTGATACAACTCCGCGGTTCCTAGTTGTGGCTTTTGATGAGTTGCTTAGCTAACCACTTTCAGTCTCGATTTTCTAGTCGGTGATTTCTATAAGGATTATAAAACCTTCCTTTCTCTGAGAGTGGTTGCAAAAATGAAGCGACATAATGCAGATAAAATACTATTAGTATCTATTTTTTTAAAAAAATCTTTGGTGCTTGTTATGACTCATCTGTTAGGGATTATCCAGGTGACAAAGTTAAAGAAAAATTGTGACAAAGGAATATGAATACAGAAATTTAGAAATAGCAGGTGGAGGTGGGGCTTACTTTAAAGTGTTGTTTTGCTTGGACAAATGTGCTTGCGATGTGATTTTATGTGGTAACAGCCTGTGCCTGTGATTAACTTAAACATCTCGAAGCAATTTAAAAGCAGCATTTTAAAAGTGTGTAATTTTGTGCCAACCCTCACATCCTTGGGACAAAGGAAACATAATAGCATGGATGGTGTCTGGAAGGGCACCCTGTCTCTGGTAGTATGAGCAGTCCTGCTCCTTCCTCCAGGTCTTAGCTAGTCCCAGTGATGACAGGGATGGTGCATTCCTCTGCCCTAACACTGGATTTCCCTCTGGTTATGGAAAACACTGAAACCCCTGATTGCTCTCTGTCGCATCATTCATGTTCCCTGGTGTCCCTGAGAGGGACAGAGAGGTTTCTCCTGCTCTTGAAGTTGGTCCTTACCTGGGGATGGCCAGTCTTCCCGAGTTTCTGCTCCATGAGCCGATAGGATGTGAGTGTGATGAAGAGGGGCAGGACGAAGTTGAAAAAAGCCATGGTGAAGAGAAAGCTGGTGAAGTTTCTACAGGCAGAGGGGATGGAGGAGTAAGAGTCATGTCTGGGGGATTATCAGCTGTCCTCAAAAGCCCATCAGCCATTGCTCTGGACAGTCACGTGCAGGGAACTGCTTCCATCAGATGAGTGCTCAGAGTAGGGTGCTCAGAGCCAGTGTCCCTGCTGAACTCCCCTCACAGCCAAGGAGCCACTAGTTTCTCCTAACCTTGCCTTTAGGAGCCAGGGAGCTGAGATGAGGAAGAATCCTGCTTCAACTCACTGTTGGGCAGTTCAAGTGCTTAGCCCTGTTCTCTGTGCCCTCAGTATGAAAAATGGGGCTCTTTCATTAGGGAGATTCATTTACCAGATAGAGGTGTCAGTGGATCAAGAGGAAGGAGCATTTGAAGAGTGTTACTGGCACAGGGGTTTGAAAGGGCCCCATGGATAACAAAGAGACTGGACACTGGGTCACTGAAGAAATCGTGGCCGTGGGAGGAAGGAAGGCTAACCATTCATGAAGGGGATACCATGTCCCCGTGGTGCTGTCCATTAAGGATGGGTGGACAGAAGGGCTGCCAGAATGACTGGACACAGACTGAAGAAATACCTGCAGGGAGTATCCTGGAAGGATACTCGGTGCAGGCCCAGGGTTCTTCAGTGGGTTTCACCTGAGAAGCCCATCATCAGGGGCAGATGCTTCATCAGTAAACATGTAAAGCAGATGAGAGAAACATGGTTCTAGTGGAAGCAAGAGGGAGGCTGAAGCGTCTATGGCCATACCACCATGAATGTGCCCAGTCTCGTCTGATCTCAGAAGCTAAGTGGGGTTAGGCCTGGTTAGTACTTAGATGGGAAGAGAGAGACTGAAGCCCTTGTGCCCTTCCCCAGGGCAGCCCCTAATGGGTCTTCCTAAGCCCTGGTCTCCCCCAGAGCCCCATGGATGGAACAGTACTAGATATACTCTATGATAGAGGGGCCCTTAAGTATTTGCTCCCACCTCTCCAGGGTTTGGCTCACAGCAGGTGCTCAGGGAATTCAGAGACCTGAATTGTTTGCCAAGGTCTCTCTCAATGCAAAGACTGTAACATTCTTTGAAACTATTGAACTGAGGACATGACTTTCTCTTGAAAATAATAAATTCAGAGCTGGACAGCTGAGTGTGTGGAAGATGTCAAAGGGGTCATGGGGCTCAGTTGCCATTATAACCAACACAGGACAATGACTCACTAGATGATGCCCCTTCTGAGACCCACCTCTGTGCCCAGTTTGCATAACATTTCCACCACTTGGCCAGTATTCAGTCTCACTGTCAACCTACAAGTGGGTATCATGACTAAGATGTTGAGGTTGTCTAGCAATCTCATTGACATTCCCTCATTTGAATTTTCAGTTGTGAAATTGTGGTTGTAAGAGTTCAAAGTCAAGATTCCCATGGAAGGGAGCCTCCCACCTCACCTGTCCCTCCTGGAATAGTCCAGAGTGCAGCATGTCCCCAGGGGCTCATAGTCATAGTGGCCCCAGCCGAGGAGGGGCAGTGCTGCCCAGAAGGCGGAAGACAGCCACACAAAGAGCACCAAGGATACAGCTGTGTTCCATGCCAATCGGCTGCCTGTGTGGACAGAAGAAGAGGATGGTTGACAGGAGGCAATAGCTATCAGAGTGAAAAAGAATGGACTTTCTGGTTATGAAGAATGGCCCTAAATCCTGGCTCTGATGCTTAATAGCTTTGTTCTTCAGGCCACTTGAGAGTTTCTCTGAGCCTCAGTTTTTTCCTCTATAAAATGAGAATGATATTTCTTGCTTCAGAGAATTGTTATGAAAAATAAAAAAGATAATAGATGGGAAGGTCTCCTAGTAGATACTCTATATCAGAAGTCTCCTAGTAGATACTCTATATCAGAAGTCCCCAATCAGGCATTAGATTCTCATAGGGACTGGTGTTCCTATGAGAATCTAATGCCTGATGATCTGAGGTGGAGCTGAGGTGGTGATGCTAGTGCTGGAGAGGGGCTGCAAATATAGATGAAACTTCGCTCACTCACCTCCTGCTGTGAGCCCCGGTTCCTAACAGGCCACAGACTAGTACCGGTCCACAGCCTGGGGTTTGGAAAACCCTGCTCTATACCATCTTTTTTAGGGGACAGAGAAAAGGAGGGATGGCAAGGAGATAGGTATGCTTCTCAAAGCCAAGTTGGGGAAGAAGCGTGGATAGTGGTTCAAGTGAAGGTCATGGGGGAGGAAGGTGGAGTCCAGACTTACCACCATCCTTAGCTCTTGCTCAGAAGCAAGACGCCATCTCTGCTTCCAGGATACCCTCTGAGAACTCTCGACTTAAGAACTGGGGCCCCATCTCAGTGCCACTGGTAGAGGCTGGGCCCTGACATCATCTTTTAATGTGACCAGTCCCATTGACCTGACCTCCTCCATTATCCCCCCACCCATGTCCCTCACAGTCTTATCTAGCTCTTCCCATCCGGTGGCTCCACTTGAATCTGGCTTTAGAATGCCTTTCCAAGATGCCTTCTCTGTCTATGATTTATTCACGTTCCTTTGCAGACAAGATCTCAGGATAGAGGACAGAAATCCAAGTGGGGTTTGATCAGCAGAGAAGAGCCGGTCTTCAATGCCCCCTCATCCTGAAACTTCACTTTCATTGACACAGCCACAGATGGAGTTTGTTTGGATGTGTCCCTCTGCTATGGACTGAATGTTATATCCCCTCTAAATTCATATGTTGAAGCCCTAATCTCCATGTGGTGGTATTTGGGGGTGGGAACTTTGGAAGGTAATTAGGCTATGAGGGTGGCACTCCCATGATAGAATTAGCACCCTTATAAGAACAGACATGAGAGAGATGATCTCTCTTTATTCCACATTAGGGCAAGAAGGCAGCCATCTGCAAACTGAGAAGAGAGAACCCACCTCTGCTGGTACCCTCATCTTGGATTTCCACCTTCCAGAACTGTAAGAGATAAATTTCTATTGTTTTAGCCACCCAGTCTATGGTGCTTAGTTATGGCAGTCCTAGCTGACTAAGATCCTCCCCACCCTCGCCAACTGTAGGCACAATAATTGATATCCATCTTGACCCATATGTTGCATGAGCCTTTTTGGTTTTGGAAACAAATGACCAAAGAGACACACCTAAGGTCATCCAGTAATAGTAAATAAACTCAGGCCCCCTCCTTCTCCCTTCCTTGTGTTGGTACTGTTCCACTGTGCCTTGCAGCACAGGAAGGGCTTTGATGTAGGAACAATGGAACAGGGACAAATGGTTCTACATAGAGGCAGAGAAGCCTTTTGCTGTCTGAGAAGGGATGCATGTGTGTGTGCACATGTGAGAGTCCATGTGTGTATGTGTGTGTGTGTGTGTGTGTGTGTGTGTGTGTGTGTGTGATGGTCCAAGAGAATTTTGGAGGCAGGGCTGGGCTAGTGGTGGGAGATGAGCTCCAAGGTCAGATGGAACAGGAAGTGCTAACCTGCTAGAACAAAGGTAGTTTTTTTGGCACAGAGAGAGGCATGTGATTCAAGGGCTGGGTGCTGTGTGTGTCTGTGGCAAGGGTGGATCTGCAAATCTAAAGGGGCCATCCCCAGGGCCATGCTGACCATGGACCCCACAGTGACCTCTGTGCTAGGGAAATCCACAGCTCCAAATATGGAGTCCAGGAGACAAATGGAGAGACAACCTCCAGAGGTACCCAGGTCATGCCCTATCCCAGCTCTGTTTCTATTAGCTGTGTGACCCTAGACAGCTATTTAACTTTTCTGAGCCTCTGCTTCCCAGTCTGCAAGCTGAGGGTTGCTATGGGTGAACATGTATTTTATATTAATGTGTATATAAATTATAAAAACATTAAAGCTGTGATATCACAAATATTATTTAGAACAAGACTAAAGCAGGCATTTACAATTTTTAAAGTGAGTCACTTCTAAGTCAGAAATACCAAGTAAATAACACAGCAGGTGGCACACTGATATGGCGAATTATGAAGATGGTATTGACAATACAGCTTGAGAAATGTAGAGCTACGCTGGTTCTCATGAAGCCCTGGCATGGCAGAGGCCCAGCACTTGCCTCCAGCCCAATCGTCTCTCTGTCTCCCAACAGCGTCTATCTTCACGGGCATTTTCTATATCCATGCTCTCCTTTGATTTTCAAAATGAAACTGTGTGGTTGTTTACAAAAATCACCATTCAGAGGAGATTAGGGTTCAGAGAGGACCCCTGACTTGCCTGAGGCTGCAGGGAGGGCACAGGCAGCCTTTCCAGCATGTGCCTCAACACCTACCTCTCCTGCATTCTCCCAGCCTCCTTCCTTTCCTGAGTGCCTGCACCCTACCCTCATGTACTCTTGCCCCCACCCACACTTCCCTAAACTGGGAAACACTGAGCAGGCCTTTGCCTTGATCATTTTCACTGTAAGGATGTCCCTCCACCCTGGGAGCCCAAACACTTACTGGTGCAGTAGTGGTGATAGCGCCCCCAGGCAATGGCTGCGCTGCTGCAGATGCTGGCCAATGCTGTTGCAAATCCCTGGAAGCCATGAGCCTGGCAGCCGTCTGAACCATAGGGCCAGTGCCTGTGAGAGACACTGGGCACCAGTGAAACCTCCCCTCTGTTTCTGTCCCTCCTCCCAGACCCACCTAACATCAACTTGAGGGTACCTTCCTGAATGTTGGCCTAGCTCCTCAGAAGAGGGCTTATTATCTCTTTTTCCTATGAGGAAACTGGGGGCCTAGAGAGCAAGTCACTGAGGTGGAGGTGGAAGCCCGTACAAACTCTCCAGGCCCAGCACCATGATTGGAACAAAGGTCTCTGCATGACCAGCTGTCTCCATCACAGGAAATGGAACACCCTAGTTGGAAAGACAGCTCATGTCTTTATTCCGTAGATGGGGAAACTGAGACCCAGAGAGGAAAAGACCACACAGCAGATGAAGGCAAAGTTAGAGGAAAGACCCCAGGCCTCCCAACTCAGCTGCATGGGCCAAGCAAGAGTAAAAAATTCAGTTGCTTCTTCCTTGCCCTGGGCAGGGGTAGGAGGCAATCACAGCAAGGAATCCTCATTGATTCAGACCCCACAGAGTATTCACACCCAGGCAGCCTCCAGCCTGCATCTGCAGTACCCGAATGTTCGGTCCGTTTAAAAAAACAATCTTATAAACACCTTTTGAGGCCATGTTGGAAGACTGGTTTGCACATAAGAAGGTCTTAGACACTTGTCAAAGAATCCCGTTTTTTTTTGTTTTTTTTTTTCCCCAACACTTATTTAGGGCTTCCTTTGTGCCAAGTGTTGTTTTAAGTTATTTGCAAATAATAACAAGTCAATAGTTCCAACCACCATATCAGTTAGGTAATAATATCCATTTTATAGAAAAAGCTAATTTATATAATAAAGCCAAGATTCAAATTTATGCAGCTTGGTTTCAGGGTCCACGTTCCTAATCCCCACAGTCAGTCCACTCTGTTGGTCATGTTTAAGCAACTCCTGTGTTCCAAAAATTGGTTGTGGTTCTTTGTGGATAGTCTGAAATTCGGATTTAGCCTATTTCAGCCTACCCATCTTCTCCCCTAGGGTCAGCATTCTATTGGTAGGAAGAAAGCCTCTGGTCTGGCTGCCCAGTGCCCAGAAGTGAAGCCCCAGGAAGGACCCAAGAGCCCAGGGACTGGGGAGGGAGCTGTACCGGAGGAGGCTGGATGTGGCTGAGATGAGAGCATTCAGGCTGATCCCACTGTCTGCCAGAGCCAAGCTCACCACAAGCAGGTGGGTAGGGGTCCGCAGCTCTAGATTCTTGCAGAAAGAGAGGATGGTCAGGCTATTGAGGCTGAGACCAGAGAGAGCTGAAAAGAAGGTAGGGGCTGGTATCAGGGTTGGTGATGCCCACCTGGAGTCAGAACCTGGGGTGTGGGGTGGATGGAGCCTCAGCAACCTCCCTGCAATACCCCTTCACACTCGGCAAGTCCCTCAGTGCAGCTCATCAAACACCTAAAAGGTGGGCTGGCCCTCAGAGACCAAAAGCCATAAAAACACACCCTACTCTCTACCACTCACAACTCATAGGAAGACAGACAATGAAGAAAATCAATAAAACGCAGAATGGTTCATTCTAGATCAAAATCACGGGCAGCCACTGAGCACTTATCACATGAAGCCTAGTGCTCAGCACTTTATGTGAATCCTGTCATCCAGTCTTAACCTGGATACTGTCTTCCCTATTTATAGTTGGGAAATTAAGGCTTGGAGAGGCTAACTTGCAGCTAGTAGCTGGTGGAGCTGGGAATCAAATTCAAATCTTTCAAATTCCAAAATGTCTTCTCTAAGTGCTGTGGAGCAATGTCAAGGAGAGCCTCAGAGAGGAGGAAGCTTTGTGAGAGCTAGGGGGTGCCTAGGACACCAGGCAGTGAGGTGAGCCTGAAGAGGGTGGTCTCAGGTGGCAGACAGACCAGACCTTGAATTTCAGCTGGCTCACTTGATACTCTCTGAGCTTAGGCTTCTCCCATCTAACGGAAAGAATGGAGAAGGGTCCTGCCTTCAAAACTGTGATTTACTAGGACAGGGCACAGGAGAGAAGTCTAGAAAGAGGAATAGCATGTGCAAAAACATATAGTGGTAAATTTCAAGGCATGTTTGATGACCTAGAGGGATGCTAGATTTTAAGTTTCCCAGAAAAAAGGAAAAAGGGCTGGGACTACCAAGACCAGCCTTGTCGCTGCTGCTCCCTCTCCACTGTCAATTCTTGCTGGGTGAGAAAATGTGTTAGTTATTTCTCTGAAACTGCTCTGAACAAAGGCTGTATCCCCATCAGCCTAGCCTTGGGCTGGCCCAGCTCCAGGGTCTACAGTCCCAGCTCCGGCCTCAATGAGCATCTTAGGGATTCTGGGTTGAGGCAGGCACCTCATGGACCCAGGCCACTCCTAGAATGGAAATGCTAAGGGTTGTGTGAGTGGAGATAGTGGCAGTGATGGGTGTGCAGGAAAAGCTGAGAGTGAATGAACTTAAATTCCCAGGTGTCTATCTCGGCTAGCACGTTTTACCCATAATCCTATCTAACTTCACCACTATCCACTGGAAAGTCAGGGCACTGAAGGCCAGAGAGCTCAAGTGACTTGGTTACAGTCACACAGGTGGCAGAGCTGTCTGTCTCTAGAGCCTATTAGGGGCTTGATTATATGTAAGATTCTTAGCATGATTTTCAGAGAATAGATTAAATTTTCTTCTGGCTCGAAAGACATGAAAAGACCTGAACCCTGGTTTTTGGTCATTCCCTGGGCAGATGTCCCTCTCCCAAAGTCCATCTCTTCCTGACCTTTGCCTGCTCTTCTCTCTTGCCTCCTAGCCTGCAGATTGTATTCTACAGGTCCAAGCACAGAGGAGCAGGATTTGGGGACCTCTCTTTTCCAGGTTTGCAGCTGTGGCCCACTGGGTCCCCGCTCCACCCCAGGTCCTGCCTGGCTCACCTTCCACCATCAGCACTGTCCCCACAGCAAGCACCTCCAGCTCCCCAAATCCAGCGGGCAGGGACCTGGACTCTGCCATCCTCGCCTTCTTCCCTGTTAGCTTAGCTCTCCTCTGCTCACAAAGGCAGGCAGGCCCCTCCCTTTTAAAGGGCCATCCCATGAGCTGGCACATGTAGGTGATTATTCTAGACTTTGGGCTCCTTCTTGCTGCCCCTCCTCCTGAATCATCCTCTTGGCTTCAGCAGAAGGAACTCATTCACTAGTTGGACAGTGCAGCCTTTGTGAAATGGGAATGGAGCCGTGTTTCATTCATTTTGGCCTCACCAGGCAGGATTAAGGACCCAGAATCCAAATGGTGTGTGGCTGAGAGCCAAATTAGAAAAGTTGCATAACCAAAGGAGGGGTTGGGAGCAAAAGGAGGGATTTGAGCTGCAGCTGTGCTTGAGAACTGGTTAAGGGCCCGGTCTTGTCATATCTGTGCTGAAACATTGAGCACCTATGCATATGTGTGTACGTATGTTTGTATCCCCATGCTCACAGTTAGGAGGAAAGGATGATGGCTGGAAATTCAACTGCTGAAGTAGTCCCAACTGGGACTAGAGACTAGAGTTCTTATTCTGAATATGCCATTAACTAGCTGCCTGCCCCGGGGCAGGACGATTGGGGTCTTCTCTGTTTCCTCTTTTGCAATGTAAGCACCTTTTTGCATGGCCTATGTAAATCTTGGTTAGAAGAATATATCATGGATATAGCCTTTCAGGCTACACTTCCTTACTCCCACAGAGCACTTTAGCTACACAAGTCTCAAAGTCTCCCAAGGCACTAACTTATAACAGAGGGGCTGCTATCTTCTTATAAGTGGCCCACAACCCACTAAGAGCTTTGCCTTTTATAAATGAGATCTGGTACAAGTTACACAATGGCCCATGGTGAAATTTGCATCAGGAAACACTAATTTAGAGCAGCTTAATTCATTTTCTGATGAAGATACCAAGGCTCAGAGTGCTATCAGCAATATAGCTAGTGTTCATTGAGTGCTCATTAAGGGCCAAGCACGGTGCTCACAGACCTTATAATTTCTCCATGAATTAGATACCATCATTCTTTCCATTTCATATGAGCAAACTGAGGCTCAGAGCCATTCAGAATCAGCTTGAGGTCATGCAGTGATTCACAAAATCCCCAGCTCCTGTTCCCTTGGGCTCCTGGTCAAGCAGCTAATTTTATTTCACAAATGTTCATTTCCCATGCCTTTCCTCTTGTAGTCTCCATTTATATCAATGCATAAGCATCTCTCAGGGCTTATCTGATGTCCACATCTTCCTGGAAGCCTTCCTTGGTAAGCCAGTTACCACAGAGTCTTCCCTGATCTTTCCCAATTTCTATCTTGCAATACTGGTTAATACATATGTCCGCACTTTTTCATGCCTGAAAGATCAAAAAAGACTTCAAAGGAGAAGAGAAAGCAATATGGGACTGGAAATCAAAAGTGGAGAAAGACAGACAGGAAGGCATCCCCAGCAGCAGGAGGGAAAGGCAGGAACGTAGAAAGGGGCCACTGGTCATTGGTTTGGGGAGGAGAAGGTAGAGGTGGGACACACTGAGAAAATCATATTGGCTTTATTGGGAGAGAGAAAAGGATGGGAAGCAATGTTTCCTGGAAACCAGTGTTGTCAAAACAAGCCTGGCACATAGCCAGGCATTTCATGTGTGCACTGAGCCCCAGGTACCTGCATTGGTCACATCTCATTGGTCTAGGCCTGTCTAGGCCCATGGGCACAAGGGACTGAGACCCTTCTGGAAAAGCTAAAAGACCCAGGTAGGCATGCTGGTCCAGAGAGCAAAGCCTTAAAGAATGAAAGAGTGAACAATGGAATGAGGTTGGGGGTAGGGGCTCTTTTTAATGCCTTCACTGCCTTTATCTCATTGTTTTTTCACTATGAAATAGTGGCACAATAAAGAATTTCCAATGGTGCTTATCAGAGGCCAAGGTCTATGTTTATCTCCTCTGAGCCCAGGCACCCTGGCAGATCTGTGCTGCCTACAGTGTGGCTGACATGGGGTGGCTTTGGAGGCGGGCAGTCTAGCCGCTTTCCCTTGGGCGACTGTTCATCTGCCCCACCTTCTTGTGCCCTGGCCTCTCTGCTACAGAAGGAAATCCTCCTCCCCCACCCTCAGGACTGGGACTGGGTGATTCCAGGAAGCAATAAGCCGCTGAGTGCTGTGGCCGGAGTTCCCCTCCCTAATCCCCAGCCTGTCCATGTTTATCTGATGGCACCAAGCGGGAGTGCAGGGGGCGGGGGACAAAGAGCCAATGAGTAGATGCTGGGCTTGCTGGGCCCGCAGGATAGAGCAGTCTAGAGACAGACCCCTGCCTGGGCTACAGAGGAGCCAGGAGCCATGAGGGTGGCGGTGGGCATGCTCTGGCTCCTGGTCTTCATGGGGTCTTCCCGGGCCGGGGGCTCCTGTCCCTCTCAGTGCAGCTGCAGCCTCCACGTCCTGGGTGATGGCAGCAAAGCCAGGTATGGCACCAGGTATACGGGATGGGTAGCCCAGCCTCCATTGCTCCACCAGCTAGGCTGGGTTGGGAGGGTTGGATGCCAGGCCCTCAGAGTGTAGCCAAGTAAGATCTCCCTCTCTCTGGCTTTTTAAACTCAAGGCTCCTATAGGACTGGTCTGCATTGAATTATTGTCCAGCCAGCAGGACATGGGTAAGCCTGGGAAGTACTAGGTACCTTTACACATGGGGATGGGATACAGGTGTGCCGACTCCAGGAAATCCTTCCTGAGTCCTCCTCCAGGATCCTGGTAGAGAGAAACCTCCTTAAGGGCCCAGGAAGTCTCCCCTTTACCTCTTTTTATCCCCTCTCCTCCCTTCTTTCTTTCTTTCTTTCTTTCTTTCTTTCTTTCTTTCTTTCTTTCTTTCTTTCTTTCTTTCTTTCTTTCTTTCCTTCTTTCCTTCTTTCTTTCCTTCCTTCCTTCCATTCAATCATCCTCTTGTATCTCCCTAGCTTATTCTTTCCCAGACCTCTCCCATTTTCTTGCGTCACCTCCTGGGAGTACCAAATCAGATCCCATGTATTTCTTACCACCCCATCCAGGATAGGACCATCCGCCTCCTCATGCTCTCCCCCTCTGAGTCTTCTCTGGCACAGCCCCCAGGATCCTCAGCTTCGACCCCTTTCTAGAGACTCTCTGAAAGGCCAGGAGTGCTCATTCCATTGCAGACAAGCACTCCTCCTTCCTCAATCTCTCTTTGATTTTCTTCATCTCCAATCTGAGCCCTGAGAGCTCCTCCATCCTTTCCTCCTCCCCTCCATGGACGTTGCTAGGCCACTGGGCTTTGTGGACCCTTGCTCTTCCACCATGGCTCATTTTCTCTTTCTCTTTGGGTGTCTTTAAACCATCCTTCCTCTGACCTCTTCAGCTTATCCATTAATGATCATCACACTTCCCAGCTTGCTCAAAGATTTCAGCCCCTGGCTCAGGGCCTTTCCCACCATCTTCCCAAGCTTCTGGAATTCTGGCTTCCTTTTCTTGTTTGTCTTAAATGGGTGTTGGGGAGCCACTGATGGTTTCCGCACTGATAATCAGGGAAACAGTGTTATCAGTGTGATTCTTTCAATGATCCTGGCAATGGATGTGGAGTTGATTGGGTGTGAGGGGAGGCAAAGAGGGGAGAAGCACTGCAAGGAAAGGACCCCCCACATGGTCTGAAGAACAGGAAGAGCTCCACTTTTGGTCCAAATCTTTGATGCTTCGATTCGTATAAATCATCAGGGGTAAGGATCCTCTCCCCAAGGGAAGACAAGATTGAGCCCTGAGCAGGCCAGGAAATAGCCTGAGGCCAAGGACAGTGTGACCAGGGTAACAAAGGGCCTCTCCTGCCACCCACAGAAAGTACAGGGCTCAAAGACACACAACGTCAATGGTAGACCTGGCTTTAGTTCCATTTTTAGAGCTCTTCTCATCAGTGATCCTGTCCTGGACAGGAACCAGGGGAGGGCTGCTGGTAGCGTTTAGCCTTAGGATAGAAAATAAAATTCCAAGGGCAGTTTTTAGGTCCCCTAAAGTCAGCCAGTGGCCATCCCTCCTCTGAAACCAGAGCTCTTACCATCGGTCTCTACCTGCCTGACAGTTTCTGGCTGATATGCACCAGTCCATGTGCATGGAGTATACATTGAGGGGAATGAGGCCATGAAAGGCTATAGGGGACCCTGAGGTCCCCAATGGCCACAGGCACAGTCAGACGAAGGCTTATTTGGCCTCAGACACCTTCCTCAGCCCCATCTCTAACCAAGGACTCTCAGAGGGCCTAGCCCATATGTTTGAGCAGCCTGGGCAAGCTGCCCATGCTCTATACTCCTGTGATCATAAACAGAACATGTGTACCGGTGGGTACTGGGGTTATCTGGGGCAGGGGACAGTCAGAGCGCTTGGATAGATATGTTGCCACATTCTTTGTGCCTACTGTTCCCAACTAGGAGCTGTGCTGTTGACCTATGCTGGGCTCTTATTGTTTTTTTTTTTTTTTTGATCCTTCCATAACTGTTTTTTCTCCTTTCTAAGACCAGTTTTCCCATGAATCCCCTTCCTCCCTCCTACATCCTTCCTCCTTGCATCACCCAAGCCTCTATTATCATTGAAAATATCATTGCCTTCAATGCTCCTTCGTTCTTAGCTAGTGTATAAACTGTGGGGACAGGGGCTGTGAGTTTGATATTCTTCTGAATGTTCACAGCACCCATCGCTCAGTAGAGGTCCCATGTATATTTCAAGAATATGAGTGAATGGAAAGTAACCGTGCCTTTTGTGGGCATCTTTGACAAGAGAAAAGAAGCCAAGCCCAGCCGACTTGAGTAGAGTTAAACTGATGAATGCTAGTGGAGAGTGTTAAGCAGGAAGGCCTGATATGAGCAACGTGTTATGATATTACAAGAGAACAACCTCCCTTAACAAAGCAAAACAACTCCCCTTCCTCTGATGTGAGCAGAGAAGCCCTCTTCTTCTTGACAATCTTTCCCTTTTTACTTAGTGTACTGCTCTCTGTGATAACATATAACACGGCCGTGAATTGTAGGGTGCTTGAGGGCAAGACTGCTTCCCGTTATCTGACCTCCGCTTTAGTACCAAACTTAATAGAACAAGGTTTAAGATGTCACTGTTTGGATAGAAGATGCCTTGGAAAGAGCTGGTAAGACTGACTTGATCTACTTGCAGTGCTGGGATGCAGAAATTTATGACAGTGATCAATAGCCCTGGGCTCCTATGGGTGACAGATATGCAGAGCTGGTACACACATGGTCTCATATAAACCCCTAAATTACCCTGTGCCATGGAGTCTACTGTTATGAGGAAACTGAGGGAAATAGAAATTATGTAATATACTCGAGGACACACAACCAGTAAGCACTGAGACTGGATGTGAAACCAACTGCTGGGCTGCAAAGTCCCAACTCTTAAACACCTTGAACATCTATCTCATGCTTCCTCAGAGTCAGGAGAGGGTTGAGGCGCCCCATGATTTCCATTTTTGATGCCCTCGGCACATTTTTTTTTTTAATGAAGAAAAGCCAAAATGGCACAAAAACTAAAGTATAATTTAGAAAAACGAATGCTTTTAGCATATATATGCAATGGGATAATGCACAAGATAATCGTATTTATTCATCCTTAGTGCACTGCAGGTGGTGTAGGCTGCAACAGTACCCAACAATTTAAGCTTGAGGTCCTTCCTGCCAGTGACCAAAATCAAACAGCCTTCCCAGGACCTTGTGAAAGGCTGTTAAGTAAGAAGAGCTGCCGCCCCCCCCCCCCCAAAAGAGAAAACAGAAGCCTTTTTATTTTGAGCCCATTTCCAGCTTGGAGCCTGGGTTTGGTGTTCTGTGTTCCCGTGCAGCCCAGTAGGCCTCTTGAAGGGAAGTCGGGGAGGGTGGTATTTCCGACCCTACGGACCCTTGCTCAAATAAATATCCCTCATTTTTGTGACCAGGACTGTGGTGTGCAACGACCCTGATATGACCCTGCCCCCTGCGTCTGTCCCTCCGGACACCTCCAGACTGTGCCTGGAACGGACAGCCATTCGCAGGGTGCCGGGGGAAGCCTTCAGGCTGCTGAACCACCTGGAACAGCTGTGGCTACCCTACAACGCCCTCAGCGAGCTCAGCGCCCTGATGCTGCGGGGCCTGCGCCGCTTGCGTGAGCTGCGCCTACCAGGGAACCGCCTGACCGCTTTCCCTTGGGTGGCGCTCAAGGACACCCCCCAGCTGCGGCTGCTGGACCTGCAGGCCAACCGCCTCTTGGCCGTGCCTTCTGAGGCCGCGCGCTTCTTGGGGAATCTCACCTTTCTCGACCTCTCCAGCAACCAGTTGATGAGACTCCCGCAAGAGCTGCTGGCTACCTGGGCTCACCTGCAGACCGGGCCCTTCCTTCCCGGACACCACTCCAGGATGGTCCTAGGTAAGAGAACGCATCCTTCACTTGGAACCACTTTGAAGTCTGAGGCACGATACCGAACCTCTCTGAGTTTCAATTCTTTACCTGGAAAATAGAAATCACACCTGCCTTCCGCATTTAAGTGAAAACTGAGTGAGAGGCACATATTTGTAGGTTTAGGAGCTGAAGCGCGCAGTCAGACTGCTGCAGTTGAAATCTCAGTTCTGCCTCTTACTAGGTATTGTGTCCTTAGTTTCCTTTTGTAAAGAGAGGTTAGTAAAAATATCTATTTCAAAAGGTCGGCGTTGTGTGTGTAAAGACAGTGGGTACATGTGGCAGGCACGATGATATCCCACCTAGCTTGGACTAGCTGCCCTGCTTCTTGAGGTGCTGTCGGCAGCAGCCTTCAGCTGTCAGCCTCATTAGGGACAGCTTCAACTGGCAGAGCAGCCTTGCCCAAGGTCACACCCCCTTTCTCGGGACAGTCCCCATCCAAAGACCTATCATGTGGGAATCTCAAAGCCTAGCCACCTGGGACAATCCTATTGAGCTATTTCAGCTCCAGAGACCCCCAAGGAGTCAACAGGCCCATGCGACAGCTCCATGTCTCTCTCCTGCTTTCTTCCTTCCCCCATGATAAACACACTGCATGCTAACTGTCACCTCAGTCTCCTCCTAGGGATGCAAATTTCAACAGTCTTCAAAGCATGTGAAGGTACATGGGGCCTTCCCTACTCTGCTAATGTCAGTCCTTCCTGGCCATCGGCATTAGTGTGGAACTGAAGGGTCCCACAACTCCCTCTTGCCCCCTCATAGAACTTAACCCTCACTACATCCCAGGAGTAGATAGTGCAAGTAAATGCCCTTTGTTTTATAGATGAATATACATAACCTGGGAGTTGGTAAGTGGAGAGTTTGGGCCTAAAGCTCCTGTCATATAGGCTGGTTCTCTTTACCCTGTCCCATGAGGGGATGGGAATTACAGTGGGTCATGGAGAGATGAGGTGGGTAGTATCAGAAGAGAAGCCTCCTGGGTGGATGTGCTTGGAGACTGCCTTGGCTCAGATGGGGTCCAGCACTGAGGGCTGGAGTAATCTTAGAGTAGTCTGGGATAGCCCCCGCCCTGAGTCCTGGGACAGTCTCTTAAGGAGGGCTTATTTGGGAGCCTCACCTCCTGGAAGCAGGACAGGGAACAGCAAACCCCAGTCCAGCACTTTTCACCCTACAAACTTTCTTACCTAAGGACATTGTCTAGGGAAGTACTTATATAGAAAAATATTTGAAAATCCAGTTTAACTGAGTGTCTTTTTTCTGTATCTGGTAACGCTATTCCAACAATCATGTCAGGCACCAGGGCAAAAGGCGTTGACTCAGTGTTACAAATAAGAAAAATGAGATACAAGAGACCTTCTAAGTCACGTAGCCAGGAGATAGTCCCAGAGATTCAGTTTCCCAAAGAAGAGTAGACTGAGTTATACCAACTGGACCCTCTTTTTTTTTTTTTTTTTTTTGATTCTGTCCTATTCTATTCCTAACAAACCAATGGCTTACTAGGTGAACCAGATCTCTTTTCCTGCCCAAGGAACTTGTCTGGCTCAGAGGGTGACAGGTAGGGGCATAACACTCTGCAAAATTAATTTTAATTTTAATTATACAACTCATACATGAATATGTGTTAAATTTAAAATATTACTCAAAATGTGAAAGGCCCCTTTGTCCCCTCTTCTGATTCTAGTTCCTTCTTCCTCTCCTAAAAGGTAGCCACTATTATGTTTATTTGCATGCTCTGTCTCTTACAGTAGATAGATCTGCATATGTACATAGAAAAATTTTATTTGTGTGTTTTGCAGAAAATTTTATCACATCATATGTATCAACCAGCACTAACATTTTATATCTAGTAGTATGTCTTGGAGATCAACTTCATTTTTTTAAACTAGTGGATAATATTCAATAGTATAGTTATACTACCGTTTATTTAGCCATTCCCCCTTTACTGGACCTTTAGGTTGTTTTCATTAATTTTAACATCTATGACACCACAGAGAACATTCTTGGCAATATAGCCTGGTGCATGCAGACAAATGTTTCACTAGGATAAGAGCTGAGAGGCGGAATTGCTAAGTTACATTAGATATTTTAAAATCAATCTGATAGTCCTTAACACGCTGGGCCAATTCTCACCCTCATCAGTGTATGAGACCGCTCATGCATGTGTTCACTTTGCAAGTTTATTTGCATGCCTACGAATAAATGGGCATAATTCTAGATGCTGAGGATGCAGCAATGAGCAAAATGGATGAAAAATCTATTCCCTCATGAAGCTAACAATTAAAATGGCCAAAACGTTTAACTTTTGCCAATCTGACAGGTGGATGTTTCATTGTCCTTTAACTTTGCCTTTTGCTTTCATTCTTTGGGGACTCTTGTAACAGGTAAAATCCAGATAGCTCACCACCACAGCCAGGCAATGAAGAATCTTGGGGTGCAGCTGTATCATTACATGCATTTAACCAGTGATATATGGTAGCAGCCACCAGTAGGATGGGGCAGGGGTGAGTGGGAGAAAGAACCGATACCCTCCCAGCTACTCTTCAAAAGGACCTGAGAGTCATAAATATACAGTAGATCTGAATGTAGCTTCCTCAACCCTTGACAGTCCACCTTTTAAATATGTTAAATATGTGTATGTAAACATATGTACCATTGATTATTAGACACACTATCAAATTTAATAACAGTCTTTGGGTGATAAAAAGGAGATAAAATTAAACGTGTTCATTTTAAATTTCAGAAATGCAAACATATAAACAGGAATTGTGCCTTAGAATTGAGGACACATGATACCCCTCTGTCTGTTGAAGATTCTTTGACAGAATGGGTATGGTGACCTGCCTTTAGCTCTATAAAGATGTTCAGTTTTAAGTAAAGGGGAATGGAATATGACATAAGATTTCACTTCTTTGCCTACTCACTCCTCTTAATATCTCCTTTTGAGCCTGTGTCAAAGGGACCAAGGCGCAGAATAGCTATCCTCATTGCTGGGGTGATGCTGAAAGTGCCACTTATACTCTAAGGACAGGGTTCAAGGGGCAGGAGTCATAAACATTTCTAGAAATGGGTTTTGACATATTGTAAATATTGCAGAAATACTCACTGCCTGGCCAGTAGCTTATAAGGGTCAGTCTAAGAATGGCAGGAGTAATTGTTAATTTTGTTAGTATGCCATATGGCCTACCCAGTGCTTAATGTGATTTTTCTTTATTTATGCTTATAGCAACCCTGAAGGGGAAGTAATGCTATTATTCAAGATGAAAAACCAGGCTTAAGTTTGCATAGCTAGCAAGACAAGGAGCTGAGCCTGGAGTCCAGTTCTGCTGATTCTGAGTTGGGACATGCCTTGTCCTCCCTGAGGGCGAAGGGAACCTGGGCCTACGGATCTGAATTGCCAGGGCTCACCTCTTGCCTTCCCTTTAACCCCTGCAGGACTACAGGATAATCCCTGGGTGTGTGACTGCCGACTCTATGAATTGGTCCATTTTCTGGAAGGCTGGGCCCCAAACCTGGCCTTCATAGAAGCCAGGCTGAGGTGTGCCAGCCCTCACAGCCTGGCTGGAGTGGCCTTCAGCCAGCTGGAAGTGAGGAAGTGCCAGAGTCCACAACTCCGTCCAGGGGTGGCCAGCATCAGGTCCCCTTTGGGCAGTGCGGTGTTGCTACGTTGTGGGGCCACTGGGATCCCTGGGCCTGAGATGAGCTGGAGGAGGGTCAATGGGCACCCACTCAAAGGCACAGGTATGTGAGCTACAGGGGGTGTTATGCTGAGATCTCAGACTGTAGTTGGTGGGTCACTGTCCAAGTGGGCAGCATGTTTGTCAAGGAGAGGGAAGTAATCTAAGTAGGGTTGTGTATTCCCATTCTGTCTGAGTGGAGTTGGACAAACTTCACCCAGAGGTAGGGCTTGGGGACAATGGCTTTGAAGATGATGATGATGGCTCCTAGTCTGTCCTATCATATTCCACCAGCCACTCTATCAGAGACTTAGGGTCTACCCTGAGAGGAACAAAATGCTGATTTTTTGGTGGAAGATACTCTCTTAGTGAAGTTAATATTTACAGTAAGTTTCCCAGTTGTAAATTTTAAGCCAGTATCACTAGGAATAACTAATGATGAGTTACCATTTATTGAGCTCTTCATGTGTTAAGTATATTACGTAATTAATGTCATTGGACTTTAAAGAACAACCTCAATATCCTTCTTATTTTGCATATAAGTAAACTGAGGCCCTGAGAGGCTAAATGCTTGGTTTACATCAATAGCTCTTACAAGGAAGAGCTGGGAATCTAATATAATCTGGCTGACTCCGCAGAGTGTGCTCTTTTTGCTGTGCAGACAGAGATGGTTCATCTCTAGCACTGAATGAGTGTGGGGATGGGATGAGGATTTCAGAAGTCACCCAAATGCAGAAGAAGTTGAGGAGAAACAATTTTTTAGCACCTGACCAGAAAAGCTCCCATTTCTTCCAGCTTTCTTCTGTGTCTCCCTCAACTAGATTAGTAAGCATTGCTCTAGGACTGTGGGTTTGAAATCAATTTAAAAAGAAAATTGTATAAGGAGCTCCATATCTAAAATGGGAACTTGAAAATACTCTGATTGAAGTGGCAGAGGGGCTGGGCAGGGATGGGCAGAGCGCTTCCAGCTAGGCCTCTGCCTCATATTCAGTCTGACCCACCTTATTCCCAAAGCACCTGCCCACCTCCCTTGAGGGGTCAGTTTTGCAGAACCTTAGGGCCCCCCCAAAAACTGTTTGAACATCTCAGATTTAAGAGGCTGATCCTTTCTAGGCTCTGCCTCAGCCTGGGGGCTTCAGGGATGCCCCAAATTTGAGCCCAACTGATCTCAATACCCTTGGCTAGTCTAAGGAAAGCTGAATGACTCCCAGTGTTTTCTCAGGATGACTAGGTCTTCACTAATCCAGGGGCTGCGAACTTGGCCCTGGAAGAAAGGTTGGGACAGATGGGCCCATTCATTCTCCCACATATGCCTCTTTCCCCCTCTAGTGCACCAGGAAGTCTCCAGTGATGGCACAAGCTGGACCCTGCTGGGCCTGCCTGCTGTATCCCATCTCGACTCTGGAGACTACATCTGTCAGGCCAAGAACTTCCTGGGAGCCTCCGAGACTCTTATCAATCTTGTCGTCACTGAGCCCCAGACTTCAGCAGAAGGCGGTGGGAGCCCAAAGGCACCGTGGGAAAGGACAGGCGAAGGGGTGGAAGCTGCTGCATACAACGACAAGCTGGTGGCCAGGCATGTCCCCCACATCCCTGAGCCTGCTGTCCTGGCCACTGGGCCCCCTGTGCCCAGCCTGAAGGAGGAGCTGATCCTCCAGCACTTCCAGATGGGTGCCCCAGGAGAGCGCTCAGATGGGCAAGTGGGACCCCAGGAGGCTCGAATGGTGAGGTCTCTCAAAGTGGTAGGGGACACTTACCAGAGTGTGACCTTGGTGTGGAAGGCCCCCCAGGCCGGGAACACAACCACCTTCAGTGTCCTCTATGCAGTCTTTGGGCAGCAGAACATGCGGAGGGTGGTTGTGCAGCCTGGGAAGACCAGGGTCACCATCCACGGGCTGGTGCCTAAGACCAAGTATGTGGCGTGCGTCTGCGTGCGGAGCCTGGTGCCCCGGAAGGAGCAGTGTGTCATCTTCTCCACCAATGAGGTGGTGGACGCCGAGGCCACTCAGCGGCTCATCAATGTGGTGGTGATCAGTGTGGCCGCTGTCATCGCCCTGCCCCTCACACTGCTCGTCTGTGGCGGTGCTCTCCAGAGGCGCTGCCGCAAGTGCCGCACTGGGGGCTCCACCGAGGCCACGAGTGCTTATGTCAACCTGGAGAGGCTGGGCCACAGCGAGGATGGCTCAGAGGAGCTGTCCCGGCACAGCCTCAGCGAGGCCGACAGACTCCTCTCTGCCCGTTCCAGCCTGGACTCTCAGCTTTTGGGGGTCAGGGCGGGCAGACGGATCAATGAGTACTTCTGCTGAGGGGCCTGCTCCCCCATGGACACAGATACCCACACACCTTCTCTGACCTCTCTCTTCTACTCCTACACACTCAATACAACATCTAAGTCCATGTTCACCCACTCTTATCCACTTGGATACCTGCTTATTCATATATGTACACACAACAGCAAAAATAATAACAGCTAACACTTATTATTAAGCACTTACTATGTGCCAGAAAGTGTTCTAAGTGCTTTACAAGTATTAACTCACTTAATTCTTATAATAGCCATTTGCAGCAGGAGCAGGACCACTATTCTCCCCATTTTCCTAGAAAAGAAAGAGAGAGATTGGATAACTTGTCTATATCAGTCAATTTTTGCTGCATAATAAATAAAAGCAAAATCTCTGTGGTATAGAGCAGCAAGCATTCATTTCCAGACAGACCCGTGGGTTGACTGAAGTGATTCTACTCCATGTGTCTTAGTTGGGGCCCAGGATGGAGAGTCAGTGACTATCTGGTGCTGGCTTCTTTCATGAAGAGGTGAGAAGAGCAAAAACTTGCAATGCCTCTTCAGCTCTTGGCTTAGAGCAGGCACGCTGCAATTTCTGCCCATAATCTATCTGTCAAAGCCAGTCTTTTGGCCAATCCAGTTTTAACAGGCCAGGAAAGAACAATTCTCCCATGGACGTCATGGTAAGGCAGAAACTATTTTGCTCAGCAGTGATCTAATCTGTTATATTGCCCACATCTACACAGCTAAGAAGTGACAGCTCTGGAAGTTGGACCAGGCAATTGGTTCCAGAATTGATAGCCTTAACACTCTCATATACCACATCTTGATTACATTTATGTTAACTCACAGACACACACACAGACAACCTCTTTATGCAGTATCCATATTTGTGTAGTCACACACATACACACACAGAGACACACACCATGCCCTCAGTGTATACATTCACTGATTCTAACATTTTTTCCCCCCTCTGGGTGCCATTCTACCTAGAAATAATCATATAATTGCCAATACATTCTAGAAGTCTGGATGATGCCCAAGAGACTGCTGCTTATTTACTCTAAGAATATCAGGCTGGAGGAATCTGAGAGACCCTCTGTGGCACATGGCAAGTATACTCAATGCTGTCCCCATGCAGCAGCCTTTGTGATTCTTACTGAAACTTACCTGGGTTCCTGAGGGTGTCTCAGAGCCTTACCTGTTCTGAACAGGAGGATTCCTGTTCAGTTTGCTTGGAGCTGGGAAACCTCTAGGATGTCTCTGGGCACAGGAACAGGCAAACATTCCTACAGAAGTGCTGATGTTGTATCTTATCTTCAGGACTGAGTTCTAATGAGAAGAGCATCCAGAGTATTTGGTGCCAGGGTCTTTGGGTAACATTTGAGAAGATTTAGGGACAACAACTGATCCAAAGAAACTATTTGGCTAGACTCACCTAAGAAACTCCATATTATGTTGAGCACTTGCTAGATATAAACAGTGCGGTGCAGTGATTTCTAAAGTTACTGTACTCTCTCACACATTTACAAAAGACCTTACAACATATAACCTTACAACAATTTTCATGTTTTCTCTCATTCGACCCTACAACAACTCATTACGGAGCTGGGCTACTTGACTTTGCAGACAACAAAACTGAAGCCCAGAGAGCGGAATAATTTATAGAGGGTTGTGATGGATTTTTTTGGAGGATCCAAGTCTTTGATAACTTTCTGGCCAGGCTGAGAGTCTATATTCAGTATTGATCTCTGCAATGCGATCCACAGCATGTTCACTACAGAAATGGATTTTTTTTGAGCCACTGAAACCTGGGATCGGAACCATGAGAGCACTGGTGCACACGAGCACAGAATTTCCTCACGTGGATGTTTTCTGCACATCACCTGGAGGGTACCTCTACTATAATCTGTGGACCATAGCAATTGGTAAGAGACATTATTTGGTTGGAAGATGACAAAGCCACTGTCTACATCATGGGCCAGGAAACTTTTCTTTAAGGAAAGCCCGATAGTAAATATTGTAGGTCTGCTGTTACTACTCAACTCTGCTGATGTAGTACAAAGCAGCCATAAGCAATATGTAAGTTAATGAGCATGGATGTGTTCCAATAAGATGTTATTTACAAAAACAGGTGGCAGGCTAGATTTGGCTCCCAAGCTGTAGTTTTCCGACCCCTGATCTAGATTTATAATGGCATTTCTGCTATGTCTTGAGACACTAAGACTCAATTCTGATTGTTAAATATATGAGATTGACAGGAATTCCTCAAATTAGAACAAATATAAGTACAATAGATGAAAGCAACCATTTGTTGAAATGATCAATGTGTTTTCTCAAAATGACTGGCTGGTCCAATTAAGATCGAACAAAAAACTTGTTAGTATTTATCCAGTTGTGTGTGTGTGTGTGTGTGTGTGTGTGTGTGTGTGTGTGTGTATGAAAGGGAGAGGGGGGAGAGAGAGAGAGAGAGAGAGAGAGAGAGAGAGAGAGAGAGAGAGAGAGAGAGAGACGAGATTCAAATTTTGCAATGATTCATCAACACCTACCTTGGTGATCTAGATGTAATGGCCCCCAAGATAGTCAGCCTTTCAATATACATCTGTTATCTTTCCTTTGTGTGACATGTCTTCTTTGGTTTGCTTTTATAGAGAAGAATCAGGCTGGATTGTGCTCATGAATATTCAAGTCACTGGAAAAAACAAATTCTCATTATAAAAAATAAAATGGAATATGGTTTATATATTAGTCTTTTGCTATATGAGTCTGGTTGGTATGAGTCAGTCCCTGAAAATTTAATATCTTCTTAGAGTCCTGGGAAAAGAACTTCTGGTCTTCCAATGCTGAAGAACTACCTGCACTATGGCGATACCATAGCATGCTGCCTTTGGAAGTCTTGTTTGGGGGGTGGTGTCAACTGTGGCATCTCCATCATGTCTTTTCTGCTACATGGTTATACTCCTCTTGACCTAAGCAGAAGCTATGTGTGATGTCACTTATCTGTAGTGGATGTCTAAGTTGAAGGATATAAAAAGACAAACACTAGAAATTATATTCTGGAAAGTGGATGTGGCTATTAAAACTAGGTTATCAATTAAGGGACTCAGTGAGCTGTGTGTTTAGAGGACTAGAGATAGAAATTTTTATTTTAACTATCACATAAGCCAGTAGAGCCAAAAATCAACTTACAAGTACTTGACCATATTTTATTTGATTAAAAGGGCATTTTATGCTGTGCTAACAATTCCAAAATTTCAGTGGCTTAACAAAGAAAAATTTGTTACCACTCTCCCAGAGTCTACTTGAGTCAATAGGAAATGTGGATGGAGGAAGGGAGAGCTCTGTTCCACTTATTCATTCAGGGACCCAGGCAGATGAAGACTCTACCACCTGGAATGTCAACAGTTGCTGCAACAAAGGAAAAGAGAAACTAGAAAATCAAGCAGGGGCTTTAAAAACATTTTTTCCTCTAACATTTTATTAGCCAGAATATTAGTCATATAGCCCACTTATTTCAAGGAGGTTGGGAATGTAGTCTGTGTGTCCATAGAGCATGGGTACTCAGGAGACCATCACAGACAGGATTGGCAGCAGAGGTGTGAGGGAAAAGCACCAGCTTGAGAAAGAGAAAGAACAGTGTGTCTGCTTCCTGATAGGTCACCAAGTTATTTGTCTGAGCTGCCTCAAAGTTCTATCAATTAAATAGACAAGAAACTCTCTTGTTAACATCCTATTAAAACAAGCCAGGGAGATGTTGCCCAGAGCCATTTATATCTAATTATTTCATAAACTAAGAGTAAGTTCACTCCTACGACCCTTTCTCTACCACTCTAAGGGCCAAATTTCTAAAAACATCCTGCAGAAAGAGAGATGAGGGTGTAATATACTCAGGCCCCTTCCCTTTGTTATTAAATCTCTTGAGTTTAGAGATGCCACTTAACCACTACTTATTTAAGAAAACTAACACAACCTGACTAACTTCAATTGTCATAATCTCCTGCCTTAATTGACAACATAACTACTCCCCATGCCCATATGCCAAATAAGGAAACCAGAGGATGAGGATATCAGGAGGGAAGAAGGAGCTGTGTAGAAGTGACATGAGTGATTTCAGAGATGGTATGTCAGTGGGTGTTCTCTGGTTTCAGCAAACCACCAGAACTTTGGTTTGAGATAGATTTATTTGAAGATACTAACATGGGATGAATAGAGAAGAAACTGTAGGAAATTGAGAACTCTTTGGACCTATATATTTTGGGAGTGAGAACAGAGTTCACTAGTGGTTTGTGATATTCCTTGGATTAAATTACATTTTTCATGAAAGCAAACCTGACAAAATCTTGGCCAACCTGGTGGGGGACTCTGCAGTGAGTATCATTCTTCAGTATTATCCCCATCAGGCTAAACTGGCAGAGCCATTGTGTCCTCATCACCCTCAGTCATTACATGTGGACTGCCTTAGGAAGGGCATGTCCTCATGCAAGCACACCTTGCAGGTGAGCATTAATCTATTTCTTGAAGGGGGTATAGGCAACACATTTCCATGTCTACCACAAGTTTTGTGCCCATAGAACTCTCATTGTTTAGATTTTTATCTTGAGAAGAACTCTAGAGATCTAGCCAGATTGTGGAATTAGACTATCTGGAAACTCCAGCAAATACAGCTGGCTTGGATGGAAAGCCTGGAGAGTAATCAGCTTAGTTGATGACCCATTTCTCCCACACTGGTTAGCTACTAAGCGGATTTTCTTCCCTGAGGCCTTTTATAGAGAATAATGTATCTTATGATCTTAGGGGAAACTAGAGAGTTTCAATATTCATCAGGAAATACCCCAAATAATAGTAGACTTCTGTTCTTCAAGATTCTGTTGGTGTGGGAGGTGAATTAAAATTTATTGGACACACACTGTATGTTAGGTACTTCACCTTACATAATTCCAAATTATCTAGAAACTCTATCAAGTACTCTTTAATTTTCTCACTTTGCAGAGGAAAAGCTGATATTCATAGAGGTTAAATGATTTTCCAATGATCTCAAGACTGAGAAACATAAGCTAGAGATAAGATCCCCTGGGACAGGGTTATATAACAGTTTTGTTCACTGCATTCCATGCACCTAATAAGTGTGTGTCTTAGAGCAGATGATCAATGAATATTTGTTGAGTGAATTAAAGGTGGCAGAATAAGTATCCAAAAATCATATATGTCACTTTAAAATACAGGCCTTTCATTTTTATCATGTGAAATACACAGGTTCAGGAAAAGTTGTGAGATCCAGGATAAGAAACATGTTTTGGTTTAATCAGAAAACACAGTCTTGTGATTTAACCTCTGCACCATGATGCTCCTCTGACTCTGGTCATCCAAGTGGCAGAGGCAACTGTCTTAATCCAGTAGAGGCATGACTCTACCACATGAGGTGTTGCAGAGATAACCATTCATAGAAGTGGCCCCAGAATTACTTGTTACCCATCATCTGCATTCACTTTTAAAGAATAGTTGGAAATTCTAGGTTTCGAGAGCAAATTGTGATCAATGAAGCATTAGATGGATTTTGGCCAAGTCATCTGAACCATGTTGCTCAGAATAGCATTACTTACTCATTTCTCAGATCGTTTTGTGAGAAACTGAGGGAAGACAGTATCAGGATTGAATTGGACATCTAACTTAGAATTTAATTTCAGAACTCCAAAGCCAGATAAAGGGTGGATTTTTTGACTTTAGTTAAGAGACAAAGCATAGCCCCTTTACATGGATTCTTACTGAGCTGGTGATCTGCACTATAACAAAACTTCAGAGCATCCAGGGGCTTTTCTACTCCTGTGCTGACCTACATCATCATGGATTACCAATAATAGGATTTGCCACTCAGAAGCTAGGACTATACTTATTCAAAATTCCAGAGGTAATTTCTTACAGAGGAATATGGCTTCAGTTTCTTACTATTTCCTGCTAGTTCTGGTCTTTCTGGATTCATATGCAGCTCAGCTATCCTGTCTTCCAGGGTGTACCTGTTCAGAGGAGAGTTTTGGCAGGTGCGCTGTGCTGGCAAGATGCCAGAGGGTTGTAGGGAATGGGCTTTTTTTGGGAATGATTTGGAGTAGGAGCAAGCCTAGAATTTTCAGGAAATCAGCAAAATTTCTATGAGACTCATTCTAGTTGGTGCTGAACTTTGGTGAACTGTGCACTTTTACCCAAATGGGTCTAACTTTTTTTATTTCTAGTGAATAACACCTAATTTTTTTTTTCTAATTTATATGTCTAATGCTAGGATAAGTCTGAATCCACTTTCCAGTTCCCTGATGTTTACCTTAAAGATTTTCTGTTTTTTGTTTTTGTTTGTTTGTTCTTTTTCTTTTTCTTTTTCTTTTTTTTTTTTTCTTTCTTTCTTTCTTTCTTTCTTTCTTTCTTTCTTTCTTTCTTTCTTTCTTTCTTTCTTTTCTTTTTTATTTTTTTTTTTTTGTACAGGACTCTGCAGTGCATGTCTATCCCTTTGGGAAAGATCCCAAGGAATCTTCCTGAAGAGTTCAAGCAAATGAGAATTGAACATTCGTCCTTATTTGAATTGTCCCGAGGGTCTTTTACCAACATGAGCACCTTGGAATATCTTTGGCTCAATTTTAACAATGTCACTGTGATCCACCTAGGAGCCCTGGAGCATCTGTCTGAACTGAAAGAGCTGAGACTGGTAGGGAACAAACTCCATTCAATATCATGGACAGCGTTCCGTGCCACCCCACTCCTGAGGGTCTTGGATCTCAAACACAACAGGATTGATGTACTTCCAGAGCTGGCTTTTCAGTTCTTGGTCAATCTGAGCTACCTTGACCTATCCTCCAATAGGCTTACAGTTGTATCTAAGAATGTCTTCTTGAACTGGCCAGCCTACCAGAAACACCAGCAGCTTGGCTGTGGGTCCAAAATTCTCTCCAGCATGGTGCTGGCACTGCACAACAACCCCTGGCTATGTGACTGTCGCCTAAGGGGACTTGTCGAGTTTGTAAAGTTCATCAGCTTCCCAGTCATCCTAGTGAATCCCTATCTAATGTGCCGAGGCCCTCTCTCCAAAGCGGGGCAGTTTTTTTATGAAACTGAGATCAGTGCTTGCATGAAGCCTCAGATCTTAACCCCCAGTGCCAATGTCACCATCCAGGTAGGACAGAACATAACTCTGCGATGCCTGGCACAGGCCAGCCCCTCACCAACCATTGCATGGACATATCCCATGAGCACGTGGAGAGAATTTAATGGTAAGCCACATGCACCCTCTTAAACTATCTGGAAGAATGTGGAGCTTTGTAGCAGCTTATCCTCAATAGAGAAGTTCTAAACTGGGTTAATCAAAAAGGAAGGGTGCAGGTAAAATTGGGATAGGCCTAAGTTATACTCATCACCACAGAAAAAACTCCAAGATAGTGTTTCACTATCAGCCTTATTTTAAATGGTTGCACACATATCTCTTGGAGTTGACTTGACATATTGTATAAATATTAGACGTATTTGAGCAAATATATTTTTGATGGCCTTCTAGATGTAAAACGCTATAATGTGTATTTTTTAATCATAGAATTTCTGACTAGAACCAATTCTAGAGATTATTACTTATTTCTTAAACTTGACTGAACAAACTCACCTGGGGTGAGTGTTTTAAATACAATTTCAAGGTCCCTGCCCTGGAGATATGGATTCAGGGAGTCTAGGGGAGGGCCTGAGAATATGTATTGATAAGTCTTTCCCCATCCTCTATCCTCTAACCCCCATCCCTTACCCTCCAGCTATTTTCTTACTATCAGGAAAGTTTGAGAAATTCTAGATACTGACTGAATTTTATACTTCCCACCACTTGGTTGATCAGAACTCATTGCTTGAAGTTGTAATAATGGGATCCAGGGAGATGTGGGCCTGTGGGCCCCACAACAGGGATTTAAACCTGCCTCTTATTTTCTGAAGCTCTGTGCTTGTTCTTCTTTTACACCTCAGCTGGAATCAACTTTAATGCCACCCTGGGGGTTGGGGCACATCACAAAGCCGGGGATGGCCTCCCAAGGGGTATCTTGAAGCTGTCTGGAAGACAACTAGGAATATCTGAGTAAAATTTGAGAAATACAGTCAGTTGTCCAGATATTTATTATATATGATGACAAACTTCTGGGTTATTAAAAAATACTAAATTAACTGAAATTTTGACTTTTTCCTATCATTTTGACCACATCTTATAGGTTTGAGATTAACTACTAATAAAAGAGAAATATAGGATTTATTATTGTAGCTTCTTTGAGAACAGTGAAATGCATCTGGATGTTATCTTTTGTGATGCTCTATAATCAGTCTCTTTGGAACCATGTTATATTTATTCTTTCAGTAATGATAACAGCTAACATTTATGGAGCACTTACTATCAAACTTATGGAGTTAATACAACTATTATCCCATTTTATTAATGAAGAAATTGAGAACAAGGGAATCTAAGCAACTTGTCCAAGAGTATATACCTAGTATGGGATATAACCCAGGTATTTGGCACCAAGCTCAGAGCTATTTCACATCCTGGGGTAAGAGGGCACTTCTTAAAGCTCACAATATCACACAGTAACACAATTGCAGGTGATTTCCTGGAAACCATGGTGTTAACTCAGCAAAGGTAAGGTAGTTTGGTGGGATCAACTAATGTGGTTAAAGAGCTTCATAGATAGAACAATGTTCCAGATAAACTACTGCCTCTAAACAACACTCATTATCAGCAAGTTGCTTTATCACATCAATCCTCAACTTCCTATGTGTAAAACTTGGGTATTTACCTTACAGGGTTGCTGAGAGGCAAACACCTGATAACCAAGTACATACTTAATAAATAGTAACCGCCATCTTTTAACCAAAAATTGGCATTGCTGGACCCTCCAGATATCTATCAGAGATGTGCAAAACGATTTTGCTCTCTCTCCACCCAGTGTTGACCTCATCTGCTGCAGAAGATGCTGTTTTGTCGGAGCTGGTGATACCTGCTGCTCACCTAGTAGACAGGGGCAATTACACCTGCATGGCTTCCAACTCCCTCGGCAGGAGCACCATGGTCATCTCCCTTCACATCCAGCCTGTCCTGGCCCTGCCTGCACTGCATTCTCCTTCTTCCCCCTTGGAAGGCAATGCCTATGTTGCCTTGCGGGTTGTCAAGCAGACAGTGCGAGGGATCCTGCTGGAGTGGTTTGCGGTGGCCGACACCTCTCAGGAAAAGTGGTTCACCCTCTACATTGCATCAGATGTAGCCCTCAGGAAGGAGGTGGTCCATATGGGCCCTGGAATCAACACATATGTTGTGGATGACCTCCTCCCGGGCACAAAATATGAAGCATGTCTCAGCCTAGGGGGCCAGCCCCCACGCCAGGGCCAGTGTGTGGTCTTTGTGACAGGTAGAGACCGTGGTGGGCTGGATGAAAGGGAGCGCCTTCTGCACATCACGGTGATCTTGTGTGCTGTGCTGCTCTCGGTGCCTGTGGGGGCCTATGTCTGGGCAGCCCAGGCATCCTGCAGCTGCAGAGAGTGGGGCTTGCACTGCTGTCCTTGTCATAGGAAAGCCCCCAGGTGCCCTCGTGCAGCCCCACAGCACCGGGATGACTCCTACACAGAACACACAGCTGTCTATAAGGATGGCCTGGGGAACAGGGACGCTGGGGAGGATGAGGAGAAAGAAAGAGAGGGAGACAGTGGCTGAACTGCCTGGCCAGGGGGTGGAATAGTGTGGGCCTCTAGCCCCTAAACTGACCTTTGTGGTAACTGAGCTTGGCTTGATCCATTTATTCAACAAATGTTTACTGAGCACCTACTGTGTTCCAGAGACAGAACTCGACACAGTGATTAGAAAGACACAGTTCTTATTTTCATGGAGCTGAGTCAATGGAGCTTTGTCCTGTCCAAGTAATTGTTTTATTATACATGGCATCTGGAAATTAATAAATGTTACTCTTTCCATATATGTAGCCCTATAACACTTACACATTTACATGTAACATTCACATATAACATTTCACATGTGTTATTCTATTGGAGAAAGGCAGAATTCTACCCTTTTTTACAAGTGAAGAAACTGAAGCCCAGAAAGTTACAATGACTTGCTCAAAAGTTTCTAATTCCGTTGTTTCCTCTAATGTCTGTTTTGCAGTATTCTTGTGTTCCCCATTGTTCAGAAAGTGTTATTCTCCCTCTTAATGGTAAACACCCAATGAGATCATGTAAGTTTGATGTTCCAAAGAGCTGTCATTAGGAGTAGTAAGAGCCTGGTGGGTGATGAGAGTCTCTGATTGTGGGTGTCTTTGTCCCTGTGAGCAGTTGTTGGTGCTCCTGAGAACCTGGTAACATCAGCACTGAGGAACAGGGGATTGGCTGCAGCCCAGGGCTCTTGCTCCAGGGATTGTTGGAAAGCAGAGTCACAGGAACCAAACCCAGAAGAAAAGAATCTATATAAAATCATGTGACTTTTTTTTTTTTTTTTGCATAAAGGAAGCTATAGAGAGAATTCTGATTCTCATCTAGTCCCGTGAGACTGTAATCTTCAGACTTATTTTTTTTTCAGCCCTGTGTCCCTAGCTATTGTCTCAGTGCTAAGCATGACAAATGTTTGTTATACAAATGAGAATATAATCCTTTCCCCTGTCCCTAGTCAATGTTTTCTATGAAATCCCAGAGAGGTGTCCGTTTCCTTTCATATGGGCTCTCGTGGACTGGAGGATCCCCCTAAACCCCAGAAATAGCTCACAGTTCCTCTGGGCAGTCCTGCTGGCAGAGCCTTGTCTCTGGATTTAAATACAGATCTGTCTCCCCGTCTCTTCTCCTACTGGGCCCAGGAAAATACCCTGAAGACTGTAAGTATAAGTTGGCCTCCTTGTGACATCTCCACAAATGTTTTCTCCCTTCTTCCCACCTTCCTTATCAATTCCTTCTTATCCTCCTAGGACTATCTCAAGTATCCAGTCCCCCAATTAACATTCCTTGGCTTTACATCTCCAAGGAAAATAAATAATGAATCAAGCAGGAAACACAGTGTTTTCATTGGCCAAGAGCCCTCTGGAGGCAGAGAACCATCTTTCTTGCTGTAGCTAGTGGGTTCATTCAACACCCAACTGTGTTTATAATCAATGTCGGTTGAAGCGAATTTTTAAAAATTGAAGGCACTCTCATATTCAAACCAATAATTTTCTCATTTCTTCAAGTTCTCACTTATTTTCTTCAGAGCATTAGAAGAAAAGACATTTTTAAAAAATCAAAATAAAAAGCTTTCATACTTTTATATGGGAAAATGGTTGTGACATAATACTTGGTAGCAAAAACTCAGCACCCAAAATCACACATTTGGTTAAATATCAGTATAAAGCAAATGTCCAAAATGCATAACTCAAACTAGAAATAAACATACCTTAATGCACTACAGATTATAAGTTGTTACGCATAGCTTAATTTTTTTTTTTATACAAAGAGCATCTATTACTTTGTTGAAGGGCAAAACTTTCTTTTTTCCAGTCATTCTTATGTTTGTTTATTTATTTAATGTTTTAAATAACTTAAAAAATTTTAATCGCAGTTGGCATATGATATATTAGTTTCAGGTATACAGCACAATGATTAGTTGTCTACATTCCTTATAAAGTGATCACCCTGATAAATCTAGTACCCACTTGACACCATACATAGTTAGATTCCTTATGCTATGTTTTACATGCCCATAACTATTTTGTAACTACCAATTTGTACTTCTTAATCCCTTTCCCTTTTTCACCCAACTCCAACCCCCTTCCCATCTGGCAACCATCAAAATGTTCCCTGTAACTATGAGTTCATTTCTGTTTTGTTTGTTCTTTTATTTGTTCTTTAGATTCCACCTATAAATGAAATCATATGACATTTATCTTTCTCTGTCCAACTTACTCTACTAAGCACAATACCCTCTAGGTCCATCCATGTCATTGCAGATGGCAAGATTTTGTTCTTTTTTATGGCTAAGTAATATTCCATTATATATATGTACCACCTCTTCTTTATCCATTTCTCCATCAATGGACACCCAAATATTCTCCATATCTTGACTATTGTAAATAACGCTGCAATCAACATATAAATACACATGTCTCTTTGAAGTAGTGTTTTGAGTTTCTTTGGGTAAATACCCAGATGTGAGATTATTGGGTCCTACTTTGTCTTCTGTTACAGCCTTTGTTTTAAAGTCTATTTTGTCTGGTATAAGTATTGTTACTCTAGCATTTTTGTTTGTTTCCATTTTTATGAAATATCTTTTGTCCATCCCTTTACCTTCACTCTATGTGACTTTCAATCGAAGTGAGTTTCTTGTAGGCAGCATATGTAAGGATCTTGTTTTCTTATCCATTCAGCCACCCTATGTCCTTCGATTGGAGCATTTAATCCACTTACATTTAAAGTGCTTGTTGATAGATATGTAGTTACTGCTATTTCATTTTCTTTTCTTTTTTCTTTTTTCTTCTTCTTAGAGAAGTCCCTTCAACATTTCCTATAATACTGGTTTGGTGGTGATGAATTCCTATAGCTTTTTTTTTTTTCTTTTTGTTGGTCTGGGAAGCTCTTTATTTGTCCTGTAATTCTAAATGACAGCTTTTCTGGGTAGAGTGATCTTAGTTGTAAGTTCTTGCTTTTCATCACTTTGAATATTTCAAGCCAATCCCTTCTGGCCTACAAAATTTCTGTTTAGAAATCAGCTGATAGTCTTATGGAAGCTCCCTCGTTGGTAACTAATTGCTTTTCTCTTGTGCTTTTAAAATTCTCTCTTTGTCTTTAACCTTTGGCATTTTAATTATGATGTGTGGACCTCTTTGGGTTCATCTTATTTGGAAGTCTCTGCACTTCCTCAATTTGTATGTCTATTTCTTTGGTCAGATTAGGGAAGTTTTCCAACATGATTTCCTCAAACAGGTTTTCAATTCCTTGCTCTCTCTCTTCTCTTTCTGGTATCCCTACAATGTGAATGTTGGAACATTTGATGTTGTCTCAGAGACCTCTTAAACTAGCTTCATTTTTTGAATTTTTTTTCCTCGTTGCTGTTCTGATTGGGTATCTTCTGCTACCTTATCTTCTAAATTGCTGATTTGAACTTTTGCTTTATCTAATCTACTATTGATTCCTTCATTTCGGTTATTGTATTATTCATTTCTGTCAGGTTCTTTTTTGTTTTCTATCTCTATTTTTATGTTTTCTATGTCTTTGTTAAAGTTCTCCCTGAGTTTGTTTACTCTTCCCCTCAGTTCATTGAGCACCCTTATCGCCAGTGTTTTGAACTCTGCATCTGGTGGATTGCTTATCTCCATTTTGTTTAGTTTCTTTACTAGAGCTTTGTTCTGTTATTTCATTTGGGGCATGTTTCTTTATCTCTACATTTTGGCTGCCTCTCTGCATTCATTTTGATGTGTTAGGTAAGGGCTGCTATGTCTCCCCATCTTCATAGACTAGCCTTATGTAGTAAGTGTCTTGTGGGGCTCAGTGGCGCAGTTTTTCCTGTTCATCTGGGCCAGGTGCTCCAGGTATGCCCTTTGTATGGGTTGTATGTGCCCTCTGTTGTAGTTGAGACTTGGTTGCTGTTTGCACTGCAGTGGGAAGGACCGACTCTCAGGCTGGTTGCTTATAAAGACTGCCAGTGACTACAGTGGAGGAGTTGTTGTGCAGGGGCTGACTCTACAGAGTAAAATTTCACTTTAGCAGGGCTCTGGTGCTTGACCGCTCTGCCTTTTGAGTATGTTATTCTTGAATGTGGCCCTGGTGATGCTCTGGCTCAGACCAAAGCTGGCCACTGGGCACACGGGCCTGGGCCTCCTGGGAGGGATCCTACTGCAGGTTAAGTTCAAATACAGCCTGTGCCACATAGTATGAACCACCAAAGAAAACACAGATGACCAAGCCATAAACTGAGGCCTGCTGCTGCGAGTGCCAGGCTTGGGGCTGCTCAGCAAGATGTATGGGGCATGCTGAGGCCAGATGCTGCTTGTTTAGGTTTTGTAAACCTTTGAGAAATTTTAGGAAAGTTTGCAGCATAAACCCAGACAGGCTGTATGGAAATGTCACTGAAAGAAGCTTGGGTGGGCCTGCAAGTTGAGGTGAGGTCTCAGGGAATCACTGGGGCAGGGAAAACTGTGAGCCAGCTTGATGGAGACTCAGATATGGTGGCCACCTGCGTCTGTACACCAGGAAGGAGGAGGGCTCAACAAAGGAACAATGGCTTCTGCCAGAACTTCTATCTGGGAGAAAGTTGACCCTCCAGCTCTCACCTTGAAGCTAGACAATTCAATTACTCCCTATATGTCCCTTACACCTTTTGAGCTGTTGCCCCAGAGCTGGAGCTCAAAGCATGTGAGCCTATCAGTGAGTAAGTCAGTGCATGAGCCCTCAAAGTGTCAGCCCTTTGTCTCATTCAGCTATAATCTCTGCTGATTTTCACAGCCAGAGGTTATGAGGACTTCTCTTCCCAGCATTAGAACATCGGGCTGGGGAGCCTGGTGTGGGGCTGTGATTCCTCGCTTTTCCAGGGGGATCTCCGTAGTCATGACTTTCTCCTAATTCTCAACTGCCACATGTTGGTGTGGAACCAGCCTGTTCCATGTCTCTGTCCCTCCTACCAGTCTCAAGGGGGCCTCTTTTTTGTGTCCCCAATTGTAGGACTTCTGTTCAACTAGATTTTAGGAAGTTCTCAATGACGGTTTTTCTGTAGTTTAGTTGTAATTTAATGTGTTGTAAGAGGAGGCAAGCACAAAGTTCACTTACTCCTCCATCTTGACCGAAACAAACAAAAAAGCATTTTTTTAAAGAAAATTTTTAGTCACACCAAAAGCAGAGAGGATTTCACAGTCCTTTCCTACAGTCAGCTTTCATAATTTCTAACATTTTCTAGTTTTCTTTCATTTACTCCTTGTGTTCAACATTTTTTTTAAAACTAGAGTATTTAAAGGTAAATACAAAGCTCCACAGTTTACTCGTGAATATTTTAGTTTTATCTCTAACAGATAAAAAAGTTAAAAAAAAACTATACTCTTATCATACCTAAGAAGATGTATTTTGAAATATATGATTACATTTGCATAAACAACACACCCATACATATATGTGATATAGTAGAATTTGTTCCTGAGAAATTCTCATGATAAATTGTGAAGAAAAGTGATCATAGCAAGGCAAGAACTTGTACTTCAATTGGCCTCTGTGTGCTTCCTTCCATAGGATCAAGTACCATCCATGGATTTTGTGATGTAGCCATCATAAAGTATCCTGGGGCTATGGTGAAGGCAGGAGTGGACATTCTGGCCTGCTCTTCTGGCAAAGAAAGATTTGTAGTGGACAAGGGACAGAAGGGACAGGAGGAGGGAAGGGGTCATGGAAGCGGAATGCAGCATATGGTGAGAGTCAGGAGCATGTAAGTGTTCAGCTGCTTTTATGAACACGAAAAAATTAGGGAGAGCAAACAGGTCCACAGAGGATTTCTGGAAATCTGATTCCTTTAGACCCTTAGACTGTCCCTTTAAAAATCCTAAAGTAAAGATGCACATTACTCAGATTGATTAGGCGATATGAGAATAGGGGTAAGAGCATAGACTCTGGAACCCAGTTTCTTGGGCTTAAATGTTAGCTTTGCTTCTTACTGGCTTTGGAAGATCAGGAAAATTACTCTATTTTTCTATGCCTTAATTTTCTTGTCTGTAAAATATGTATAATTATAGTACCTGCCTCATAAGTTTGTCTGGATGATTACATAAGTCTTTGCATATATAGCTCTCAGAAAAATGCTTGGAACATAGTAAGACCTCAGTAAATGTCACTACAGTAAATGTTATCACCATTTACAGTATCTATGTCAGTTTTTGTGTGTGTGTGAGGGGGAGGTTATTGTTACTCAGCATGCAGAGCAGGGCCATTTGGAACATCAGATCTTATTAGGATCACATGTGCGTGTATATATAAAAATATATATAATGACATGTTAACTATGCTAATATTATTCCATGTTCTATTTAATGAATGTCTAATCAATGTTATAGTTTTAGATTCAGTTGTTATGCTCTTGGGAAATTTATCTATTTAGAGTTTTGACCATGCAATTTTAAGGCAAATGCCTTTGATTCAGGAAATATTTGTAAGCAGGGCAACTTACTTTTAGAATAAAGCCATTGCTAGTCCCAGGCTTCTGCTATTAGCAACCTAAGGGGTAAATTTTCTCTCTTTTCTCTTTTTTTCTACTGGTTTATCAGAGTCTGTATTCCTAACACTGGGGAGAGGGCCTGGCACAGATGATATACTCAGAAAATGTGCTATTAAAGGGATGATTGAGCTAATTAACAAATGACTGGACCTTATTTAGCCATAGAGACGCTTTTGCACAACTTCATAATATCATGCAGCATCACCAGCCTGTTGCTGCAAAATAAAGTCGCTTGCTTTATTAATCAAATTATGGTCACTTAATCCATTACCGCTTCATTTGGGAAACTAGTCCCTTCAGAGCACTGCCTCCCTGCCACTGCCCCCCCCCACAACCCCCCCCAAAAAAGTTATTTCCGTGAATCTCCTAAGGGGTCTTTGTGTCCACATGCCAGTCTGGAAGCCTTAGTCCTCACATGGCATCTTCCCCACTCCCCTGGTCCATCCTTTTGTGGCCAGGGCCTTGAAGACTATCAGGGAAGCCTCACTGCCTGCCAACATATGCCAACATCCATGCTAGGTGGGCTGACCCTGGATTCTCTCCAAAGTTCCAGACCTCAGAGTGACCAAGTTTTGAAGTCCTTAGAGAAGCAGGAAACTGGCTCTTCCTTAGGTCTTGCCACCCATTGCCAGCTGGTCCCTGGGGATAGATGTTTAGTCAAGTTCCACAGGTTTTCTTAGAGATAGGCTCATAAGTTCCTAACTCCCTCACAGTGTAGATGCTCAATTGCAGGCTGCAAGGCTGCACAGGTCTGCAGCCCTGTGGTGCCTGCCCTGCTCTCCTCCACGTCCCTCTAGTCCACTCTCCTCTCTTCTTCAGGTACAAAGGGAAGGTTCCCAGGCCTATCAGTGCGTTAAAACATCCAGAGTTAAGGAGATGCGGAGGGGTGTCCTCTTCTCCAGGATGTGACGGTCTAGCATGTGGGCTATCAGCCATCCTCAAATGCCTTTTTATACAACTAAGAATAGCAATTGTCCTCTGAGCTTGTATCAGCAGATACAAAGTTGGTGGCAGGTGTTTAACACAGACTAGTTCTTGTCATCCTAGCAGCAATGATTCTTTGTTGCATGTAATAATGAGGAAAATGTGGCCCAAGGTGGCTTTATCTCTTGCCCAAAGTTACACTTAGGTGGCAGAACCAAGATTCAGATCCAGGGCTGTCAGACTTTAAAGCATATAACTGAAAAGTCTGAGCTAAGTCACAGGAAAAAACACACACTGTTCTGCAGACTTCTTTGAGTCATCTCTGTTGATTGCCCATCGTCTAAAGCTCCATTCTTAGGGTCTAGGAGGAGCAGATCCTGCCCAATCTGTAACCCCTGCCTCCCAGCTCTTTACCTTGAGGCCTAACATTGTGCCAGCTTGTAGTCTAGGCCCTTCCCAGTGTGACCGAGCCGGCAGTTCCTTGGCCTCCATCATTCCCTAAAGCAGTGAAATCAGCCTGGCCTCACTGCCACAGGCTGGGAGTATTCTCTAATGCCAAATATATGTGCTTGTCTCTTATATTTGGTGGTACCCTCCTCCTCTTTCTCAGTATGGCTCATGCTTTATGAAGTATGGGACTTTCCCCAAACTTCCCAGTGCAAGAGTTGCCCACATGCCCAGTTTCCAAGATTGGTTTTGCCTTTCTTCAAGTACCTGGGTTTGTCCAGGAGCCTACCCCAACACACAGACCCCAGATGTTGGCCTGAGCTTCCAGTCCAGAGGCCCTTCATAACCACTGCCCCCAAAGACAGCACTGCTTACCAGGTTTTTATGCTTACACCAGGCTTCCAAACTCCTGACCTTGCTGGGCTGGTTTGGGGATAATTACTTCTAGCTCCAGATCCCATTCCTTCCCAATCAGCTTGTTTGCTTGGGAGGAAAGCCCAGCCCAGGCCCATGACGTGCCACACTCAGGTACACAAACCCTGCAAATGTGCTGCTGTTAGAGGTGTTCACGTGGCCATTTGAACAAAGTTTTGCAGCCTTTCACAGAGTCAGATCTGGGGATGGAGAGATAGATCCAGTCACCAAAGGAGCCAGGAGGCTGGCTGAGCTTGGATGTGTGTCATGAAGACTAGTCTGTACAAGTCAACTAACAGGAATATCAGCAAGGAGCTGCAGATCAGTTTGGATGTCAGTTAAGAGATTTTATTTACCATTTACAAAAGAGGATGATTGCATGCAAATTGGGAGGAGGATGCTGTACTCGCTGTGGAAGGTGAACTTGGTCCAGCACAGCCCTCTCCTGAAACACGGACTGCAAAGGACCTATTTGTTCAGTCTGGGCTCCTGACTTCTTAGAGCCCATCTCTTAACAATCTCTGGGTTGGGAACTGTAGAATCCCCAATAAGGATCCTGCACACCAGCATATCCGAGTAACACTTCAAAGCACAGACTCAGAAGTTAAGAAACCCATATATGCATATCATCTGTTTAAATAAAATCACTGATGTATTCTAGAGGGGTTATTAGTGAGCAGAACAAAATGCAATGAACTGTTGTATTTTTCTCTGTGTGTTCACATCTAGAGTTCCTTTCAACAGGTTTCCTGAAAGTCAGACAGAATTTCTCTTTGTATTAACCACAGAGGCCTACAAGTCTTTCTCGTGGGGGAGGTGGTCCCAAGCTTACAAGGTGGGCCCTGGCTAGAAGACAATGCTGAGGAGCCAGGAGTCCTCAGACCAGGTTCCTGCTACCAACCCCTACATGGCCTCTGGCAATCTCTCTTCTCTTGGCGACTCATTTTTGTAATCTTGACAAATGGAGGGTTGGATTGGATGTGCTGCCTAGCTCTTGTTCTCTCTGATGGCAGCTGGCCAGGGCTGCACTGGGGGTGTGGGAGTGGTGGCAGTGGGGAGAGGGAATGGATAGAGAGGTGTGCAAATCAAAGGCAGTGTCATCGTCCAGCTCTGGATGCTGTGGATCAATGGCAACACCCTTACTCAGCACAGCACAGCACCTCTTGGGGTACTTGACAGAGTAGCTAAGAGGTGTCTAATACTTTCCAGAAGAGCTGCACCCCAGAGAACTGGTCTGCAAGAAAATACTTTAGATGTGTGCTGCTTTGCACTCCATTAAAGCCCTTGTCACCACTGTTTATTTCGATCTTCATCCTGGACCATTGCATGAGGCAAACAGGACTTACTTTCTTCATTTTACAGAAAATTACAGGAAATTACAGGGATTGAGAAAGATGATCAGGGAGTCTAAACAGCTTTCCCAAGGTTACACCATGGGCACAAAAGAGCGGGACAAAAATAAGCATCTCCCTAGATCTCAGCCTTGGTATCCATCCACCATCTGCATTGTCTCTTCACGGACTTATGATGAGACAGCTGCTAAAAGAGGGGATTGAAGCCACTCCCAATGCCTCTAGGGCCACCACTCTGACTCCAGCTTGGACATTTTCAGGCCCAGGGTAGCCCTGGTTTAGGTATCTGCCCTCACTCTCAAAAAGCCCATCTTACACATCTGTGTCCCTGGTCTCCTCTAGGCACAGCAAAGACCCACAGTCTCTACCCGAACACCGTTCCCATCTTCTCAGTGGCTTTCAGGTACAATCCCACAGTCCGCGTGTTTGCAGTGCATCTTGGCCCTTTCCTGCCACATCTGTTCTCCCTCAGCCTGCATGGTTCACTGACCTCCAAGTTTAGCCAGCACTGAACCTTTTTCTGCTCTTGCTCTTAGCTAGAGGCTATAGGACCCAGGTTCTAGTTGGCCTTGTCACGTGTGGCTGGGGACCTGCTCCTCGACTAAGGCTGCTGAGGCCTCAGGAGGACTTGAGGGACTGTGAGGTCTGGGGTTGGTGAGTAGAAGACACATAGAGTTGGCTCCTTGTCGATTCCCAACCTCTGTAGAATGGGGAGCATCATAGCTGTGCCAAGGATCTGGGTGATAGGGAGGTATTTGCCAATCGCAGCCAGAACCAGAGAAATCCGGAGCCCTGGATACAGGGGTTACACCATTGTATAAAACAGGGGTGACCCTAAGGAGCAGAGTGGGGAGCACAGAGTGGGGAAGAGAGGGGCCACAGACGCATTCTAGAAGTAAGCCTTGCTAGCTACACTCTTCTTCTCAAACTTTTGCCTGAGCTCAGAGACCAGAGCTGACTGGACGGGGCTTCCCAAGGTCTTGGGTTTGGGAGAACGCTGGGGTTGAGGAGGGGTGAGTGAGCCAGAGACTGTAGGCACAGTCCAGGGGGCTGCACCCAAGCTGGGGGCCATTCCCGGTGGTGGAGGGGGAGCTGGGGCTCTGGGGGGTGGAGGGGTCCCTAGGCTGTTGTTGTTGCAGTTATCATTAGGAGGATCCTCTTTGAGCACAAACTTGGCAGCCGCCTTGGTCTTGTTGAACTTGAGCCACTCGATGCGGAAAGTGCGGGGTGCAGGGCTGGGCCGCTTGCGGAGCACACGCCGCACTGGCAGGACCTTGTTGGATTTCTTGTTGCGCCAGAAGGTGGCAGTGGAGATGAGGACGGTTATAGCCACAATGATGGCCATGATGCCGGCCAGCACACCCACAGCCTTCATGGGGTTGTCTTTGGTCTGCATCAGGAAGGCGTCCATGGGGCTTCGGGACATCATCTGGAAGAGAGAGCCACCCCTGCATCCAGCTGCTCCTGGATGGACAGGGCAGGGGTTGTGAGCTCTGTTAAGCCTGATGGTTTTTAAACTTTCTGACGTCAGGCATTCCTTGAGAATCTGATGAGCATTGTGGACTCCATTCCAGAAAAATGTACACAGAGAAAATACAATGTACACAATTCACCAGAAAAGAATGCACAGAGAGAGCATGATGCAAATACCCCCTTTTCAGATTAAGATCTGCATTAGCTGGACTTTGTTCTCTGGAGAGAACAAAAGATATCTCTCACCTTTGATTAGGGAGGACACATCTACCCAAATGTATCAGGAACCCCTGAAGTGATGACTTTCTGCCCGACACTGAGCTGAAAACTACATGATGATTGCACTTCTGCCTTTCAACACCCATGTGAAGAAGAAGGCATCACTATTCCCATTCTATAGGAAGGGAAGTGGAGGCTAGGCAACATCTGAAGTCACACCATTGATAAGTGTTAAAACTAGGATTTCAACCTGATTCCAAAGCCTGTGTATTTGCTAGAACAGGAGACTTTGTTAGCACTGTCTTTTAGAAGGAGTCTGGAGATGGTCTTTCTCCCTCTGACCATGTTGCAGTGACATCAAGGCTGGCTGTCGGACCCTCTTCCCAATCTGGCATTCATACCCACCTCAGTATCTGTGATGTCAATCTTGAGTAAGGCTGTGGTGCTGAAGGATGGGGAGCCGCGGTCTTTGGCCTGCACCTCTAGGGACCATGTGTAGTCCCCGTTGGGTGTGATATTGTGCAGGGCATCCAGGGAGCGGATGGAGTTCTTGAGCCAAATCTCCCCCGTGTGTGTATCAATGTCAAACACGTTGGCTGGCTCTGAGCGGGTGATGGAATAGTCCACCAGGTTGTTGGGCTCCTCTGCATCCTGGTCTGTGGCCTGTGCACAGGGAGGGACACACATGGCTGAGCTTCCAGGACAATAGTTATGTACTCTAGTTAAACCAATATATCATATGGAGCTTGTTGGGTTACGGAAAATGTTTCTGATCTTATTGAGTATACTGGAGTTGGGAGAGAAATTGAATGTGTGCCCTACTATGTGCCAGGGTCTGTGCCAGGCCATCTATGTGTGCTATGTTGTTCCATTCCCAGAACAGTCTAGGTAGTAGGTATTGCTGAAAAACAAAAGTTTGGATACTTAGTGACTTGTCTTAGGATAGATAAGTAGAAGAAAGGGAGCTGGGATTCAAAGTCAAGTCTGCAGGGTTTCAGAGTCTATGCTTTTCTGCACTGGGAAGACAGTGTAGTCCAGTTGCAAAAGCGTTGCTTTGAAATCGGACTGACCAGCTATGTGAACTAAAGTAAACCAACACTTAACCAATCTGAGGGTCAATTTTTTGTTTTGTGAAGTGGCAATAGAATCTTCTTTTCAGAGCTATTTCTGAGTTGAGGTGGGGTTGGGAATATATAAAGTATCTTAAAAACCCTGGCTCAGAGTGAGAATCCAGTACATTTTCTTTTAAAATAAATTCTTATGCCACAATGTCTCTTATAGACGCTAGAAAAGGCTTTTAGGGGAGCTTACCTGTCTTGGAAGCCTACCTCAATTTTCACTGGGGACCCCAGCACCATTTTCTTCTCTTGGATTCTCTTTCCAAACTGGGGGTAGTGGTCATTGACATCTAGCAGAGTGACGAACACCTCAGCCAGGCTGTACCTGCCTTCCATGTCCTCTGCTTTCACATAGAAGTTGAATCTGGCAGTGGCCTCAGCATCCAGGCTGGCCCAGGGCTGGGTGTAGATGATCCCAGTAGATGGATGGATCAGGAAGCTGCCGGGCACAGAGAACTCAGGCAGGGGTGTACACAAGGACATGCACATGCACATGTGTGCACACACGTGGATGCACACATGCCTGCAGTAATGAGCTGCCTTTAGGAAGTGGCAGTAGTGCATTATGCAGCTCCTCTAAGATGTCCCACCTGCTCCTATCTCCTTCCTTGCAGTGTGACTGAGGGAGGGAGGCAGGTCTACCCATCTACTCACTCATCTATCAAAATTGAACTTAACGATCTGAGTCACAGCCCTTCCCTTTCCTCCCACAGTCTGCCCCTCCCTAGCCCAGCACTGCTTGCCTGGCTCCTGAAGTCCTGGATCCTAACTCCAGGCCATCATGATGACCCTTCCTCTCTCAGATCCCAGCATCTCACAGAGTGTGTCCTCAATACTTCTGCCTCAGGCTCTCCACTGCTTCCCTCCACTCCTTGCCCCCATGCTTACCTCCCTGTCCTTTCTAGTTTCCTCCTGCCTTTGGCATAGACCCTATTCACCCTCAGCCTCCCAAATCCCTTGCCTAGCGCCTTGTGCAGGATTTTTGGAACTACTTACAGGTCTGCCCCAGACCCATAGATGGAGTATTTGACTTCACCCCAGGGACCTGTGTCTGGATCCACAGCCTGGAAGAGAGAAAGCTCCTAGTGGCACCTGCCCTTTTGTCTGGGCATGTTGGCAGCTCATGTGTCTAAGGGTTGTTTCCAATGGCAAAACAAGAGATTTTGGGGTTTGCTAAACTGGGGAAAACTGATATGTATGCCTGTCCTGGAGACCCAGTTTTCTGCTCAGTGTTGGAGGAACCAGAAAGTATAGATCTGGAAGGCATGTATTCTTCCTTTGAAATGAGAAAGAAAAAGGAGGTGAGTCCTGTGCTCTGAGCTTGGGATTCACACTTATCTCCTTCTTATAGTCCTATGAGGTTCTGTTATTCTCATTGTATAGAAGGAAAAAACAAAGGCTTACAGAGGGCTTGTAGCTTGTTCAAGGACACAGCTAATAAGAGTAGGTTTTGCAATTCAAACTGGAGCTCGAGTTTGTCTGACTTCATAATGTCCCCTTTGGTGGGGGTTCCAACCCCACCCTCAGTCCTTGGGGCAGTCCCCAACCCACTGTGACAGCCACTACGTTGGAGCCCCCCGGGGCATTCTCAGGGATCCTGGCAATGTAGTAGTGAGAGGTGAACTTGGGGACATTGTCGTTGGTGTCCAGAAGCTGGATCACTACATCTGCTGTGGAGCTGAACTTTTCCGGGGTGTTCACTTCAATGGCCAGGAGCTAGGAGAGGAAAGAAAGCGAGGACTTGTTTGGGTGGCAATCACTCTGCAGAGAACCTTCCCACTTCCTGTCTCAGCCCTAGACCAGCGCCTATCTGCCTCCTCTCATTTCTTACTCTCAGCTGCTATTCCTGTCACCACCTGCAGGGGCACCTGTAAGGCCTTCCATCATTTCTCCCCACTGACTTGCATTGCCAGCTTTCTTATAGTTTCCAATTGTATTCCAGCCAGTTCCTTTTGTTGCACACGCTTGAATATTCCTTTTTAGTTCCAATTTTAAAATTTATTTTTTTATGATATAATTTAATATTTTTAGAGCAGTTCCTGACTAATATTCTTTTTAAAAATTTTCCCAACTATTCTTATAGGTTTATTTTTCCAGATAAAAACCAACGTAATTGTGTCAAGTCCTCTCACCACTGCCCTGAAGGAGATTCTAAGTAAGACTTAATTGAGGTGATAGTGAGTTCTTTATTAAAGAGAATTTGCATTTTTAATAGAGTACGCCTATACATTTCTTGTCTTCTTTATATCCCTTTGCTAAATTTTTGCATTTTTTGTTATTTAGATGCTGCATGTTTCTTGTTATGGTAATTCTTAGGAATTTTATCTGTCAGTTGTCATTGTAAAAGAGAATCTTTTATTACTTTATTCTCATTGCTATTATTTTGTATGTAGGAAAACTATTAGATTTTGTGTATTAACTTTGTAATCAATCATGTTAATCACTTTGCTACTTCTAATAGTTTTTCGATTTCTCTCAGATTTTTTGTAAGCAAACAATTACATCACCTAAACATAATGATAATTTGTCTCTTCCTTTCTAATGTTTATACCTCTTATTTTCATTATATTTCCAGGGATAATGTATAAATAATAGCAGTGATAGCAGGCATCCATGTTTTGTTCTTGAATTCACAGAATGCTTTTAGAATTTCACTTTTAAGAATGATGTTGGTTATTGGTGTGTATAATTTTAAATAATTATCACAATTTAAATCATAGCAATGAAATATTTATTTTTCTTTTTTATTAAAATATATTAGATGTTTATGTATAATAGACATCATTTATATGTTTATAATTTTAAATAATTATAAATACAAAGGGGTATTTTTTCATCTTCCATTAAAACTTTTTTTCTGGAATAGATGGCAGATATCAAGTGTATATGAGAAAAACATTTATCTTGACAATTAAATAGTTTTTCTTTCTCCACCTATTAACACAGCGCATTATATATTGGTAGTTTCCCTTCAACCATCATTGCATTCCTGGGGATAGCTGTAGTTTAGAAGCCGGAGCTCAGAGAGGCAGTGCGCTCAGTGAAAGCCTCCTCAAATCAGCAGGAGGGTCAGAGGGTGACAAGAGACTCCTCTGGAATGAGTCCAGGTGCTGGGACCCCCATCTAGTGCAGTGAAAAGCATCACTTACCTTGAAGGTTAACACTTTGAACTTTTCAAAATCAATGGCAGCTGAGTTTTCCACAATGATTGTGACTTGGGCTTCATTCAGGACCGTCTGAGGGACCACTCGGAAGATGCCCCCAGGTCCCACCAGCCGTAGGTTGAATTTGGCATTGGCTCCCTGGGCAATACAGTTTGGAGAGAGGAAACAGGGAGGATGAAGGAGAATAGAAATTTATTACATAGTCCTGCTAAGTGAAGAGACTTCATATGCCCTTAACCTTGGAGGTAAGTGTTATTACTTTTTTCTATAGGTGAGGTGATCAAGGTTCAGAAAGATTTAGCAGGCTATGAAGGCTACACAAGAGAAAAAACACATAAGCCTAGTTCTGTGTTGGACATAGAGGCAAAAGGATATATCTTACAAACACCTGTCAGGCAGGTCAGATGTAGAGGTGCTTTTGTTTGACTGGCTTTTACTTTTTAAATGGTTGCAAATGTCTTTAGACCAAGGAGATAGTCTTTGGTTAGCTATTCTCTCTCTCTCTCTCTCTCTCTCTCTCTCTCTCTCTCTCTCTCTCTCTCTCTCTCTCTCTCATACCCCCTTGTTTTATTCATTTTGTGACCCATCAGGCCCCTTGTGACATAAGCAGTAAAGGCTGATGCAGACTCAGCTTTGGGACCTTGGCCCCATATAATTTAGAGGAAGACAAAGATGTAGGGCAGGGCCACAAACCTGGTCCGAGTCATTGACAGTGATCTTGAGGCCCCGAAGGATCTCCCCCTGGGGCGGGTGCTCATACATGGACAGCTCAAATCTGTTCTGGGGTCCACTCTCTCCATAGAATGTAGGCGGATGGTTGTTGAGGTCCACGATCCTGATGGTGACTGGGACTGTGGCCTGAGCAGCTGGGCTCCCTGCAGAGCTGACTTCAGTCACCTAGGATGGGGACAAGTGGCTAAGGTTGTGTGACAGGCTGACTCCAAGGTGGCTCCAATGATCTTGGTATTTGTTCTTGAGTAATTCCTTCTCCTTAAATGTGGCCTGACCTAGTGACTTGCTTCTACCTGATAGAATGTGGCAAAGATGATGAGATATCACTTAGTGATGAGATTACAAGAAATTCTAACTACCATCTTTTAACAGACTCTCTCTTGCTGGCTTTGATGAAGCAAGCAGCTGTGGTAGAATGCCCATGTTTCAAGGAATGAATGGTGACCTCTCGCCAACACCCAGCAAGGAACTGAGGCTCTGAGTCCAGCAGTAAATGAGGAAATGAAATCTTGCCAATAACCATGTGACTTTGGAGGGTGCTCCTTCCTCAGTAGAGCCTTCAGTAAGAACACAGTCCAGGCTGACAACTAGATGGCAGCCATTTGAGATTTTGACATCGAGGACCCAGCTAAGCTGAGTCTGGATTCCTGACCCACAGAAACTTCATGATACACATGTGCATTTTTTAAAGCCACTAAGCTTCTGGTATATATTATAACAGCCATAGGAAACTAATATAGTGCTGGTACTAATCCTACTTAGCAGATGAGGCACAGAGGGGTGAAAAAGTCACCTGGAATCACAGCTAGTGAGTAGCAGATGTGTCTGATTCTTTAGTCGGTGCTTTTTCTACCTCACCACACAGCTCTCTCTTTGCAGTCAGACTTGGTTTTGAACCCTAGCTCTACATGTTCTGTCCTGTGTCCATTGACCAGGGAGAGGCTGCAGGGAGGAAGGTGTGGAGAGGCAGCAGTAAATGGCTAATATAGGTTGCAAAGCCAGGGCCGAGAGTCCATAGGTATCTCAAGAAGCATGTGGCAAATACCGTATGAGCCGCTTCAAGGACTTCCTTCCCTTTTGGTCTAAAAACACACTTTTGTCTTACCTACCCTAAAATTTCTTTTCCCAGACCTCAGTCTGTAACATTCTACCTGTTTCTTAACTCTCCTTTCTTAGAAGCCTACATCTGCCGTTTTCATTTTCTACTTCCCATCAATTCTCAGACCATCCCTAGTTCAGATATTTCACACTGACTTCCATGTTGCATGTGGCATTGCTACTCCCTTTTACCTTTCCTGGAGCTCTATGCCCTCGGCTAATGTGACTGCTCTCTGCAGGTTCCCCTCAACCTCTGGGATATCTCCTTCACTTGCTCCTCCTTCTTTCTTGCCCTAAGCCTTAGATGTGCCCACAGCTGTGTACTTGGCCAACGGCTCATCTCTCCCCACAGCCATCCTCTGGGTGATCTCATCCCTCTCATCCTTTTATAGCGACCTGTCTGTATGTTTGTACTCTCTCCTCTAAATTCTAAATCCGTATACCCAGGTTTGGATGTTTTAACTTGAATGTTCCTGAAGCACCAAAATTCATTATGCCTGTCCTACCCAATTTGCCTCCTTTGGCATGGTATCACCCTAAGCTCATCCGTCTCTCTCTTTCCCCTGACGCCTCACACAGCCAGTTGACTGCCACCTTCTGCGGAATCTGCCTCCTTCATATTTTGTGATTTGTCCACTTGTGCCATTCCACATCCCCTCATCTCTATGGGTCCTCTTCGTCTATCACCTTTTGGCTGATGGCACTGCCCCCTTGCCTGTTGTCTTTTTCTCTCCAAACCTAAGTCAGTACCAGTATTTTCAAATGCTAGGCTGGCACTGGTGCCAGAATCACCTGGGAGCTCAAAACATGCAGAGTTCTGGGTTCACCTCACCCACTCTGGGTTCCCATTCCCAGGAGTGGGTTCTAGAAATCTTCATTTACCATGCTCTCTGAACTTGAGAACCCCACTTGTCTAGTGAGCAGCCTGCATAAGCTTTTTAACATGACTCTAATCCTGCTCAAAACCTTTCAATGGCTCTAGTGCCGTGGGGCAAGAGCAGCTACATAATTTTCAGGCCCAGTGAAAGGTGAAAATATGGGGCCCCTTGTTCAAAAATTATTAAGAATTTCAAGATAGCAAGAGCAGAGCATTTAAGCCCAGCATGGGACCCTTCTAACCATGATCCTTGTGTAATCGTACAGGTCACATTTCCATGAAGCTGGCCTTGCTCCAGGGAAAACCCACATTATCTGGTATTCTGGGCCATGGCTCCTCTGGCACCAGCCTAGAATCCAACCATTCCTCCATCTACATGTTGCCCATGGACATTTTGCTCCAGTTCCACTCGATTCCTTGTCTCCCTAGTACATCATGTGCCCTCACCTCCAGCGTGGCTCTTTGCACTTTCCTAGTCTGGAAAGGCTCCACTCCACCTCCACCCCACCCGCACTCCCCTCCACCAGTCTCCACCTGTTGGGTCCTACTTGTGCTCAAGACCTAGATGCCTCAGTCCTACCTTCTCCTGCCTTGTTACAGCTCTCTGCTTGTAAATGCACATCTTTCTGTCACCAGAAGCTTAGTGTGCATTAGCTGCAGCCTTCACACAGGCTACCTGAGACAGATGCTCCTTGGAGCAACAGCCAGCCCCCTCCCCAGACTGTGAGTTGGGAGCTGGCCCTTCTGGGGCCAGAGGGCAGGGAAGGCCAAGCTAGAGGGAAGTTACCTGTACATGTAGCTCATACACCTCTCCCTGGAGCTGAGCAGGGCTCTGTGTGACGGAGATAGCTCCAGAAGTCTCATTAATTTCAAAGGCTCCATCACTCCCTGTCACAGAAGAAAAATGCACCCTGCAGTTCTGACCAGGGCCACAGGAGGGCACAGGAGAGTTGTGCCAGGTAGGGTGCCATATGTTCTTTAAGCATTATCTCACTGAAGTTTCCTGTTCTATCATCCATGTCTTACCAATGAGGAAACTGAGTCTCAGAGGGGCTAACTGTGTCCAAGGTTACACAATAAGTGCAGAGCTGGGATTTGAACTCACTTCTGTCTGGCTCCCAGCTTCCATAGTACTTTGCTTCTCTTATGTATTGTGTGCGTGTGCACATACATGTGTGTATATATGTGTTGGAAAGAAAAAGAGAGAAAGAAAGAGATTCAGAGGAAGGGTGATAAGGAAGAAGAAAGAGAGAAGGGAAGGGAGGGGGAGCAAAAAAAAAAAACAAATACAAAAAACAAAGAGAGAGGAAGAGGAAAGAGACTGGAGAAGCGAGAGGGAGAGTCCAGAAGAAAGAGAGGAGGGGGTGCTTGGTGACTGTGTAAAGGTTTGATGTGGTGGTGGGGAGGGAAGGTAGTTGAGGGCCTATGTTCCTAGAAAAAGGAGGCTGTGTGTGATTGTTGGCATGTTTGTTCACGAATGAGCTGCCGAAGGGGGAAGTGTGCACCAGGCATGTCCTAGGGCCAGGGTTGGAGGAGGCAATGGCGTCTGAGTGAGAGTATATAGACATATGCATGTCTGGGTTCAGACGTTAGGCGTGATGACCCCACTGAGAGGCCTGGCCCTGTAGGGACTATCCACTGAATGCTGCAGAGCCCACCCCAGGGCTGGCCCTACCTACTCAGTTGTGGAAAGAGCATAGACTCGGAGTCAGCAGCCTTAGGTTCCAACCCAGTGGGAACTTGGGATGCCCATTTAGCTTCTCTGAGCCTTGGTTTTTCATCTATATATAGGACTAGTACTAGGGAAATGCCATATGATCATTACATTTAATTCATTTAACTCAAGTATATGTTTAAGGCCAAAATATTTTTAAAAATTAGAAAAAAAACATAACAATTTAAAGAGCATAAGACATGTTGCTACCCTTTCTTGTCAATAAACATATGCCCAGGGTGAAGGGAATATAAATCTATGACACCAAATTTGCTCCCTCGCCCAATGCTTTTACCCCTGCCACAAGATATAATGACAAGTGGGGACCAGAGGACATACCCATGGAGACTTCCTGCCTGATGGAGGGACCCAACCTCTCCTCTTTATACATCTTATGCTTCTGGCACTATAGAGGAAACTAGGACTCAGAGAGGCTGAGGAACCTTGCTTTGGTTGCTCAGAGCTGCTGCCCAGTGATGGCCTGTCCCCAAAGCTGCCCCAGACTCACCATTCACAAGACTGTATAGAATACGGTTGGGTTTGCCCCGATCTCCATCCATGGCGACCACCGTCAGTACCTCCGAGCCCTTGGGGGAACAGGAGCAGCTGCTTGAGGCTCATGGGTGATGTTAGGGCTCTCCCCTCCCCTGACACTGCCCCTATCATGGAAGGGAGGTGCTGCCCCCACCCAATCCCTGCTCTGTGGGAGCTCAGAACACCCGTTGGCCTTCTGGGGCTGGAGGGACAGCCTGAGCCCCGCTGCTCCTCACCCGCAAGGGTTGGCATGTGGGCTGCCCAGGTATCCTCAGGTTTCACACGTCTTACACTGCCTCTTTTCCCACATACAAGACTCAGCCCTCACTTCTACTTCACTCCTTCTTCCTCATCTATTTTTTGCCTTTAGAGATGTGTGGAGGGAGAGGTAAGAAATTGGTGGGAGAAGGGCCTGTACAGGGCAGGTCCAATGCATTTTTTTCTGTGGCCCTGGAGTGCTGTTCAAAGGGTTTGGGCAGGTGTGCCACAACTAGACAAATCCTACTCTGCCTTGGCCTGCCACCCTCTTCTAAGCTTCCTGCTCAGGTCTTTCTCCTTGGCCTATCCATACTCGGGTTGCTTCCTGACTGTCGAGTGCTGCCTCCTCTCCCCTCAGCATCTCCTTTCACCATTAGCTTCTCAGCAGGATGGGATGGGCCTGCCCCTGCTCCATCCTGCCACCCTCCACCAGGGCAGCCCAGCATTTCTCTTCCCCTTGCTCTAGGCTCATCTCTACCATTCAGCTGCCAGCTTCTGAAAACCTAGTATTTTAGCTTGGGTGAGCATGTGAATGGTCATTAGTAAGTGTTTTTCATCATTTTACAAAGTTAGGAATAATCAGAAACCAGGGAAGTGAACACTGAGAATGCAATTCAATTCTACAGAGAATTCTTGAGCCATGGTCGTATAAAGTCTGGTTCTGGCTATATCTCTCTGTAGGGAGTTTACGCTCTGGCTGGGGTGTCCTGTGAATACAGGGGTGCATACCAAGGAGGGGTGTGCTCATGGATGGGTGTACCTAGTGTGGGAACAGAGAGGCAGAACTCTCATCTCAACCAAAGGTGTCAGGGGATGCAGTGCCTGGGCTGAACTGAGAAGGGTAAGGGACATCAGGCCCACAGGCACATTTCAGGCAGAGGAACAAGGACCGAGTGGCAAGACAGGTCGGGGTGGATAGAGGACATTGAGGGCTCATGGCTGTAAGGGCAACTGGCCCTCAGGTGCCAGGCCAAGGAATGCAACCTTCCCTGAGAGGCCTAAAGACGAGTGCAGTAGCCCAAACACTGGTGGCAGGGACTGCATGGATGGGGAGAGAGCTGAGGCCAGCCTTCAAGCTGGGCCCACGTGATATCTACCAAGGGTCATTCTGGTTCAGCAGCAAATTCTGGGGGAACTACTGATCTGAGGGCCCCAGGCTACAGACTTGGGGCTGGGGAGGCACAAAGGCACTTCACCTCCTGTACAAGGTGTAGGAAAGGCCCCACCCAAAGGCTATCGACTACCTTCCAGCCTCTCTTCCCAGCCCTTCTGAAAGGCCAACCTTGCAGTTGGTCTGGGGTATGTTTCAATGAAGGAAGAAATGCCTGGCACCCAGTCTTGGCACCCAGTAGGTGCTCCACCACAAGCACCTGCTTTCTCTTCCTTAAGTTTCTGGAGACAAAAAGACCTGTTGGTGACCTGAGCCTGAGTGAGTGCTAAGGTGGCCTCTGTGTGTGGAGGGTGACCCAGGGCTGAGCCCAGCCATTGCCAGCAAAAGGGACCTCAGCGCAGTGTGAAGAGCAGGACAGGAGGCACCAGGAAGGGACACTGGGCCAAGGGGTGAAGCCACTCACTGGAACAGTGTCCTCGTACACATAGCCATAGTAGGGTATGCCCACGAAGACAGGGGCCGTGTCCTGCACATCCTCCACGTTGACTGTGACCACGGTCGTGGCTGAGAACACCACATCAGCCCCTCGCAGCCTCCCTCCGCCATCCTGGGGAAGAATCGGAGAGTGAAGAGAGTTTGGGATCTAGAGGCAGATAGACTTCGGTAGAATCTGCCTCCTGATACTTACTGGCCACAGAGCCAGCTACCCTCTCTGTGTTTGTCTGCTTCTGTGTCACTGAAGATAATTCTTCTCTCATAGAAATGTTGGGAAAATTAAATGAGATGATTCATGAAGGTCTTCAGTCAGTGCCTGGTATATAGTAGGCACTTAAAAATGGTCTTTGGAAGTAGGCTTAGTTTTCTTTCCAAGAAAATCATGTTGGACAAGTGGCAGAGGAAGGAATCAGAGCCATTTCCCCTCCCACCCAGGAACTAAGCCTCAAACACCTCCGGAGGACCTGTTAGAGTATGACTCTGCCATGCCCAAACACGTACAATGGAGCTATGTGCCAAGCCTAGCCCTCACAGAGTAACTGCAGGTGGGGCTGTCTCAAGCCCCCTGGCAAAGGCTGGACCGGAACGGCCTGTAGCTAACATGTGATCAGTAAGGGATTTTCTGGAGAATTAAACACTGAGCCTGGAGGACTGGGGTTTCCTGTCCCCAGGGGGAAGAGGAGACACTTTGGCTGGGCCCCTGCTGAGTTACTGGTCCCACATCACCCAGTTTAGAAACATGAGGAATTTAGTTAAGCCTCAGGTATGGACCGATGATGAAACTGAGGCTCAGAGAGAGTAACTGGTCACAGACAGAGGAAGTGGTGGGATGAGCAAGACTGGGAGGTGCCCAGAGGCCAGGTTGTGGGGGATGTGATGGGGCATGAGTCTCCAGGCCATGGCTACCTGGTCCAAAAAAGGGGAAGCTGGCCTGTCAGTCTTGAGGAGGTGTGTATCATCTCCCAGGAGGGAATATGCTCTCTCCAGCCCACAGATGCCAGCCTCCCTGGAGAATATGTCCATGTCTGGGCGGGGTCCACTCAACATAGATTCTGAGCAGAATCATACCTCTGCTCTCTACACTTCATTGTAGAACCTGACTTTGTTCTAATCTAAGGGTGGCTTTTCCTGACAAAGGCTGTAAAAAGACTGGGTGCTCCCCATTTCTCCTTCTCTATTACCTTGGCAACCACGGTGATGAAATGGGCCCGAGCCTTCTCGTAGTCCAATGTGGTCCCAGCCCTGAGGCGCAGCACACCGCTGTGGCGGTCCACAGCAAATTTTGTGGATTGCATATTCTGTAAGAGTGAGGGGCAGGATGGGCCTTGTGGAGGAAACCTGGCCAGCCCCAGAATGCCTACTCTGCTTGCCGTAAAGGGATCTTCACTATCCTTGGTCACAGGAACTCTGGTTTGGAGCTGAGGTTCAAACTTCAGGACACTCAGCCTTTCTAGCTCCCAGGGTCCTCCTTCCTAGGACTCTGGGTTTCCCCTCCCACTCCTTCAGTGAAAACCAAGGAGTTCCCTTCTAGCAGAGCCTTAGCTCTTCTCTCTATTCAGCTAGAAAACAATTGGTCCAAACTTTGGGCTAAGCTCTGGCCTGGAGATTCCAGCAGGTAGACATATCAGCAGAGTGCTCTAACTTAGAGGGTAGGATCTTCAGATTCCACCAAGTTAGTGACTGGTGGCCAGTCCTAAGCAGCATCTGGTGCAGGAGATGATCTGCAATCTAAAACAGGGTTCCTGTGTATCAGGAATTCAGTGAGGATGTGCTCTTATCTTTTCCATTTTACATGTGAGGGAACTGAACTGAGAAAGTTAGATTATGGGTCAAAGGCCCCACAAGTGGTAAATCGTGGGATCATTCCAGTATTCCTGGAGCCCAGGGAGTTTCTCCAGAACCTGTGTTTTTAATCACCGAGCCATACTGCTTTGAAAATTGTGAGAGCAAGTGAGTAAATGTGGAGAGATGAGGAAATGTTACAGAAATGGCAGCCATGTGAAGGGCAGCTGGTTCCTGGGAAGCCCAGGGAGAGGCAGGAAGTAGAGGGAGGGATTTTGCCTTTGACAGGGTGGGGAGAATGGATGGGGTGGGGTGGGGCGTCATAGCTCTGTTCCTTCTGAGAGCTGCCCCTTCTGCCCTGTTTCTATTGACAATTCTAGGTCCAAACAGCTTTCTTCCACTCTGGTAGGGTGCGAAGTGCCCAGGCCTGCTCCCAGGGAAGGGATGGAGATGGGGAGCTGAGAGTCCTGGAGATCTGGGAAAGGGAAGCAGACCAACTCATAGGGAGCCAGTAAGGGGAAGACAGCTTCCATCCAGGCCCCTCTCATGTCCCCACTTGTCTGTTCTACCCCTGTATTTACTGAGACCTCATTAAGATCCAATGTGGCATCTCTGACAATCTTTGAGAATAGTAGAGGCACTGATCTAAGGGCTCTGGTGATGGAGGTGGGGAGCAGCCAGGTGTTTCCTCTAGCCTGGGCCTCTGGTTATGTACTGTGTGCTCTGCCTTACCTGTAGGAAGTAGGTGACGCTCCCTCCAGAACCTGTGTCCTTGTCCATAGCGTGGACCTTAAAGATACTGCTCCCGGCAGGTGTGTCCTGAGGGGTCATATAGCCATAGGGGGTCAGTCTTGAGGCAGTGACAGAATGTTCAGGGAACTGGGGGTATGGAGGGCCATGGAAAGGTGGGTTCAGGGGGAGTAAAGGGCTGAAAAGAAGTGGAAAGATGGTGATTAACCCAGGGAGCCCCCAAAAGGGGGAGGAGCAGTGACAGAGGAGACACATCAGAGTGAGTACAGGAAAGCAGGAAGAGAAAGAAAAGAACAGACATCCTCCCTCTGAAGATGGCCTCAAGGAGAGAGCGAAAACAAAACTAAGACTCCAAATGATAAAGGGTTTAAATATGAAATGATAACAGAGTTAATAAACATGGACATGTTCAGCATTACCAGGAATCACATATTTACAGTTTAGAGCCAGGATGAAATATCTTTCTCCTATTGAATTAGTAAACATTAAAAATTTGAGAATTCCCAGTGTTAGTGTCAGGCAGGGAGACATACCCTCTCCTACATTCTGGACAAAGATCAGATTGGTGTCATTCTGGAAAAGGAATCTGGCAAAACCTCATAGGCTTTTGAAGTGGTAGTTTTAAATCTTGGAATGTATCTTAAGGAAATAATTCTAATTTGAGAAAACGAAATTTTATATTCAGAATTTGATGTTTCTTATGACAGTGAAAATTTAAAGTATCTTAAATATCTAAACATAAGATAACAGTTCCATAAATGATGGAATGTTCATTTAACAGAATAAAAAGATAGTTGCACAAACTTCACAATTAATGGGGGAAATGCTTATACTAAAAATTAAGTGAAAAACAGTGTATGGAAAGCATATGCTTAGTATAGTCACAACTATGTAAAACAAAATAAATCTGATAATCACAAAATGACTAGAAATAACTAAACCAAAATTTAACAACATCATCTCAAGATTTTGACACCTTTTTCCTACTTTTCTATTTATTTCACATTTCCACAATAAAGGTACATTTTGATTATAACGGAAAATGGTAAATGAACAATTCTTCAGAAGAGAAATGAATGTGTGAGGGGTTGGCAATGGAGCTGGGGGAGGAGGACATGAAGGACAGCTCTCTCATGGGTACAAATGATGGAGAGGTGCTCTGCAATCTGATGGCCAGGTCACAGGGAGCAGCCTCAGAAGGCAGGCCATAGGTCTGAGATGGGAGTATATCGGCCCTGCTTAGTGGCCCCTCACTCACCTCAGGAACCTGAATGATGTAAGGCTCCTGGATGAACCTGGGTGCCTCATCATTGGCATCAGTTACCAGGATCACGACTTTTTCTGCCACCTGAGAAAGGGCAAAGGCGACAGGAGTTGAGACAGTGAGACCTTCTGGTCAATAAAGGGACAGTGGCCCCTAATGCCCCAGGTATATGTCTCTACCTATCCTTATTCCTCTCTCCTCTCTTCCTTCTACTCATTTATGCAACAAATATTAAGAAAATATTAGTGCCAAGCACTGTGTTCCATCCCAGGGACAGAAGACACAATCTGATATTGTGCATTTTGCAGGATGAGATGGCAGAGCTAAGATTGGCATATAAAAGAATGGTGGTTATATTATTCAGGGTGATAACTGTGGCGTCCCAGGCATGGCGGGCAGGGCCCGTGCACTGCATGACTCCATGGCCTAGGTAAATGCATCCCTTGGGGCTATGGGTGCACAGTGCAAGAGGCTGCATCCAGAGGCTCCCAGAAGAGGAATCTAACTGGACTCTGGTGGTGGACGAGCAATGAGGCTTTGCAAAAGAGTGAGAATTAAGCTCTGAAGCAGTTTGTCAGGTGAGAGAGGGAAAGAGGTAAAGGAGCAACACGTGCAAAGGCAAAGAGAGTGAAAAGCATGGTGAGTTCAGAGAACATAAGTAGATTTATGGTTAGATGGTTGGAGGGCGAATGTGGGAGAAAATGTGGGCAAGGAAGAGAGTGTCTGAGTGGGACACCCTGAAGGCCAGACTGAAGCTTGAGTTTCATCCTGAGGGTGCCAAGTGCCAGCTGTTAGTGCTTTCTGAGCTGGGCTGTGGTCAGGCCTGTGTACCACAGTGATGGCTCTGGCTGAATTTGGAGGCAGATTGGGGTCAGGGAGCCTGTAAGCAGGGGAGCCCCTGCGATTAACAGGGAAGCACTGATGGGAGCCTGGGGCAAAATGGTGGCTGTGGGGAAGGAAGTAAGGGAGAAGCTGGGGTCTGGGTGCCCAGGTATTCAGCTTAGGTGACCAATAGGGCAGATCCAAGAACCAGGTCAGAGGAGGCAGAAGGGAAAGCAGATTTAAGGAGATGCCGTGGAATGTAGGTATGCTCCATCAGCAGTGCAGCTGATGGGTCATGCTCTCTTCAGTCTCTCTCTTCCCTCCCTTTCCCACTGGTCTCACCCACTGCAGCCCTCTTCTGTGGGCACGCTGGTGTGGATTTGCCAGGAGCACCCCCCCCCCCACCAGGAGATTGGAGGAGGGAACTGTGCTCAGGCCCAGGGAGCTGCATGCTGCCAGAAGGCTGGCTCAAGTGTGCACTCACCAGATTCAGGCCATCAGAAATGCTGATGATGGCTTCAATCTCATCCTCTCTCTGTGAAACACAAAGACTGAGTGAGTGTCCAGGAGTGACATATCCTAGGGACTCTCCGAGGCTGGGGGTGGGGGTGTGGGGAGCTGTCCCTGCCCTACTGAGCCCATCAGAGCAGGCCTGGTTGTGTTGATTCTTGCCATGTTGATACCGGCCATGCTCGGCACCTTCTTTTGGGGGCATGCATGTCAGAGGTTCTCATGAACCCAGAGGAATTGCTGAGGCACCAATAGGAAGTACTCTCTGGCTAGAATGAGGAGACAAACTAGCCTAGTGTGTGGAGGTCCCTGGAAGAAGAGTTTTTTCCTTTTTTCTATACCTTTTTCTCCCCCCTGTCTCTCCCATGCCTCTCCATATTCCACATTTCTGCAGAGGTCCTGGTCTGCATCTCAAGCATTCCCTCAGACAAGCTGGGACCTCAGTGAGGAAGAGCGTCAAAATCACCAGGTTTCTGGGGGTTCCAGGGAGGGGCAGCCCAGTCACACTTCTACCCCCCACAGCAGTCTCTGAGACCCACCTTTTACTTTTCCTATTCTGGCCTGTGGCTAGTGGTGTCCACCATCAGACCAGAGCTGGCAGCAGCCCTATAGTTATGTGGCCAGCTGGGCCCACCAGCCTGGTGTGGCGTCTCAAATGAAATGTAGCCCATGCCCTGTCACCTGCGGGTTCAGAAGGGTGCACAGGGATAGAGCTTTTCCAAACTCAGATCCATTCTCTAAACCACACCTTCCAGCCCTGATCTGCTTTCTGAGTTTTCTGTGGCTTATAGGAATTCTCCAAAGACAGTCTCTAGGGGCCCTTCCAGTTAACATTTTGTCTGCAAGCGGTAATCCTCGCACCTTCCCATACCTCTCTGTCCAGCTCTTCAACCAGGGTGATGTTTCCAAAACTGGGGTCCACGGAAAAGACGCTTCTAGAGCTGGGGTCGAAGCTGATATGGTAGGAGACAGGGTCTCCCTCCGGGTCTGTTCCATTTAGGGTGTATACATGAGAGCCTGGAAGGAGACAGAAGGGAGAGCAAGAATGTGGAATCCAACTTTTCCTAATAGTGGCAGCAACTCAGAACCAAGGATTCAAATATTTATACAGTGAATTTGCGATTCAGTGTCAAAGGTATCACCCTGAACTAAGCACTTACAACTGGCCTTGCAGCCCTGTTGGTTGCCTCTCACTCTATCTTTATTCTTCATTGTCAGTGAGATGTTTGGTATTAGCCACTTTACAGATTGTCAGCTATAAGATTGCAGAGGAATTTCCCGCTGCTGTGCCTAACTCTAGGGCCTGTATCTAAGATTGGGGCCTCTTTGGGGAAGGGGGTAGGATAAAAAGAAGGTGCCATTAAGGCAGGAGGGGTGGCCCATGGGGCAGTATTGTTTCCCCCCTCTGGGGATTAGTTCTTCACGGATTTCTGAGCAGGTGCCTCTTTTTCACTGCTGACTTTTTGCTCAGGGCTAGGCAGAGGAAGTATCTCTCCTCTTTCTCCTTCTCCATCTCTCTGCATATCCCAGTGAATCCATTATATGTTCTCAGACTTGTTTAAACCCTAAAAGATCTGAGGCTCTGGGGGTCACTACAGTTGCTCAAGGTCACACAGTGGTTATGAGGCAGTTGCCGCCATGCCCAGCCATTACCACTATACTGAGGGCTTCTGCCTGCCGGCTATGGCCAGCCCTTGTCTTCTGGTTCCCAGCAGGGTCTCCAGGATTTGCCCAGCTTAGGTCTCCATGGCAGCCCTGACCTCCTTTCCTGCAACTGCCCTGGGGAATTCCAAGCGCAAATAGGGCTCCCCGGGAGCGCCAGCAGCCTGGCGCTTTGTGTCTCTGCAGGCTCGGGGGACTCATGGTTCCGTGCTGTGTCCAGGGGAACGAGGGCGGCCCCTCTGGGAGACTTATGGGGGCCAGTGCCAGGGCTCCTCACCAACAGGGGTGTCCTCCGGGAGGCTGAATAGGGCCATGTTTCCGTTAGTGCTGCCGAGCCCGTTGTCAAAGAAGTGCGGGGCGAAGTTGGCCTGGGCTAGGAAGAAAACACGAACAAATGACACTCGGAGGAACAACTTTGCATCAGCCTGGTTAGGCTTCTGACCGCTGGCCTGGGCAAGATGGCACTCCCCTCTCCAATACTAGCGCACCGACAAACTCGGCTGGGGAGCCACGAAGAGAGTTCCTTTGCCACCACCTATCCTGGACTCACTCCAGCTTGTCAGGGACACGGACCATCTGGGGCGCTTTTTTTTTTTTTTTTTTTTAAATCGAAGCAGCGGCCAAGCTCAATCCATCAATGGGCTGACGAGGAACCCGAGCAGAAAGGGACAGTGCCCTGACCAAGGTCACATCAGGAGAGGGGGAACCCTCACCTGTCCCATTAGATAAGCTGCCCAACCTTCTACCCTGCTTCTGAAGAAGGTGAGGGCAACGGGGGTTCTGGCCCCAAATCTGAGGTCTCCACAGCACCGGCTTTTGGGGAAGTGCCCCGGGAGCCCCTCTACCAGCAAAGCCAGGCAACTGGAAGGATCGCCCCTCCTCTCCCTGCCCCGATCTCCATCCCGCAACCCGAGTCCCACTCTGGAAGTGAACGGTCCAGGTAAAGAACTATGTCTTTGTGTCCCCCGGGTAGCGCCGGCGCCCACCCCTCACCCCCACGGAGGCCCGGGGGACCCAGTGGCCACTCACCTAGGCAGAGGCACATCAGCCCCAGGGCCGGGACTGTCCGCGGGCCGCGCCTCATGTCTCCGCAGGAGGGTAGTGTCGCTCGCCGCAGATGAGGCCGGGCGTAGGAGAACCGAGCATGCCCCGGGCCCGCTAGGGACACAGAGGTGAGAATGGGGGTGGCGGCGGCGGCGGCGGGAGTGGGCGCAGGGCGGGAGCGCTGGCGGGGGCGGGGGGCGGGGTGTGAGGGTGCTAAGCGGATGACAAGGCTCGGATCTGCGCTGCTGGAGCGCTCCTGCCGGCGCCTAATGAGGCCAATTAGTGCGCGGAAAGCTGAGAGGACCCACTCCAGCAGCCCGCAGGGGTGAAGAGGGAGGGGTTTGAGGACGGACGAGGGCACTCTTCTCTCCGGCCACACCCCCCTTCACCCAACTCTGGAGTAGGAGCCAAGGGGCCCCTGTTCCCAGATAGGAGCACTGCGGAGGAGGCCGAATGTCTTCTCCCAGGGTGCCCCGAGCGGGGCACTGGAAAATTGGTGCTTCTCTTGGGGTCCCCAAGTCCCAGTGGATCTAGGCTCCTCTGGAGATTTCTCTTTTTCTATAAACTTCCTCTGTGACTTTCAGGGAGTTCGCTGCTGTCTCTGAGCCTGAAGTTCCAAACTGTAACCCAGCCTTAGACTAGAGAAATCCTTCTCTAGAAATGGGGCGGGGCGGGGGGCGCGGGGATGGAGGGGCGGCAGGCAGTAGATGGGCTTGGGGAGGGCACTGTCTTTCAGGACAGGGATCGTGTCCCCGAAGGCTTTAGGGGTGAGATCAAAAGAAAAGAGGAGGGTTGTGGTCTGGAGAGAAGCAGATGGTGAGGGGTTATCAGGACTCCCTTGTCTAGGACCTCAACCCACTCCTTTCCTGCCTCAGACCAGGTCGGCTCTCCCAAAAAGTCTGCTCAAAAGTGGGGGTTCATTTGTGTGGTGGGCAGCAGGGAGGGTCTTCAAGTCTCCACAAAGGTAGGAGGCAGAAGTTGCCAGGCAGCAGGCTAGCCTCCCTCCCCATTCCCAGTACAGGGTCAGTGACCATGGAGAAGCAGCAGATACACTTAAACCTTGCAAGGAACAGTTTGAAGACAGATTCAAGTCCTATCTTGGGACAGACTTGTTAACAGAGTTGGCTAACACTAGTGTGGAGTGCCCCAAGAGGGTGAGCTCCCCTCATCCCTGGGAGGATAGTTAGGCAAAGCAAGACACTGCTATGGGGACCCTGGATGCTCAGAACTAGAAGCAGGTAAGCTCTGAGTCTTTCTGGTTGCTATTAAACTTCCCTGGGCTGGATGCTTATTTTCTTGCTCTGACACTGCAGTATGATTGGAGAAGAAGCCTAGTCCCTTTCTACTCACAGTGGGCACAGGGTAGTCACCTCAGGCCCAAACTTGGCCATGCCCCGGGATGCCTTTGGAGGGTGTGTCGACAGACAGAGGAGACTCCTTTGTGTGCTCTCTGGAGAGGCCTCCGTGGCTGGGGTCTCAACATTCCTCCCTAGGGGCTTTCTCAGGAGCAGAGCACCCACTGCCTGCACCCTGCTCCCCAGCCCTCCTTGATATACTGTTAGCAAGGATTAAGGATTCAGGATAAGGAGAAAATGATTCTGTGGTCCCAGAGTGTTTGGCAATTTTCAGACCCAATTAACCAAAATGCTTCTTGTTGAAGAGTTTGGCTCTTTGGCTAGAAAGATGCATTCTATTTTTTCGATTTAAAAATTTTTAGTTTTCAACTGCAGTTGACATTCGATATATTATTTTATATTAGTTTCTGGTGTATAGCATAGTGGTTAGACATTTATATAGTTTACAAAGTGACACCCCCCCCATTAGTCTAGTACCCCTCTGGCACTACACATAGTTATTAAATAGATACAGAGAACAAACTGGCGATTGCCAAACTGGAAGGGAGGTTGGGGGTGGGGTGGGGCTGGATAAAAATGGTGAAAGGATTAAGAAGTACAAATTGGTAGTTATAAAATAGTCACAGGGATATGAAGTACAGCATAGGGAATATAGTCAATAAAATTGGAAAAATGCACTTTAAGTCACGCAGACACTTCTATATCTTTGTGTCACAAAATGCTGGGAGAAAACCAAAGTAAGAATTCTACAAGTCCTATATACAGATAAGAAGACCGAGGCCTTCTGCAGGTCATCCAGTGAGCTGGAAGCAGAGCGAGAGTTTCCTGAGGCAAATGTCTTCTCAGTGTACTGAGAAGAGGCCGCGCTCTTTTCTGTGTCCTGCTCGCCCATCTCCTCATAAAGTGGTTCTGAGGCCTTGACTTCTTTCTTCAATTCACTCAGTCAAGAGACTTACACTGGAGAGTGATAGGGAAAGAGTACCCCACATGCCATGTGTATGTGTGTGCAGGCATGTGTGTACTGTCACCCATATTATCTTATATAACCAGCATGGCTTCTCCTGGTACAATTGTCCCTGCTTTAGAAAGGAAGAAGTCAAAACACAGAGAGGGTAACTTGCCCAGGCTCACACAGTCAGTGAGGGTCAGAGCCTGGATTCATATCCAGTTCAGGCTGGTTCCAAAGCAAGTTGACCCCAAATTTTATATACTGAAATGCCAGGAAATGGAAATGTGGAAATGGCTGAGTGAACAGTAGTAGGGAGTGGTGCAGATTACCACACATGGGTAAGTGTTCGGATTCACAGCATACTTAAACATGGAGTTGAACAAGCAAAATGGTTGCATTTCGATGTAGAAAAGGACCTTTTCAGTCCTGACATCTTATAATTTGGTACCTCCCACCCTCTGGTTCAACCTTTGCAAGTCCTGAGAGGGGCAGTACAGTTTGACAGATTAAATGGTTGATGAGCCAAAGACTTTTTCCAGGGCTAGATAGCAAGTCTATCCATTACTTCTAGAGCTGTTCACATGTTACTAGCCTGCTAGCAAACTGGCAAGGTCTGGCTACAGCTTGAGAGACTAGACTGGAGCCCTGGATACACCCAGATCCTAGATGTTTTATGGTGTTTTCAAGGCAGGAAAAATGGCCACAGAATCAATCAGGGGAATCATGTGTGCGGTTCTTCATGAACAGTAACCAGCCAGGGCATGGCCTCTACAGGGCTCCAGAAAATGGTCTACCTTGTGCAGTTTGTCCAGAGGTAAGCTTAGAGATGAGTCAGCAGAGTGGTGAGCACACAGGACTGTAAAGTGCATGTGGTGCCCAACAGGAGGCTCTATGATAGCTGGGGATAAAACTGGCTTAGGGGGGGCCTGTCTTGAACAGCAGCAAGGAGAGGGAGAGGCATGGGTCTACTTAGCTTTGTGGAAGCAGGTTTGTGATGACTATTTGGTTTCTATTTCAGGGCCAGGCATTTCTCATTTGCTCACTTACTCTCCCTAACAGCCTTCTGTGATAGGCTGTTTCGGTCTGTGGCTCTGGGAGGTCCCCTGAGCTCCCTGATGTCACATGGTGGGCACATGACAGAGCCATCATTTAAACCCAAGTCTGTCTCATGACAGAGCCATCATTTAAACCCAAGTCTGTCTCATGACAGAGCCATCATTTAAACCCAAGTCTGGGCTCTGTAAACTACATCAGCTCTCCCAGTCAGGGAGTGTGGGCCCCTTTAGTTGCCATGGAGAGTGCACACTTTCTCTGATGATGCTACTATAACTTGCTAACATATCTAGATTCTTCAGAGAATCAATTAGGGCAACATAAGAATTCCAGTTTTCTAACTTAAAATCACTTCCAGATGTTTGGGTTTTACTTGTAATCTCATAGGGTTCCCAATAGCCTTAAATAGCCTTATGCACAAGACTGCCCCTACAGATTCAGTAGACCCTTTAAGGGTGAAGTTCTTCCACCAAGATTAAATATCAAGCCCATGTGACAAGTTCTGGAGGTGGCATCCCCCAGGCGAGAGGGGGAAGGAATGTGTCTGGCATTGGGCCTCTTGCTATGTATGGGCACCTCTGTTTGGGAGTCTGTCTCAGGCTTTCCCTTACTCCTCAGAGGAAAGACAGATGGGGCAGGGTGGTCAGGCAGGGTCAGGGTCCTCAGCTCCCTTTGTGCCTCCCACCTTTGGCCTGTGCTGCTTCAAGGGGCTAGAGTCCTTGGAAGGCCCCTCTGAGTCACTGCCCATCTTACCCAGGCCCAGGCTTTTTAGGGTACCGTCTCCCAAAGGCCAGTGGCTCAGAGCTGTGAGCACTGCATTCCTGTTGCTCCTCCTATTCCCAAGGACCAGGCTGTGTCTTCCTTTTATTTGTGTACATTAAATGTCTGGCCTTCCCTGCCACACCCTCCGAGAGGCTGAGGCTTCTGGGGTTTGTGCTTCCTAAACATAAAGAGAGACTCAGTTCAGTGGCCAGGCACATGGCCTTTGAATTGTCCCCCCGATTCACTCTTGAGTACAGGTGTTTAATTTTGTGTGAGGTTTTTTTCTTTACTTTTTCTTTTTTCTGGGTGGTGGTGGGGGGGGGTGCGGCGCTGCAGACAGAGTGGAGAGGATTGAAGAAGAGAAGGGCGAATGAAGAACAAGGGTCTGGAAGGACTAGCTCTCACATTGCTGATAGGTGAGGGGTTCACCTTGCCAAAAGAGTTTCTGGTGAGAGTCTGACATAGCACAAGAGTGGTCACTGTGGACTTGCCCACACAGCCCACCCAGCTGCCAAGTCTACAAAGCCACTGATGCTCAGGAAGCCCTCTGATCCTTCCCTCTGTGCCTTGCCTTAGTTCTAGCACATTCCATCTCTTTCTAATGGCCCTCTCTTCCCGCATTTTCTCCTGATTACAAATATCTCCAGCTCTTCATCATCCTCAGGAATAACTCTATAGATTTCTGATGGTATTCTAGGTGCCCGCATGGCCCCAGACGGCATCACCAGCGTCCCCTGTTGTTCCCTGATTTTTCTGTCCAGTTGCTGAATTTTTCTTAAATACTCAAGTCTCTCTGCCTAGCCCTTGCTGCATCCCTACTTCACCCCAATATGCATGTGTGCAAGCACGTGTGCATGCACGCGCGCGCACACACACACACACACACACACACACACAGCCCCTCCCCCCTTCTCCAGCTGGAACTCTCCTATAACTCAGTTCAAGTGTCAGCTTCTCATGTCCTCACTTCCTCTCCTAGGTCTGGCCATCTACATTAGTGCTCACAACTTTGTGAAGCCATGATTGCTTCTCAGCCCTCAAAGACTGTATTTGCACATCCCTGAGCCTCAGAATCTCACACAGACTGACCATTACATATCCCAAGAAGGAATGAGTGAGCGAGTAAGTGAGTGAGTGAGTGAACCCATGAATGAAGTTTCTGAAAGGAAGTGAAAGGGCTGGCCTATAACAAGGTAAGGACTTCTGGCTGCCCTAGGACTGTTATCCCCAGAGCCCTGTGCCAGAGAGCCTCTGCCCATCAGCCTTGTACCTACCTGGTGGGTCTGGCATTCTCAGACATGGCTGTGCGAATGATACATGGAGGGGCTTCTCACCTTGCCGGGAAAATCAGATTAGAAGGGAGCTTTATTGAGAAATAAGCCTCTTAGATCTGGGCCATCTGTCCCCTCTGAGCAGCAGCTCTGTAGCTCTGCATTCACTCTGAGCATAAACACTTCACCCAGTGTGTGACAGGGAGGCAGGGACTTCCCTGAACCAAGCCTCCTTGTGAGCCAGGCATTTCGTGGGTACTTTACATCCATCTACATGCTAGAGCCTCATGTTAGCCCTCTAAACAGGCCTTGTGCTTTTCATTTCATAAGAAAAAAAGTCCTGAGCAAGACTGAGATTTGAGTCCTGGTGTGTTGGACCAAGACCCTTGCTATTGTCACAGTTCCTCATTCTCTCTTCTCATAGTTAGATGTGCTGGGATGAAGAGTTGGCCTGCAGGAGGGGCTTCCGGGGGCAAAGGTTTCCTCTAGAGGAAAGGTGTGGCTCAGGCCCTAACACCGACTTTCTCAGACAAGGATGTGCCATGAGTTTTGTTTGCCTTCCCCCCGCCCACCCCCCTTAATGTTCTTTCCAGCAGACTCCCACTGGGAAGTTAGGATGGGGTCCCCTCAGGGGTTGTTAGTTATGGATGGTTTGGGGCTCAATGTACCTAGGGTGGCTGAGCTTCTGCAGTTTTGGTTGGCTGCTCTGAGGTGCCTGTTACTCTGCAGCCCAGCAGGCACAGAAGTCTGAATTTATAGCTGCCACGGGCCACAGTGGAATCTTGACTATTAGAGCTGGAGAGGCCAGGGAGCTACCAAGGTCAGGTGGACTGAGCCTGACTGACAACAGCTCTGAAGAGTGATGGAATGATTGGGACCAGACATCTGGAATTCTAGAACTTTCCCAGGGCTCTTGCTGCCTAAGACAAAGCCCTCCAACATCCCAGCTCACTGCCACAAAGGTTGATGTCAGCGACCAAAGGGCCTTCCCTGGACATCTTTTTTCTCACTGGATTTTACATCTCTGAAATGAACGTGAGTCCAGAGGGGCTAAGTTACTTGTCCAAGGCCACACAGCAGGACAGGATTCCAAGCTCTGACTTTTGAATCTATGCATAAGAACAAGCCAACACAGCAGGCAAGAATTGCTGTCTTTAAGAGAGGAGTCTCTGTGGTTCATGGGCAGCAGGGAGAATCCTGGGAGAACATGAGGCCAAACTTTATTTTGGAATTACTACACTTGTGGGAGTGCCCCAGGTACTATCCAAAAGCGGAGCTCTGGCTTGGACTTGCATCGTCTGCAGTTCTTTATATGGCGTCCTGGGAAGGAGCAATGGACAAACAAAACAAGATAAGGCAAGGCAAGGCAAGGCAAGGCAAGAGGCAGAAAGACAGGCAGAGTCAGGGGTGGAGAGAAGGGGAAAACACGAGTAAGATTCATTTCTAGATACAAATGTTTTTTTAAAAAGTCAAAGCACAAATAAGATTTTACACTCCTTCCTGGAGTCCCAGAAGGGGCCTTTTTTGGCAAACATGACCAGCCCAGGCTATTTTAATTCTGTCAGGGCAGAAGATGGAGAGAAGGCAGCTTTTCTATCTGCTCAACTGGAACAGAGTCCTCTAAAAATGAGGCGCCTAGAAGTCCTGCTTCTGATGGCAGGGGTAGGAAGGTCAATGAACTCGGACTTGCAGGCCCTTGGACCACTCAGGCTGTCTCTTCCTTACAGCACTCTCAGGCAATGTGTGTGTCTCAAAGCTATATTTGCATTTTTGACAAACTGGCTTCATTTATGGGAGGAATGATCCACCAAAAAAATGCATTAAGCTATTCCTCATAGTTTCATTTTTAATAGCATAAAATAAATTCTGGAAACAATCTGAATATTCTATAGTAGAAAATGATTAATCAGTAAAGGTACTTCATAATGATGGAGCTGTTTAATGGAGATAAAACCCTGCATTATGAAAACTAGGTAGCAATGTGAAAAAAAATGCTTACAATGTAACGTTAATTTTAAAAATTAAAAAATGAGATACAATAAAAATAAAACTAGGTAAACATTTTACGTGAAAAGAAACAAAGGAAACATGAATGAGAAGAATTATTAAGTTATGGTAATGAGATTATTCTATTTTTCTCTTTCTGTTTCTAGATTATTACTGTAGGAAAGCAGTGTGATAGTTAAGAACATAGAATCTGGAGCCATATTGTTTGGTTTCAAAGCCCAGCTTTACCACTTACTAGCTGTGTGACCTTCAACAAATTACTTAACCTCTCTGTGCTTTGGCTCCTCATCTGTAAAAATGGGAATAATAATAGTACCTGGCACTCAGGATTATTGTGAGGACTAAATGATTTAGTCCTGTGCAGATGTAAGGACTGCACAGCAATTGCTATACAACCACTAGCTGTATGACAAATAAATTCAGTTATGATAATTCATCCATAGCCTCATGTCTAATCATAAATAAGTGCTAATATTGGTGTGGTTTCCTTTTTATATTTTTTCCTATTTGAAAGTGCTTTTGTCTTCCCATAGTGATAATCATAGTAATATACAATACAAACAACTCTTTTCTACTAATATCACATTGTAAGAATTTTCTACCAGCATTTCTGATAGAGGGTTGTGATTTCCTTAACACTGCTTCCCCCCTACTTCCTGTCCCCACCTTCAGACCTCAACTCTCTTCTCTGGCTTCTACAACAAATGCTATAGCTGACTGAATATGATCACAATTCTTTGCCCCTCCTTTGCAATGTGACTTTGAAACTTCTCCCATCAAGATACCGGATCTATTTCCCGGCTCCTTGAAGTTGAGTTGTCCTGGTGACCTGCTTTGGGCAATAGAATGCAGTAGAGATGAAGCTGGGCCAGTTCTAAAGCCTCAGGAGGCCTTAGGCATTTCTACTTACAGACCACTAACTCCCAAACATGTGAGAGAGCCCAGCCTAGATCAGCAGAACTGCCTATCCAACCCTTGGAAGAATGAATGAACCCAGCCAAGACTGGACAAACTGCCCAACTGACTCATGGAATAAATAAAAATATTTACTGTTTTGGGCCACTGAAGTTGAGAGTGTTTTGTTATGCAGTTGTGGCTAACGGATATAATTACAAGGAGCAAGACTACACATCTGAGCTCCTCTGATTGGTCCACTGGGCAGGATAGGCCTCTCTATCTCCTCTCTTTTAAGGTCCATTGTACCAATCCCTCATGTTCATCTCGGTACCACCCAAAGTTGCCAAAACTCTCAATTCATCACACTCATGATCCTCAATGAGTAACCTTTGTTTCTGCAGTCTGGACCCCTTCCTGAAAACATGGATAACCCATGGTGGGAGAGGAATCTCTCTGTGTCCCTTCCTCCCCCTGTCTCCTACCATGGGTCAACTCATTTTGTTGAACTTCAAAGCATCGAGAGTGGAACAGAGCTCTCAGGCCCTGGGGGGCAGTCTGTGGGATGGACAGGCACCTTCTCAGGCTCCAGGGGCCTTCTCATAAGACTTTCCCAGTCTCTCCAGGAGCTTTTTCACTGATAGCTTCAGGACACCTGGAACGAAGGTGACCTGACCAAGCCCCAGGGTCAGAGACTTTCCTAACCGGTGGAGCCTAAGCAGCTGTCAGTCTGACTCCGACCTAAGCCTGATGCTTCTCAAGTGCTAAGAGAATTAACAAATTGAACATTCCTTTAAAAAAAATTGATGCTGTGACAATGTGCTATGTGGATTGCTTCAAACTTTTCAAATACTCAAGAGAAAGCCTTTTTCAGTGAACTGGTAAATGTAGTAAATTCAGCAAATCAACTACTCGGTATGTTAATTTTTTATCATGGATTTTGTCAAATTGACCAGAGTCCTATGCCTGCCACTTCCTGTCACCCCCATAGGCCTAGCACAGTGCTTAGATATAAAACAATACTCAGGAGAGACACTTTAATTTCAGGTGTAGGTGATATCCAGCATGTGTGTGTCACAGCTCAGGAACATCCTCCATGCAGCCCTAGGTTATTTTCTCTTTTGAAATACAGGTGCATGGGCACTCTTATGCAGTCAACCAGAGAGAGCACAGAGGCTCAATCAGTGCCTGCTCTTCATTACACAGTGTTGAGGGAGCCTCAGGGTTAGCCTAGAAGACAGCGGGTGGAGCCACCAAGACTGGGTAAGAATGCACTGGCGTCACTTCTCAGTGTGGAAATTGCTGGTCTCCTGACTCAGATGCCTTGGCTAGGCTCAGACTTCCTCCACGGAAACAGCAGGGTGTGTTTCCAGGGTATTTGGGGCCAGGCTGATACCTGGCTTCATAGTCACAACCCCACTGACTCCTCACCAAAGCTCAATGAGGTAGATTCTATGGTCACATCCTTTCCCAGATGAGGAGACTGAGGCTCTGCAGAGCTGAGTGACCTGCTTAAGGGCACACAGCCAGCAGGTGGCAGAGGTGAGATGCCAACCCATCCGGTACTTTCCTTCTGGGAAGTCTGCAGTCTCCTTTGGGCATCGCACGTGTTTGTAAGTGTGCTACCAGAGACCTGCTATCTACTGGGGAAGCAGTTTGTTAAAGTGGAAAGAAGCAGACAGACTGAGTTTCTGGCTCTGACTCAGATTCTTCCTGAGCCTCAGTTTCCCATTCTGTAGGTGACAATGCTTCCTACAGATGGTTTCAAGGATTTAAATGAGATTACATGATAAGGACCCAATAAAAATGCCTGTTTCGCTCTTCTTGTTCTAAGTAGTTTGCAAATTTCTGCAATGGAATTTTAAAAATATGTACACTAAAAGAAAATCCAGACCGAACATGGGAGTCATACATCGAGATTATTCTAAAGTATTGTGTGATGAACAGAACGCCTGCCCTAGTACTGTCCCCTTAACCTGGCTGTTTCCTATGAACTGTGTACTTATGTGTGTGCCTGTGCACACATTCTTAATTTATCTTTTTCTTGCTGCCTCTGAGCAAGTTCAGCCTGGGGAGCGGTTTGGGGAGAAAGAAGAGTTTGAACATACCCTGCTCTCCTCTGTGGGGTGGGCCCTACTTTTCTCTTCCCTAGACTTTTGCCTTATTTATTTCACAAAACACTCCTCCTCTGCTAGGTTGGGGCCTTAGGTGGGAGCAGAGTTGCAGGCAGCCAGTCATCGTGCTTACCTTCCACCTTGCTCAGCCGGGTGCCTCACACTCAGGTTCGGTGTGTGAAACCTGGTTATTTTTACCCAGCTCCAGCTGGATGTGATGACAGTTTGGAAGGAGGGGCTATCACCTTCTACAGAGAAGTGGCCGGAGGCTGAGCCATGCAGTCTCCCTCCCCTTCTCTCCTTCACACCCAAGCTCCCATTAGTACACAGGGCTCTTTGTAGTTGGGAAGGATGTGGAGACTCCAGTTCTGATCAGAACCATGGCCCCAGAGGAGCCAACAGGGCTAGGGCTCAAATCCCTGAGAAGGAGCCTTAAACTGCAGAGAGTAGGAGGCAGGAGATCTGGGTTCGTGTCAGGCCTGGCTGGTTCTAGACTCTGCAGATTTCCCTTGGGTATTCTGCCAGACTCTAGAACCTTCCTATCAAAGGCCAGTAGAGGTCCAGCAGTCCTACCCTTGACCCTGGGCCAGGCAACTCCTATGTGTCAGCTTACCCCTGGCCTGGAGCTCTAGTGCTAGGAGCTGGGTGCCTGCAGCCCTCCCTGGGCCTGTCTCCCTCACCATGCAGTACTCCTCCAGGCCTTGTGAGAGAACTCAACCTTGCTCTGCCAGACCTCACCCTGGAGTGGAACTCAGCTCTGCTGTTTGTCTACAACTCTGGGACTCCCTGGACCTGTGTACCCCATCTACCTGCTGGTCATTCTACTTCATGTGCCATTTCACAAGGCTAACCCTTCCTCGGTTTGATGCTTCCATGAACACCTCCCTCCTCCCCCATCCCTCTGTCTTTCATGCCTCCCTCTTGCCCATCTGAGGCCTCCACACCTGCTGCTTTCCCTGCTTGCACAATTTACTGTCACCCTCCTTGTTCCCTACACCACTTGCTAATTTCTTCCTGCTCTTTCTTTTGACTTGGGGCGGGGGAGGGTGCAGGGCGGACGCTCAGTTTTCCCCACTAGACTGGAAGCTCCATGAGGCTGAGATCATATCTGCTTGTGGCCCCTCCGTACCAGTGCTTGTCCTATGACTTCCTCAGAGCCTCTCCCTCCATCTGCATAAGGTGTAGTGCTTACCTTTCTGGCCCCTCAGAGTAGAGGCTTGGGGACAGCATGGCTTGTCTTTCCAGGGTTTGGCAGGACGCTTTTTCCCTAAGGACACAGAGGAGCAGAGACCCTTTCTTACCATGTTTGGGGACACTAGGGGGCTGGGGACAACGGGAGGTTGGAGACACCATGGGGTGGGTCTGTACGGGAATGATGGGGGTGAGCTGTTCAGTTCCCAAGGCTCAGGGTTCAGGAATATTTTATTCACAAAAACTCAAGAGAGGCCAGGCTATGGGAGGGCCTGGGGGAAAAGGTGGGCCTTGGGCAATTTATTTTCCAGAACTAACAAAGTCAAAGTGGGGAGACACCCTGGCCCCGGAATATGTCTTCCTCATATTCCTTTCTGAGAAACAATTCAACACCTTTGCTCAGAAGTGTCTCTGTGTTTTGACGTATGCTTCTCCCTTTGGCAATCTAGCCTAAATATAGAAAATATTTTATATATACATTCTTTTTTTGCTGCAAACTAAAAATAGTGTAAAGTTGTGAACCATCTAAATGTCTAAGCATATAAATTCATCATAGCACATTCACTTCATGGTAAGATATACCTAAAAAATATTAATTAAAAGGCATCACTTTGAGGAAACCACTAGAGACATATTTAAATGAATGGAAAACTTTATGGGGAAAGATATTCATATTCATTGAATCGTCATTAAGGCAACACTGGCAACCTCAAACATGTCTGAAATCCAGGTCTTATATGCATTGCTACGGACTGTGTTTACAAGGAATTCTAATCACTGTTTTCTATATTATATATGTAGCTATGATCATTACAGAAATGTTAGAAAACAAATACTTCCTGTAATCTATTGTTTAGAGATTATAGCTGTTGACATTCTGGTGTAAGTGCTTCCAGAAAAATCCAATCATAAGTATTTTTGGTGATTATAATAATATAGTGACAAATAATGATATGACATCGAACATACAGAGACATCGATTACAAAAAATGTCATGCTCACGTGCAATACTGAAAAGAAATTAACAAAATGTTGAATATGGCTATTCTTGCATCATGAAATTATGGGTATTTTCACCCCTATATATATTTCTTTATCCCCAACTCCAATAAATGTTAAAATAACCGCTAAAACAAAGAATAAAAGTAGGCAGTTTCTAGCGAGTTAGGCAAGAGAATATGCTAAAAATACTCAGCTATCTGATCAAAAAAGTTAGGAGAGCTACATATTCACATCCACAGAGGTGCAAGGACTATCTTCCCCACTTCTAAACACACACACAGACATGCCTGCCCCAACCATAGGCACACATTCCATCAACCACAGGTGTTTACTGTGTATGAATTTTGGGAATGTTCAGACTGAGAGAATCTAATAATTAATGTATTCATTTACCTAACATAAATTTACTGTGTTCTAAGCATGATACAAGACAACAAAGTGGCTCTAGAACTTCTAGTTAGATAGGACTTAGGGGCATAAAGCAATCTAGCTGAGAGGTTGTGTGTTGCGTGGTAAGCACACTGCTCTTACTTAGCTTGTATGTGTGTTTGGGGGAGGTAGGGCCATAAATGGAGATTGCGGGGTTGAAAGCTCTTGAGGCACTCTTGGTACTGCTACTATGGGTAGAGGTGCTACATAAGTTTAGGAGTGAGAGCCTGGCTGCCTGCTGGGGGCCTGCCTTCCAACAATTTTTGATTGCAGCCTTCCCAGACACTGGAATCATTGTCACTCAGGGCCCCCACATCCCAGGGGGATAGCCTTACCTTCTATGGAGAAGACGGAGAAGCAGAGAAGCAAGACACACAGCAGGCTGAAGTAGACTAGAAACCTCATGGCAGGGAGTTGATCTCTCGTCCTAGGGAGGCGTCTGTGCTGCAGAAGTCCTCACTTGAGGCCACCCAGATTTTTATAAAGTGATGAAAGGTATTTCCAGATGGGCAGGGCAGTGGCAACCTTGGAATTCTCATGTTGGGTAGAGTCAGCCCCTCCCAAGAGGAAAAAACCAGCTTTTCGAGAAGTTGAGAGCATTTAGTCAAGTATAAGACACAGAGCAGTAAAGGTCCAGTCCAGGGAGCTACCAGCAATGGCCTCAGTGATCAAAGCAGGAAACTTCTGCCAGGGGAGAGTCACTTCCCAGGATTGAACGTTAACTTTTAGTGTCAGTAATAATTTCATCAAATACAGATCGTCCTTCTCATTCCTTAGACGTGGCAGGAAGGAGGATCATAAAACCTTTTGCAAAGCCTTAGGGAACAGTCTTGAACAATGGGTGAAATGTAGGGAGCAGAGGGCTGGGAATCAGACGATTTGGGTTTTAGTCCTTGCTCTGCCACACATCAGCTATATGACCTTGAACTTACCATTGAGTGCCTCTGAGTCTGAACAAGAAACCATGTGTAGAAGCCATTTGCAAAGGAGGTGGGGCTGCAGCTGGACCCTGATGGGTGTTTAAGACAAAATGAAAATGCACTTCAGGTACAGAATTAGCCTGAGCAAAGGTGTGGAGGAAGGAAAAATCCTACAAGGGCAAGCATGGGGTAGAGCATGGTGATGAGTACAGGATGGCCAGTTGTCACCTATTCACTGGACATGTACTATGAGTTTGTCTGTGTGTTTGGCCCCAGGGACACTGAAGACACTGTGCCTGACCTCAGGGAGCTTCTGTTAGTGGAGGCAGCCATTTGGATACACAGAATTTGTATTTGCCCTGTGATATCATCTCTCCTTTGCCTTAACAAGTGTGCCCTTCTAACCAAAGAACAAACTCCATTCGAAGCTTTGACCACATGCTCAGACAACTCAGTGAGCAAATTAGGGTTCAGGGCATATTTTGACAGTCATGTGTTTATAAAACTTTGAAACCAATCCACACAAAGGAACTGGTTGGAGCTTACTGGAATTAAGGCCCATATGTCATGCTGTTAGTCACTGGCCCAGATCCAGCCTTCTTCCCTTTCCAAGCTGTGTTCTGAATGCTGATGGTTGTGCTAAGCCAGCATGGCCATGGCAGAGGGTGTGGTCAGGAAGACCCAGGAGGTCTCTCAGGAGCAACTCCAGAGCTGGTTCTGGGGAGAGACTTGGTGGGGGAGCGGCGGGGCGAGGGGTGGGGGTGGGGGGGGGCGGTGCCATTGTCTTGAGGCTGCATAGGCCAGCCAGCTGGCTGTTCTTACTTAGATTGCATGTTACAGGTCCATACACTCAGCCAGGTTTCCTACAGATGCTTCCTGAGGTTAGGATTATAGCCCTTGTTCGTATCTAGGACTATTACTCTCTTTTATTTATTTTTATCTGGAGTAGTTTGGAGTGCCACCACCGAGTCCTCTGGGCAACAGCATACCTTTGATTCCCATTCATCCATTACCTGTTGTAACAAGTACTTTTTGCATTGGCATGGTTCCTTTTTGCTTTTGGGAAACCATCATAGAAGGGAAAAGAACAACCTACCTGGCAGAAAGGGCAGGAATTAGGTCAAATCTTAAAGCTGAACTCTAATTGCTTAGCAATTGTGTAGAAATTAGGAGAGATTCTCTGCCTAGAAAAGAGAGATTCATCTGCATCCACTGTCCAACTAAGCCAGGCCTTGGGTAATTTCCCCAGGACTCTAAGCCACTCAACCAAGGATTCAGAAACAGACATCAGGTTCTCAATGAAGCTTTTTTTCTCACGACAGAACAGAGCCGTAAGGGCCCTGCACAACTAGAAGCAGGAAAAACTGGCTATCTGAGTCTCTGTTCCTTACACACTGACATATATGATCCAAAGATACACAAGTGTCCCCAGGAACATGTTTAATGGGAAGGATAGATTCAGATGTCAGAATTCCACCTGCTTTTTAAGTGCTTATATATATATGACTGAAGCAATCTCTGTCTGCACTAAGTTAGGGTATAAAGTACAAGTTCCACCCCAAATAGCACTCCCCAGAGATAATCCCTGTTCACAGGGTTTCACCTGCTTTTTTAACATTCGAAAGATAGCTGTTGACATCTTACTTAATAAAAGGAAGAAACACCTCTGGCTTTTTAGAATATTTGAAATCTCATGTTGAGCCGAGAGAGGTGAAAATGAGAAGTGTTTTAACAGGAACACCTGTTAGTTTTAAGTATACACAGTTTAGGTACAAAAATAATTAAATTTGAGGCTTTGAATAATTTCCAGAGATGGTTTTGAACACTTGGCAGCCTTCCTGAGAAAAAAGTCTCTAAATGCTTAGAACAGGGGAATTTATAAGGAAGAAAAAATTTTCAAGTCTAATTTGTGATTTCTAAGATCAATTAGGAAAATGCCTGAAGCATTTCCACCCTTTACAGTTAGAGCATTTTTTGCCTGCGTCCTTCCCTTCACTCGGCTGCCACACTCTTCTTCCAAGGGTATGGATCTTATAATTGATCAGAAATGACTCTCCTTCTTTTATTTGCTTAGCAAATTGCAGATCAGTTTATAATAGAAGGAGGGGTTAGACTCCAAGTTCACTCCAGTGACTGTTCAATTCTCTTCTCATTGAATTCTTCCCCAACCTCAGAGAGGCAGGCATTTAAATTTCATCTTGCAACAAGGGAAAGTGAAGTTTCCTTCACCTCGCAAAATAAATTATGGCATTTTCTCACTTGGAACCATGTCTAACTCCAAAGTTCTTTCCTGTTGTTAGTTCCATGAGATCTCATAAATCATTGAAAATAATGTTGATGTTTACACACCACCACCAAATTGCACACACACACAAAAACCCCAACAGCTTCCTCTATTTTTTACAATTAATCTCAACTTCCTCATAAGCCTACGACCTATTGGGTGATGGGTCTTGCCTGCTTCTGGGAGTCCTGCTGCTGGGGTCAAAGCTGGTAAATCTGGGTTCTGCCCCTTCCACACCCGCCCTCTATGACTCCCTTGTTTCTTGCTGATGCTGTGCATCCTCTCAGTTACTCACATCTCTCTACGCCTGGTGGGGGCTGTCTACCCAAAGCCATGGCTATGGGCTATCTGCTTCACAGTGGTGACTGCCAGCAGGATTGTGGGCTCCTACTGGGGATCCTGCTGTAATGCCACCTTCTCTTCCATGACATAAAGGTACCTGGGGAAACTAGAAGGTGCCGTCTTTTCTAGCCTGTGGCTACTCCTTGTTGATGCCGAAGCATCAGTGAAGCCACCTCTGAGTCCCTTGGCTTTATGCTCTCTACTCTTAGTCTCTCTGCAAAATTCCTGGCCTTTTGCTTCCCACCCTGTCACACCCACCCCATGGCTTTAGCCTAGACTGGGGGACTCGAGACCTTTGTCTTTGATTTCTGTCTCTTTACCTCCCCTACACTTGTTAAAAGCATAGGCTCTAGGGTCACATGATCCTGGCTCTAAACAGAGCTCTGCCACATTTTAGCTGTATGACCCTGTAGAAGTTACTTAACTTCTTTGTTCCTTAGTTTCTCTGTTACTGTGTAAAACAGTAGCTGAAGCCGGAGAAAACCAGATCTTTCTGATGAGAGTGTAGTGCTAAAGTGCTGTGTTATCCGAAAACAATTTTTTTGTTATATGAGGTGGTCAATTGCTAAAAGTGGGGGTGCATAGCGTTCTCTCTTTTCAACAGGAACCTGTCTCCAAAAAAAAATATCAAACTCCTACTTTCAAGGATGTGTGAGTCTTCTTTCACATGAAAAAATGACTTTTCTTTCTTATCACAATTTGGGGCAAAGAAAAATACTCACCCTGAAATTCAGGTCTAATGACTGATACCAGAGCCACTCACAAATGTGGATTTCGATAGAGAAAAGTGGGAGGACTGGTAGAGCAAATATGAGAGACTTGGGCAGTAGGGAGAACGAGAATGCCAAGGTTTCCTGCTTTGGGCAGCCCTTGGAACTAGAGAACCACAAGTAGGAATGGATGGATGCTGTTTGTCAGTGTCTGTTCTGTGCCCTGCAGGCTCTTCAGCAGGCTTCCCAGAAAAGAGGTGTCACATTTCCTTATTACCACCCCCATATCTAGCAACACCCAGGACAGAGGGTATGTTGTCAGGTGCAGACAGAACTCTGCAGTCCTGGGGAAAATTTTAACCATGGTGTCATTGCAGACACAGCATGCCAGGGCTATGAGGACCTTGCAGGCTCTGGGTCTAGTTCTACTCAGAAATGAGACACGCTAAAGGCCACAAGATAGTAGATGTTCTGCTTTCTACTAAGTTTCTTAAATCTGAAAAGTGTGTTTCAATGTATTTTCTCTCCATGTGTATTTTGTAAAAAATTACTTAGGGGCAGCCATAATATACTTAAAAAGATACCAAACACCTCATTTTCCTACCAAATGTTCTTTTTTTTTTTTTTTTTGCCACTCAGAATTAATAACAGTGAAAATCTTGTAATTTTTCCAACTTCTTTTACTTCTTTTAAAATGATTCTTCTGCTTAAATGAGGTAGGTGAGCAAATGCTCATCTTTTGTGAGGTACGAGTATGATAAGGGTGATATAATTTGTGAGCACGCAAGTAGAGTCACAAACACATTTGGTTTGCAGTCAGAGAAGCCTGAGTCTTCTGTAAATAGGTCAGGATACTTCCCATGATGCTTCACGTGGAGGGTACCCCAGACAATTCCCTTCCCACTGAAGCAAGGAGTCCCTTCCAGCCACCAAACCTGTGTTGTTTTGTGTGTCGGACACTTATGTTCCTGGGGGCACTTGGCATAACTGTCCCTTTTCTTTGAACTTCTATAACAATTAGTCTTTATAATGGTTTTGTAGTTTCTGGATAACTACATCATAATTACCTTTAGTCATTTGTTGCTATTTCTCATATTTTAATTGCATGGTACCTAATACAGTGCCTAATATCTATCTGTTGACTTGATATCTTTAAAGAGTTGGCTTGTCATGATTAACGCTGTTGTATTCGGGCCCTAAATTTTCCATCTACAGTAAGGTATTCTGTTTCCAGCATTCCCTGATGAAAGGTCAGCATGGCCTGAGCTGTCTCTCACTATTAGGTTTCTCCTGGCTACTACTTACCGCCTCCGCCCACTAGATGCTGTCTTTCTAGACCGGCCAATTTGTAGCCAGGCTGTGACGCAAAGGCAGAAGGGGGCTCGTTCGTCCTTGTTTCTCCTCATAGTTGTTGCTAAGAACTAATTGTTGCTAAGTTGTTGCTAAGAATTAGTTGTTGCTAAGAATTCTTTCAAGGAGTACCAAACTGAACAAACTTAGTAAATCCTTTATTTTCTTCATAAACAGATCATACCAAACCACTAATGCTCGCTCTCAGCTTCCACTGGTCTTCCTGTTTGGGAGTCATTCTGCATTCAACCTGTATGAAGTATATAACTTGGTGGGGCTAAGTTTGTACTTTCTTCTTTTTTTTTTAATGCAGTTTATTTATTATTATTTTTCATACTATATATACATATTTATTTTAACATTTCATTATTTTTATTTTCACCCTCCACCCTCTCCCTCCCTTCTGGTAACCACTGTCCACATCCATGAGTGTCTGTTTGTTTGTCCTGTTTATTTGTTGCTTTTAGGTTTATATCCCACATATGTGATACTATGTGATTTTCAACCTTTTCTATTTGGCTTATTTTGCTGAGTATGATTAGTTCAAGGTTCATCCATGTTGTTGCAAATGGCAATATTTCATCTTTTCTTATGGCTGAGTAATATTCTATTGTATATATGTACCACAGCTTCTTTAGCCAATCATATATTGTAGGACACTTTGGTTGTTTCCATGTCCTGGCCACCATAAATAATGCTGCTATGAACATCGGTGTGCAAATATCTTTTCAGATATGGGTTTTCAAGTCTTTGGAGTAAATACCCAGTAGAGGGATTGCTGGATCATATGGTAGGTCAATTCTTAATTTTTTGAGGAACCTCCTTATGCCTTTCCATAGTGGCCATACCAATTTGCAGTCCCACCAGCAGTACATGAGGGTTCCCATTTCTCCACATCCTAACATTTGTTATTACTTGTCCTGTTGATTATAGCCATTCTAACAGGTGTGAGATAGTATCTCATTGTGGTTTTGATTTTCATTTCCCTTATAGCTAGCGATGTTGAGCATCTTTTCATATATTTGTTGGCCATTTGTATGTCCTCTAGGAAGAAGTGGCTATTCAGGTCCTCTGCCCATTTTTGGATTAAATTGTTTTTTTCATTGTTATTGAGTTGTATGAGTTCTTTGTATATTTTGGATATTGGGCCCTTATCAGAGGTGTCGCTTGCAAATACATTCTCCCATTTGGATGGTTGTCTCTTCACCTCGTTGATGGTTTCTTTTGCTGAGCAGAAGCTTTTTAGTTTGATGTAGTCCCATTCATTTATTTCTGCTTTTACTTCCCTTGCCTTTGAGGTCAAATTCATAAAATCCTCTTTAAGTCTAAGGTCCTTGAATTTATTTCCTATGTTTTCTTCTATGCATTTTTATTGATTCCGGTCTTATATTCATGTCCTTAATTCATTTTGAGTAAATTTTGGTTTGTGGTGATAGACAACAGACTAGTTTCATTCTTTTGCAGGTGGCCTTCCAATTTCCCAGCACGATTCATTGAAGAGACTTTCTCCATTGTATGTTTGTGGCGTTTTTGACGAAAATTATTTGCCCATATAAATATAAGCTTATTTCTGGACTCTTAATTCTGTTCCCTTGGTCCATGTCTATATTTCTTTCAATACCATGACATTTTGATTACTGTCGCTTTGTAGTATAATTTGAAGTTGGGCAGAATGATACCTCCAGTCTTATTCTTTTTTCTCAGGATGGCTTTGGCAATTCAAGGTTTTTTGCGCTTCCATATAAATCTAATGATTTTTGTGTTCTATTTCTTTAAAAAATGTCAATGGAATTTTGATGAGGATTGCATTACAACTGTATAATGCTTTAGGTAGTATGGTTATTTTAACTATGTTGATTCTTCCAATCTAAGAACATGGAATATCTTTCCATTTCTTTGTATCTTCTTTGATCTCTTTTAATAGGGTCTAATAGTTCTCATTATATAATAGGTCCTTCACATGTTTTGCTAGATTTATTCCTAGGTATTTAGTTTTTTTGTCGCAACTGCAAAAGGAATTATTTTTTCCACTTCTTTTTCTGACACTTCATTATAAGAATATAGGAACGCTATGGATTTTTGAACATTGATTTTGTATCCAGATACTTTATTGTATTTGCTTATTGTTTCTAGTAGTGTTCTTGTGGAGTCTTTAGAGTTTTCTACCGAGAATCATGTCATCCACAAATAGTGACAGTTTGACTTCTTCGTTTTCTATTCGGATGCCTTTGGTATCTTTCTGTTGCCTAATTGCACTTATTAGGATTTCCAATGTTATACTGAATAACAGTGGCGATAGTGGACAGCCTTGCTGTGTTCCTGATCCTAGAAGGAAGGTTTTTATATTTTCACTATTAAGTATAATGTTGGCTGAGGGTTTCTCATATATGGCCTTTATTATGTTAAGATACTTTCCTTCTACACTGATTTTGTTAAGTGTTTTGATCATAAATGGGTGCTTTAATTCATCAAAGGCTTTTTCTACATCTAGCGATAATTATATGATTCTTATTTTTAATTTATGTGGTGTATCGCATTAATCGATTTGCGTATGTTGAACCATCCCTGTGCCCCTGAGATGAAGCCCACTTGATCATGGTGTATAATCTTTTAATACGTTGCTGTATTCGGTTCCCTAGTATCTTATTTAGGATATTTGCATCTGTGTTGATGAGAGATATTGGTCAGTAGTTTTCTTTTTTTGTGTTTTCTTTATCCGGTTTTGGTATCAGGGTAATATTGTCCTCAAAAAATGAGTGGGAAGTATCGTCTCCTCTTCAGTTTTTTGGAAGAGTTTGAGGAGAATAGGTATTAAATCTTCTTCGAATGTTTGGTAGAATTCACTGGTGAAGCCATCTGGTCCTGGACTTTTACTTTTTGGTAGGTTGTTTATGATTGTTTCAATTTCCATACTGCTGATCGGTCTATTTAGATTTTCCAGTTCTTGATTCAGTCTAGGAAGGTTGTATTTTTTAAATACTGGTCCATTTCTTCTAGGTTATTAAACTTGGTGTTATATACTTTTCATAGTATTCTTGTATGAGCCTTAGTATTTCTGCAGTGTCTGTCATAATTTCCCCTCTTTCATCCCTGATTTTGTTGTGTCCTTTCTCTTTTTTCTTTAGGGAGTCTAACCAGGGGTTTGTCAATTTTATTGACATTCTTAAAGAACCAGCTCTTTGTTGCATTCGTTTTTTTCTACTTTTTGTTTTCAATTTCATTTGTTTCTGCTCTAATTTTGATTTTTGTCTGCTGACTTTAGGCTTCATTTGTTCTTCCTTTTCTGGTTTTTTAAGATGAAGCATTAGGTCGTTTCTTTGGGTTCTTTCTTGTTTTTGGAGGTATGTAGGCCTGCAATGATATGAACTTTCCTCTTACGACCTCTTTTGCCGTGTCCCAAAAGTTTTGATATGTTGTACTATCATTATCATTCATTTCTACGTATCTCTTGATCTCTCTTTGTATTTCTTCTCTGACTCAGTTATTTTTCAGTATTATGTTGTTTAATCTTCATTTATTTGTGGTTCTTTCTACTTTCTTTTTACAGTTGATCTCTAGTTTCAAAGCATTATGATCAGAGAATATGGTTGGAATTATTTCAAACCTCTTATATTTGTTGAGGCTATCTCTGTGTCCCAGTATGTGGTCAATCCTTGAGAATGTTCTATGTGCACTAGAGAAGAATGTATAAGCAGCTGTTTTGCGATGTAAGGCTCTGTAAATGTGAATTATGTCCAGTTGGTCTAATGTGCATTTAAAGATGTCACTTCCTTATTGATTTTGTTTGGATGATCTGTCCATATCTGACAGATATGTTTTGGTCTGTTTCTCCCTTTAGCCTTATTAGTAATTGCTTTACATATTTTGGAGCTCCCTGATTGGGAGCATAGATATGAATAAGTGTTATGTCTTCTTGGTGCATGATTCCTTTTGTCATTATCAAGTGTCCCTCAGTATCTATCCTTACCTTTTTTGATTTCGAAGTCTATTTCGGTGATATTAGTACTGCTACTGCTTTTCTCTGGATGGCATTTGCTTGAAACATCAGTTTTGCAACTGGAGCTGATAAAAATCAACTGTTGTTTCTCTGTTGTCCCCACTTTTCTGCCGTCTGTTTCTCTGCCTTCTTCCCTGATGATTGGGCACTGCCGTGTGGAGCTCACAGCACTCTCAGGCAGGGCTGTTTAGGGACCTCTCCGCACCTTCTCCCCTCCCTCTCCTCCTATAGGAAGCTCCTGCTGCGAGAAGCAGCTTTTTTGTTTATCCCAGTCCACCACCAAATACCCAGGGTTCTGACCTGTGGTAGCTCTTATGCTCAGATTCCATGCTCAGATGTGCTGGTGTGCAGTTTGGGTGTTTTTTTCTGTTGAGTTTTAGGTGTTCAGCTTATTGGTGTTTCAAGGGGAAAGATCTGGGAATATCTCTCATGCTGCCATGTTTCTGTACTTTCTTGAATCCTCAGTGAAAGTTAGTTGTTACAACAATTATCAAAAGACAAACCTTCGTATACCTGTTCTTATAGGACAATGAACTACTCGAAAAGTACAGAAAACAAACCAGTGGAAAAGAGCATATTTCTTCAATTCTAAAATGCCACTGATTTTAAGATATGCTATTTAGTTTGCAAAAAAAAAAAAAAAAAAAAATTGAATATACATTTCAGAAACGAAGTGTGAAAAATATTGCATCTTATAATTGAGGTAACATGACTAAAAAGTAATGAAATTAAGACATATAACACCTTTCCTATGAGACCACCATATGAACCTCATTATACCAAATTGCGATGCTATGTAAAACCACTCAGGAATGCAAAGGTGAGCAGTCCACATGTTCTAGGCCCATGGAAAGCTAACCTGGAAGTATGATGGCCAGCTGAAACCATACTAACAAGTGATCAGGCAGCTTTTACAAAGTGCTCAGTGAAAGGCATTTGTTTTAAATGTTTCAAAATTCTCAACTTGTGTGCCCAGTTATGAAAACTGTTAATTTGGTCCTGCTGGAAAGTATCAGTTCTGTATTTATGGGTGTAGCTATAGGGATCCCCAAGGCTTCTAATTACATCCAATGAGGTTGCAACACTCCTACCACCCAACAATCTCAGTTTTAGGCGGAAGGTTGAGAGGCCCCTTAGGAGGACTGATATCCCACTAGGTGAGGAACCTACCTGTACAAGCCAAGAGTGAGGGAGAATGGAATGCTGAGGCTGAGAAGAGACTGTGCTGGACCTGCCCTCATGCTAACTGACCAGCAGCCCTGTGAGATACTGGTCAGAATGGTCCACATTACTCCCTCCCCTCTCCAGCTTCAGAATTCTAATTGATTTCACCTTTGCTTCTAGAATAAAATGCTCTTTTGCTGTTTTCAAGTGTGAATACTGGGGAAACTTTCTCCATCTTCCTGAACTGCTATACAAAAGACTAAGACCTCAAAGCCACAGCTTTCATTTTTCCTAAAAGCTGGCTTCCATTTTGAGTGCTAAATTGAGTACATTTAGGGAGGAGTCTACACATCAATTGACCCTAAAAAATTGGTTTGATTTATAGCTCAAAGTAGACTGGGAGTTCTGGTACTCTATATATAAAGAAATAGTATCAGGGGAAGTAAAACATTACCATTTATCCTCAGACACTAAGGTCGATCTCTTTTGATAAACACTAAATTTCTTAAGTTGTGTGTTCAGCAGATTCTCAACTTGCATATTTAATTTGTACAGTGCTTTTGATTCTCAAATAGGACTTTACCCTATGGCATTCGTCACAGACTTCCCAGGCATACTTGGTTAGGAGGTTCTACTCTATCTCTTTATCCTTCCCAGTCAGACGACATTGTGCAAAGATTGAACTTGGCTTCAGTTTACTTCTCTGCAAAATGGGGATGGCAGTACTTGATTTGTGCAAATGGCTTAGCATACAATATACAAAAAAAGTTTTTTAAAAAAATCAATTCAATCCTTAGCTATTACCGGTCTATCTGGACATTCCTACTCTATTGGAATGACATAAATCTTGGGTATCACTTAGTTTTAGGAACTTTAATGTGGACACAGCAGCCAGGTAACAATTTTAAGGGAAGCATTACTGCCTTTCTTCCCAGGTTCTAACATTTTAAAATGCACAAAAAGTACTCAAGTGTTCAGGACCCTAGGCACAGAACATAAACCTGCTGTGAGCAGGAAATCAGGCTTCCAGGGAAATTTGTTTCTTGCCATCTTTCTCCATATCCTTACTCTTATTCCATACTTCTGCTGTGTGATATGTTGTTGTTGTTGTTGTTTTTAATGTGCTTTTAACTACTATATTTACTCTTGAAGACTTTCCTCCTCGGATATCTTGGGAACTCATTACTTTGTTCACTTCTCTTCTGACACTCATCACCACAATAGACTATGGTTTACATGAGGATGTTACTCTTTATAAGGCAATTTTTATTCATCATTGTCTCTACTGCGTCCAGCTGGCAAGCCTGCCTGTTACACTCATGTTTTCTGATTGAATGTTAGATACCATTCTAAGCAAACATAAGGGGCGTTTGTTTTGTTTATGATTTTTAACAACACATCCCAAGTTATCCTTTAATATTTCAGAAATTATATTTTACTTTTTTGCTTAAGCCTATCAATTTTCAAGTCTTCAGTCTTCCCTGTGAGTGAAGATGTGAAGAAAACCCCAGCAGTATTTTAAAGGAACCAAGGGACTAGCGATTTTTTTTGTCGTCACTTTAGATCTAGTATATTTTAAAAGTACTCACATTTTACATAACTTTTCATATTGAAAAGTCTTCACTGTCCTAGTAAAGTCAGAAAAAGTTAAAATACGAAGTCATTAAATTAAAAAAAAAAAAAAACCTTTGATTTTCTAGATAAGCTTCTGCCTGATACTCATCGTTAAATTTATATCATTTTGTTTTTTTTGTGCGTGATGCCATCCATTCATAAGGATATATACTTTGGGTTCTAAAATGTGACTGAAGACAACAGGACCAATAGGACCTTTAAGATTTCACTTTAAAGATCACACTGACATATACAGGGACTAAAGTAGAGAAGGGAAAAACAGTTTAGCACTTGTTTTCTTAGAGAAAAAACTGCCAATGGTAGAATAGTTATTTCTGGATTATGTAATAAATGCTTATCAAGAACACAAATCATCTCAATAATCATATATACTTATTTCATTAAGAACTTCCAAAAACAACTTATCAGAAATGTCACAGGAGAGTTAAGTAATGGTCTGTGCAGGAGAGAAGGGAAATTCTGCTAGGGGACACTCTAATGAAGCATTCCACCCATTAAGTTTTTGATTTATAGAGCTCATGAAGACTAGCTTTGCTTTCCTTTTTTTTTTTTTAGTGCTTAGTCTGAGAGAAAACGCAAGAAACCAAGTCTTAGAAAAAAACTGCTTTCATGATCTCAAGTGTAAGCCACAAATAGGCTTTTCTAATAAAAGCTTCAAAGCTTGAATAGATAAGGGCAAGCATCTAATCTATTAAACATTTCAATAAATATGTGAAAAAATCAATTATGAATATACTGTTTGTATACTTGAAAATAGAACAATTTTCATGTATTGATATTTTATCCTGAGAAGATATTTTAAGAACATTTTATTCTAGAAGATTCAAAAGTAAAATTTTCCTACACGTATACACACATATTTTATATATCAGGAATTCTCCATATGATTAACATTCTGGACTATTCTAACAATGTCAAAGAATGAGAAGCCAAACATGATCACATCTACAGTGCAAAGAGAGCACTGAAAAGGAACAGTGGAAAAATGCATCACCTATGTCTTTGTTTTATGTTCAATACTTTGATAAGTTTAGCAGACAAATATAAAAAGAGATGACTTGTTTCCACACAGCCAGAGCCCTTTCACTGGCTCATGACCAATTACACAAGTTTTAAGTTCTAAGTCCTCAGACTGCCAGTGACCCCTTACTTCTCTCCGGTCCCTTTACCAAACCTCTATCTCACTCATGACATTACTTGTTAATATTCTGCATTCCAAAACACATGCAGGTAAACACAAGTTTTTAAATTTTTACTTAACCAAATAATTTTAAAAAATAGATAAAAGTTAAATTCTCACAACACAAACTTCGGTCTTCACATTCATTGATTCATTTTAGAATTAATCGAACATGAGAAATGGACATGTTTATGCTTATTTGGATGAGAACTACTGAATTTATTCTCCAGAAGAAAATGCACACCTGAAGCATCACATAACTGGAACGTCTGAAACATGATGACAAGTTCTTACCCTCTAAACTTCAACAAAAGCTGCTTGAACAAATAACTTAATGAATATCTGCCCCTATTAAACAAGCAAGGTATCTGATGCGTTAAAGAAGTCAGAAGCTGAGTCACATCATTTCTTTCTGTTGCTTCCAGTTGCTAGAATACTGGCAACTCGCATAAATATATTTAATGTATCCATGTAGATTCCCAGCATCCTAGAAAAGAAAGTGCCTATTAAATATGATATAATTCTAATAACAATGATAAATACTATTATAGAGAAAAGTAAAAGCAATACTGATTACTTGTTCCAGGTATATAAGTTGGAAACTTTTTAAAAAGATGCCAACTAAGGAAGTCTTGGACTAGAAAACAGTCAAGATTTTCTTCTGGCAGTCATCTTTTAAATGTTAATGGGGAGTTTATAAATCATTATTCTTTCCTCTGCACTTTACTATGAGCATAGTATCTTGAGTTAAAAGAAAAAATGGGTGATAGACAACAAAAGAATCAAAACCAAACCAAAGAAACACCTTCACAAAATGTGTGAGACACAAGTCTGGCATTTTTAAATATAATATAACCCCTTAACACCCCGCCACCGCCTCCCACCCCACCCAAAGAAACTGTTATAAATCTGTAAGTGTTATAGCAGCATTTTATAAAACCACTACATTTTTAGTTTGAAAGAAAAAGGGTAAAATTACTTTTAAAAAAGTGATTAGCACCATTAAACTCAAAAAAAAATTGTTTAAATAACCTACTTTGGTGGAGAGGCCAAGAAAAGGACAAAAGTATTATTATGTAATACTTAATGGCAGTTAAATTTGAATATCTCCAAAATAAAATTTTCATATTAAAGTGTTTTTAATTTTTAATAAAATAGGCTTTCACACTAAAAATTTCAAGTCGATTTTGTATACTTTCCAACAAATACTTAACAAATACATCTTTTCTTCAGTTCTAAAGTGTTAAATACTAAATTAATTGACCATCAAGAGTACCATAAGGTAAAATACTCTGAATTAACTGAATAAATACCTACCTATCACACTTAGTTGCAATATGATCAAATTTCTATGGCTACTAGAGAAAGAATAGAACAAACAACAACAGAAGTAAAATAGTAAAATTCGACAAAGACATTGTTGCAGGTTGAATTCAAAAGATATACTGAAGTCCCAATCTTTGGTGATCTGTAAATGTGACCTATTTGGGAACGGGATCTTTGCAAATATAATTAACACGTGAGTTAAGATGAAGTAATACTGGAGTAGGGTGAGCCTTAATCTAAAGGTACCAACCCTGATGGCATCTTGATTTTAGATTTCTTTTAAACCACCAAGTTTGTATTATTTGTTCCAACAGCCCTAGGAAACTAATACAGCCATAAAACAATAGGACAAAATAACACAAATGTTTTATGTAATAAAGGAAAGACATTAAAGACTACTTACGAATTGATGGGATCATATTTTTGAACTCCAAACACTGGTACTATTTCAGCACGCTTGATTACTTTCTGTGTATCATACAGAAGGAACATGCTGAAAAGAGCTAATCCACCATAAATTGCCACTGAGTACAGAGTGGCACCAGCCACAGTGGTAGGTGGAAGAAACATAGATCCTGAAATTAAAATGGAAAAAAAAAGATTTTTTTAAAAAAGGACTTTTCTATAACCAGATTTCTAATTACCAATACTTAAAAAAAAATTTCTTTGCTATACGGCACGAATAAGAAAATGTGTGTATAAGCAGTAATTTTATGTACATTCAGTTCAAACCCCATGATACTCATTCCTGCAAAGGGCCACTTGCCCACATTACAGGAAGGCTCTTGCATCAGAGCAATTTTCATGTTCTCTAGACCAACATTATTACCATTTTAGATATGTTTGGTAAAACCAATAATGATGGTTTACCATGATGCCAAAAAGGAAAATCAAGTCAAATTAGCATATATCTTTTAAATAGCTTTTAAAAATGACTACATAAATTCCCTCCAGTAGAATACCTGGGTATGTAAGATGATTTTGTGACATCATGAACCAAGAACCAAGTGTCAAAGCACAGTGCCTTACCCAGTGACGATACAAAGACAAGGCCTAGGCCCACTCCCAGGGGTGCTCCCAAGTTCAGAAACTTCTCACTGGGTGCACACATAGCCACAGTGGAGAGGCCTCCCACGATGCCTGCCGTGTACCATGCCGCTTTGATGAGAAGAGGACCCCCCAATATTGTGAGAGGAGCCACCACTGCACCCATCACACCTGGAGAAAGAACAAGTGGGCACTTAAGTATTTACCAAGTAACAACCAAAGGGAAAATGCCACTTCTATCTAATGTATCATTTGAACACATTATACCTCATTGTTAAAAAGTAGGATTATAAAAAGTCTTCCTCTTATTTAGGTAATACTACCCCCAAAATTCCACAATCAAAACTTGTGGCTATCCATATTCTAAATCACAACAGTAACACCTCACACAAGTACAAATACTAATCTAAATTTTTGGTAACTCTGTCAAATTCTGTGTAGTTCTATGTTGGATATGAACCTAACACTAGTCTCAACAATATTCATGTAAGTAAGAATTGAGTTAAAATGGCCTGAAATGAATAACTGAAGGGCAAACCTCCTGCTGATAAGAAGAAACAAAGTAAAAATGAGAGAAAAAGTACATGGTACTAATCCTAAAATGCAGAAACTTCAAAGGCAGGCACTGCTATTATCTTGGGTAATAAGGAATGTTATCATAGCTTTTAAAAAATAATTTGTCAAATATTTATAAAGAGAGAAGAAAAAATTACAGTGAAAGGTAGCAATAATATAATTAGCAAAGGTAAATAGAACTCAACTAAAAAATGAATCTTAGATAAGGCATTATTTCAGTGGTGAGTAGAACAACTTACCTTTTTCTTAAATATTAAACGTGCACAGTTTAATTCACAGAATAGGCATAGAGCTGTCCTCATACTGAAATTTCAATATTAGTGTGTTTCTTTTAAGAGAATAACGTTTCTAGATCAAGTGTAATAAAGTAATTGTGTCTCACAATGATGAATAATTAAGTATTTTTTGCTACAGGAAAGATAGTGAATAAAAATTCCTCTGTATGGTATTTCTATTAGGATTCCCATCAGTTTTTCAATTGACAACAAAATTCTTAGCAAAACTTTTAAGATTATTTAGAGATTTTTCAATGCTATTTTGATAAAAATCTTAAATGGTAATAGATGTTTGCTACTTAAGGACAAACTAAGTGCAAAACTAACAACAGCAGCTTATCAATATTATTTTGAATGAAAACTGGGATGAAGCAAATTGATACTGTCAGTATAGAAAACAAATATGAAGGTTTTTCAAAAAATTAAAGGTAGAAAAACCATATGATCCAGCAATCTCACTTCTGGGTTTTTATCAAAAGGGACTGATATCAGGACTTTCATTGTTCATTGTAGCATTACTCACAACAGCCAAGATATGAAGACAACCTAAGTGTCCATCAACAGATAAATGGATAAAGATGTGATACACACACACACACACACACACACACACACACACACACACACACACACACACTGGAATATTATTTAGCAATAAAAAGTGAATGAAATATTGCCATTTTTGATAACATGGATGAATCCTGATGGCACTATGCTAAGTGAAATAAGTCAGAGAAAGATAAATATTGTATAATCTCACTTTTATGTGGAAACTAAAAAAAAAGTCAAAACTCAGAGAAACAGAGTAGAGTGGTGGTTACCAGGAATTGGAGTGCAGAGGATGGGGAAATATTAGTTAAAGGGTTTAACTTCTAGTTATAAGATTAACAAGGTTGAGGATCTAATGAACACCATGGTGACATTAAAACAAAAAAGAAACAAGGACCAGCCTTTAATATTCCCTGGGCAGACAAAACCAGTTTGGTCATATAAATAAAACTTAATTTAGTTTATAGTGAAAGACTAACTTGCTCTGGGTCATTTCTTGCTTATGCTTCTAGAAATCCTAAGAAAAACTCAAACTGTTTCCCAAGGTTGATTTGAGGTAACCACAAAAAATTCTAATATTATAACCAATCACTGTGAAAAAGTCACTGCTTTCTCAATCTATAAACTGCTTTATAATAATATACTCCTGAGCCTCCGTCTATATTTTTGATTCAGTGTTTTTGGCTTGCAAACTCATTTGGTATGTGCACAATAAATTTTTACTAATTGCCATTTCAGTAAGTCATTGGTTTTACTTCTACTATTTCTGAACTTTTGACAGCTAGTAACACTGAATCATACACCTAAATGTTGCTAAGGAAGTACGCTGTAAATGTTCTCACCAGGAAAAATAAAAGGTAAATATGGAATGGAGGTAGTAACCATAAGCTATGGTAGTAAACATTCTGCAATACATAAATATATAAAATCAACAAGTTGCATGTCTTAGACTTACACGATGTTATGTTTCAATTATATCTCAATAAAACTGGGGGAATAACAATTAGAATAGTTTTTCAATGAGTATTTTAGTAATTTCAGCAAATATTATTTAGTCCTGAGACCACAGCTGTGTCTACATGGTGGTACTAAATATCTGGATAAAAAAATGAAAATGAAAAGTATTCGGATGTGAATAGTAGGTTAAAAGCCAACTTTGATGTCCCTTTGCAGCTGTGAGTGGTTGCCCTTGGGTAATCCAAACCATCTTTGGGTCTCATCTCAATCATGCCAATGAATAAAGAAATGGACAAAGCGTGGGTCTTGAAGAAATAAGATTGAGGTGTTATGTCTTGATTTTGGCGCTTCTTGGTATGTGACCTCACCCACTCTCAGCTTCCTCATCTAAGAAATGAGCATGCTAATGTCTGCTCAACTTTCAAAAATGTGTGTGAAGAATAAACCAAATTTTGAACAACAAAAGAAAAAGAAAAAAAAAACTGATCTTCATACTTTGCAGGAATGGGTTGACATGACAGGTCTAAGGCTATCTTTACTAAAGCCTGATTACAAGGTTAGTCTTTGACTGATAATCTGAGAACTTGACACCTTAACCACTCCATAACTGAGAGGGTTAGATTACACACTTTGATTTATGCTGAAGGCCTTCTTTCCTCCACGGAATCTGGTTTTTGAGAGTTGCTAGCAGAGTGCTTACACGACCAGTCCTCAATAAAAATTTTGGACACTGAGTTCTACTGGGCTTCCCTGGGCAGAAACATCGCACATTACTGCACTTTTCAAAACCTTGGCGTGTCCCCATACAGGAAGAAGAGAGCAGTGAAAGACTGTGTGTGATTCTCCTGTGCTGATCCTGCCACGTGTCCTTTTGCTGTAATAAACTTTAGCTTGAGTATAAACTATATGCTGAGTTCTGTGACTCCTCCTAACACATCAATCCAGAATGAATGGGTGGTCTTGGGGACCGCCCAGCACACATAAAATACTCTTGCTCAACTAATTTACATGCTACAATATTAGATTACAAAGAGTTTTCTAAGCAAACCGGGTAGAAAGCTTACATATTCAAATTAAAACTACATAGCTAGTTTAATCCTGTTTGAGAAGTGATTATTATTTAGCAGAGATAAAAAAAAAGAGTGAACCTGTTTTCTCAAGAAATTTGGTGTCTAAAATGGGAAACAGGTGCAACACTCTATTTAGAAACATAAATGTAAATGTTAAAATTTAGATGGTGAGAATTATGGTGTTTCAATGAAAGGATACATACTTGGCAAATGTACATACTATATTTTGAGTAATGTTTTTTTAAATTAAAAGCAGGTTATTGGTACTAGAAGATAAAAGACCACTTCTTTCTCAACCACACGGGTTTTGCCCTTTAAAGCTCCACAGAGACTATCTATTAATGGGTGAATAACCTAATACCTAATGGAAGAGAGCCTTAAAAACCGAGGTTGGGAAATCATGCTGTCTCATATTTACCAAAATAAAGACAGCACATGAAGAATATAAATGACATATTTCATACCAGAAATTTGTCAACATTGCGTGCCAAGAACTATTTTAATACTGACCTAGCTAAGCATATCAGACCCAAACGTGCATTTCCAAAGATTTTTTTGACTGCTTTCTTTCAAGGCTCCACTGCAAAAATCTCCCATTCTTTCACATTTTACCTTTCTTCTATTTACCTGTTTTTTATTTTTTTAAAGATATATAACAAAAACAATTTTCAAGTGATGTGTATCAAGATTTTAAATGTTCTTGTTATTAGACAAATTAGATAAAAAGAAATATTTACATTTTTGGAACTGTCAAAGTATGCAAGTATAATATCGGGGATGTCCATGGTCTTAGTATCAGAATCATGAACTTTCCAGAATAGAGATCTGGCAATTTTACAACCAGTAATAAGCACAGGGAACTGTTTCCTAAACACGGAGCTTAGTTATGTACAAATAATTTACGGTTGTGAAGAGTCACCAAAAATATAGTATTCAATACTGTTTAATAATAATTGGAAACCAGAACATACCAGAGTGTAGTAACCAAGCAAGATGCTTTGGGCCTGGGCTCTGGTCATATGGTATTGACTGTACCAGCATTCCAGCTCCAATCATGGCTGCGAAGGTTGCACCAATGGTCTGAAAGACACATATTACTAAGAAAAATCGATCTTTAAAACAACAAAGTAGAAACCCACAAATCCTAAGTTCAGTGAGTCCCACCAATATACCACGTTTACAAAGATGAAGGACAATGAACTGAATCCTATTTTTTTCCAGCATATAAAGGCCTTGGGTTAATTTCAGTTTGGTGAGGTTAGAAAGAGTGCCCCCTAATGCCATACATAAAGTTTTGCAGATAGCTTCAAATGAATGAGTTGAGCTGTGACTGACAGCATCATCTTTTAAAAATTTTATTGTTAGAGAAGAGGTTTAACAGAACCCCTTTAAGAATTGCAGAATAATTATTTTTAATTATATTTCTTTCGGTAGGACAAAAAGTTAGAAAAATTAGTCATAATATACCAATTAGAATATATCACACATTGCCTTGAATTCCATATTTACTTAAATAAAAACCTGAAAGATAGAAGCGCATGGAAAAAGATTTTATGTTTCTATCCTCCCAGTGTTCTGGCTGACTTGGTCTTCTTCCTTTTTCTTTGCTTAAGTTAGATTCCACTGTTATTACATTTAAATACTCCTTGTGCATGACAAGGGAGATAAGCAGATAATGTAAAGTGATAATGAATCTTCAGGAGATTGATTTAAAGCAGAAACTGCAAACTTGCAGCCTTCGGACAGAATCAGGCAGCAAGTATTTTGTTTGGCCGGCTACTCAAAAAGCAATTGAATGAGACTGCTCTTGGTTAGGAATGCTTTTCTCTAGCTGCCAATAATCCCTTTCCACAAACCAGGCCTGCTTCACTTATCTGCATTATCTGACACATGCATCTGAATGTGTAACCTTTGATGTAAAGTACGAGTAACAAGAATAATATTTTGCTGAAAATTAAAGTCCTTACTCATACTAATACAGAAAAGCACACTGGGTTCTACTCTACCATTTTCTAATGACAAAACTAAAATCTACTAAAAACTACTTCATACATCTTAATGCAAAGCATTTTCAGGATATTTATCACAATTATAACTTTTTCTTTTAAGGTCATTCATGATTCAGTTCCATTTTTTCGCCTTTTATCTTTCCATACTCTATGCTCCCTCCAGCTACACTGAAATGGTAGAGCTACAAACATGCCCCAGTTTCACGCTTCTTTAATTGTTTGTTGAGCTTTAATTATATTCATTGAGCCTAAAAATACCCCCTTCCTGTTGTTTGATTTATTCAAGGAATACCTCCTTATCTGGAGAGTTTTTCTGGTAGGTCCTTTAGCTGTCATAACAGGTGTCAGATGTCTCTTCTCTGTTCCAAAAGCACTTGATACGAATGTTGACATTATCTGTGTGTATGTCTGATATCCCTACAAAAGCTTCATCTCTAAAGCACCTGCCTGGCTTTCCAAACGATTTTACTTAAGCCCTAACAGTAGGTAAGAGTAATCTTATGTCCACAGGGGATTGAGAATATGGCCTAAACACAAAACTGTTAAGTCTTATTTTGGGGGCTAAATTCTTGCATATTTTGATCTTCCTCATGTTTTATTTTTTATTTTTATTATTATTATTTTTTATGGCTACAGCACCTGGTATTCCTAAGTAGTCTCCCATCCAAGTACTAACCAAGCCCAACCCTGCTTAGCTTCTGAGATCAGATGAGATCGGGCACATTCAGGGTGGCATGGCCGTAGACTCCTCATGTTTTAACAGTCATGTTTGCTTTATTTAAAAAAGCACTATTTTAAATTATTTACCTCTGATTAAAACTGACATTCCTGGTGGGAATGCACCATGCTTATTCTGTGCTTTTATGAATCTCTAAACTAGGAAATTCACAACACCCATCTGAGAAGTAATACCCTAAGAATACTGGAATGTCCAAATAGCTATGCTACTATGAATGGTTCTCATTTTGGAATGTACACTATAGTCAAAATATTATGGATCTGGAGGTTAGACGGATTTGGGTTACCTATGGGGAAAATCAGTTTGCTGTGGAAAATATGAATTATATAAACTCTCCTGCCTTCCCTTCCCATCCAGGCTCATACTCATTGCTCTAGTTAACACTGTCATCCCTCATTTCAGATCTTGCAAAGGCACAGCTAGTATACCTGCTTCTCTCTTCCACCTTAGTCCTTAATACTCAAATACACATCAGAGTTTTGCTATTCCAGTATCTGCAATGGCCTCTCACTGCGTAGGCACTCTCCTCAGCTTGGCAACTAAACATTACCTTTCTGTCTTACTCACACTGCAGATCTCAAGTACTCTGACTTCACTCTAATAGGATTGTAAAGTTATTTTGATTGACTACCTCTTTTGCTCAAGCTGTTTTGCAAACTTGGACTACTGCTATCCTCTCCTAAAATTAAAAATGCTAGGCTTCAATGGTTCTGATAAAAGAAATGTCTCCTTCATGGAACTTCCCTATTAGTCCAAGACAAAAACAGTCTTGCAACTGATTTTACACTTTCTACTTATTGTATATCCTTAACCACTTACTCCAGTTCATCTCTCCAGCCACCACATTTGAAATCATTTTTTTGGTATCAAGCAAAACAAAAAATGCTCAAGAGACATTTGCTGAATATATAAATTTATATAGGGTTAAGAAAGTTCAGAATAGTTGAATGCTTGGGTTTTTGAGACAGGTATTTTCCACTGGCCTCTAACATGGTTTTGGGTCTGCCTTATTTTTTAGTAAATTACTATAAAATAAAGGCTGTTTGATATCTGCTGCTATAAGTACAATGTGCCTGTAAATTTGGCTGCCAACCCCTTTGCTGCTATAAAATACATATTTAACAAAGAATAGCTGACTTCAGAATATCAGAATAGCTGACTTCCTACTTTGTCTCAGTTGAATTTGTTTGATATAGTAAGGTATTCTTTCCATTTAACACCCCTCCCTGAGTAATTTTTGTCTAATCTTTTGATATGTAGTAGAAAAGGAAAACAAAAACAAGTTGACTTACCACCCAAGAGCCTCTCATCATGAAGTTCATGAGAACAGGAGTTCTGCTCACTGCCAGGGCAGATAAAGCTGTTAAGCCAATACTTCCTGCTAAGTACATGTAGGTTGAATGAATTCTGTCCTTCACATATTGAGGCCAAATTCTGTAAAAAGCACAATATGGTTAATTTATAAGACTAGGGATATGACTTTTGGTCGAATCATTTATAGGCTGGGAGGCCTTGGGAAATACTGCTTTACTGCTCTAAATCTATTCACCTCATTTGTCATGGAAATGATAATGCATATGTTGGAGTTACTATAAAAAGCAAATGATAGAAAACATAAGCACATGGCTCATGTACATAGCAATACATTTTCTCTCTGTTTAAACACATATAAACTTGGAAGATTTTTATTTTGTTCTGAACAAATATGTGAGGGAAACAAGAGATTCTAATTTTTTTAATTTTAAATTCTTTAATGTCACCTTATGAGATTCTAATTTTACTCATGTATATTTCTACATAAATGAAAGACTATACACAAAGCAAAAGTGGCAAAAGATGAGGATGACAAGAAAATCGAAACCCTTAAGGTTGGAATTGTTTGGGAACAATTTACTTACACAGCCTTTTCGATAGCTCCAATCTCATTAGACATTCCCAAACCATAGTAGCACAATGCTCCAAGGCCAACAGCAGCCCCTCCAGCAATAAACCATCTTCCCATCTGATCAACTGTAGAACACAGGCGGAAATGCAGGTTAATACTATCATCTCTTACCTAAGTTAAAGTGCTGGTGGTAAGCCCTTTCTAATATTTAAATGAGGGAAATCAAACCATATACCATAATTCTTTGTAACAGCCATATTTAGTACATAAGGGGACATAGAAATGGCCTCCAAATTAGGGGCCTAGTAAAAAAGAACACTGCAGAAACATAGGTGTAATAATCAGTACAAAAAGGATCTGACTTGATTAACCTTTAATCTCACTCCAACAAAATTGGAGGAGGCAGTGTACCTATAGATGTGGGAAGACTTCTGTGGTATGTGTTTTACTGATGAGTCTGGGATGTGTTCACATGATGCTTAGAAAATAAAGATGAAAAAGAAATGTTAATAGTCATATCACATTGTATATAAAGAGCTATTAGCAAAAATGTTCATTTAAATGGAGTCAAGAAAAAAAGAAACCAAAGAAAAATACAAGTGGTGTTTCTGCAGCACAATCAAGGGAGGGTGCCCTTGTTTCGGAGTACTGAGAAAAACAAACTTATCAACTTTAACTGGATGAAGGTATTTTTATTCCCCTCTTTAGTCTAAATTTGTTCATCGAGAATGTTACTGTTCTGTCACTATATGATTCATATAATTTGGTTTCTAGGGTCAACTCACTTGTCAGCAATACCCTGATACCAATTAGGGATCTCTCCGACTATAACAAACATATTGACATTTTGCAAGGTTAAGGAGCAGTAGTGTAATTTGACTGACTTTGGCTAGATTCATAAACTAGTTTCTGAGCTTGCAAAGCTGAAATCTAAACTGTGGACCAAACTGACTTCATTAAGGTATTGCTTCCTAAGAGGCTCTGAAGTGGCAGCCAGTTAAGAGGACCCTTCCTGAACAGCTAGGCTTTTATTAACATCTGTGTTTTGAAGATATAATCCAGACCTGAAATATACACAACTATCATATGCTTTAATGAAGATTCTATGTAACTTCAAATGAACTTTCTTAACAGAGTATACATTTTAGATTATGGCATATTATCTAATAATACTTAAAAAAAATAATGAAAGTAAAATTTTCTCAGAAAGAACTATGACTGAGAACCACTGAATCCAGTGTGAAGTACCAATCTTTTTTGGGTTATCAGATCCCTAAGAACAACAAAAATGATTATCTTTCTTCCCAGAAAATGAACATATACACAAGTTTGTAAATATTTTTAGGAAGCTGTTCATGGACCTTGTTGAAAAACTAAAGACTGACACTTACTTTTAAATATTTTTTCCATTGATGGTTCCAATGCTGCCTCCTTGAGTTCTTGGCCAGTTTTCCCACGCCGGACCCCAATTCTTGTCTTGGTGGCATATTCCTGATATTCATGAAAACAAAGACAAACAGAATGTTAATAATAATAATAAAATGAAATGGGAGATCTAATTACATTAGAAATCTCTATATAATTTGGTACTTTCTATGTAATTTCACTGTGAAAGCAGTGTTAGCCAATCTAAAAAATTACATAGAGACCCTACTTGTACTCTATCTTTGAAGTGACCCACTAATGCATTACCACTTTTTAGTTTAAGTTTCAGAATAGTTGTTTATTTCATACTACAAATTATATTTATATCTCTAGAATTATATTTTAAACACTAACTTTTTAAAAACATTCATTCAGTATTAGCTACATGTTTTCATCTGGGTTTCTTTCCTTAACAAAAGCCAAAGGGAGGGATGACTACTATCTATATTTTAGCTCCTTTTCAACAGTGGAATGGTGAGTTTAAGAGAAAGGAACATTGAACATTGTCTCCTTTAGATTCTGTGTATTTCCTTATCTACTTCACATTGCGAAATTTATACTTCTCCTTTGAATTCCAGAGGAGAAATCTATTATCAAAAGAAATCAGTGTCTCTCTAACCTGACAGATTTTATTTTGCCATTATCTAAACAAGAACTGAAATGACATATTTAATAATGTCTTAATGAGTTATTGGTCAACTAGTCATATTCTTAGATTCTGAAGCTTTTGATTATAGGCTCCACGATCTCTATGCTACATCATACAGTTCTCAATCCCTCACAAATTACTCTAAATGAGAAACTCCAAGAGCTGTAAGGAAAGAAACAGTTATAGGAGTTCTTTCTTTTTCTTTCATATGAGATAAAGATGGAATAGAATGATACAAAACTAATGAGGAGAAAGAGCTGATTTGGGACATTATCAAGGCTGTTTCAGTAAATGACTACTGGGAGAGTAGGGAGCTTCATATTATCAAAGAAAAAAATGGTTTTAGGAGCACAAAGAGAAAGACAGACAATATAAAAACAATTCAGATTGTCTTTACCCTGCTGGGTGTTAAGAGCCATTGATTCTTTGTGATGGAATTCTTCACAACTGGGGAGGCCTTGGTGAAAGCTGGGTGGAAAACCTTGGAAGGTAGTGTCCGGAGACACACAAGTCTTGCGGCCAGCATGGTGGTGCACCAGGTTTACCAAACCGATCTAAAATGCTAGTTACACCAGAGACAAAAAATAACACATTTCCAAGCGAGGAAAGGTCATAAGGAGTCTAGAAACAAGACGGAACCAATTACATTTTAGTAGAAAAGGCAGAATTACCTGTTTAACCGATTTCTCATTAAGAAAAAAAAGTGCAGCTTGCTGCCAGCGTTAAATTTAATTTTATATAAACATATTCTCTGAGGCTGAAGCAAATCTGACTGGTTTTCAACGTGAAAATAAAACATAAAAACTATTCCTGGAGTTATTTCTAAATAGAACTGTCTCTAGCCTAATGTAACAGAAATGTATACATAAATTGTATTCATCAAATGAATTTTTGGCTAACAACTGTTCGAGAATGATAACATCATGCATAGGAATGCTAGATTTTCTAGGATTTGACATTTTCAGCGATCAAGAATTACTATATTTTGTAAATGGAAATACCACTACCCAAAACAGAATGCTATAAATAGGATGATGTCATGTTTCCAAAGACTATCGATATACTACGGTGATAAAAGCGAGATATCTCATGGCAACCTTTGGGGGCAAGGTTAGGACTGTAATGCTGCAAGCACTGCCAGCGAGCATTTTCGGGGCAAACAGGGAATGGGTTAAGTGTTAATAATGAATCCTCTGCTTGTCCCATGTGAATTCAAGAAATCCATCCCATAAAACCCAGTTTTGAGATTTTAGGTTTAAGTCCCACTTTGACCAATAACAAAATGCATGACTGTATAAGTTATATGGCTAATATAGAGTGGATGTTAATATCTTAAGAGAATTTACAGGGTTGTGATTGCTTTTATAAATGTGGTTTTCACTTAAGATTTATATCAGCATTCAATGGGGAAATTTAAAAGAAGACTCCATAGTATAACTTTTGAGCATAGGAAAAATGTCATCCAAGGAAGAGGTGAGTAACTCTTCAAGGTCACAGTGCATTGCAAAGCTGTAAGACATCTATGGGAACCAAACATTATAAATTTCTGCCAAACATGACAGAATATGAAAAAAAATATTCAAGCTATTGAAACCGCCTGGGATGTAATTCAAAATGTATATTTCCTGGGTCTTACTCTGGTCTTAAGGATTCAACCTCCAGGAATGGGACGCAGGACTATGTATTTTAACTAGAACCCCTAAGGTTAAAAAGCCTTGCTTAAAAATACCTATCTAGTGTACTTCCAGCTCAACCACCAGCTCTATGTACACTGCGCATACAACATCGGGCACCTGTCCTTTGGGAGAATACCGAGTTCTTCTAGCACTTTCATGCCATTGCATCAGCTTATAGCTGCTGTGCATCTATCTCCCTCAGTCCTCAACACACCGACTGGGAAAGAGGCCCAGCTCAGAGAGGCCTGCACATCACGTGACAGTACAAAATGAGTCTTATCCCAGCATGTTAGAAGTGGCCTCGCGCCGAGTGTTTGACCTCTAGGACTCAGGTTCCTTAGCTACAAAATAGGTAAAACACCAACCCTGTACGTTTCTGTGAGCACTGATGAGCTCAGGCGTCTAGTCCTCAGAGAAAGCTCACCCAGTTCACTAGACTCTGCAGCAAGCCTCCAGCCTCCCAAAGTCTGAGCGCAAGTCTACAGCAGCCTCGCCTCAAGCATCCTCCTTATTTCCCAGGACGGCGGCTGTACGGGCCAGCAGTGAGTATGATTCAGCACCCCGCTACCCAAGGAGAGCAGGGCCGCATGGGCGAACCCCTGCCCACCTACCCCAGGCCCCGCAGTCACCGCCCCATTCACAGGGTCAACCGCAGGACGACCATTCTGATGTGCCGCCAGGCTGTGACGCAGGCAGCAGCGCCACCGCCTCCAGCCCTCTCCAGACGCACCCAGAAGCCCCGCGGGCCTGGCATGAAGAGTACGGTGGACCTCGAGTGCCTGTTAGCTCGGGATAGCAGTACCTTAGTCCCCAGTCACCTCAACCGCGCTGGTCTCCTTCCGGGCCAGAGAGACGCAAAAGCGTACACCCTGACCGCCCACCCGCCACTTTCAGTTTGTGAGAACGCAGTTCCTCCGCTCCCTGCGTGACGCAACATCCGGAGAAGCGACAAACACTACGGGTAGCCAATCATGAGCATATCTCTGACAGAAGGGCGGGCACAGTAGGGAGGAGGGCTTCTGGGATGGAGGGGCGGGGCCAGTGGAGCATTGTAGTAGCGGTAGCGTCAGCGTGCGTTTTGGGTGTGGACGGAGAAGGCGTTTAGGCCATCTTATCTCTGAGTAGCGATGTTCGCCTTTTTTGTCTTAACGATTTCACTTGCAACAGCTGCAAAAATTATGTAAAAATTTAAAGAGAGTGGTGTGAGAATTAAAAATTGTCCCTTCGGCTGTTCCTTTACTCTTATTCCCTTGCGCCTTCTCAAGAATGTATTGCAAGATAAATAGTATGCTAAATGTGGCAATTTCAGACAAGCGCCCGCTAGCTTCTTGGGTCCGATACCAAAGGTTAGCTCCTGAAATCTAGAAAAGAGGTCACAAGAGGTTAGAGAGCGACCTGGCAGGATTTCATTTTTTTTTTCACTGCTTTTTTGACCTCATTTTAAAGCTTCAGTGTATTCTGGTGTAATAGGGCAGATAAGGTAGGCTTTGCCCAGTACCCAGAGTTGTTCTGAGGACTGACTATTCAAATATTTTTGTTGAACATAATTTGTGAAAAGCGTTTCTCTGCTATATGAGGGAGGTGGTTGTTTTCTTTCACTATTTTACCTACTGCATATTTACCAAGGTTTTTTTTTTTTTTAATACCAAGTACTGTTCTAGGGTTATAGAGTAGCACCCTGTTATCCTTGGTTTTGCTTTCCACAGTGTCAGTTACTTGTGGTCAACATTGGGTCAGAAAATGTTAAATAGAAAATTCCCGAAATAAGTAATTCATAAGTTTCAAACTGCACACTGTTCAGTAGCATGAAGAAATCTTGCACTGTCTTGCCCTGTCCTGCCCAGGACACGAATAATCACTTTAATCCAGCATATCTGTTTCAGGTCCTTCTGGGCCAAGGACCCAAACCAAGGTCCTTCTGCCTAGCACTTACCCTATTGTTAAAGCCAGTAGAATGAGACAGGGTTGGGTAAAGCAGACCAGAAACTCAAAGACTAGAGAAGGGTAGGCTCATGCTCTAACTGCTCTAAGGGCACTTTCTTCCTGACTGAGAGGAGCTATCTGTATTTGTAGGCTGTTTCCTGGAGTGAATAAATTCGTTTAGGCATTTATAGTTATTCTGTTGCATTTAACTCTTTTGCACAGGATGCCTCATTGCCACATGGTGTTTGTGTTCCACACCTTGGTCTTTGCAGTTGGGAATCCTTTTCAGTTCCCATAAGCAAGCAAAGCTCCCGAAATTTTTTAGGTATTGAGAAACATTAGGGGCTTTGGATGATAGCCCAGTGACATATCCTTGCTGTCTTGGTTACCAGATTATCAGATATTTTGAGAGAGAGAGAAGAGAGCCCGTATTATTACAATTGTTCTCTTTTATATCATTGTTGTTAATCTCTTACTGCTCCTAATTTATACATGCAACTTTATTACTGATATGTACATATAGGAAAAAAACACGATATATATATATATATATATATATATATATATATATATATATATATAGGGTTTGATGCTATTAGGCATCCACTGGGGATCTTGTATTCTCTGAAGATAAATGGGGACTATTGTAAACTAATGAGTAAAACACATGACTTGGCAAAATAAAGTCCTTGCCTTTGTGGAGAGGAAAAAGAGACAAAATGTTTGGTGGTAATAGAACTATGAAGAAAAACAAAGTTGTATAAAGCCCAGAGGGGTGCTATTTTAGATAAAGTGATTAACACTATGTAAAATTTATAACCTTTTCTCCTGAGCTATTGTTAATTGTGATTTATAATAATCCTCTAACTATGTAAATCTTGGCAAACATAAAGATTTGCATTTTATGTGGGTAATGAAACAGTTTGGCGGCACACAATTCTTATTTTTTTTTTCTCCAAAAATGGTAGGAAAATATTGTAGAGAAATCTGTGACTTAAGATAGTGAACAGATACAGTATGATCAATTTATCTTATTTTAGATCTTCACCCAATTTGATTACCTAGCAAATGGATCTTCTGTTTGGCTCCTTCCGCGATATCCCCCACCTCCCCCAGAGATTCTATCATTTTCGGCAAAGGTAAAAAATTCACAACAAAGTACCTGAATAAACAAAATAACTTTTTAAGTCCAAGTGATTCGCTTCAAGAGTCTTATTAATATTCTCTTCAATAAGAAAGAAATTTTCTGGTTTAATATTTTCTTTACTCAAGTATGGGACTTGAATTGTTTCCACAGATATTAAGTGTTTTGAGTCAGGAAAATTATCTGGTCACATCTTCAGGAAGGTATGCTCAGTGTGGGATGGGGAGAGATTTCATTGACTGGGAGGCCAATTAGGAATTTATTGCAATTGTTCAAGCAAAAGGTGATGAAGGCTGAAATCAAGACAATAGAGGGACAGAGAAGGGGTTTAAGACAGAGATACATGACTGAGGAGGAATTTACAGGGTTTAATGACCATTAAATATAGCTGATAAAGATGAGGGAGACACTCAGGATAATCTCTCTGTTCTGAATTGAGTGAAATAGAGTGGATAATTACACCATTAATTTAGAGATAGAATACAGGAAGGGATATAAATGAGGGGGAAGTAGATAAATAAAACTCAGCATGTTGTGTTAAATTATAAGTTCTCTGCTTCTAAGGCCTTGGAGCATACACAGATAAGAAAAAAGTGTGAATCATGAATCCTAATTCTAAGGCTGCTGACTGATTTCTTATCCTCTGCCTCCTGGCTAAGTGGAAAGTGCAGGATTATAGAGGAGAAAAAGCCAGGGACTAAAGTAAAAATATTTTCTTTTGTAGATAAAAGAATGTCCAAATGCATAGAAAATTTTTATGAGTTTATTGGAGGCAAACAGACAACTACAGGCAAAGAAAATCTCAAATGCTCTGGAGAATGACAGTTCTGCAGTGTCTTTAATACATTTGAAATTAAGGAGGAAACATAAGGAAGATTACATGAAGGTGGGAGAAAGCAAGGCAAGGATTGAATTATAGGATAGTTAACAAGATTATGTGGTCTCTTGAAGGTGGTTATGCTTGTTGCAAAGGCGTGTTAACCTCGATGAACAAAAACAATTGACAGGGCTAGCTTAAGACGAAGTCAAACCTTATAAGAAAAAGTTATGTGCATGACTACCCACAATGATTTGCCCACTTAGGAATTTATGATCAGATCACCCTGGTGAGGTCACTTTCTATAAAACTCTTTTTGTTCACATTTTTTAGTTAAAACAAATGCCCCATCCTGCCTCACTACACTTTTCCATCAGGAGATGTGGTGTAGGTGAAAGAAAGAGCATGGAAAAGGAGTTTGCAAGGTCTTTATCCTCTGCCATCCCCAATGGGGCCTTATGTGCTCCCAAGAAACAGAAGATGCTCCTGCCTGAAAGATTGGTGATATTTCTGAATGTAGGGGACCAAGTGGCAGCTGTTTCTCACAAGGAGTTTGCAAGGTCTTTATCCTCTGCCATCCCCAATGGGGCCTTATGTGCTCCCAAGAAACAGAAGATGCTCCTGCCTGAAAGATTGGTGATATTTCTGAATGTAGGGGACCAAGTGGCAGCTGTTTCTCACAAGGAGTTTGCAAGGTCTTTATCCTCTGCCATCCCCAATGGGGCCTTATGTGCTCCCAAGAAACAGAAGATGCTCCTGCCTGAAAGATTGGTGATGTTTCTGAATGTAGGGGACCAAGTGGCAGCTGTTTCTCACATGGTGTTTATTAAGTGTCAGTAAACAAAATGGATGGAAAGGAGTCAAGATCTTTCCAACCTTGTTTTCCCCTTGGATTTAAAGTTTGCCATGTCAGAGATTCCTAAAATCTTTGAGGCCTGGATAAACCAAAACTATAACTGTAAGCATGGGCAGGCTTGCTTGCACCCTTCAAGACACTGCTCAGTAGTGAGGGGGGACACCAGAAATATGTATAGGCGAAATGCATAAAATGGGTAGCAAGAGATAATGGTGTGTGCTACATAACAAAACCAACATCCGACTTCATCTGAGAGACAGAGCTGCACCAATCTCAGCAGTGAAATCCTTCCAGCAACTGAAAGAAAATGAAGCCATGACTGAGGAGGGAGCTGCTCCATCTGGGTCCTGCTGAAGGCATTACGTGGGAGCTGGTTCCCTGACCAGGAAGTAGAATGGAGGAATAATAAGCTGGCCACACCCTTTCTTCTTGTTTAATGTGTGTATTTCTAATCCATATGGGGCTCAGGGGAGGAGAAAGGGCTTTGAACTTGTAAAAGTTAATAAACAAAAACCTTGTTTAAAATGAAGTTGGGAGGCCAGAGGGAAGCTTTGATGCCCTATATGAATCATGGAGCTTGACAAGAACTCTGTTTATAATAGTTCTTCTAACTTCCTCTTCTCTTCTATAAAAAAAGTATTGTATGATTTATTTCCCTGGACTTGCATGTTGTTTGCCATTAGACTGCATGTCTCAAATTGCAATTCTTCGTTGTTTCTGAATAAATCTAATTTTCCTGGAGGAATATCTGGCTATTTTTTTAAGTTTATCAAAGTCCAAGGTGACATGCTGATAAGTCCTAAATCTGACTAACAAATTGTCAGACTGTTTTCAGCTTTCCAGAATATAGTAAACTAAACTATCTGCTTTAGGCTGACTGGGGTCTCAAAAACAACATTGATGCCAGAATAAGGAAAAATGTAATTCATTTTGTACTCATTTTACTGGCAATTTATCAATGAATACCCCTCACAAAGATGCAATCAAATGCTGTAGATGGGTCAAAGGATGAGTTCATTAATGAGATAGTATCTGTGAAGAAGCAGAACTTTGGAGGAATCTTGAGAATAAACTGCTGCTTCCTAGTCAGGTTGCAAAGAGGAAACTAAGACTAAGAAATGATAATAGCTTAAGAAAACATAACAAGGTAATGGTAGGTCTGGGTCTAGAATATTTCAATGGGAGTATAAACCAGTTCTTGAGAGGTGAAAAAAATCTTTATAGATATGTGTATGTATACATATCTTTATTATATATAAATATATATACTTATATATCTATATGTACATATCTCACAGTTATAGATTAGATATAGTACATATGCTAGTATATATGTGGCATTAAAATTTCATGGGGGGCAGATAATGAGGAATAAAATGTCTAAAAAGGCTCTTTAGGGAAATAAATATGAAGAAATGGTTGAGAAACACTGGCCTAGAATCTAGGACTTCTAGACTCATGGTGTTCCAAGCTGATGTGAGGTTTGCTCAGCAGAAAAGTTTTGGGTGTTTACCTCTATAATTCTATCAGCGAGATGTTGTATGAGGTAATTTTACCATCTCTTGATTTATAATTAAAGACTACATAACTATATTTTTTGAGTTCCAATATCTTTCTTCTAATGATTTTAGGAGAGCTCTCTCTAACATATCTAAAATCAAGTTGTCTCCAATATTACATATAAACCATGGATCCAAGAAGAATTTTTAGAGGGAATAGAGAAAATATTTTTTAAACAATTAAAATCAAAGTACCACATAGAAAATTTGTGTGATGCAGTTAACGCAATGCTTATAGAGAGATTTATAGCACTGAGTACTTATGTTAGAAAAGAAAAATGGTCTCAAATCCACAATCAAAGCTCCAACTTTAAGAAATTAGTACCGGAGGAGCAATTAAAACCAAAAAAGGCAGAAAGAAGGAAACTAAAGATAAGAGCAGAAATCAGTGAAATTGAAACAGAAATCAAAAGGGAATACCACAAACAACACACACATAAAATCTGTGAGTAGCACACTTGAGTGTGATATATGTATCCTCTAAATTTCAGATAGACCTACCAAGCATTTTTTTTTTTTTTTTTGTGGTAGATAGTGTGAGGTACAGTGACTTGTGTCTCATTCCAGAATGGATGTCTTGGCACATCCTACTAGACCTCTGGAACCTGTAGAAACTGCCAGTTTGGCAGCCTCTGTACTTTTGTAGGTTTTATTTCTTATTCTTTGGCATATCCTTATGTCTTACTAAGGCATCCTGGGTACTTGCTCCTCTCTGTTGACCAGGTTCAATAAACTAGAATTGTCCAATTGAAATATAATATGAACCTCATAAAATTTAAATTTTTCTAGTGAACTGCATTTAAAAAGTAAAAAGGAAGAAGTAAAATTAGTTTTAATAATCTTTTTATTTAACCAAACTTATTCAAAATATTATAATTTCAATATACAACATACAAAATTATTAATGAACTGTTTTATTTTTTTTTGTATCAAGTCTTTGAAGTCTGGTGTGTATTTTATATTTACAATGCATTTCCATTCAGAATAGCCACATTTCAAGTACTCAGTAATCATGAATGGTTACCATATTGGATAGTGTTGCTCTGGAGTATATTAGGACTGAGCAGTCTAGTTGACGTAGTCCTGAGTTAAAGCAGAGGTGAACTGATCACTCTACCATGTAAAGGCAAAATTTATCTGGTGATCTTAATTGATGGTAATAGGAAAAAAAATATGCTATATTAACTGTTACATACCAGATGGTTGCTCCAGTAATGATACTGTATCTGGAACTTCAGCTGCAATTGACATCACCACCTGATTAAATTTATGATAACTCAGACCCATATTCAAGATCAAGAAGACTTTTGCACCAGCCATCTTGGCAAGTTAAATGGGGATTTGATAGAAATTACCACCCTTGTATCTTTTTAGACTTTGGTGGTGACATTAATCTTTGCATTTCTTCAAGAATATTGCTCTGTGTTTTCTATTTTGTCAGGGAGTATTCCAGCAGTTTCCACTTGACCCTTTCTTCCATAATTTTCATGGTCAGGAAAGCAATGTGGAGATTCTTCCAGTTACAAAGTAATCTTCTCACCATGCATGTCAGTTCTTGAAAAATGACCACAGGATGTGCCTACAGACCCATTAGATTTACTGTGAGATAGACTCAAGCTAGCATTCCACATATCACCTGACCTCCATAGTCCTCACTTGTAATAATGGATCATGATGATGTTGTGATTCTCCAGGGAGTAGTGACACTTCAGAGTCAGAATACAAGAACCCCTGTAAGGTCTGAGTATTTTCGTTTCACTAGTAAATGGCCATAAATCTTTCCAAAGAAGACTTGGAGGAAGAGTCACAGTCCATGCTTATGGCCATATTTCACAATCCTACTTCAGAGGGACCCATCCTACCACTCAGATAAAGATTTATGGCAAGAAGCCATAAATCTCTACTGTAGCAACTTAGTCTGGTATGTGTTCATTAAACCAAGAATTTTTCTTATATATTTTCCATTGGAACTTCATTAGGCTACTTATTCATTTCATTCCCAGGGACTAAATGGTCCATTTAGTCAGTCACATTTGCCTGTGAGGCAAAGGACTCTGAGTATAACTCTTTCTTTGGGGGTAATTATTCCCATCTTTACATAATTGTTAAGGATCAAAACCTGGTCTCAGCTGCACTGAGATCTCATTAGTATTTCCATTGAGCCCAGGGAGCCCAATTCCATGCTGGCATCTCCAGACTGCCCTCCCCAACCTATAAAGCCCAGCCACCATGGAAATTTTTAAAGATGTTGGTTATCCTCTTACCAAAGCACTGTCAGTGAGTGTGGCCAACAGGGCTGGCCTAGAAGACTGCACATGATAGATATACTTCAATTTTCTTTCTCCCTGAGCCGTGAGATCTCTTTACTGCAGTGCTTCTCACAGTGTAATCCTAGGTTCCAAAGCCAGCACCATTAGCATCACCCACGAGCTTGAAAGAAGGCAAATTCAAGCCCCTCTCCTTACTTAATCAGAATTTCTCAGTATGGGGCCCAGGAAACTGTCTAACTATGATCTTTAGGTGGTACGTATGCATGTTAAAATTTAAAACTCACTGTACGGTATGCCCTAGAAATTATGGCATCTCATACTCAGACTATAGGCCATTATTGAGTCTAAGCTTCAATTCACCAAGGAGAAAACAATAGAGGCTCTTCCGCAAGCTTACACTAACACATCTGAATCCTGAATTACAGGCAAATGCATTTATATTGATAATCAAACCATACATTTTATTTTGTTTAATCTAATACACTCAAAGTCCACTTCCATACATGCTAATTAGACTTCTGATGATACCAATTGGTGAGATCCTATGACTCCTTTGGTATGTAATATGTCTCTCTAGGAGTAGGCTTTGTACTTCTCTTTCTGGGTTGTGTGTGTATGTGTGTGCATGTGTCTACTACTGTCAGCAAAGAAGATTAAGGAACACTTTTTTCTCTGTACCAATGCATAAGAGACTTGGCAGATTTCCCCCGTTAATTCATACTGCAACTTCATAACCCTTCCAATCAGGCCTCGAGGAACTACATCTGTCCTAATGTCACAGGAGACATGAAATTCTTGTCATAGAGGTATTTTGATTTCACATCCATTACTTGAGTTTGGATTTCAAAGTTTCAGTGTCCTCTCCTCTGTGTAGGACAGTCAGAATATCTGGTTTGCCCAATAATGTTTATAATGACCTCTGTTGCCTTAACAAATAAATGCTACATTTTTGTCTTAGCAAGTACATGCCAAAACTATCTCTCAGCTCTTTTCTCTGGACCCAAACTGCATCCCTTGCCACTACCAGGAATAATGTGAGTAATTGTGATGCTACTACATGTCTGGAAAAGAGGTTATTTGTCCTCTCATCAAATATGTGATCCATTTTAGGATCCTTTTTTGAGAGCCAGTCTCTTGGGTACCACTGATTGTATTAGCATCTGGTAGGAAACAGGTGATACATTGAAAAGAGACAATTGAAGAGACTAATAAAGTCACTATTTGCAAATGTGTTTTGGGATAACACACACATGGGGATAGTAAAGCACCCAGGAATTAGCAGCAGTAGGAAGCTGTTATCACCCTAGTCCTGGAGGGACAAAGGGAAGGAATGGTTAGTGAATCCTGGCAAAAGTTGCAGGTATTGGAGAGAGATCAGCAAGCAGAAGCTGTGACCACCATTAATTCCATACCATGGCAGAATGGGAGCCAGGGGAATAAATAATCCAACCTCTCACCTCTGACTACCTGATGGTGGCTCCCAATGGCTGAACCCAAATCCAAGCCAGAGGGAAGTAGGACAATGCAGTCCTCAGAGATCAGTCTTCCAGGGTCCATGACAGGGTAGAGAAGTGTGGGGATTGGGTCTCAAGTTTTTCATTTGCTATAGGCTGAATTGTGTCTCCCCAGAATCCTATGTTGAAACCCCAATGTGACTATATTTGAAGATGGGGCCTTTACTGAGGTAAAGGTAAATGATGTCATAACAGTAGGGTCTTAATCTGGTAGGACTAATGTCCTTATAAGAAGAGGAATAAACACCAGATCTCTCTGTCTCTCTCCCTCTCTCTCTTATTCATTCTTATCTTAGGACACAGTGAGAAGACAGCTGTATATAAGCTAGGAATAGAGGTCTCACGAGACACCAACCCTCATGGCACCTTGATCTTAGACTTCTAGCTTCCAGAACTGTGGGAAAATAAATTTCTGTTATTTAAGCCACTCAGTCTGTGGTATTTTGTTACAGCAAAAGCTGACTAACACATCATCTATAAGATGATGATTGTAACACGTGTCTCATGGCATTCCTGTGGGGATTAAATGACATAACATACAATAAGTTTCTGAGCTGGGTTGATACACAATAATTAATCACTTCATTATTTTTATTATCAGTGTTAAGAGTTAACACTGAATCTCATTTTAAGATTTTTAGATAATACTCTCTGGTTTTTCTTTTGAGCTTCAGTTATCTTTTTTGAGGTGAATCATATAGGTGTTCATACATTATATATACTATGTGGTTTAATATGCCTTTTTACATTTTATTTGTAACCTGTTTTTTGTTGATCTCTCACACCCCTCTCTCACCTCTGTAGCATGTTGGATTAGTGTCTCGTTTTAGCAGTTTATAATGTCTTTGCTGGTTTATAACAGATGGTTCTGAGTTCATTATTCTATAAATGTTGATTATATTATTTTTTTTCTGAGTGAATTACTTTGTATCAGTCCCTGATGAAGCTCACCTACCATGTATCAACATGTTCTTCTCTAATAGCAGACTCAACATTATTTTTATTTTTATCTTCTATGTTTTACATCTTGCCTTGCTTGTCTTTTTAGTTCATAAATGCTTATGGGCAAAAGCACTAATTTCATACGATTTTATATGTCAGTTTCAAGCATCGAACACACTGATAGATTTAAAAAATACTGAAATCTTTTCAGGTAAAAAAAATTATATTTTAGGACTCAAATTATTTAGATTTACTGGAACAGTAGGTATGCTTGTAATACAACACTATTATCCAGATATTCTAGTACTGGACCACATGACAGAAACCCAGAAGTGTGGGGCTCACATGAATCTTTTAAAAAAGGATGATAATGGTGAAATAGTGTGTTAGCTGTTAAGATTATTCTGTTTTAGCAATAATACAGAAATTAGGACAAAAGAATAGTTTAATAATAGCGACGGCTTATTGAATTCTACCATGGGTAGATATTACTAGTTGTTGGTCATGTTGTATGTATTATTGTAAGACTGTTGGACACTTGGCTCTGCCTTCTCCTCTGCTACTCACCCCACCCAGAAGAATTTAAACCACTCGATTGGATTTAACCAGAGATGGGGTTTTTCTAGGTGAATGTAAGCAGGTAAAAGGAGAAAATAAATTAAGAGTTTCCAAGGGAGAGATTGAACGATGGACCATAGGATCTAGGCTGGTTCAGGATGGATGTGCGAAGGTTGAGAGAAAATAAAAAAACTGGTATAGCTAATGGGTTAGAAGTTTTTGAATTCATTTAATTGCTAGAGTTTATGATTTCAATAAAATGAGGTTGTAGTAAAAAAACTGGATATTTGAAATTCAGATTTTGGAGGAAGTGTGGTTATTACTAATGGCAAGGTCATGAGTAAGACCATGGGTGTAGGAGACTGAGGTATAGTAGTAGAAAAGATTTTAAGTGACAAAGAGCTAAGTGGTCTAGGTATTGGACTGATCTTCCAGTGAATGCTGATGTACTGAGAGTGGTGACTGGAATAGGGGTGGAAGGGATGGCAGGTGTAGTAAGTACAATAAGGGCTTCCTAAAAATACCCACGTTCTAATTCCTAGAACCCACAACTATGTTACTCTAGTTGGCAAAAGGGGCTTTGCATGTATAATTAAATTAAAAATCTTCAGATTGGGAATTTATCTTTGACTACGGGTGTGAGGGGCAAGTCATAACGATTCTTATTAAGAGTGAGGCAATAGAGCTTAGTCTGAGAAGGAGATGTGACAATGGAGAAAGAGGTTGGAGTAATGTGGGGCATGGGTCAAGGAATGTGGGCAACTCTAGGAGCTAGAATAGGCACAGAAACAGATTCTCCCCTCTAGAAGGAATGTAGCCCGGCTAAAGCCATTTTAAACTCCAGAACAGTAAGATAATAAATTTGTGTTGTTTTAAGCCAATAAGTTTGTGATAATTTTTTATAGCGGCTGTAGGAAATGAACATAGCAGATATGAGTCATTAATAAAGTAGGGTGAGCGCTAGCAGTGGGTAGGAGGTGGGATAATGAATGATAATTGAGGACTCAATGCCTCAATTTACGTTTAAATGTTGCTAGGGTTTGAGGAAGGAATCTGACAGATGATATATCATGAGTTCCAGGGCTTACGATGGAAGGTTTGGGAAAGGTGCAAAAAAAAGATCAAATTAGGGTGGGTCCAGATCATTATAAGTATATATTGATGGAGGATCCAGGAGCTTAGGTTTCTGGTGGCATCTGGATAAACAAGGAGGTGAGGGGGAGAGTCCTGAAGGTTTCTTATCTCTGGGTAGTTGCATTTCTTTTTTCAACACAGATTTATTCAACCCCTACTCTGAGAGGGGCATGAACAGTTTGGTGGCCTGTGGGCAAGTTAGTGTATCCTCCTGAGGACAGTTCTCCTGAATAGCAGCAATTTGAGTTGCGCAAATCTTCTTCTCTCTCTTCTGGGGGCAAAGTGGTACAACAGGCTGGATGGGTCGAGGAGGATGAGAAGGACAGAATGTTGATGGGAGCAATGTCTTACTTAAATAGGAAGGTTGGGACTTGATGAGCTGGAGAAAAGACAAGCCACCTAAAATGGAAGAAGAATCAAACTAACATCAGATTCCTTATGCACAACATTAGATGTTAGATGTCAGTGGAAGAATGCCTTCAAAGATCTGAAAAAAATAGAACTGAGGACCTAGAATTTTATACCAAGTAAGAATACAAATCGAGTGTGAGTGAGGGCAGGAGTTTGCACTGGAATGGCTCCTTTGCCTTTCTTTCTTCTATGCTCCATATTGTAGGGGGCTGGCTCTACAGCCTGCAGTTCCCAGGCTTCTGTTTCATTGGCTTCTGGTTGGGTTCAAGCATGAGAATTCAGGAGGAATGAAGTAACTGGGGCATAATTCTTTCCAATTCCTCCTACTCCTACCCCTCTAGTAAAATCTGACCTTTGTTGTGTGTGTTTCCTGTGGCTTCGGTTTCTCTCAGGTGATCTGGCCCAGGGCTGGGATCTGCTAACATCAACTCTCGCTTTGTCCTGCCAGCCTCGATTTTTGAATGTGCACTATCTATAATATCTGGGTTGCCTTTCTTGTTTGGTTTCTCAGTTCTTCGATAGCTGATTTTCTCCATTAATTTTCATCAGTTTAAATGCTTATAGTGGTTTCACTTTCCCTTTTGGGAATCTGAGTGATACGGCAAGATAAGACATTTTCAAAAATTTATGGGATCAGAAAGATTACCTCTGGCATACTGTCTGTTAGGGAGTTTCATGATGATATATACTCTAGAAAAGGAAAAGAGGAATTCAAAAAACGAAGCTGGATTCACTCTAAGAGGACAAGAGTGAGCAGTGGTTTGAATTCTAGAAGCAGTGAAAGAAAAGCCAGAGTAAGAACTATGCCACAGGTCTGGAGCACAAACACTGCAGCTTGAAATAGGAGTACAGAAGTCTGAAAAAAGGCAATTTAAAACCACTCCGCCCCACCCCCCAATGAAATCCATGTAAAATGACACGATGTTATGATCCAAACTTAAAGTAAAATAAAAACTGCAATGATTTTAAACAAAATTGATAGAAAGTAAAACAACTCATTTTACCTTGATGCAGGAATCATTCTTTTCTTCATGGTCCAGGAGTTGTTACACAGGACTTGAAAAAAAAGGAAATATAATCCTAGCTTTATACTTGGTCTTGCAGTAAAAAATATTGAGTCATATTAATGTAAATGCTGGTTTATTGGTCTTTTAACTTTTAAAGTCAGCCTAAATACAAAAGATGGAAGACTTTATTGTGGTTGCAGCAAAGGACATAAATGTTAACAGCTTGCTACTGTAACAGTGAAAGTGCGGCTGTAGGAGTCAAGGAAGGATAACTGAAGAATGATAAGAGGCATTAATATTCTCATTTTGCAAAGGGTAGAATGAACCAACTAAACTTGATAGAATAAGTACAGGACTACTATATTATTTAAAGTGATAAAGATAACCAACAGTAGTCTTAAAAGCAATACTGTAATTGTCAAACATTAGGAGAAGGATGAGTAGCACACCTGAAATCAATAGATTTTGCCTCCAATTTTCAAATCAAGAAAGAGGCTGCCTCTGGAAATTGGTGGAGAACAGGCACGGTAGGGGGTAGGTGATGTTTCTTTTCAGCCTGAACTCTTTTTTATTCTCTGATTCGCTTCCAAGAGGTTTTAAAACATATTGTAATAAAACAAAATAAAATGTTAACAGCATTTGTCTCTGGAAAGTAAAACTGTATTTCCCCACTTCTTTTTGCTTTATTTTTTGAGTTCTCTATAATGAGCATTTATTTCCTTTTTCATGGAAGTGATGCAGGACTAACGAATCCCCCAGAGTGGGTACTCAAGTCCTTTGCCCACCAGAGAAGGTCCTTGGCTGTGCACAGGAAAGAATTCAAGAGCAAGCCAGAGTTAGGGATAAAGGAAAGTTTATTAGAGAAGGGATAATGCTCCATAGACAGACACATGTCTTCTCTCAAAGTCAGAGAATGAGACCCTGAGTGTTTTAGGAATTGGGTTTATATCTGCTTCTTAGGTTCTGTGGAAAATTACTGATTACGGGGAGCAAAGAATGGAATGAATGGTTGGATTTATCTTTAACTTGTGCAGGGTAGAGTTTAAAGGTTTTTTTTTTTTCCTGTTTTCCTTTCATGATATGGGTAAGCGGTGTTAAAGGTATGAGGAAGCAAGTTGTTAGTAGTCTCAGCAGAAATCTTCCTGTAGGTTCCGCATGGTCTGGCTATATGGATGATTAACCAGGTTCCCCAGGCTAACTGGCAAGTAGCAGGCTCTGAATTTCACTTGGTTTAACATTACTTAGTTAATCTGTGTAGTTCTTTTACTTCTTTTCTATATGAGAAGAATTTGTTTACTTTTGAAAATTAATCAGGAAGCAGTAGCAGGCGGTCGTTATGAGTATGGTTCAAACATTACTGGTTATGTAAGTGATCTAGATTGTTATACTGTATTTCAGTTTCTTATCTTTAAAACTGAGATATTAAATATAGTACTTATCTATTAATGACCATTCTGAGGATGACATGAGTAAATCTATAGAAAGCTGTGGGCCGGTACCTGGCGCTTTGCATATACTGTATAAGTGCTTTTACTATTTTATCACTGTGTTGTTGATGCTTTATGATCTAGATCCAGAAGTACCCTTCCCAATGTTTCTCTCTCTGCTTTCTTTCCGAGCTGTTTGCTATTCTCCATTCACAAATGGTACCTCTCACTTTTACCTTCTGTCCCAATTGTTTCATTTCCAAATCAAACTTTTTGAAGTTCAACTTATGTACGTACCCATTCTCTGTGTGCCTTTCTTTGATCTTCCCTGCTAGGAGTATCTTCTCCCTCATCTACACATCACAGCTTTTATCTCTGCCCTGCGAATGGAAGTTACCAAGATAGAGTCATTTATGTCAAGGGAACAGAAAAGAAATGGAGCTGGGAAACCCTGAAGAAATCTGCCTTGAGCATGTTTGACTCATAAACTTTTGAACATTTAAGCCAGCTGTGAAACTTTACTTCCTCCTTACCAAGGCCTCTAGACCATCTGTATTCTTCACCTTGAAAAGAGCCAATTGGTTTTACCAATCCTAATCTTTTGTTTACATAATGAACCTGACCAATCTGTGCTACACTAGTCAGAATCCTTCATTTGCCCGAGAGGACCAGAATAGGAACTGCACACATGGTTTTCTGCCTTTAAAAGCTCTAGTTTTGTCTTTCCCAGAACACATTTCAATTTTTCCTAATTTGTGACTCCAGAGTTCAAATCTTAATAATACCCTAAATAAACTTTATTCTACTTTGCTGTATTCTTTATTTATGTACATCTGTATGTATTTTTTTTTCAATTAGGCTACATACTCCTGAAAATAGAATAAGCATTTTATTTTCAAGTACCTGGCAGAATGTAGATGTCCCACCACATATTTTATAATGTACCCTAACAATTAATTTAGAGAAGAAAAGGATAAGCAGTGTGGTATTTTTGTTGAAATTAAAATCTCAATACTCCTTTCCTCTCTGGTGGAATTGTGCTTGTTTCACTTTTGTATTTTCTCTGATAATAGGCTGGGATAAGACTTAGAAGCAGCCTTGATAATAAACCACATTTCTATTTCCAATAAATCTTTAGTTGTTCAGTGTAGGAGCTCATTAAAGTAGTTTTCTTTGTTTACTGAACAAAGACCAGTTTTCTGCTAAAATGCTTACTCATTCCTTTGTGACGTTTGATCCCATTCAATTGTTGCAGAAATAACCTATTTGCTGTCAACATAATTTTCCGCTCTTGTTTCTATAGGTGGCGCTAGTTGTGCATTTGAAAAGCGATAAATTGGGCTAAAAATTAACCTTGCTTAGACATACTTGAATAGTCATTTGATTTCCCTTCTTTCTCTCAAGATTTTTGCTTTGTATTTACTTACTCTTAGAGAATTTCCCTAAGCAATGTTTTTGAGATGCTGCTCTAAAACAGGTCATTAAAACCTGATCCATGGGATTGTCTTCAACATCTTTGGATGCTGAAGAAAATAATAGTGATTCATAGTGATTATGAATCTGTTATGTTATAACATTAATTTAAACAAATTATATACTAATCATACCTGGTTAAATACAGAATGCTAATTATTAATATTAGCAGAAGCACTCCTAGCATTTTATAGTTTATAATATTTCATGCCTAACCTCTCTGCATCCTTTTTATTAAACATGTAAATAAAAGGGCTGACATTTCTCCTTTCAATATTATTTTTGTATTACGATGTGAGCATTTGATATCATTATGCTATGGTAATATTTTACTTTTGAAAAATAATTTACAGCAAGGACTTAAATGTGAGCATCTTGTGCTTTGTCCCATAAGTCCAATGCCTAAAGAAATCTAGCAGTGAGCTTGATGAGATCAAGTAAACAAGAATCAGAGTTCTCTGCTTTTTTTTTTTTTACAAAATGTATTCCCTAGGGTTCTTCCCTTCTCCCGCCTCCCCCCGAGCCCCCACATCCCCGACCTCCACGCACAGACACACACACACATAAATAAGCACATGGTGTCTATATATAAGAAGTTGATCATGTTAGCTTAATGAGGGGAGAACAAAATCAGGGAAATCACATGGATTTGGGGAGAGAAGTGTAGCCATTATATATGACACTGATTGCAGGAGAAGGCAAATGACATTTATATAGGCACGGATGTTTTTATGGGTGTGTGGCCTATGCAGTCACATACGGCTCTCTGCTTAGGAGAATCCTAAGTACTTGGTTTAATGCTCTCTGCTTTTCCTGTCTAGAAAATGTTAAAACATTATCAAGAATTTTATTTCTTATTGGACCCTTCAGATCATTTATGTGGTCCCATCTATAAGCTTAATAGCTTTAAAAACAGTTGCAGGACTAGAGTGGAGAAATTTGTAATAGATGCCATATTCTATGTAACTATCTTCAAGGATTTGAAATGGAATGAAATGGAGACTCAATAAGAAATTCCCTGAAAATGACCCCAGCACAGGGTCACTGGCAATGGGCCATGGAGGAGACTTCTCTGTAGACCCTGAGCAGATGGCAGCTGAAAACTGCTGCTAGCCTTTACTCATCCAATTTAAAAATGCACTCTCAGCATACTGATGCTGAGAACTTCTTTTGTTAAGAATTTTTGACACTTTTCCAGAAATACTCATATCACCTCCCATTGCATTGATTTCCCAAATAGATATAAGATTTTTTTTTCTGGTAGGCAGAACACATTCTAATTAAAAAAGATGGAACTAAGTCACCTATATATTTAGCCTAATGCAAACCTATAATTGCATTAACAAACTGGGTGATTTTGAAATTTGGAGCTGAAACTTATAACTACATGGCTGGCATCCTTTTTCAGAGAGAGATGACTTTATCAGCTGTTCACATGGCTGTGTTCATCAGCAGAAAATAAATGAGTCTGTGCTTAATACAATTTCTCCTTGGAGTTAACTTGCACTGAAGTTTGTAAAATTAGATCTGGGGGGAAAATCTGAGCATCCATGGCTTTGCCTCCTGCTGTGCATCCTAGATGCCTCTCTCGGTATGTTTCACAGTGTTTTGGGGGCTTATCTATTAAAGCTGTTTATATTATTGTATCTATTAAATAAAAGAAAATTTTCTGTTCTAGCCTTTATAATAAATATTTTAACAGGGACACATGGGGACAGCACCCGTATCACTGCAGACTTAGGAGCAGAGTTCCTGAGTCTTGAATATTTAGCACATTGGGGTTCTTGAGTCTTGCCCTTGAAAGAAACTAGAATAATATTTAGATCCAAATCCTTTTTATGTAGAATCATTTATATTCATCATCACTCATTCATTCATTCTCCATTTACTATTTATTCTTGGCTCTTGATTTAGAAATGAATGTAAATTTGAAGCTTGTAGGACAAAGACTAATGTTGAGGCTACTGACAGTTGGAGTTAAAGAGATCCTAACACTCTCTCATGTAACCTAGAGAAAGGAAGGAATTTGTACAAAGCTATAGGTTTATTAGTATCCACTTGCAATATGCAACCTCCTTTGAGGCTAATTTCAAGGAAGGAAGTCATCATGTATTTCAGAACTATCAAGTTCACTATACCCAATGGGAGCTGAACATTTTGCACATTTGCCATAAAATTTGAATTATTAAGTCAGTGAGGATACAGCATTTTCTCCCTATTGCCTGGTTGTGAGTACTCATGAGCCAGTGCCTCTGAGTAGTGGAGCCGAGCTTTTTATTCAAAAGTCCTAATGACACACTGTGAGGAATCAGAATTCAGTAATTTTACCACAAAGTAATATTTTATCTTACCATTTCTACAAGAGATTATGGTATTTAATTATACATTCCTTTAGAGTTTGAGGTCAGTAAAGGCAAATTAGAATAAGTGTTTATTTCAGTGGGTTTCAAGTGTAAGTTAACAAACATCTCTAAAATAAAAACTAGGGTTAATTTTTTCTTCCTAATTTAGAATTGCATTAATGTAAGGTATAATGCTGTTCTACTGTAACACAATTCATTTGTAATTTTTATAGACTAATTTAAAAAGTGATTAAAATAATAAGGGTAATATAGAAATATGTGAGAGGTAATCATCAAATAAAATTGGCATTTCTGTAGAAATATACACTAAGAGTTTATTCTTTTTTCAACAACAACAAAAAAAACACTTAGCAAAGTGTCCAGATTTCTGTATAATTTTCTTTGTCCTCTCTTTAGTTCTCTATGACAAAATCCTAGGCCCAAGAAGAACATTTTTTCATTTGATTTGATCTTTTTTCCTGGAAGTGTGCTACCTAAAGCCAAGGCTTCCAATGAACAATCAAGATTATTCCAGAGACTTATAAAAAGTAAAAGCTCCACAGAATCAAAAATAAGAAAAACAAAGCAACCCATAATGCCAGTGCTCAGAGATAAGCACTGTTAATACAATGGTTATGCTCCTCTAGAACTTTTTCCACGATGTAGATTAATCACTGTTGGTCTATCTGTCTATCCACGTAACTCTTTCATTGATCTATATTTATGTTTCTCCAATATATATGTATCTATAAGGTCATTTTACCCCTTTTAGGACTGTTGCTATTTTCATGTACTTTCTTGTCCTCTCCCTCAGAGAAAGGAGTTTGGGGACTGTCCTCAAATCTTCTCCCCATCCCTTTCCTACTGTCTCTGAGGTTTTTGCCTGTGAATGTGAGCCTGCCTGGGTATTGCCAGTCGCTACATCTACATCTACAAACCTACCTCGGAACTTCGAGAGACAGAAAAGTAGTTTCTACTTCAAAAGGTTGTAATCTTCACACGTGGCAGTCTCAAGGAAAAACATTGTTTATCTGATTGTGAACAATTTCTAAAGGAGAGTCCATCACTTGCCTTGTGTGTAGTTGCTGTGATTCTATCTAGACAATTTTGCATCCAGTCCCACCTGTGAATTGCAGAGTGCTCCATGGTGCTCTCCAATAGCCCATGAAGAAAAGCTTTCGATGGGATTGCAGTTCTTTCTGGCTCTCTTTTGGCACTTCTTGGCTCCTGAGGCTTCTCATAGCAATTTTCCTCACTTTAATAAGAAGTTTCCCCTTCTGCTACTTCAAGTTAGTATTCTTCTAAAAAATTAGAGGTTGGTCATTTTCTCCTCCACAATCAAGAAAGAAAGGGTGTGTGTGTGTGTGTGTGTGTGTGTGTGTGTGTGTGTGTGTGTGAAAGAGAGAGAGAGAGAGAGAGAGAGAGAGAGAGAGAGAGAGAGAGAGAGAGAGAGTTCATTTAGTATTCTTATTTTTTAAGTTTCGGAGCCTTTCAGTTCTCTCAAGCCCATCTGTCTGTACTCTCTGCTCTCTCTACTAAGCCATTAGCTTTTAAAGTTTCCAGGAAAGAATTTGGGGGCCTAAAAAGTCAATAGGACTCAAAGAACTGTCAGCATACTTATATACAGAAGCTAACCAATCTCAGTCAACCGCAGATGAGTAAGGCTAACACTTGTCTATAAAGAAAAGCTATTTCAACTATTTGCCAAAGCATCGACCTATGAGCCATTATGTTTGTCATTTTCACAGACACAGTGCTATTAAAGTCATTCACCTACTGGGAATATTTTCAAAAAAAATGTATTCCCCCATGGGAAATTATTAAAAATTTAGAATGGCATGTTTTAACTACTGAATATTAATGCAACCTTTCCTAACAACTAGTGGAATAATCAAATCCCTATCTATGAATAAATTAAAAAGTTAGTCCAGGTTTTTTCATATGTACCAGTAATTTTTTCATATGTACCAGAAATTTTTTCATTGTGACATTTATTTTCACTTTAGGATTTAGACAAGATTGTAATAGGACTGAGAAAAGCAGAACTTTGCATTTTGTAAATATACATAAGTGTGCCCATTTTTGGCTTTATGAGAATTGTTTGCATTTGAGACGAATGGATTCAGACCTCAATTCCATGTGTGACATACACCATTATCGGTATTACTCTCCACCAAAAGGTTCAATTTAGCTGATGGTAAAATTAAGTTGACTACCTTGACTTAGCTATAACATGTCATATGTCATAACTTGAATGTCCGAGAAAGTGGATCGGAATTATAGTGATTCACTAGAGATTAGCACTTTAGGAATCAGGAAACCTGGATAGTCCTGCCTATTCAAAACAAAATTCAGCAATTGTCTGTGGGCCTCATGTGTTTGGGGTGTGTAAGTGTATAAGAGTGTGTGTGTGTGTGTGTGTGTGTGTGTGTCTGTGTATTTGTGTGTATGTTCATAAAAATGGTACAAGTTAAGAAGTTTAGCATAGCTAAAATATGGTGTGTTATGAGCATTGGTGGGAGATAGAGGTGAACAAGTTAAGTCAGATCATGAGGGACAATATATGTCATGCCAAATAAATTGGATTTTATTTTTTAGATATTAGAGAAATATTCATTTTTCACTTTTTAATTAGAAATAATTTCATACTTATATAAGAGTTGCAAAAATAGTACAAATTGCCATATGCTGTTTACCCAGCTTCTTCTAATGTCAACAAGTAATATGTTTGTCAAAATTAGAAATTTTACATTGGTATAATACTGAAAACTAAATTCTAGTCTTTATTCATATTTTTACCATTTTTCCCACTGTTTTTTTCTGTTCCAAAATCCAATCCGGGATGCCACATTGTATTTAATTGTCATATCTCTTTAGCATTCTCTAATCTGTGACAGTTTTCAGCCCTTTTTTGTCTTTCCTAACCTTTGTGTGTTTGAAAGTACTGATTAGGTATTTTGTAGAATGTCTCTCAGTTTAGGTTCATCTGAAGTTCCCTCATTAATAGACTAAGGCTATGATTTTTTGGTAAGAATACTACAGAAGTGATTTACCTTTCTCAGGGCATCATACCAGGTAATACTTCATGTTTATATGCTTATTATTGGTGATTTTAATCTCATTCATTTGGCTAAGGTATTATATGCCAAGTTTATCCTGTGAAGTTATTTTTTTCTTTGTGATTACTAAATATTTTGGGGGAAATTCTTTGACACCATACTAATTTCTTGTTTCTCCTTAATTTTTGCCTACTTATTTTAGCATTTACCCATGAATCTTATCTGAGTCATTACTATTGTAAGGTTCTAATGATGATTTTCTATTTCCATCATTCCTTCTATATTTCTTTATTGGAGTTCTGTAAGGAAGCCACTAAATTATTTTGAGGAATGGCAGAATTACTGTGAAACTAATAGACGGATGAGACATTAGAAGGAAGCAAGACTGGAAGCAGAAAGACTTCGAGTTAGAAGACTGCTGAAATAATGTAGGAGAGATGACAAGGGCCTTAGGTAAGGGCATGCAGGTAAGTGATTAATATGAGAAATATTCAAGATGTAGAATCAAGATAACATGGTGGCTTATTAGATGTGAGCAAAAAAAGAAGGCATCAAGTATGATACCAGGTTTCTGCTTTGGAGGTAAGTAATATTGGAGGAATAAATGGTTTTGGAAGAAGAGAGTTAAAACAAACTCAACAATGAACGTTCAGAGTTGTGGTATCCCCATGGAGGATTGTTTCAGAAGTTAGTTGTACATAAGGCTGGAACTTACAAGAGGGGTCTGGCAGGGAAATATAATCCGTACGTCATCAGTAGGTAAGTGGGAGTTGAAATTATGGACATGCATGAAGTTGTCCAGGAAAAGTATGTAGAGACAGAAAAGTCATAGTAAGTGAATGAACAGCAACATAAAGACAAGAAGAAGAAAAGAAACTCATGCAGAGAAAATATAAAACAGTAGGAAGAAAACCAGAGCAGTGGGAAAATGAAAGTGAGGACACATCTCATGGAGAAGGGAATGTTCGCCAGCATCCAAGTTACAAAACAGTCAAGTAAGAAAAAGACTAAAACAGATGGCAACTATAAGTTAATTTGTGACCTTAATCAGAGCAATTTCAATATAATGGCAAAGGCAGGATTGGTAGATTCCTATGTGAAGTGAAGAGAGACTGTGTGTATAGATAACCCTTTCATTGGCTTTGAAGGAGCTGGGAAAGAGGATGATAGGAGAAAGGGGGAACCAATTTAGAAGATTATTATTACATACTCTCCTCTTTTCATACTCATAGACTATGGCTGTAAGTATAATATTTATTCTTTATACATTAACACGGATAATTCCCCTCATTTCTCCCGTTCTTTATATTAAAATACACACACACACACACACACACACACACACACACACAGTTATCTTGTGGTATTCTAGGTAATTCATCACTCCAATGTCAATGAATGTGCTTCACCTGGCTGGCACAGAATCACCTACAAACATTTTATTATATCTCAATTTAGCTCATTTGGATTGAATATTTGGTCAAGTTGCTTAGTGGACAGGTCAATTCATTTTGCTTGACCACGCTTCTGAATGCCCACCGCCCCTGTCCTTAGCCTTAGATATATTTCATCATCAGCTGAATGGAGAGCAAGGTGAAAGGAGAGATGATAATTTGGCCTAACTCTGTCCCCATGAAGGGAAAAACAATTCAAAACATGAGCCCTGCTCAAAAAGGAGCAACAGCATTATCTAAGTATAACATTACTTTAACATAGTTTACTCAGTAAACTAAATTGCTGCTTTTATTATATCTGGAAAGAAAAATATTTGCCTCTAGAACATCCTTCGAGCATGAGAAATTAAGCCTAGAATACAAACAATTTTAGCTGAAGGTACAAGATATTCCGAAAGCTGAGTTTGCCCTTATTATTATTTATTTACATTTATAAGAAACTTTTTAAATTATAAAAATGATGCAATAATATTACAGAAAGTTAAAAATTGAAAAAAAAACCACTGCTAATCTCGTTAACATAATTTCTATCCTTTTTGAGTATTTCCTTATACATTTCTATATACATTTATGTTTTTACTTAATTGCAATCATACAGAATATATAGTTTTATCCCTGGCTTTTTCACTTGACTCATAAGCATTATTCTGAATTGCTATGCAGTCTTTCTAATTTTTCTTTTTAACGACTGTATAATATTCCACAGAGTAAATGTGCCATAGTTAATTAAGAATTCCTCCACTATAGGACATTTAGTTTGTTTCTAATTTATCACTATCATAAATAAATCTATATTAAAGGTGTTACATTCCTTGGTTTTATTCCTATATTTTTTATTCTTTTCTTAGGATGTATTTTTGAAAGTGAGATTACTGAGTCAAAGGGAATAAACATTTAAATTCTTCATACATATTTTCATATTGCCTTTTAAAAGAGTTTACTGATTAGGATGTCACCAGCTAAGGTTTTCCAAGTGTGTGGGGTATTCAAGAGACCAGTGTAGGGTCAGGTGGGCTGAGTCTCTTCATATGGAAAGAGGTAAAAGGGCAATGCAAGTTCTGTCTAGGGATTTGCTGACAATAAAACCTACTGAAGCTGAAATTCTGCTGTGAACTTAAGCCAGAGATGGAATTCTAAGTAGGGGGGAACAAAAGGACATAGAAAGTAAGAAAAATAAAAAAGGTATAAAAAGTCTGATAGACACGTAAAAGGTTGAAGAAGCAATGGGGTGGGAGAAGCCAAAAGGGCTGTAAAGACAATATGAGACCATAGGTTTCAGGCCTCTACTAATTATAGGCTAAACATGTGTGGAACTGACAAATTAGGAGTGTTTCAGACAAACACAATGACACTGGACTTGGCAATAATTACTCAGTTTTCACTGTCAAGTTGATACTGTCTAAGTTTCTCATGGACTCCCTCATTTATCATTATTATATCATTAAATGGTTGACATTATTGCTCTCATTTTCAGGTGAGAATGCCAAGGTTTAGAGATGAGCACACAAGTGACTTTCCTAAGATGACACGGTCGTCAGCTGTGTCAGGAGATCTGATGTCGTTCGCATTACCTCACCATGTTCTCTGTTCCCCTGGAGTTCCTAATTTCGTGAACATAGTGTGGGTACAAATATACTTCATTCTTCATTTAACTTACATTTTCTATGGTTTTTAGTCATGTCTAATATTTGAATAAGACAGTTTTAATATATGAACTGGAAAGCGAACAATAGGGTCGTATACACATTTGATAAATGTACCTACAGAGAAGGAGGTGCGCATATTCTAAATTAGCATTGAGTCAGCACGAAACTAAGTGAAGTTTTCAATTTTTAAACTCAAGAATGCTTGCCTAACAGCAAAGCTTTCTAGATTATGATGATTATTTATTATAATTATTTTGTCTTTAGAAATAAAAGAGAACACAGGTATGGCTTATTCCAGTGTGGGGGTCACATCGTACATGAAACCAGATCTCTTTAAACATAGCTATTAAAGACAAGAAAACATTATCTTTGGGGTAGATGGAGTGAACTGAAGATGAAATTAGGCCCCTCTAAGAAAAGGCTGTGGATGTCTTGCGCAGAAACACCATACTCAAGTACCTGAGTTTTCATGTTTTTAGTCCTGTGTTCTAACAAAAGTTCTGAGGCAAATACTTCAGTGGAAGGGATAGACTTTGATTTTGAATTATCATATAAATTTATTTTTATCAAGAACTTTTCTTTATGAAACTACTGTGTTTGGATTAACATTGAAAGGACTTCCAGTTCAACTGGAAAGATACAGAGGAAACTACTACCCTAAAATTTGGAGAAACAGGTACATCCTGAGAGATGTAGCTGAGAACTGTTTACCTGGAGTGGGAGTTGCTAGAGCCATAAACTGGTAAGAATACTTGTCAGTAATTTTGGGAAATTGCTAGATGTTGAATGCATGAGAGTGAGAAGCTCTTGGGGATAGCAATTTTCAATTTCATGAACTTTAGCTTCAAGTACCTTACCAGATTCTCATGGTGGATATCTGAGAAAGATCCCCTTGCAGATCTGGCAGAGGACAATTATGAAATATACTCACAGTCTTCTTCATAACAAATACCTACTCTACAGAGGTAAAGATTTTACCAGGGCCTTATCACAACTGGGAGGAACATATTTCTCCCACTCCAGCCTCCTCTAACTTTACTATCTCACCTAATGGGGTAATAGTTAACAGAGGTCAGGACTTCAAGGACACGGACTAGAAATGCTGCAGTCAGGTAAGGCAGAGGGGAAGAAAGCGATACTGCTAAACACTTGTAAAATTTACAGCACTGAGTCATAGGTCCACTAAAATATTGAGATTTAATCAGAAGATTACAGAACACTCCCCATCCCTTTACCCGTAAACAATGGGGCTTCAGTATAATAGCCGATTACAGCTGAGAGAGCCACAAGATAAAGACTTTCTCTGAGGAGGGTACTAAGTGAGGACTAAAGTCGAGAGGGGAGACAAAAACTAAGGAAAGCCTCTGGCACCTACAGCTCCAGCAAACATAATCTGACTTCTATCCAGTGACCATAAACTTTCACACTAAATGCCTATGTACCCCAGTTGTTATTACCTGATACAGCATGTCTACCTTCCAACATAAAATTTCAAGGCATACTAAAAGGCAAAACAAAACACACTTTGAAGAGAAACACCATCCTCAAAACAGACACAGATTTTGGAATTATCAGACAGGGAATTTAAAATGACTATGCTTAATATGCAAAGGGTTCTAATATGAAAAGTAGACAACATGGACAAACAGATAAGTGATGTAAGCAGAGAATGGAAAATCTAAGAATCAAAAGTGTATGCTAGAAAACAAAAACACTGTAACAGAGAGGAAGAATGGCATCCACAGACTGGAAACAGCCAAAGAAAGAGTTAGTGAGCTTAAACATAGGTCTTATTTTTTCCCCAAAACTAAAATGCAAAGAGAAAAAAATATATAAAGGGAAAAATTCAACAGAACACCTAAAAACTGAGGGACAATTTCAAAAGGTGTAACATATGCATAATTAGAATAGCAGAAAGAAAAATAGAATGGAAGAGATGTTTGAATAATGGTTGAGACTATCCTATTTAATATTCCTACATAAATGACAGGCTCCAAACCACAGATCCAGGAAGCTCAGAGAGCACCAAACAGTTAAATGACCTATCACCAACCAACTAACCAAACAAAACCAACTCTTGCCTAGGCATACCACATTCAAACTGTAGATAATGAAAGATGAAGAGAAAATCTGGAATGAAACTGGTAGCAAATCACATACCTCTTACAGAGAAACAAGAATAAGAATTATACTGGATTTCTAATCAGAAACCATGCAAACAAGAAGAGAGTGGAATGAAATATTTAGAGTATTGATCAAAAACCCTTTAACCTATAGTTCTATATCCAGTAAAATGTTCCTTTAAAAGTGAAGAAGAAATAAAGACTTCTCGGAACAATAAAAATTGAGGAAATTTATTATCACTAGTCTGCCCGGTAAGAAATGTTAAAAGAAATCCTTCAGGCAGAACAAAATGATATACGTCAGAAACTTGGATCTACATAAAGAAGAGAATTGACAAAGGGATAAATTAAGAACATAAAGTAATTAATTTTCTTTTTAATTGGTCCGAAAGATAAGTGTTTGAGGCAATGATATTAACAATGTATTGGGCGATTATTAACATACGGATAATTTAAATGAATGACAGCAGTGTCATGGGGTAGGAGAGGAACTGAGAATACTGTTATCAAATGCCTGCACAATATATGAAAAAAGTATAGTATAATTTGAGTAGATTTAGATTAGTTATTATGTATATTGTATACTTTGGGGCAACCACTAAATTTTTTTTAAAAAGAAGTATAATTGATACACTAAGAGATAAGTTAAAGTTGAATCATATGAAATTCTGATTGAAACCATACAAGGCAGAAAAAGAGGGGCAAAAAAAAAAAAAAGAAACAAAAAACAAATGCGACCAATAGGCAACAGTTACAAACCTGGTAAATATTAATCCAAATAATCACTTTAAATTTAGATTGTCTCAATATACCAATCAAAAGACAAAGATGGAGAGTGTATTAAAATAAAAGACCCAATTGTCTATTGCTTATAAGTGGTCCCCTTTAAATACAAAGATTCAGCTTAAAGATAAAAGGATGGAGATTAATATTGAAAGACTCTTGTAAATATGTTTGCTGGCGGCAGGGTATATGTTTGGAGGTCTGGACTTTAAAAGTTTTGTTGAGTGTGGGGGTGGGCACACTAGTAAGCAGGAGACTTACTAATGTTGCTATAGTAGAGGCTCTCCAGGTGTGGGTCCTAAGCCAGCAGCATCAGAATCACCTGGGAACTTGTTAGAGATGCAGATTGTTGGGCTCCAGCTCAGATCTACTAAAACAGAAGCTCTGGGGGGTTGGGCCCAGTAATCTGAGTTTAACAAGCTTCCAGGTGTTTCTGATGCACACTCAAGTTTGAGAACCTCTGCTGTAGAAGATGTTTATATGAGTTTGGTCATGGACCAAGTTTTTCTTACAGGAGTTCTGGATGTTACTGCACATTCTGAGCAGTTTCAAGAATAGGTACTCATTCTCAGATATATACTTCCTTGTATTGCTGACTGTATAGGGGTACATTTATTTTTTTAGCCAAACTGTAACCGGGGTGTGTCATTTTATCTGTAAACCCTTATGACTTGCTTCTCAAGGGTTGGTTCAAGACCAGAAGCATCAGCATCACCTGGGGGCTTGTTAAGAATACAGATTTCGGGCCCTTCCCCAAATCTACTGAATCAGAATCTGCATTTTAACATGATTTCCTAGATATGTTTAATAAAAACTAATTGAAAAATTTAGTAGAGAAAGTACTCATTAAGGAGAACAAGCATTGAAAGTTGAGTAAAATAAATATACTTTTTTTTTTTTTTTTTTTAAATCAAGTGAGTCCTAGACTGGAGTTAAGGACCACCTGGTTATATCTGCAGACTGGTGCCTCCTGGGAGAGAAAGCCACCTAAAGGAAGAAGAAATCATGGAGAAGTCTTGAACCATCCAAAGCCAATGGGATGTTGTTGGTAGGACTTAGAAGTATTTGTCACTTCAGTTTGTTTCCAAGTTCTTACTCCTTGGATTTCACAAGAGATATCAGAGTCCCTTAGAGAACAGGTATGCAGTATGTAAAATACAACAAGGCTATTTCTCTAAGACACTAAGGCATGAGCCACATAGCTTTGACACATAGCTGCAACAGAGCATAAGACAAAGGGAGAGGGACCACTGTGCAATGTTGACATCTTAGGGGTTCCAGGAGTTCAGCTGCAGTGTGAGAGGGGAAATCTGGCAGGAAATAATAGCAGCACTCAGATGAAGCAAATGTGTTCATAAATCCACCTGTGATATACCTAGGGATTCTATGAAACACTTAAAGTGCCCTTTAGAGGCATGACCTAGTGAAAAATGAGTTATTTTGCTAATGGCATCCCATTAACTCCCATGACTATAAAGGCCTGGGCAAAGTCCTATTACCCTTTAAGAACAGTTTTGTGTCCTCTCTCATTCTGATCATTCCTTCAACTAGCACTTTGGTTAGCCTGCAGTAACATCCAGAACTTCTGTAAGAAAAAGCCTAGGGAACAATATTATGTAGTTTTCTTTGCCCTGTGATTTGGTCTGTTGTTGTTTTATTTTTTCTGCTTGATTATCTTTATTTGGGAAATACATATTTCATTAATATCTCCTTGAAATGGATAAGGTGGGCTAGCACATTTGTCGAGTTCTTTGTGCCATCTAGGTTTTATCCTTGTATATACAATAGAGTGAAATTAGTTGAACTCCAAACTACCCAGGTTCTCAGTTATTATCTCATACTTTACACATTTCCCCCTAAAAACACTATATTTGCTTTTCAGGGCTTTGCTTGTGTGCTTTATTTCCTCTATGGAAAGACCCAGGTAAAGTTTAAATTACAGTTAATTGATAGAGGCCAAGGAAGAAGATAGAAAAATTTAATTAGTTTCTCTGCAAAGTAATGTGTATTAATATGACTTTCCACACTAGAGACTAACATAACTTAAGGTAGACATGAAACGTTCTATTTAAATATACAGAGTCTGAATCATTCTCCCAGCTTATTTTCTGTCTAGACAGAGAAGAGAATCAAATCCTTTTAAATTATAAAATTGTTCTGTGATTAGATATTGTGATTGTCTCCCGAGGTATTCACGCAACTTTCATAAATAGTTAACACCTGTTAACACTTGATTATCTAGGAGGCATGGAATAGATGCTATTGGTGCCCCATGTTACGTGCCCTCTCCCACCTCTGTTTCCAGCTGCAGTGCGGTAAGAGCTCTCATGCAGACCACCTCCCACATCTAATACTCATGGGTCTCAGCTTTTTGCCTTAGAAATTTCTCCAAAGTGCAAGGAGCTCGTTAAGCCCATATGCTCAGGCCTGGAAGTGTGAGCGAGTTGGTGTCCCTGCATTAACCACCACCACTGCAGGCAGGATGAATGCCCAACCCTAAGCCTTGGACCACAACCTTAAGTTTCATTTCTGCATGGCTCCCCTGGCAGGACAGAACTTCATCTTGTGCAGCAGTTAGCAGCTCAATCAAACACCTTTATTGGGCCTCCTGCCTTCCTTCCTTCTCTCTCTTTGGCTTCCTAGAATCACCTCCCAAATTAACTTCCTGAGCACATGTCCTTGTCTCAGTCCCTGCTTTTAGGGAACTCAAACTAAGAAGAGCTTATTAATTTGGAGGGTTTTATGTAGGCTGTGGTGTGTCCTGGGAAAGAAAGCCACCTAAAGGAAGAAGGAAACATAAACTTAAATTTGACTAGTAATTTGTTCATGACTGTTCATTCAACAAATACCTTTGAGAGCCTATTGTGTGCTAGGTGAGGATTTTAGCTATTGAAAAAAATAAAATATCTTCTCCCATGATCTCTTCACATACCTCTTTCAAGCCTCACAACAGCCCTGTGAGTTAGATGTTATTTTTATCACCATTTCATGTATAATGAATGTGATTGAGGATTCTCAGCTCTTTGGAGGATATAAACATAAAACAGTTTAATCTTTATAGATATTGCTAAACTTTCTTTGTGATTGGGAGGCCCCACATTTTCCCCTAATTCTATACATTTTTGGCCACTTATGATTAAACAAATTCATTCCAGTTTTATGACTCACTCTCATGTCTTTTAAAACTTCAAAATTATAATCAATTCTAAAGTTTCTTCTTCCTTGGCTGTACATTGGTATCACCTGCAAAGCATTACAAATCCTTGACACGTAGTGTCTGGCCCTAGTGCCAGAGATGCTGATGTTGCTGAGCTGGGGTAGAATTGGAGTTTAAAAGCCTCCAGGTGATTCTAATGTGCAGCGAGGCCAGAGATAGGGAAGGTAAGGAACAGTCTACTCTCTCATCCACCTCTGTTCCCTTTCCTCTGCTTGCCAACCTGGTGCTGGACCCCATTTCTATAGATTACCAACACTGATCTTGCTTGTTGTCTGTAGGCTCAGAGAGGATAGGCAGTGTCTAACAAGCCCCATAGATGTCTAGCTGCTTCCTGAGGGACGGTGCTTCTTAGACTTTGCTGCACCTATGGCTTCCAGTTTCTCCAACAAGTCTAAGGGCTCTAACCTCATTTGGTCTGAAGGCATGGTCAAGTCTATTCTCTGCATCTCTCTGGGCTCAGATACTGTAGGGGCCATTCCTACCCTTCTCTGCCTGGCTATTCTACCAGCAGTCCCAGTGGTCAGGCAGATGCCAAAGCATATGATATAAATCCCTCCTTCCTGAATACCCCATCACCTGCAAAAGTAATGCAGGATTCTCTTGGGGCTTCCTTCTCTTGGCTTCAGGGAATGAAGCCAGTAGTGCCTCCTCCCCCTGCAGGTTGGTTAAGGAAAGATATGCCTCTCCACAGGAATTCTTTTGCTCCTGAGGTTGGACAGGGTAGGGTGATTGTGGAAGGACAGTAGGAACTGAAATGAACCCTCAGGAAACCTTGAAACGGTTACTGCTGGTGAATTTTGAACATGCTACAAGGATACTCGGCCCCTTTTATCTTGGCCATGGGCTTTGGTTGCCAATTCCAGGAAAACAAGAACATCCCACAAAGCCGTCCTGTTACATCTAGGTGGGGCACAGATTGAAGAGCAGACAGGTCCAGAACGAGGCTACTGTCAAGGTCAAGCTCTAAGTAGTAGACCTGAAACCTGAGCCTAGCTTCTTTCCCTCTGTCCAGTAAATGGGGTACGAAGGTCTTAGGAGGTGTGTGAGTGGGAGAGGAAGCTGACGTTCCTTCTTGAAATAACTCCTGAAGGAAAGTCACTGTTTTTATATTTAAACAAATATGACTTATGAAATAGGGTATGAAATTTAGATTAATTTGAAAAAGAAATCATGAGAAATTTTCTGTTCGTGGTGGTTTCTTTGAATTTCATCTTTTGTGTGATCCTGTTTACTCATTTCTGCCCCTACAGTAAGAAAGTTCCAGAAACATGAATTTGTGGTATGCAATTTAGCACCTCTCCCAGTGTGGGAAGAATGCCAATTCACGTGCCCTTCTCCTGTTCTTGGGAGGGCTTAAAAACACCCAGTATGAAACACGTATGAGGTGTATGAATGGGGCAGTGGTTTGTGGTTGTGGCAATCAGCTTAGATGATTCTGTTGGAGGAGGTCATTGAGAGCAAGTGACCCCTGGTTGACCTGAGAACTAGACTGGGCAATCAGAGGCTCCTGTGAGCCCCTCTTCATCCTTGCAATGTGCAATCTGCTAACCTTCCTTCAGCTAGACGCTGCCTCAAGGATGCAGCCTTGAGAGGGAAAGGTGTTCCTGCGACCATGTGGACTATGTATATAACTGAACATAGTTAAGGCCTCTATAAACTTTAAGATTCTGGCAAGAAAATGCAGACATCTTCTCAAGCGTTGTAAGTTCCCTTGCTTATTAAAACTGCCAGCTACCAAGCCTCATTCTTGTTTGTCCTTGTCTTCTGTGTACAGGGGCTGGTTTCAGATTTCACCTGGGAAACTCCCAGGGTCCTAAATTAACAATTGGAGAGGCAGACAGGAGACCAAAGAAATGGTTCTTGGGAAAGAGGCATCCTAGGAGGAGGGGGACTCCTCCAGGGACTATTGATCTATATGTGGGGAGGGGTGGCACACATGTTAGATGCTTGTGGGCCATCACAAGTGTATAAGGACACTTCAAAAACACAGGCTGGTCTCATGTGTTGGCTTGAGAAACTGTAGAGAATTCACTGTGGCAAAGAAGGGAAACGAATGGTCCTACAATGGGCTGGCTCTACTGTGCGTGGTTGGCTGAGCACAATGTTCAACCAGAGACTGAAGCTCGAATTAGGAAACTGAAAGAGCTGAGGTTAAAAAAGAACACATGGTTATCCACTACTCTTTGGGACTAGCAGATGAGATGGGAGAAGAGGATAGTAAATTAGAGAACTTAGCATGTCATTTTGCAAAGCTGGGAGGCATAAACTGCCTTGAATTAAGATCTGGGAGCTTATGAGCCTTTCTTTGGTTTCTCCTCGTCCTCTATGTAGGGGTGGGCAGTTTCAGATTTCACCAGAAGATCTCCTGGGGTTATGAACCAACAGATACAGAGATAAGATTGAACAAAAGGAATTCTAAAGCCTTCAGGTCCAAGGTAGTACTCTATAGTAAAGTTTGCTTTTGTAGAGTTTCTGATATTAATTCATACCAAAGATTGCGTATATGTCATACATACCTTTGTAAGTAGTAAAGGGAAGATGGAAAAGAGGGCAGATACAATAATCTTAAACTCATTTTAATCAGTTTAAAAATATGTGCTCTTATTAGAGGAAAGTGGAAAATTTTCCTGTTTATTTCACTTTGCTTAAATTGGGAATGATAAATATCTTTTAATTCCCCAGTCAGCTATGTTAGGCAGTGCTACCTGAAAAGCTGTGTTGAGAAGGATTCTGAGGCTATAAGGAGGTGTGGGATTAATCATCAAAATCAGTCACGGGTTTAGGAGGAGAGAACAGCTGCACTCCTAAAATGAATATGCCATTCTTGGTCCAGTTGCACATTAATATTTGCATTCACTAGATGAAGCAACTCAAAAAATCTTCTGGAGTTTTTAATTTACTAGGTGTTAACATTCAGGTTCTTGGTTGCAACCTACAGGCACTTAAGCAGAAAACAAAAATGTATTGTAGGATATTGGATAGTTCACAATCTCCAGGAAGACTAGAGAAACTAGCTCAGAAAATTGACAGTACTGGAGATAAGCTAAGCAGGCGACCCTTGTGCCACTGGATGCTCACCACTCCCTCCAATACCAGCACTGCTGTGGGATCTTCCCTGCAACACTCGTGGATTTTAAAATAATTTTTTTAACTTTTTATGAAAAAATTTAAGTATACACAACAATCACAGACTATAATAAAGCTCCATACATCCATTTACAGTTTCTCTGATTATTATAATTCTAATAATCTTATTTAATCTAGCCCCCATTTAAAATTAATTATAATGTTTTTGCTGGAGTATTTTGAAGCAATTTCAAATATCACAGTCACTTGTAAGTATTTTATATTTCCACTATTGACTTAAAAAAAAAGTTACCCATGACACTATGACTGTAATTTGAGATGCTGTCTTTCCTTAAACTAAATTTTTGCAATAACTCTAAAGATTAGTCAATCCTTTTTATTACTTCTTCAAGGTTCATCATTCTACACCCTTGGAGCTAGAGAGCTGGAAGAAGGAATGTCTGTCCCTTTGGCATCCATGATGGAATTTGGGGCTATATATCCCAGCTGTCTTGGATCACCTTCCCATAAGAAGGGTATATACACTCTGGGCAGATGAAATGGCAGATAAGGCGTAATAGAGGCTGGAATGTGCTCAACCAGCAGATGAGTAGCCACTTGTTAAAGTTACCATTTTTATTGCCTAATTGCCTTTGACTTACAGCCTAGCATTCTTCTATAACTTCATAAAAATACTTTGATAGTCGTTAAGCTTTGATTTAAAGTGATATAGTTTCCACCTGGATGGAAGGCTATTTTCTTCTTGGGAGGTTTATTAGCAATTATATATGTAAATCTATGCATACTTTTTTTGGATACATTCTCCTGGGAAAAATTATACCAAGAAATTATTAATGTACATGACAACAACAGTTAAAATTCCCAGATGATAATCGAGGCATTGAATATTTTTACATATTTTAAGGCATCCACCAATATCACTTGAGGGTGATGGGGTTGAGAAAAGAATGTTAAAATAATTATTTGCCCTGTCGAGATGTTTTAAAAATTTGATCAATGAATGTGTTTATATTATTATACCAGAATAAGAACTAAGGATGTGTACTACAGAATTTCAGCAGTAAGGTGGTGATAATTGCAGGCTCTTGGCTCTATCTGGTAGGGATCCTTACTCAATGCAAATTTATAACATTCCTTGTATGAGAAATGGGATGCATAATTTTTCTTTATTTTCTTGTTCTGAATCAAATTGTTCACCTTCATTTGCACTTCTTATTGTCTTTCATTGTTTTTAATCTTTATCATCACTAGAGATCATGAATGATCATCACAATCTAATTTCTAACATCAGCTATTACTGAGGATCAAAATTATCAAAATAAATTCAACAAATATCTGTTGATTATCACTGATATAACCATTATGGAGCTGAAATGCATAGTAACGTAATCCATTCTCATGGGGATCAGGGAAGATGAGATACAAACAGGTAGGATGGAGGTATATCTTTAGACAAGAGATAAAGTAAAAAACTCTTAGAGTTTAGAGAGGGGAAAGAATATAATTACTTTTGCCTGGAGAGATCAAAGAAAGCTTTCTGGAGTTTGCATTTGAGTTAGACTTCTAATCTTGTTTACGGGCATTTAATATGGAGGAAGCACATTAAAGAAAGTACAGGCAGGCACTAGGAATTGCCTAGTTTAACTGGAGTGTGTGTGTGTGTGTGTGTGCGCGCATAGAGAAAGAGAACACGGTCCCCCAGTGAGATTCCAACAGAAAACAAGACATTTCAGAGTTTATTTAAAAGGCTATAAAGAGATAAACGATTCAAAACTAGTAATAAACACTATACAGAGAAGTAGTCATTGTCACATAATGTATTTCCGACTGCCAATGCCCAGGTGGAGGTACACAGCTCTACCTGGACCCAGCAACAAGGTGCAGGCAGCCACAGTGAGCTAAGAACAGGGAGGTGCCCATCAAGACTAGTGCTCATAGGCTACACCAACAGGCCTTACCCAAGTTTCTTGTGGTTTTACATATATCCCCTTTTTTGTTGTGACTTTCTGCCTTTTACCAGGAGAAGGTATTAAACCAGAACTCAGTTGGAGTGCTTTGCAGTGGATCTTGCTTACAGTTTTGTGCTCAAATCACCTGCAGCAGGATCAAGAACTCAGCACACGAGTACCTTTCCATGCTGTGTGAGGGAGCAGAGGGTAGCTGCCTGGTTTTTAATACTAGCTCAAGTGCTTAGAGTCTTTGTGATTTCAGGCAAGTTGCTTATTCTCTTTGTCTCAGCGTTGCCTCATCTGTAAATGGGTGGTAACCATATTATTTTCTTACAGCGTTATTATGTGTGTTAAGTAAGTTAATAGGTATAAAGTACTTGGATGGTACCTACTGAGTTTTAGCTCTTACTGGTGCAATAGGGCATGTGGAAGGAGCTGTGGGTGGGGAAGGGGTGCTGGGGCTGACTTAGGGACAACCTTGAGTGTGAAGCCAGGAGTCTTAGGCAAGAGTCTTGCTGGCTGGAACATCAGAAATGAATGAGGGTCTTCATTTCAGATTGAGATTAGTAGTGAAGTTAGCCCATTTCAAGGTTCTGTAAGAAACTGAGTCCTTCCTCTCTGGTTTTTAAGGCAAGCCTGGAGGAGGCCTCATAAACCTGTCATACAATGAAATGACACGTGATTGAATTGGAAGAGCATGTAGCCCCTGCTGATGGTAAGTGCAGGCACAAAAAGATGACCCTTAAGGAGTTTGCACCCCTGTGCCAGGAAGCTTCCATTCTAAGGCAGTTCACACAAACAACAAGAAATTACAGAATACAAATGCATGTATAGGGAGATATGCTTGTCAGGCTTAAAAGACCAAGACCAAGGTTAAAAGAGTAATGAGTAAAAATTCAGACCGTAAATCTTTGAGCCATGTTGTGTATCTTGAAGGTATTACCTTAATCAATACAAAACTTTACTTTGCTGTTTAGAAAAAGTTTTGCAGAGCAGAAAACATAAGTTTTCTTTGGTGAAAATCAGTGCTCTAGAACCCAAAAGGCTACCGATTGTGTTGCAGCTCATGGGCTGGACCAAGCTTTACCAGGATGAATTAGCCCACATGAATTAACCTCTGCAGCACCTCAGGGCTGAGTCTGAGTGTCCCCAGAGGAAGCCAGACTATTGAGTGGAAAGATGAGGAAGGCAGCAAAGACATGGGAAAGTATTTGAGGCTAGCCTTTCGTGCTCTGTACTCAAGGTCCAACTTCCCTGCCTAGGGAAAAAGGAAAGTCCCCATCTGTTCTGTCCTGGGTGAGTGCAGGCTTTCGTCATCAGGTCCCAACCCACATCACTTTCCCAGGACCTCCTCACTGAGAAGATGCCCCCTCTGAAATCTTCTTTATGGGGAGTTGACTTGGGACCTTGGATGGAATATTGGCTTCAGATACGTGTCAGAGACCACCTTGTCCAGTGGTTGCTTCTTTTTTGTTCCCAGGAGAATTACAAAATTTAGAAAAATTAATGAACATTACTGCATATTTTGCATTCTTATTAGGATGTTACTAAATAATGTTGTCTATCCAATAAGTTAGATTGAGAAACTTTTGTTTAATGCAACCCTCTCATTATTGAAAAAAAAAAACTGAGGTTCACAAATGGGAAGCAGTTAACTCATGAATCTCTAGCTCAACTTGCAAGTGGCCAAGGTAAGGCAGAAAATCGGATCCTCTTAGTTTCCTATTTTAGTGTCATTTCCATGACACTGAATACAGCAACTTGTTTTCATATTATAATTGCCTTAATATTCTCTTCCCTTTGTCTGTTTAGATAGCACCAAAACTTAGTGGTCTCATTTTGTACAAGCTGGTGTCACTTGGGATGTTGATACCCTAGCAAGGAAATGAAAGTATCTATTAGCTGTTTTAAGTTCTTGATATTTTCAAATGTCTCTAATTATGAGCATTCGTTTAAAGAGAAAAGCTTAAAATAGGGCAGAGTAACTTCCTCTCCGACAGGAAAATGCCAACACTTCTGAATCTTTCTGACATTTCCCAGAAAACACTGTAAATCATTCACGTGATTTGGAAATAATGAAGGACCTTACACATTTTGTAGTACCATGTTTCCCCAAATGTGTTACACTTATCAATGGTATGTGAAATGATTTTAAGTAATATAAAGATCAGACCTTTATTTTTATAGGAGGAATAAGTAGGTATTTATTTTAGTGTATATAATAAAATATGTAATAAATATATAATTAGTATAACAAACCTATAACACATTACTGCTTGGATCGAAGCTAAGTAAAAAAACAAGTTGTTTTAAAGAAAAACAGTAAATAATATTATAAGTGGTACCTAAATCTGGTAAAAGTTGAAACAGTGATATCTGTTACACACGTACACACACACACACACACACACACACAACTGCAGTTTGTGAAATACTTGTCAAGACTATAAGGTACATGTATAATAAATTGAGAAGTTTTAACAGTCCACAAAGTTTGAGAGCACAACAACGAAACCCACAATTAGTTTATAACTGTGAATGAGTTTTTCATTCCTGGGAATAGGGTAGGACTTAAGCTTGGCCCTTTAATAAATAGTAAGCACGATCTTCTGGTTTTCCTAGGTGGACTCAATGTTCTTTTCTCAGTCCCAATGTGGTACACAGCTGTGACCCTCACGCTGCTGGCTTTTCCCTGGGGAGTTCCCTTTGGTGATGACTATAGTTGGAGGAAAAAAAAGTTGGCTTCCTCTTAGCCTCCTATTTTTCTCTGCTAGGACCATATCCACACTGCTTATTTAGCCCTGTCTTCTACAGGTGGCATCAATTAGTTCAGCCTGTGATGCAGGTAGTCTGCGCTTCTCAGCTATACTTCCTAGGTGTGTAGCCATCTCCCCTCTTGCCTACATGAGTACACACACACAGCCTCACTTAAGGTGAGTAGTCACACACAGACCTCTGCTATCGATTCTTTGCTTTCCTAAAAGGACCCTTAGAGCCTTATAAATCTTTTCCAAGTCAATTCTTGCCCCTCCTGTCCAGCTGTACCTTTCTGCTATCTCTCTTCTCTTCTCATGCTTAGTTGGTACCAGGTGCACTTGTGGGGTCTGCTTCTCAGTAAAATACTCTCTAGTCACACAACACCAGTCTACCCTAATGGGTAAGAGTGGACGTATAAGGTGTCAGTTTCACACTCTACACATTTTCTCTCCATCCCTTTCCTATTTTCTTTAGATCTTTCTTCTGCTTTGGCTCCCTCAGTGACTTCATTTAGTCTCAACAGGAAAGAAATGGTATCTTTCCTCAAGGAGGTTCCACCTGGGGTTAGAAATTCAAATGGCAAAAAAGATTGTCAGGTAATATAACAGTTTTTATAAAAGGGAAAGGCGCTGAGATATTACAAATAATGCTGCAATGAACATCTTGCTCAAAGTTTTGCTTACTCTTCAGATTGTTAAAGATTCTTAAAAGTGAAGTTGTCAGGAAAAAGATGATCAATTTCTAGCTTCTGAATATAAATATATTTTCAGGCATTTTAGGTGAAGATAATAATTTAGAGAAGTTTAGGATGCTTGGGGTTATGACCCTAATATTTTGAGCTAGGAATTGAATAAGGAAATAGTCATTAAAAAATAACATTGTATATCTGTCAGGGTCCAATCAGGTGACAGAAGCTATAGAATAGTTTGAACAGGTAAAATTCAATACTGTGTAAAGAAATAACTATATCATGGTATTACCTACTAAGGCTTAAAGAACACAAGAATAACAAATAAAGGAGCAGTCACTACCTCTAGGGCTGTGACAGACCAATGAGGAAGGAATGAATCTTGAAAGGGTCTCCCCATTAGGAAAGAAATCTAGATTTAATTATAGAGCACGTGGCTGTGACTCAAAATAGTGAAGTTTACTGAGGTATTGCACCTGTGGAACTCTGTGGGAATCTACTCTCTAGGATGCCAGGGGGAGTTGACCCTAGGGATGTGCCTTGCACAGAACTCTCTGGGGAGCTAGCTACTTGCGAGATTGGTTTCCTCTGAAACTCCTAAGGAGTGGCTTGGTGGGGGAGCATGAGTGCCCCTGATGTCCCTGCAATGCTAGCTGTTTCCCCAGAAGAGCAAGTGAAGAGTACACCAGAACAGAAAGAGTCCCTTCCTCCTCTAGGGTCTCCCCAGTGCCTTCTGTTAACAAAGTTTAATGCTGTGCCAGTTGACAAGGGACACGCCAAGAGGTGAGTGGATTTGGTTGGAACTGAGAAGCAAATATATCAACTCCTATTTCTCTTTGACTAAGAGTCATTTCTGGGGGCATTAATTCTCCAGCACTTTGTTTCTACAAAGGCCAATCATACTCTTGTTGCCAGAGAAAGCACTCAATTCACTGGCTTGTGATCAGAAGCACTGCATTTGTAGTCAGTAATGGGTACCCTGGGGATATGAATGTAGCACTCAAAGAATCTGCAGCAAGTGCTTATCACATACAGTATATATTTACTGAACTATTTTCTGTTGTCTGTGTCCCAACACCAGTATGTAGGCTTTATGAAGGCAGGAATTTAGCGTTATTTGTAGACTGCAGCCAGAACAATGTGGGGTCATAGAGTGTGGGCTTAATTCATTTTTGGTGAATTAATGAATAGATTTCTCATGCATCTCAAGGAGCATCAATGGCTTTAGTGAGCGTGGTGTATGGACTCCAGAGGTCTCTCTCCTTAATCTCGATCTGGTAAGTATAGAGACATACAGAGCAGCCCACCCTTTCTCTTTCAATATGAGTGTGTGCATACCCACTTTAAAAAGGTAAGATGCAGTGTCTAATACTTCTGGACAATCAACATAAGGCTTTGGATTGCTCATTTGTTGTAGATGCATACCACAGCAGCTGCACTGGCCTAAGCTCCCTGGGCATATTTCGCTACCAGTGGAAGATACCTGTGACTACTGGTGACAAGGGAAGGCAAACCCTGCCCAGCAGCCAGCTTTTCTCAAGGGAATTCAGCTCATCTCCTTTCACCAAAATCTTCTTCACTCCTCAGTTGTGAATGTTCAGAAATCTTTACCCATTAACTACTTACGGTACCATCAACATATTCAATCTGTTCTTTGGCTTCAAGCATAAGAAGAACATTTTTTTTTTTCACTCAGGTGTTTTATTGACTAGGACTGTTTTGAGAGAGGCTCTGTATTTTAGAATAATTTATTTAACTTTAGAATGAAAGTCTATATCAATTTTATCTAACACAAAATCATCTTAGAGTATAATGTGAAGGGCCAAATATTTATCTTACTTGAAATTTTTGTGCATCCAGAATTTTTAATGAGATTCAGGAATCGAAACATGAGTCAGGATCTGACTTTTGGCATCTAACTAGAGGTCCAGGTAACTCAAGTGTATACAAGTACAAACCTTAAATGAAGGTGATGATAAATTTAGAGAACAGCATAGAATTTATCCTGGAGACTGCAGTCAGATCTTTTAAAGTGACTGAGAGTATGCATACATGTTTCACAACTAATCTCAAGAATCAACAAAAAGTTCAGGAACTTTATCAATGCTAGACATATCAATGGTGTTTGAAATGAAATGTCATCAATAAAGTATGACCAGATGTTAATCCAAATCCTGTCTCTAGCTTTGGAGGTTATATGTGAGGTGGGAGATCATACAAGAGCCCACCAGAATAAAAGAACCTTTATTAAGTGAGAGCCCTCTTCACTCAGGAATCAAGCCTGCAAAAGAGCATCTCTTTGTCCACAGAGCAGCACTAAAAAGAGGGGTTTCCCTTCACCTTTTTCAGAATTTGATGTGGGAGTATATGGATAAATAGGATTATGTTGTCCTGAGGGCCTGGCTGAAGGGCTGAATCCATCTGTGCCATGTTTTGGGAAGAGAGTTGGTGAGGTAGCTGAGAGCCTCATCTGCAGTACAGAAATGGCAATAGTACCAAATCACGAGCTTGTCGAAAGATTAAATGAGATGCTCCATATCAAGTATATAGTATTTAGCACATAGTAAACATTAAAACATTCTAGATAGGGTTATTTTCATTATTAAGGAATGAACATAATTTGGTTTGGTGTGACAAGTTCTCAAAAGTTGTGTCTTTCATTTTAAATTTAACTTTTCAGTTCAGAAGCCATGGGATTCCTATAATATTTGAAGAATGTTGAGTGCCATGGACTCTGATAACAAGCACACTAGATGAGGGACCAACAGTGTCCTTGCTTGAAGAAGATGAAGAACATTTCAGGAAACATGACTAGCTGATTTATTTTTTAAGGAATCAGAAATAATCGTTTTTGAAAAAAATAATCTTGAGCATATATTAAGAGCAAATCTTAATATAATAGTGGTAAAAAATAGTCTGTTTCTCTCTTATTAAAGGAATCTGGCAGGTTTAGTTTCTCTGTGATCATCAGCAACTCAGTATTCTTTGTTGCTGGTCTGTCACTGCTAGGATTCTACCCTCATGGTTCAATATGGCTACTTTGGCTCCAGCCTCCACATCTACATTTCAGCTAGCAAAAATGAGAAAAGGACTAATAAGAGCAGAGCTCCTTCCATTAAGGAGTATTCTCAGGGGTCTCACACGATACTCTACTTAGATTCCATTGTCCATAGCTTTGTCATGTGTCCACACCTGGAAGCGGTGACTGAAAATGTAGTCTTTATTCCAGACAGCCATGTGCTCAGTTAAATATAGGAGATTCTTTTACTAAGGACAATGGAGAATGGATTCCGGGAGACAATTAATAGTGTCAGTCACATATCTCTTCCCTTTGTTCTGTAGCAGATATGTTTATCCACAGTGGACTGTCATACTTATGGTGTGTTTCTGCCTTTCTTTGATGGGACACAATGACAAAGGGTGCCCCCTACCTTTTACAACAATACTTAGAAGTATTACTGTTTTGATTTTATAGATTATAAACTTAAATTTAGAGATGAGGAGTTCCTTTTCCATGATTGCACAGTAAGTAGTGGGGATAGGATTTGAGCTAAGTTATGCTGACTGGCAGTAAAGCCTCTTTCTCCATCTTTCTTCACCAGCAGGAAGCTGCTGCCAGGAGCAGATGGGAAGGCTCATTGATCATATAGCTACGTGGCTGTTCAAACATGCACATGTGTGCACCAGGCAAATTGCTCTGGAAATTAAGAATTGATGGTTCATTGGCCTAGTACATCCTCTGCTAGTCTAGTGGCAGGTTGGGTACGTGTTGGTCAAATGGGCCAGACTCTGGGACTGGGGCTTTTGCCCTAAACCTTCTTCTGGGATGCCAAATGTCATAGCAAGAAAAAGGGCTTTTACAAGTGTTTATTAAGGGAGTATTTTGGCCTTCATATTGAAGGATACATAGTGGTTCATCTTCCAGAATCTAATTCTCATATTCTCTTTCTCCCTCTTTCACTTTCCTCCCCCTTCCCCTCCTCGTCCCTCTCCTACCCCTATTCCCCTCCCTCCTTTTGTCCCCTTTCCTCCTCTTCTCCCTCTCTTCCCTCTTCCCTCTCTCACCTTCTCTCCCCTCTCCCCCATCTCCCCCTTCTCCTCCTCTTCCCTCCCCTACTTTCCCCTCCTCCTTCTCCTCCTTCTCCTCTCTCTCTTTCACACACACACACACACACACACACACACACACACACACACTTTTGTTTTTCTCCTAGATAAATGACCAATTTGCTATTCCTTCTTTTATTTTCAATGTGAAATCATGGAGAAAGGTCTTAATCAATTTTGGCGAACTTCACACTACTTAAAATCCAGGGAATGATCCACTAAAATGAAACGAAAAACCCCAGAAAATCCAAATCACACTCATGTTGTAATAGCTGGTAAAAGATCAGGCTTACAGAGAGAAACAAATACTATGGTTGCTTTTCAATGGAAGCAGTACCTGGGCACCACAAGGTGTGTTGCAAATACGTGGAAGATGCTGGGGAAGCTTTCCTTAGTGTTTCTGGGAAGCATTTATTTACTCAACAATTTATTTCGTCCAGCACTATTCACTTAATTCATGTTTTAGAAATGTCATCAGGCTGCAGGAGAATCACATGATAATTGAAGGGTAGTATATTTTATCAGAAAAAACATAGGCTTTGGAATTAGATTCACCTGGGTTGTTTAGTGGCTGTTTCTGTTGTTTTCTAGACATATGTAGGTTGGTCTTTAAGCATCAGTTTCTTAAAGTATAAAATAAGGATAATTATTCCTGATTTGTAGAGGAGATTTTTAGAAGGTATCTGTCTGTCTGTCTGTGTATCTATCATCTATCTGTCCATTTATCTATCAATCAATCATCTATCATCTCAAAATAGTTACAAGTAACCTAGATATAAAGTATCACAATAGTGTGTTGCATGGAGCAGAAGTCAATGTGCACATTCATCCTTCAGTTGAAGACCCTTATTACTTTGAGTATGCATTTTATATCAGCTATCTAATGCCGTGTAACAAATCATCCCAAAACGTAGTGCCTTAAACCACAGTATTCTACAACCTGATGAAGATTCAGTAGGGACAACATTTTGTTGTTCCAAGTGTTGGGAAATGGGGTCACTTGTGTGGCTACATGCACCAGAAGCTTGGCTGGGACAGAAACAAAATGGCTTTATTCATATATCTGGCACCTGTGTTGTAATGACTGGAACACCTGGGGCATGGCCAGGTGCCCTTCTCTCTTCATATGGCCTCTCCAGCAGGGTAGCCCACCTGATATGGTAGCTGAGAGCTCCTGAAGAGCAAAAGGAGAGTCTGACAAGGTTTTTAGGGTCTAGGTCTCCAACTGATGTGTTGTCATTTTTGCTGCATTCTGCTGTGTCAGAGAAAGTCCCTCTGTAGCCTAGATTCAAGGGAAAGGGACATAGATTCCATGTCTTGATGGAAGGATAAGCAAGAATTTGTGGTCATCTTTTATCCATAACATTCATGATACAAAATTAATTACCCTTTTCCCAGTTTTATCTTGACTACCAGCAGTGAATGTTGGCAAATCGTAAATTAGGAAGATAAAATTTGCTGACACTTGCCATAACAGAAATAGGTGATATTAATAGGCCTAGAAATATGTGAAGGGATCTTGGAATGAGGCAGGGGTAGCAATTGGTCTCTCCTGAGCCCTTTTTCCAAAAGTGGCACCTTTACAAAAATTTTTAATGTCATGTGTTAAAGTGGCTGTTAAGGCTGCAATGGAAAGAAGTCAGAAAAGCCATTTGAAAGTAGCACTTTGAGATGAATAGAAAATGCACTCCAAAAGTAGACCCTGCACGTACTTTCCTCTGTTACCGACAACAGTGCAGACTTCTCTCCCTGCCCCCAGCTCCCAGAGAGACACATGATCTTTGACCCCACTATTCTTCTCACAAGGCCAGAGCATCCCAGAAGCAGCCTGTTCCAGATGTTGCTGCTGTGAGGGCATCGTGTGTGTGCACATGTATGCCTGTGAGTGTGTATTAGTGCATGCACAAGCATGTAAAAATGAGTGAATCTACACGACTGTGTGGATGTGTACATGGGTGTGAGAGTGTGTGTGAATGCACACGTGTATATGAAAACATGAGAGTGGGAGCAAACTCAAATCTGGGTATTGGAAAGAAGGCACACAGAATCTTGTTTCAAAGTGGTATGATTAGGATCTGCCAGCCACTTGGAATACTGCCTGATTCTAAGGACTGCAGCTCCTATCCATCACTGATGGTGACATATCAGAGTCTTTCGAAGTGATTTAAATAAATGATATGATAACTGAAAGCCCAGCATTGGCCAAGTCTGCAGAGTCTGGGGCCAGAGTGGGGTAAGAAAAAACACTGAAGGTGTGGAGATTGGGGATGTCAAGGGGCTGAGCAGGAGGGCTTTGTGATGCAAAGCAATCACTGGCTTTGGGGTTTCAGCCTGCTCCTTCCTCATCTCCTTCAGCCTGGGCATCCTTGAAGAAGGAACACAGTGTACTGTGAACTGGCATTTTCCTTTTTGTCCTTTTGAGGCTGGTTCCCACCAACCCTTGCAGACCCCTGTTGTTTTCACTCCAAGCTCAGATATACCCCCTAAATCTTTACCTTCTTTTTTTAACCAGCATTTCAGCAGCAGAATGAACTCTTGTCTCTTTAGCCTGAGAAAATACTTATATTTTGTTTCCACTCTTAAATTTAGTGTATTTCTATATAGGTTTGTTTTTAGTTTGCAGTGATTGATGGATTTTCACTGAAGGAAACAAAAATAACTCATGGAGCACTTTCAAATACATATCTTATTGTAGTACAAGAATATTTGAGAGGAGAGGTAATTTTGTAAATAATTTTTTAGTTAATAATTATTGTTAAGATTTATTTGAGTATGTACTATTTTGTGCCAAGCACTATTCTGAATGCTATGTACGTGTTATTCTCATTTTACAGATGAGAAAACATGGCCTAGAGATGGCAGGGAATTTTTCATGGTGATATGGATAGTAAGTAGTACCTCAAGTTTCAAACCCAGGCTTTCTGCCATTGTGAGCACCTGAGCTCTGGGCCAGTATACTCTGCTGTATCAGTTAAGAGTGTGATCCAAATATTGCAGGTCAGGGAGTATAAATTGACATTGACATTGGCCTTTCATTGGCTCTTGCTCTGTCTCTTGAACATTTCAAGTCCTGCCTTTTTCAGCATCAACTTCTTCGAAAATATCCCCCATGGTACTTTCTTGTGTCCACAAAGTAGCTCTAGTTGTTATTTTCATGCTGGGACGGTGGAAATTAAAATCACTCACTTCCCATTGCATATCCTAATGACCTAGTTTTAAATTTAAACATTCACCTAATATGATAAGGGAAAACTACTATTGCCCAGGTGTGACCACATCCATTTCCTCATTTGATTTGCATAATTATTCTGCTGGGTGATAGCATAGGTATTATAATCATCTTCCCTCCATTTTATAAGTGAGAAAACTGAGTCTCGGTGGGGTTATTTTTCTGGAAGACTACAGCTAGTAAAGAGTGAAGTTAAATTGGACATTGTTCTTAGATGCTTTCATAACTTAAAAAAATTATTGAAAATAAATGAACTAAGTTTTCAACAAAAGGAACTTGGAAAAAATAGCAAAATAAGCTAAAAGGAAATAGGAAGGGACTAATGTTTATGAAATAGATAAGAAAAAATAATGGAAGAGGTCAGTAAAACTAAAGCCAGTTCTTAAAAACAAAAAAACAGAAAGCTCCTGTGTATGTGGGGTGTGTGTGTGTGTGAGTGTGTGTGTGTGTGTGTGTGTGTGTGTGAGAGAGAGAGAGAGAGAAAGAAAGAGAGATGATATTAGGAAGAGGCTATAAACAAAGTACTGAAAAATATTTTTAAAAGTGTAAGAAAATTTACATGAAGCTTTGTAGAAATGCATTTTAAAATGTATAGAAAATAGGAAATTTTCTTTCAAAATATATATTACTAAATGTGATCTAAGAAGAGATAGAAAAGTTGAATATACCAATAACATAGAATTGGAAACTTTAATAAAGATCATCATTTAAAACTTACCAGGCTCAGATTGTTTTACCCTTGAAACATATCTAAATTTTAAATAATTTCTATTTTAATGAAACACTTTAGATAATAGAATAAGAAAAAATTTTCAAGGCTAATACAAATTTAATGACAAAAACGTAAAAAGATAACACAAAGAAGAAAATTATATACCAATTTTACTTATGAACATTGATGTAAAAATTCCAAATAGAGTGCTGAATTATAAATCAGTCCTAGAAACACTTTAAATGAATAATTATCAAAACTAAGGATTTCTTCTATCAAAGCATGGATGGTTAAATATTTAAAAATCTATTTACATAATCATTATATCAATAAATTGTGATTATGTTATGCTCCTAGTTGCTTGAAAGCCATGTAATAAGATTTTGAATAGCCAATTCTAAAAAACAACAAAAAATCAAATAAACTAAAAAACCTAGTATGAAACAGACTATTTCCTAGAGGTGAATAGTAATCACTATACATGGTGAAACACTAAAGCCATTGTCCTAAAAATTATTCACAGGACATGCACGCCTGCTGTCCTTTTCTGTCAGACTCATTGCTTTAGATGTCCTTTATGTGCTGATGACTTATAATGGGCACCTTCAGATTGGGCTTCTCTCTTTAGAACAGATTGATACTGAAATGCCTACTCTGAATCTTCACTTGGATAACGTAGAATCTTTCGATGGCCAAGCTGGAGCTCCTGAACTGCTCACCTCCTCTCCTCTCGTTGGTCCTTCCCTGCTGTTTTCTCATCTTCGTAAATGGTACCACTTTGACCAGAGAGCCTTCTGTGGTCCCTCACCTTTTAATCTCATCTATTAGCAAATTCTGTCTTTACCTTTAAAACTGGAATTTAGGGAAGACAGTTCAGGAGGAGATAATTAACTTAGAAAATTTATATTTTCAGTGTACAACTTGTTACATCCATAACTTTTGTAATTTAAGATCTAGTAAAGTAAAACATACAAGAAGGGGAAAAATCACTTTGACACTGAGTCATAGAAAGTGTTTCTCATTGCCTTTTAGTGCCACGTTTCTGAGAAAGCTATTGGACTGGAATAATAAATTGTGGATGAAAAACAATGAAACAGAGGAGAGGGCAAGGTCACCACTGAAATGGAAAATGAAGCGAAACATGGCTTGAAAACTCTCTGAATCACTGGCATTCCCCTGTGAATGTTGAGTGGAACAAATATGTCCTCAAACAAAATATAAGTCATAAACCAAGCTTTGTTCGAGATGCCACAGCACAGGTTTTTTCCTCTCTTTCTCTCTCTCCCTCCCTCCCTCCCTTCCTCCCTCCTTCCCTCCACCCTCTCTCTCATTACTCTCCCCTCCCCCACCTTCTCTCTTTCTCATAGCTATCAACAAGGTGTTAAGCTCAAGAGACCTTTCATTTTTCAATATTTTGTTGCTGGAGATCTCAGCTCCAGATCTTAGATAATAAATTAGCTTACTCTGTTCTGGGAGGCAGTGTCTCTACAGACCCTTCTAGTGTCTATAATAGCATTCTAAAAGTGATTTAAACTTCTCTAGTACATATCAACTTGACAAGCATTTGTTGATATTTAGCACAAAGCGAACAGCAAACACAAACATGAATTAGGCTAGCAAGGGCCACAGGTCTGGAGATGGAAATAGGCACTCCATAATGCAGCCATACAAGGCAATTAGTTCTGAATGCATACAAAGTGCTGAGATGGGCAGAGAAGGGAATAATTAATTCTGCTTGAGAAGGCGTTTCATCAAATTGCTATTGAGCTGAAGCTTCACGGGTGGGGAGGAGCTCTAAGAGGCTGGGGGTGGGATGGGCAATTGGGAGTAGGTGTAAAAGGCAGTCTGGAAGACAGTCTTGCCAAAGAACAAATATTCAACTAGGCAAAAAGAAAACTTCCTAGTAACATGGAGTAGTTCTGTCGAGCCTCTGGAGCTAGTTGAGAGTGTGACAGGAAATATAATTGTATAAGGCTTATTGAACCAGATTGTTTGGGTTCTGCTTTGTATGTCATGATAATCTATTATAGCTTTGCTACACAAAGTATGGTCCTTGGACCAGAAGCATTGGCATCCTTTGTGGGCTTGCTAGAAAAGCAGAATTTCAGCCTCTACCCCATTCCCACAGTGTCAGAATTTGCACTTAAATGATACCCTTGAGTAATCCGTGTGCACTTTTTAGTTCGAGAAACATTGTACTACATGGTTTTAAACAGATTAAAAACACAACTAAACATGTTTATAGTACTCTAGCCACAGTATAGAGGATAGACAGAGGGAGCAGTAATGGAGATGGGAAAACTACTAAAGAGGCCACAGCAATGAGCTACATAAGAGACCAGTGCATGGTCTGGGCAGGAGGCAGTTTTCAAGCAAATGGCCAAACTCTTAGGCACCATGCAGTGCTTTTATAAACCAAAGCTTTAACTTTAAATTTTGTCTTTTAGTTCCCTAAATAATAGTATCTACATTTTTGTTTTGAATAATTAAATAAAATTGTGTACATAAAGAACCTAACTTGTAAAGTACCAGTTATGTGATAAATACTCAATTATTTTTATTACTTTTGATTATTACTGTTAGTACCAACAAAGATTCAATTTTGTTCAAGCAGTTTACAAACTACTAATCTTTTGAATCCACTCTTTAAATGATTCTTAGGCAATAAATGAGATAATCAAGAATGCTCCTATCCCCGTTGGTTTTATAGTACTCCTTATTAATTCAATTCAAGTAAGCTCAATTCCATTCAATTCAATCGATTCATTACAAAAACTTTTTTTTTAATGGAATGGAAAGTATAAGAAAGGCAACAACAACAACATAAACAATACACCTTTTTTTGTTGTTGTAAACCTGGTAACGATGTGTCCATAATTTGATTTAGTTGTCACTACTATGCGGGGTGTTAGGCTGCTATCATTTCCATTTTACAGAACAGGAAACCAAAGCTAAGAAAAATTCAGTTATTAACCAAAGATCACAGTTAATAAGAAATGGAAGTGGGATTTGAATCAGGCTATGTGTGATTTCAAGGCTTGCAATGATACCCATACCCCTTCTTCAATATATTGCACGAACAAATTTTCTTTTTTTTCTAGTCTCAGTTTTCTAGCCACATAGTACAGCTTATAATGCTAGACTAGACTATTTATCTCAAAATAGCAAGACTAAGAGCCCAGTGAAATGATGATTGTAAGCTTGTGACAGTCAGCATTTTGTCTATTTTATTCACTATGCTCAGAATAGTACTTGATGCTTAGTAGCACTAAATATGTTTGTTGAATAAATATGAAAATGCTTTGTGAAGCATAATAGCATCTGCATATTTGGGGCATGGTTTCATGTAATCTTGGAATAACTTTCAATATTTCATGTTACCTTCCTGTTGCGGCTAATTCCTGGAGTGAAAAAAATTTTTTCTTCCAAGTAGGACTTGGTATTTATAAAACTTTTACTATTCAGGTAAAATTCACTTTAAAATAAGACAGCAATTATATATATTCATGATAATAACACTTGTTATACCATCCCAAAATATGCCACTTTTGCATATGGATTATTTTTAGCTGATGGCCATTAAGAATCAATAGATACAGAATGAAGCCTTTTAGAGCTTCCCTTATCTGACTAAGAGCAGAAACTTCTGAGAAATGAAGACTGCCATAAATCTCCTCTCTCAGGGGAATTTTATGGTTTAGAAGAAAATGAAAAGTCAGTGCCAAGATGGGCCTGCACAAAGTTTACCAAATAACCCTTATTTTCCATTAGTTTCTCCATCTATTTACCTTCCCACAATTTACCACCCCTGGAAATGGAAACCTTTTCCCTTTATCTTATCATTTCTCCACAAATTTATTGCCCTTTGTTAAAATGGTATAAAGCCTTCAGGTCTGGTCACCTCTTTGAAGTTTTTATTTCATTTCTGTGAGGCCATACTCATGTATCTGAAACAAACCATCTTCTCTTGCTAATCTGTCTTTTCTCAATTCGATTTGCACGGTGCCATTCAGTGAATCTAGAAGGGTAGAAAAAAGGTTCTTTCCTCCTCTGACTATGCTAATCAGAGTTCTAAAACTCAACGAGTTAAAATCAGAAAAGTGTAGACCATATGTAAAAACACCTTTGAAGTTATATACTTGATTTTTATAATTTTGCCATTTTAAATTGTGTCATTTTAAATTAACTTGGATTTGAATCTTTCTCTCTTTTTCTCTCTTATTTTAATAGCTTCTTTTAAGTGCTCAAACTAGCTCATTCTGGTGGTGCTACTGCATATGGCTCCCACCTCATTATCTCCTTCTTCCTTTTCTTCCTTTGTCCAATCTGCACACTATAGATCAGGACTGGTGATCCCTGCTTGATAGCAGTGTGATTTCTGCATCTAACTATACTTCCTGTTGAAAGTTTTGTGGTGTTTTTACACTAGTAAAATTTCTGTTTGAAATTCCCATAGAACAGAGTTTCCAGGCTTGAGGCCCAAATGCCAGGCAAGCCACAGCAGGCCAGAGAAAACCACATTACCTTCACAAAGGGTTTCACAACACTGTGCTTTGAGATGGGCAGATTAACAGCTGAAAAGATTTATCTCACAGGAAAGCCAGCATGAATAATTGAAGATACCTTCCTTGCTCAATGCCCAGCAGCACAAGAAGATTCAGGTCAGCTTTAGTTGTACATGCAGCGCCTCTTACACTCTCTATTCATGATCTCTGGAGACCCACACTGGAGGAAAATGCCACTCAACAATGTTAAATATGAAAAAAAAAATGCCAGTGAGATAGCATGAGGGACAATATCAGCGTTTCATTTACAATCCACTTCAGTAAGACATTTCTCCATTTTCACAGGTTACAGAAAAACTTGAATTGTGATAGTTTTTGTTTTCTCTCTCAAACTGAGAAGTCGGTGGTTTTAATAATTGCATGAAAAATGGTGAAGTTGCTTTTTAATCATTTTCAACTGGCAATTCATGGATTCCCAAGGATTGTAGCTCTGTCTACCTAGTTCTGAGCTTGTTAAGGGTGGAAAATCTTCAAAGTGAGCCAACTAGCTAAGTCAGTTACAGGAAAGAAATATCTTTAGATACCAGAAGTTGTCCTATTTGCTTGAGTGTGGGTTTAGGAAATGTATAGGATATGAAGATGGCCAGTGTCTGCTTCTGTAATCTGCTCACTTATTAACCAGAGTGTAGTACGAGGTGATGTATTTGTATTGTGTTAATGGTCGACTTCTGCTTTCTGTAAACTGCTTACTTGTTTAATGTAGTTTTGGTCTTTGTGGGTTGCCTCTTTTGAAATTGTAAGAGTGAAGACTTCCCAGTAAATGAGTAACAAGGAGGTGATTCCTCTAGGCACCAAAGTCCCAGGAAGAGGCACAACATTCCAAGATACAGATAACAAGACTGTCTACCAGGCTATGTTTGATCTAGCAATTCCCCAGATACATTTATCTTTGTAAAGGACATTAATGGTTAACTTCTGCTTTCTGTAATTTCCTTACTCTCTCTTTGTTCTAAGATGTAGTCCGAGGCTTTATAAAACTGCCCCAAACAAAGACCCGGGGCTGATCTCCTCTAACCCTGCATGGTAGAGAGTCAGTCACCGGCCAGCTAATAAAGGTTCATAATTAATCTCAATTGGCTCCGTGGGTCTTAAATTTGAACACACCACAACAAGCTAATCAGATATTCTTATTTTACAGAAAAAACAAATTCTGGAGAAATGGCTCTTCAATATCTCATCCAATATCACCAGGACAAGGAATTTCAAGGTGGTATATCACTTAGGTTCCCATCAGAAGGCAGGACCCAAACAGTAATTTGGACAGGGATATTTCATATAAAGAATTACTAACTATTTACGGGAACTTTACTGAGGCAAGATAGAAAAGAACTCTAAAATGTACTCTAGGACTCTGAGAGACTACCCAAGGACCGGCTAACTTGGAAATGGGGGCCTTCCCCATACCTGGGATTTAGACCTCATTGAAGAGGGTGTGGTTACAGCTCACTGGATGGGAGAAAAGTTTACTGGGTTGCCTGGCCAGAGCTGGTCTATAATTGGCTTTGGAGCTATGGATTGGGGCTTGTGCCTGAAAATAACTATCCTGGGGAGCCAGTAGTCCTACACTGACCTGAAAGTGCCTGCCGGAGTGCTGATGAAATTTCCTTGGACGCTATCTGTGGAGGAGTGCTGCTGAATTCACCACTAGGAAACCAGTTGGGGCACTCATGGAATTTTCTGGGAATCCATCTATTGGGTGGGAGTGCAGCTAAAATCTTCAAATCTTCCTGGAAAGCTGCCCATAGAGGATGCTGCTGAACTTGCTGCAAGGAAGCTAGCTGGAGCACCCATGATCTCAATGAGATTCCATCTGCACAAGCGTCACTTAAATTTTTTAGGAGAGGGCTTCATTTGGTGCCCTCACACCAGCTCAACGTAGCCAACAGGGAGAAGGAAATAACTTAAACACCCAGGAGGAAAGGCTTTCCTATGCTTGTGTCCCTCCAGCGCCCTCTACTGACAAAGGTTAATATCGTGCTAGTAGGCGGAGGAGAAATCCCAGCATCCCAGAAGGGCATTGGAGAGTGGTTTTGGACCTGAGAGGCATTAAATGACAAGTAGCACAGAGGACATTGGGACTTAGTTTCTTTACCTTCTAGCACACTCACTCTTTTACTATATTATGTAGCATGCTCTTAATAATCATTGTTTTACTCCTTTATTTAACCGTGCACCAAGAGACAATTATGGTAGATATTGATGACCAGAAAGGGAACTATAGAATCTAAAACTTATTCTAAATTTTAGTACGTTCTCTCATATGAATACTTAGGGCGATGATCAAAATTTAGCACAAGATACTTGGGGCAAATTCTACACTGCCAAAGAAATTCTGAGAAGTGAGATAAACAAGAAATTCAGCCAATTCCCATCCCTCCCCCCCCCCCCAATATTACAGTCAAAGGCAAATGAATGATTTGGAAGGGAGAAAATCTAGCGACTTTGTAAAGTAGAGACTCTCTTGTCCAATAAAGTAGCACTAGCCACATGTGACTTTTGAGCACTTGATACATGGCTAGTGCAATCAAGGAACTAAATTTCTAATTTAATTTTAGTTTTTGAATTAAAAATTTAAGAATGATATTTAATTCAGTTACTGAAAAACCTTAAAGTGTGTTTAGAACAACCTGGGAGATTGTGTGGGAGGTTTTATGGGCCAGGCTGGGAGGGAGTGCACTTCATTTCTGTTTCCAACCCATCAGGTAGAATTAGGTGACTTGGCCACAAGGGAAACTGTGCCCCCAAGGAAAAGGGAAACGCTTTGGTGGACAACTAGCCAGGATCTGTCTCATGAGGTTTAGATAGAATTGACTCCACTCAGGATGCTAGGGGAGGGCCCTATGGGGTTTAGATCAATTATCTTATCTCATAATTTTGGACATCATTGTTAGCTCAAACTCTGGGAAGTGATCTAAGCCGATCCTATCAGGGCAAACCTCAGGACTTTTACAGAAATTCTAGGACACAGCTTCTGTACCCTGGGTAAGATATGAGGTTTAGAGCTGCTAACCCCACGAGGAGAGAGCTTGGATTGTTGGGAAACATGGTCAGGAGCCTGAGTATGGATTGTATCTAGAGGAAGCAGAGCCAAGAGGTTAGTCCTGGTGATGTCATTTGAGGTATAGACCCACACCTATTTAAAGCCAGGTTGTATAGCTATGTGACCCAAAACATTCCCTTTAACTTCAGACAGTTTAGGTTGAATTTTCTGTTGCTTGTAACCAAAAGAATTCTAACTACTCCAAATGGTGTACCGCTGTAATTGAGTTCTTTTGATTTTAAATCAAGATTGATTTAAGCTCTCACTGGAAAATGGAAGTGAATTATAAAGATATGCATGGAGTGACAGTAGAACCCAGCAAGGAACAATTCTACCTACCTTTTGCTCTCTCTGCCTTCTCAATGTTCCCATCATATCACACATCTTAATATCTCTGCTTCACTTTGGGCCTCTGCTGTGTGACTCAGAACTTCAATTTGCACTCAGCTGTTATATTGGGTAATATACGTCCCTCTATGGGTGGGATATATCGGTTTTATATCTCTTGTCCTGGCATCCCTTCTGCTTTAACATTTCTCCTGGATATTTCATTTTTAATGAAATATTATTATTAATAATAGCATTAAAATAAGCTAGAATAGGTTTGGTAGGCTTTGACTTTGTACTTTCAGCTTTTGCCATGGTTTTGTCTAGCCAAACATGAGATACAAGTGCAGCAAACTTGTTAACCCTTGGTTAAATCTGAGAGAAGACCATGATAACTAGTTTCTCTTTTCTGGACTTTTCTAGATGTAATGTAACTAATGCTCCCATTTCATGGATAGTATCTAGGGCTCTCACTGATAAAATATACACCTTAGCTAGGGACAGCTAGAGGTAGCTGTGGGGCTTGGCTGGCTGTAAGAGAAATATTCCAGTGTTGCCTTGGCCAATCACTTGATTTACCAGCTGGTTGTTCTGAGGTCTGAGCCTGTGATATATATGCACAAAGTCGTCACAAAGTCATTAAGAAATTTAGGAAATTGTAGGTGAGGTATGTGAACTAAGTGCAGTAAAATAGAGGCTGAGCAGTCCTGGCATAAACCCTATTAATGACATTCTGAATGTTCTTACTATGGTGGTTTTGTAATTTGTTGTGTGGTATAAATCTATAGCTCTGTATTTTGTTTTTGATCATATTTTTATGCTTTTAAAATTTTCAGTAATTATAATTGCATAATTTTAAATAGTTTTAGTGTCCTCTTTCAATCTTGGAAGTGTCTCAGTTGAGCTGATAAATTATGTGGTCACCCTTACTGGAAGTATTTTACATCAGTTTTTCAGTTTCAGCTCTCTTTGTTAACTGGCTCATTCTCTGTTTAATGTAATTTAATTTAATTTAATTAATTAATTTCTTTTCTTTTAGCTAAAATTTCTAAGACAACTAAATTGATCCAACTTGTGGCAATGCTGGGTCATTTGTCATTGGTAAGACAATGAATTTGCTGCTCTTGAACCAAGTGCTTACGCTTGGTCCAATCAATTATGGTGGCATTGTGTAGGGTAGGGGTGTCATGTGATAGAAAACATGTCTGTCTGCAGATCAAGTAGTTTCTCTGACAAGTGAATATGGGAATGGTAATAATTTTGAATTCCTATGTAAAAGCATTTAAAAATAACTGCCAAAGTAGTTAACTTCCAAGTTCTATATTAGAGTGAAGAATTGCTAGTTGACAGCTGAAGCATTGATTACTAACATTACTTAATAGAATATAAACCTTAAGTTCAAGTCTTATTCATGGTTGTGTCCAAAGCATCTGTAAAAGTGCTGGATCCATACAATATTCAATAAATACATATTAAATAGATAAATGGATAGAAAATCAATTTCATATGTTGGACTTAGAAATAAGAAAGTGTCTACTCTTGAGGAGCTAGGAACAATTTTTCATAATGTGTTCTCGCTCCATTGCATAGGAACTCAATGGAAGGTGGCAGCAGGCTGAGTGTCGGACATGAAGGAATCAAGGTAGCTGTGATCCACAGTTTGTCTTTTATATTGGATAAGCTTTAGAAATCTGAAAACAGAGCAAAAAGTGTCTATTAAGAGTCCCCTATAACCTAGTAATGAAGTCTAAATTCCCTCTCTGGCAAAAGAGCAGACTCTCCATGATCTCATCCATTCCCCTCTCTGTAGCTCGCTGTCTACTCTCTTTCTGTAGGCTTTCCTTTAGACTAGCCACACCTAACTACTCACTGTTCCCCAGATAAGCCAGCATTTTCTCTGCTCTTGTGCCACTTTCTTTGCCTGGAGTGGTTTTCCTCTTCCCACTTGGTCCTTGAAGCTCACCTCTTGTATTGATTTACCATTGCCACATAACATTACCACAATCATATTAACTTAGAACAACATGTATTTATTATTTCATAGTTTCTGTCAGACAGTAGTTTGGGCATGGATTTGTTGGCTTCAGTCAAGGTGTTGGCTGGGCTGAACTCCTATCTAGAACTCAGGATCTTCTCTTAAGCTCTTGAGGTTATTGTCAGAATTCAGTTCTTTGTGGGTGCAGCTTTGAGGTTCCCGCTTTCTTGCTGCCTGTCTGCAGCAGGCCACTCTCATATCCTTGAGGCTCCTGTAGCTCCCTACCTTGTGGCTTCCTTATAACACAGCAATTTACTCTTCAAGGCCAGCAGGAGGCTTTCTCACTGTACTCAGCTAAGATGGAGTCTTATATAACAGAGCACAATTAAGGAAATAACTATCCCTTCACCTTCACCTTATTCTATTGGGTAGAAACAAGTCATAGATTCTACACACACCCAGGGAGCAGGGATTACACAGTATGTATGACTCACTGGAATTCACCTTAGGGTGTGTCTGCCACAGTCTACCCTCTGGCCTCCAATGATTCACATCCTCCCTCATGCAAAATATGTTCTTTCAATCTCAAGGTCTCTAAAAGTCTTAGCCTATTCCATCTCCTTTTTGAATTATTCCCAATTCCTCTTCTTCAACAAAGTTGAATTTCCTGCACCTGTGTTTCTGCATTATTTTATCCATGTTGCTTTTACAGGGTAACCTCCTAGATTTCTTTGGGTGACTCTTGGGGCCGATTTCAGTATATTATAACTTCCTCCTTAAATACAATTATGTATTTTAATACACTGATGGCTCACAGAGGAGACCTTTGTAAGGACAAGCTTATATTGCACCCCACACAGCAAAAGTTATCTCTCCTTCCTCCTTTAATGTCTTGATTCCTTTCCAAATGTCTTAACCCTGGGAAACTGCCCTGTTTACTGCTTTTCCTCTCCCTTGCCTCCTCCATTGCCAATCCCTCTCTTCTTCTCTCCATTTCTAGCCTTTTCTCGACCACAAGTGTTCTAGTCTCATCCCCATATCTGGGTCCTCCCCTCCATATCTCTTTATTACTTCTTTTATGTTTCGATTTAGTCTTCTCTTCTTTTGCAGTTTTCATCCTTACTTTTAACCCTAGAATGAAAGAAAAAAATCAAAGATTCAATAGAACAGAATAGCCCAGAAATGAATTCATGCCTATATGGTCATTTAATCTATGACAAAAGAGGCAAGAATATATAATGGGATAAAAGCAGTCTTTTCAATAAATAATTTTGAGAAAACTGGACAGATACATGCAAAAAAAAATGAAACTGAACCACCTCTTACACCATATACAAGAATAAACTCAAAATAGATTAAAAACTTAAATGTAAGACCCGAAACCATAAAACTCCGGGAAGAAAACATAAGCCAGCAAATTCTCTGACGTTGCTCTTAGTAATATATTTTTCTTCTGATGTGTAGTTTCATGTGAGGGAAACAAACAAATAAAAATAAATAAATGAGACTAATCACCTCAAAAGTTTTTGGACAGCAAAGGAAACCATTAACAAAACAAAAAGACAATCTATTGAATGGGAGAAGATATTTGCCAATGATAACTCTGATAAGGGGTTAATATCCAAAATTTATTGAGAACTCAAGTAACTCAACACCACAAAAAACAAACAAACAGACAAACATCCAATTAAAAAATGGGCAAAGGACCTGAATAGGCATTTCTTCAAAGAGGGCATTCGAATGACCAACAGACATGTGATAATATGTTCTATGTCACTAATCATTAGATAAATGCAAATTAAAACCACAATGAGACATCATCTCACATCTGTCAGAATGACTATTATGAATAAATTAAAAAACAAGTGTTGATGAGAATGTGAAGAAAAGGGAACCCTTGTGCACTGTTGGTGAGATTGCAAATTGGTACAGCCGCTATGGAAAACAGTTTGGATGTTCCTCTAAGAATTAAAGATAAAACTACTTTATGACCCAGCAATTCTACTTCTGGGTATTTATCTGAAGAAATCCAGAACACTAATTTGAAAAGATATATGCACTCCCATGTTCACTTTGGCACTATTTACAATACCCAAGATATGGAAGCAACTGAAGTGCCTATCAATAGATGATTGGATAAAGAAGATGTGGTACATATATACAATGGAATATTACTCAGCCATAAAAAATGAAATCTTACTATTTGTAATAACACGAATGGAACTAAAGGGTATTTTGCTAAGCGAAACAAGTTAGACAGAGAAAGACAAATGCCATATGATTATATTTATATGTGGAATCTAATGAACAAAGTAAATGAACAAACAAAATGACAACAGACTCATAGATACAGAGGACAGGCAGATGATTGCTAAATGGGAGAGAGGTTTTGGGGACATGGGTGAAAAAGGTGAAGGGATTAAGAAGTACAAATTGGCAGTTACGAAACAGTCATGGAGATGTAAAGTACAGCATAAGGAATATAGTCAATAATAATATAACTTTGTATAGTGCCAGGTGGGTACTAGACTAAACAGGTGTATCACTTTGTAAATTATATAAATGTCTAACCACTATGCTGTACACTGAAATTAATATGAAATAATGTTGAATTTCAACTCTAATTGAAAAATAAAAATTAAAAAAAATCAAAGATCCTCCTCAGTATCTACTGTTCTTAGAAAATAGGAATTATAAATAACTACCTAATAATTATCTTCCCTATCATAACAGCACCCATCATATCTTCCTCCCTTACTGACATAATTTATTCATTCTTGAGTGAATTAATGGCCATCAAGATAATTTATCTAGACAATTCAAAGTATCCCAAAATCTTCGCTTTGGTTTACTTGCTTTATCTTTAGCTTAACTTGATAAATGGCCTCGGTTGACTTCCATGTATATCCTGGAACTATAGACTCTGGCTAAGGAAAGACTTGCAGGATGATCTAGTTCAGTATTCACTCTAATGCTTTAATCCCCTATGCCATATCCTTATTTGGTAGTCTTTTGTTGTAGACAGGTCAGTCATTTCCTTTTCAAGGTGGCTCACTGGTTGTTTTTAGCTTGGAGTGGGGCTTGCTGAAAATATATTTACTAAAAGGGTTTAGGGCAGAGCATGGGAAAATATGGGAGGATCACTGTGGTTGAATATAATGCTGTTTAAAAATATCCCAGTTCCCCACTCTTCCCGGGCACATGGTAGGATGGTGTTTCTTCACCCACTTCAAACTTAGATGTAGCTATGTGACTTGTTTTGTTCAATGAGAGATGGGAATGATGCGTGTCACTTCCTGCAGAAACTTGGGCAGCTAGCACATGACCTACCACATTCCCTTCCTCCTGCCGCAGTGGTTGTGAAATACACATGGAGAGGAATCCTCTATCAGCCTGGGTCCTGGAGTGACTAAAATAACTCAAGCTCCCTCGCCCCCTGCCCTGCATTGTACATGTAGTGTGAGAAATGAATGTTTGTTGTGTTAACCCCTGAGTTTGGAGGTTATTACTGCAGCTTATCTTGACTGATCTTATTCCCTGAAAATTTGGTTAGCTAAGTTTGATACATTTCAACTCACTTTCAAAGTATTTGATAGAATCACATTTTCAAATCTTGGGAGGCATATACAGAAGTTGTTGGATGAGGTTCTTCGGCTGACCCAAGGGTCTCCTTTAACCAGAAGTCACTTTGCTTTTGGCTGTCTTATTCTCTCAATCTCTCTCTCTCTCTCTCTCTCTCTCTCTCTCTCTCTCTCTCTCTCTCTCTCTCTCTCAATTTCTCTCTCTTTTTCTCTCTCTTTAGGTAATATTTCCTTAGGATGCAGTGGATGTGGATCTTGGACATAGAAACACAGAAAGAGATTTGGAAACAGAGCAGAGGAGAATACTGAAGAGTTGCTCCTTAAGGTTGAAATAATTTATTCATCTTTTGCCTAGATTTGATGTCTTTTCATGTGAACAGTCTTGACTCCTCTTCTCCCACTACTCTCTTTTCCTTTCTTTGTAGGTCACAAAAGTTGTGTTTGAAAGCATTTTATTTAAATAGGATAAACATCCTATATTAAGTGATATATTTCTTCCCATGAAGAAAGTCATTTATCAATGTTTTTAATATATTTGTTTGTGTTTAAGCTCTTGGTAGAAGTCATATGATCTATGGTGTTCATTGAGGCTTCCATTTGAAGGAGAGCAGAGGCAATGTTGAAGCTGACAGAAGGAATAATAGGAAGATAAGTTCTCGAGCCTTATGCATTACTCCCTCACAGTATCCGAAGGGCCAGAGGAAGGACAACAATTATTCTATTTGGCAATCCAGTTGTCTGTCTTTGCAAAATGATAGGATGAGAAGTGGAAGTCATAAATAATACCTTTCCTGCCCAGGTATAAGTGAACTATTTATACTCCATGCTATTATTTAAGTTTGGCTTTTATTTTTATTGTGCACTAAAGATTAAATCTTAGTGGAAATGTGTAGTGAAGAAAGAAGAAACTATAAAAAGCAACCTATTTGCAAAGATTTGCAAACAACTGTTTAGTTTTCTCCTTCAAAGGAATCTTCTAGAAAGACAGTACACTTTTACAAATGGAATTGCTATGTTGCAGACTTTTAGAACTGATTTTTTTAAAAATTGTTTTTTAAATATTCTTTATACACAATTTGTTTATTTATTCACTTGAAAAAGTTATGTCAAGTATGGTGTCAAGTGTGTCTGTAGCATGGTACCAGAAATCAGGAAGTAATGATGAGTGAAATGGTCCCAGCTACTGGGGGACTATAGACAGTAAACCAGGTGCTATTACTAGGAGTTTAATAAATACAGTGGTAGATAAGCACACAGTGTGCTATGGGAAAAATTAGGAGGGACACCCAACCAAACAGATACACATGGTCAAGGAAAGATTCCTGAAGTAAGTCGTTTCTTAAATAAACTTTGGAAAAAAGCAAATAGAAGTTGTGTGAACAAGAGGAGGGAGGAGGCACAAAAGTGTGGAGCTAAGTGGTTACATGGCAGATTTGGAGACCAGCAAGTTATTTGCATAAGTGGAATGAGCCTTAAAAATTGGGAGAATATGGGCATGGGAGGAGTAGTAGAAAGGGGCTATGTTAGGTCTGAGGAATCTGTTAGACATTCAAAAGAAGATGTAGAGTCCACTTAAATACACAGACATATACATATGTGTGTTTGTAAGTGGACTCTACATCTTCCTTTGGATGTCTAATATATGTAAGTCTGGAATTTAGAGAGGGTTCTAGAGGTATTCATACGATCATTACATATATATTTAAAACCATGAATCTGGGTAAGATCAGCTAGGGACTGAGTGCAGATAGAGAAATGGACTGATCCAAAGGTGTGGACCTGGGGCACTTCAAGATTAAGAGACAAAAAAGAGAGAGGTTCTTGTTTCTAGTAAGGAAAAGATGGTCTAAATCTCACGAGGAAGCCTGGCATTAGAAAAGTAAATGAACTATTGGAATGCTGGTTCCAAAGGGCATTTGCTGCTGTTGCTGCTGCTGCTGCTGCTGCTGCTGCTGCTGCTGCTGCTGCTGCTGCCGCTGCTGCTGTACACAAAGGCTTCAGTTAAGTGGTTAAAAGAGCAAAAGAGACAGGTGTCCGGGGTTGGCCCCAGGTGGGACATCTTAAGGAAGTCTTTCTCCACACTAAGCTGAGATTCCCAAGGGTTAAATCCGAGGTAAGGATAAGGTATAACTAAAACAAACTGCCTCCCTATCACCCAGTGACAGAGGACTATGAGAAAGCCTGTGTTTCTACTGAAGAGAGCAGGACATAAAAACAAAACATCGAAGAAAAATAAAACCCATTATTACTGAAAAGTTGTGACAACAGATTTGCCTTTGTATACACATGTATGCCAAGTGGGCTTGGGCACCTCAAGCTGTAAAGTCAGTTGGAAGCGATCCTCTCCCCAAGATATCTGGTAGAAGCACTAAAAGCATCTCTGATGAAGTGAACATTCATCCTGCCTCATACACACTTTATAAAACATTTCTCTAAGGCAATGTTCACCATCCAAAGGTAAGTAAATTCCTAAAAGAAGGCAACATAGTGAGAACCAGCCCCCCCCCCAAAAAAAGAGTAGAAATAGACCATAAATACCTTAGATAACAGAATTATCAGGCACAGATTCTAAAACAATTATGCTTTCTATTTTAAGAAAATAAATGGTAAACTTAAAAATATTAACAGAGAATAGGAAGCCATAAAAATAATAAGAGAAGATTTGTGAAAGAAATACATAGAACTTACAAAAGTAAGAAGTTCAATAATTAACATTAAAAATTCAGTGGAGATAATTGGCTGGGTTAGACTCATCAGACAGTGAACTACTATATATAGTATTGTGTGTGTGTGTGTGTGTGTGTGTGTGTGTGTATACACATATATATATATACACATACACATACATACATACATGTATCTGATATATATGTGTGTGTATATATATATATATATATATATATATATCAGAAAAAATTATCCATAATGTAGCATAGAAAGAAGGAAAGTATGGAAACTTCAGGAAAAAGAGTAAGAGACATGGAGGATGGAGTTAGAGGTTAGAATTTCAGAAATGGTGCAGAAACAATATTTTGAGACATGACTGATAATTTTCCAGAATTCATTGAAAAAACATGATAAATAAAAATAAAGTACATTTAAACACATTAGAGTGAGAATGTAAGAACTAAAGAAGAGGATAAATATTAAAATCAGGTAGAGGAAAAATAAAATTGTCTTCAAAGGAGTGGGAATTAAATTGGCAGTCAACTTTTCAAGAGCGGGGGTAGTAGTCAGAAGGTATGTTGAATATGCTGAGGGACAACAGTTGCTAAACAATGTCCAGCAAAAATATACTTCGAGAATCAAAACACGATAAAGGCATTTTTAGATAAATAAGAACTGAGGTTTTCATCACCAGTGGATGTTACTGGATGTTCTTTAAGTGGAAGGAAAGTGACCTCAGATTCAGGACTGAGGGGCAGAAGGCATTATGGTCGAAGAAAGTGAAAAATATATGGGGAAATGTAAATAAATGTCAGGTATATGAAATATGATAATAATGCGAGGTGGTGTTAAAAAAATTAAACATCAGTATTCTAAGATTTGTATATTATCGGGAATCAACAACTATTTTGATTAACTTTAGACTTTAATAATTTAAGTGTGCATGGTGTAATTTCTAGAGTAATCACTATTATGGACTGAATGTTTGTGCCCCTGCCCCCACCAAATTTGTATGTTGAAGCCCTGATCCATGATGATGTTTGAAGATGGGCCTTTAGGAGGTAATTAGAGTTAGATTAGGTCATGAGGGTAGGGCCCTCATGATGGGACCAGTGGCCTCTAAGAGGAAGAGATCCCTCTCTTCATAGGATATGCACACATCTAGAAAAGGCTATGTGAGAACACTGTAAGAACGAAGCTGACTGCCACCCAAAGAGAGAGCTCTTACGACACAACAGCTTTGCCAGCACCTTGATCTTGGACTTCCCAGCCTCCAGAACTATAAAATTCTGTTGTTTAAGCCATCAACTCTATGGTATTTTATTATGGTAGCCTTTGCTGACTAAGACAATCACTAAGAAATAGAGAGAGTATAATCTCTAAACTCATAAAGTATAAAGGAATGAAATAAAAAAAATATTGTCAATCTAAATGAATGTGGTAAAGGAGAGAAAAAAAGACAGGAAACAGGTGAAACAAATACAGTGTGAAAAATATGGGATAGTTAAACTCCACAATATTAGTAATTACATTAAATTTAAATGTTCTAAATGTTCAGGTTAATACAAAAATTATCAGATTGGATCTTAAAATTCCATCTAATAGCATATGATATTCCTATGAGATATACCTAAAATATAAGGATTCAGAAAGTTTAAAAGTAAAAAACATAGAAATGTTAACCAAAAGAAAGTTGGTTAACATTTAAATTATTATTGGAAAAAATGAACATCAATGCTAAAAATTACTAGAGGTAATGAGAATCATTTCAAAACAAGGTTTAGTTCGCCAAGATGATATGGAAATTTCAATTTGTTATAGTATCAAATATATATAAAGCAAAAGTTGATGATAGACTTACAAGAAGAATAGAAAAATACACAATCATATTGGGAGAATTAAACATGTCACTCTTAGGACGGAAGATTGTTACCATAAATTTAAGAGAGTTGGTACATCTGAAGGAGAGGTTATTTTAAATTTATTTTCTATTTTTTTAATTACAGTTAACATTCAATAGGATATCAGTTTCAGATGTATAGCATATTGGTTAGTCATTTACATAACTTACAAAGTGATCCCCAAATAAGTCTTGCACCTATCTGACACCTTTATAGTTATTACAGCATTATCGACTATATTCCTAAGCTGTACTTTACATTCCATGACTCTTTTGTAACTGAATTTATGCTTCTTAATTCATTCATCTTTTGCATCCAGCCCTCCCCTGCGTCTCTCCCATCTATCTGGCAACCATCAGTTGTTCAACCATCTATGAATTTGTTTCTGTCTTGTTTTTTTTTTTTTTTTTTAGATTTCACATATAAGTGAAATCATATGATATTTGTCTTTCTCTGTCTGACTTATTTCTCTTAGCATAATACCCTTTAGATCCATCCCTGTTGTTGCAAATGGTAAGATTTTATTCTTTTTTGTGGATGAGTAGTATTCCATTGTCTGTATGTACCACCTGTCCTTTATCCACTTGTCTTTGTATTGGAGGATTTAATTCATTTACATATAAGCTAATTATTGATAGATATGCAGTTATTGACACTTTGTTGTTTTTTGATTGTTTTTGTAGTTCTCTCTTTCTTACTCTCTTGCTCTCTTCTCTTATATACTGATGACTTTCCATAGTGTTGTGTTTTGATTCCTTTCTCTTTATTTCCTGTATATCTCTGTAGATTTTTGGTTTGTGATAACCACATACTTTTTATATACCAAACTACATTTATAGCAGTCTATTTTAAGTTGATAGTCACTTAAGTTTGAACACATTTTAACACATACCATTTTTACTCACCTCCTCCATATTTATGTTTTTGTTATTCTGAGTTTTTTTGTATGTGTGTGTATCCCTTATTTATTGTTGTAATTACCCATGATCTTTCTACTTTTCTTTTTAACCTTTGTACTACCTTTAGTGTTGATTGATCCACCGCTTTTATTATGTGTTTGCCTTTGTCAGTAAGAATATTTTTCTTTATGATATTTTCTTACATTATATTTTTAATTCTTCTTTTTAAAGAAATTCCTTTAACATTTCTTGTAATACTGGTTTGGTGGTGAAAAACTTCCCCAGCTGTTTTTTCTTTTTTTTTTTTTCTGGTCTCTTTGGTAGAGTAATCCTGGTTGTAGATCCTTGCTTTTTTTTATCACTTTGAATATTTCTTGCCAATCCCTTCTGGCTCACAGATTTCTGTGGAGAAATCAGCTGACAGTTGTATGGGAGCTCCCTTGTATGTAACTAAATGCATTTCTCTTACTGCTTTTAAGATTTTTCTCTTTGTTCTTAACCTTTGGCATTTTAATTTTGATGTGTCTTAGTGTGGGCCTCTTTGGGTTCATCTTGTTTGGGACTCTCTGTACTTCTGGGACCTGCATGCTTATCTCCTTTGCGAAGTTAGGGAAATTTTCTGTCACTATTTTTTCAAATAGGTTTTCAATTCTTTGTTCTTTCTTTTTTCTTTCTAGTACCCCTATGGTGTGAATGTTGTTACACTGGATGTTGTCCCCGAGGTCCCTTAAACTCTCCTGAATTTTTAAAATTCTTTTTTTTTTTTTTTTTTTTTGCTGTTCTGATTGGCCGTTTTCTGCTATTTTGTTTTTTAAATCACTGATTCAATCCTCTGCTTCATCTAATCTGCTATTAGTTCCATGTAATGTATTTTTCACTTCCTTCCTTTATTGTATTATTCCTTTATTGTAGCTTTCTTATGTATTATATTTCCTTTTTAATGTTTCCCATCTCTTTGTTGAAGTTCTCACTGAAATCACCTATTCTTCCCCCAAGTTCATCAAGCATCCTTAAAAGCAATGTTTTGAACTCTGCATCTGGTAGATTGCTTGTCTCCATTTTGTTTAGTTCTTTTTCTGAAGCTTTGTTCTGTTCTTTCATTTGGGACTTTTTTGGTCTCCTCGTTTTGGCTGCTTCTCTCTATTTGTTTCTATGTATTAGGTAGATATGCTATGTCTCCAAATCTTGGAAGAGTGACCTTATGTAGTAGGTGTCCTGTGGTACCCAGGATACAGTCTCCCTGATCAACCGAGCCAGGTTCTTTAGGTATTTCCCTTTTATGGGTGGTATGTGCTTTCCTGTTGTAGTTGAGTCTTGATTGCTGTTGTCATGTCAGTAGGTGAGATTGACCCTCAGGCTGACTGGCTGTGAAGAATGGCTGTTACTGCAGAAGACAAGCTGTCTAGTAGAGCCTGACCCCATGGAGAGGGATTCACTTTAGTGGGCCACTGGTGTCTGCTGAAACCACTCCTGAGTATGTCTGTGGTGATAATTGGGTGGTGCTCTGCTGTGGTCTGAAACTGATAACAGGTATGTTGGTTCTGGAGCCTTTTGGGAGAAGCTCTGGTGCAGGCTCAGGTCAGCTATAGCCCAGGGTCACCTGGTAGGAGCTACAAAGTTATCTGCCATTGGTACTGCCTATATTGGCCTCGAGGTACATGGGAGAGGCTATGCTGTGAACTGAGGCTGGCTGCCACTAATGTGGTATGGGGACCACTAAGCAAAAGGTATATGGCGTATTGAGGCCAGATACTGCTTGTTAGGGATTTGTAGATCTTTGAGAGATTTTAGGAAAGTTCACAGTGTGGGCCCAGGCCAGCCACTTGTGTGAGTTAGTTTCTGAAAGAGGTTCCAGCTAGGTGTGTGAATTGGGTGGGATAAGTCTTGGAGAATCACAAGGGTAGCTGAGAGCAGTGTTAGACAGGTTAACAGAAAGCTCATATTTGGCACCCACCTGTGCCTGAAGGCTCTGTGGGGAGGGGCTCAACGAAGGAACAATGGCACCTACAGACCCATTAGTCTTAAAGAGAGCTCCTCTTCCAGCCCTAGCCCTGAAAGCAGACAATTCAGTCCCTCCACATATGTCCCCAGTGCCTTTCCAGCTGCTGCCCCAGAGATGGAGCTCAGGGCCAGTGAGTTCATCAATGAGTAAGTCTGTGCATGGGCCCTTTAAGGGAAATATCTGAGACTCCAGCTGCCTTCTAATTTGCTCAGTCACAATCTCTGCTGCTTTTCATAGCCAGAAGCTCTGGGGACTTCTCTTCTTGATACTGATGTTCTGGGCTGGTGAGCCTAGTGTGGGAATGCTCCTCACAGGAGACCTCTGCAGCTAAGTCTGTCCTGAGATTTAACTATCACATCTGGGCATGGGACCAGCTCATTTCACATCTCTGCCCCTCTTATCAGTTCCAATGTGATTTCTTTATATCTTTTGTGATAGGAATTCTGTTCAGCTAGTCTTCAGATGGTTCTCAGAAATTATTGTTTTACAATTTAGTTGTAATTTTCATGTGGCAATAAGAAGAAGTGAGCACGATGTTTATCTGCTCTGCCATCTTAATTGGAAGTTTGAGGAAGAGATTTTCCTTAGGAAGTAGCATATGAGGGCTCCTGGAAAGTTCTATATCTTTGTCTAGGTGGTGATCACAAATAGACTTTACAACTATTTATTGAACTGAATATATAAGTTTTACTTTCTTGCATGTATGCTGCATTTTTTTTTTGTCATCACCATTACTTCTTTTATTTTCTTTTTAAGTTTATTGGGATAACAATGGTTAATAAAATTATATGATTTTCAGGTGTACATTATAATTCGACATCTGTATATTCTATTGTGTGTTTTCAATCCAAAGTCCGCTTTCTTTCGGCTACCATATAGTTGATCCCCTTTACCCAATTCACTCTCTCTCTATCCCCCTGTATTTGACCCCCTTTAACTGTCTATATACCACCTCCTCCCCAACCCCCTACCCTCTGGTAACCACTAGTCTATAGTCATGTCCATGAATCTCTGTTTGTCCTGTTCATTAGTTGCTGTTAGATTTATATCCCACATATAAGTGATATCATGTAATTTTCAACTTTTTCTGCCTGGCTTATTTCACTTAACATGATTATCTCGAGGACTATATATGTTGTCAAAAATGACAGTATTTTATGGCTGTGTAATATTCCATTGTATATATGTACCACAGCTTTTTTAGCCAATCATCTATTGTAGGACACTTTGGCTACTTCTATGTCCTGGCCACTGTGAATAATGCCGCTATAAACATCAGTGTGCAAATATCATTTTGGATATGGGTTTTCAAGTCTTTGGGGTAAATACCCAGTAGAAGGATTGCTGGATCATATGGTAGATCAATTCTTAGTGTTTTGATGCACCTCGATACTGTTTTCCATAGTGGCTGTTCCAATTTGCAGTCCCACCAGCAGTGTAAGAGGGTTCCTTTTTCTCTGTTTCCTCTCCAACATTTGTTATTACTTGTCCTGTTGATTATAGCTATTCGAACAGGTGTGAGATAGTTTTGATTTGTATTTACCTAATAGCTAGTGATGTTGAGCATCTTTTTAAATATTTATTGGCCATTTATATGTCCATTTGTATGTCCTCTAGGGAGAAGTGTCTGTTCAAATCCTCTGCCCATTTATTGATTGGATCATGTGTTTTTTTTTGTTGTTATTGAGTTGTATGAGTTCTTTGTATATTTTGGATATTAGGCCCTTATAGGAGGTGTTGCTTGCAAATATATTTCCCCATTCAGATGGTTGTCTCTTTACCTTGTTGACAATGTCTTTTGCTGAGCAGAAGTTTTTTTAGTTTGATGTAGTCCCATTTGATGTAGTTTAGCTTTTACTTCCCTTGCTTTCGAGGTCAAATTCATAAAATCCTCTTTAAGTCCAAGGTCCTTGAGTTTATGTTTTCTTCTATGCATTTTATTGTTTCTATTCAGATCCTTAATCCATTTAGAGTTAATTTTAGTGCGTGGCGATAAACAATGGTCTAGTTTCATTCTTTTGCCAGTAGCTTTCCAGTTTTCCCAGCACCATTTATTGAAGAGGCTGTCTTTTCTCCACTACATGTTTTTGGCTTTTTTGCCCATATGAATATGGTTTAATTCTGGACTCTCAATTCTGTTCCAGTGGTTTGTGTGTCTGTTTTGTTGCCAATATCATGCCATTTTGATTATTGTCGCTTTGTAGTATAATTTGAAGTTGAGCAGAGTGATGCCTGCAGTCTCATTCTTTTTTTCTCAGGATGGCTTTGGAAGTTCAGGGTCTTTCGTGCTTCCATACAAATCTGATGATTTTTTGGTTCCATTTCTTTAAAAAGTGGTGAAGGGATTTTAATGGGGATTGTATTAAATCTGTATAATGCTTTCAGTAATATGGTCATTTTAACTATGTTGATTCTTCCAATCTAGAAACACGGGATAGCTTTCCATTTCTTTGTATCTTCTTCAATTTCTTTTAATAGGGTCTTACGGTTTTCATTCTATAGGTCCTTCACATGTTTTGTTAAATTTATTCCTTGATATTTTATTCTTTTTATTGCAATTGCAAAAGGAATTATTTTTTCCGCTTCTTTTCCTGCCACTTCATTATTAGAGTATAGGAATGCTATAAATTTTTGAACTTTGATTTAGTATATAAAAACTTTACTGTATTTGCTTACTATTTCTAGTAGTGTTCTTGTGGAATCTTTAGGGTTTTCTATACAGAGAATCATGTCATCTGCAAATAGCGACAGTTTCCTATTTGGATGCCTTTTATATCTTTCTCTTGTCTGATTGCACTTGCTAGGGCTCCAATGTTATATTGAGTAACAGTGGCAAGAGTGGACAGCCTTGCTTTGTTCCTGATCTTAGAGGGAAGGTTTTTATATTTTCACCATTAACAATGTTGGCTGAGGGTTTCTCATATATGGCCTTTAGTATGTTAAGATACTTTCCTTCTATACTGATTTTGTTAAGTGTTTTGATCATAAATGGATGCTATATTTTGTCAAAGGCTTTTCCTGCATCTATTGATATGATCATATGATTCTTATTTTTAATTTGTTTATGTGGTGTATCACATTAACTGATTCGAATATGTTGAACCATCCTTGTGCCCCTGGGATGAAGCTCACTTGATCGTGGTGTATAATCTTTTTAATATGTTGCTGTATTCGGTTCACTAGTATCTTATTTAGGATTTTTGCATCTGTGTTCATGAGAGATATTGGTCTGTAGTTTTCTTTTTTTGTGTTCTCTTTACCAAGTTTTGGTATCAAGATAATATTGGTCTCATAAAATGAATCGAGAAGTATTGCCTCCTCTTCAATTTTTTGGAAGGGTTTGAGGAAAATAAGTATTAAATCTTCTTTGAATGTTTGGTAGAATTGACTGGTGAAGCCATCTGGTTCTGGACTTTTACTTCTTGGTAGGTTTTTGATGATTGTTTCAATTTCCATACTCCCGATCGATCTATTTAGATTTTCCAGTTCTCGATTCAGTCTAGGAAGGTTGTATTTTTTTAAGTACTGGTCCATTTCTTCTAGGTTATTAACCAAAGTGTTATATACTTTTCATGGTATTCTTGTGTGATCCTTAATATTTCTTCAGTGTCTGTCATAACTTCTACTATTTTGTTCCTGATTTTGTTTATCTGTGTCCTTTTTCTTTTTTCTTTAGTGAGTCTAGCCAGGGGGTTGTCAATTTTATTAACCTTCTCAAAGAACCAGCTCTTTGTTGCATTATTTTTTCTAGTTTCTTTTTTTTTAATTTCATTTGTTTCTGCTCTAATATTGATGATTTCTTTCCTTCTGCTAACTTTAGGCTTCATTTGTTCTTCCTTTTATAGATTTTTTAAATGAAGCATTAGGTTGTTTATTTGGGCTTATCCTTTTTTTTGGAGATAGGCCTGTAATGATCTAAACTTTCCTCTTATGACCGCTTTTTCCTTGTCCCCAAAGTTTTGATATGTTGTGCTATCATTATTATTCATTTCTATGTATCTCTTGATCTCTCTTTTTATTTCTTCAGTTGTATGTTGTTTAGTCTCCATGTATTTGTGGTTTTCCTGATTTCTTTATGCAGTTGACCTCTCATTTCAAAGCATTGTGATCAGAGAATATGGTTGGTATGATTTCAACCCTCTTATATTTGTTGAGGCGATCTCTGTGTCCCTGTGTGTGGTCAATTCTTGAGAATGTTCCATGTGCACTAAAGAACAATATATAAGCAGCTGTTTTGGGATGGAAGGCTCTGTATATGTCAATATGTCCAGTTGGTCTAATGTGTCATTTAAGAATTTTATTTCCTTACTGATTTTCTGTTTGGATGATCTGTCCATATCTGACAATGGGGTATTTCGTTCCCTTACTATGATAGTGTTTTGGTCTGTTTCTCCCTTTAGTTCTGTTAGTAATTGTTTTATATATTTTGGGACTCCCTGATTGGGAGCATAGATGTGAATAAGTGTTATGTCTTCTTGGTGCATGATTCCTTTTATCATTATGAAGTATCCTTCAGGATCTTTTTTTTACCTTTTTTATTTTGAAGTCTGTTTCATCTGATATTAGTACTGTTACTCCTGCCTTCCTCTAAATTCCATTTGCTTGAAATATCATTTCCCACCCTTTCACTTTGAGTCTATTTGTTTTTGGAGCTGAGATGTGTCTCCTGGAGGCAGTGTGTGTGTGTGTGTGTGTGTGTGTGTGTGTGTGTGTGTGATCTATTGTTCAACCCTGTTCCTTTTTATTGTTGAGTTTAATCCATTTACATTTAGGGTGGTTATTGAAATTTAAGGTCTTCTTATAGCCATTTTATCTTTTGCTTTCTGGTACCTTGGTGTTTCCATTGCTTCTTTGTCCTTGTGTTTCTATTTTCTTTATTTTGGTTTGGTTTTGTGGGTTTTCCCTATGGTCCTTCTTGTTTTATGTTACATACTTCAGTTCTGAATCTTTGGTGTGTGGTTACCATTACTAATATAAAAAGGATAGTTATATACACATACACACACGCGCGCGCACACACACACACACACACGCAGTAGTCCACGTTCTTCTGTGTGTGCCTTAATCATTCCTTTCTGTGAGTTTGGATCATTGAATCTTCTCCTTTTTAGTCATTGTTGTCTTCGTTTGTCCCTATGTACGCTGAACGTTTATTACTATATTGTTATAACAATTCTTTCCTTATTATCTAAGCTTATAATGCCCTGTTCTTAGTAAGGGTTGCACTCCTCTGCTTCTATTTGCCTGATAGTCACTTAACTCTTAATTACGTATTTTTTGTCATATATTTAAATGAGCTGACCCCTTTCCGTATTTCCTGTAGTGCAGGCCTCATAGTGGATAATTCCCTCAATTTTTATATGTCTGGAAAGGTCTTATTTTCTCCTACATATCTAAAGGAGAGCTTAGCTGAATACATTATTCTAGGCTGGTAGTTCCTTTCACTTAATAGTTTAAATATTTGATTCCATTTCTTTCTGGCCGAGAAGTCTAAGGATAATCTAATGGGTTTTCCTTTATAAATTACCATTTTCTTTTCCCTGGCTGCCCTGAGAATTCTGTCTTTGTTATTGATTTTTGATAATTTTAGTACAATGTGTCTTGATGAAGGCCATATTTGGGTTTAGATAATTGGGTGTTCTGTGTTCTGTTGAATTCTTGAATTCCAAGCTCCAGCTCATTCCTTAGGTTTGGGAAATTCTAATTAACTATTTTTCTGAAAATGCTTTCTATTCCCTGCTCCTTTTCCTCACCTTTGATAATGCCCATTATTATTTTGTTTCCTCTACTGATGATATCAGCTATTTCTGGAATTTCTCTTTCATTATTTTTCATTCTCCTGTTTCTCTCATTATTCCCTGATTTATTTCTAGATTTCTGTCTTTGATATCACTGATCCTTACCTCCATTGGTAAACTCTATTTCCCAAGCTTGCTATTTCATTTTTCAACTCTTGCAGTGTGTTTTTTATCTCCAGAAGATATATTCTGTTCTTTTTGAGTGTTTCAATCTCCTTGCTCTGCTCATCTAGGTGTTTTTTTCATTCCTGAAATTATTGATAAGACACGTTTTGAAATCTACCAAGTTTTTTCAGAAGTGCCATCTTGAATTCTTTGCCATTTAAGTCGCATATTTCTATGTCTGTAAGCTTATTTTCTGGAGATTTTTCTCTTTCTTTGAGATGTCCTGTCATCTTGGTTGTTCATGGTGTTTAATGGACTATTTCTCCTCTTGGGCATTAATGGAAATGTATTCTGCTTTTTTTTTCAGAAAGAAGATTTATTATATAAGGGTCTCTCTTTAGCCTGCTGCAAAGAAGGCACTTTTCTTTTGGTTTTCAGTGGGTGGCGTCTAAGCCTCTTGGATCCCTGCTCTATATAAAGCCTTAAAAATGCCTTTTTATTTTCTTATAGTTATTTAATCGCACTTGCTACCCTCAGTTTCAATCCTTGTCAGTATTAGCAACAGTTTCAGTAGTGTTTGCTCAGATTCTCCTGTGGCTCTGAGATATTCGGTCTCAGAAGTCTTTGGGGGAGTGGCCCCCTGGGTTGGAGGTTGGGGACTACATCTTGGCCTCGGTTTTGCAAACATGGCTGGTCAAATCAACTGTTGGTTTTCTGCTGTCCTGCTTCTCTGACTTCTGCCCTGATGACTGGGCCCTGCCACTAGTTGACCATGGGGAGCTCACAGTTTTCTCAGGCAGAGCAGTTCAGGGAACTTGCCGCTCCTTTTCCCCTCCGCCTCTTCCTACAGGTAGCTCTGGTGGCTACGAGAGGCAGCTTCTTTGTTTCTCTCAGTCCACCACCCAACACTTGGGGTTCTGACCCTGTGGTAGTTCTTATGCTCAGATCAGACGCTCAGATGTGCTGGTGTGCAGTTTGAGTATTTTTGTTGGGTTTTAGATGTTCAGCTGATTATTGTTTCAAGGGGAGAGATCTTGGAACATCTCTCACTTTGCCATGTTTCCAAAGATACCCACATGTATGCTACATTTAATATAAAATATTCAACAAATAAATAAACAACTCCCCCCCACCTCCGAAATCAGAGTGACATGCATAAGAATTGAGAACATGCAGCTGGTGTGGTAGGAGGAAAACCTAAAGAAATGTTGCGCTAAGGCAATTTCAGAAAATATGTCAAGGAAGATGAATAACTATCTCATATGCTGTTGATAAAGCAGTTAACACAAAGACTGAATATTGATGTATGGATTTAAGAGTGTGGATACCATTAGAGACTTAGAAATGAATTGCTTTGTTAGAGCGGTAGAGGAAAAACCTGATTGGAATGAGTGGAGAAGAGACAGGATGAGAATAATCGGAGATAGCCATTGTATTAGTTTTTCAGGGCTGCTGTAACCAAGTATCATAGACTGTATGACTTTAACAACAGAAATATATTAACTCACATTCTGAAGGCTAGAAGTTCAAGATAAAGATGTTTCCAAGGTTAGTTTCTTCAGAAGGCTATGAGGGAGTCTGTTCTTTGCCTCTCCCCTAGCTTCTCATTGTTTGCTGACAATCTCTGGAATTCCTTGGCTTCTGATGCATCACCCTGATCTCTACCTTTATCTTCACATGGAATTCTCCCTATGTGTGTACCTCTGTGTCCAATTTCCTCTTTTTTTTTTATACAGATGAAGTTATATTGGATTATGTTATCATTCTATTCCAGTATTACCTCATCTTAACTAATTATATCTGCAATAATCCTATTTCCAAATAAGATCACATTCTGACATAGTGAGAGTGAGGACATTAATGTATGAATATTTGGAGGACATAGTCAACTCATAACAAAAGTATAGGCTAGGTATAAAAGGGAAAAAGAAATAAGGTTTGCTAGAAGAAGATGTAACATGCATATGTATGTGTGTGTATGTGTGTATGTAGTATGTATGTATGTATGTGTGTACATACACACATATACACACACACATACACACACATAATGAAGAGATTCATTGTATGGTAATTTGAATGACTCAGCAGAAGAAGGAAGAATTGGTGATTAAGAATAGAGAGAGACAATTGCTTGAGAAATGTCTTTGAGTATATTAGAGGGTGTGAGATCCATTGCCTAAGTAGAAGCATGGCCTGAGAGATGAGCAAGGACACAATATCCATAGTAATAGGAGGGAAGGCAAATATATTGGTAAAGATGGAGCAAGTTGATAAACTTGGCAATGAGATGGTGTGGAAACTTTCTTTTGTTTGCTTCTGTTTTGTCAGGGAGTCGAGGCAAGACGATCAGCTGATAGGAGGGGGAAGAGGTAGTGAAGGATTGCCAAGGGAGGAGAAGGTGTGAAATGGTCTTATAGGATAATGGGATAACAAAATGTAGTAGTATTGCTAGGCACACTGAAATCTCATTTGGGATTGGTAGCTGTGCATTTAAAGTCGGTTTGCTTGTGGCTTATCTCCAGCCATGGTTAACTGTGTGGATGCAGGTGCAAAGTAGGCACAGAGTTGGACTTAACTAGGAATTGTTTTTACTAGGTGAATACAACAGAGTGAGAGAGGCAGAGGAGCTGAGGGAATTTGTGAGTGATTAGAGGAAGGACCATTGAATCCAAGCTGAGTAAAGGAGGTGATACAGACATAAAAATGTTAGAGACAGTGACAGTGGAAAGAGAACAATTGATTAGTGGGCTTAAAAGGTTCTGGGAATTGAGGTACTATGAAAAACATTGAAAGATCACACTCCTCCTCTATTCAAAATTCCCCATGGCAATGCATCTGAATAATAAGGAAAATCCTTACCATGACTTATAAAGGTGCCCTACGAGATTTGCTTCTTCACCTCCCTTCCACTTCTTCAGCATCATTTTCTACTGCTCTCCCCCTCAGTCTTCTCCAGGCATCCTGGTCTACTCACTTTTCTCACCCAAGATAAGCTCCTATCTTGGGTCTTATGCATATGCTGTTAACTCTTTGAAGAACATTCTTCTATGTGGCTCAGTCCATATATCTATCTGAATCATACCTTCATGGCTCAGGGCCACGAAAATTGGATCGTTGCTCAAATATTGGTGTGTGTGTGTGTGTGTGTGTGTGTGTGTGTGTGTGTGTAATTGGCCACCTTTAAAAAACTCGACCTCTCCAATACTCCCTAACCCATTTTCTTGCTTTATTTTCCTTATAGTATTTATCACAAACTAAATACTTTAAATTTGGTTTACTATATCCTATCAACCCCATGTGAGTTCCATAGGGACAGATATTTTTGCTTGTTTTAATCAGTTTTATATCACCAACATCTTGAATAATGTCTGGTATGTAGTAACCTGTTGAGTGAATAAATAAAATATAGGAGATGGTGAACAGAGTACAAAGCTTGAAACTGATTTTAGAGAGGAAGTGCATAACAAAGTCTAGGGTATGACACTGATAGTCAGTGTTAGGTGGTAAAGGTCAAAGTCATTGGAGAAGAGGAGGTCAAGAAACTGAGAAGCCTGAGAGGATGACTCCCAAGAATTTCAAAATCACTAAAAATAGAGTGGAGTGTTAGAGAGAGTGACCAAAAAAAGAGAAAATAGAATCCAGGAGTGACGAAATCTGCTGATGACTGCAACAGGAGGAAATGATGTGTTGTCTGATGGTATGGGCTTTAAGACTGGAGTTTTTAGGGAAGATAAAGGGAAATTGGATCAGAATCTGCAACCAAGATCCAAGAGGATACTTACCTCATTGCTGAGCTGAGTGATACGAAGCATGTGGTTGAGAAAATAATCAGCACTTGAGAGGATGGTAGAGAAAGCAGTGTTCCCAGAGAGAACCAAATTTCAGAAAAGCAGAAAAATAAAGGGAACTTTCAGTAAGAATAATAAAATGGGGATTTTGGTGATGATGCATTGTTGTTTTACAGGTCACAGAGGAAAAGGTTCAAGAGTGGGAAAAGTTATTGAGAGCCTTGTGAAGGAGAGAATCTGAGTGAAATATCTGAGAGCCCACAGCTTCTTGCAATAACCAGAAAAGTGGTAAATGAATCATTCTTGTTGGAATCAAGGCAGGCTTGTGAAGCTGTGAGTACTGGAAGATGCAGGAGGGAAAGAGAGGTGGTGGTGTCTGGTTAGGACTGTTATATATATGCTGAGATTTCCTCTTCCCTCCTGAGAATGATAATAAGGAAGCCTGGGGGGGAATGGTCTTACCTGGAGAATGCAGGACTGAAATAAGTATTTTTCCCTTTTGTATTAGTTTTCTAGGGCTGCCATGACAAAATACCACAAACTGGGTGGCTTAAATAAAAGTTTATTTTATCACAGGAGGCTGAAGTCCAAGATCAAGGTGTCTGCAGGGTTGGTTTCTGCTGAAACCACTTTCCTTATCTTGCAGATGGTTGTCTTCTTGCTGTGTCTTCACATGGTCTTCTGTTGGTCTGTGCATGTCTCTGTCCTAATTTCCTTTTCTTATAAGGACATGAGTTATATTGGATTACAGCCCACCCATATGACCTTGTTTTATCCTAATCATGTTTTTAAAGGCCCTATCTCTGAATACAGTCATGTTGTAAGTACGGGGGTTGGGACTTCAGTACCTAAGGGTGAGTGAATTTTGGGGAAATGTAATTCAGCCCCAAATACCTATCATTCTGGAATAAATGTACAAATAAATAAAAGGGGATGATTTTGAGGTCATTACTATTAATATTCCCTTACAACAGATGAAGAAGCTGAGACCTAGAAAGATTCAGTAACTCGCTCAAGGTCACACTGCCAGGGAAGATTCTCAAACTCACTCTAAAACATCAAACAATTGTGTCTTGCTTGGACTTAGACCATGGCATGGAACATAGTGGAGTTAATAAAGAGTTCATAAGAGAACAGTTTTGATTCCAGATCATTTCTGTCTATTGCTAAAAATGATATCTTCTGAAAAAAAAAGTTTATTACTACTGAGGAAAGATATAGGACTCCAACATTTCTTGATTGTCAATAGTTTCATGGACTTAAACAATCTCTCTCAACATCTTTATGATATGAGTGTCTTATTCTTGCTTTTACAGAGGAAGAATATTGAAGTTGAGAGAAATTGAATGTCACAGATCTAATAAGAGGCAAGGCTTATGTTTTAAAACCTGTACAGTTTCCAGTATAGCGACAAATGATTATGCATATCACTTTGTAAGTTATAAAAATGTCTAATCACTATGTTGTACACCTGAAACTAATACAATATTGCATTTCAATTGTAATTTGAAAACTTTTTTAGATATTATTCAAGATGATGTTGGATAATTCAACTCCAAAATAGAATTTCTGAACAGACTTGAGAATAAATGCACAACTTCCCAGCATAGTAACTTTAAAGGAAATGGTGCTCATTTGGATCTTTTAACATTTTATCTACTAAAAAAACCCACATTTTTGTGGCTTCGGTTTACATACTTCTATTTACGTTACTGAAAGCAGATCACTGTGTTTCAAAAGATCAGTCCTTTCAGAAGACTTCTATTACCATTTAACAATTAGTCCTGTGCTTTTTATGTGTAAAATAAAATGCATTTTGTTTTAAAATAAGTACTTTTGTTTTGAAGTATTTTCCTTTTTGTTTTCTCTAAAGAAATTCTCATAGCTTGTTTTATTAGACCCAGAAAACACTTCTCTTTCTCTCCCCAAATCATCCAATTTCAAGCTCTCAGAAGTTGGCAGGCATGAGAGAAGTCTTTGCCATACTGGTGAATCACACAAGGACAAATTTATTTGCTTTGATTTTTAAAGACATCCAAGAGGGAAAAGGAAAGTGAATGTTTGATTATTTATTACAGTCCTGACTCTAAATGTGGTTTCTGACTTCAGCATCCTGTCTTTGCTGACTGGACCTTCACATTTCAGCACCCCTCTATTGACTGTACCTTCACGTTTCAGCACCCTTCTATTGGGCTCCTGGAGTTATCTGTCTATCAAAGCAGCAGTCAGCTCTGGGAGGCTGAGCCCCAGCCCAGGCGTGTCCAGGAGATGTCTCTATCTAGGCCCTACTTACAGTGATTCTCTCATTGTACTATGGGCAGCTGAGTAAAACAGTAGATACCTTGGACAGCAAAATACCACTAACCCTCAGCTTCACTGTGCTTGTGTCTTGGAAGCTAAATTTTGAGGTTGAGTATTACTCTAGATAGGACTGAGCTTCACAAAACAGTGGATCCCTTTGGTGATGCAGAGGTTGCTCAGTACGACATAGGTCCTGGGTCCACCAGATGGCCATTCAGCTCTTTTCCTAACTTTCTAGCTCCCAGACTCTTTGTCCCTATTGGAACATTTTATCTTTTGTCTTTTAAAAACTCAATTTTATTAAGGTGAAAATCAAGTACAAAAACTGCATTCACTTAGATTCCATGATTTTTGACAAATGTATATGTACTCATGAAACCATCACTATAATCAACGTATAGAACATTGTCACCCCAAAAAGTTTCCCTATGCCACTTCGTAGTCCACCCCCCCCAGCTCTAGTCTCAGACAGCCATTGATCTTTTTTTGTCATTATATATAATATATAATATAATATATATATTATATAAATTAGGAGGTGTTTTCTAGAGATTTATGTAAATGAAATCATCCAGTAGGTACAGTTTTGTGTCTGACCGCTTTCACTCAGTATAATAATTTTGAGATTATTTAAGCCTACAATTCATTTTTTTCTTTTGCTTATCCCTTCTGTTTCTTGTTTCTTTGTTCTTCCTTTAATCCTGTCTTTGGATTATTTAAATGTTTCTTAGAATCTATTTAAATTTATCTACTGGCTTTTAAGTTCTATCTCTTTGCATTGTTTTTTTAACTGGCATCTCTAAGTATTATACTATACATCTAGGCTGTTTATCAATTTTTGTCTTCTGCTTGGTTCTCAGTCTACCTCTCTACCCAGCCTGCTTTTTTTCCTCCTTGCTTTTGATACTGGAGTTGAACTGTACATGCTCCAGAATTTCTCCTTTGCCAGCTGGTGCGATGTTAGGCTTTGCCAATAGAGGGCACTGGAGGGCTGCAAGTCTATCGCCAAGGAAAGAGCTTTTCCCGCTTCTTGGGTTCTTTTTCCTCCTATGCATAACTGCCAGCATATCAGCATTCGGGAGGCATCTTCCTGCTGAATGCTCAGACCTACCAGCATCCGGCTGGCTACATCCTGTAGACCAACTCCAGCCTGTTTTGTCCCTCTTGTGAATTACTGCCCCTTCCAGCAGGCTGTTGAGAAGATCAGCTCTGTCTCACATATGCTGGGACATTTCTTTGCCTCTGGAAGGCTTCATGTTTCTGTGCTGTCCCTCTGAGGTCATCCAGTTCCCTGGTGGCACTGTTAGAAAGGAGACAGAGGCCCCGTCTTCTCCCAGGACCCTCAGACCTCTCTCTTCCTCTTGTCCTCTTTCCTTTGAGCACAAGTGGAATTTTGGTCTAGTCTAGGACAAGTTCTTCCTTTAAGTTTCTTTAAGATACATTATATTTTTTCCTGTAAGATCTTAGATTTTTCTAAGAATTTACACTTTTGAAATATCAGAGCCAGAAAGATATGTAAACTACTTTTATTTTACCAGCTAAATGTTTCCCCTGAGGCTATGAGCTTAGAGATGGCCCCAGATTGCATGAAGGGCAATAGAAAGGAAAGGGAAAAAGAAAATATGGAGAGAAGAAATCCCATAGCTTGATACCTCTAAATGGTATTCAGACAGGAAAATAGTATCCTATTCACCTCTGACTCCTCAACCTGTCTCTAATGTCCGGCACATGATAATTTCTCAATAAATGTTATTAAATCAATGAGCTAATTTGCTACGTGATTTTGGGCAAGTTTCACAACTTCTAACCTCTGTTTTCTAAACTATAAAATTGGAATTAATGATACTGATATCACAGCATAGTTGTAGGATTAAATGGGATTATGCTCTCTTTGTGAAGAGTTTTCTAATTGTATGTTTTATTACTGTTATTATAAATGTTCACTGAGCTGAGATAGTGCTTGGTGTCTTCGCCCAAACTCTGGATGATTCCATGGAGACCTAGTCAATTAGAAACACACTTTTATCTTTCTCCCAGAGAAGCCATACAATTTCAATGTATCTGTTTGCACTTCAAATTATTTATTCTCCTGATGACAGTTTTTATGTCAGTGTGCTTGATGATTCCTAGATGATGAGAATTGATTTTGGATTGGATTCTACCCAGCAGGGAGTAACTAGTATAGTACTAAGAAAATGATGGTAATATTGTATCTCATCTTAAAGGTGTGTGTTAGCTATTTGCATAGTTTAGTTAGAGTCGAAACTGAATCATTCCAATCACATGATAAATTAAGGTACACTTTAAATATACCTTTTAAGTAGTCATAATAAATGCTTTCCATACTGCCTGATGAAGTAAAGATTAAATGAGATATATTTCTTTTTGAAACCTCTGTAAATGGTCCCAGTGTTTAATAAGAATTTATAATTTTTGATGTTGTCTGTGTACTAGTATGAAAAGGATGTCACTTGTGTCTAAAGAAACAGCAACAAGAAGAGCTAGCTGGTACTCAATAGCTTGGTGTCTTCCAAGGAGCTCATTAGACATGTCAGGTTGTACGCACACCTCTTTTCAAAGTCCTAGGGACAAATGGACAGCAACACAGCAGATACCTCCACTCTGGACAGATCTTGGATTCAACCATTGAAGCAAGGCTAAGGTTGGAATTTGAGAGATGGAATGATGTGCACATAAATTCTATGTATGGTCTGCAGAAATGGAGACAAAGTATGAGGGCTATTAATCAAGTTTTATGGTGACTACAATTAACAGTACTATATTATATATTAAAAGTTGTTAAGAAAGTAGATTTTCAGTGGTAATTCTATGAGGAGATGGAGATGTTAACTAATCTTATTTTGTTAATCATTTTGCAATAATATATGCATTATTGAATCATCACATTGTGCATCTTAAACTTACATATTTTATATGTCTATAATATCTTGATAACTCTGGGGGTACAAAAACAAGCCCCAAAGGTCCCAAAGATCTCTCCATTTGGAGGTGGGGCATAAGATTTGTGGGAATGCCTGTAAGAGGTGATGTCAGTGTTGAGAGGTCCATCCACAGGCCTTATGGATCTGAGGACAAAGATATTCAGGACCAGAAAACCCAGTTCCTAAATAAATCATAATACCAAGGCAAGGACCTTGTCTTTGGGCAAGAGGTTTCATAATTTTTAGGACTGTTTAATCAGTAAATATTTTTTGTTTGCCTCCTGTATACAAGGCTCTGTTTTAAATGCTTGGATAAAAGAGAAAGTTTATATTTTACCAGTATCTTCCAAAGTATTTTTCTTTATGCTGTATCACATATATTATTATATGATATATGTCATAATATATATTACATGACATATATGAGCTATAATATATGTCATATTATATATTATGACATGTATGTCATGTAATATATATTATAACATATGTCATATTATAGCTCATATATCTATATTATATGAGATATAATATAAATTATAATATCTATTATATGATATATAATATGATAATATAATGTACTATCAAATACGATATGCGATATATAATAGATATATTGTACATAGATGAGACACAGCATATATATCATATATAGTCATATATGTGATACAGCATATATCATATACATTCACATATATGATATAACACACACATCCACACTTTTTTTTTGAGGAGGGCTTTTCTACATATTGTAGTGTAGATTCTGGAGCCAGGGTGAGTTCTGTAGGGTTGATACTGGTATCACCATTTGGTAGTTGTGTGTTCTTAGGAAAATTACTTAACCTCTCTGTACTTCAATTGGTTTATAGGTAAAAATGAAATAATAACAGTACCTACTTCATAGAGTTAGTGTGAGTCATTTTCTGTGGAGTTCTTAGAACAATTCCTGGTATGTGCTCAGTAACTGCTATTGATTTACTATCATATTGTAGAGCTCAGAAAGTTGGAAGTTGGGCGGGGCCAGCATGGGTAATCATAGGTGATCCTGAACAGAGGTGAGTTCAGTTGCTGATGTGAGAAGCCAAAGTAGAGGGAATGAGCAGGATTGCTGGCTGTGTACTTCAGAAGGAGGCTCTGAGAATCTAATAACAGGGAGTCAAAAGCTGCAATATAATAGGCAAGGACAGCTGGGGCCCTGGGCAGGAAGCCTGGCATCAGGGGATTGAGCATGGGTTCTGTTGTAGATAGCAAGACAGTGCCTGCACTGTGGAGTTCAACATCTGAAAATAGGTGTCCGAGGTATTAAGATAGAGGGATATGCAACCATATGGGCTTAGTGTTGAGCCAGTAGAGGAGACATCTTACATTCCTCCTGCCTATGGACAGGCCTGGTGTGGTTGAGCAAAGATGGGGCTGTAAATATGATTTATGGTAATAACAATAACAAAAGCAGCAATGCTACTACTATTCCTCATAATTGCATTTATTGATTTTGTACTATGAACCAGGAACTGTATTAAGTGCTTCATTCACAGCAACTTTATGAGGAAACCTTATTAACCCCACTTTTCAAATGAGAACACTAAGCACAGAAGACTCAGTGTCTCATGAAGATACAGATTAACTGGAGGGGCCAGGTTTGAACCTAAGCAGTCAGGCCTCATCTCTTAACCAGTTAACATAGTGTCTCCTAAAACTATATTTAATCTCTTTCTTTCTGGATGTCCAATAGGAGCACAGCTGTTGGACATTCAGAAAAGAAAGAGGTTAAATATAGTGGAGTTGTGCCAGCTGTGTATTTACATTGTAGAAATTCAACAAATTGTGCTTGGCAGAGAGAGGTCAAAAAGAGGGAGAAAGAAAGAAAGAAAATCACGTGAATACAGTGAGCAGTTGAGCTCACCATGCCATTCAAGGAGTGTGTGACTCAGATTCAATGTAAGAATCAGATTGGAACTGGGAATCAGCTGTTCCCTTGGTAGGGCTCAGTTTCTGATTGCCCCTCATGAGTGAGGACTCTCATTGTATTGAGTGTTTAAATTCTAGCATTTAAATACACAGTCTGTACAACACGGAACTTAAATGCAAGCCAAGTGCTACACCTTCAAGTTCAATAAAAGAAACAGCTAGAGCTAAAACAGACAGGGTTAGAATTACCGAGAGATGATCTGGGTGTGTAGGTCTAAGGAAGAGTAATTTTGATTGTAAGTGACCTCTCCTTTGTGTTGACCAACTCCTTGGGTTAGTGTTGCTCCCATTTTCCTTGCCCCAGTGAGGAGCAGGAATGAGCTGTGCTGAGAGTCTTAGTAAGTCATCAGACTCAAAATTAAGAGCATGAAGTATAACGTAATGTGTTTTCTATTTTCGACATATTTGAAAGTGGAGCTGATTAGATTGCTCCCAGGTTAAGGATCTGCAATCCTTTGTTATTTAGATTGCAAATTTCCTGCTTGAATTTGGCTGAGCCTATCCCAATACTTATTTAATTTAAATGTATTTTTTTCCGTGATTTTTCCCTATACGCAAAGGAAATAGAAGGTGGAAAATGCAACAGCAATGCCAGCAGAACTCTCCCAGCGTTGTTCAGTGATTAGATAAGTGGAGAGGTACGTGAAATTTCCATTTCAATTGAGTTTTCTATTAACAAAGAGATTGACTTAGTACTCTGTTTAAATTCTCAGAAACTACAGCAGTTATTATGCTATAGGTTCCAGTAAGGGGCTAGTCCCATGCTAATAGAAAGGCTACACTCAATTTTCCAGTGAATGTCTTCTTAGAAGTCTGATGATGTTAAGAGGAAAATAGCATCAGATAGTAATTGGGCTCCAGCTACTATCTTGAAAGTTTTTGAGCCATGACAGTTTGTTGTAACCAGTGATACTACAATGCCCATCGTATGAGCTAACAGCTTCCCTTAAAAGGAGAGCAAACTTAAAGCACTGAAAAGTTTTTGTTGAGATTATTTTTGGGGAAGACTCAGGGATGGTGGATCATGTGACTGCTCCTCAGAACTCAGCTTTCTCTGGGTGTTTTTCCAACTGATTCCCACTGCCATTATCATCACGCACACACACACGTGTGTGTGTGTGTGTGTGTGTGTGTGTGTGTGTGTGTGTGTGTATTTGGGGGTAAGAGAGCAGGGCAGTGAGCTCTGCTTTTCTTTTAAAATATTCAACAGAAGTGGGGAGTAAAGCCCCATTTTTTATTTGTCTCAGTAGAGAAAATCAGGACAGTTCTCTCAAACTATAAGAAATACTAATAAAGAACAGAATAAAACTAAATAGATAACATATTGGGAGCACAAAACCAGTTTATTGAATGCAGATATTGTAGACTTTATTTTGTGGCTTCCAGTGAACCCTGCCTCCTAGAAGTCATACTCTTATGTCTTCTGGTTTTGCCATTTCACTTGCTTTGGCCAATTAATCGCAAGTGTGATGCAATCAGATATTGGGGATTGTCTTCTTGAAAAGTCACTCCTAGGATTCAGCTGCGATGTAAAGAAGCTCATGTGGAAGGATGACATGGAGAGAGAAACATTTCAGCCTTCCAACCAGATGTGGGGAAGAAGCCATCTTGGAAGTCCTAGCCCCAGGTACCATCATGCTGCTGCCTCATGAGAGACCCCCTGCCCCCCCAGGCGAAGACAGCAAGAAAATCATCCAACTGAGCTCCAGTAAACCCACAGATTATATGAAATAAAAAAAATGGTTCTTTTTAAATTTACTAAGTTCTGGGGTAGTTTTATATGCAGATAATTGAACAATATGTTTCTGATCCCATCAAACTTAACTGACTTACAAAGCTCCCAGGCTCTGTCCCACACTAAACTGATGCCTAAGAATATTATATTCTAGTCCCAAAGGTAGGTACAGTTTTCAGCCCTATACGGGCTTCCGTTTCCTTTGCTCCAATGTCCATCTCCATGGTATGTCTGCCATGTTAGTGGCCTCTCCAATTTATTTTTCTAGCTAATGCAATATGCTGTGGCCCTAATCTGCTGCCCTCTCTTCATCTTCCCTCTTCCTTTTAGTTTCCAGGCTGAGGGACCTTTAGCATTCATGGTCAGTCAATTGACCTCTTTCCTCTGGAGAAGATTTTTGAGACAGTGCTCCCTATACTGTCCCTTCTCAGTCTCAGATCCACACAAAACCAGTAGTAATACAGGAGGCCCATGTCAGACCAGGGCCATCTGGTCATTGGAAGGTAGCAAGTGGGTGTAACATTCTAAAGTCTGTTCATGTGGCTTAAGTAGAACCAGGAGCGGGCCACTTGAATTCTGGCAGATTGTTAAAAGTTGTGCTAGATCTGAGAGGAGTCTCTGTTTCTCTGTCCTCAAAGCTGCAAAGGTCAAGACAAGACAACTTGGTTCTTTTCAAAGAAAGAAAAGTTCTTTGGACTGCAGTTCTCTGAAGCTTGGTTCTTTTGAAAGACCAAGAACTCTAATAGTCTGTTCTGAATGCCTGGCATCCGAATATTCACATGGAAAAAAGTTTAGATCTCCTATTCGAAATATCTAGAATGGCATGTCTATTTATCTTTGTATCCAAGAAGCAAAGCAATCCAAAGAGAATTTGATCAGGAGTCTCAGGAAAAGGTCAAAGTCAGAGAGTTATTGTTCTCCTAAAAACTCAGTTTTATATGCCAATCTTTAACTTCCTGCCTATTTTAGTTTTTTTTTGTACTGCAAATGGTGGCTACCAACCCATGCTTTTCCCAATGTCTAAAGTTCAGGCATCTGTGTGAACTCCACCACTCATTATTTGTTCTTGATTTAGACCTGATTCGAAGACCACAGATCACTTAAAAACAGAAGTGACTGTTAGCTATGCCTCTCCCTTCACCGCCCACCTAGGGCTCAAGCAGAGATGAATTGGTTGCTAGGTTGCTAGGGCTCTTAAGATCCACCTTTCTGATATCTACCAGTGTCATTCTCCTGGCCCCCAGCCTTGCCCTGTTGAACTAGTTGGGTCTGAGGAGACATCTGTTAACCTGACTATACTGACAATAGTATAACAGAATCTTCCAGAACTCGGGGGCTGCTAATCCTTTCTTTGTTCCCTGGCTTACTCCTTTGGGAAATCCCAAGAATATGCTTAGGGCATAGGCTTTCTTGCTTACATATCTGGAAATCAGGCTCACAGAGCAATTTGCCAGGCTCAAAATACTCAGGATCAACATTAATGTATGGGGGAGACTTTCCTTCTGTGATTTTCTGTTGACTCAAATAAATAAAATACTTATTTTATTTTTATACATATTTAAAAATAAAAGCATTAATAAAATATTTTTAGGTATAAAAATTATAAAGGTTTAATTCTGTCGATATCAAAATAACAAATACAGATTCCAAACTGCTCAGTTAGTCAAGGGGAAAGAAAATGGGGAAATAGGAAAATGGGTAAGAGGGAAAAGAGAGCATACAGTACCAGAGAAAGTGAAGGGAGGGGTAAGGAAGATAACAGCTTTAGAAAGATAAGAGGAGAAACCAAAAGAGTTGATGATTCAGGAAGGGTTGCTTCCTCAGGTTCTGAGTGGAGCTGTTTTATTAGCTGCATTCTTTTGACACAACCAATTGTTCATTTATACTGTGGGATTCAAGTTTCCATTTTTCTCATCTCTGAAATGCTAGTTAACTGATTACCCAATATCTGTTCTATAATCGCTCTTTATTCTTAATCTTTCTGGGGCACAGCCTTAAAGGAGGTGGCCCCAATTGAATGTTCACCTGGTCGGCTGACGGCTGGAGACACCACTGGGTGGCGCTTTCCTCACTATCGTTTTGGAGGCCCTATTTATGGAGTGCCTACTGCTCCTGAGGGACAGTTACATTTGCTTTCTTATCAGTTAGTCTCCACAAAAACCCTGTGAGCTTGCAAGTAAAGTTCAGAAGGTCATCCAGCCAGCAAGTGGCTGAGCAGATCTTGTACCCATGTCAGTGTGACAAATGCTAAAACTTTTTCCACTCCCTTGAGCTCTCACCAAAATGAATGTGAACATGTCATTTAAAGAATGCTTGTAAAATATAAACACTATGAAAAAGATGAGGTTCCCTATTATCTTACCATCCAGAGTTAATCACCATTAATACAATTATTTTTGTTTATGTTTATCATTTAAATTTATGCATATTTAAGACATGGCAACTAGAACTATAAATTATTTTTAGTACAATGGAGAAAACTGTGAATCAAACCTAATTATGAAATCAAGATTCTAAATTGGCTGAATTTGTCTTCCAAACGTGCGCGCGTGCGTGTGTGTGTACAGCACAATTGATCCAAAATGAAACAGGACCTCAACTTACAGTTTCACAAATTTATATTTTGAGTAAAAAATTCTAAAATCATATTGCCTGAGATGTCAAAAGCAACTGATACTCTGGTCAGAAGTTTTGGTTCTCATTGAGAGAAGTGGCTCAGACCAGTCTTGTAGAGAATGACTTGGGAAATTAGGATTATAAAGAGCCATGAAGATGTCCAAATCACTTGACACAACAATACAATTTTTTGGATATTTTACTTGAGAAAATTAAGGAAACATTTATATACAAAAAAGATTACATGAACAAAGATGTTCATTTTACATTATTTTTAATAGTGATTCATTGGCAATGGCCTTTATGTCAAATAATATAAGATGATTAAGTAAAATAGTGTAACTATCCACTTGATAAAATAATGTGCAGTCACTAAATATGGTAGCTGTAGATAATGTGTCAACAGACTGAAGACTAAATAACTTTCATTTATGCAGTGTTTACTCTATGCTGTTTACCCTCCACATGTTATTTAATTGTACCCCAAACTCAATGTCAGACATTAGTATTTTCCTTACCTTTAAGTTAAAGAAACTCAGGCTAAGAGATGTTCCTTACCCCAGGTCAAAAACCTGGTAAGTGGAAGAATGTTCTATTGTCTTTACAAGTTAAAGTAAAAGAAGGAATGCAGGGACCAAGAGGGAAGAAAGACATCACATTGAAGGTGCAGCAGGCAGGGCTACCTGAGGATGTCTTTGTTGTCTCTTCCTCTTTGCTTATTTCCCCTCTTACTCTCCCACTCCCGGAACCCTATGCTCCTGTTCCTTTTTACTTTACTACGGGAAATTGTTCAGAAATCTGGAGCCCCTGAGTTAGAAGGTATATATGATTAGTAACTCCCACTTCCCTAGATAGGGAAATTTCTTGATGAGTTGCTCTAAACAAGGGGATGAAATTTGGATGTAGAAACCCAGTGGAAAATGGGACTCTGTGGAAATGAATAACCATGTCACCTTTCTAAGATTTATCTCACAGCTTGTCCCAGATGTACCTCTTCACCTGAAAAAAAAAATGCTCTGAGAAATAGTCATAAAATAAAGCGTTTTATCTCACTGCTTCCAGTCTACTTTTAGAGACACATAAACATTCATGACAGTATCCATAGGGCTTTGTACATGCTGACTCCGTGTGGTGTTGCCCTGGGGAAATAGAGATCCAAGGTTGCAATTTAGTTGTTTTTAAAGAAATATTATCTTCTCTAGTAGAGAGACAACACATTGGTGGATCCGCTGTGTTTCTTCTTTCCTGATTAAATCAAAATCTCAGCAACAAATCAATCTGCTCCTCTCCTTCCACCCCCCTCAGCCCTCCCCCCAACCCCTGCCGCAGCACCCCGCGCCAGCCCCGCCCTGTTTAAACCACAACTGCTTCAACTTTTATCTTATTGCAGCTTACCTGGATGAATACAACAACCTCCTAATAGTTCTCCCTGCTTGGGTCTCTTCTCCTCCGCATTCTATTCTCTACCCTGCTGCAGAGAGATCTTTTTAAAATGCAAATGTGATATCGACAATACCTTGCTTAAATTCGTTTAATGGTGCTCCATTTATTCAGTATACAAATACCTTATCGAGGCATAGAAAAATCTTCATCATCCCTGACTACATTTGCAGGGCCATTATTAGTCACTTTTTCATATGCCCCAAATATTTCAGTCGCATTCACCATCATCCCTGAACAAAGCATGTTCTCCTATCCTTTGCAGATGGAGTTTATTCAATCTAGAACGTCCCTCCAGAATGACTCATCTTTAATATTACTGCCTCTGAGAAGTCTTCCTGCACCCTTTAATACAAGGTAACCTTAACCATTCTCATGTGGCAGACAACAGTGTTGTGGTGCGGTTAAATTTGAGACCCATGGAGCCAATTGAGATTAATTATGAGCCTTTATTAGCAGGCTGGCGACTGACTCTCCCCACTAGAGAATCAGCCCCGAACCTCTAGAAGGAATAGCTTAAAAAGCCCCAAAACCCCCTCTAGCAAGCAAGCAGGTTTACAGAAACAGAGGCTGGCCATTAACATATCTTAACACAGGATAAGGACAGCCTTAATATTAGCATATCTTTGCACAGAATATCTCCTAGAACTACACCCTGTTTAACATTAAACAATGGAAGCGGAAGTTGGCCATTTGAAAATTTTCCACCCTTAACAAACAGAATCCACTCTAGCTAGCTAAAGCAGGAATGGATTAATGGTGGAAATTAGAAAGCTTCCCGAGTTGGAAGGGCTGGGGAAATAAGTTCCAGACTTACTTTCCAGCAGCGGCAGCTTCCAGAACCACGCCATGGTCTGTTCCTGGAGAAGCTGCTTCTGCCTCTGGTCCCAGAGTCTACCTCTTGTACCATGCTACCTCTGCGGCCGCACATACCCCCTGAATGGGTGTCCAGCACTCTTCCCTGTTTTCTTAAGGCACTCACTTTCAAATCCAAGTTTTGTGTAGATGTCCCTGATTGGTAGAAACAAAGCCACATGCCCACATTTTAGTAGCAAGGGAGACTTGGAACATTTTCATTTTTTATTTTACATTGAAAAGACAGAATTCAAAATGTGGAGAAGTATAAAAAATGTTGTAAAAATATTTAAAAGATATGGAACAGCATAAATGACAGAGTTCCACTGAGTCTGTTTCTCTAATAAAAATCTTTCATTTTGCTATTATCTTTGTACATGTATGCTTTCCTTGTTAGATCATGGACTTGATTTAAGATGATGTTTTACTCATGTCTATATCCAAAATCCTCTGGCACAAAGCCTGACATATCAGTATCCTTTGTTGATTACTAAAAGAATAGAGCTATGAAAATTCCTTGCCTAAAACTTTTTGCAGTTAACTATACAAGATGTATTAATCTAGTCTTGAAAACTGAAACCTGGTCTATATGATCAGAAAAGCAATAAACCAAATCTTAAATAACTCAAGCTGTAGGAAACAGCATTTTAAATACTATTTTAAATTTGGTCTCTAGGACCAAATTTCTTCCAGAGTGCTCAGATTCAGTGTCACCTCATACATCGTGTGCCTTAATTAAGTGGGGCCTTTAGCAAATGATTAAGAGAGGTTATCTTTACAGCTCTTTGCCTCCTCTCTCAGCCCTCCTCTCTTCATTTCATCTGTATTATGCTTTATTGCTGACAAAGGACTTTCACACCTTTATGTATTTAATGCTCATAGCCATCCTGTGTGGTTTTATTACCTCCATGTAAGAGTCCAGGGCAGAGGTTGCTTAACTACAGCATTAGGGCCAAAACAAGCTTCAGCTTGTATTTGTTAATAAAGTTTTATTTGGAGTGCAGACACATTGTCTTAGAGAATACAGGCTGTTGTAATAGAATACTATAGACTGGGTGGCTTAAATGATAAATATTTATTTTTCACAGTTCTGGAGTCTGAGAAATCCAAGATCAAGGCACAGACAGATTTGCTGTCTGGTGAGAGCTCTCTTCCTGGTTTATAGATAATCACATTGCTTTATCCTCACATAAAGGAGAGAGAGTAAGTTTTAGTCTCCTCTTTTTATAAGAATACTAATCCCATTATGAAGGCTTTATCCTCATAGGCCCCACTTCTAAATATCATCACATTTGGGATTAGAACTTCAATATGTGAGTTTTTGGCAGGGGGGTGTGGCGGGGGAGGGACACCAACATTCAGTCGATAGCATAAACCAACTTATTTCTGTATTGCTTATAGCTTTTTTGGGGCTATAGTGACAGGGTTGTATATTTGCTATGACTTGCAAAGCCTAACATACTTATTATCTGGACTTTTACAGGAAAATTTGTTGAGGTCCGAACCTTTGGAGCACAGGGATTTGGTGAATTTGTCTACACATGTCAGGACTTGAAACTAAGTCTTCTGACTGTAGGTTTCATTCCTTTGTACTAGGTTACCTCATAGGTCATCTACTGGGTTCTGGACTCAGAATTCATTGACTGCGAATTTGACGGTATTGGGTCAGGAGCCCAATTTAGTAGAGTAGACCATGACTGGGGATTGGGAGAGAGGGCTAATAGCTTCATTTACAGAAGCTTTAAGTGGAGAAATTTCCTTCAGGAGGGGCCGAGGATTTAGCAGTTTTTATGATTACTTAGTAAAGTTGTATGGACCACAACTTATGAACCCTCTCCCCTATATCCTGTATCCATCATCCCTGGGATAATGCATTTTAACCTGGAGGGTACAGGAGGACAGGGGAGAGTAAGGATGAGGAAATGTGGGAAGAATTACACTGGAATTATTGGCTCCATGGCCCTGGGCCATGGACATAGGAAATGAAGGGAGAAAGATGATGATCAAGAGAGAAACAAAGAAGTAATCATGGAGGAAAGACCTGAACGAAGTCTTGTTTAGTGGAAGAGAAGGACTTGACTAATGAGAAAGATAAGATATTTGAGTTTAGGAATCAGAGCTAGAAAAATTCTAGATGAAGAAAATTTAAGATGTAGCCATAGGATGGGGTCCCCAAAGTGGGAAGAAAGTAAAAATTTTTCTTACATGATGTCAAAGAATTTTGAGTTGGGTTGAATTCTCCATGTGGGTGGTGTGGGTTGAGGAGACTGGTTCATCCATGGAGATGATGAAGTTGTCTAGAATAATAGCAGTTTTGGAGTGGAGAAGATAGAGGGAACCAGGCTCCAACATTCGTAAGCCTTAAATGCAACAAAATAATCAAGCTACACCAGTAATAGGATGGATAGAGAGCAGGAATGATTTGAGCTGAGGGCCCAAGAGGAGGGGATTTTGATTGAAATGGAAGGGTAATGATCTGAGAGTGGGTAAAGCAACATAAAGAGAACAAAAATGCATCTACTGCAATCTTTCCATAGCCCTGCAAACAAACTGCATAGTATACCCAAAAATAAGAAACAGAGATGTCAGAAGGGCATTCTTCCCTGGGGATATGGATTTGGAGAAAACTGTATTGGACAGGAATAGCTAAGTAAAGGCAGTTTGGGAACCATTCAGGAAAAAGGATGAGAGTGAGGAGGTGGTTGGCTAAAATGAATTATGGGCTCCAGTGGACTGCTGAGAAAAGAATGGGATATGGGCAGATGGACGAGGTTCTGAGGGAGATGAAGGTAGAGTGAGAGGTACTGGGAATAAATGACTTAAAACCGTGGGACATTATTGTCTTTACAGTCCTAAGGATGGCGAACGCATGGTAAGAGGGAAGAGGGACTATTTTCTTGCTTGGCCCCTGAGTCCTTCTTCTAGGAAGTAAAGTTCATAGGATAGAAGTGGAAGGGAGAATGTTGCTCCCTGGGAACTTGGCAAAGGCTCCAGGGAGAGTATGGACAGACAAATCTTTCTCAGAATCAGATAAGTAAGTATAAATGAACTTCTTTCCTTTTGCTCAAAGTCATCTCAACTTATCATGGGGACAATACTCTAAATAGGACATCTTGGAAAACCCAAGACAACATTTTTTAGAAGATAAGGTAAATCCAATTTGTCAGAGATATTTCTGTGTTTGGAGAGAAATCACATTATTGTATTTTATCAGCAGATGGGTGGGCAGTTTAACAGCATAAAACTGACAGCAAAAGAGAAAGGGCTCCTAGTATCTATGAAGAATCCATTATTTTATGCAGGTTTCTGAACAGCGTAAATCCGGTTTGTGCAAAGAAATAAAGTAGTTATGTAAATTGGGACAGCTGGGTAGGGAGTGTCTGCAGAGGGTGAGTGGGAAAAGTGGTGAGAGGGTAAGTGGGTTGAGGAGCAGTTGGCATGTTGGGGATTTTTCCTCTCAGCATAGACACTGTGTTGTGTGTAAATACTAGTGTGTGTGTGTGTGGGGGGGTGCGGGGGGGTGCACAAAACCATAAGAGTCAACATGGTGTCCCTTTCCGAAGTCTGCATTTAGCATAACATAGTGGTCAACTTATCTTGATCACATAGCATAGTGATCAAGAGTGTAGGCTCTGCAGCTATACTGTCTGGTTCCCATGTTCTCATCCTGGATTTACCACTTATGACTTCAAGTGAATGATCTTGGCTCCTCCCTCATGTGTAAAATGGGGCTAATAATTTCACTTACTTCACATGATTGTTGTGAGGATAAAGTAAGATAATGTATAAAAAGTACTTAGAATTGTTTCTGATACATAGCATACATGTAATGTTACAAGTATAATTATCTACATTTTGTGTTTTATATGTGTTTTTAGACATAGATGTACAGGAGCCCTTATAATCACGTCCCACTCTGCTTCCTCTAATGAGACAGAATTAAGACATGGATTTCTCTATCACCAAGTCACAATCATGCAGACACCAGCATACCAGTGGAGAAGAAATACTGAATTATTATATGTAGAACCTGGGTCATTGAAATAACTTTGGAGTTGCCCGGGTCTTCACTCTTTAGTAAGGTATGAAGGCTTGGTTCTAGTACAACAATGCCATTGTACGTAAAGCCTCAATAGGGAGTCATATAATTGAGATAGCTTTAGCTCTGCCATAGCTGAGCTGGGTGCCCTTGGCCTAATTACAGACATAATGGACAGAAAGAGCATGGACTAATATCAGATGCATGCAGAGCCTCTGGCTGGGGTTACGCATCTTTCTTTGGTACTGCCACAGTATCTTATGTGGTTTTTAATGTTACCCTTTCAAAGATTTTAATAATTATGTTTATGTCTTTGTCTTTTCCACTAGGCCACTTATTTCTCAAATATGAATATGATAATACTAACATTTATTCAGCATTTATTCTGTCCCAGTTATCACTTTGATTCTAGTATCTTAAATCTCACAGTATATGGCATATGGTAGGTACCTAATAAATGTTCAGTAGATGACTAGATACAAGAATAGATAACCTTTGTTTGAATCAGACACTTAACTTAGGGACTTGAAACAAATTTTTTTGTCTTTCTGAATCTTAACTTGCCCTAACACCTGGCATATACTAGGCCCTCAGTAGATTTCATTTAACCGAAATGTCCCACTTCACCAGCTTAAGGTGTATGTATAATGATGTATAATTATTCCTAGATCTATCTCTTTAGCTTTGTTCTATATTGAACAGTCTATTTAGCATTCCTGGTTAGATGCGCAATAGACACCTCAAGACTTTGGTCCAGACATGACCTGATGGCTGCCTCTTGCCAAACCTTCTTCATGTCTTCTCCATCTCAGAGAATGGCACTACCATCCACCCATTTTCTCAAAACAAAAATTTAGAAGTCATCACAGACTCTTCTATTTCTATTTCACTGGACATCCAATCCATCATCAAACCCTCTAAGTTCTTCCTGAGTATGATCCTTTCTCACCCTCTCCACTAACCCAACCCTTGTCCAAGCTATCCTCACTTTATGCGTGGACTATTGCAGTTGTCTTTCACTCTTTACATCCACTGCAAAGACTCTGTAAGTAGACTCTGTGTTTTCACTCTTTATAGCCACTACTTTTTTGGCCATATGGATCCCAACCTTTCCCCACCTCCTTCTAGGAACATGATGGGTGGAATGGAGTGGTGACCTATTCCACTAAAAGACTGGGGAAAAGAAAAGGCAGTGTGTGTGTGTGTGTGTGTGTGTGTGTGTGTGTGTGTGTGTGTGTGTATTTGGGGAGCTTAGGGTGCTGGGAGAAAAGGAAATTTTTAAGAAATGTCCTATAATAAGGGCAAGAGAAGAAATCCACAAATGAGAGACGGCAACCTTTGGGAAAGGGGTGACCACAGGTAAGAGAAAAAAGGAGCCCTTAAAGTGAGCTCAACCTGTGAGGGGTCCATTGTAATGTGCTCTTAATGAGCCTGCCCATTCATCAGGCTCCATGTGTTTCACTGAGCAATTGATACTAAACATTTTTTGGATATAGGTTCTACTATCTCACCCTTCTAATGTTAAGGGCATTGTAATAGGTTTCTAATAAAAAAAAAAAATTGAACCTCAAATGACAATGGAGTCTAGCTCTTGACCTTTTCTAACCTAGGATGCTCCATGCTTCCTGGACATATTTACCTACTACTTCTCAGAAACCCTGAATTCTGGACGTAGAAATGAGGTGGTTTTTGTTGAACCCAAAACTTATACTTTATGGGCAATTCCTGCTCTGTTGTATGAGGACCTAACACAAGGCTGCCCAACAAGAGGACTCTGGTGAATATTTATAAAGGCTAAAAGAGCATCATAGATTATTGGATATTTTAATACCACCAGTGATTCACTTTGAGATTTTAGGAAAGCATAGTGTAGTCTCTTTATTTGAAGTCTCATTACTGCAAAATGATCATTATTGAATTTCTATAGCTTCACATTGTGTTGTTATCCACACAGAAGCCAAAATCTTTCCAATTGGAGATAATGTGTCAGCCCTGATCCTTTACACTGGAAGTGAAATACAAAAAAAAAAAAAAAAAAAAAAAAGCTAAATGGGATTCCCTGGCTTCAAACCTTGGCTTAACGTGGGTAAGACTCTGGCCAAACATGAACTTTCCAGTTTTCAGAATATATTTAATCAAAAGCCATGGTTTATTTTGTTCCATAGCTAAATTGGCATTTGTACAAATAAAAATGGGGAAAACTGTCGCTGCAGGCTTAGGAAAGAGCCAATAAGAAGAAAAAAGAGAAATTGTGTTTGTAAAACCACAGGGTTGAGCTTTTCTTTCATTTTATGATGATTCTCCCACTTCTTGATCTTTCTTGGCAGGAATGTCAGGGCCAGTGATATTTGTGAGCCATCTGTAAGGGGCCAGGAGTCCAGGAGCACACCCTCTCCCATCCTCCTTTCTTGGTATTTGTTATGAGCTCTAAATCAATCTATAAAATTTGTCTAGAGTCATAAGAAAGGAAATCGTTCATCTTTTATCTTTTGGGTGACAATCATGTCTGCTCTCTCTCCTCCTTGGTCTCTTGTCAAAACCTAGGAGATAAAAGTGTGATGCCATTTCAATTTATGCTTCAAGAACTTAGACTAGGCGAACTGTTTAGGTGAAAGGCTTAAACACTTGAGAATAATCTTAGACATTAGGTAAAAATAGTTCCCAGAATTTTATGCTTAGGGTTTTAACTGTGTATCCAAGGACTATAGTTTTCCACATTTTCTAGCAAATAGAATTGCTGGGATGCTAGAATCTCAGAACTGATAGTGATTTGGAGGTGATCTCATCTGACTTTGTAGAACAAAATACATCAGTTGTAGAAATTTTTTCCTCTTTTGAAAATTAGCATCACTTCTTAGTCTTTATATTTTAAAAAACAAAATCTACAGAAAGGCAAGACTTTTCGTTTTCTCTTTTTGCCAGAAATTTTTAGCACAATGATAAATACAGGTAGTGAGGGAAATTTGCCTTTTCCCCAGGATGCATAAAAATGCTGGGGCAATCTGCTGGATCTAGCCTGGCCCCGTTGTATTATGTTTTTTATGCTCATCAATTTTTCTGTAGCACTCAGCCTCAAAGGCCAACAGGGAGTCCAGAAGATGGAGCTGAACCATGACAGTCCACCTGCAGAGGGAGAACTCTTTGATATTCCTGTGCTGTGGCCCTTCCTTCTGACAGAGCTCACGGACAGCCATTCCTAGCAGAACTGTTCAGATGCTGCACTTTTGCTCTATAAACAGAGAAGGATGAACAAATTGCTTGCCCAGACCTAAATCAAGTTTCCTCCTCAGAACCTAAACCCTGCTCTGTCTGTGACCTAATTACTCCTTTATATCTGACACGCAGTAGCCAGCCTAGCAGGAAGCTAAGCTGAGACATGCAGATGGAGCCTGCAGATAGTGGAGAGTTGATCCACTCTTTTCATTCCTTTCACCCTCATTGCTATTTTCTTTCTTCCTGGTGCATTTGAAAAGGCAGAGCAGTAAGAAAACACTGAGCCAGACATCTTTAAAGCATACTCTTTGTAAATCATCATCATCTGTAGTCACAATGCAGGGAGGACATCAGACAAAAGTGGCTGCTTGCTCTCAGAACCCAGTCCCAGGAGGCTGCAGGCAAAGGAGAAAAGAGACTCTTGCGTGTGTTGGCAAGGGCAGACAAATGGCTGTTGAATTTGTTGCGATGTGGGGTTGATCCTAGCAGCTGTTTAGGCCCTCAGAGGGCTGTTCAGAATGTGCTGGAACCTCTAATCAAGCTTTTCTCCTGCTATTGCTGCTGGCTTTTTAAAAGTTGACCGCATGCTTGCCTTACATTTCTATGGCATTTTAATGATTATAAAGACCTTCCATAAATATTACCGTATTTCATCCTCATGGTAACCCATGAAAAGGATGTATTATTGTTAATCACTGCTTTATAGACGCCCCCCTCCACCACAAAGAAAAAAAAAGAGAGAAAATCTCAGAAAGGATAAATGCTATGCCCAGAAGCAAACTCAGTAAGTGCCAAAAAGCCTCACCATGCCTCATCTGGTCCTATCTTCTTGTCACATGCACAGGTCACTGTCCTCTATCACCTTTCTATAGCATAGTAGTGGTTCTCAAACTTGAGCATACTCACCTGGAAGTCTTGTTAAAGCACAGATTGCTGATAGGCACTCTGAGACTTTCTGAGGTTTGGGATGATCCTGAGGATTTACACCAGGTAATACTGATGTGAGTCTAGCAACTACAATTTGAGAACCACTGACATCTAGAAAATTACAATTTTGTAGTGTAAAGCTATTCTTAGTTCATTTTCGAAGACTTATTTCTATGTATGTAAAGCAGTTTAGTGTCAATGCACATTGGGCAAAGGTAATATAGAAGTCATTGTTCATCAATGCCTTCTTGACTGTCTGGTCATTCCTCTCATGCTTAGTAACTTCCAGAAGCATCTGAAATTACTGATAGAAGGCAAGCTTTTTTTACCCTAGAACAAAGCCCATTTCATGATATTTTGGTATATATGTGTAAATTAATTTGTGGGGATGTTTGTCAATAAACCTATAAAGGTATCCATGCATGCACATATATTTTATTCTGGTCTCTGAAAATAGTTTACAAGCTTATGTGTTATTTATTTTGCAGCTTAGGAAAGGAAAGGAACACAATCCAAACTCTGGGGGAAAGTATAGCATATTTCTTTGGGTGTGAGAGTGTGGAGAGCCAAAGGATTATAGCTTAGGATGGTGAAATAGTAAAGCATGAGGAGTGGAAGACCAAGTCCGAGTCCTTACTCTCTCATTTAATCAGCCACGCCTTCCTCTCCTGGATCCTGTTTGAGTTCCTGGGCCCAGGATACATATGGGGATGACAAAGATGAATATAACACAGTCTGTCCATACAATGGAGGAGCTCACAGACTAACAATGGAGGTAGATTCACAGGCATATATGGTGAGAGATGATAATTTTAAACTAATAATTTTCATCCCTGGTTGCTCCTTTTCTCTTTTATATCTTTCTTCCATTTAAACAGCTAGACTGGTCTGTGCTCATCCACTTAGGGAAGGGATGTGACCTTAGAGAGAAGACAAAAGAGGAGCTACTTTCTGGTTTCTGGTTTTTAAAATTTCATCTTTTATGGGGAACAGTAAAGACTCATGATCTAGAAAAAATATTGGGAGACAGAATAAATATCCCCCTCTAATATCCTCCATCCTTTATACTAGAAAAGGAGCACTTAGGCTTGAAGGAAAGAGAGAGTTGAAGCACTGATGACATTGATGTTGGTGGATCCTAGAGAGAAGGTATAAGGATCTTTCTTGTGGGTATAGTCCTGGGAAGTGGCAGGACCCTAGAGAAAAAATGGCAGTGTGTCAGGGTCTTTATGAGCAGGATGGTTTCCTTGTGCCTAAAATGGCAGGGAAGTTGTGGGGACAGCCTCTGAGCCTGAAGAACATAGGGTCGAGGCCTGGGGTAACCGAAGGTTAATTCACATAGACAAAAATCTAGGGCCGGGCAGAGTGATGTGCATCTCAGCTCTCATGGATAGTTGACTTTGTGGACCTGAGATTCCACAGTGCTTTGGCACTGTATACCACCCCTGGAAATTATGGCATCTTGAGGTGAAATTGAGTTATACAAAAAGCAGAGAAAGTTACATCTACTTGACATGTAAATTTGTAGATCGAGATTCAAGCCTAGTACACAGGTAGGTTATACTATGGAGCATGAGAGCCATTCAGAAGAATGCCCTAGTGCAGTGGTAACTCAGAGGAAGTGGTGACAGATCTTCAGATGAGGTTGTCTTCCTGGAGGGGGTACAGCTTGAGCTAGGAATTGATAGACAAATACAGATTCAATAATATTTTCATTTTTTAAAACATGATCTTGACAATTGCAGTTTTGCCAATTACAATATTTCTCAGAACCATAGCCTGTGTTTAGTGAGAAATTACTAGAGATTCATTTCAATATTATTTCCCTCTTTCTAACAATTCTCTGTATCTTTAAGGCAAAGATCAAGTTCTCAAAAACTTAGTCGGCATACCCTGTCCACATTAATCTTTTCCTTTTCCATGGCTATTTGGAAAGATTGTTAGTTCTGCACATTTTATTACTTTAGATCATGCATTATGCAGCCTTGTTCTTTGATTGATTCATTTGAGTTTTTCATGTCTTCCTGGATGGATCATAACTCTTTTACGATCAAGGTTTCATCAAGTTAGATATTCTCAAAGGTTGAGAACAGTCAAGGTTCCACCTTTTAAAAAGTTTTTGTAATGCTTACTAAGAATTTGTATGTGTTAAAGTTGTGCTAAGTGCTATGTAGACATTATCGTAACCCCGTGAAGTGCTGTAGATACTATTGCTATCCCCATTTTACAGCTGAACACTTTAGATGAGTCAAGAACCCACTAAAGAGGATCATTAGAGTTGGGGCAATGAGAAAAGGAAAAGATGCACACATGGTTTTAATCAGAACAGAAAAAAAATTGCCTGGTCTCACTTAGCTGAGTATCATCTATCTTCCTCTTGTCCTTTTTTTTTTTTTTAAGTTATAAATAAGGATTGGAAGTTAGCATCAGAATCTAAGTGTAGGTTGGTTGGTTTTTCTTACATATGGGTCATTCTGAAGTTAATGATCTAGTAACCATTTGATGGCTGGACCCTATTATTCTAAATGAATCATTTTGTACAAGGCCCCAGCAGATGCTGTTATAACTGGAGAACAGATTCAAATATGCTGTTACTCTTGCAGTGAATTTTTCCATGTTCCTACAGAAGCCTGGGGAAGTATTCCCTCACTGAGAAGGCGAGAAGGCTCTGGGTGGTCTGTGTTCCTGTCTGCATAGATACATGTTACTCACACAGGCCCTCCTCTGACAGATCTCTGTTCTGCTGTGTTTAATCATCTCCTATTCACCCCACTGGTGAACCATCCTGGGTTATGGGGATGGCAAAATGCATGACACCTAACAAAAGAAAGATGAGATTGAGAGCATTATATTCATCACATATACTCACAGCCCAGTGTAAAAAGATACTGCATCACACAGGGCCTCAGGCAGATTAAATTGGGAACAGAATGAAAAACTATGGGCTGAGGAAGGCAGACTTTTTAGTGTCAAGAGGTGAGGTGGCCCCAGGTTCATGGTGGGAGGAACAATGGCGGTGGTGGTAGGGTGTGGTTGGTTGGTTGAATTCCATGTGCTGTCAGGGAAGAGAACTCTCCTACTCATGGTAAGCAGGAACTTCACCTGGCCATTTGATAGGAGAATTGTTTGGCTAGGGAACTTGATCCCTGGGAGCAGAGGAGAAGGGGAATTGTGATTAGGCCATTGGAAGACCTTGTAGTTTTACTATATAGTGAGGTAGCCCTTAATATTAAACCTTCTTGATAGGCCTTAAACCATATGCTATGCAATGCTCATGTGAAGACTCTCACCTTATCAGCCTATCTTTATTTATCATGCCAAAAACATGATCTCTGACCTCCTCAAAGCTGGCAGCTCCAGGATCTGAATATTTTGAATATGGAACACTGGCTCTTGAGATTCTTGCCTGAACTTAACTTTAGAATAGTTTTTCAGTGTTTTTCACACTGAAAGCAGAGACTACTGACACATGAGAGAGGAAAATCTGAGAAGTGTTCATTATTCAGCCCTCAAATCTCCCCAGTATTCATATTGTGTTCCTTAAACTAGGCTACTAGGAAACGTCAGGCCTTCTTTTATCTGATTACTGTGAGTGGTTTAGGGATCTTTCAGTTCCATAAAGAAAGAATCAGTAAGATCCACTTAAAGCGAAAAAGGAAGGATTTGTTAAAATTATGTAGATTGGTCTTAGAGAGTACAATGCAGGGAAGCAGCTGGCTCTCAAGAATTAACAGGAACTAGAAACTGGATGCCCATAGCCTTTCCAGACCTCATCTACCTTCCTGTCTCCTTCAGTTCACCTCATTTCTCTTTCTTTGCAGACAGCCTTTATATGCATTCAGACCACTTCGTAGAAACCGTGGTTAGCCCATAGAATATCACCTGAATTTGCATCTCTTCTTTTCAATAGATTGAGCTGGGCCAAAATGTCTTAAACCTATGTGGAAATTTCACAGAGAAGGAAGTCTGCTTTATTTATCATGGGTCATCCATGGACAAACAACACTCTGGAACCAGTGAGTCTGAATCAACTTAGACAAAATGAAGCCTGGATCCTTGGGTATGTCCATGTGAATGGGGTGGGTGATGGTGGAGCAGTTCTTATAGAAAGAGTTGGGTTGATAAGTCCACTATAGTGTGCTTGCTTCCTGTGGAATCACTTTTACAGACAGCTTTATTGTCATGACATCTGTAGTCTCCAGTGTCATATATTACATGGCTCTTCTTTACGGTGGTAAAATTTCTATTGAGGATATCATTCATTATGTTTTCCTACAATCTGCATAGAGTCAGATACACATGGGTTTGAATTTTGTCTTGTGACTAGCTTGAATTAGGCAAGTTTCTTGACTTCTGTCAACTTTAGCTTCTCATGAATATTACAGGAATAATACATAAGATTGTGTAAGAATTAGATGACATATTGTTTGCAAAGTCCTTGCACTTAGAATAGGAGGCACTCAATGAACAGTAACTATTATTATCATTATTAATTTAATACTAATCATTATTATTTCATGCAGCATGCTCTCAGACCAACATTGACAAATAAATTGATGCTTTTCTTTTTAACTGATGGTGACAATAAGATTGCAAGCCAATAGGTGTTCTGACAGGCATGACCTTCGCCTCTGAAAAACATAAAATGCATAATTATGTTTTCACGCTAACAAGGATTGAGAAACAGTAATCTTTAATTTTTCCATTTTTTTGTGATGACATCCACTAACCCCTACCTAGCATTCTTTAGTGGGAAGATCACACACTGACACTTCAGTCTGAGTTAGATGTGAGCCTGTGGGCAAACTGAAGCCTGTCACCTCTGTTAAATAAATTATAACTGGAAGAGAAGTACCAATTTGAGTTGGTGTGTGCTTTTTGTTTTTAAAATACAATTTGAGGAGGATGTAGGGCAAGAACAAAGAAAAAAATTATGTTGGAATTTGAAATTCAATACAATAGTGAAAGAGAACAAGGGAGTACAGGGCATTATTTTTTAATTGACTAAAATGTGGGTCTAAGCACCCAATTTTTCTTTAACCTTAAAATGTTCCCCTTAAGGAGAGTCCCAAAGGAATACATATTTTTTCTCATTTCAGAGCCTAGAGAAAATTTACTTTTCCTAAGCCCATCACATACATGTCTTTAACCTGCCTGCTAGGAATCTGTCCATTTTTACTTAGTGGTAGTTTTCCTTAGTCAAAAATTTTTAATATTATATATTTTTAACCTCTTTTCAAAGTACTTAGCTATTGTCTTCTACCTTGAGTAAAGGTCTTATTATATTTCTTTTAAGGTAAACTGTTTCACATTCTCTTTTTGGAAATTGGCAGATTCTAAATAAATAAATATAATGATGGAATCCAAAGTTAAAAGTTAAAAGCTATATATGGCAGATGTAACAGAAGAATCAATTCTCTCTCTCTCTCTCTCTCTCTCTCTCCATACATACACATACTATTATATATAATTCTCAAATTTAGTAGCTTCAACATTAAATTTAAAGTTGTAACCAAACTTTAATATCTTTGTTCTTCACTTCTCAATGAACACAATGAAGGGACGGGCTAATTAATTATTCTTTTTAGGAATGGCAGTGATACCTCGAGGAGCTAAAATGGAAGCTGGGAACATAGTGTAGTAAGTATTGTGGCACTAAGTTCTAGAATAAAAGCAACATATCTGCAGCCAGAAGGAGGTGGTCTGATTCATCTATTTGACTTACTCCTTCCAGACTCGTCTCTTCGCTCCCTTTGTTCTATCCACACTAGACCTTTTGCTGTTTTCCAAACACTTGGTGGGACATCCGCTTGTGCAACTTCTTGTCTTTGCTTTTGCTATTTCCTTTCCTGAAATTTCTTTTCTACTTTCTGGAAAAAATCCCTTTTAGTGCAATGATATGAAGAATATTTTATTTTCTTGGAAGTAGAATGATACCTCTTTTCCCTTGGCCCCGTTTTTGTTGGGTAAACATTTTGATTAGCAGCCTGGGGTAGGGGGAGAGATTCTCCAAGGGCCTAGTTGCATAACAAGTATGACCCCCTGAAAATGCTCTCTCAGGAGGCTCTTTGCAAACCTTTGGACTCTTGTGCTTGTTTGTTTGTTTCTAAGTTGGACCTGCAGGCTGAGGCTGGGACTGATGATTCTAGATGTTCGCAAGATTGAAGGGTTGTGCAGAGCAAGAGGAAAGAAGTGAGGCTTCTAGGAGCTGGAGAAAAACTTTAGCAAGGTGAAGAAATATCTCATAGGAATTTTAAAAGTCGTGTTTGCTCTTTAGAGCCTGATTTAACATTTTATCAATCTCCCCAAGTAATCTTTAGTAAAAGTCAATGCTATTACTAATGCATGTGGAGGTAGGTCTGCTTTTAGGTGTGGAGCAAAGCCCTTATAATAGGTTCAAGAAAGAGAGCTGAGGTTCCACATGAGAGGCTCACTACCTCTGGATGACATCAAGAGTCAAGGCCTATCTTCCAATGCTATCTCCTCCAGGCAGCCCCTCATGATAGTCTTAGAGATGATGATCCTCCTCTGAGTGTTGAAAGTGCTTTATTCATCAGCAAGCAGAGCTCTAAATCCATGGTCTGGGATTGTTAATTCATGCGTCTGGCTCACTCACTACACTGTGAATCACTTGCAGGCAGGGTCCTGGAATATTTTACTCCTGTATCTCACTATTGACTAGTGCTAGGTCTCAGATATGTGCCCCATAAATGGTGGAAGTGAGCTGTCAAGTCCAGTTCTTTGTTTGGCATCTTCAGGTATGTTTGCTGGTTTGTATTAATATAATCCTAATGAAGAGCATTAAAGGGAACAGTAGTAGGCAGCTTTCAGGTTTTCCTGACTGAGCCATCTAATGCAAGAATGTTATTGGCTAAGGTTTTCCATAGTTTGACATTTTGCTTAGGAGTCTAATAAGAATGTTTAACTTTCTCTGTAGCAGCTGAGAAGCTGTATTTTTCTTGGCTGCTGACCTTCTTACCCATTTGGGACTTTGGCATCCAATTAAGGCTTGAGGATGTGCAGGGCAAAGAGTGGGGTTGTAACCAGGTCAGCCTCTCTCTTGAAATAGTCATGAGAAAGAACTGCTAAGCAAAATAACTATGAAGGAGGTTTCAAGACACAATAGGAATAAATTAAGGAGATAAATGTATTTTTAGCTATAAGTAGAGGACAGAAAAAAAGGGCAAAACTGGGTGTTTTGTTTAGTAGAATAATACTGTCACTCGATTGAAAATTTAAGAGAGAGAGAGAGAGAGAGAGAGAGAGAGAGAGAGAGAGAGAGAGAGAGAGAAGAGAGATTAGTGACTTAGCCTTTCCAGTATTTTCCTCAGTAAAACATATGTGATGTCTCCCCTTCAAGGGTGATATTTCTGAGAGTGCTAGAATTCATGCTCTAGCATATTAGGCAGCTCCCTCTATAGATGATTTGAAGATCTTCTGATTCCATGATTTCTCTACCACTGTTCAGTACCTTAAATTAGCACATGAAGGTGAGTATTATGCAGTGATTAGAATCCTGAGCTTTGGAGTTAGAGTTCTATGATATCTGGATAAACAGTTGCCTGTGGGTTAAAAAGTGAGGTTCTTCTCAATTAACTTGTCGTAAGTTATTCAGCCCCTGTGAGCCCCCATTTTCCTACCTGTAAAATGGGAAAATGTCTTCATAGGGTTATTGTTGGATGAACTTAGCTAAGGTGTGTAGCATAGAAAGTCCTCAGTGAAGAGTGGTGATGACAGTGGTGGTGGGGGCGGGTGGCAGCGATTGTGTCAGACATAGCTGTTTGCTATTCTGTTCCTTCTTCCCTTAGGAACAGAATGTTGTTGCCACATGTCAGGGTTACAGTATGCCTGGTTTAGACCACATTTTCTGGGCTCCCTTGCAGCTAGATGTAAGCATGTGAGTATTTCCGGCCACATGGGAGCTGAAGTTTGTGGATAGAAAATTTAGAAAGGCTCCTTAAAGGACAAACAGCCCAAATGTCCTTCCCTGCTCCCTCCTTCCTGTTGCTTAGCATTCAGAAGTGCTACAAGGCAAGTATTCCAGCAGCCATTTGAACCCTAAAGCGACATTTGAAAATGAAAGGTATCTGAAGGTGACACAGTAGGAATGTAGAGAAAGTCTGGGTTCCTACTAATCTATATTGGAGCTCTTTACCAGAACTTATTTTGGGTGAGAGAATTGTCTAAATCATAGTTTTTCGTTTTTTTGTTTTTTAAAGTTTTATCTGTAGTCAAACTTAGTTCTAATTGATAGTGTTGATGAGGATAATTTCTTTTTGGTTTTTAAGAGACTTGTATTAATTTGGGGATTTTCCAAGGATTACCGTTTGGTTGGTTGAATTCCAACTGGGCCAGTTGGCTGGAGCAAGATCCTGAAGAATGGGTGAATGCAAGGATTAAGAAAGAATGTAGCTCCAAAAAGGGAGGGAGTCCAAGAAAAAACTCACCAGCCTTGTACTTACAAGCTGTCACCTTAGATTAGTCAGATAACTGCCATAAGTTCAGGCTTTTACCTGAGGGTTGCAGCAGCAATGGAGTGAGATCTTTATGGCATAATATGGCTCAGAGTAATTACCCAAATAATGTTTGTTTCTTTTTACTGATTTACTAAAATAGGTGTGGAAAGGATCTGTCCCTTGACCATCAGAAAGTAGGTGTAAATGTTTTCTCTGGCCTAGGTTTGCACAGTTTGACAAGTAAAAGTCTCCCTATTTCTTTACTAGAACTGGTTACCCACTTCACACTGATCTACTCTATTCCTTCCTGTTTGTGGTAGTTGACAGGCCCCATCTGCCTGAGCCTGCCAGGCTCTGGAGGAGGTGGGAAGAGGGAGGGTGGACACCACTCTTCAACCTTCATTCCAGTGCACCTTGGCATGTCTCAGCCCATAGCAGAGAGGACGGCTTTTCTTTTCCCTTGGGATGTTATGCTAAACTCAATTACATGCAGCATTTGACAACAGAGCTGGTAATTTATGTGCTGCTGGAATGGAGAAGGAGGAAGGTAATTGAGATGAATATAAATGTACTCTGAAAGACGCCACATTTTTCCATTCCTTTCAGGAATTAGTTATGGACAGCAAGATGTTAATTACTGATTTGGTGGATTGATTTAAAACCTATTTTCCTTTAGAATGATGTATAGGGGAGACACATTATACCCCTCACCTCCCCACCCACAGGATGGTTTGGTATTGAGATGGTCTTGTGTTCCTGGTGGGCCAGAAGTCATTACCAGATGGTCAACTTGCAAATGTTTAGTGAAATCATAAACCTGCCACCTGTGAGATCTTAAGAACATAATTACACCTCTCTGAATCTCAGTTTTGTCCTCCGTGTGTAAAGGATAAGAACACTGTCCCATTGGGTTGGTCTGAGGGCTAAAAGAGATAAGTTATATAAAGCACCTGGGGCAATTCCTGGCCTGAAACAAACCCATTCCCTTCTTCCCTTATGAACGAAGGAGCACCCTTCATTTCTATCAGCATTTATGAAAATTTCTCTTTCAAACTTTTAACAATGACAGAGGAAGGATAAGAGATCCTTCCATTCTGCTGTTCTGTGTAGCTTCCCTACAAGCAAACTTTGCTTTGAAGAACAGGTGTGAGCGTGTGTGTAAATTCAAACATCTTAGTTTCTGTTTTTCATCCACAGTAATTATAAAGTGCCATTACCACATACTGTTATCCCTTTAGTGCAGTCTCCTCGTTTCCTTCCTCAGTGTGATACTCTGAGGTCCAGGCTGTTTCCCCACGGTACCAGAGCTGCGTCTATCCCTCCCTGTGGTACGTTCATGGCAATCTACAGAATATTCCAGATTTATCCAAGTTTCATCTCTCCTGAGAGTAAGAAATAGGGGCCTCAGAATTTTTTTCCACTCATAAGAAAGAAATGATATCATGAGACCTCAGACATATCTGAACTGTTCGGGTCGCATGAATGGCCTTTCTCTGTGAGTGGCACATAAACATCAACCAAGAAAAATAAATCATCTCTCTGGAGAAAGTCCCCAAGAATAAATTTTTCTCTTACTCTCAACTCTTTTCTCACTGGTCTCCCAGGCCCAAGAGCCCTTCATGGCTTTGTGCTCTTGGGTTTCTGCTTTGTTCTCCCTTTTTTTTAAGTTTCTTTTAGCTCCTCCCTCAGCTTTCTGTTTGACCTCTCTCCAGAGACAGAGGTCGAGTTTCCGACTCTGTCCTGGTGAACCCACAGCTGTCCTCCAACTTTCAAAAGAGGTAAGGATATTGGGTAGATCCGGCCCCAATGAGGGTACAGAAGGCCTGTATTCTTCTGAGAGATTGAAGATCTCTTCTCTAACCACCTGGCCCTGGGACCAGTCTAGAGGAGTCAGAGGATGAAAGCAGCAGTAACTGTCTGGCTCGCTTTCTTTTATGAGAAATTAGACACTTAACATGTTTTCCTTTAACCTGAGGAAAGTTGATGCTCATTTCTTTTCATAGCTGCTTTGTCATAGTTAGCACATAACAGGTGCTTAGTCTCTGTGACAAAAATAGAATTGAAAATCTCTGTGCTTAGGTCCAATAGCTCCAATCTGTGCTTTGCCAATGGAACTGGAGCATCCCCAAGCTCTTGCCCCATGATTCCTGAGTTAAAACCCAGGCATTTGGCCCCAATGGCACTGTCGACTGCCCAGAATCACTGAAACTGGTTCTGGTTCAACTGGTGTGGCACTTCCACTCCTGTTGGTGTCAATTATGTTCTCAGCAGCCTACAAAGCCATATGTTTGCCTATCCTACCCCACTGAAGGACCCTACCAAGCTTGCCCCACATGGCAGCAAAACCTAAGAAGCCTTGTGTGCATGTACATCTTCAGCGTCTGGTTTGTTTTCTGGGAATTAGTGGTGAGGGCTGGGCAAGAAGTTTTATCCTGAATGTAGTAAAATCTTTAAAAAGTTACAGGAGTTTTGTGAGGACAGAGTTAGAGTTTACATAATTGCAATGTCCATGTGATATATTTCTATTGTATTTATTCTAGTCAAGCATCACCTAATCAATCAATACTCACCAATCAATTGATTGGGTAACAGAGATTTATTGAGCTCAGCCATGTGTTAAGAGTCTCAAGGAAATGGAACAAGAAAAAGGCATGTTTCAGGCTTTGAGGCACTTACAATCCAGTCGAGGAGAAAAAAAAATGAACTCTCATATCCCTACAGTAAACTCCACCAGGCAGTTGTTAATTGTTAATTTTGTGTGTGTGAGTGCACACACAAACACCTGCCATGCAGAGGTCGTGTGGTGACATAAAGCCAACTTGGATTTGGGGATTGGAGAAAACAGGTTTGAATCCCATTTCCCCCTCTTATACTGTTGTGGAGCTTTGAATTCCAAATCACTAGCAGAAAACATTTGTTGAGGACTTTTGTGCGTGTTGCCCAACCGCAAAGTGCTGTGGGATTGCAAGAGAAAAGAGGCATGATGCCCACTCTTGAGTTGCAGTCTCAACAGAGGCAATGAGAGAAAACAGCAGATGACAACATCTTCTTGTGTCTTGGCCCCCGAAAGAATGAAGGGAAGTCTAGGACAGTGAACATATGCCCTACCAGATTGATGCAGGGAAGGAAGTTATGTTTCTTTAGTAAGCAATTTTAATTAAAGGCTATCCCATTTGTAGAGCTCCTATGATATTTCATGAAGCAAGCAAATGGTTACTGCATTGTGAGCCCCTAATCTACGCTCACTTCTTAAAGTCCATTACCCACATAAACTTCCCCGTGGCTGGGTGTGATGATGCTCTTTTTTATAGAGGAGGAGATTGAGATTGAAAGAAGGAAAGAGAATTGCTTAAGGTCAAAAACTAAGTTGGGGAAGCTCAGATTCCAACTCACACTGGTCGGGCACCAGCTTTAATTTTGTGTAGTTTATTTCAAGCTTTGTGTCATTTTTCCATTTGCGGATTAAGCAACTGAGGCCCACCTAGGTTAAGCAATTTAAAATAATCCAATCCTGCTCTGAGATCTAAACCTGCCTCTGTCTGATTCTAAAGTTCGAGGCTATTCCTGTGCATGATCTTGAGGAGTTGTGGGGACAATTTTGGATATGAGAGAAATGGTTTCTGTGTATGTGTGTAAAAACTAACATAGCAGTTTAAACTAAGGGGACCTCTCTTTACACAAAAAAGCTTTAAAATAACACAAACTAGTGCATCTAAATGTAATGTGCATATGGACCACCATGGGGTCTTGAAAAAAATGTAAATTTTGATCCCATAAATTTGAGTGGGCCTTGAGATTTTGCAATGTTAACAAGCTCCAGGTGATGCTATATTACTGGCCCCTAAGCTACACTTTGAGTAGCAAGACTCTAAACCAAGTTTCTCAAAGTGAGGACTATTGACATTTTGGCCAGATAATTCGTCGTTGAGGGGGAGTGTCCTGAGCATTATAAGATGTTTAGCGGCATCCTCGGCCTCTTCCTACTAGATGCCAGTAGCACCAATATGACAACCAAAAACATCTCCTGACATTTCCAAATGTACCTGGTGTGTGTGTGTGGGGGGGGGGGGGGAGGGTGTTGCAAAATCACTCCCACGTAGAAACCACAGGTCTAAACTAGTAATACCCAAACTGTGTGCATGTTCAAAACTCCCGCCTGTGTCCTACTCTGCAGATAGTGGTTAACTTGACCTGAAATGTGACCTACCTTTGAAATGTTTAAAAGCTTCCCCAGGTAATTCCAATGTGCAGACAAGTTTGGCAACCTTTCATCTAAGCTCAGACTCTAGATCAATAAACTTCTCCTTCTCCTCCCAGCTTTCAGGAAGCTGCCAAGCCCAATACTCCCAGCTGCCCATGGCTGTCCTGGGAAAGGAAGGGAGGTTTCCAGGCTTCACTCATTATATAAAGAAGCCAACTCCGAGTTCGTTCGAATTTACAAGTAAGGAAGAGCAGAAAGAAATTAGGCAGGGCTGAATTATAGTTAGCTCCATCCATCATGCTGTCTGGGCTGCTTTGCAAACAGAAGCACTATCTGTTTTAATCTTGGAGAATCCCATTTCGGGCTGGTGATCTCCCATTGGTGCTGTAAAGGCCACTGTTATGTTTGGGCTCCCTTACCTACCTCCCTGTGGGTCCCAGGCTTGGCTGGTCCCAGGTCTGGCTGTGATCCAGGCTCATGACTAGGAACAGGACTGCGATTTAAAATGTTACATTATTGTAGTGGGGCACTTGTGCCTAAAATATGTAAACATAATTCAGTTTATTGTATCATGCATGTGTGGCTGAATGCCACTATTGTACTCTGATGGATGTGGAGCCTATGTAGTCCCCTGGGAGCAGAAGAGAAGCAGAAATGTGTTCCCCATAATAGAAGCATGCTCCCTGCAATAACATTGGTGCCTGTGTTTCATTCTCATGTTGGCCCCTTGTGCATTTTTCCAACTGGGTGTCTCACCACTGAAACTTTCCCTTCTCAATCAGCTTGGTACTGACATTCCCCAAACCTTTGATAGAATCATCCTTTATTCTCCTTGCACCCAAAGACTAGGGTAATAGTTTAACATTTGTCTAAAGTTCAGACTTAGCAAGTGACCGAGGTAGAGAATCTTTGCTAGGTAAGATCTCATCTAGCGGACCTGGGAAGGAATATCTATTCCTCGTTTTCATCTCAGCTGATTGTGTGTATGTATGTGTATGTACGTGTATGTTTATAGACTCACCATGCTAAGGTTATTTCTATCTAAAGCCAAGACTATTTCGCTGTCTATTGTGACATTTTGTGAATGTGGATGAAACAAACCCACACTGGGGGCCTTGGATCGGAATTGTTCATTAAGGACTCACTCTTGTCAGATAAGCTTCTGCTTCTAGGGAAATTAAAGAAAAAGAATGAACAATTCAGGCTATTATTTTTACTACTTACTGCCTAACATCTACTTTTGCTTTCTTTTCCCTGGTAGTATGGGAGAGAAGAGACTCTACTCTCCCAGCAATGGCTGGAAGAATGCAGTCTCATTAGTAAATGTGCATGGAGCACTCTCCTGGGTGCAGCCTGCTGCTGACAGGACTTTGGGGACAGGCAGCTTGGGGTAAGTTTCCAGGTCCACTTTGCTATCAAGTTACTAACAAGCTACCTAAACATCCTAAACTTCAATGTCCTTATTTATAATAAGGAAGATTAATAACACCTGGATTAGAAAAAGAAAAAAATAACACCTGCAGGCTTGTTATGATAATTACATGAGAAAATAATAATTTTTTTTTATTGAGTACTACTATGTGTCTGAAACTCATATTAGCTCAGTTAATTGCCCCCCAAAATCCCATGAGATTGATCTTACATTATCCCTCCTATTTGACAGCTGGAGCCTTCAAGCCTCATAGAGAGTGAATAATTTACCTGAACTTGCACAGGAAGTAGCAACGCAGGTAGTCTGACCCCACAATACATGATTTTAAGAACTTACACGCCATTACTTTCTACTAAAATGCTGGGCATTGTTAATGTTCCACGATTGTTACTGTTACCCTTTCCTACCCTATGCAACACATTTATTTTCTGGCTTATCAACTTCATCAGTGGGTTGGATAACAACAAATGAGGCAGGTTTAGCAGACAGAAAGATAGTGAATCTTTTGGATGTTAGAATCAAATCCCCAGAGAACAAGGGCAGGCTGACATGAGGGGCTGAATCTCACAGGATGGACTAGGATATATGTACTGATCTTAGATATTGAAACCATTGCAGAGATTCAGGAAAGAGCATCAGACACTTACAAAAAAGTAGTTTAGGTTGAGAGCTAAATGTGAATTAGCTGTGTACCTAGATGATAGTAATCAGATTACAGGAGGACCCAGCAATACATGAGGTGGCCATGATCTGGCCATCTGTCCACTGTCCTGAGTTCTAGAAAGCTGTGAGAATCCCATTCAAATCTGTAGGCAGTTCACAACTCAGTTTCTAAATCAAATGCCTATACATTCACTAACGCTTTAAAAAAATCCAAAGTAAAAAACTCAAAGATATAATCATATTTGGTTTTTGAAATTAAATTCCTCTGGTTGGGGGAGAAAGAGGAGGAGGAGGAGGAGGAGGAGGAGGGAGATGAGATAATGCACACTAAAACAGCAACCATTGCAGCCCCAATAACTATTACTTGAGAGCCTCCTATGTACTAAGCACTTCACAGAATGCCTTATGTGAATTATTTAATTTAATGTTCATGACAGCCTAATGGGGTGAGTCCTTGTCTTGCTTCTTTCTTATAGATGAGAAACAGGCTCAGAGGGATTATATAATTTACAAAAGGTCATATATTTAGTAAAAGAAATTGGAATCTAAAAGGAATCACTTCCAGAAGGGGTGTTTCAGGAAGAACTGGCTGACTGATGGCCTTGAATAATGCACAGATTGGTTAATGGGCCCCCTGATAGCAAAATGCTGGCTCTGTTGGGAGCACTGAGTGCCCGGCATGGCCAAGGCCCTGGGGACTGCTTTACAAAATGTTCCTGAACGGGTCTCCATGCATCTTGGCACATTCCATTGCTGCCTGAAATAGATTTTCTATCCTAAAGTGTGACAGCTTCTCCTAAGTGTTACTGTCACTGGCTCAGTGATAAAAAGGGTGATTTCCATAGTTTTCCCAGCATGTAGAAGATGAGATAGTGTCACATGCAATAAAGCTCAGAAAGGCCATAATATCCTAAGGTTCTGCCTCATCGTTCTTTTAGTTCATCTAAACAAGTTCAGATCTGCTCACATTTTGCATTTATCAGAACATAACGCAGAGGTGAAAATTCAGTGGCTGTAGTTTAGCAGGTTGCCCTGAATCTTGCTAATGGAGCTTAAGAGACCCCAAGAATCACAGTGTTCTGAATCCTCTCCCTGTTAAGTCACAAACTCTGAGCTACTTTTTTTTCTGATCAAACTATAAAAATAGTCTGCCCTTATTCTCGGTCCTGAGGGATTTGTGCAAACTTTCGGCTCAGGCATCAGGCATCAGGCATCAGGCATCAGGCAGGAACATTGACATTTGCATGTTAAGTACCACCCCCCCCCCTCAAATCTGGGGTCTCTGTGGTGCACTCTGTCACTTCTTGTCTCCCCTTACCATGGTTACTGGAAAAAAGCCCCAATTTTGGTCATCGACTTATTTATTGTCTTTGGGCAAAAGTACCCTTGAAAGTGTAAATTACTTAACATCCATAGGCCTATGTTTTGCCATTGGAAAGTTAGGAAATCCATTCTTTCGACAAAAATTGTTCAATCTTTCTATGCATTGAGTACTTTAAGGGTAAGCACTGGAGGTATTGATGAGCTAATTTAGACCTGGCCCCTGCCCTTTCAGGGTGGAAATCTCATAGAATAAAGAGTTTGGATTCCATAACTCCAAGTGCTTGCTAGGGCTTCAGGAGCATCAGCTTATTTGACCTTCACCATCCCTAAGGCAGGTATTATAATCTCCATTTAAAAGATGAGAGGGTGAGGTGATAAGATGGTGAGTGACTTTCCCATCCTCACATAAGTAAGCCACAGATCTGGAACTCAGCGTGGTTCTGTCTACTCCCAAAGCCCACGGATTGGTTCTCCAGCCTCTCATCTGCTATTTTAAGTGGAAGGAAGCTAATGTTTACTGAATTATTGTAGGTTTGCAGTGGTCCCCATCCTTTTTGGCACCAGGGGCTGGTGCTCCTATGAAAATCTAGTGCCTGATGATTGGAGGTGGAGCTGAGGCAGTGATGCTAGCGCCGGGGAGTGGCTGCACATATAGATGAAGCTTCACTCCCTTGCCTGCTGCTCGCCTGCTGTGTGTCCAATTCCAACAGTCCACTGGAAGGTACCAGTCCACAGCCTGGGGGTTAGGGACCCCTGGGTTACAGTACTCTTAAGCATGTCACCTGATTCATTCTTATATCAACCCCCTGAAGGAAGGATTAGCACTTCCATTTTTTTTTTTTTTGGATGAAAGACCTGAGATTTAGAAATTCTCGAGTTTACTCAGTCTCTGGCTAGTGGAGGCAGGAGGAGGGGGTACTCAGGCCTGCTCTCAGAGTCCTCAGAACTTGCTGCTGGGCTCCAGCTCCCTTAGCTCTGGCTCCCTGGGTCTATAAAAGAGCCCATCATACACCACTGTGAGCTGCTCACTTTTATTTATAGGAGTTTCCTGATTAATGCCCATCCTCCAGAAAGCAGGGCCCGCTCCATGTCAAATATTCTATTTTTTATCCTGGAAAGTAAATGTGTAAACTACAGCTAACACCAGTTCCTTCTGCTATCACGACAAGAAAAAGTAACTGACCTCTTACAGAACCTTTGAAAGATGCCCCTACCAATGGAGCCCAGAACTTGTGGGGCTTTGTTTATGAGATAGACAAGGCCACCAATAATAGGTTCTGATCCAGATTAAGAAAAATGCCATGTCCCCTAGCAAGAGCAGATTTGTATTGACAGACAACATAGTGAGCCCAGGCAGCCTTCTGGACTCTGGCTTGCTATTTTGGGGGACTTCCCCTAAACTCACACTGACCTTGTAAGCAATTACATGACTGGGGCAGCATCTTGGACTTCACTCAGTCCAAGTCTGGATTCCACAGAACCCCATCTCCACAGGGGTTTAGCCAGGGGTTTTGGGGGCTGAGCTGTGGCTATTAAAAGTAGTGAGGAAAAGGGCCCAGATACTTCAGGAGTTGAGGTTGAGCAGGCAAGGTTCTCTATTTACAACAGCAATCATTTGCAGGTTAATTATTTCACTAAAGAGCAGTCATCATCCCCTCTCCCCCATCTGCCATCCTACCCTGCTGTGTAAATCCCCAGGTTTAAGCGAAAAATAAATGCTAAGAGCATAGGAACAGTGCCATATCTTAATAGCAGTGAGCTGTGCGTTTAACATACAAACTCTGGAGTCTCAGTTTCCCAGGATGTAAGAGTTTCCTGCGCTTTACAGCTGTTAGCAGAGACGGCAAAGCATTTGTTTCATTTAATTGTGCAGTACAGATTCTTATTACCCACCGACAGTCTATTAAAGGAAGCTGCACTTGCATTTATTAAAAAAGACAGAAGGAAAATTCCAGGTTTCAGGCCTTAACAGCCAGGTGGAGGGGTTGGACTCTTAGCAAAATAAGCTGAAAACAGGCTAATAATGAAAGCATGGCACAACGGCTAGTCATTGGCAGGCTAAGTGTATCTTGAAGGATTTTATGGAGCACCTGAATTCTCAAGGGGATGCGGAAGCAGTAGTAATTTTACCTTATACTTCTTTGTCTATTTTATTCAGCATAGCAGAATAAGGAAGGCATTGCAATTCTCATTTTCAAGATTACAAACTGAGACCCAAAACAGAGTAACTTGCCTTTAGAAACTTTATAGCAGAGCCGAGACACAAACCCTGGTTTGTGTGGTTACAAGTTCTGTGTTTACGTCCTCATGAAACCTTTGCCAGGCATCTCCTGTGTACCAGGCCGTGCCTTAGGTTCAGGTTGTACAGAGAGGGTGAGACCCCATCCCTGGCCTTCAGAATTTCCTGGTCTGGAGAAAAACAGCCTATAAAGTCACACTGTACAATCACATAGCAGGATGGTGAACAAACAGCGATATATGCAAGGTCCAGTGAGGGGAGTGCGCCTGAGTCTTCAATTTTGGATTGGGGCAGGGGGAGCTGGGTCTTGAAAAGATGTTTGGATGTCCACTAGGTGGCCAAGGTCAGTTGAGGGAAGGACACATTGGGCTTTACAGACAAAATCCAAGAGCAAGGTCATAGAGGCATGAGACAGGACTTGAAGTTTTAGGGGTAAACATTGGAGATACATAGAGTATACTAAGAGCTAACATTTACTCAGTGCTTATTATTTTCCAGCCACTGCTCTAACTGTTCTTCTCATAGTGAGTGACTCCTTGAATCCTCATAAGCCTATCAGATGGGGACAGCTTACTGATGGTAGAGCTAAAGGCACTGAGAGACCATATAACTTGCTAGGTTAGATCGCTCTGATAGTAAGAGGTAGAGCCAAAGTTCACACTAGGCAGCCTGCTTTTAAGTCTCCTCATCTATGTGCAGAGTGGGGAGAGTATGTCTGCAGAGGGGCAATGTAAATGGAGCCAAGGAGGCTGGCAAAGTTATGGCATTCACTGCTGTCAGTCACTCATTCTTCACTCATTGAACAGTTTCTAGTCTCATGTGCCAGGATTGTGAAAGGGAAAAACAAAAGAAAATAAATTAAAATCCAGTAAAAAGAAAAGACTTTCAAGAACAATAAATACAAAGAAGAATCTAGTTAGTAGCTTGAGGGAGGTGGAGGCTCCCATTTCCTCAGCTCCCTGTTTACTCTCATCATTTTATTTGTCTCCATTCATTCCCATGCTGTTTGCAAACTTTCTTCCCTTTCAGAGGAATTCTTCTATATCTAATACTGTATCTGATACCAGGAAAGTTTATTAACAAGTGAAAGACTCTCTGTGTCCCTCTTGTTGCTGAAAAATTCCTTCTACATTGAAGGGAAATCCATTTACCCAGGACCATTGCCCTAACCCATATTATCTTATCTTGGGATCCCCAGAATCAGCCAGGTCCCTCCACTTGCCACTCCTTCAGATACTCAAAGAAAGTGATCCTATCTGCCTGGCTTTTGTCTAGGCTAATAGAGCTTCCTTCTCAATGGCATTGCTTTGAAATGGAAGTCTGTGAAGTCATGCCCTTTTGGCCCTCTTAACAAATCTCTTCTGCAGGCTCATCCACCTCTACTCAACCACTAAATGATGAATTTCTGCAAGGACAAGGTCTGATGCTTCCTTTACTTTAATCTTTTCTGTCCAAGATTTTTTACATATCCATGGCTTCAATGACCGTCTTTAACTATGTCATCCAAACATATCTTTAGTCTGGGCCTTTCCTCTTAGCTTCAGGCTGTGTATCCAACTGTATTCTTTAAAGCATTTTTCTTTCTTTTTTGAAAAATTTAAATACATACCAAACTACAGAGATAATTTAATAAACCACCCATACTTACTGTGCAGTTTCAACAGCCAACTTTCTATTATTTGTTTCAGCTATTCCTCTATTCCCTTCTCCTCCTCACCTTCCTGGTTGGTGTATTTTAAAACAAATCCAAGACATCACATCATTTCATCTGTAAATACTTCAGAATCCAACAGTCTTCTAAATATTCCCATTTGGCTTTCTAAAAATAGTTTGAGCTCAACTCTTTCAAAATTAAATGCAAAATCTTCTTTAGAACTGGCCCCCTTCTACTATTCTCCAGTTCAATAAATACTACCCTTATCCACACTAAGAGTTATTCTTGATAAACTCCTTCCCTTCTCTCTCCCTGTTTATCTCCAAGTTCCCTCATCTCACTTCTAAATTTATCCTGAGCTCTCCTCTATTTCTACCCTACAGCAAGAAATTGTTTCTCATCTGGACTATTGCAATAGTCCTCTGCTACATCTTTCTTCCTCTACTTTGGTCCTACTCATTTTTTCTTCACATTATAACAAAATAATGTTTTCTTTGTTCACTCAACAAATATCTACTGAATACTTACTGTGCTCTAGGTATTACAAACTAGGTACTGGACACATATTGTGAATTGGACAGACAAATTTCCTGATTGTATGTGTGTATTATTAGAGACAATAATATAATTTGAAGTGTTATGAAGAAAATGAAGCTGAGGATAGTGATAGGAGTCATGAAGAAAACCCTCTTTGATAAACTAGTATTTGAGCAAAAACTGAATGATATGAAGGCATGAATCATGTACAAGTCCAGGGTTGGAACATTTCAGCTAGAGGAAACAGTAGGTGTAAGTGCCCTGATAAATCTCACATATCAACTTAGCTCTTATATTTTAGAATATTTTTACCTTTTGAAAAAGTAACACATGCATAAAGTACACCGTGAAAGTACGATATATTTCTCACTATTACCCGTTTCTTGTATGTCCTTTCAAAGATGTTCCAGAATAATTGAGCACATATATGTATATCAAAGTCCCCATTTTTTAGAAGTATAAATGCAACCCCTTCTAAAAACACTTCAACTAAAACACCTCCTTACAAAACATTTCATTTTGGATAATGCCTGCTTCCTGACGGTGGTTATGAGGTCCTTCATTCTCTGATTTCAGCTCATGTCTTTGGCTCACGCTGCAGTGTCCCATGCTCACTGTAACTTAGGCACACAGGCCTTCTACCAGTGCTTTGATAAGTATCGTTGCAGCTATGAAAACTTAATATATGTTAATCCCTGTTTAGAATGCTTCTTCCCCAACTTCTACTTTACCTTGATCTAGTTCAGACTTAGAGTCCTTGACTCATCCTTATTAAGTACTTTCTTACTGAAGCTTCAACCACCTTCTCCTCTCACTGGATCCTGGATAAATTTGCCCTGCTTCAGTCACCATGGCCTTTTTATGTTTCTTCAAATGCACCAACCACCTTGTGTAGGCTGTGCCCTCTGTCTGGAATGCTTTTCCTCGTGATCTTCTCATGACTGGCATCACTTAGATCTGTTAAACTGTCTCAGAGAAGCCTTCCATGGCCACCCAATCTGTCTTTCTTGTATCACTCTATTTCAGTTTTCTGCTGATATTTTTCTTGATTAACTGATTTCATTGATCTCTCCCACTCTACCCCAAGTATAAGCTCTAAGAGAGAAGAAGATCATAGAAGCAATGGAGAAAGGAAACGGAAAGAAAAAATAGTTCATGGTATTTCTGCCAATTATATCCTCTCCACCAATTGAATCAGAATCTGTGAGGGTGGGACTCGCACATATGTATATTTTACAAACTCCCCAGGAGTTTCTGATACTTAGCAAGGCTGAGAATGGCTGGGCTAGATAACGTATAACTCTGCTGCCCATGGAAATAGAACACCAGCCATATATATATTTTAAAATTTTCTAGTAGTTATAATGAAAAAGTGAAAAGAAACTGACGAAATTAATATATGTATATATTTCAACCCAGTATATCAAAAATATGATTATTTCAATGTGTCATAATGTAAACATTATCAATAAGATATTTTACACTCTTTTTCATTAATGAGTTTTCAAAATCAGTGTGTTGCTTACACAGACCGCACGTTGAGATTCGGCTAGCCACATTTTAAGAGCTCAGTAGCCACTCATGGTCGGGGAGCCTGTACTAGATGGTACAGAAGCACAGATCCTTCTGGTTCTGGCATCTGACAGCTGATTCTGAGCACAGCCAGGAGACTGTGGTTCTGAAACTCAAAGCAGTCCGACATGTATTGGGAATCACATTTTTTCTTGTTATTGACTTCCATGTTCTCCCAAGATCTGCTTTCTCTTTGTCCTGGATTCATTTCTTATAGCTATCTGTTGGTACTTGAGAATCCCCAGCCTGGGTCAGAGCTATCTTGCTAACCTGTGGGAAGTTTCTTTCCTTCAGTGAATATGTCACAGGATCTAATTTTTAGCCAGTGGATGTCACTGTTTACTCAAGGAGGTTCTGTGGAGGAGACAGTCTAATCCAGTCAATGTCTCCTCTTACCCTGTATTAGTGTTTCCCCTCTAATCTGGAGGAGTGACAGATTTTTAGGAATGTCACTACAGGTGGTCAGTGCTAGTTCACCAATGTCATCTAGAAGTGTTCATTGGTCTGGGAAATTCAAGTCTTATTTAATAAAAAACATTGTCCAAAATGACAGGGCAATCAGTAACTAAGTTAATCACAGTCAAAAGTGAATTGCGCCTTTAAATAAACATCTATATTTCTATAAAGCAGAGGTCACAGTCGGCCTGTAGCAAGGTCTGGTCCACACAGTGTATGGAAAACAATTGAGTGAACATTTACATCAGAGAGGATTTCACACAGACATCTGGATTTCCGGTTTCTCCTGAAATATTGGAAGATCTGGCCACATTAGACTTATTATACCCTGCAAGGCTACAGCTGGGATGACAATCAGTTGCTTTTTAAAAATTGTCGTATCCTCTTCATTTTCCACAGGCCTCACCATTCCCAAGTACTCCTCAAACCAAGTCACTTTACCTTTTCAAATTGACAGCCTAACTTATATTGGCATTTGTATTTTTTGGAGTAATAACTACATACATAAGTAACCATTTCTGAGGGACCAGAAAGATGGGATGATTTGGGGGGGGGGGGAGTGATATGAGATTTTTTGTAAGATATTTTTCTAGCTTTAGGTTTGGGGCTGGAGAATTCTTGACTGAGGGTAGGACTAGGTGGCCTGTTGCTTGGACCTATCTCTTCAAGGTTACAGATATCTCAGGTGGCCAAGAACTCGCAAGTGAGCCCTGGGATGGGAGGCAGAAGGAAAATGGTTTCAGGAAGGTAAGATCTTTGATGCCACCATTTCAAGGGGGTGAGGGTTGACCCTGCTGGCCTCTCCTGACCTCACTCCAGTGAGTGGCAAGTTGAGGCCCCTCTTTTTCCTTCATCGAAGTAGTGGGTTTCAAACTTGAGTGAGCATTAGAATCACTTAGAGGATTTGTTGATCCCAAGCTGGGCCCAATGCCCAGAACTTCTGATTCAATAGGTCTAGGGCAGGGCTGAGAATTCACATTCTTAACAAACTCACAGGTGCTGCCGAACCTGCAACCACACTTCAAGAACACTGGTGTAAGTTTTCAAGGCCAAAGTGAGATTGTTTCAAAGGCTCAAGAGATTGTGTGTGTGTGTGTGTGTGTGTGTGCACGCACATGCGCATGTGCACACACACATATGCATGTGAAATTATATATTGTAAATAGGCTCTTGATTTCCTTTCCAGAATAAGTGTACAATACAAGAACCAGTGCATTACCAAAGTCAGAGGAGAATGAACTCACACACAAGCAACCCTGTGGAGAAGGTTCTGGCTTTTTCTTTATCAGTACACTTCTCAAGAAAAAAGACAAAATACCATTGGGTGGCCTCTAGCTCCAGGGCCGATTATCTGACAGTGGATGAAATGACCTTTCTCTCAAAAGAAAAACAAGTCACCAGGCACAGTCCCTGCCTTCTGCTGGCTCTGACAGTGCTATGCAGAGGCGGGAAAAGAGCTTTGGGGCAATATGAGCTGACATTTACTGAGCGCTCACTGAGCCAGAGCCGTGTTATCAGCTTACCTGAAATATCTTATTCAATTCTCAAACCACTTGAGGAGATTAGTTTTATATACGTTTGCATTTTTTAATTGAAGGAATTGAGTTGTTAAGTAACTTCCTTAACGCTGCACACCTAGTGGGCGCTCGCCAGCCAGAATTTGAGCCAGCCTCCTGCAGTTGCACAGCTTGAGCTGGGAATGATTGTATCTCAAGCCAGAAAGAGTTTTGAAGTGTTAGACTGCCATGTAGAGCAATGGGATACGATAATGTATTTTTTTCCTTTGTGTCTTTAGCTTTTCCTGCTGCAAAATGGAAATAATACTACTTCTCAAACTGTTACATGAATTGGATTATGTAAAGTCTGTATATTATCCCATCAATCCTTATCTCAATAAGTATAATATGTTTTCCTTCTTCCATCACTGTGTCTTGTGGGTTCCCAACGATTTTCCCTATACCTTAAAGCAGTCATTCATTCAACATTTACTGGGCACCTGTTATGTGCAGTGTAAATAATCAGACCTGGTACCTGCAGTGTGGTGGCAGGAAGGAGCTACAAATTGGTCATCTAGCTGCCAGCTTTACAATTCCAAATGCAAGTCTCCCAGGACCCTGAGAGAGAAGAGCCTGGTTTTAGTTGACAGTGCCATCCATGACTCTACACTCTTTGGAGCTAATAGCCTGCCTGTGCCCTTATACCCATCTCTTTCAGACAAGTCCTGTGGGTTCTACCTGTGGGAATCATTTGAATCCTCATGACTCTTACTTAATTCAGGCCACCGCTGACTCATTACCTGGATCCTCTCTGCCTCTTAGGAGAGATCTCCTTCTGCCCATCTTGGTCCAAGTCTTCATGTGGCTGCTAGAATAAGTGTTCTAAATGAACTCTGAGTTCATCGCCACCTGCTCCAGGTTTTGCAACACCTCCTGCCTCCATCAGGCCCATATCCAGCTTGGGGGAGGCCCAGCGTGCCACCTCTTCTGGCCTCCTGGTCTCATTCCTTCCCATTCCCCAGCAACCTTAACCCTTGGAACCTGTTCTCTCACTCTACTGGCTGTATCTCCATGGATTTGCTTAAGACACTCTCTCTGCTGGGAGTTCCCCACTCATCCCTTTACTTGGCTCAACTCTTAATCATCCTTTCTGACCCGACTCAGGAATCTGCTTTCTCAGGAAGCCTTTCTTGCTCTCCAGTTTGGGACAAGTTCTTCTTCTGTGCTCCCATAGTTCTTGCTCAGCATCCTTTGTATACTGTACATTAATTCTGCAGCTGTCTCTTCCACTGAATTGGAAACTGCAGATGTGTTTTTATTTTTGCATTGAAGTTGAGAACAACCCACCATGGCCTGGGTTCCTGAGAGCTGGGAGTGTGGAAGTGGCACAAGGAGCTGGATGGGGCTGGGTGGAGTCCAGGAGTGTGGGGAAGGCAACATCCAGGGCTCTCACATTTGAAGCATCATATACCTAGGAGCGTAACAGCGCCACATGAAGGGCTGCTAGGCGTGGCCTTTGTAGCTGCAGGGCTTGAGGTTTAAATAGCTGCAGAAGAAGTCAGCATCTTTATTTCAAGATCTTTCTCCCTGACATTTCTCCCCTTAAATGCCACTTCTACAGAGCCACATGGAGGACATATGTCCAGGGGGGCTTGACCTATTGAGAGGCCTGCTTATCAATCAGAAGGAGGCTGAGTTGATCCTGATTCTCGGTTGGGGGTCTGTGCATAGTAGCCAACATAGGTGATATATCCTGCCCGCCAGCGTGCTGGCCTTTCTGTTCCCCTGGCTCTTTCTTTGTGCACAGAGACAAGCCATTAATTAAGCCACGACCTTTGTCTCTCCTAAACCCCTCCCTCCAGCTCCTTCTCTTCACCAGGCATTTGAACCGTTCCTTTGTGGTTCAGTGAGGAAATATTGACTGCAAGTGAGGGTCAGGGTCAGAAGCAGCCAGGGATGGGGTATGATGCAGTCTCCAGCAGGTGCTCTCGATTCCTCACCTTTACCTTGAGCACTGGATACTCTGAGAAAGAGCTGAGGGCTTTTGCATTTTTAGAGACCTGAGAAACATGGGTGTAGTTGTCTGACAGGGGTTTCAGCCTCCACTACCTGGTAAAAATGGTTTCAGGACTTCTTGTAGGGAGCCAGAAAGGGTCAATGGAATGAATTCTCCATTTCTTGAAAGGGAAATTCCACCACACTCCCCCACCCCAGCAAAGCAGCTCCCTGCCGGTTTTTATCCTGTTAATAGAACCAAAGATGACACCTATTAAAGAGTAAATCAGCTTTCAACCACACTTTCCCATTTCTTAATCTGACTTTTTACAGTCTTTGAGAGGGTAGGGGCAGGAAGTGGAGAAGAGGCAATATACTCTGTTCTTTACAGATGAGGAAACCGAGGCACAGATGTATCAAGTGTCCCTAAGGCCATCATCTTTTATATTTGCCAACTGCTCTGTAGGTTGAGAGCATTTGCATGTAAATGCTTCCACTGGATTCTTCTAACAAGAGTGCAGGATAAATAAGGGAAGTGTTAATTATGACCGAAGAAAAACTATTATTACATGCTTGTGTATGCTGGGCACTATGCTACGTGATAGTTAGATATTATTTCACTGGACAATAACCTTGTGGTAGGTGATTTGTGCCACATCTGTCCAGGGCTTAAATGAGTCTGAGATAAATGAAATAATCTGTCTGTGTGACACATGGGGTTAATGTCAGAACTGAGATAAAAACTCAGGCTACCGGGTCTTCGGCATAAAACTTTCTCTACTACTCATGCAAGGCCTTGTGGTCCAGCCTCTTCTGGAATCCTCTCTTCTACTTTCTTAGCCTTTGAACATAATCAGGGTCTTCAGTTATTTCATTTCACTAGGGAGACCCCTGCCCGCCCCTCTCCCTTCACTGCCAGCAGGTTGAAGGCAGGTTCCCAGCCTGGGAAACCTGGGACAAAAGTGCTGAGTGTTTACCGAGCACAAAGGGTGTAAATCCTGGACAGAAGTCCCAAACATAGTGGTAGAATGTTCCCTTGAGCAAAGCATTCTCCTCTGGGAAGTATTTCGTTTTCACCTAGACTTCTTGTTCCCAGATTTGATTCCTGGGAACTAAGAATTTATTAAGCATCTAAGCCAATGGTGTCATCTTCATGTTTTCATTTTTAACTAAAGTTTTAGAATTTCCTGCTGAGATCTATACTATCATCCTAAACTTACAAATAAGAATTTTTTAGATGCGGAGAAGTTACACGGTTTGCTCTTAAGCCTTACAGTATGTTAAGTCCTTAAGTTGCATAGCAAGGATTTGAATCTCAATTTGGGTGACCCCAAAGTCCTTCAAATTATCTACTTCAGGGTACCATGGAGGAGCCAAAATCCCTGAAGGCAGAGCATGACTACACAATACAATGACTTGGAGCAAATTAGGAAAAAGTGCCTCTGTTGTCACTAGAGGGCGCTGAGAGTTTGGTTCTTTCCTCCAACACAGTAAAGAATTACAGATCAGTAAACTTTAGGAAAAGTAAGATTTATTAAAGTATGTTTCAAGAGAGAAACACGCCACACTAGAGATGGCCAGGCTATGCCAGAGATGCCTGTAGCCCCGTAGAATTCAGAAGGTATACCTTATATTGGCCCTTGATGGGTGGTTACACAGGTGCTAAATGATTTTCATGCAAGGTCAATTGATTGACATTCGATGTTATATAATCCTTTGTCTACTGTGCATGCAGTTGCCCAGAGTTTAGTCTGTTATAATTAGATGCATGAACTTCCAGGCATATGTATGATATTATAATGATGGTATAAGGAGGCTAAGGTTAAGGAAGGTCGGTACATGTACTAACTGCACAAGTGCTTGTGGCCAGACTAAACCAGTGGTTATTTTATGGTTTTTATTTCCTGTATTCCAGGAATGTAATGATAATTTTAAAATGTAAAATGAGTGTTTTGGGGATGTCTTAAGGGAAGTCTTTGGGTTGGGCTTCCATTCCCCCATCATTCATGTCTATCTATATGCCTAACACCTCCACTGAGCACAAGAAACTAGGAAAAGGAACCAGTTCCAGGCACAACTGTAGGACATGTAGCTCGAGGTTCCAAGTTTGGAAGGAAGGCAGAGGATATCACTTCCTCCAGCCCCAGGGACAGTGTACCCTGAGGGATGGGTTGGATTTTAGCCCTCGTGACCACCCTGGCAGGTGCACCGCATAACTTACAAACTGGAGAGATAGGTTCCTTCCAGGGGCTCAGTCTGTGGTAGTCAGAAATGAAAACGTCTTGCTTGTCCTCACAAATAGGTGTCCCGACATCCTGGTACTGTAATTAAAAGCACTTACTCTGTGTCAGAGGACCTGGGTTTGAATTCTGCCTTTGCTCTTTTCAAGTTCTCAGGCAGGACTAAATCACACAACCCTCTGTGTCTTAGTTTCCCTCTGAGGGTTGTTGTAAGTATTAAACAAGATAGTGCTTGTAATGTGCACACACAGTGCCAACCCCACCAGCTCTCTCAGTGTTTGCTGGTAATACTGGAAGAGTTATCTGGAGGCTCCTCTGAAATCAATTACCAATGCTTTGTCAATGAGCCTGCCTCCCAGGTTCTCTTTTCAATCAGTTGCTTTGAAATGGTAATCAGAGGCCCAGGACAGCCTACATTAGAGACAAAAAGGAAAAAGAATAAGACGCTCATTATTGACAAACACCTGAGGTCAAGTTATCAGGAATCTCAGTCCTCTCTGCAAGTACAAAGCACAGATGAAAATATCTCAGAAGTGAGAGTTCTGCTCTTTTCCCCATAGGAAGCTCCAATTCATCCTTCCAGACCCCAGCTTACAGCTCTTATCCACAGAGCTTTCCCTCACCCCTTAGAGACATTAATTCCTCAGTGCCACTTTAGGACATTTTCACATGCATCTAACACTTACTTACTCATTCATTTGCTAATTAAGTCATTCAATTGTTTATGCAAATAGTAATAAGCACCTACTATGTTCAAGGTACAGTCATAAAGATGAGGCTGTTTATAAATAAGGACTCTAGTTTCACTTTTTCCCTGTCATTTTTGGTTCTTGGCCAGCCTAAGCAGAACACCTCATTCTGTTTTGTATCCAATTCAAACAGTGGCTCAGGCTTGTCCCCTCACTCTTGAAACAACTTTTACACACAGCCGAGGATGAGCGGAGGGGCTGTGCAATAAGAGTGACCACCTTATTGGTCAAATTCATGTGCAAGAAGCAGTGGCAGAAGCCATGAGGCAAAGACAGAGGGAAAGTGTGCACATGAACCAGCAAGGCAGTGGCAGGGATTTAGACCTGAAGCTCCCTGAACTGGTGGCATAAGTGGGGAGCACAATGACTTTCACGGCTAATTTCGCCATTCCCCTCCCCATATGTTAGTGCTTCTCCTGGCTGGGAGGATTCAGTGCAGCTGTTGTTACAGCTCTGTGTGTATGTGTCTGTGCAAGAGGAGAAGGGAAAAATAAAAACCCTATAAAAACGGGAACAGCAGGTGAAGGAGGCCTGCTCAGCAAAAATGGAATCACCGAAGCTACCAATGGCCTTGACCTACAAGGAACATTAAACCATTTTGACAGCAACCATTTTGTGCTGCAAAATGCAGAGAGACACTAGAGAGAAGTTAGCTCCAGGAGAGGCCTAGGGCTAAGGTGGAGAATGCCTGCATACCACCAGGATTTTTATTAGCAATTACCTTGTGATGGAAAATACCAAGGACAGAGGCAGTTAGAGAAGGCCATTTGGGAAGGTCCATGGAAGTAGCAGTATGATGCGGTAATAATTAGCTTGGGATAAAATTTCATTTGATTATGCAGACAAATCTCCATGGAAGTGAGCCTTTTGTAGCACCAGCTTTGTTCTTTTTCATGGTAGAACACACTGGGTTTGAATTATAGCTCTGCACTTACTAGAGATGGGATCTTGAGCAAGTTATTTATTATCTCTGTAGCTGCAGTTTCTATATCTGCAAAATTAAGGTTGTTTTAGCTGTGATGATTTAAAGACAATGTATATTAAATGTCTTGCACAATGCCTGAGAAGAGACTAGCCATGACTAAGTAAAATGTAGCCATTATAATTTTGGGGAGACTATAATGGTGGTGGTGGTATTAGTCAACATAACACTAGCTGCTAAGAAAAAGAAATCCCATAGTTTCAGTTGCATAAAATAATAGAAATTCCTTTCCTGCACATGCAACTGTCCAATCCAGGGTTGGAGGCCAGAGGGTGGTTAATATGTTGAGTCAGAGACTTTCTACTTTGTTGCTCTACCATCCACCAAGAAGACTTCAGAGTCCACAGACAGTAGAGGGGAAAGAGAGTGGAGAGTCCTGGCCTGTATGTAATTCACAGCATTGCTATCCACATCACATTAATGGCCTCCCCTGGTGACAAAGAGGGAGCTTCAGCAATGACTGAGTGAAAACTCCCTTCTAGGACTAACTGCACACTGTTAAAGGAAGTATAGTAGCCCACCCCAAGCCCCTTAACTGCAGTTTTGCTTTCTGGTTTCTATTACTCACAGTAAACTATGGTCTGAAAATATTAAATTGGAAATTCCAGAAACAATTCATGAGTTTTGAGTTGTACTCCATTCTGAGTAGCATGATGAAATCTCATGCCATCCTGCTCCATCCTGCCAGGGCTGTGAATTCTCCTTCATCTGTCGTATCCACACTATATATACTACCTGCCAGTGAGTCACTTAGTAAATAGGACAAAAAAGGGGTCCATCTGCCTGTGTGTGTCTAAGCCAAAGAAGAGATATGTGTAGGTTTTGCATAAATAAAAGTAAGGTTTATTAGAGAGTTGCAAGTCCCAGAGACATAGGCAAGCTGTTGTGCTCAAAGGCCTGGCTCCCCAAGTATCTATTGAGTACAGATTATATAGGGAAAAATCAGTGTTCATGGAAACTAAGGGAGTTGGGTCATGGTGCTACTGATTGGGTGATTGGAAGGGGATAAGGTAATTGATTATTGTGTCGGGTTCCATGGCACCATCCTTTCTGGTCATGTGGCTGGTGGGGTTGTTGTTCTGCCTCAGTGAGCCTCGGGCTGAAACACATATAAAGCCAAGATGTTATCCTTAGTCTAAAGTCTAACCAAAACGTATTGTTCTCATGATTATAGACTTGAGATTCAGTTAATCTTATGTCCTAAAGCTTAACGATTAAAGGAGCAGGCATAGAAAAGATAAGGACGGAGAAAAGCAAGTGAGTCACAATGCCATTATCTGGGTAAAACCAGCTTGAATCAGAAAAAAAAAACTATATTACAGAAATAAAGTTCATATGCAGTGATAGTAGCTGTCTTGGTTATCAGATTGACCATTCCAGTATTGCAATGGTTGTGTTCAAATCACTCTTATTTTACTTAATAGCCCCAAAGTGCAAGAGTAGTGATGCTGACAACTTAGATGTGCCAAAGAGAAGCCATAAAGTGCTTCCTTTAAGTGAAAAAATAAAAGTTCTAAAATTAATAATAAAAAAAAAAGATAACCAATTATATGCTGAGGTTGCTAAGATCTAAGGGAAGAGCCAATCTTCCATCCATAATACGGAGAGGCCCTTAGGTAGCCATGAGTGACGGGACCGAAGGACCAGCTCTGAATAGGAATGACAACACTGATGGCCCAACCCAAAGTCTGCCCCTAGGATCTCCCAGAAGAAAACCATTTTTAAATTAACAATACCCCTTCATCCCGGAGTACAAGGAAATAAATGAACATAGCATAGCAACCAGTTTAGGCCAGCCAAAAACACTTGTGCAGAAGACATACTCTGACCTTTTTTTTTTTTTTTACCTCAGCCTCATTATACCATCATTATAATATCATATGTATACCCAGAAGTTTATGACTCTTATTATAACAGACTGAATTCTGGGTGAGTACATGTACAGTAAGCAAAAGGTTATATAATAGTCAACTGTCAATCAAAATGACCTCACATGCCAATCAGCTAACACCATTCTTGTAACTTCCCATCAGGGCCCAGATGTAAGACAGACCTCCTTACCTCAGCAAGGCCACAGCCCTCTTTTGTGTAACCTGTTCCTCTCTTGAAATGTACTTCAATAAATCTTGCTTTTCCTAATCTTTGCTGGTCTGTAATTCTCTACTGAGTCAGCGGAAAGGACCGAGGCCCTGCCCAGCATCACTGGGGCAACGATGGACTTAGATTGTTCCTAATGATAACAAAACTATGAAGAAGGAAAAAAAATTATGCTAGTTTTGCTGTTGTACCTCAAACAGCAAAAGTTATGGCCGCAGTGACATTTTATCTCCCAGAGAGAGAGAGGGAGAGAGACCATATTTACCTAACTATTATTACAGTATATTGTTATAATTGTTCTATATTCTTAGTAGTTATTATTATTAATCTCTTACTGTGTCTAATTTATAAATTAAACTATCATAGGTATGTATGTATAGAAAAAAAACACAGTATGTATAGGATTCAGTACTGTCTACTATTTCAGGCATCCATTGGGGGGTCTTGAAAAGTATCCCCCACGAATAAGAGGAGACTACTGTACACCCATTTTTGGTGGGCAGTTAGCTTTCTCTGGTCCAGTAGTATCAGATGTGTAAGAGTTTGGCCTGACAGTGATGCCTGAGGGCAGAGCTAACTCTAGCCAGATCAGTTACTTAGAATTGGTGGCGCTTATTAATCAATTTCTTAGAGCTTCCCTGTTCTGTGCTCTGTGGCCTGATGGCACTTGGCAACACTCAGGTGGGAGCTTGTTCCACATGCAAAATCTCAGGCCCCACCCTAGACTTCCAGAGTCAGATCTGCATTTACAATTTCTGCTCCCCCTGCATATTACAACTGAAGAGAGCTACAAGTGGGCCTGGGATCCTGCATTGTTTACAGATCATCATCTCAGGTGATGCAAATGTTGCTGGCCTGTGGGCTGAGTACACTTTGAGTAGCAAGCAGGCAGAGGACACCCAACTTCAGAAATTCAACTTCTCCCTGAACAAAATGAGATTTTTGCTTAGTGGAAGTAGGGGTTGCTTTTACTTTCCCTTCCTCTCCATGGGTAGCATTTCTGCAAGAAGAGTGTTAAATAGGATGCTAGCTCCTTCTGTCTGAGAAAGGAGGAGATCCAGAGACCACCCACAGAAACCCTGCTGCTGTGTGTTTACTTGCATCTGGTGGCTGAACAGAGAGATGCTCTTTTCAGATATATAGTTAGAATCCATCTCTGGTGGACACAAATCTCTGTCCAGCTGAGATTTACTTGCAGTTGTCTACAATGAGCAGCGTTAATGAAGCCTGTGGTGGAATCATACAGGTAATCACCCTTTTCCTTCCTCTCACCCTCCTTTCCCCTATGACAGGTCATTCTTTTCAAAAAATTCATTAACCTACAGTAACACTTTTCACCAGTGACAATTCTAAGTAAAAGCAGACTGGCATTTCTTACATTTCACAGACCATCTTCTCAGCTCTCAGAGACTCGCACACATTTTAAAACAAAATATAACCTTGACTTGGGATCAGTGCTGCTTGGATAAAAGAACTGGGCTGAGACTCCATAGATACCTTGAACTGATTCTGGCCTATATTACAAGCTGATTGCCAAAACGTCTCACAAATTTTACAGTGGAGGCTGGAAAGGTACATAATGTACATGTATCACCTACTGTGTGCAATGTAACTCCTTAACCTTCTAAACCATCCTATAAATAGGGGGAGGCAATTGAACTGATATTTATTAAAATCGACTTGGTGCTCTGCTTTGTGCTAGGCACTGTCTGTCACATTTGTCATCTAATTTAATCTGTTTGCAGCCCTGAATATTGGATATTATTGTTATCATTTCATAGATGAAAAAGGTGAGAGTTTGTAGGAGATTAAGTAAACTGTAGAGCCAGGATTTAACTCTAACCCCTCCTTGCCAAAGCTCAAACTCTTCCAACCTTGTTACAAGGTCACTGTTAATGAGAGCTGAATGGTGGACTTTTAGAAGGGCAGGTTGCTCTTCCATAGTTCCCAGAAGCATAAGATTGCTCAGCTGGGGGTCAAGGAGAAGTCTAGTATAGCAGCTAAGATTATGAACTTTGAGTCAAATCTACCTATGTTTAATTTTTGCCTCAACTTGGCATTAAAATCAAATTATTTAACTTCTTAGAGGATCAGTTTCCTCAACTGTAAAATTCCTATGAACATTGCTCTCATAGGAATAATGTGAAAAATAACAAGACAATAATATAAAAGTTTTAGCGTGATGCCAGTTACAAAATAAGTATTAAGTAAATGCTAATTATCATTTATAATCTTATTATGTATCTAATCAGGCCCTTCCACGAGTAAAGGACATCACTTTGAGTTCAGATATCACTTATGAATAGGGTAGGACTATTGAAAAGCTGCGAGGAGAAGGCTGATTGGAAAGTCTGAGACTTTTTTCTGCATCTCCCCAGAGGTGACATGTCATCCACACATCTGCTTCTCTTGTTGGATCTGATCCATCTTCCTCTTGACCAGATTCTTGTGCTTATTTCTTTTGCTCAATAAGGCTGCCTAACTCCCGAGTTTGCCTATTATTTTATCCTAAGTATCTGCCATTGATTACTTATCGATTCCCCAGACCTAATCGAAAATTGAGGAGAGAGCATCTTGTCAGGTGAAGGCCTAACAAGCTGGGGTCTCTCAGCTATGTTGAATGGATTCATTCTCTGTTCTAGGGGCAGGCTCTCTATGAAGCACTGCAAGTAAGGCAAGCAACCAAGTATGTCTAGAACAGGAATTTGGATTATTTTTTTAATGCATTTCAGAATTTCCTATTCTCTCTCTATCCTTCAATCCATTCTTCAGTCAGACCCAGATAGTGGCTTATTGAGGGATACAATTTTGAAAATTAAGAATCTGAGGTGGTAAAAAGCATTTTCCCAGAGTTAGTGGCAATTTAGTAAAAACAAGCAGAGAGGATGGTTTCATATGTTTACACCTGTTATTAGAAGGACTATCCTTTGCTTCAATCTTCAAGTGACCTCTTAGGAATTTTGGGCTTTGTGCCCTGTGTGAGCAGACCTTAATCAGGTTGCTCTCTTTCTGCCTGTTTCTTATGCCCTTAGATATAATTACTGCTATTTTTCATAAAGAAGAATTTTCTTGGAGAAAATTACTTTCTCAACTCTTTGCTTTCCTCATGGTCTGAAAGTCATTGGCAAATTCTGGAGCCAGATTTTGTTTGTTTGCTTTAAGATTTACCTTACCAAAAATTATGTGCGAACCAACTTCAACCATTGAAGAACCTCCCAAGTAAATGCCAAAACCTCTGGTAGGGTCAGTACCTCATCTGCGACATGGGCATTATGAGCTTTGACTGGATGCTTAAGATAATTGCTGGGGGCTTAAAGGAAGAATCCAGATGAAAGCAGAATTTTCTTTCACTTATGGTGAGGTGGGGCTAGAAACAGATTAGGAATTATAGAGCTTTTAGAGTTTGCTGTAAACAATCATTTACTTATTTATTTGTACATTCAATAAAAATATTTACTGAACACCTATGAATGTGCCAGTGTAGCAGAGAGAGTAATACTCATGAGATATTATTAATGGTCTCTTATGTTTGCCAGACCCTTTGCAGTTAGTTGGGGCAGGATAATCCTCTTGGCTGAGGGTCTATGAATGGACATGTCACTCTGGGGCCAAGATATTCAATTGCTGGCACAAGATCATTTTGCATGTGAGTAGCCCCCAAAATTGAGAAAACTATATTTTCCAAATTTTGTAGCTTTGACAGAATGGTGGAGCCTCTGACTCCCTGGGACTGTGTGGAGCAGAGCCTCCTACCAACCCATTATGGGCATATGGCATGAGTGATAAAGAAATAGATCTTTATCATGTTGTGCCACTGACATCTGAAGTTTGGAGATTTGTATGTGTGGTCTTACCTAGTCTCTCCTGCTTAATTCAGTTAGGCACTGTTCATAGTTCCTATGGAATTATAGTCCAGTCGGAGAGACACAAATTATTCAAATCATTATACATGTAAACAATTAAATTTTGAAAGAGCTACAGAGAGTGTCAAGTGCATATAGTGAAATGGTCACGGCTCTCTTAACTGAACATAGGTTCAATTTGCCATGGCAGAACCTTGTGTCATATCACAGAATCTAAAGTGAAAAAATTCCTCTCTATGCTATAAAGAGATACTTGCATAAAGATAACTCAACCTGACTCTTACAAATACATTGTTAATGCTTAGGAGGGATAGACTTAAGAAAAAGTTTCATTTTCTGAATAAATGTAGTAATGAGCATGATAATTGAAGTGTAACTAATACATCGGTCTAGGTGAACAATCGAGACAAATCTCTGTTCTCCCTGAGCTTACTGACTACTAGGTAGTTTTTACTTTTGAGAAAACTGTGGCTTGGAGAATTCAAGGGAATCGCAGTCAAGGAGGTAGAGAAGAGGGAGGCCAAGCGTCAAAAGTATAGACATGGCTGCTGGGGGACTGAATGTATAGAGCATAAAGAATTGAAGATTTTTTGGAATTTAATAAACGGATCCCATGGGAGCTATTATAATAATGTCAACTGGCACATAATGGAAACTCCCTTAGGGTGCGACCAGAATGCCCAAAACCACAGAAATGTCAGCCATAACGATTGTCAATAAGCCTCTGACTATAGGAACCGATAAGTATAAAGATTCCACCCTGTAAGGACCGTATAAGCTCAACACCTCAGATGGACAATGCTCAACCCTGACCTGAGAACTTCAGGAATGGGTACACTGAGAGCCGAAGACTCTGACTTTCTGCCCATCATATCCATCTGCACCACCAGTCAACAGAGATCACTTTGGAGACACTAAGGACTTTTATTCCTTTACTCTTTCACTTAAGATGCTGTACTTCCCCTCTCTGTGTGTTGTGTGTTAATCTGCATATATACCTTATCTGAGAAGCTTCCACTCAACCTGGCGTTGTGGAGAGACATAAACACATTCAAGGGTGTTATTTTGTTAGCCACTTTCTTTGCTCCGACACTGCTCCCATACTCAGGGACATTCTCCAGGGAGGGGGGAGTTTTTAGGCACACATTCCAAGACAGGTTGACTGTGTTTTTACTCTTTTGTAAAGTATAACTATTTATACAGTTATTCTGTACAGCTGCCAAAGCCATTGCTGATCTGTATATATTTACTTAGTTCATTGAGAAAGGGTTTGAATGACAAATTATAAAATCTCCCTTGAGACAAGTAGCTAGTCATGTGCCTATGGGGCAGTGATAACACATACAATATGATAGACATGTATGTAGTTCCTATGAGTTCATGGAAGAGGGTAACTACAGCTTTTCCTCTGCAATGCATATTAGCACAGTGCCTAGTGCTTGTAGGTATCCAGTAAATGCTTAATGATAGAATACAGGACATTTTGCTTATGAAGCATTTATAATATAAAGTCAAGTGTTGTTTCCTTTAGTAATCTGATGTAGCCTATTGATTCACCTTGATAGGATTCTGTGTTGGTTAATTTTGTATGTTGACTTGGCTGGGCCCCAGCACCCAAATACGTGATCAAACATTTTATCCTGGATGTTTGAGAATGTTTTTGGATATGTTTAACATTTAAATTGTTGAATTTTGAACAAAGCTGATTGTTCTCCATATTGTGGGTTGGCCTCATCCAAACAGCTGAAGGCTTAAATAGACCAAATGACTGACCTCCTTTGAGCGAGAAAGAATTCTAAAGCAGACAGCCTTCAGACTTTAATTACAACATTAGCTCTTCCCTGGGTCTCCAGCCTTATGGCCCACCTTGCAGATTTCAAACTTGTTGGCCTCCATAATTGCATGAGCCAACTCTTTAAAATAATTCTCTTTCTAGATATGTACATCTTTATATGTTCTGTTTCTCTGGATGACCCTGACTAGTACAGATACTCATTTAACATCTAAAATCCCCACATTTATTTCATACCTACTATGTGCCAGATATTTTTTTTGGGGGGGGGGCAAAAGAATAAGCCATATTATTGGCCTTTAAACTTTTTAATTCATTCATCATTTGTTTAGAAAATATTTGTTGGATATCTCCTATGTTACAGGCATTGCTCTTGACATATATATGTCAATAAAAAACACTTCTAAATTCTTACCCTCATTAGAGCTGATAGTCTAGTGGGGGAACAGAGGTGAACAATAAGCAAAGGATATAAGTAAAATAAGTAAATAAACAAGTAAAAAAAATAAGATGTTAAATGGTAATAGATAATATAGACGTGTCTGATGTGGGAAGGGTGCTAAGTTTAAAAGGGGTGGTCTAGGAGGGCCTTTTTGATGACATTTGAACAGAGACCTTTTCCAGTAAGAGAAGAAAGGCCAGTGTGACTAAAGTGGAGTGAACCTAGCATGAGGTAAGGTCAGAGAGATTATGAGTCATATTGTGTAGAGTCTTGTAGGACATTATAAGACTTTTTTGTTATTGAGGTGGGAAGCCATTTGAAGACTTTAAGCAGAGACCTGACATTTAAGCAGGAGCATGTTTTAAAGACTCATTCTGGCTTATGTGAGGAGGATAGAACATAGAGGGCATAGGCAGAAGTGGAAATTTCACTTAGGAGGCTATTGCAAAAACCCCAGTAAAAACTGATGTTGGCTTGGACCAAGGTGGTGAGAAGTGGTTGGGTTACAGATTTGTTTTGAAGGTAGAGTTGATAGGATTTGATGATGGATTAGATGTGGTGTGTGTGAGAAAGGGTGGCAAGGATAGATCCAAGGTTTTGGTTTGACCAAATTTATGATGGGGTTGTTATTTATTGAGAGTTATGAAAGAAGATTGAGGTTGGGATGGTGAAACATCAGTAAATAAATTTTGCCAGGTTAGCTGATATTTCCAAAATTTAAGGGTTAATGCCTAGTTAAGAAACTCTTGCTTTTTTTCTTCAAGGAGAATTGCTAATTATGTGGCTAATCCTCAATCTTAAACCCGGATTACCTATTTTTCTTTCCATATCCTCTAGAATACATTAAATGGCTGAAGCAGTTCAGCAACCACTATATGATAGAATTCTGCTACTATAGGACTTTTCTCTCTCTCTCAAGTTTCAGAAATTATGTTTAGTTATGGTTAGAGTCATAGTTAAGGTCCTGGGCTTTTGAGTTGAACCCTTTGGGATTGTATTCTTACAATTCACGAGCTCTGTGACTTTGGGTAAATTTCTCATCCTCTCTGTATTCAATTTCCCTCATTTGTGACACAAAGACCTATGGTGAGTGATAGGACATGCTTAATTTAGTGACAATGAGTATTAGTGCATAGGCAGACATTTGTCTGGAGTGCAGTGAGCTCTCAGCAACTGTTGGCTATTAGTACTATTATAAGCATTATTTAGTACAGCTCTGGGAGTTTGTACTAAACTAAAGTTGTATTAAAGTAAGTTTTCTGCTGAACACTTGTTCATTATATTAGTTTCACATCTGTGGTTTTGAATAAAAGATGATGCCCCCCTCCACTAACACCATCCCCCTGCCACCACAAATGGCACAAAAATGTTGCCAGTCACTGATGTCATTTGAGTACTATGACCTCTGAGTAATTTCATTCAGACTTAAGGAAAACATGTTCCCATGCTCCCTTCTTGGTGTATTTAATCCTTAACATAAGAAAGTAAGAGGCTTTTCTTCCCCATGTGGCTTTGATTGCCAATTTTAAGCTCAGTCATAGCAACCCTGTTAGAAAATAGGGTCAATATATTTGCTCGGTCTTTCTTTTATCTCAGTGTTCCCTGTTTGTTTTTCATTAACCTTTATTTTTAAAAATCCATAAGAATAGCTAACATTTACTGAATGTTTACCATTAATGAGCCATGTGTTTAAGTACTTTAGGTTTCATCTCATTTAATTTCCATGATATTACTGTGAAGCAGGTATTATGATCTCCGTTTTGCAAGTACAGAAGCTAAAGCCTGAGAGATTCAGCATCTGGCTGATTTGGAACTTAGTCAAACTTGAAAATTTGTGTTTTTAGCCCCTTTCCATACTTCCTCTTAACAGCATACATGTCATTTGAATTTATTGCCCCTTCAATTTCCTGTCTTTCTATTTTTTCTGTTTCCTTTTTTCATCTTTCTCTTCCTCTTTATTCATCCTTTCTCCTGCTTTTTGTCTCTTGGTGGGATGTCTACAATGAAACACAGCCAAAGGAGGCAGAGCCTACACTGTGGCGAGTGTGTACCACTTCTCCCCTCCTCTCATTCCCAATTGTTATCTTCCCTCCTGAGACAGGTCATCATGTCCTCCCACCTCCTGCTATACCAGAGAGATGTTTAGCCAACATGCCTGAAAATATGTCTGTTGCATAAGGAAGTGGAAGCAATGGCATCAGGGGAAGGTTGTTAGTGATAGGATGGAAAGAGCATAATTCCAGATTTGAAGTTGGAGTTATAATTTTCCAAGTTTAGAGGCAAGACTGACTGACATAAGCCGAAGTTTCACCCAACTATTTTCTAGTTGTCTAGTCTTGGGCAGATTTCTTCTGACTGTAGGAATAGCAAAGGCTTGAGGAGTTGAGCAGTGTCAATGAGATGATTATCTAAAGAGCCAAGCACAGTGCCTGGCACTTGGTAACTCCATGCGCTATTCCCCCTGTATCTCTTAAATGCTTGAGAAACACTTTCTCCAGGTAGCAAACTCCACTTCTCTATATAATAAGAACTCAAGATATTAACTAAATGGTGTTGAATTCAAGCACAGTGCTGTCACTGCTAACTGTGTAAACTCAGTCAAGGTACTTTACCTATTGTTCCTTTATCTATTATATGTCTAGAATAAAATACTGCTTACCTTGTTTGGATGAAGCATCTTGAGGAAGTCCTTTCGACAAATGTGATATTTCTCTATGGTTTTATGAAGGAATATATGCTGAACATTTTCCTGACCTTCCCCCAACCATCTCTACCTAGTCTCAGATTCTCATTGTGTGTGTATGTGTGTGGCGATGGTATGAGGGAGGAGCTGTAAGTTATTCCTTATGGAGTAAGGCTCAGGAATAGGGAGAAGATCTCTGTTTTTCACTTAATTTGATAATTAAAATAAAACTGAAATTTTAGTGACTTATTCTTAAAGTTTATCAAAATGTCTTTTCATCAAAATAGTTGTGACAAAAAAGTCAGTATAATAAAATGTTTGTGTTTACCCATCCACCTCATAGGGTTGTGTGAGGACATGAGGATAAAATGAGTCAATTTATGGGACATGCCTTTGTAAACAAAGTCACTGTATAAGTGCTGAGTGTTACTATTGTAAACCAGAGTGCCTTTGCTTGATAAATAAGTCACTTGAAACCCATTACTGTACAATCTCATAACCTCTCTAGTTGACTAGTAAATTGATTTCATACAAGAAGGTGGTAGGATATGGAGAAAATTAATAATAAGTGCAATGTGGGGTAAGTCAAAGACAGCTCCCAAGAGAAGGCCGGGTCTCTAGGGCGGTGATCCACATGGACCTGCAGAGAAAAGAGTGTGAAGAGCTTTCTGGGCTGGAGGTGAGACCTAGCAATCTGAGGTCAGGGCTGGGCATCTAATTCTTGCATTCTTCTGCTGCTAGCAGGAGCACTTCTTGCTTTTTGTGAGAGAATATGAATGAGTTCTATTAGTTCAGCTATGCAGAAAGAGCTCTCACCCTGTGATTGATACTCATGCTGTCAGAAGGCAACTGAGATGTTTGAAACAGATGGCCAGCCAGCCCCTCTTCCTCTGCCTTCTCATTCAAGAGCCAAAAAAAACCCCTTCCCATAAATCATTGGCCTGGTCACACCCTGCTAAGGAAAGGAGTGTGTTTTCTGTTTTCATTATTATTATTATTATTTAGCCACTCACACTATCATGCTTCATAAGCACCTTAGATTTAAGAGAGTAAATCATTAATATCCAATTCAGGAAAGTCAGTATGCTACTGCAGCATTGGCAAAGTAAACAGAAAGTAGAAGGCCCCGAGCAGGCTATTAATTATGCTGTGCTGCAGAAAGAATGTGAGCAGGTGTTTATGGGTTCCATCTAGCCAACCACCATGGCAATGTTGGCTATAATTGGGGAGATTCATGTCCATGGGGGCACATCTTTCTGTTCTCTGCTGAATAAGCTTCTAGACCAGCAGCAATATTACTGTGAATTCAGAGAGAGTTGACTTTCAGATGATGCTGTTACATGAAGGGATACCATCTCCTTAGGCAGATTTTATTAGAATAACCATTCTGGATACTTCTGAAACATTACACTCAAGAGAAAATTACATGAAACACCATGTTTGGGAATTAAAGCAAATGGGTTTGGGATGAGGGTCTCTGCAACTTACATGGGAATTTTATAAGTGTACCCTCGAGGTAAGTATTATTATGTACATGAAATGAGTGTAAAAAGATGGGAATTAAAACAGATTGGCCCTAAGATAGTTGATATACTCTTGGTTCCAATTCTATTTGTTGCTTCTGACATCTTTTGTTCTCCAATTTAGACCTCATGATTCTCAGTCTATCTCCCTTCTGCTGTTTGGCTCTGGCAATTTCCACTCTTAATTCAAACCACAGCTAAAATTGTTAAAAACACTTTGTGTATAGTATTATTTTCATGTAATTGTGCTTAAAGTCCTCCTCAATAGGGACAAGGGCAGGCAGGATCGCTGAGGGTAAAGCGGGAAGATACTGCTACTCTGCCATGTGAAGTCGTGGGCTCATGAGCTGGGAATCATGAAAACACTCTGAGGGCTGGTGCTGTGGCTTTGGCTCCCTACTGTCCTCTAGAAGGTTCGGTTCCTGGGCTGTGTGAGTTGAGGCTGATCAGCTTTTGCATGAAAGACAATGCTGCTGTCCAGGGGGATGGCCTTGAGGATCCAGGGGCTGGGTGCCCAGCTCTTATTTTTCAGGGGTCTGCTAGTTTTTTGGCTATTTCTTTTCTGGGGCTGCAATAGTTGGGATGTGACCTGGACGTGGGTGTGTATAAGTCCCCTGCATAGCATCACTCCACGGTGGCCCCGTGTATTTCGAAAATAAAACAAAACAGTGCTTTATTGGGTAAATTGGATGTATGTTCTTAGAATGAGCACTAGAGCATTAAATGTAACAACATACAGACATGCATGTACGTGTACTCACACATCTTGCCTCTAATTATTAGCTTCAAGAATGAAATGGTATTTTCTTATTTAATCTGGCATAGGATGACAAATGTAATATGATTTTATTTTCTTTCTACATTTTCTACTCCATCTTTCCTTTCCTCATCACATTTCCTTGTATTTCTCATAGAGTTTGGGACTTTAGATTGAGATTATTAACAAATGTATTTATTTGTAATGATAATAACCAACTATATGCTGTTGTCCACTGGTCTAACCATCTTACATTTAATCCTCACAACACAATTTTTTACATTTACTTTTTTATAATCATATTAATAATAATTATTTGGGTAACTTGATTTGCTAATTTTAGTGTTCTTTTATGTTATGACTTCCTCAGTTTTGATTTTCCATTTTTGATTCATCTTTGGCTATGTGAAGCTTGTCTATTTTAAGGAAAGATGATATACATGGTCAGCATACTTGGAACACCTGAGACTGTTTTTATTGTCCTTGTACATGAATGAGATCTTGTCAGGATCAGAATTCTGAGGCCACAATCATTATTCTTAAAAATCATGTAGAATTAATTCATTGACATAAGATTTGGCAGATATCATTCTACAGCCTAAATTTTGTTCCTTTGAAATAGAGTGCTTCATCTTGTAGAGTGCTTATGATTTTTTTCTTTAACTAGAAAAAAAAAAGGATAGTCAAAGTATGGCCATGATTTTATTATTTTAGCCTTTCATTTAAGAATTCCTTTTGATTTTCTGACTCTAGTTGACACTGAACAGACAGGTAGTTGGCGTTTTCTCACGTGACTATAAGGGTAGAAAAGAAGTAAAGGAGATGAGGACTCTGTAAGGGAGCAATTATAATGATGCACTATGGAATCTAAATTGGACTAAACAGAAAGTAACAACAGCAGAGAAGTAATGGATAATGCAGTATTGGAGAGAGTCAATGCTTTGGAGATCTGGATGAGGATAAATAATTGTTTTATTCAGGGTTCTAAAGTAAACTAACTGGAAAAGAGGACTTATGTGAGTGGAAAACCTGAAATTGAGATTTTTGTGGTGGTTCTGTTTCATTTAGGGAATGCCTGAGAGAATACTCTGGGGACTGGGATGGAGTGGAGGATAGTGTGGCAATCAAGGAGCTGATTGGCTGGACTGAGTTTGGAGTATGTTATCCAAATAGATGTTGGATCCGCCAACAGGGTGCTAGAGGTAAAAAGATAGACTGTGATTCCAAAAGTCTAAAGTGAGTGTAGGGAATGACTAGGAGGCCAGTAGATTACATATTTGAGAGGAATGAATGGTAACAGGGCATGGCCTCTAAGCAGGGCAGAGGAGGAACTGTTTGGAAGAACAGTGAGAATTGAAGCAAGGAGGACTCATATTACTGGGAAAAGTGAATTGAAAAGGCAACAGTAATAGAACAGTAGCTACTGTGTAAGCCTTCGGGGGAGGCAGTGGGCTCAGGGAATAGCCAGGTTAAAGAAGAAAGGGAAGATACTATGCTAAGTGAAAAACAGTACTAGGGAAAAGGACAAAAACATGATTTCACTAATATGTGAAATATAGAACAAAAATAGTAAATGAATTAATGAAACAAAGGAGACTGGAGTTTCAGTGGTGAGCATGTAATGAAGTATACACATATCTATTTATTATGTTATACACTTGAAATTTATATAATGTTGTTAACCAATTTTGCCTCAATAAAAAATAATTAGAAAAAAGAAAAAAAGAGTTTGAGGAGAAATGGGCAAGTTTTCTGGTTACAAAACATGTATTTCAGAGAACACAGTTTAAAGGTAGTGTGGGTCAGAGGATGCCAATAGTCATATGAAGGTGATGAACTGGTTGATACTGAAGGCGAGATTGAGTAGTCACACAGGTAAACAGGTATGAAGAGGCAAGGGTAGTTTCATGGGCATGTAATTGGTGTAGTGACTCAGGGTCCCATGCTTAGAAGGGCTCCATGCTTGATTGAATGTTCTGCCATGCTATCTTAAACTTTTTAATAATTTTTGAACAAGGAGGACTGCATTTTTATTTTACTATGGGCCCCATAGATTATGTAGTTGGTTTGGGGATGGGATTTAGGTGTGACTATCTCTTGGAGGACAGTTTAATCCCCACACTGCATTTGGTCTGACTGCCCAAGCTTTACTGTACCATTTTTCCCTTCCTTGCAGTGCTGGTATAAACTGTTTGTGTCAGTTAAATTTCCAAGGCCAACCTTAATTTCCTCCCCACACATCTCACAGTTGGGATACTTGAGAGATTCTGCTTGGGTGTTTCATGTTAACTTTGTGGTAGTTGGTGGGAAGGAATGGGCCACATCAACCTTTCTTCAATCCAGACCATTCTATAGGATGTCTTATAGGAGTTCTTAAAAGTTTCTGATGGGAATATGTATCTCTAGTTCTCTGTTTCCATCCCTGATAAGTTTTCCTCTAATTTTTTGGGCTTTGGCCATTAATGAGAGCTGGTGTGCAGCAAGGAAGAAGAAATACAGTCATATGTGTTCAGATTTCCAGTATAAGCTTCTCTTATTTCTTTCTTAATATTTTATCCTCTAACTGTTTTTAAAGGATCAGAGCATATATTCTTGTCTTTTAAGTCCTCTTTGCTATGAGAAACACTTGTATTATTAGAGATAACTGATGGTTACATAATTTAACTTTGCTAAGTTGCCAGTACTCATTGTTACTCAGCTATTAACACAAGGAAAGAAAACCATTGACTACTTGAAAATCAGTTCAGGTTTGACCTAACAACTGATATTGGTTTGTATCAATGGGTTATAGTTTCTGAAAAGAAATTACATTTTCTTTTATTTCTTTTTTCTATATAACCTGTTGCCTCTGTTGCCCACACATACTTCCAAACACCAACAGCATCTATTTACTGCTGTATTTCACATTAAGTGTGCAAGAAAAAAAATCTTAGCAGAGATTAGTTTCCATGCATTCAAAATGAAATCTAAATAAGTGAGACCTACAAGAAAAATGACCTTATTTATCTTGTTTATTCTTCACATTCTATCTCACTTAGGGAGGATAAAATTCAAATTAGTTTTGCTTTCTGACACACAATGTGGCCTGCACAGCCTGTGACGATTATATATGAGAAGGAGAATGTATGGGGGCTTTAGAATGTCATTGGCTCAGCCAAATACCAGTGCTCTCTGTTCATTTCAGCAGAGAGTATGGATGCCCAAAGACCCTTACAAAACATTAAACAAATGAGCCTACCATTGAAAGGAAGTAAGGGTCATTGGGATTTATTACATATCTGTTGTGAGTTAGTTGTCAGTTCCCTACTTTTATTTGTCATTTAAGCAGATAAAATGACAACCCCATGTGTTTTATTTTCTATTTATTACATAAGAAAACTGAGACGCTGAAAGATTAAGGATGTTGGTCCTGTGTTGTAGGTCATGGACAAAGCTAAGCATGCCTAGAAAAAAAGCATGTGCTTTCCCAATTCCCTTATATTTTATTCTGGGTTCCAATATATGGGGATATAAAGATCTAGTTCCACAATGAAAATGGATGTTGAAGAGAGGTTTAAGTAGAACTCTCTTTGTCATTTGGGGCAAAATGCATGCTTGGATTGGTATCCATTTGGATTCCAGTGGAGAGAAGACTTAGTATTTTGATGGACTCGAGTATAATGCATCCTGCCCTGCTGGACTCCCCAACATCTCTCTCTAGTACAATTCCTTTATATATTCTGATGCTTCTACTCTCTGCCTTCCCTTGTGAGAAGTGATGTGTGTGTGTGTGTGTGTGTGTTGCAGCAGCACAAAAATGAAAGGTATTAGCTATTAAGAAATTTAGCATTTGGCAGATTAAATAACACTTCATCCACACTAATATTGCCATTCTCCAGCAAGAGAATAAATTACAATGTCTATCTTAATAACCTTTTAGTTTGTGTGTGTGTGTGTGTGCGCGCGCGCGCGCGCATGTGTGTGTGTGTATAAATGAATTGGAATATTCAAAGAAAATACAATATGTATCTTGACTTTCTTTAAAGCTTATTTCTTGTCCCAAGCATATTATGTTTACTACTTCATCCCCTTCCACCCAGATCTACCTGGTCTGAAGTTTTGGAACTATATTTATATTCCTTGATTACCTTCTAGGCAGCATCCCTCTGACCCAGGAGCACAACAGGAGAGAATCTTGGCATGTTGGGGATGTATTATGCCAGTGACCTTTTATTCCTGAAATTGGCTGAAAGTCTTGGACTTGCGGAACAAATGTAATTTTCTAATAAAATACCTGACTTCATTACACATGGGACAGTTGCTCGATTTGTTGGAAGTTCTACTTACTGTCCGAAATGAGGCTGTGGAGACAACAGCCATTTCCTCCAAATGCTTTGACTCCCACTCACCTTAGAAATACAGTATATCTACCCACATAAAATATATAAAAGATATAACTTGTGCTTTCCATATATCTGTATATCTATCTTTCTAAGTAACACATTAATGAATTCCTTTCCTTTCTCCCTTCCCTAAATATCAGTGTCTAAAGAATACATACTAAAAACTAGAGATTCAGAAACTACAAAGACCCAAGGTAATTTTAGATAATAGTCATGCAAAATCCTGATTATAATACAATAAAAATCATTGCAGATAAAGGACATCAGAGAGAGTCTTATGAAAGATGGTGGGTATGAATTTTTCTTAGTGAAAAGGCAAGAAAAAGGGCACTTCTGACCAAAAGGGGGGGGGAGAATGAAAGAGTTTGATTTGATTGGGAAAGAATAGTTGGAGTCAAGCAAGTATAAGGATATGGAAGATAACAGTGAAAAGTGAGGTGGAAAAAAATGAGTGGGGAGACTTGAAGGCCATAAACTTTAAATGCAGTGTTAAAAAGTCTGAATTTTATTCTTATGGTGATGGGAACCTGAGTTAGGTAACTAGTAATGAGAATAAAGAGGAGTAATATATTCATGTGACCTTATGGAGACTGAATGAATGGGACTTGGTTACTGAATAAGAAGGGGCCTGGGATGTGAGAGAGAGGAAAGTGCTAGAAATGACCTCGGTTTCTAATTTAGACAACTGAGGAGATGGTGGTAGACTTTCCTAAAGTGAAGAGCACAGGAATAGGGGTGGATTTGTTGAAGGGATGAGGGAAGAGAAGGGCTTGGTATGTTGGAGGCACTGTCTTCTCAAGCACTTGTTAACAATGGATGAAGAACCAGTTTACCCTAGGGGAATGACAGTGGAGTTTTCCCTCCTTCCAAACTGGACCTTCAAGGTTCACCAGGACACTGCCACATGGAAAGCTGTGTCATCATGAGTTCTCTACCTTAACAGATACAAGCAGAGCTAATCAGCAGCATCAGAGATTCCTGGGCAGCAGCAAGGGGGTGTTTTCAGCTCAGGCTGAATGACCAAGGCAAGCGAGAACTTTCTCTAATGCAATGTGACAGTGATACCAGGCCAAAACTTACTCTTAATAAATTTCAGCATTGTTTCTAAGTCATAATCACTCAGTATTCAATAAAGCTACCTATGGTAGTTGATAAGTCCAAGCTGAATGCCCAGAGACATTATATGAACTCCCCTACTCATGACGATTTACATTCCTCAGTGCCTGGCATTGCCACTGGTGATTACAACACTGACAGTGCATGGGCCAAAATGTCCTCTTGGGGGTCACTCTGCACCTGTCTGGGTGAATAGAAGCAGTGAGCAAGGCAGACAGAAACAGGCTGGCTGGCCAAACACAGAACAGATAGAACAGAAACTTTAAAACTTTGTTGCTCCAGAACATGGCATGAGGAAGAAACACATTTGCTGCTAAATACAAACTCCCGTTTTATGCAAGTCATTCAGTGGAAAATACTCTTATCGATGAACTCATCTAAGAATGCTTACAGTACATTCAGAAAGCAAAGTCCCAGGGTTGGTGAAATGCCCTGTTAGTGTCTTCAAACATTTTTTGAGGGGCAGGGAATGTAAAGGGAAAGTAATAGAAAAAAGTTATTCTGTACCCCCCATCAGAAATCATTAAGTAATCTCCTGAGGGTCATTCTTTTCTTACTAGGTTTTATCTCTCCCATTGATAAAAATCAGGGGAAGAAGCTGAAAGGAAGAGGCATGAATGATGGCTCAGGCAAGATTCGTCACCATGCTCTGGAACATGAAGTCCCACATGCTCCCCATCATCTGTGGCATATCTTTTTCTTCTCTCATTCATTGTTCTCAGTGTGAAAGGAGCCTTTGCAGTTGTCCAGCTCAGGGCCAGCATGGCTCATAAAATTTTATCTGTATTCTCGGTGTAGGGAGAAAATTACTAAGCACCAATTCAATTGAAGGCAGAAGCAATTACTATGGAACATGCACAGCTAAATAAGGTATTTAAATGTATGCCTACAAATCCCAGGTCTGCCCATCTGGAGGAGGGCCAGCAACAGATCCCCAGTCAAATGTTCCAGAACTAGCTGCCAGGCCAATGGCTAAGTACAAAACCACAGAGGGGCTGTCAGGGGATGTTTATGAAATACCTTTATGAAGACTTCGTGAGTCTCAGTGGTGGAGGTCTTCTTGAGTGATCTGACAGAATACTGGGACATAGGGTGAAGCATTCATTTCTCTGCCATTCTCCAGATGAAGTTAAATTTGGCCAGAGAGGCATAGCACTTGTTAAACTAAATATGAGCATTAGCTGAGCTTCGATTTTTGGCTTTTTCATTATCTGAGGAGTCTCTGAATGGGCCACTTGCCCATGAATGTCAGGGGAAGATAAAACAGCAGGCTCAGAAATGTAACATTCCCCCTCTCCAAAGACATTTAAAAAAATTATTATGATGACATTGGTTAACTAAATCAAGTAAGTTTCAGATATAAAATTCGACAGTAATTGTTGAGTAATTGTTGAGTAGCAATGTTGAGCATCTTTTCATATATATATCATTGTGTGTTCACCACCCATTGCTAGATTTCTTTCTGTCATCACATATTTGACCTCTTTTACTCCATCTACCTCCCCGCCATTCCCACCCACCCTCTGGTAACCACTAGTCTATTGTCCATGTCCATGAGTCTCTGTATGTTTGTCCTTTATGTTTGTTGCTTACACTACATGTAAGTGATATGTAGTTTTCAACTTTTTCTGACTGGCTTATTTCACTTAGCGTGATTATCTCGAGATGATCCACGTTGTAGTAAACGGCAGTATTTCATCTCTTCTTTTGGCTGAGTAATATTCTGTTGTATATATGTACCACAACTTCTTTATTTAATCATCTATCATAGGACACTTAGGTTTCTTCCATGTCCTGGCCACTGTGAATAATGCTGCTATGAACATCGGTGTGCAAATATTTTTTCAAATATATGTTTTCAAGACTTTGGAGTAAATACCCAGTAGAGGGATTGCTGGATGATATGGTAGATCAGTTCTGAGTTTTTTGAGGAACCTCCATACTACTTTCCATAGTGGCTGTACCAATTTGCAGTCCCACCAGCAGTGTATGTAGGTTCCTATTTCTCTGCATCCTCTTACTTGTCTTATTGATTATAGCTATTGTAACAGGTGTGAGATGGTATCTCATTGTGCTTTTGATTTGCATTTCCCTAATAGCTAGTGCTGTTGAGCATCTTTTCATATATTTGTCTGCCATTTGTATGTCCTCTAGGGAGAAGTGTCTGTTCAAGTCCTCTGCTCATTTTTTGATTGGATTTTTTGTTTTTTTAGTTGTTGTTATTGAGTCATATGAGTTCTTTGTATATTTTAGTTATCAGGCCCTTATAGGATGCATTACTTGCAAATATATTTACCATTTGGATGGTTGTCTCTTTACCTTGTTGATGGTTTCTTTTGCTGTACAGAAGCTTTTTAGTTTGATGTAGTCCCATTCATTTATTTTTGCTTTTACTTCCCTTGCCTTTGAGGTCAAATTCATAAAATCCTCTTTAAGTCCAAGATCCTTGAGTTTAGTTTCTATGTTTTCTTCTATGCATTTATTGTTTCAGGTCTTCTATTCAGGTCCTTAATCCATTTAGAATTAATTTTGTGTGGTGATAGACAACAGTCTAGTTTCATTCTTTTGCAGGTGGCTTTCCAGTTTCTCAGCACTATTTATTGAAGAGGCTTTCCTTTCTCCACTGTATGTTTTTGGCTTTTTTTGTCAGAAATTATTTGCTCATATAAATATGGGTTTACTTCTGGACTCTCGATTTTGTTCCAGTGGTCCGTGTGTCCATTTTGCTGCCAATACCATGCCATTTTGATTATTGTTGCTTTGTAGTATAATATGAAGTCAGTCAGAGTGATGTCTCCAACCTTGTTCTTTTTTCTCAGGATGGCTTTGGTGATTCGGGGTCTTTGGTGTTTCCATACAAATCTGATGATTTTTTGTTCTATTTCTTCAAAAAATGCCGATGGGATTTTGATGAGGATTGCATTAAATCTGTATAATGCTTTAGGTAATAAGTTCATTTTAACTGTGTTCATTCCTCCAATCCAAGAACATGTAATACTTTCCATTTCTTTGTACCTTCTTTGCTTTCTTTTAATAGAGGGTTATAGTTTTCATTTGATTTATTCCTAGGTATTTTATTTTTTTTGTAACAATTGCAAAGTAAATTATTTTTTCCACTTATTTTCTGACACTTCGTTATTAGAGTATAGGAACGCTATGAATTTTTGAACATTCATTTTTGTATCCAGAAACTTTACTGTATTTGCTTATTGTTTCTAGTAGTGTTCTTGTGGAATTTAGGGTTTTCCTATATAGAGAATCATGTCATCTGCAAATAGTGAAAGTTTGACCTCTTCGTTTCCTATTTGGTTGCTTTTTATATCTTTATCTTGTTTAATTGCACTTACTAGGACATCCAAAATTATATTAAATAACAGTGATGATAGTGGACAACTTTGCCTTGTTCCTGATCTTAGAGGAAAAGTTTTTGTTTTTCACCACTAAATATAATGTTAGCTGAGGGTTTCTCATATATGGTCTTTATTATGTTTAGGTACTTTTTTTTTATATCGATTTTGTGAAGTGTTTTGATCATAAATGGATGCTGTATCTTGTCAATATGACCCTTATTTTTTAATTTGTTTGTGTGATGTATCATATTAATCGATTTGCATATGTTGAACCATCCCTGTGCCCCTGGGATGAAGCCCACTTGATCATGGTATATAATCTTTTTAGTATGTTGCTGTATTTGGTTCACTAGTATCTTATTTAGGAGTTTTGCATCTGCATTCATAAAAGATATTGGTATGTAGTTTTCTTTTTTTGTGTTATCTTTACCAGGTTTTGACATCAGGGTAATATTGGCCTCATAAAATGAGTTGGGAAGTACTGCCTTCTGTTTAATTTTTTGGAAGAGTTTGAGGAGAATAGCCATTAAATCTTCTTTGAATGTTTGGTGGAATTCATTAGGGAAGCCATCTGGTCCTGGACTTTTTCTTTTTGGTAAGTTTTTGATGATTGTTTCAATTTCCATAATGCTGATCAGTCTATTTAGATTTTCCAGTTCTTGATTCAGTCTAGGAAGTTTGTAATTTTTTTTAATACTGGCCCATTTCTTCTAGGTTATTAAATTTGGTGTTATATACTTTTTCATAGTATTCTTGTATGATCCTTTGTATATCTGCGATGTCTGTCATAATTTTTCCACTTTCATTCCCTGATTTTGTTTGTTTGTGTTTTTTCTCTTTTTCCTTTAGTGAGTCTAGCCAGGGGTTTGTCAATTTTATTAACCTTCCCAAAGAACCAGTTCTTTGTTGCATTTATTTTTTCTATTTGTTTTATTTTATTTTCAATTTCATTTATTTCTCCTCTAATTTTGATGATTTCTTTCTTCCTGTTCTTCATAGACTTCATTTGTTCTTCCTTTTCTAGTTTTTTAAGGTGAAGCATTAGGTTGTTTATTTGGGCTCGTTCTTGTTTTTGGAGATCGGCCTATAATGATATGAACTTTCCTCTTATGACCACTTTTGCTGTGTCCCCAAAATTTTGATATGTTGTACTATCATTATCATTCGTTTCTATGTATCTCTTGATCTCTTTTTTATTTCTTCTCTGACCCAGTTATTCTTCAATAGCATGTTGTTTAATCCCAATGAATTTGTGATTCTTTCTGCTTTCTTTGTATAGTTCATCTCTAGCTTCAAAGCATTATGATCGGAGAATATGGTTGGTATGATTTCAACCCTCTTATATTTGTTGAAGATATCTCCGTGTCCCACCTAGTATGTGGTCTATCCTTGAGAATGTTCCATGTGCACTAAAGAGGAATGTATAAGCAGCTGTTTGGAGATGAAAGGCTCTGTAAATGTCAATTATGTCCACTTGGTCTAATGTATCATTTAAGAATGTTCTTTCCTTATTGATTTTCAGTTTGGATGATCTGTCCTTTATTAACAGCGGGATATCTAGGTCCCCTACTATGATAGTGTTATGGCCTGTTTCTCCCTTTAGTTCTGTTAATAATTGCTTTCTATATTTTGGGGCTCCCTGATTGAGAGTATAGGCATTCACAATTGTTATATCTTCTTGGTACATGATTCCCTTTATCATTATGAAGTGTCCCTCAGTATCTTTCTTCACCTTTTTTATTTTAATATCTATTTCATCCAATATTAGTACTACTACTCTCAGTTTTCTGTGAGTGCCATTTGCTTGAAATATCATTTCCCACCCTTTCACTTTGAATCTAGTTTGTGTTTGAAGCTGAGATGTGTCTCCTAGAGGCAGCATATTGTTGGGCTTTGTTTTTTGGTCCATTGTGTGCAACTCTGTGCCTTTTTATTGGTGAGTTTAGTCCATGAGGTCTTCTTATAGCCATTTTTTCTTTTCCTTTCTGGTAGCTTGGTGTTTCCATTGCTTCTTTGTCCTTGTGTGTCTGGTTTTTTGTTTTTTTTTTTTTTTTAATTTTAGTTGGGTTTTGTGGGTTTCCCCTCTGGTCCTTCTTGTTTTATGTTATATAATTTGGTTCTGAATCTTTGACATGTGGTTACCGTAATGAATATGTAAAGGATAGTTATATATATACAGTTGTCCATTTTCTTCTACTTGTGCCTTATCTCCATTCTTCTTCGTGAATTTGGATCTTTGAATCCTCCCCTTTTCTGTTATAGTTATTTCAATTTGTCCCTATATACGTTGTATATTCATTACTATTTTGCAGTAGCAAATCTCTTCTTTTTTAAGCTTATAATGCCCTGTTCTTAGTAAGGGTTGCATTATTCTGCTTTTATCTTCCTGCTAGTTGCCTTACTCATACTTATTTTTATTTTTATTTTTTTGTCATTTTGTTTTAGGTGAGCTGATCCCTTTCAGTATTTCCTGTAATGTAGGCCTCATAGTGGAGAATTCCCTCATTTTGTATGTCTGAAAAGGTCTTTCTTTCTCCTTCATATCTAAAGGAGAGCTTTGCTGGATCCATTATTCTTGGCTAGTAGTTCCTTTTATTTATTAGTTTGAATATTTGATTCCACTCCTTTCTGGCTTGTAAGGTTTGTGCTGAGAAATCCAATGATAATCTAACGGGTTTTTCTTTATAGATTATTATCTTCGTTTCCCTGGATGCCCTGACAATTCTGTCTTTTTCATTGTTTTTTGATAATTTTAATACAATGTGTCTTGGAGAATGCCTTTTTGTATTGAGATGATTGAATGCTCTATTGACTTTTTGAATTCCAAACTCCAGTTCATTCTTAAGATTTGGGAAATTCTCATCAACTATTTGTCTGAAAACGCTTTCTAATCCCTGCTCCTTTTCCTCCCCTTCGAGAATGCCCATTATTCTTGGTTCCTTCTCCTGATGGTATCAGCTAGTTTTTGTTTCTTTTTCATTATTTTTCATTCTTCGGTTTCTCTCTTCTTCCTTTTGATTTATTTCTAGATTTCTATCCTCGAAATCACTGATTGTTTCCTCCATTTGGTGGACTCTATTTCCCAAGTTTGCTATTTCATTTTTCAGCTCTTGCAGTGTGTTCTTCATCTCCTGAAGGTCTATTTGGTTCTTTTTGAGGTTTTCGATCTCCTTTTTAAAGAACTCATTCTGCTCATCTATGTGTTTTTTTAATTCCTGAAATTGTTGATATGAGTTGTTTTGGATCTCATTGAGTTTTTCAGAAGTACCATTCTGAATTCTGTTACTTAACTCTAAAATTTCTATGCCTTTAGGCTTATTTTCTGGAGATTTTTCTCTTTCTTTCTGAGCTGCCTTTTCATCTTTGTTGTTCATGGTGTTTAATTGATTATTTCTCCACCTGGGCACTAATGAAATTGTATACTGCCTTCCCCACCCCTGCCCCCGGAAAGAAGATTATATAAAGTTCTCTCTTTAGCCTCTTGCTAAGAAGGCATTTTTCTTTTGGTTTCCAGTAGGTGACATCTAAGTCTCTTGGATCCCTGCTTTATATAATGTCTTAATAATGTTTTTTTATTTAAAAAAAAAATTCAATCATTCTCACTACTCTCAGTTTCAGTTCCTGTCAGTGTTAGCAAAAGTTTCACTGTCATTTGCTTAGATTCCCCTGGGGCTCTGCTGTGTTCGGTCTTGGAACATATAGTTGGAGGGGCCTTCTGGGTTGGAGGGTGGGGCTGCAGCTCAGCTTTTAGTTTTTCAACCATGGCTGGTAGTAATCAGCTGTTGCTTTTTGCTGTCTCCACTTCTCTGCTTTCTGCCCTCATCCCTGGGCTTCGCTGCTACGAGTTCACAGCTCTTTCAGGCATGGCTGTTTTGGGAACCTGCTGCAATTTCTTCCTTCTTCCTCCTCCTTCAGGGAGCTCTTGCTGCAAGAGGCAGCCTCTTATTTACTCCCAGTCTACTGTCCAACTCCCATGGTTCTGACCTATGGTAGTTCTTATTTGCAGATCCATCACTCAAATATGATTGTGTGCAAGCTGTTTGTTTTGTTTGTTTGTTTGTTTGAGTTTTAGATGGTCAGTTTATTTTTGTTTCAAGGGGAGAGTTCTGGGGACATCTCTGATTCTGCCATATTTCTGATGTCATTCCATATTAAATCCCAAAGATTTTTAAATGATTTTATCATATTGCATGGCTCAAATGTTTGAAGGGATTTTAAACTTTGAATAAAAGTTGGAAGGAGACTAAGATATTGGGTTGGCTAGACTGGCCAAGACCACAATTATAAGTACTGACTTAGAATTTACCTATATACACAGTGATAAAGAAAATAATTTTGTCATTTTTCCAGGAAATTTTGTGGAGTCCCAGAATTTTGTTAATTTTTTTCAAGACTATAGATACGTTATATTTTTAAAAGATACAATTCTTCAGATCATGTATTTTCACAGTATTTTAAATCAAAGTATTTTTGTGTTTAAAAACTATTCAAAATATAGGAAATTTGATGAACCAAGTTGGCCTCTTTTCTTTCTGACACATTCCTGGATTCAATGGGGGAACAAATGAATGGTTATAGGATTATTAAGAAATTGTCATTAATAAAAGAAAGAATCCTGATTTGGAAATATCTCTTCACAATACCCATTTAAAAATAATTCATCAAAAATCATACTTCTCTCCAAAAAACCTAGCCATTGCATATATCTGGGAATCCTCTGTGTGTATGTGTGTGGGTATATATATTTACTATTTTGTAACTACCAACTTGAATTTCTTAATTCCTTCATCTTTTTCATCCAGCCCTCCAATTCCATTACAATTTGGCAATCATCAGTTTGTTCTCTGTATCTATGAGTCTGTTTCTGTTTTGTTTATTTTGTTCTTTAGATTCCACATATAAGTAAAGTCATGTAGTATTTGTCTTTTTCTTTCTGACTTATTTCACTTTGCGTTACACCATCCATGTTGTTGCAGATGGCAAGATTTCATTCTTTTTAATGGTTGAGTAAGGGTCCATTATATATATGTATAATACCTTTATCCAATTGTCTTTGATGCCCACTTAGGTTGCATCCATATCTTTGCTATTGTAAATAGTGCTGCAGTGAATATAGGAGTGCATGTATCTTTCTGAATTAGTAGAAATTTTATAGAGATGTAAAATGCATCAAAACTGGAGTCAAAGACTTTATTATTAAATAAACCATGAGCAAACCACTTAAACTTCCTGACTTTCATTTCCTTATCTGTGTAATGAGAAGTTTGAATGGATTGATTTCTAAGGGTTATATTCTATTCCCCACCTATCTTTTTCCAGTCATAACTACTGAAGACTGCCAACTTTGCTACTCAGGTGAGCAAGGTGTGTCCTGGGACCAGCAGCACCTTAATTACTCTCAGGTGCTTATAAGAATTTCAGTAGCAAAATAAAAAACAAAATAAAATACAAGTTAAAGAAAAAGATTACGGTATCTTGGCCTCCACCACAGGCCTACTGAATCAGACTTTGCACATTAATAAGACCCCAAGTGATTTACACACACATAAACTTTAGAGAAACACTGGTCTACAACCTGCAGATTCCTTTTTTTTTGTACTCCAGTATCCTTGTTTGGGCTCTAGCATTCTTTTTATCCTTGCTGTACAGCTTTTCTGGATGGGCCTATCACTTTCTTCTGTACCCCCACTTTCTTCCTACCTCCCTCACATACTTTATAGGGTCCTGCTTCAAACAAACTTAAGTTTCTGGAGCTAGATACCACTGCTTGGCTCTTGTTGGCAATCTGCTCGAGTCAACTGTATATAATTCAGGACTTGGGTAACACACTGTTTGTTGTCTCCATAAGCCTTTCAGTATTGTTACGGATAACCAATTATTTGATTGGATCCTATATACTTATGAGATTGATTAATCTGGTGCCAAGAGTAGACAAAACAGAGAGGGAATCTTTCTAAATTCCATCGTACCAGCTTTTTAGTTGTCAGGAAATGTTGCCTATGACAAATGCATCTAAAAGTACATATTTACTTTCCTTCATTGTAAACCTTCTGTGGCCCAAATATATCGGACACTTTAATACCACACATCTTCATCCAGATTTGACTAAATAACATATATTTGGCATGTCTGAGTTGCATGAGTTTAAAATTAATTACTGTGTAAATTTCAGCTCTGAAAACTGATTTCAGTGTTCTGGTTTCAAAGACAGACATTACCAGACAATTATGTGTGATTATATGGTGGTTGACTTTCAGTTTTCAAGGTCAGGATAATAGAATAAATATAGTGCAAACACAACATTGGCATTTTTAACCTTTTTTTTGTATTGAAAGAGAAAATCATTTTCTCCCTAGCTCTCTTTGTGCAGACGAAGGCCTCTTCCTGTTATCAGTCATTGCTGGAAATGGGAGAGATGGCTGCCAGACCAGAGAGAGCTTGGCTACCACCATAAGAAGTGAAACAGCTATTAGTCTGGTGACAGCCCTGTTTTGCTTGATGAGTTCAGATTGATGACACAAAGAATTTGTATAGGATAGAAAAGAAGAGGAGGGAACTCAGGGTCAAGTAGGGCAGGGTCCATAAGGAAACACATCTTTCAGATGAGAAACTTTGCCAAATCTATCACTTAGATAGTCAGGCCCTCCAAGAAGGGAGCTCTAAGATTTGTGAGGCTTCTCACTTATCTCATATCAGAGGTTGGCAAACTATGCCCCATGGGCCAAATTCTAGCAGCTGCCTGTTTTTTTTTTTAATAGCATTTTGGTTTATTAGATAATAGCCATCCTCATTCAATTACAAAATATCTATGGCTGCTTTTATGCTATAAGAACAGAACTGAGTAATTCCAACAGATACCTAACAGTGTGCTAAGGCTAAAATATCTGGTTGTTTACAGAAAAAGTTTGTTGACTTCTGCCTTATATCCAGTTTCATTTCTGAGTTTTAAATATTATGGGAGAAGGGAATGTTAATAGATTTCAGTTATGATCAGCATTTATGATGAAATATCATCCTACTGCAATGTAAACTTTGTTCCTGAACAACAGTTAAAATTTAAGACCCCTTGAGCTTGAGTCCACAATAAAACGGCCTGGTTGTCAATGAAATACCTAGAGATCCATCCTCCTAACAAATTAAACTTCTTCAGTCACACAACATAGACACCTTAGAACTTGATTCTTTGGTAATAATGCAGGATATAGCTACTTTTTTTCCCTCCAGCATTCCCACATGAACCCAATTTCTGCTTCCAGAAGCACTAGTACCTTGGTTACCTTGCTTCAGTTTGGCACAAGCCTAACTCCTAGCTTCTGGCTTCTGGGTACTGAATACACAGAGTAAAGGTGTGGTGGTGGGGGTGGGAAGGGCAGGCACTAGAGCACTCACCCTGGATCACCAAGGAATCCTGAGAAAGTGTGTTGTGTGTCTTTTAGGAATGCTCTGTGGTCACCCAGGACATAGACCTCCTGTGGATCATGAATCTAAATGCCGATAGTTTGCATCAATAAAAAGTCCCTACTTTCCCACTAAGGCTGCAAGAAAACATTTATTATTTTAAGCAGGCAAAGAGCATCAAGATGTCACTAAAGGGAAATATAAAACTCCCTTTTTTCTTTTTCTTTTTTAATTTAGAAGATAAAATATACAGTGAGTCTTTGAAGTTCTAATTGTCCGATTTCAGGGCATGTTACCTCATTACGTTTTTTTAAATTGTATTTATTGAAATGACATAAATAGGTAACAAAATTATATAGGTTACAAGTGTAAAATTCAACAATATGTCATATATTTATTGCATTGTGTGTTTCACCACCCAAAGTTAAATTTCCTTCCATCATCATATATTTGACCCCTTTACCATTATCTTCTTCCCTTTTGCCTCTTCCCTCTGGTAACCACTAAACTGTTGTCCATGTCATGAGTCTCTGTTTGTCTGTTAGTTCGTTGCTTTCAGTTTTATATTCCACGTATGAGTGAAATCATATGGTTCTCAACTTTTTCTTTATGGTTTACTAATTAAAAATCAGATTTTCTACAGATAAGATTATGTCATCTGCTAACAGGTAATTTTACTTTTTCTTTTCCTGCTTGAATTTCTCTTATTTATTTTTCTTTGCCTAATTGTTCTGACTAGAACTTTCAGTGCTATGTTGAATAGAAGTGATAAGAGTGGGCATCTTTTTTCCCTGATTTTAGAGGGAAAGCTCTTTTTCTGGTCTTGGAAGAAAAGCTTTCAATTTTTCATCATTGAGTATGATGTTAGTTGTGAACTTATCATATATGGCCTTTTTATATTGAAGTACATTCCTTCTATGCCTAAGTTGTTGAGTGATTTTTTTTTTTTATCATGATAGGGTGTTAAATTTTGTCAAGTGCTTTTTCTGCATGTATTGAGATGATCATGTGATTTTTATGTTTCATTCTTTTAGTATGGTGAATCATACTTATTGATTTGCTTATAGCCTGCAAAGCCTAAAATATTTACAAATTCAGTAAATTTGCAGGATACAAAATCAACATATGAATATCAGTTGTGTTTCTATATACTAATGAACCATTCGAAAAGGAACTTAAAAGAAAAATCCCATTTATAACAGCAACAAAATGAATAAAATACTTAAGAAAAAAAACTTTACTAAGAAAGCAGAAGACTTATACACTAAAACTACAAAATAATGATGAAAGAAATTAAATAAAATGCAAATTTAAAATATTCCATTTTTATGAGTTGGAAGACATTGTTAAATTGTCCATACTACCCAAAATGGTCTATAGATACAATGCTATCCACATCAAGACCCCAGAGAAATTTTTACAGAAATAGAGAAAGCAATCATAAATTTTATTAGAACCACAAAAGACCCAGAACAGTCAAAGTGATCTTGAGAAAGAAGAAAACTGAGACATTACAATACCTGATTAAAATATATATATATAATATTATGGTAGTTTTGTAATATTATATACATATATATAATAGTTTTGTAATATAGTAGTTTTGTAATATTATATATATGTATATAATATTACAAAACTATTGTAATATTATATATATGTATATAATATTACAAAACTACAATAATTAAAACAGTGTGGTACAGGCATAAAGACAAATATACAGACCAATGCAATGGAGTAGAGAGTTCAGAAACAAACCTATGCATATATAGTTAACTGATGTTTCACAAAGATATCAAGAATACACAGTGGTATTTTGAAGATAATCTCTTCAAAAAATGATGTTGGAAAACTGGATATACACATAGGAAAACAAAACAAAATTAGCCCGTATCTTATACTATACACAAGAATCAACTCAAAATTGATTAAAGATTTAAATGTAAGACGTGAAACTATAAAGCTCATTGAAGAAAATATAAAAGAAAAGCTTCCTGACATTGATTTTGGAAGTGATTTCTTGGATATGTCATGTCACTAAAGGCACAGGTGACCAAAGCAAAAATTATCAAGTGGAGCTACATCAAGCTAAAAAGCTTTTGTACAGCAAGGGAAACCAATAGAATAAAAATACAACTTATGGAATGGGAGAAAATGTTTGCAAACCGTATATCTGGTAAGAGGTCAATATCCCAAATATATAAGGAAATTCTAGAACTCAATAGTAAAACCAAAAAAAAACCCAAAAACCCTCATGAACAAACAAAAATGCTCCCAGAAACCAAATAACAAGATTAAAAAATGGGCAAATGATTTGAACAGACATTTCTCTGAACAAGACATACAAATGGCTGATACATATAGGAAAAGATGCTCAACATCATTAATTATCAGGAAATACAAATAAAAACTACAATGAGAGATCACCTCACACCTGTTAGGATGGCTATTATTAAATATAAAACAAAACCCCTAAAACATCATGTTGGTGAGAATGTGGAGAAATTGGAAACTTTGTGCACCGTTGAGGGGAATGTAAAATGGTTAACCTACTGTGGAAAACAGTATGACAGTTCCTCAAAAAATTAACAATAGAATTGCTATATCAACTAGCAATCTTGTTTCTGGATATTTATCCAAAAGAATTAAAATTAAAATCTTAAAGAAATAGTTAAGATCCCATGTTATTACAGCACTATTCACAATAACCAACATATGGAAACAACACAAGTGCTCATTGATAGAAGAATGGATTTAAAAAAGTGTTATATAGATGCAATAAAATGTTTTTCAGCCTTAAACAACTGGAAATTCTTCCATTTGTGATAACATGGATGAACCTTGAATATGTTATGCTAAGTGAAATAAACTAGACGGAGAAAGCCAAATACTGCACAATTCTACTTACACGAAGTATCTATAATAGTCAAAGTCATAGAAGCAGAGAATACTGTAGTAGTTTCCAGGGGTTGGGAATGGGGAAATGGAGAGTTGTGCAATAAGTATTTAGTTTCAGCTCAGCTAGAGGAATACATTCTAGAGATTAGTTGTACATCATAATGTCTGCAGTTAACAATACAGTATTTTGCACTTCGATATTTGTTAAGAGAGTAGATCTTACCACAAACAACAACAACAATAACAACAACAACAATAACAACAAACAAAAACAAGAGGCCACAGGAAACTTTAGGAAGTGTTGGATTGTATTTATCTCAATTGTAGTGATTTGCATATGTCCAAACCTACCACGCTTAAACACATTTAAATAGTGTAGTTCTCTTATATCAATTTACCTCCATAAAGTTTTTAAAAAAGGAAAAATTCAATGAGAAATTCTATTATATATAGTTTTTCAGTCCAGTACATTTTGAGTTGAGACTTGCAAAAGATTAGGTGACGTCTCCCTTCCCCCCGCTCTATACAAAAGTTTAGCTTAGGAAAGCATAGGAAAAAAGGGGTTAGAAGAAATCCTAGAGATCATGTACGGCAATATTTCACCTTACTCCTGAGTCTCAAAAGCCTTTAATATGGCATTACTACAGTGTGAGGCAATTAAGAGTAGAGAGCAACCTTTCAATCATGGCTCGTGAAATTCCAGGTTCTACTGAAGCACTGGGTTTTAGATTCTCCAGTTTCAGATTCTCCAGGTCAAAAACAACAAAACTGATAAGTGTTTGGAACAAACTTGAAGAAAGGGAATCAGCTCTAGTTAACACTTTTAAAGGAATAGTTTTAACTTCTTTCTTTCATTTCCCCCCCCCCCGTAAGATCTATTGTCTTACTTCACACACACAAAAAAAACCCCAACCAACCAACCAACCAAACAAACAAACAAACAAAAAAAGCAGTGGCATAGAATTTTGAAATTTGTAGTCATGGCAGATTTTGGTTGCTAGCTCTATAGCTAGTATATTAGCTTTATAATCTTGGACAAGTTGATTGATTTGAGTGTCTGTTTTCTATTCTGTGAAACAGGTATAGCATTAACAATCCTATGTGCTACTATATGTAGAATAAATAAAATAAGTCTGTAACATTATAAGCACTGTCCTGCACATTGGTAGGTTAGGAAATTACTATAAGTTAATGGGTTAATAAATAGCTTAATAGTAATTTAAAACCTAGTAAAATTTTAAAACCCTGTTTATCCTAATACTTAAAGGACAGTATTATTCCATCTTGTTTTGAGTTGAAGTAGAATTGGCTGCCATTTTCATTGGAGTGACTTATTTTTAAAGCTGGATGGATATTTTCAGAACTAAACTACTAATGGATTCAGGTTAGCGAGAAACTAAATCATACTCTAATCACTTCCTATCATATCCAGTTTATGCAAATCTCCAGATCCATATGTGCCTGCCTACCTCTTGAGCATATGCTGTTGTCCTGGAAAGCCTTGGCCAATATCTTTAGAGGTTTGTTTTCTGACTCCCTAGGTTAGCTGTGCCTCTGGAGTCAAAGGCTGGATTTCCGCATTCCTTCATTGCCAGGGCAACTCCAATCTCAGGTTCAACCTGACCAGATGCAGAGGGCCAGTGACACAAACTGGAAGTGAGGGAAAATTAACACCTACTGGTGTTTAACCAATAAGAACATTCAACAGACAACGGAAAGGAGTCAGCTGTTTAATTAGTCACCCTTTTCTCTGAAGGATGTTCCAATACACAGTGAGTCTATAGGCTCTCCAGAGATGTGCCAAATGACAAGCAGCCAGCCACATTTTCTTGTTTTATACTTAGTGACATGTCCATAAGTTTTCATTATATCATCTCTTTTATCTTTATACGGGTATAAAATCTCATACAGAAAATAAGAGTAAAGATAATTTTAACTTTAGTTAGTAAGACAGGACAACATGTTACATAATAATGAAGAAGTTCTAGGTAAGAAATGAGATAAAGTAGAGCCACGGAGCCTACCAAAGGAAGAGCCAGGCTTGCCCCTGGGGCTTGTCTCTCTTTCAACTTTCAATAACATTGGTTAACAACATTATATAAATTTCAGGTGTACTACCTAATAATTCCATGTCTGTATACTGAATTGTGTGCTCACCACTAAAAGTCTAGTGTTATTCTGTTACCATATATTTGACTCCCTCTACCCATTTTGTCCTCCTTCTGCCCTCCTTCCCCTCTAGTAACCACCATTCTGATGTCTGTAACTATGAGTTTGTTTTTGTTTTGTTTTAATAGTTCATGTTACTTTTTTGTTTTATATTTCACCTATGAGTGAAATCATATAGTTTTTGTCCTTTTCCATCTGACTTAAGGGTCTTCTTCATTCAAGCCTTGAAGTCTCTCCATTATAGCATGACCTTGCTCCCACCTGCATTCTGTATAGCATGTGCACTATAACACTATCTGATAAAGAAGGAGCAGCAAACTTTTACTGCAAAGGGCCAGATGTTAAATATTTTTGTTTTTGCAGGCCATGAGTTCTCTGTTGTAATCATTTAACTCTGCCATTTCAGTAAAAAAAAGAACTATAGATCTTACATAAATGAATGGGCATAGCTGTGCTCAGGACCAATTTCAAGATATGTGGAACTCAGTGCAAAATGAAAATGCAGGTCTCCTCATTAAAAATTACTAAGAATCTCAAAACATCAATAGCAGTGTATTAAATCAAATGCGTGGTTCAATGTATTAGATGTGGGACCCTTTGTGACTGCACAAGTTAAGCCACTATGATGCCAACCTTGGCTGTAATCCAATAAAACTTTATTTACTAAAACAGATAAAGGGCTGAATTTGGTCCATGGGCCAGTTTGCTAACCCAAACTATAAAGAATCAAGTAATAACATTTATTTTTGATTAATCAAGAGGGTTCTGAGTAGGTGCATGCTGTCCATTTACCTACTCACCCATGCCTCAATTTCCCCATGTTTATGTACCATGGCCGAATGTCTATATGCTGGTCCTTGACCTAGAATTTCCTCTAGGGGAGGGGTGACCTTGGCCATAAAAGCTAACGGGCCGACAACAATGGGTTCTGCCTTAAGCACGTCCCATGATGTTTCTTTGTGGTTACCTCTGAGAAGACAAAAAAAAACAAAAAAAAGCCTTTTTGTTTCTGTTCTTTTTTACTCCAGGTAACTTTGTGTTGATTTTCCCGGTAAGTGTCCTTGACTTCTGAAACACCTTCAAAGACCACTTCTGAAATAAACACACAGTGATCTTTTCCGAAGCCTGCCAGCCTTTGATTAGCTCTTGCTGACTTTCTAAGAACAGGTCTTGTCACTTCTATTGAGTTTTCAGGGAGGCCTTTGTAGTGTCTGGAATATTTCTGTGTATCTATTTTCACTTCCCCAAACCAGAACTCAGCTCCTGGTGAGTCCCTGGGTCAGGCCTGCTGGTTTCCATCATGGCCTGCTTTCATCTCCTGTGCCGGCTTAATGACTCAGCCTTTTTAGGTGTTGATCTTTTTCCAGGAGGCTACAGAATTAAAAAAACAACAACTCCATGCTGACATTAGTAGGAATGCTACCTAGAAGACTTGGTCTGTATAATTAGATACCTGGCTCTTTTTCCTGTTCTCTGTCTTTGGAATTTGCTTTAACATTTTAGGCAAGAAATGGATTCATGTAATGTGAGAACATTGAACAAAAACCTACACTTTTCAGGAAGCTCCAAAGTTCCTTACACTAAGCATGTAGCTGTAGATAAAGAGCTAATATCTGGCCTGAGTTGGTCCATGCCTGCCTAAGAGAATGACCTCTGAGCTTGTCTTATCCCAGCCTGATTCTCTTAGAAGGTACATAGGATAAAGGTGAATGCTTAATTGTGTTGTCTGCTATGAGGACTAAGCCTGACCAGAGGACCAGTCAATTGGCATGCAAGCCTCAGGCCCATGTGACTAGAAAAATTGGTGAGAAACTGAGGCTGTAGCTTTTCCACGTCAAAGTGAGTCTCATGCAGCTTGACTTTTTCCAGGGCAAAGGTAGCTGCCCTATATAGGTAAGATGTAAAAGTAGGTGCTAGGCCTTCTTATGAGTTGAAGATGATTACTGCTGCATCTCCTGTTCTGTGTCCTTCAAAAAAAGGTCAGTCCAGTATTAGATGAAAGCTGATTGTGTCTTCTGAGTCTGATGCCACCCTGAACTCATAACGATCACTGTGGTAGTAGACTTAACTCTGTCCATCTTCAGATCTAGCATAGCAGAGTGGTTAAGAGCTTGGGATTTGAGCCTGACAATCTGGGTTTGAATATTGACTCCATCATTAACTTGCTCTATCTCATTAGAGAGATTATTTAACCTCTCTGTCCCAGTCTCCTCATTTATAAATTGGAGGTGGTGATAATAATAATAGTACTTACATAGATTACGAAGATAGAATGAGTTAACACATGATGAATGTCAGAATAATGATTGGTACAGAATGGGGTAGATAGAACTGCTCAGTATTAGTTACTATGGTTATTACTGAGAATAGTCTCTTTCATGTTATGAAAGTTTTCATGTAGAGAATATCTTTATCACTATCATACATAAATGAAAGTTTGGCTTCATATTATAATCTCAGTTCATTAATTTTCTCTTAATTGATTTAATAATACTATTATATAATATATCATGATGCTGATTTCTGCATATTAGTTTCCCCAGAGCCCAATGAATTTTCAATATTTATTATTTAAAAATTTCAATATTTATTATTTTAAAAAATTTAAAACAGTTTTTAATTTTATCTTTTAATATTGATTCTGTGCCAACTGACCTATGTGATAATTATTCAATAATTTAGGAATTCCTTTTAATATGTTATCTCATTTTCCTTTTTCTCTCATAATTTCCTTATTATTTGATTTGATTTGATATTTTGTTATAGGAATCTGATTTTCTACCGTTCTAATTCTGCTATTTTATTGCTTCTAGTTCTTATTTATTTTTCCAGGCAAATAGTTTTTCCATTCCTTTAGTTTTATGTTTGCAATGCCCCTTTTAGCTTTCTGGTAATACATAATTACATATGACAACCTTTTTTGTTTTTTTATCTTGGTTTTTTAAATCTTGATTAATCTTGATCCATTTTAGGTATTGGGTTTTCTTTAGCACCTTTCCTCCCTTTTTCAGTCATTCTAAATAAAACTTCCTGATTGTGGTCAGTCTTTTTTGTTTTTGTTTACTCATGTTTCCTCATAGTTATTTTGAACATGATCAGAGAAAGAGTTATAGGAACATTAGAATAAGTACCATTCTCTCTTAGTCAATGCCAGAATGAACTCCCCAAGTTTGATGGTATGATTCTAACTCTCTGAAAATAATGAAGATATTAGAAGGAGATTTCTGGCACAATGCTTCTATATTTGGGGTCGAGAAAGACAGAATCTGGAGGTGGTCTTGTAACTTACTCAAACTACTCAAGTGTCTCCTGAGAAGCATATTTACTGCTGTCAAGCTAATCAGTGAGAGAATTCACTTCCATTCTACCCCAGCCATGCTGGTTTTGACATAGGGAACCAGAGGTGGAACATCAGGCTGGATTGGGAGCATCCCATTCATGTGGGGTACTGTAGCCTGGCTTTCAGGTTATGGGCATAAGTAATGGAAGTGACTATGAGCCTGCTTTGTTCCCTCTGAAGGCAGAATCACTGCAGAATGACTGCCTGAGTTTGACTGGGAATCCAGGGAATAGAGCCAATACCAGAACAAAAACTCAGCAAGACACAAAGAAATAGCTCTGAATTCCAGGGGGAACATGCAGAGCTATGAGAAAGCATATTTGCAAGTCAATCTGTGAGCCGGGTTAGAGATGTCATTACATTTGTACCCCCTAGACACTCTGGATACAGAGGAGGTAAATTCCTTCTGGCTGCTGCTTCATAGCTCTAGATGTTTCTGCAGTGGACAGCTTCTTGCTCTCTGAGGCTTTTTAATTTGGGTACAGACTGGGATGAGAGCAAAGAGACAGGACTCATTCAGGATTGCTCATAAGTTTTAGACAGACTTAATTTGCCCACATTGATAGGCCCACATGAAAAGAGGAGCAGGCCAGAATGGGCCACGCTTGATAAATTTGTCCTCCTATCAACGGAGCCATGAGGAGGCAGCCGTTTTGCATCTGTAGGTCATTGTGGGAAAACAGATTCATTTTAGGGGTGAGAACAATTAGTGTCTTTTATCCTTGTGTCATTGAAAATCAGAGATATGACAAGACAGAGGGTTAACACAACTGTGTTGTCTGGGTGCTTGTTCAATCAACTAGGCACAGAGCTGGCTATTAGGGTACTGTGAGTAAAGAGAGAAAGCAGCATATGGGAGTACATGGGCTGCAGCAGAATGACATGGTGAGCTTGGGGGGCAGTAGTGCTTAACTTATTTTAAGAAGAGCTAAGTAGAGGTTGTCCAGGAAAAGATGCTTCATTCCTTCAGGATGTACCTAGAGGAGGAAGGAGGAAATGTGACTTAGTCATGACAGGCCATAATGGGAGAGAAATGCATGGTGACAGGGGGCTTGGAAGATGGAAATGAGAAGAGCAGTAATGATAATGTTAGAGGTCAGCCTTTCTAAATCAAGTCCTAAACAAGTTCACCTGGACCCTTCTTGTCCCCTCTCCTCAGTACACTGAACTGAGGGTTACAAAGAATGTCATTGAGGCCATGATCATGACAACAGCAATAATGCCATAATACCCTACAATTTCCTTTAACAGTTATGTTTCTGCATATGTGGCAAATAGATTTTAAAGTGTAGAGTTAAGATTTTAGGCATAAGAGAATGAAACAGTTTTATTCTCTTCCTTAGTGATAGCTCTGGGTCATGAGAAGTGTATCAGAAAAAAAACTAACAACAAAATAACAATGATGATATGAATAATAAGAGCTAACATATTTATAGTTCTTACTATAGGCCATATATTCTTCTAAGCACTTTTAACTTATTTAATTTGAACTCATTTACTCCTTATAACAACCAGGTGTCCCTATTATCCATGCTTCATATCTACGGGGTCCGAGTTTTATATCTGAGGCACAGGAGGATCAAACAACTTGTCCAAGTTCTCATCGAGTATCTGGGGGTGATGGAATTTGAAACCAGTCATTCTCCAGAATCTGTGCTCTAACCACTGGACAGTGCTGCCTCTCTTGCTTTTAATTTTGTCTGAACTTCTTGTCAACCATGTGCCTTAGGCAAGTGATGTCTTCTCTAAAATGGGGACCCTTAAACAAACCCTACTGGGGTTTTGAAAGTGTTTTTTTCAGGTGGAATATACCTAGTCCAACCGAAGTTGCCATGCAATAGGTTGGAATCTCCCCTCATCCCTCTCTGCATCCTTCTTTAGAGGACAGGGCATAATTTGTGCTATGTGGTAGAACACATGTGAGACACAGTCAGAGGTATGTACTACTGGGTTTTAGAAATTGAACAATTAAAAAATGTTTATTTTGATTATGGTAAGATATGCATAATATTTATAATTTAAGCCATGTTTAAGTGTATAGTTCAGGGGCATTAAGTACATTCATATTGTTGAGCAACCATAAACACCATCCATCCACAGAACATTTTTCAACTTGCAAAACTGAAACCCTGTATCCATTAAATAGTCCCTATTTTCTCCTCCCTAGCCCCTAATAACTTCCATTTTACTTTCTGTCTGTAATGAATTTAACTACTCTGGGAATCTCATATGAGTGGAGTCCTACACTATTTGATCTTTTGTGATTGAGATATTTCACTTAACATAATGTCTTTAAGATTCATTCATGTTGTGGCATGTGTCAGAATTTCTTTATTAAGGTTGAATAAGGATGTATGTAGATACCACATTTTGTTTATCCATTCATCCATCAATGCTTCTATCATTTAATCATTGTGAATAATACTTCTATGAAAATGGATGTACAAATATCTTTTTGGGTATTTCTTTTGAAAGAAATACCCAAAAAGAAATACCCTGCTTTCAAAACTTCTGGGTATCTACCCAGAAGTAGAATTGCTAGATCATATGGTAATTCCGTTTTTCATTTTCGGGCCCACCATACTGTTTTTCATAACTGCACCATTTTACATTGCTAGTAGCAGGGAATAAGGGTTCTAATTTCATTATGTCCTCACCAATACTGAAACAGACTAATTTTGATGATTACTGGAATCAGCTGAGATACCAGTAATTACTGGTATCATGTGGAGGAAAGAAAAGTAAGTAAGCAAGCAGAGACACTATGTGTGGTCTGACAAGTTATATTGTGACAAAAGCCTGGAGCAACTGACTGTGCCCTCAAAGAGCCTCACTAATAAGCTGACAAAATCGTCGAGTAAAGGAAGAGGGAACATGGACCTGTATTGAGAAGACCAGAACGTCGGCTATATTTAATGCAGAGTTGCTTCTCTCTCTGGACCTCTGTCTCATTGGTAAGTGATGGAGCTTGGGCTACAAGGTATCTATGACCCTATTCTATTTAGAAAGTCTGTGTTGTCTCCATGAAAGGCCTAGAACTGGTGACTCCCCAGACTTTCTGGGTTTGGATACTGGCTTGTAGACTAGAGACCACTTGAGTCACATGGCAGCTGTCAGACCTGGCTATGAGACCACATGGGAGTTCAGGGACAATGACAGATTGGCAAGTGCATATCACTTCTGAGAGGTGGCCATAGTCTCTCTGATCTGATTGACTGCTGACTTGTAGGAATCCTGGCTCAATGTGGCCAAATCTCCTTATTTCTCTGAAAACAAACCAGACATCCACATTTTTTAAGTGGAATTTTCCAATTTTTAAATGTTGACAATTACTTCAAAACTTGAAAAGAGTACCATGAGAGCAAAACAAAATATTCAGACCAGAGCTGGCCTGAAGATCACTGTTTATACCTCCTGATCTCAAGCAGTGAACTGCAAATACTGCTTTAAGGACCCGGGTAGACTGGGAATAAGTTTCTCTGACCACTGATATTATTCTCAGACTAGTCCGAGTTTTCCCTTCTCTGTCAGGAGAAGTCAGAGACCTGGGCAGCCACATGGAGTTTCCTGGGTTTTTTTTTTTTTTTTTTTTTTTTTTGGCATAGTTTAGTTCTCTCACAATAGTTCAAATTGAGTGGAAAAGCATGGTGTTTCTTTAATTTTGAAGCTATACCTATTGTGTTTTTTGCTTATATACTTAAGCATTTTTACATCAACTATGATAAAGTCAAATGCTGGCATTAGTTGATATTTCAGTGACAATTCCTGCTGTATTGTTGGACTTAAGATTCCCAGGTTGATACACTCATTGATACTTGCCTGATACATACACTTTCTATGTCTTCATTTTTAACACTTGGTCTCTTTTTCTTTTAAGTGTGTCCCATTAGTAATATATACAACTGGACTTTGTTAAAAAACAAAAACAAAAAACAAAAAACAAAAAAACCCCAACTAATGAGTTAATTGAGGTTAAAGCCAGTCACAGTTTCTATGTATTCCAAAACTTAAACTTATTTTTGCTACCTTTTATTGTTTTCTCTGTTTCTTATTTTTTCTTCTGCTTCTTTTTAGTTCCCTTAAATCGATTGACTGTTCTTTGTTTCATTTTCTCCCCTTTGGAGATGTGTCCTTCAGAATCTCTATCTCCCTTAACCCTAACTCTTAACATGCTTATTTTCCCCCCTCCTCTTTACAACATGGCAGCTGGCTTTTAAGAAAGAACATTCCAAGAGAACTATCTCCTGCTTGCATCGATTCTAATAAGGTTCCACTGGCTGAAGTAAATCACATGGCCAAGCCTGAGTCAAGGTGGGAAGTTATTCTACAAAGGAATAAAAATTGAAAGGTAGGGTTTTCTGGAGTTCTACAATGTCAGTCAAAGTTGGAGTGCCGATTGCTCATCTTTTGAGTGCAAAATTTTTACTGTCTTTCTGAGGTTTATTGAGACATTGTCTAGCATCCCCTAGGGACTCACACTCTGGTCTAGTCCTTGGGAAAAGTCTTTTTCACCTAGCTCTGTTGGGAAGATAGGAAGTGCTCAACTATTAGCTACCTTGATTTCAGCTTCTTATTTATCTTCTCATTTAGTGCCTTGTGGCCTTCTTGTTCTGCTATTTTTTGTCTCATCCCAAAGTGTCCCAGTCTTGACCTGCATTGTTTTGGGTAACAGCTTCCTTCTCCTTGGTTGTACACTTTTGAATCTTCTCCCTTCTTTTTCTCCCCAACTAGAGATATGATGCTGCCCTTTGAGAATATAAATTGGGCCTTCTGTCAGAAATAGGTTTAACTTTATCTTTTTTCCCCCAAAATATTTCACTGTCTTTATGATTTAAATAATCACCTTTTAATTATATTTAGCAATTATTTGTTGAATGACTGAATTAACGTGCAAGAATTTATTAGTTGAGCTTAATGAAATCAGTTATTGCAAACATTAGTGTTGGAGGTCCCCTGAAGGTCTACCTAGACTAGTGATTCTCAGATTTTGCTTATAATACATCAATGGTTTCTCATGGCACTTTTCATAAAGCCCAGTTTTCTTAGTATTTTATGAGTGGCCTTTTGTGGTCTATGCAGTACTAAATGCTATGGTTGAATCTCCTGCCTTTAATTGTTTCCTCTTCTATATTAGAACTAATCTTTATTCAGCTCTTCAAAAGTGTCTCTCAGTTCTGGACCTCTGGAGAAGCAAAGCTTTTTACTGGAAAAAGTATTCTCTCTTCAGTAGCTAGTCAATTATAATACATTCTTTAGATCCAGTTTCTCTGAAACATCAACTATGATTTCCCCACATTGCCAAAGCTGAGTTAAAACTCTGATGTGCTTTAACATTCTCCTGACTGAGAACTTATTATTCTGCTATGTAATTGCATATGTATTGTCTTGACCAATGATAGGCTGTAAATTCTAGGAGAGCAGGGACCATACTGGTTATCCAGTCTGTGACACATTTTTGAGTGTCCTGTCTAGTACTATGCCTGGCATATGGTAGACACAGAGGAACCATTTTCTGAGTGAGTGATTGCATTAATGTGCTTCAGAAGACTACAAAATTTGGAGAAAATTTTCCACTTTTTAGCTTACATTTAAACATCATGAAGAACCTTTTTAACACTTTCATATAATGGGGTTTGAAAATATCCAGTTGAAAGAATTTGAAAACCCTGCTCTGGGATTTCACAGATATGGAATGGATTCCAACATGGGAAGTAGTTTACAAATCTCACATCTTTGTGAATGGCAGAGCTAGAACTAGGTCATCACTCAGTTCCTCATGTGACATAGCCTCTGTGATGGGCTCTGTGACATTGCTGTGCCATCTGTCCTACCTTTCACATGTAGCCCTAAATGTCTGCCCATAACCCTCAAGGTGGTGTCCGACTTCCCCTAGGATGAAAACTGACTCTGTAAAAGTTATCTCATTCGTCTGTTTCCTAAGACACTCAATCACCTAACCCTAATGGGTCTTGACAAGAAAGAGCTCAGCAAATCTATTACTATCATGTTAATATTTTGAAAAAAGGCCAATATCTCTGTAGCAGATTCCAAAGCCTTTGCTTTATGTGTACTAGATGTCTCATGTATATTTCACCATGGTCAAAAGAGGTTGGAAGGTGGTTTTTGTCATTCTTATTCATAGCTAAGGAAACTCAGACTGAAGATTGACACAAGCTGGACTCAGACATAGTGAAGGACAGAGCCAGGAGGAAAATGAGACTCATCGCTGTCTCTCTTGGGGATCACACTGCTGCTAACTGACCAGCTTAACAAATAATTGATGTTCCCTTTGAAAAGAGGAAAATTAAACACAAAACAAAACAACACAAACTAACAAATTTTCATTTCTGGAGCAGGATGTTAAGTAGGTCCTTCTCTGTCTTTGACATTCAGTGAGAGTACTATGCTGTGGTGCCCTGCCCAAGTCTATCTTTCAGGACTGAGACCCTCAGTCCTTCAGCTGCTGGATGTGCTAGCTCCTGTTGCTTATGGAAGCACCCTTCTCTGGGAATTCCACTTGATTGAGGGAGCTTCGTTGCCCAAGTTTATGCCTCCTCTTTGAAGGCAGCCTGCATCCAGGGCTGGTTGATGCATGCCCTTTGCCTCAATCTGAGACGGGCCCATCTAGCTTTAGAGCTCCCTGGGAGATGAGCTGAGGGCTGATGCACTAGATGGAAGTTCAGCTTCTCCTTCGGGCCAATCCTGCTCCTTCACTTCTTTACAGGAGTCACTCATGCCTGCACTCCTCAATATGCGTCTTCAGTGTAAATCTCTATTTCAGAGTCTATTTTCAGGGAACCCAATCTACACAGAACTGTCAATGAGCCGGGCATTTTCTTCTCCCCATGTGGGAGTGAAGAGGAGCTTTTCTCCATCATTAAGTCAAGAAAAGAGCTTCAGAGAATCACAAAGATAACACTAAATGTATTTCCTGGATTTTGGAGAAGATAGAGGTTGAGACCTAACCAATACCTGACAAGGCTTACAAGTGGGAGGCTTTCTGGGGTTATCTCTGATGGCTGCGCTGGGAGATAGGAGTGAGAATGAATGGCAAATGTGGGTCCTCTGGAAACGAAACAGACTTCAGGCATCTTGAGAATTCTTCAGGCATCAAGAGGCTAGCTCAGAAAGGTGAGATAATCCCCGCATTGGGGACTGCCAGACACCAATGACTTGGGGTACAATCCTGTTGGTTAGCTAGAAAAGGCAATATCTATGTGCCAGTGATGTGCAGGTGAGATGCCTCTGGCACTGGGGTGGGGGTGTTTCTAAAGAACCCTCAAAAGTTCCCACAAGACAAAGAGTCAGTATTTGAGTGTCTACCATGACTGGGGACACTTAAAAACCAAGAGAGGACCAGATGTAGCACTAGGCATAGAGGACACTTTGATATTTCTTACCTCTCCCATAGCTCTTCTTCATTCTCCACCATGAGAGGAAACAGGTACAGAATAGTGCACAAGGAAAGAATAAACAAGCCTGGGGGAATGTCGAAGGAAAATGAAAAAGAAAACCCAAAATAGCTAATTGCCCTCCTTTTCCCATTGTAGGTTTTCTTTTTGGTTCCTGCTGTGACAATTGGGGGAGAGAAGTTTTAAATTAGATAAGAGATTAAAGTTTAATATTCAAATTACATAATTTTTTTTTTGGAGGGGGTGCTTCTGAACAAGAGACCCCTTATTAATACCTAAAAATGACTGGGAAAGCTCAGGGACTTGCCTGGGATTTCATTCAAGAATATACAAGTTTGACTTGGTTGAACAGATTAAGAGGAGAACTGATGAGAAAGAAAAAATTTATTTTCTTCTTGCACCCTGCTGATCCAGCTCATCCAATAAACAGGTTACACTCAGCTTCCTTTTGTGTTAATTTCCTGCTGGGACCCTTCTAGGGGCAGAAGGTAATGTGGCAAGTACTTTGATCTGAGAGGTTTTCTTAGCACAATACTTTCCCAAGTGTATTTCACATTCTGTTTGATGTTAATGAGTATTAATTGAAAGGAGTTCTTTGTGGTCAAATTATTTGGGAACCATTGGGCTAAATAAAATTCAATGGCATTCTTCACCACAGGCCTTCTTTAAAACATTATTGTGCATTGTGAATTTCTATGATTTAGTTATCATGTGATAACTAAATCTTTTTTTTTTTTTTCTGATGAATATCTCTTAGGTCTAGTGTCTCTGGAAACACTTAAGAATAGATGAATTTTAGGAGCACACCTCCCTATACTAGTGTTTTAGAGCAGTGCTTTCTGGTCACAAATGTGTAGCAAGATAATATGAGGTATTATTTTAGTCCAGGCTACTATAAAAAAAATACAATAGATTGATTGGCTTAAACAGGAGAAATTTATTTCTCACAGTTCTGGAGGCAGGGAAGTCTAAGATCAAGGTACTGGCAGATTCAGTATCTGGTGAGAGCCCATTTCCTAGTTTATAGATGGCTGTCTTGCTATGTCCTCACATAGCTTAGAGCAGATAGCGCTGGGTTCTTCATCCCCTTATGAGAGCACCAGTAGCATCATCGGAGCTTTGTCCTCATGGCTTAATTACCTTCCAAAAGTGCCCCCCCCCCTTAAATACCACACTGGGGATTAGATTTCAAAATATGAATTTTGGGAGGACATAAACATTCAGTTCATAACAGATATTAACTGAGAGGTTAGGGTTTTCATTCTCGTTTATCAGCCTAGACATGCCATGTAGCAATTTTAGGTCTGCTCTAACTTACTACTCTGGGCATGCAGGTTTCCTCTGGAAGAGGCCACCATATATGTTCTCACAGGAGTGTACTGCAGAGCATTCACATAATATTGTTAGGAATGGCAACCCCTGGTGCTAGATGGTGGCACTGCCTGTTTCCTTGTGAGGCTGTCCTCCTGGAGAGCTCCTTCTGGAAAATGAGGCTGATGTTCTGCTTGCTCTCACATCCCCACATATGTATGGGGATTTTATTGCCGAGCATCCTGAGGGCAATTCTATTTTTAGTAGGATCCCCTCCTCCAGCATTGTGCCATCTTCTGGTCCTCTTCCTGGGAAACACTTTTTAGGTCCTGGAGGATAGTCACCATGGCCTTTTAGGATAAGATTTATTGTGGTTGGCGAATGACTCAGAATACCAACAGTTTTGCTATAGGCTGCAGCATCTGCTGGATTCAGGCAAAGACAGAGGCAACACTCAGAGAGAAGCAGGTCACAGATTCAAATAGTGGCATCTGTTATTGAGACAAGGACCCCAGAGGAGATACTATGATATGGCTAGGAAAATTCTTCTCAAGGATTACCTTATTTCGTCAATCCCATATATGTTACTTTTGCCCTTGGTGTAGAAATGCTATTGGTTTATAATAAAGCTGTTTGTGGAAAGGAAATGAGAGTGTGTGAGCACATGACTGAGCTTATTGCTGACATATTAGCAAATATTTGGGGTAGCCTGGGAAATTACTATGGAAAGCATGATCCCCTGCCTCCCTGTGGGGGAATGCTTGCTTCCCAGGGGACACAGAGCTTGCATCAGCACCTCCCTCATCCCTCCACAAGAGGTCTCATCTCCTCCAAGGTGTCTCTGTGCTCCTAAAGGCTTGGAGTGCTGTAAAGGATTAAAAAAGGAGACTATGGCATGACTTAGAGGACTTAAAAAAATCCTACAAGCATCTCAACGAAGAACAGGGTACCTACAAGAAAGAAAATCCTCTCACCTTAGATTTCACTCCAACACAGAACCACCATCTCTAGATGTTTAAATGGAGAAAGTGGTGACCCCAAAATTCTTTGTTCAGTTAAATTGTCATTCATGTGTAAAGACATTTTAAAAAACCAACACTTTCAGAAATGCAATGGTTTAGAAAGTATGCCACTTTCTTATTCTTCCTAGAAACTGCTTTAAGATGTATTTCAGCTGAGTAAAAGATAAATCAAGGATTCAAAAGTGGATGACAGTGTATACTGAAAAGAGAATCTCAGTATGTTCCCAAGAGAATAAAATTTAAAAAGCCACATTTTCTCACTGGATATGTTAGAATTTAAAGAAATCTATAATAAATGGCATAAAGAAATAAGTTTCATAAATAACTGCTGGATGAAAGACAAAATGAAAATGCAATTATAGTAATGACTAACAATATAAATGAAACATTTCATAACTTAATCATACTTATTTAATTTGTGAATGAGAAGTCGTTAGACAAGGTGACTATCATTATGTCAGAGGGAGGGATGGAATCAGCACAGGTGTCCCCAACCTCCTTGAGAAGAAATTGATTGAAAACCCCACTAAGAGAAGTACTTGTCACCTGAATTGCCCCAGAAACAGGGAAGCCTTCAGGGAAGGTAGATGAACTCATGATAGGAGTTAGCTAAGGAGGAAGAAAAACATTAGGAATGTCTCCCTCGAGGGCAAAGAGAGAAAACAGAATCGAAGAAAGCAGAAAGATAGAGCCAAAGATAGGTCAGCAGGGCTAGAGATTCAAGAAATCCTGACTCCATCTCCAAATTCCTGTTCACAGTGAACTTGCCTGATTACAAATGCCCCTCCAAGAAGCTGACACACCTGGCAGAGCAGGTATACTGGCTGTTGGCTGCTAGAGGAGACTGCCACAGTCTTCCTGAAGCCTTGTCCTCGTCAGCCCCTTTGGAGCTTTTCAGAGCTACACCTGAATGTCAGGACAGGAAGTCCAGGAGAGAGTCTATGAAGTGCCATCTAGAGGCTCCCGGAGAACTGCCAGTCCTCTCTTTGCAGGCTGCCCCAATCACCACTTTTTCCTAAAGCTTACATAACAGGAGCCACTCTTCCTCTTTTTGCCACTTTATTCCTTCCTCACCCAATGTCCTCAGGAGGGTGCTAATTTGGCAGTATCCACTGCATGCAGGTCCCACAGGAACCCCCACAGCAGTGGTGGAAATGGTACCCACTGAAGCTGGGCAGTGGTACAGCCTATTTTTTGTGAGGGTGTCCTCCTGTAGAGCTTCTTCTGGAAAATAAGGCCAATGTCCTGCTTTCTCTCACATCCCCAGATGTAGTTTGTGCAGATTTGTGAAATGAAGTATGAAGCTAATTCAAATGCTGAGGCCTACTGATGCTCAGAATATTGCCATATTCCCCAGGGGAAGTGCTACTGCCCTCAGGGTGTACCTGGGGAATAAAACACCCAGGTCCCTTAGGCAAGAACAGGGAGGGCTCTTTTTTTTATGCTTACAGCACCTGGTCTTCTTAGGTGGTCTCTCATTTAAATACTAACCAGGCCTGTCCCTGCTTAGCTTTCGAGATCAGACGGGATCGGGGTAGCATGGATCGGGGTAGCATGGCCGTAGAAGGCAGGGCTCCTTATTGCATTGGATGTATCCTGAGCATGTTCAATCAGGAGACAACTCCACTCCATCCTGCTGTTGCTGTAGCAGCTCCCCCAGTTTGCGGACTGCTGGAATGTAGGCCTTTGGGTGTGAAGGGGTCCTATGCTTGTTGCCACTTCCTTGGCTCTCCTGCCTGGTCTACTGGCACTGCTGCCTGGCCTGCCTCCATATTGCTTCCTTGCCTTAAACTTTATACTTTCTCCTCTATCTTCTAAATGTCATCCAGAGAGTGATTTTTCTCCAACACAAATCTGTGTCCTCATTCTTTAAATTCTTTAGGGCTTTCCATTAGTCCTATGGATAATGCCAAAAGAGACTATATGATTCCACATGTATTTTCTGGAATAATTTTCCTTCTCTTTCCTCTCAAACTCTTCTCCAGGCTTTTGCAGAACAATTTTGTCTTTCCCACCTTGGGCCATTGCTCAGCACTCTGTCTGACCAGATAGCTTTGCCCCCTTCATCTGGGGTAGTAGCTGCCTCTCATAGTATAAGTCTCAGCTTAAACATCACTTTAGCAGGAGAGCCTTTCCTGATTCTGAGTCCTGGTTTACGCATTGCTTTTGAGCTCTGGAGGCATAGTCTACCTCCCCCATTATGGCAGGTATCACATCAAATTATATTTGCTTATTTTCTAGAACACTCCTAGTAGACTATAAATTCACTTAGGACAGGAGCTTTCTTTAATTGTTTCTTGTTTATTTGTCTGTTTGGACGCCACTACCTACTTTTGTGCCTGGCACATAACTGGTGTTCAACAAATGCTTGCAGAATCACAGGACCGTTAATAGGTTTGCTGCCACCCTAGTGCACTTGCCATGGAGCATGGCGGCACTTTGGTGGTTGCCCATTTCTTGCCAGTTCCAGAGCGCTCAGGCAGCTGGTCATACTGAAGATTCATGCCACCTGGGGGTGCTGAGAAAGTCCAGCTTTCTCTAAGGACCACCAGAGTGTGCAGGGAGAAAGGAGGGTATATGAGTGGCAACACTGTCTCCTAGGTGAACCTTGCTTTGGAGAGTGCCTAAGTGAGGCTGCACTCACATCTAATTGCTTTGAATGTGTAATAGAAACCCACATCTAAGCCATTCTCAATCCTAAACTTGACAGGATCCAAAGGGGCTGAGTAGCATATTGAATTACTTCTTTGTCTTCCATTGTTTTTGTTTGTTTCAGAACTCCAAGAGGGTGAGCAGTTTGGACCATGCCAAGGTGAATCAGGTTGGAGAAGTTAGTCTCTGCCATCTTTTAAATTATACGTGGTTGACAAATACCTAAATAAATGGAAACTCTAGTGGAGAATCTTGGGTTTTCAGCAAATTCCCATCACCCTTCTGGACACAGAGCTTGAATACATTTCTTAGTCCCATTAGCAATTAAGTGGAAGTTTTGACAAGTGGAATGTGAGCAAAAGTGATGTGTGCCATTTCTAGGCTGAGCATCTAAAATACCTCCTGTGTGACAGTCATGCTGCAATGGTTCACTCTTGCTTTGTTGGCCAGTCTGATGAAGATGATCTGGTACACAGCTTCAAACCCTGGAGGATTCCAAGGCATCTAGGAGATAGAGGAACAACAAATGGTAGGTGCCTAAGCTCCTGAAGGACACTATGGAGCAGGGAAGCTTGCTCATCCTTCCTCTTCTGCTGACTCAGTGTGGTCTGTGATGTGAACAAGAAGTAAAAATTTGTTGCATTAAGTCACTGAAATTCAGGGTTATCCGTTAAAGCATTAAGCAACACAGCGACCTTCTAACCTCCTTCATCCCCATATCATTGCTCCTGTCTCAGCTCCCTGAATTTCAAATTTTACTCCAAGTACTTAGAAGACTAGCTTAAGAGCAGGTAGAGACCCTGGTGCAGGAGAGATGGTACAAATACTGGCAGTTAAAAGAGAAATGGAGGGCTTGTGTTTTTGCTCTCCATATCGCTTCTGTGTCACTGCCATGTACCCACCTGCAGGAAGTTCTCTCTTCAGAGCTTACAACATGCAGCTTATAATAGCATCACTGGCATGCTACCTATTATTTTCAGAAGTGCTGGCTGCTCAAGGACAAGGCTTTGTGGAAACTGGGCCCTTCCATTCTTGCAGAGTTCCTGTGTCCATGCACATTTGAGTGTGAGAGACCATGAGTAGGGGACAGACCCTGACTTTCCTAGGGTCACCATGCTGCTAGCTAAGCCATAAAGGAAAGTAATGGATTATTCTCTGCTGTGGTGAAAATTCCAAATTGGGAGTCAAACAGATGTGGGTTTGAATCTTTTCTCTGATATTTAAGCAAATTTGGACAATCTTGATATCCTTGAGTGCCATTTTTTCACTTTATCATCTCACTCTCTATCTATCATCTATCTATCTATCATCTATCATCTATCATCTATATATTTATATATACTATCATCTATATATTTATATACATATATACATCTAACTCATCTATATCTTTATATTTATACATATAAGTATATATGTATATATATATGTATGTATTTATTTTATTTTTCTATCTATTGGTTGATTGTCAATAAATAAATGATAAAAATAAGAATGTTTTACACAGCCCTTAGTACAATGCCTAATACACAATATGTCCTGAACATGTTAACTCTGTTCATGTTAAGAAATATAATGATAATGATCACTTACTGAGTGCTGTGTTAATTTATTTTACCCTCACAGTAAGCCTATGACTTAGGCTTTATTATTAACTCCTTTTTATACATGAAGAAACAGGCAGCATTATATACTTTCTACAGTTTATCCAGCTACAGTGTTAGAGCTGATGTGATGTTAAACTCATGCATTCAAGGGTTCCTGCTCTTAATGACTAGGTCAAGAAGATGATGGGGAAGAGGATGATAACAGGATGTTGATGTCACCATTACCTGGTTTCTCACCCTTTCTGTAGGACCCTCTGTCCACCGGAAAATTTCACTTCTTTGTCTCTGACTTCTGTGGTTTCCACCATGGGTAGCTGATGTGAGGAAGGGGATCTTTGTTGGGTTAGCCAAAAAGTGTCTACATACTGCACATCCCAGCAGTAGTGCCAGGGAACTAACTTGTAGAAGAAGAACACAGATGTGCTGCTTTGTAAGGGGCACTCTTCTCCTACCCATGTCACCTACAGCTTCTATCAGGAAATGTCTGAGGAAGTACCATTCCTGTGGGGCTGTTTTGGAAGGTCTCAAAGTCTTCCCTGCCACCATCTTGTTGCTGTCATTTGTGAAAGTGACTGGAGAAGCCATGACTTTCCTTGACTTCTGCTACTGCTTGTGGTTCACAGTCCTGTTTTCCTGTAAGCAAAATAGGTTTCTGCAGCAGTGCCAGCAGCCCAATACTCTGGATGAAGCCTGTCCAGCATGTCTGATGGTGCTTCTAACTGGAGTCTTGCCAGTCCTGGCCCTCAGTGATGGCCACACTGCATGTGGACACTAGCCAACTGCAGTAGTCTTGGGCCTGCAGGCCCACTCCAGGAGGTGAGGTCCACAACATTTATTTTGGATTGCAGTGGCTGCATCTATTTCAATATCACCCAGCACTCACCATGGTAATAGCTGCCTCCTGGGATTCGGGCCTCCCTTTCCCCTGGTGTCTTCGTCAGTATAGTTTGGAGGTCAGTATTAAGCATCACATTACAGGTGTATCCAGATAATCATAACCACTGCTCTGGACTAAGCTGTGTCTCTTTTAATTTATATATTGAAGCACTGCCTCCAATATGACTAAATTTGGAGATAGGAACTTCACAAAAGTAATTTTAAATGAGGTAATAAGGGTAGGGCCCTGATCCAGCAGGATTAGTGCTCTTGTAAGAAAAGGGAGAGAGGCCAGCACTTTCTCTTCCTTCATGCACATGCACTGAGGACAGGCCATGTGAGTACACACTGAAAAGGTGGCCATCTGGAAGCCAGGAAGAGAACTTTCAGCAGGATCTGACCATGCTGGCACCCTAAAAACTGAAAAAACAGATTTCTGTTGTTTAAGCTCCCCAGTCTATGGTGTTTTGTTATGGCAACTTGAGCTGACTGAGACAACCATCTTCTGTACCAGGAAGTTAGTGTTTTCTCTGTGTGGGCTCTATGAGTCTGATCTTCAGTGTTATGGCCTTCTTTATGTCTAGCCTTTTGGATCCAGGCTCACCCATTGATGCTAAGGGCCTCTTCACTGGACCCATCACTGTGACATGGGTCATGCTTTCTGCTGCACACTCACCTTTATGCTCCCCATGAGGGTGAGCCTCTGAACCTTCTGCTGAGCTAGCCCTTACCGCCGTTCTTGATGAAAAGAAGAAGCAAAAATTCCACAGTGCCAATGACATCTCAGGCTTGCCTGAATTCATTCCCCACGAATTTATTGAGCATCAACTCTTTATTAAGGCACTGTTGTTGGTCCTGGTGAGGCAACAATGAATGAGAGAGAGAGGGTCCCTGATTTCATAGAACTGTTCTACAGGAAGAGACTGGCACATGGACACAAACAAATGAACAAGGTGATTTAGATACTGATAAATGCTAAGAAGGGAAGTAAGATGGAGTAGTGTGATAAGTGACTAAGTGTCTTGTGCTTCAGGTGGTTAAGAAAGGTTTCTCTGAAAATGTGACATTTGGGCTATGGTCTGAATCAAAAAAAGAAACCAGCTGAGCCAGGGTCTGGGAAGAATGTTTCAGAAAGAGGAAAGAGCAGGTACAAATCCTCTAAGGTGGAAATGAGCTTGGAAAACTTGAGTCTTTCCTTGGCCATGGTGCCTGCAGGGATTCCACCTTGGCTGTGCACATGCAGGATCTGGGATTAGAGACTTCACCCACTAACTCTTGCTGCTCCTTACCTCTGTAATGATGCTGATGCTGACAGCATCCCCTGCTCTCACCTGTACTCAGGCTCTAAGGACGCTGTGAATTGAAGTGCTAGGATGAGAACACCAAGACAACCACATGCATTGGTGTTCAATTATGTCATCTCTGGAAGACATTGCTTGCTTTCTAAGACCCAGTCTCAAATACATCTGTTCAAAAAGAGAAAACTTAAAAACAATGGAAGAACCAACCAGCCTCATCTCTGGGAAGGCCATCAAAGAATTGAACGGTTACTTTTTTTTCTTTGGTGTTAATTTGGAACACCCAGGGGAAAATTCGAGAATAGAGACTGTGTCCTTGAGAGATTTCCATTAATGCCTCAGCTCTGAAAGCATATGATGAGTGGATTCCTGTTCCTGCCTCCTGGCCTTAGTCAGTTCTGACTACTAGAGGCTGTGCACAGAGGGTTCACTGTGGGGTAGTCTCTGAGCCAAGGAAGAGCCCATCTTGCATTGCATTATATTGCAGAAAGTGTTAGGAGTTGAGATACTTGCTCTCCCCACTGTGATACTGATGGAGTCACAATGAAATGGGGTCTAGGGAATCTGCAGGAGCTTCCCCTATAGTCTCCTGAGAGATTGTCACCAGGCCAGACTCCTGTCTGACTCCCTGCTTTCTCACTCCAGGTCTGTCTCTTCAGTGAGACTGTGCTTCAGTCTTGAGCCTAGGAAAGGTCTGAGCACCACCACCTTCCTTTGGTTTCATACGTGAACGAAATACCATCCAGGGGCTAAAGAAACCTGGATTTGAATGGTATCTCTGTAAGTAGCTGTGTGACCTTAAACATGACACTGAACTTCTTGGAATCTCACTGTATTTCTTTGTAAATTGGATTACTGTGAGGATTTTGAGAACTTGAGTTACCTAATATGTGCAAGCCACCTAATGCCATGCCTAGCACACAGACCTCTCTGGGACTATACAGAACTTGACCTGCCATGAACAGGCAGGTCACCGCCATAACACTTTATCTGCCTTGTTGACTGCTGAGAATGTTTCCAGGTTCTCACAAAAGAGCCATCAGCATGATTAGGATATGAATTATCTATATCTTGTGGATATGACGATGGACTCCAGGGCAACTCTGGCTATTTCCCACATATAATACCAGACTCACTTTTTCCCCTTTGCCTGCCTGGTGCTTAATGGTTGCTGCCTGGGAGAGTTCTGCTGTCAAATCAGCTGGCTTTCCTGACAGCCCAGACCTGTGGCTTGGGGTCAAGAATGTATGGATCCTATTTTTCTATACGAAGTGAGGTGGGGCTGGAAGTTAATTGGACCAGAACTCAGTCATCTCTTTTCCAAGGCTCACATGCTATTACTAATGCCCGGGGCTGCCCAAATATCAGGAGAGCTGTCTTTCCTCCATTGTCTGAGAAGATCAGAGTGAACCTGTCATCTATGGTGACATTTAGGTCTGGCAAGTACCCAACACAATGCCCATCCACCCTCAATATAGAAATATAGAAATCAGGTGTGTTGTGAAAAAGCCTGAAAAGGCTTTAATTTTCTCAGCTGTCTAAGGCTCTGTGCTGACTGGAGTGTCCATGGCACAAAAGCGCTGTCCATCATGTTCTTTGCTGAATACAACACTTAGCCCAGCTGTGCAATCTTCCCAGACAGCTCAACAATGGGGCTCAATCAAGGCTCAGAACTTCTCCTCCCATCTGCTCAGACCTGCTCCTGCTTCCCTCTTTCTCAAGGAAAGAATTGTTGGGTCCATTGTTGGGTATTTCTCTGATGTCTATCATTGGCTGACAGGAGGTATCTGTCAATGCTTGTGACCTTTGAGGTGGTACTCCATAACCTTGCAAACAAGTTTTCTTGTTGGGGGTGGTCAGTAGGCTGTCACATTCTCTAGCTCTGTTTCCACTTCTAGCAACCGAAGCAGGAAAGCTGTTCCTTTGGAAAATTTGAAAATTTCTGCTTAAACTGCTACCCTGTAAGACTTTGAGGTCCTTTAAATCTTTTTTCTAGTCTCAGAGCTGAGGAAGAGGGGTTTGGCTTCACAGGTATTAACCGGTGATCTGAACTTAAATTCCCCACTTGGACAAATAGTTCCACAGTGGAGGGCTTGCTTTGTAGGCAACCACAAGTAAATCAAGGAAGCATTGACCTGGCATGCATGTTTTAACCTTCCTCAACGGTGTCTGGGGAATCACAAGAGGAAGTACTTAAAAGGAAAAAGAGGTTTCACAATGAATCCAAGTGGATGATATTTGGTCTGTTGTCATGATGCAGCACTTTCTGCAAGAGTTGTCACAATTTAGGTGGGCTTAGCTACAAAGGAGACTGGGCTGCCGTGGAGCTAGATGAAGCTGGTATTGGGTGTGGAGAGCTAAGTGGGCTTCAGGGCAATTCCCCAAAGTGGGATCACCAGTTGTTCACTCTGCAGACATCCAAAGGATGTAGGAACTCTAGTCTTACCATGTGAAAGCATCTGAGTCAAGTGATGTGCCTGGTGTACTTAGGATGTCAGTTAGGATTTGAAATGAGGCAGAGTCCAGCCCAGGCAGGCTGTGGGGGATCGGAGGTACGGTTGATATATCAGCAGGGTGTTGAGATCCAAGTCATGAGGGTAGTTCTTCCAAGCTGGAGCACTGAACAAGATATCAGATGGGCTGAGACATAAAGGTGTAGAGTATATCTGGGACATGGAGCCTTGCTAGAATGAAGGGCCTCCATCAGTGCCAGTGAATTCCACCTTCCCGATAAGCTATGTGTTTGGTAGCTTTTGCCATGAGGCTTTGTGAGCCTCGTGCTGCAGGCTGAAGATGGACTGGGTAGGTTGATTTGACAGGAGAGAAAGCTAGCTGTCTCTTTTATACAGAAGGCTAAATATAAAAGGCCAGTTGGCATTTTCCTGAAGAATAATCTCATACTGTCATAAATAAATGCAATTACAGCATTTTATATGTGTTTCTGGCACCCAGAATTGGGTTTGCAGCATAGACTAATAGTCCTGAGAAGCTAATGTTGTTTCTTACCATTGACTTTCCTTTTTACATTTCTGCTGCATTCTCTGGTCATGCTTAATTCTATCTCCTATACCAGCTCTGTGCTAAACTCACCCCTTACTTCCTCATTTTGCTTTTTATTTTTACCCTCATTCTGATTATTGCTGTGTAACAAACAGCCTCAAAACTTAGTGACTTAAAATGACAACCATTTTAATTTGCTATTGGATTTTGTTGGTCAGGAATTTAGAAAGGATGTATCCTGCAGGGTTTTTCTCTGCTCCATGATGTCTGGGGCCTCAGCTGGGGATTGGAGTTTGGGGTGATTTGAATGACTGGATGTTGAACCTATTTGGAAACTTCTTCACTCACATGTCTGCCACCTGGGCTGAAATGGCAGGAAGGCTGGAGTCAGCTCACTGTCATCTGGAGAACCAACATGAAGCCCATCCAACATAGCAGCTCAGGACTCCAGGAACAAATGTGTGAACATGGCCATTATGATCCAGCCTTAGAAGTCACACAGCATGCCTTCTGCCATACTCTACTGGCTGAAGCAATCACAAGCCTGCTAATCTCAAGGGACATGAACATAGGGAAGAGTATCCCAGAATCTGAGGCCATAATTTAAAACCACTATGTCCTCTGGACTTAGTATTTGCTACATTGTTGCCACTTCTAATACTTCACTTTCTTTCTTCTCATTCTGATCTAGTAGTCTGCTCCCTACACAGGCAGCACTCTCACTTTTGTCTGTCTGAACCTATTTGTTCATTCTTTATAGGTTGTTCTTGCTCTATGGTTGTAGGGATAGTGTTATTCTTTATCTGTCCTTTAGGAAAACCTGTTATTTGGCTGAGTTTGCAGCAGTGACACACCAGAAAGATCATTCACAAGCATTATTCGTAGTGTTTCTAAGATGATTCTGGTTCCTTCTCTTCTCCCAGTAGTGTTAGTATTATCAAAGGTCATTTTTTATAGGAAATAGAGATTACAGAATAAATCACTAAGTCTTAAGTATTTCAACTTTTCCTGCTTTCCAATAACTCTTCTCCATGCAAACCTACAAAACTGAGATTTTTATCATTATAGTAATATACACATATATAATTTTATGGTTGTTTAAAAGTGTGCTGGGCTAGTCTCTTGGACTTTATTAAAATCTGTAGGGGTGGGAGAACATGTGTCGTGATTTTTTTTAATACTCGCCTCAACCTCATTGCCAATAAAGCAGTCTGCCTGAAACTTAATAGGTATAATTAATTGTAAAAGTCATGCTCAAATTTACTTCAGTGTGATTCAGATTTTTTGTTTTGCTTGTCTGTTTAATTGACTTGACAAAATAAGTGTACAATCTAAGGGCAAATGAATGATAACTGAAGGAATTCATGAATCTCTTTTCAAAAAGGACATTCACGTGTCAAAGCTATGTTGCCTTACAGTTTATCGCATTACAGTTGACTCTTGAACAATGTGGGTTTTGGTGGTGCTAACATTTCCCCTACTCCTGCGCAGTGGAAAATTCACATAAAACTTTTGAAACCCTAAAAACTTAACTACTGATAGCCTACTATTGATTGGAAGCCTTACCAGTAGCATAAACAGTTTTACATATATTTTGTATGTTATATGTATTATATAATGTATTCTTACAACAAAGTAAGCCAGAAGAAAAAAATGTTTCTAGGAAAATCATAAGAAAGAGAAATATATTTACAGTAGTTATTGAAAAAATCCACGTGTAAGTGCATCTGCACAGTTCAAACCTGTGTTGGTCAAGGGTGAACTGTATTTTAGAACCTCTTCATGGTCTTTTCTGCTGTAGAGGGCAAGTAAAGTACACTGGACTTGGGGTCATAAAATGAGTATTGAATCCAAATTCTGTTACCTAACAGTGCTATGGCCTTGGTAAGTCACATTCTTATTCTAAAACTTAGTTTCTTTAGCTATAAAATGTTGTGTAATAGGACCCGATATTTAGAATTAGGTTTAAGTAGTACCAATTTTCTATGGTAAGGATTAAGTGAAAGAATTTATGAAAAGTGTTTATAAAATGCAATTTTTAAGGTTTGTAATTGCTCACTAATAAGCTAAGTTGGGGTTGTTGAGTCAAGGAGTAGGCTGGCGATTAAAATGACTGAAAAAACAACCTAAAAAGGAGGGGAGTAAGGCAAATACCATGTCTGAAGAGGGATGTTTCTACGCATCAGAAAATTGTTTCCCAGTTCAGGTCCAAGTGGCCAGATTTGATTCTCTCAGACAATCCAGAGGATTCTTTCTGATTTTTAAATGTTAGTTATTAATTAATAACTAAATATAGATACATAAAAAACATAGCTTAAAACAAACAAAATACTTCTGCAACTTGTCTTTGTCTTACATGTTACTAATTTAAAATTTTGTTCAGAAGTGATGCTAAAGGCATACAGATAGCATGAAACCATTGCTCCTGCTCCTATTTGGTAAATACAACGATAAGCCCTGGAATGAGGCAGTTAAAGGAGAACTCTGACTAGAGAAAGGTGAGCTGGTTAGGGACATTGGCACAGAGGGAATGACATAGTGGTAAGGCATCTTTCCATTGCACTCTCCATGCAATGGAAAAAAGGGACATGGGTCAGGTGTCTCCCACCCCCAACCTAGCAACAGAAGGTGACTCAGGTAGATTTGTTTCTCTCCTGAACTGAATGGGAGTCCCACCTGCAATACCAGTGGCACTAACAAAAAAGATTAACTGGAATCCTCACTAAAGAGCTGAGAGAAGCACTTTACTTCCTTAATAGACCCAAAACTCCTTTCCTCCACTTAGAGACTTTGGGTGGTCAAGCAGCACCTGTAGGTGGGGGGGCGGGTGGGGAGTCCTGCCACAACAAATGGCCTGGCTCAGGAAATGCTTTCCATGCCTGCTGGATCTGATACTTCTATTTCTAACCTAGAGACAGGGGGGTGGCCAGGTGATTTTGAAAGGGGGAACCCTGATAGAACAAGCAGCTGGTCCAAGAATTCTCTGTGTCCTGCAGCCCAGAGAATCATTTCTCTTACCAGAGACTTTAAACAGATGGTGGCTCCTGGCAGAACAACTGTCTGGCCCAGAAAGTTCTCTTTGTTATTCAACCTAGGAGCATAAAGTAGCTCAAATTGGGAAGCTCCCTCCAGTCTTTCAGGAGGCACGAAGGGAGAACAATGGAAGTCCTAGTAGTACCAGAAAAAACAAGTAGACCAAAGTCTCTGAATATTAAAATGCCATCGGAACTACAGCCCATAAAAGTAGGTAATGATACATGTGCTCATCTGAAAAAGGATGACTACATACCCAAATACAGTAGTGTATTGCTTAATGATGGGGATATGTTCTGGCAAATGTATTGTGAGGTTATACCTTCATCACGTAAACATCATAGAATGCACTTACACACATCTAGATGGTATAATCTACTACACACCCAGGCTATGTGGTATAGCCTAATGCTCCCTAGGCTACAAACAAATCTATACAGCATATTATTGTACTCAATACTATAGGCAATGATACCATAATGGTAGGTATTTGTGTATCTAAATATTCTTAAACATAAAAAAAAGTACAGTAAAAAATGGCATAAAAGATAAGAAATGCATAGTGCATCTACCATGAATGACGCTTGTAGGACTAGAAGTTTCTCTGAGTGAGTCAGTGAGTGAGTCAGTGAGTAAGTGGTAAGTGAATGTGAAGGCCTAAGGCATTACTGCAATCTACTGTAGATTTTATAAACACTGTACACTTAGGTTACACTAAATTTATAAAAATACTTTTCTTCAATAATAAATTAACTTTAGCTTACTAAAACATTTTTACTTTATACTTTAAATTTATTTTTAACTTTTTAACTCTTTTATAATAACAGCTTAAAATCAAACACATAATGAAGTTAAGACAGCTACTATATAACAAGGCCATAAGAAATTTTCAGCTCCATTGTAATCTTATGGGACCACTGATGTATATGTGGTCCATCATTGACTGGAATAACATTATACAGTGTGACTGTAAATGATTTAAATGGGAATCAGAGTCTCCTGACATAATAGACAAAATGTTCATGATACAATAGAAAATTGCCCATTATACAAAGAACCTGTAAAATTACAATCGGAATGAGACAATACAATCAACTGATCCACTACTGAGATAAACTAGATGTTGGGATTATCTGATAAAGATTAAGGGATTACAACAATCAATTATAAATTCTTTTTTCAAAAAACAAAAAGCATAGAAAATCTCTGAAAAAAATAGAAGTTTTAAGAAAGAACAACATAAAATTATAGAATCGAAAAATGCAATAACTGAAAAGAAAGTTCCCAAAGTGCTGATGGGCTCAATAATTGAGGAAAGATAAACAGAAACTAGAGTAAGTGAATCTGAGGATAGATCAATAGACTTACCCAGTGAAAATAAACTGAAAAAATAAATAAATAGAGCCTTAGTGACCTGAGGAACAAAAATTAGACATCCAACATTCATATTATCAGAGTCTTAGAAGAACAGGAGAAAGAAAATGGGACCGAAAGAGTATTTAAAGAAATAATGGCTGAAAACTCCCCAAATTTAGATGAGACATAAATATACAGATTTAAGAAGGCAATCAAAGCCCAGATAGAATAAACTCAAAGAAATCCATCTTAGTTAAAACTCATCTTAGTCAAACTTCTGAAAATTAAAAACATTTAATTAAAATTTAAACAAAGTATTCCTCTTAAGATCTGGAACAAGACAAGAATGTTCACTTTTGCCACTTTTATTCAACATAGTATTGGAAATTCTAACAAGATTAATTAGGTAAGAAAAAGAAATAAAAGGCATCCAAATTGGAAAGAAATATGTAAAACTTCACTATTTGCCAATGGCGTGATATTATATACAGAACACTTTAACAACTCCATAAAATAAATTGTTAGAACTAATAAACAAATTTAATAATGTTGCAAGATACAAAATCAATATGCAAAAATATATTGTATTTCTATACACTGATAAATTACGAGAAAGAGAAATTAATAAATCAATCTCATTTATAATTATACCAAAATAATAAAATACTTAGGAATAATTTTAACCAAGGAAACAAAAGACCTGTAAACTGAAAACTATAAGGCATTAAGGAAAGAAACTGATGAAGACACAAATAAATGAAAAGATATTTAATGCTCATGGATTAGAAGAATTAATGTTGTTAAGATGTTCATACTACCCTAAGCAATCTCTAGATTCAGTTGAATCCCTATCAAAATTCCAGTGGTGATTTCCACAGAAATGGAACAAACAATCCTAAAATTTGTCTGGAACTACAAAAAAAAAAAAAAAAAAAAAAAAAAAAAAAAAAAAAAAAAAACCCAAATAGCCAAGCAATCTTGAGAAAAAAGTACAAAGCTGAAGGCATCTTACTCCCTGATTTCAAACTCTATTATAAAGATATAGTAATTAAAGCAGTATGGTATTGCATAAAAAAGACACATAGATCAATAAAACATAATAGAGAGCCCAGAAATAAGCCCACACATACGTGGTCAATTAGATAATGACAAAGGATCTAGGAATATATGATAGAAAAAAGACAGTCCTTTCAATAAATAGCATTGGGAAAAGTGGACAGCCACATGCCAAAGGCTAAAACTGGACCACTATTTTATACTATACAAAAAAAAATAACTCAAAATGGATTAAAGACTTAAATGTAAGAATTGAAACAAAAAAAAAATTCTAGAATAAATTATAGGTGGTAAGCAACTTGACATTGGTCTTGGCAATATTTTTTAAAAAATCTGACCCCTAATATAAAAGCAACAAAAATAAACAAATGAGACTACATCAAACTAAAAAAGCTTTTGTGCAGTCAAAAACATCAAATAAAATGGCAATCTACTCGATGGGAGAAAATAATTACAAATGTTATACCTGAAAAGGGGTTAAATCCTTAATCTATAAAAACTCATACTACTCGATATTAAAGAAACAAGCCAATTTGAAAAATGAGTAGAAGATCTAAATACATTTATCTAAAGAAGACATATACAAAGTTAACAGATACATGCAAAGGTGCTCAACATCATTAATTATAAGTTAAATGCAAATTAAAACCACAATGATAAAGATTACCTTACATCTTTTAGAATGGCTATTATAAAAAAGGTGAGAAATAACCAACGTTGGTGAGGTTGTGGAAGAATAGGAATGAACCCTTGTGCACTATTAATGGGAATAGAAATTGGTGCAGCCACCATGAAAAACAGTATGGAGTTTCCTCAAATAATTAAAATAGAAATATCATATGACCTAGAATTCTGCTCTGGATATTTATCTGAAAAAAAAAAAAGAAAAGAAAAGAAAAGAAAACACTAACTCAAAAAGATATATACACCCTCATGTTTACTGTAAAATTATTTACAGTAAATAGCCAAGATATAGAGACAACCTAAGTTCTCATTGATAGATGAATGGATAAAAAATTGTAGTATAGATACACAATGGAATGTTATCGGCCATAAAAATGAAATTTTGCTATTTGTGACAATATGGATGGACCTCAGGGGCATTATGCTAAGTAAAATCAATCAGACAAAGGCAAATACTGTATGCTTTTTCTTATATGTGGGGGGAAAAAACAAAACAAAAGAAAAAAAATAGGCTCACAGATACAGAAAATAGATTGGTGGTTGCCAGAGGCAAGGGGTAGGTGGTAGGAGAAATGGATGAAAGAGGTCAAAGATAAAAAAATAAATTTTCTTTAGCAGGTTCTGGTCAAGATGGCACATTGGGTAAATACTGTGCTTTCCTCCTCAAATGACCACATTAAAGTTACAACTAAATTATAGAACAATAAACCTGGAGAATCATCTGAAGACTAGCCAAACAGAAATCCTATAACTAAGGGTATAAAGAAGAAGCCACATGGGGACTGGTAGGAGGGTCAGAGATACAAAATAGATGACTCCACACCTATGTGTGGTGGTTAGAATTGAGAAGTATGTCTCATCTGCCAAGGTCCCCCCTGAGGAGCGAGGGGTCCAAGCTCAGCTGAGCCTCACACCAGGCATCCCAGCTGTAGCTTCAGTACCAGGAAGAGGAGCTACCACAGCATCTGACTGTGATAATCAGCAGGGATTCAATCTGGCTGGGTGAGATGTAAGGCGACTAGAAAACCAGACATCCTCTTACAGGGCCCTCACACAGTGGAGAGATGGCAGCTTGGGAGATGCCAGTGACATACAGGGAGATACTGAGTTGCATGGGTTCAGGATGAGGGGAAAGCCACCATTTTCTCTGTGTTGAGCTAACTTTCCATGTAGCCAGCAGGTGGGTGCATTCTTTCCCAATACATGGCCAAATCTGAAATCTGCCTTGGCTTGGTGAACACCACTGTTCTGCCCTGGTGATTCCCTGGGACCCCATCCCACCAAACTTGCATGCCACCTGAGGCTCTTTCAGTAATGGGTAGCCAGTGTCGACCTATGCTTCAGTCTTTCTTGGACAAATTTTGGGGGTCCATGAACCTCAGGCGAGCAGTAGCTGGCCTTGGCATGCTCTGTGCCTTTTGCTAAGAGGCCCCAGGCTCAGCGCTGATATCAACTCTGAATCTACATTAACCCGTTGAACACCACTTGCTCTAACTTAGTGACTCTCTGAGACTCCGCTTCATCACTCACATATTGCCTGAAGTGCTTTCATCAGCTGAGCCTTAAGGCAGCTGACAGGTGGTGACAGGCCTCAGGGTATCCTAGGCATGGTATTGGTGGCAGCCGACCTTGGTTCTAAGCATGACCTCTCCCACATACTTCCAAGTTCAGCACAGGCAGTGACAAACCACAGATCACTTTGTGATCCTACTACTACCAGGTAGCACCAGGCTGGTAACAGGCAGCAGCTGACCTTGGCCTGCATGAAAGCCCCTTCCAAGAGGCCCTAGAACCAATCGATCTGGTGGCCAGCTTCAGAGCACGTCCCAGTTAGCCCCTCAAATTGTGGTTACAGAAGATACCAGAGCCCATTGGGGTGAATCCTTCTCCACAGGGTTAGTCCTGGTATAGCAGCTCTTAACTTGTGATTGGGATTGTGGCCGGTCCTCACAGACATTCAGCTTGAGGACCAATCCCATCCGCTGATGTGCCAATGGCAATCGAGGTTCAACTAAATCAGAAGAGCACATACAACCCATAAAAAGGATATCCCTGAAGTGCCCAGCTCAGGTGACCAAGGAGATTGTGCCACTGGGCACCACAGGACACCTATTTAATAAGGTCACCTTTCCAAGACCAGGAGATATAGTAGATCTGCTCAGTACATAGAAAAAACACAGGGAGGCAGCCAAAATAAAGAGACAAAGAAACATGTCCCAAATGAAAGAACAGAACAAAACTCCAGAAAAAGAACTGAACAAAATTGAGACAAGCAATCTACCAGATGCAGAGTTCAAAACACTGGTTATAAGGATTCTTTATAAACTTAGGAGAAGAACAAATGATTTCAGTGAGAACTTCAACAAAGAGATAGGAAATATAAAAAAGAAATAGCCAGAAATGAAGACACAATAACTGAAATGAAGAATACATGACATCAAACCAACAGTAGACTGGATGAGGCAGAAGATCAGATTAGCAATTTGAAAGACAAGGTAGTTGAAACACCCAATTGAAACAGTGCAAAAATATTTTTTTTTAAATGAAGACAGTTTAAGGGCCTTCTGGGTCAACATCAAAAGTAACAACATTCACAACATAAGGGTACTAGAAGGAGAAGATAAAAAGCAAGGAATTGAAAATCTATTTAAGAAGTAATGATGGAAACCTCCCAAACCTGGTGAATGAAATAGACATACAAGTCCAGAAAACACAAAGCATCCCAAACAGGATGAAGCCAAAGAGGCCTACTCCAAGACACACCATAATTAAAAGACCAAAGTTTAAAGACAAAAAGAAAATCTTAAAAGCCAAAAGACAATTAATTACTTATAAGGAATATCACATAACACTGTCAGCTGATTTCTCAACTGAATCTTTGGAAGCCAGATAGGCTTGGCTCAAAATATTCAAATTGATGAAAAGTAAGGACATATGACCAAGATTACTCTATCCAGAAAGGGTATCATTTAAAATTGAAGGAGAGATAAAGAGCTTCCCAGACAACAAAAAGCTAAGGTAGTTCATCACCACCAAACCAACATTACAAGAAATGTTAAAGAAATTTCTTTAAGAAGAAGAAGGGGGGAACATAGATATGAATAATAAAATGGCAATAACTATGACCACTTTAAATGTAAATGGACTAAATACTCCAATCAAAAGATACAGGGTGGATACTGAATGGATAAGAAAACAAGACCCATACATATGCTGTCTACAAGAGACCTAGTTAAGATCAAAAGACAAACAGATTGAAAGTAAAAGAATGGGAAAAGATATTTAATGCATATGGGATAAACAAACAAAAGAAGCTGGGGTAACAATACTTATATCAAAGTAGACTTTAGGACAAAGGTAATAAGAGACAAAGAAGGACATTTCATAATAATGAATGGATCAATCCAACAAGAGGGTATAACTCTTATAAATATTTATGTACCCAACATAGAAGCGCCTAAATATATAAAGCAAATATGGACATACATAGATGGAGAGACTGACAACAATACAGTCATAGGAAAGGATTTTAATGCCCCATTGACATCAATAGATAGATCTTCCAGACAGAAAATCAACAAGTAAACAGTGACCTTAAAAGATACATTAGACCAGATGAATTTAATTGATATTTTTAGAGCATTTTATCTCCAAACAGCAGAATATACAGTACATTTTTTTCAAGTGCATATGAAACATTTTTTTTTAAGATAGACCACAGGTTAGGCCATAAAACAAATCTCAATAAATTTAAGAAGACTGAAATTATATCAAATGTCTTCTCTGACCACAATGATATATAACTAGGAATCAATTAAGAAATCAATTTAAGACAAAACTGAAAAACACATAAATACATGGAGGCTAAGTAACATATTACTAAACGATGGTATTAGAAGTTTTATCTTTAGCAATCAGACAAAAAAAAAAGAAATAAAAGACACCCAAATTGGAAAGGAAGAAGTAAAACAGTCATTATTTGCAGATGACATAATACTGTATAAAGTGCTCTAAAGGTTTCACCAAAAAACTATTAGAACCGATAAATGAATTCAGTAGCAAGATAAAAAATTAATATTCAGAAATTGGTCACATTTTTAGACACCAATAACGAACTAGCAGAAAGAGAAATTAAAAAATAATCCCATTTATAATTACATCAAAAATACTCAGAAAATTATAAAACATTGAAGAAAAAATTGAAGGTACAAGTAAATGGAAGCATATACCATATTCATGGATAGAAATAATTAACATCATTAACATGTTTATACTAAAAAGCAGTCTGGAGATTCAATGCAATCTCTATCAAAATACCAATGGCATTTTTCACAGAACTATAACAAATAATTCTAAAATTTATATGGAGCCACTAAAGACCCGGATTGCTATAGCAAACTTGAAAAAGAAGAACAAAATTGGAAGTATCATGCTACGTGATATCAAACTATATTACAAGCCTATAGTAATCAAAACAGCATGGTACTGGCATAAAGGCAGACATATAGATCAATGGAACAGAATAGAGCCCAGAAATAAACCATGCTCTATGGTCAATCAATCTATGACAAAGGAGGTAAAAATATACAATGGAGTAAAGAAAATCTATTCATAATAGTGTTGGGAAAATTGGATAGATATATGCAAAAAAATAAAACTAGACTATCATATTATACCATATATAAGAATAAACTCAAACTGGATTAAATACTTCAATGTACAACCTAGAACATAAAACTCCTAGAAACCATAAAAATCCTAGAAGAAAACATAGGTAGTAAACTGTTTGACATTGCTCTGAGTAATATATATATATATATATATATATATATATATATATATATATATAAAATATATCTCAAGGGAAACAAAAGAATAAATAAGTAAATGGTGCTACATCAAGCTAAAAGGTTTTGCATAATAAAGGAAATTATCAATAGAAGGAAAAGATGACTTAGTGAATGGGAGAATGTATTTGCCTATGATACATCTAATAAGAGGTTAATATCCAGAATTTATTAAGAACGAATACAACTCAACACTAAAAAAATATTCAATTTAAAAATGTGCAAAGTACTTAAACAGACATTTCTCCAATGAGGACTTATAGATAGCCATGAATAAATGCTCATCACTAATCACCAGAGAAATACTAATTAAGACCACAACAAAATATCACTTACACCTGGCAGAATAGCTATCATCGTTAAATCAACAAAAAAACAAGTGTTGGTGAAGATGTGGAGAAAAAGGAACTGTAGTGCACTGTTAGCAGGATTGCTAATTATTGCAGCTACTACGAAAAACTGTATGGAGTTCCCTCAAAAAATTAAAAATAGAAATACCTATGACCCAGCAATTCCACTTCTGCATATTTATCTGAAGAAATCCAAAACATCAATTCAAAAAGATGTTTGCACCCCTGTGTTTATTGCAGCATTATTTATAGTAGCCAAGACATGGAAGCAACCTAAGTTGACAGATAATTGGATAAAGAGGAAATGGTGTATATGTACACTAGAATATTACTTGGCCATAAAAAGAATGAAATCTTATAATTTCTGACAACACGAATGGACCTAGAGGGTATTATGCTAAACGTAATAAGTCAGCTAGAGAAAGATAAATACCATATGATCTTACTTATACGTGGAAATTAAATAGAAAAATAAATGAACAAACAACACAGAAATAGACACATAGCTACAGAAAACAAGCTGATAGTTTCCAGGTGGGAGTAGGTGTTGGGTGTTGAGTGAGAAAGATGAAGAGATTAAGAAGTACAAATTGGTGGTTACAAAATAGTCACAGGGATGTAAAATACAGCATAAAGAATATAGTCAATAATATTGTAATAACTATGTATAGTGCCAGGTGGGTACTAATCAGGAAAAATAATTTTGTAAATTATATAAATGTCTAACCACTATGCTATATACCTAAAACAAATATAAAATAACATGGAATGTTAACTGTAATTAAAAATAAAATATGCAACAAAAACACACAATCATAATTCTTTAAAGCAGTGAGAGAGAAATGACACATTACTGTATTACCTATAGGACAATATGAGTTTGAATAACACTGGATTTTTCATGGAAGACAGAAAGAAATGTCATAACATTATTGAAGTGGTGAAGTAAAGAACTGTTAACTAGAAATTCTATGTCCAATAAAACAATTATTTAGAAATAAAGGAGAAATAAAGACAAGCTAAGATGAAAGAAAGCTAATAAAAAATGTCACAAGCAAAATTATCCTTAAAGAATGATGAAAAGAATTTCTTCAAACAGAATAAAATGATAGAAGAAGGAATCTTGGAGCATTAGATTGAAATAAAAAACAATGCAAAACAACAGATATATAGGTAAATAAAATACACTGCCCTTCTCATGAGTTTTATAAATCATATGTAAAGATTGAAACATAAATTTTAACACTAATACTCAAGACATGATACTTAAAAGTGGGATAGGTAAAGTGACCTAAGTTCAAATTTTACACTTCAATTCAAATGGCATATCATTGATACCAGTAGACTAAGTCATATATGAACATGTAAGACACAGAGCGACCACGATGAAACTATACACAACAATACAGGTAAACCACAATAAATGAGTCAAGATGGAATTCTAAATATGCTCAAGCAACCTATAGAAAGGCAAGAGAAGAGAAAAAGAGGACTGAAAAAGAGAGGGCACATGTAAATAAGCACATGTAAAAATGTTCAGTATTATTATCCGATAGGAATATACAAGTGGGAACCACAAGGTGATATCACTACACATGTATCAGAATTCCTGAAATAAAAATAGTGACAACATCAAATGCTAGTAAAGATGCAGAGAAATTTGACCACTCATTTTTGGTGAGAATGTAAAATTATATATCCACTCTGAAAACAGTTCCAGAATTTTTTATAAACTCAACATGCAATTACCATATAACCCAGCAATTGCATTCTTGGACATTTTACCAAGAGAAATAAAAATTTATGGTCACACCAAAATGCAAAGATGAATGTTCATAGCAACTTTATTTTTAATAGCCCAAGATGAGAAACAATCATGGTGTTCTTCTATGGCTGAATGCTTAAACAAACTATGGTAAATACACATCATAGAATATTGCTTAACAGAAAAAGGAAAAAAAAAATATGGAAACATGCAACAACTTGGAAAAATTTCAAAGAAATTTTGCTAAGTGAGCAAAAGAAAACAGCCTCCAAAGTTTAGAGGGAAGCAAGGCGTGATGTGGAAGGTTCTATAAAAGGACAACACAGGGATGCTTGTGGTGATAGAATTGTGTGGTGATAGAACTTGACTGTGCTGACGGGTACATGAATCCACACATGTGATAAAATTTCATAGAATTAAACTCTTTCTCTTTCTCTTTCTTAGACATACACACAAGAAAAGCTGGAGAAATCTAAGATCAGTAGATTGAATCAATGTGAATATCCTGCTTGGGATATTGTATTATAGTTTTACAAGATGTTACCGCTGGGGGAAATGGAGTAAAGAGGGAATATATCGGTATTATTTCTTACAAGTGCATATGACTCTATAATTATTTAAAAATAGAAAGTTCTAAAATAACTGATGCTAATGTGCAAGATGTTAAGCTGATCCCATTATTTTCCAACATTTCTGTGAACACATTCAGGCCTAGAATCAAACTTTATATCCAAAAATTTTAAAAAGGCAATCAAATTAGAATAAGTTATGGACTGCCTTTCAAATGAGTCTCAACTATGACCTATGATAAGACTCATGTTTTGCAGTGTTAAATATTTTTTTCCTGTGTTGCTGGAATAAAGTTTTTTCTCTTAATTTCTCACAAGTAATTTAGTTATTCCTTTAGAATGCATGGGACTCTATTTTTAAAAAATGGATTGTGCATTATCTGTCATCTCAAGATGCCTTGGTTTGGACAAATTATAGCAGTGAGTCCCCTTTCCGTTTGAATGCTAGAATCTGCTAGATGTGAGAGGAAGAGTCAACAAGAAACTATTTTCTATCAATTCTTATTAAAGAAATTACTTTTTTCATCTTCTGTTCCTATTGAAGGCAGTAGCTGGATTTCAGTTTGGAAGGCTCTTTAGTTCAGTGATTAATCGAAGATTCATTGAAGAGAATGGATTGAGGCCAACCCAATCAGTTGTGGCACATAGATGTTTTACTTTACCTACACTTAAAGCAAATGCTATCTATTAGCTAAAACTTAAAACAATGTGCACGTGTTGCTGCATCACTTTACTTGTCATATGTCTTCTCTCACAAAATAAACCTTTCTGAGGGTAGGAGCTGGCAATGGGAGGGAGGTGAGAGAATGAACCATTGCAGGAAAATCAGAGACTTGATTTTAAATGATTTTATTTGCTAGACTTTGGCATTTAGTCCTGTCAAAAGCTAAAAGAAAACAGTTTTTGGTATTAAATACCTACCTACTATGTGCTAAGTGTGCTATTTGTTAAGGGGCCTAGAAACAAAGTCACAAATCCTTAGGCAAAGTGCTTTACAAACTGCTTTCAACTGCATCATCTCATCTGGTTCTCATAAAAACCCTGTCATGTAGGTATTATTACTTGTCATCATTTTATGGGAGAGAAAACAGAATTAAGAAAATGTTAAATATTAAGGATATTGTCAAGCACAGAGCCTCCCTATACATAACTTACTTCTGATTCTAATCCCTACCATCTTTCTACTGTAGCACTTGACAGGAACTTCTCTCCTGAGGAAATGTTTAACATATTAAGATGTGCATGCTTTCTCTTTCTTACTTTCTCCGAAGTGTCTTTCTCTCTCCCCTCATCCACTCTATCTCTCTCTCTCCTTTCTCTCTCCCCTCCATCTCTCTCTCTCTCTGTCTCTCTCTCTTTCTCATACACACCACACCACACCACACCACACCACACCACACCACACCACACCACACCACACCACACCACACCACACCACACCACACCACACCACAGATTTAGAAACCAAGGAGATCTTTACTTCAAAATGGCCATACATTTCATGTAGTTCCTTTAGGGACCAAGAACTCCTGTGTTTCTGTACAAGTTGTCATACTCCCTACACAGCATGTGATTAGTGAGGTATGCACAGGTGGTTGATTAGCCTTTGTATTCTAGGTAACAGAAAAAATTTTGAAAATCTCTTATATTTTGAGATTTTTGTGAATATTTACATTCAAATATTTTGTATTTTATACAACAAATTCATAAATACTCTGGAAATATGAGATCATATGAATCGACATATGGAATAACATAACATCCCCAACACACACAAAACAAAATTAAAACAATCAAACAAATCCTAAATTCACTTTACAGAATTAAAAAGAAAGAGTTTAGTCTTGAAGAGATTTCTAGATTTCTAGACTTTATTTTTCCTTCTGGTGCTTCTTTCTTTGGGTGGGGGAAGTTGGACCTTGAAAGGAGAAGAAGGAGGAGAGAGGGAAGGGAAGAGGACGAGGGAGGAGGTTAGGGAGCGAGGGAGGGAGGAGGGGGGAGAGGGAGGAGGAGGGAGGGAGGAGGGCGGGAGGAGGGAGGGAGGGAGGAGGGAGGGAGGAGGGCGAGAGAGAGAGAAGCGAGGAGAGGAGGAGGGGAGGGGGGATGGCGGAGGGTGGGCATTCCGTAGGGAGGAGCGGAGGCGGCGAATAGCTTTTCTTTAACTTTGCCGGGCGGGGGAGGCTTCTGGGAGATTTTCTTTCTCTTTCCCCTTCATGCTCTCTTCACTCTTTCCTTTCCTTCCGTCCCTGCCTTCCTTCCTTCCCCACTCTGCCTCCTGCCTTCCTGCCTTCCTGCCTTCCTTCCTTTTCATCCACAAAAATGGCATTATATCTTCATGATTCCTATTATTTAATAATATGTTTTGAATACCTTATAGATGCACAATAGTTAATTTAATAAATCGCATATTATTGGACATTTAACTTTGAGTTTTCTCCTTTAATAATGATGTGGGTTAAATAGAGATTAATTTATTAATAGTTAATACCAAAATTATTCTAAGGAAATTATCTTTGCTTTGAATAATATTGTACCAAATCATCCAAGTCAAAAAATAATATCTTAATCCTCTATAAGCAGAAAGTGGTCTGAGAAAACTGATCAGGTCTCAAGGAAGACAGATTATTTAATTCCCACTTCAAGGGTGGCCAAGAAGAACATCTGGAGGGCAGAGCTAGGAGCCACAGAATAATGGACGATTAATACTTCCAGACACTGGAATCAGGACAAAATAAAAAATTCCCCCACTCTACCCCATTCCTCTCCCAAACATCACAATATCTATTCAATTAGAATTCAAAATTGTAATGAACTAGTGATTCTGAGTCTCCCATTCTACATTCTGAATGGGAGTGTTTATTGCAGTGAACCTGCCCTTGTTCCACTATGGTACAATGAATGCTTGTGGAAGGCAAATGATTTCTTTGCTGCTCTAGATAAAGAGAAGATAGTTCTGATAGACCATTGCCATCACCTTGATCCCTGAGATTTGATTTAGATTCAGTAAGTGGATATTACTCTAGGAGGTTATTCTGTTTTGTTTTTGTGTGTGAAAGAATTAGTTTAACACTTGATGACTAGAAGAATAGATTGTGATAGAGATTTCTAGTGCTCCCTAATCCTTGATTCTCTTTTCTTCCTGAGCACTTGAGAGGAACATGCTTTCTCACCCCCTTTGCAGTTAGGCAGGGTCATGTAGTTAGTTCTTCCCAATGGGCTGTGGGTAGAAAGGAAGTATTTCGTTTTTTGTCAAGGCATTTAAGAGTGGGTATAAATTTTCCATGCTTTCTTGTCTCATGGTACAGTGATCCAGGAAGACATACATTGATTTTCTGATGTGTGAAATCGAAAGATGGTGGAGCTTCCTTAAATCCGGGCTCTCGCGTAACTTTGTATAGTAGGGTACTTTTCTAATCCATGTTGGATATGTATCATTAATGAAGAAAATAAACACTTTTATTATAATTAGTCACTGAGATATGTTCCTACAGCATACTGTGACCTATCTTGATTAAAATACATATAAACATTATTAACATGTATAATGCAATTATTTCTTTAAAATTTAGCATTTGTATTTTAATTTTGTTCATAATAAAGTCACTAGAACTACAAAGGTTTCCATAACTTTTAGTTTAAAATAATCTATCCTTTAACAGATTATCACAGAAGGTAAAAAAGATTAGGAGTCTGAGATACGGAGTTTTACTTTTGTTTCCTCTGTTTATTACATGTGTGAACTTTGCAAGGCATTAAGGTACAAAGTTATTAATTGAAGCAGTGTTAGTATCACTGAAAATTTAACCAAAATAAGTGACTATTAGTAATGAAATATGTTAAATAAATTATGATTATGATAGAAAACGTGCAGCCATTAAAATCATGTGATAGATCTACATTTACTTGTATGGAAAGATGTTCTAGATATATTGCTGGGTTAAAAAAATGCAGAATAGTAGTTATCATATAATGTTACCAAGTACAGGTATGAATGTATGTGCCAGTAGAAGTGTCTGAAAATAGTTTCAAATTTTAAGTAGATAATTCTAAATGGTGGTATTCTGAGAGGTTTAAACTTTTTTCTTCAGATTTTCCAGTATTTCTAATATAAAAAAAATTCACATATATGATTTTATTAAACTGGCCACGTATTGCATAAATAAAAATATATTATGTTTATATTTTATATATAAATATATTTATATTTTACTCTATAAATATTTACCTCTATGTTTTTAAGATTAGCTTATACTTATAGTGACTTTTCATAACTTTGCTACTTTTCTTAAAAGTTGAAGTATAATTGGTAGTTTCAGGTGTACATCATAATGATTCAATATTTGTATGTATACCTTTGATACTTTTTAGTTCTTTGAGAAATTTTATGGTTTTCTTGTAGATCCTTAGTTTTTAAATGTTTATTTTTAGATATTTTATATTTTTGTTTTAAGATTGAATGACGTCCTTTGTTCATTACATTATTAAATGGTTATTGCAGGTGTATAAAAGTATTTATTTTTTGTATATTTATTTTATAACTAACCACAATTTTAAGAGCTCTGGCTATAAAATTTTATCAGTTAATTCTTATGTGTTTCAGGGATTCAATCATAAATAACTTCTGCAAATACTTATAATTTCCCTCTCAATATATATAAACTCAGTTTATTTATTTATTTACTTATTTAGTCTCATGGCATTGGTTAACAAGTCTAAAATGTATTAACACTAATCAATGCAGCTACTCCTCTGTTGTCATTAATTATTATAAAAATGCCTCTGTTTTTCACCATTGAACATAATGTTGGTTGTTGGTTTGAGACAATTTTTTTTTGCCATGACAAACAAGTAGAGTTCATAATATTTTGTGAAAATATTGTGAAATAGAAATAGATACTGACTTTATTAAAGCAGTAGCTGCTAAAATGTATATAGGATTTCCTCATCAAACCAATAATGTGATTAATATTAATAGCTCTAATAGTGAGTAGTCATATTTTTGTAAAAAATCTACTTTTTTGAAAATTGTAGTTAAATATGCATAACATAAAATTTACTACTATAACATTTTTTTGCTTTAATTTTTTTTTATTGAGGTAAAATTGACATGACATGACATTATTTCAGTTTCAGGCATAAAATGTAATGATTTGATATTGCTATATAGGCAAAATGGTCACCAGAATAAGTTCAGTTAATATCAATTACCTTACAGTCTAATTTTTTCCTTGTTATGAGAACTTCAAGATCTCTCCTAGGTGCTTTCAAGTATATCATACAGTTTTATTAATTATAGTCACTATGTTGTACATTACATCCCTGGCTTATTCATTTTATAACAGGTAATTTTGCCTATGCCCCACACCCACCTCAGGCACCCACCAATTTATTCTCTATATGCATGAGTTCATTTTGTTTTGGATTCTACATATAAGTAAGATCATTTGATACTTACATTTTAATAATTATATATATATTTATATATATGTGTATATATATATATACACACACACGAAAAAACATTGAACTCTTTTTAAGGGTATAGTTCTTTGGCATTAAGTACACTAACATTGATATATGTATATCTTTCTGTAATAAATACACTCCATCTTTCTTGGCTATTATTTTACTATACAGATCATTTCTATTTTCTAACATTTTATTTAGCATGTTTTTCTTTTTATATCTGTCATTAAATGAGGTTGCTTTGTGTTATTTATCCTGAGTTTTTTTTTTATATCAGCCTTTTGCTAGCTTTATAATATAAATTTAGATATATTTTTTACTCTTCTTGGAGAGTTTTGATAGGATAGGAATTATCTGTATATTAAAAATTTGAATAAAATTATATCCAAATCATCCAGGCCCAGAAAAGTTTTCTAGATAATTTTGACAATTTTCTCCTCCTTCTTATTCTGTTTATTGGACTATATGCCTTTCCATTTAAAAATTAATTCACATTTTCCTGGAACATTTTCTAGTTTACAATATTTTTTATATTTATATAGTATATTTATACATATTTTATTATATGGTTTTAAATTTCTTAAACTCATTCAATGACTTTCCAGATTTTTCCTCTTCCTTTCTTCGCTGTTTATTTGTCTATTTATGATAAACATAACAAAAATAAGATCTTTCCTCTTAGTAAAATTTTAAAGAATAAAGTACAGTACTATTAATTATAGCAACTATACTGTATAGTAGATCTCTAGGACTTGTTCTGTATAACTCAAACTTTTTACTATTTGACTAATAACTCCCTATTTTTGCTTTCCCCAAGTCTCTGGTGCACATCATTCTACTCTCTGCTTCTATGATTTTAAATAGCTTAGATTCCTCATATAAGTGGTATCATGTAGTATTTGTCCTTCTGGGTCTGGCTTATATCACTTAGCATATCTTCCAGGTTCATACGAACATTTAAAGAAGAATTAATAACAATTCTTCTTAAACTTTTCCAAAAAATAAAAGAGGAAACACTTTCAAATGGTTTTTATGAGTTCAGCATCACCTTGATACCAAAGGCAGACAAAGATATCACAAGAAAATAAAATTACAGGCTAATACCCCTGATAAACATGCATGCAAAAATCCTCAATAGTATATTAGCGAACCAAATTCAACATAATGTTAAAAAGATCATAAACATGACCAGGTGGGATTTATCCCTGGAATGGAAGGATGGTCCAACTTATGCAAGTTAATCAGTGTAATCCTCTACATTAACAAAATGGAGAATTAAGATCACACAATCATCCCAATAGATGCAGAAAAGCATTTGACAAGATTCAACACCTTTTCATGATAAAAACTATTTACAAAATAGGTACTCAAGGAACTCACCTCCGCACAAAAAAATACCATATATGAAAAGGCTTCCCATTTTCTCATCAGATCCCTGTGGAGTGACACTGCATCCCAGCCCCCTCTCTCCCACCATCTCCTGCCTCTCTGGACTCCAGCTACCTCGCCTTTACTTCAGCTAAAATGTTCCAAGCCCCCCTGAAATCCAGGGTGTTTTCACGGGCTAGTTCTTTAGCTATCTTTGTTATTATTTAAGTCTCTGTTTGAATAATATAGATTCAAGGAAGCCTTTGCTAACCACTAAGGTCAGGTCAGTTTCCCTGTCACAGACTCACATAGAAATATCTCACAAAGAATGTAGAGAGAAGGAATAAAATAGCAATCTCAGAGAGTACTCCAAGGTTTTCAAGTAGTACTAAAGGTATTCTTGAGATTCATGGTTAATAATGTAGAAAAGTCTGTGTGGTATGCATTTTTCTCCAATTGTGTCCAGGTCTTAGGGTCTTAGGGCATAGAAAGGTGTGTGTGTGTGTGTGTGTGTGTGTGTGTGTGTGCGCGCGCGCGTGTGTGTTTCAGAATTGTTTGGTGCGGGAAAATACCCTACACATCGGGTATCAGAAGTATTATGAATGTGTTAGTAGTATGAGAGTAAAGGAGAAACACAAGAGAAAGAGTGGATGTTTTTCCCAATACCATGCCACAATGTCAGAAGTTGCTGAGAAGTTGAGTAAGAAGAGGATGAAGGATTGACATTAAATTGGTAACCTTAAGAGGAGATGTTTCTTTGGAGATATAGAGAAAAAGAATTGATTGATGTAAGTTTAAGAGGAAATAGAGAAGACCTTGAGACAGTGATTATAGATAATTCTTTGAGGAGCATTGCTTTAAAGAGAAGCAGAGAAATGAGGGTTATTTTCTGAAGGGCAAAACAGATTAGTGGGAAGGATTTTTTTAAAAAAAGAATGGGAGGTATTGCAATGTAATTTAGCTGATAGAAATGACCCAGTAGGTTTGAAAGTGAGCATTCGAGGAGTTTCTCTTCTGATGGCTTCAGTTTTCACTATGAAATAGGAAACAAGGCTCTCAATGGGGAGTAAGAGGAAAAGAGATATGGGAATTGGGAGGGGTTTGGAAACTATGTGGATTTCTTTCTGAAATGCTGAAGATATTCATACAGCTGGTGATTGTTTTTCATTAATTTATTCAGGCTTTGTGAAGGAAATTTCACTCAGCATTGAGATTTGAGTTACATTCTATGAGAGTTTATATAAAGCACTCTTCATTTAACAATTTAGGTATGAAAAAGTCAAAGAGGACATTTAGGTAACCCATAGGTTTTTAATGTTGTTTGCTGTTTTCATGGGGGTTTAATTTGGATTTAGGGTGAACAGAGTGAGCCTCTAAGAAAGCGGTCTCACAGGAGATAAATTTTCTATTTTTCCCAGGCTTTTGTAAAAATGACTAAAGGAATTAGTGGACAAGAGCATGACCCACTCTCCTAAGTGCTCATGGTAGAGTTACAAAACAATTTGAAGTATTTTTTTAAATAAATTTATTTATTTAAATTAGTTCAAGTATACAGTACATTGGTTAGACATCTGTATTGTTCATAAAACTATTCTCCTAATTGCTCCTCCCTTCTGTCCCTAACTTAGCCATCATATTAATGCTAACTGCATTCTCTCTGCCATGCTCCCCATCCCCATGCCCAACTGTCAACTACTAATTTGTACTTCTTTAATCCTTCACCCCATTCTCCCAGACCCCCTATCCCTTTCCCCTCTGTCTCTCACCAAATTGTCCACTATATTTATGAGTCGTTTTTGATGAGTTTGTTCTTTTTGTTCCTTAGATTCCGTATATAAGTGAAATCATACAGTATTTATCTTTCTCTGTCTGACTTATTTCACTCAGCATAATAACCTCTAGGTCCATCCATGTCATTGCAAATGGTAAGATTTCATTTTTTTAATGGCTGAGTAATATTCCATTGTATATATGAACCATAGTTTCTTTATCCAATTGTCAGTCGATGGGCATTTAGGTTGCTTCCATATCTTGGCTATTGTAAATTGTGCTGCCATGAATATTGGAGTGCATAGATATGTACAAATTATTGTTTTGGTTTTCTTTGGATAAATACCCAGAAGTGCAATTGCTGGGTCAAAAGGTATATCCATTTTTAATTTTTTGAGAAATCTCCATACTGTTTTCCATAGTGGCTGTACCAATTTGCAATCCCACTAACAATGTATGAAGATTCCCTCTCTCCACACCCTTGACAACACTTGTTGTTTTTTGATTTATTGATGATAGCCATTCTGACAGGTGTGAGGTGATACCTAATTGTGGTTTTAATTTACATTTCTCTAATGATTAGTGACCTTGAGCATCTTTTCATATGTCTGTTAGCCATCTGTATTTCCTCTTTGGAGAAGTATCTGTTCAGGTCTTCTGCCCATTTTTTTTTAATTGAATTGTTTGGGTTTTGTTGTTCAGTTGCATAAGTTCTTTATAAATTTTGGATATAAACCTCTTATCAAGTGTATGATTAGCAAATATCTTCTCCCAAACAGTCGGTTGTTTTTTTTTGTTTTGTTGATGGCTTCCTTTGCTGTACAAAAACTTTTTAGTTTGATGCAGTCCCATTTGTTTATTTTTTCTTTTGTTTCCCTTGCCCAAGGAGATATATCTGAAAAGAAATTTCTGTTAGCAATATCAGAGAGTTTACTACCTACGTTTTTTTTTTCTAAAAGTTTTATGGTTTTGGGTCTTAGATTCAAGTCTTTAATCCATTTTGAGTTTATTCTTATATATGGTGTAAGAAGATGATCAAGCTTCTTCTTTTTTTTTTTTTTTTGCATGTATTTGTCCAATTTTCCCAATGCCATTTATTAAGGAGACTTTTACCCCATTGTATATTCTTATCTCCTTTGTCATATATTAAGTGAGCATATAGGTGTGGATTTGTTTCTGGTTTCTCTATTCTGTTTTATTGATCAATGTATCTGTTTTTATGCCAGTACCATGCTGTTTTGATTACCGTAGACTTGTAGTATATTTTGATATCAGGTGGTATGATACCTTCAACTTTGTTTTTTTTTCTTTCTCAAGATTGCCATGGCTATTTGGTTTTTTTTTTCTTTATGGCTCCATATAAATTTTAGGATTATTTGTTTTAACTCTCTGAAAAATTCCATTGGTATTTTGATAGGGAAGAAAAATCTCAAATAAACAATCTAAACTTACAATTAAAAGAACTAGGAAAAGAGCAGCGAACATAGCCCAAAATAAAAGGAATGAAGGAAATAATAAATATCAGAGTGGAAATAAATGAAATGAAGTCTAGAAAAACAATACAAAAGATTAATAAAACCAAGAGCTGATTCTTTAAAAGGATAAACAAAATTGACAGACCCTAAGCCAGACTCATCAAGGAAAAAAGAGAGAGGACTCAAATAAATAAAATCAGAAATGAAAGAGAAGAAATAACCACAGACTCCATAGAAATACAATGGATCAAAAGAAAATATTACGAGTAATTATAAGCCAACAAATTAGATGATCTGGAAGAAATGGACACATTCCTAGAAACATACAATCCCTCAAGAATGAGTCAAGAAGAAACAGAAAATCTGAACTGACCAATTACTACCAATGAAATAGAATCAGCAATCAAAACCTCCCAAAAAACAAAAGTCCTGGACCAGATGGCTTCATAGGCAAATTTCACCAAACATTCAAAGAAGAATTATCACCTATTCTTCTCAATCTATTCCAAAAATTCAAGAAGAGAGAAGCCACTATTTATGAAGCCACTATTACCATGATTCCAAAACCAGGCAAAGACATTACAAAACAAACAAACGAAAAAAGAGAAACAACAACAACAACAAAAAACTATAGGCCTATATCTATTATTAACATTGATGCAAAAATCCTCAACAAAATATCAGCAAACTGAATTCAGCAATACATTAAAAATATCATACATTATAATCAAGCTGAATTTATTCCTGGGATGCAAGATTGTTTCAATATCTGCAAATCAATTAATGTGATATACTACATTAACAAATTGAATGATAAAAACCATATGATCATATCAATAGATGCAGAAAAAGCATTCAACAAAATCCAGCATCCAACAAAATCCATTTATGATAAAAACTCTCGGCAAAGTGGGAAAAGAGGGAACATACCTCAACATAAAGGCCATATATGACAAACCTACAGTTAACATCATACTCAATGGGAAAAGGTTAAAAGCATTTTCCTTAAGATCAGGAACAAGACAAGGATGCCCACTTTTATCATTCCTCTTCAACATTGTATTGGAAGTCTTAGCTACAGCAATAAAACAAGAAAGAAAAATAAAAGGCATCCAAATTGGAAAGGAAGGTGTAAAATTCTCTTTATTTACTGATGACATGATATTATATATAGAGAACACTAATGATTCCACCAAAAAACTGTTAGAACTTTAATGAATTCAGTAAAGTAGCAGATTACAAAAGTCAGAAGTCAATGACATTTTTATACACCAATGATAAACTTTCAGAACAAGAAATTAAGAAACAAGCCCATTTACAATTGTGTCAAAAACTATAAAATACCTGGGAATCAAATTAACCAAAAAGGTAGAAGACTTGTTTTCAGATAATTATGTCCTCGAAAAAAAAAAAGTGAAGAAGATACAAATAAATAGAAGCATATACCCTGTTCATGGGTAGGAAGAATCAACATTGTTAAAATGGCCATACTACCCAAAGCAATCTATAGATTCAATCTAATCTTTATCAACCTGAAATATTTTTGTTTACAATTGCAGTCTATTCATGATCTGGGCCCATACCATCTTGACGTGCCTTAGTTCTGGCTCCCCTAAAATACCATAGATTGGGTGGCTTATAAACAATATAAATTTATATTGCATAATTCTGGAGGCTGGAAGTTTAAGGTCAGGGTGCCAGAATCGTTGGGTTCTGGTGAGAGCTCTCTTAAATGTTGCTGATTGCTGACTTCTTGTATCGTCACAGGGGGGAGAAATCTCTCATAGTTCTTATAAGAGCACTAAAAGGTTCCATATAGTAATCATTATTTTTAAAAAGCAAAGCCTTATTTCTCCTTTGGGGATATGTAATCCATACTTGAATATTAAAAGTTCTTAGCAGTTCTGCTCAAAAGAAACCTATTGAATATTTTTAACTAGTGCTCTGTAAATATATTTCTTTTCTTTTCTTTATTTTTTTTTAAAGAATAACATCTATTAACTTCTGGTGGCAAGAGTGTGATAGAAAATGTTTTGGGAGATGCTTAACTGGAAGGGGCCTCTTATTCTTAACTCCTTAGTCTCTCTCTCTCTCTCTCTCTCTCTCTCTCTCTCTCTCTCTCTCTCTCTCATAAAGCACTTTACTCTTTCTTCTTTGTATATATTCATGTAATTATGGCCCATCACAAAGCTAGGTGTTCCTTGACGGCAGGGCTAAGGAGACAAGTTTTGTCTCTGGTGCCCAACATTGTGTCTTACACAGAGAAAGTGCTCCTCAAATCTCTTCAGGATTTGTCCAGGATCACTTAATACTATTCCTCTTTCAAAACGTATTTGGCTCACAAACTATTTTATGACCTCCTTTCCTTTTGGACCAAAGTGAGTAAAAGACAAAACACTTTAGTGCATGTTTGAATTAGTCCTCTCCTGATCAAAATAGGGCAACACACTGTCCAGCCAACCCAACCCCTTTTATCACTTTGTCCACAGCTCTTAGTCCATCTATAAAAGGTACATATACAACTAGAACACTAAGGTTTTTATCCTTATATTTTATCCACTTCATGAATAAAAATGCCTCTGATTCATTTTGCAAGGCAGAAAGTAGGCTTGAACTTGTACTTAGGGTAAGATGAAGTTTAGCCAATGTTTGTGTCATTTATGAGTTTGTTTCACCTTGGGCTTTATGTCCTTCGTACAGCAATTATTGCTCAGGTATTAGACTTCTGTTTGAGGACATCTTGTTGCTCAATTACACTGGAGTGGTCAGTTTCCAGCTAAGATCCTGTCACTACATCATCAGCCTCTTATCATAGCACCAATTACACAGACTCAAAGCAGTGTCTGCTTGGGGCCATCTATTCAGGCAATGGCTTTTCTGAGGTGATGCTTTCAGTTAGTGTTTAAACACTGCTGAATAAACAGTTTTGTTTCATTTGAAAGCTCTCAACCACTGAGGGTTTTTTTTCCCATTCATTCAGTAGTTACTTTTTATTCACTTAATGTGTGTCCCATTTTCTTTAGGATTTTTTGTTTAGCTTTTATTCTTCAAATAGCTATCATTTGGAGGTGCCTTAAATTCACATGGTGAAGCTCTGTTTACAACTAAAATGCTTCCTTCTTCCTTCCAGCTCTGTATAAATAATCTTACACATTCATTAAGTCTTGGCTAAAATGTTTCTTCATCAATAAGGCTGCATATTCCTAGATTTTTAATTTCTCAGTGGTTCAATTTCCTCAGATCCCAAGACTTTGCAGTCTTTGGAACCAACCTACCCTCTTCTTCCCATAATACTTTAAATACATACTTCAAGATCCTGCAATAGTTATTGCACTAGAAATGCTTTATGAGATTGATTTATAGTCTTTTAAATACAGAATTAAGTTTGTAAGAAATAACGGATAATTGCTATGTGCTAGGAATGAAAAAGTTTCTGGAAACCAGATCAGTAAGAATAGAAACAAAAATTTTTAAAAATATATATTTATTTTTTTCAGTTATAGTTGACATACAATATTATACTAGTTTCAGGTGCACAACACAGTGACCAGACATCTACACATCTCACGAAGTGATCACCCAACAAATCCAGTACCTATTTGACATCATGCCTAGTTATTACAATACTACTGACTGTATTCTTCATGCCATACTCTACATTTTCATGATTATTCTGTAACCACCAATCTCTATCTCTCAGTCCCCTCCCCCCTTCATCAATCCCTCCACCTCAATCAGATTCCACATATAAGTGAAAACATTTATATGACATTTTTCTTTTTCTGTTTGACTTACTTTACTCAGCATAATACCCTCTATATCTATTTATGTTGTTTCATTGGTTTTATAAGGCTGAATAGTATTCAATATATATATGTATAACCTCTTTTTTATTAATCTACTGATAGATACTCAAACTGCCTCCATGTCTTGGGTATTGTAAATAATGTTACAATGAACATATGGATGCACATGTCCCTTCAAAGTAGTGTTATGGCTTTGTGTGGATAGATACTCAGAAATGGGATTACTGGGTCCTTCTTTGTCTCTTGTTATAGCCTTTGTTTTAAAGTCTATATTGTCTGGTGTTAATATTGTTATGTCTCCTGGTTTTAGTAGAGTGGTTTGAGGTAGGAGGTGTCCTTTGGGAATCAGTGGCACAGTCGCCCTGGGTGCCTGAGCCAGGTGCTCCAGGTGTGTGTCTCTCGCTATGGCTGTGTACACCCTCTTGTTGTAGTTGAGCCTTGATTGCTGTTGGCACGTCAATGGGAGTGATTGGCTCTCAGGCTGATTGGTTGTGAGGACTTGTTATCACTACAGTGGAGGAACTGTTGTGCAGAAGCTGACCCTACAGAGCAGGATTTATTTTAGCAGGACTCTGGTGCCGAGTGTGTCTTTTGTGGAGGTGGCTGGGTGGTGATCTGGCTAGGTCTAAATGGGCCACTGGGTGTCCCAGCCCTGGTGCCTCCTGGGAGTGGCACTACCACAGGCCCAGTTCAGTTGACATCTGTGCCCTGCCTGGGGCCAGCCACCTGGCATGAGCCATGAAGTGATCTGCAGAAGTGCTGAGCTTGGAGGTGCCTGGGAGAGGCAAAATTGTGAACTGAGGCCGGCTGCCATTAGTGCTGGGCTTGGGGATGCTTAGCAAAGGGTACAGGGCATGCCAAGATCAGATGTTGCTTGTTAAGTTTGTGAACCTTTGAGAGATTTTAGGGAAGTCTATAGCATGAGCCAAGACAGGCAGTTTGTATGGAAAAGCCACTGGACATGGCTTGGGTGGGTCCATAGTTGGACGGAGTGAAGTCTCAGGGAATCACCATGGCAGGATGAATACTGTTAACCAGGTTGATGGAGACACAGATATGGCAGCTGCTTGTGTCTGCAAGCTGGGAGTGGAGAGGGCTCAACAAAGAAACAATGGCTTCTGCCAGCACTTCTCTCTAGAAGAGAGCTATCCCTCTAGACCTCTCCCTTAAGCCATATAATTCAGTTTCTCCTAGCATGTCCCTGGCACTTTTTGAGCTGCTGCCTCAGAGCTGAAGCTCAGAGCTAGTGAGTCTGACAGTGCACAAGTTTGTACTGAGGGCCCTTTAAGAGGAATGCCTGGGATTCCTACAGCCTTTCATCTCACTCAGTCACAGTCTCCTCTGGTTTTCACAGCCAGAAGTGGTAGGGACTTCTCTTCTTGGCACTTGTGCTCTGGGCTGGGTAGCCCTGTGTGGGCCTAGGACCTCTCGCTCCTCCAGGGAGACCTCCATAGCCAAAATAGCCCTCCAGATTCCCAATCACCACATATGGGTGCGGAACCAGCCTGTTTCACATCTACACCCCTCCAACCAGTCTCAATGTGGCTTATTCTGTATATCCTTAGTTATATGACTTCTGTTCAGCTAGACTTCAAGCGGTTCTCATTGATGGTTGTTCTGTAGCCTAGTTGTAATTTTGATATGGTCATGAGAGGAGACAAGCACAGTGTTTACCTATTCATCCTCTTAACCAGAACTTTAGGAACAAATTCTTCAGTGGCTTTAGTGAATGGTAAGAGATGGTCCATCTCAGCAAACCAAGGACATGAGTTTTAACACCAACATGTAGCAATGAAAGTGAGCCATGCTGTTTAACAAGGCAGCAGGTTGGAATTGAGAACCCTATGAAAAGCAGTGCAGGATTTAAAAGGGCTAGGTGGTAGATTGTGAAAGAGTGATTCAGAGAGAGAAAAAAAGAAACACCCTTGGATACAGACAAACGCATACAGCAAAAAAATTTGTCTATATGCCTGGTCTTGGGTGGGAAAAGGTTCCATATGATAATTTGTGACCATGGATCTGTGTCCCTTTGGGTTGAGGCTCTGATTTTTACTATTGGTTTTTTCAGGTACTTTCAAGCTGAAGGGACTAGAGATTTTAGACCTTTATAGAAAGACATCATGAATGACTATCTGCTAACAAATTTAAAAGTTTTAATGAAAGAAACTAGTAATCTAGAAACTATGATTCAAAACAAATTATTTATAAAGAAATAGAAAATTCCAATAAAAGAAGGCGAAATTAGATATAGGAAATGGACCTAGTTGCTCCAAATGCTAATGAAAAATAGATCCAAACTATTTACAAACATCTTCTTCTGAACCCTGAGTAATGGATAATCCTTACCTTATAAAAGTATTTTCAGAGAATAGAAAAGAAGGAAAACATCTCGATTAATTTTATGAGGCTATTATAAACTTGATTCTACAATCAGGCAAAGGCAGCATGAAAAGAAAAAAATGCAGCTTAATTATTATTAAAGAGGCAAAATTCGTAAATGAATAATTAACAAACTAAATCTAGGGGTGTGTGTGTGTGTGCGTGCGTGTGTGTGTGTGTGTGTGTGTGTGTGTGTGTGTGAGAGAGAGAGAGAGAGAGAGAGAGAGAGAGAGAGAGAGAGAGAGACAGAGAGAGAGAGAGAGAGACAGAGAGAGAGAGAGAAAATGTCAAATACATTCACACCACGGACACATTCATGCTATATAGGTTTTCCCAGAAATGTAGGGGTGGTTTTAATTGTAACTTAAAGTTGTTGAACAGAAATAGAAGGAAATGTTTCCCAACTAAAAATATATCTACTAAATGCCTACAGCATTTATCACACTTGATAGTGAAATACAGGAAGCATTACCTTAAAAGTCAGCAATAAATCAAGAATACCCTCTATTACTATTTCTATTCAGTATTGGTTGCACTGGAAGTTTCAGGCAGTATACTAATATTAGGCTGAAGCACATAAAATTGATGTTATTAAGTATTTGTATTTATATGTCCATGAATGAATGAGGAAAAAAAACCCCAACCCCAAGGAAGAAGAACAATGGGCAAATATGTGAAAAGACAATTCACAGAGGAAGAAATCCAAGTGCTCTATAAAAAAAGAAAAAGAAAAATCAGAAAAAAGCTCTCTAGTAATAAAAAAATGTAAATTAAAACAAAATAAGATTTTTTTAACTAATTGAATTATTAAAAATTATTAACTGCTAACAAGTGTGATGAAATATATAGAAAATGAACTCAAGCATTGCTGGTGGCAGTTCAAATTAATACAAGGAATTTAGGGAACAATTTGCCCTATGAGCTAGCAACTTCACTTCTAACCTGGAGAACCTCTGGTGAGAATATACAAGCACCTTTATTTAAACAGTGCTTGTAGCAGCCTAACAGAAATAAAATGAACCATTCTTTAGGAAGAGAATGGAGAGATATATTGTGCTTAACACAACCCATATAACGCTACTATGTAGTGGTTTAAATGAATCATTTAGATATACGTGCAGCAACATAGAGAATCTAGCTAAAGATTTGAAACTCTTTGAACAATAGAGTGCTTAGAGGACTTTCAATGGGAATCATAATATGCCTAAAACTTGTTTCTGGAGATGAATCAGTTTTTGTGGATGTTCTGTGGAAAGAAGTATTGCAAGTTCTGAGACATTAAGAGGATGAATAGACCCAGAGGAAATCTAACTGTACCTTATGGAGGATTAGAATTTATAAATTGGATTTAGAAATTCTATGTAAAATCAGATCCCACCTGAGAATAAGTTATGGCGGAGCATATCCAACTGTTCATTTTTTGGGAAATGTAAATGGGAGATATTGAGCAGTAATTATTAAACTGAGATAACTGCTGAGGAACATTTTGTAAGTTACACGGTTCTGTGCACATACCAGAGGGTTTAGTCTGATTACACAAATCATCAGCCAGTATTTTCTTCCCAGAGAGAGCAGATCTTTGGCAAGTCCCCCTCAACTCCCACCCAGCAGATTCCTAAAAAAGGACCTTAACCCAGCAGGTTGAACTCAATTAAGAAACGTTGGCAGCTGTCTCTGAAGCCTAGCAAACAAGTTGTGTTTTTTTGCCAAATGCATTATTAATTGCCTGGGTAAAAGAACAAGGCCAATTTAAATCTCCAATTCCACCAGGGAGCTTTGGGGTTTTGCATGAGAAGTGAATGACATGGGCTTCAATTTCAAGAGCTTGGAGTTGGCTCACAGCTAACCATTTCTAACTGAAGGGAAATACCCCAAATCAGATTAATTAACATGCTCCTGGAGAGCCTGAAGGTTGTTAATAACTCTGTCCCTTGCATGAAAAAAAGGGGGGGAAAAGAATAAAGAAATAAGGCAGTTTCTGAAGTGAAAGAACAAGGGGAAAACTCAGACAAAAAAAATTTTTTTCTGTGCTCTAAAACAAGCGAGTTCTGTGAGACGTTTAAAAGGCCAGTTGCCAACTTACCTGCATTTTATCACTCTGATGGGGAATTGGGGAGCTTCCTTTTTGATTCACTGTCCTTTCCAGAAGCAGGTTATAAACTTCTTAATCCTAGTTACTTAGGGAATAATGAGGATCATGCAACTGAAAATGGTCAAGTACTCCTGCAAGTGACTGTCAAGATTAGAGGGTCCCTGATTATGCTTGGTGGAGCAACGGGAAGGTTACTTGCTAGCAGGAGAGGTTGTAGGGCACAGAGGTTTTGTAGCTTCATCGCTGAAAAATCTGGTCAGGTGGTTCTGACCAGAAGAATAAATGCTCCAAACCATAGTCCTGTGTTAAGGCCTGTCTTTTCCTATAAGAGAACTAATTCAGTCTTTCCCTTCAATTCTTTATTTTACCTTCTTTCTAATTATTTAGAGCTCTGTATGCTACTCACTGCGACAGAAAATTATGACAGAGACAAGTAAAGATTAGGGCTCTTGATATAACATTGAATGCCTTAATTTTTTCTTTCCCAGAAAAAGTAACAGGAATCATCTTTGGGGCCCAAACAAAGGTGTCTTTAGGCTACTTTACTGGGTAGAATTGAGGGCATCATTTGAACTCTTTAGCCACTAGGTGTCTGTGTTGTTGCAGATTCGAGGTTCTGAGGTAAGGGGCACAAGGCTTGGGCAATAGGAAGAAAATGTTGAGAGCCGTAGGCAACTATGACATAGCTCTTTATTCCAGCAAAGACACACCTAACAGTGCATGGCGGTAGCATCTTTTATACACAGGTTAAACAATAATGGCACACTGCCAGATAATGGAAGCCCATGCACGCATATTGGGCACATGGTTACACAAGGGAAGAAGTGCTGAGTCACTTCCACTAGGAATTTAGCTACTAAGGGTGTTGGGAGGGAGCTTGACTGTAGCCATCTTTATTTCTCTGTACACTCCACCCCTTCAGGGTTCCTTCCATATACCTATGGAGGCTTGGCAAGTGATTGCTGCAGGAGAGCAGAGCTCTATATCCACAGGCCACAACAGTATAAGAAATAACATGCCACTAGGAGACAGGCTTTACCTCTTGGGACAGCTAAGACCCAGTGCCAGGTGAACGTTAGCCTTGCCTATTACGCCTGCAGAGGATCCCCACTGAGCTGCTGGACTTCCTTTATTTCTTGGGAGACACTTGCCAAGACTTGTGAGATGTAGTGCCAGTGGTCTGGGATATAAACACAACATTTAGTGTGGAGAACAGAACAAGTGACTCCTTGGGTAGCAGTTAAGATTTACAAAGCCATACCATTTTGTAATACTTCTTTTCTAATTTGATCTACTTCATCAGTTACCAAACTAAGAGCTTTATGAGTATAATTCGAGGCTCGAGCAATATATTCTGCCAAAGCTGTCACTTGAATTTTAACTACCATATCACCTGCTGCAGGCAAGAAGATGGCTAAGGGGTAATAATACCACCATGGGGCCTGTTTAGTACAGACATGTGAATAATATGCATCCCAATTTGTGGGGCTCTGTGGGAGCACCTGCCACACAGTTGCTGGCAAATATGGGTGTCCTCAAGTACAGTGGCCTGTCCAATTCGAGGGAATGTGAGGCCATTTGTGGGCCCCACATACCTATAGGCTTCCTGGAGGCAAAATCATAGTTGGATGGATGCTGGAATACTTTTGTCTTGTCCATCAATGTGTGAAGAATGAGATAGTAGTTGCGTTTTGGCATAGGGAACGTGGCACCCACCCTAACAGCCCTTCAATAGAGTGGGGACTATCCCTAGTCACCTCCACCTCTTCATTAGTTAGCCATGACCATCCATAATGTACTCAGCAAGGGTTTGTCCAGTCCATGCTGAGTTCTTTGTGTGTCCACTCAAGTATGGATGATGGTCTAGTCGGGTAACTGGGGTCCCCAGTGGGTCAGCTGATCCCATGCTGTGACATCAGCTGCATGTTAATGGCAGGGAAATCCTGCAGAGGCACTGACAGGAAACTCTGTGCAGACCCAACAGTGTGAGACACTTGTGATCATGACATAGGTGTGTGCCCACTCAACCACGGTATAGGCATAAGGTAGGAAAGGAAGGAAGACAACTTTACCAAAACAGGTAAATCTTTTCCATCAGGCAAGATGCATGCTAGTGTCTTATTTTGTGGTAAGACTTTTGTCACCAAAGTGAGGCGGCCTGGCCATCGGTACCATACCACCACGTCAATATAGCATAATACGAGAGAACTCATGATAGGCCACAGTGACAAAACAAAGGCTTTCCTTAGAATGGTACTTTCTTATTCATCCGCTTCTTCTGCAGGATAACTCACAGTTATCTGTGGTGGTCAATCAGCTGTCACCCAAGGAATAACCTATAAGTTCACCTCTAGCCCTCTGCTCCTGGGGCTATTAGGCCTATCCACAGGTGATGCAGGACCTTTATTTTCCATGGCCAAGTCCATTGCACTGTTTCTCCCATTTTCAGACAAGTAGGGACAGGTAGGAGTATGTTATCATTTAGTCCATGACCAGGTTTCAACAGAGTTTCAGTGGTATTGTGGCTGTAGCCCTACGTAATAGCAACTCTACTGGGGAGGGACCTCCAGCTTGAGATTGCTCATTCAGGCCCCGCAACAAGTCCCACAGGTGAGATACTCAACCTGGGGGATTGATAGCTACTTATAGGCACTGTTCAAACAGCCCATTATACCGCTCAATCATGCCTGCTGCTTGGGCATTACACAGGGAATGCCATTTCCATTGAATGTCCATTTGTTTGGCACACATTTAGACCACACACCCAATAAAATGAATCCCTTGGCCACTTTCTATCACTAATGGCCTACTGTAAAAGGCACATAAGCATTTCAGGGATTGGACAGTATGTTTTTGGTCTACAGCTGCGCAGGGCTATGCAAATAATAACCCGGTGGCTGTGTCCACTGCCATAACGGCATAAGATGCCCCTTGAGGTTTTGGAAGAGGTCCTATGTAATCTATCTGCCACATGGTCAATGTGACCCTTCCCCTGTTACTTGCTCATGCTCCCGTTTCATGTGGCAAGGATGCGGTGTATCCCAGGTGCACACCAGGCATTTGGCACAGGTATCTGAGATTTCTTCAAGGGAAGATTCCTTTGTTGCTTTACTGTCCACATGTTTTGGCATCTGCGTGCTGCAATCACATCAGTGGCAGGAGCCTTTCCTAGCCATCGCACATGCAAGAGAGCATCCACCTCCTCATTTCCTGGAGTTACCAAGGGAACATGAGCTGTAACATGATAAACAGTTATATCCTATACTTGCCCTATCTCCCTTTGGTCTTGCCACTTGGCTTGTCCCCCTAAGGGCCTATGGCCCACTAGCCCACTTTTGCCTTTTCCATGCGTGCAACCACAATGTTAGGCCTTTGAACACTGCCCAACTGTGGGAACACTATACATAAAGTGACTATAGCAATAGTTGCTCTGAGGGATGTAGAGGGGAGACACCATGAGGATGTGGTTCCCCTGACCTTAAGCCAAGCGGTGACTGTTCTATAGACACTGCCATAATGAGAGCTATATGGTTAAGGATGAAAATTTTTCCATCTCCTCGGGGGAGCATGAGATGCTGTCGGCTCCCTTGTCCCAGAGGCACAGCAACCAGGCTGACAACAAGCAGTTCACCAGCTCGCTGCCGACATTGTTTCCCCAAATCCTGTAATTCTGTGGGTGTATATTGGGTATATGTGGTAAATTCTGTCACCATGAGGCCACCAGCTTGCATTCCACCTGCACTCAAGGGTCATTCATGCCTTACCTTTTGGTATATTATGGGCCACATTTGCAGGTGGACTTCTTCTGGGACATCTCCCTACGTCTGAGGGTGACTCTGAGAGTGAACTTCTTTGGAGCTCAGCTTCTAGTCATTACACCCATGCATCCAAGGGATCTGCCTTTTGTCAAAGCTTCTGTACCTGCATGGCCTCTTCTAGAACTTTATCCATGTTCTGCTTCAAAGCCGTTAAAAGCACCCAGCCCACTCAGCTGGTCAGAGCCCATGCTTTTTCTCGCAGCTGTTCCTTCAGGGATAAGTATTGAGTAGTAGCACCTTCTCAGTACTTATCGGGGACCCATCAGTTGCCTCTCAGGGCTCAGGTAGAGTCCCAAGTCATTAATACTGCCACTATGGGATACCATATGCTCTGTGGGAACTACATGTCCCTCCCATCCTCCAGTGGGGCAGACAGCTCCCTTACCTGGAAATCCTGCTGAGTATGTCAAGTGTGTTGCTGCAGATCTGAAGTACTGAGGTAAGGGGTATGAGGCTTAGGCAGTTGGAAGAAGATGCAGGTTGCCGTAGGGAACTGTGACATAGCTTTTTATTCCAGCAAAGGTATAGCCATCCTTGCAAGGTGGCAGCTCCTTTTATGCACTGGTTGAACAATAGTGGCACACTGCCAGATAATGAAACTCTGCACATGCATACTGGACACATGGGTACATAAGGGGATAAGCGCTGAGTTACTTCCACTGGGAAGTTAGCTGCTAAGGGTGTTGGGAGGGATCCTGTCGATAGCCATCTTTCTTTCTTCATACAGTCTCATATTACCCGGTTATTCTCTTTTGGTCATAAATGATATTTACCAAATGCTTTTATCTGAACGTTTGTCTAATTTAAGAGTGTGAGTGTAGCTAAGCTTCCTTTGGTTAGTTTTCAGTTGCTAGGAAGTAACAACACAAGTATGTAATAATTCTAAGCTACTTAATGTTAGATTTTGCAATTCTAGTTAGAACCTGAGTAAGAGGCATTTGTGAGCTGGTGACTTAAATAGGCACAGAGACCACCCCAAAGTGAATCCCTCTAAGGGTAACATTATGGTATGGAGGCCTTCTTAGCTAATAGTGTAGAGTTTCTGACACATGTGGAGTTCCTAATATAAGATAGAAGAAGAGTTCATAGATGAGCAAGACTGGTTGGGTTTGGCCTGCCACGTGGAGAGACATTTGCCAAAAATAAACCCTGAACTGTTTTCCCAGTAATGAATCTGTGAGACCCCCTACTCCCCGATAGCCCTTTCTCCTTGTAATGAGTAGCAGTACTACAGCTCTAATTGTCACCGGTCTCAACCTTCCTTGACACTTGCAAATATGGGACATTATAATAGGTCTCATGGTGTTTTTAATTTGCTTGGAGAGAGAGAGAGGATGAAGGAAGGGATATGGTGAAGGCTGAAGAGACTGGTCATTTTGGAGTATTTACAATGTTCCAAGCATCATGGTAGGTGCATTATTACATTATCTCACTGGTCCCACCAGGATCCCTACATATTTTGTAATACTCTTTCTACAGATTAGAAAATCAAGGGTGAGAAAAGGCGAATAATATGCCTAAAATTACCCAGATTGGTGGTAAGGCACAGCCAGCATTTGAATCCAGGACTTGTTTTATTGAAGTCTTGTATCACTGTCTCACACTAATCTTTGCATAATTTGACTGATGATAGATCACCCATATCTTTTAGTAAATGGGCCATAAGACAACTGCCTGGTTGGGTTCCAAGGAGGGTACAGAGAAGCCTGAATGAAGGTTGACCTCATCAGGAAAAGCCACCTGAGAGAGGGGCAGGTGGATATTGAGAATGAGTTTGGAGAGACTGGCAAGAATGTGGAGGGGACAATAGCATTTAGACCTTCTCTCTAGCACTTCCAGAAGTGCTGTGCCTGAGGGCTTTTCCTTGTAGGTTCAGGCCAGTCTACCTGAGTGTGCAGGCCTGTGCTCTCCAGGTACATAGCAGGTGGGCTCAACATTTAGTCTGGCTGCCCAGGACATAATGGTGCTTGTGTTTGCCTAAATCCCAGCACCTGTAGGCTGCTAAACTTGGACCTTGCTAAGCTTACTAGATATCTGTCCTGAGTGCCAGGCTAATCCAGCCTATTTGATTGACATACTGCATAGCAGTTGCCAGCCTGGGTTTCTGGCGGAGGTCCTGAGAAAAACTTGTGTGTTCTCCTGTTGGGAGACACCTGTGGTTGTCCTCCCTCTTCTCTGTCAATACTTCTTTTCATGCCATAACTGATGCCCGGGGACACTGACACCTGCTGAAATCAGGGCCTGAGCCACCTCCTTACCTCTGGGATGACACAGGAGTGGGGAATCTACCTGCCTCTTTATACTAGACTTACAGCTAAACAACAACAACAAAAACAAAAACACTGTATCTCTTCTTTCTTTTTTTCCTCTTCCTATCTAGGAGAAATATGGGAAATAAAGCTGGAAAGGTATATGGAGGTTGCCCTGGGAATGGGGGAGTGTAGCACTCTAATTGTAATTAAACATTATTCTATAAAATTATGGAGAATTAGTGAAAGATTGTAAAGAGGGAAGTGCTATGATTGGACTGTAGTTCAGAGATCTGATAGCAAGTGTTGCAGACATATGGAAGGAAAGAGAGATGAGAGGAAGCTAGGGGGTCGGAGAAAAGGTTGTGGCTAAGTCCATGTGGCAGTGGGCAGTGAGTATGACTTGATAAAAATGATGGAGCTTAGAGGTCCTATGAGACAGGTACAGCCTTTGAAATATGTTCTGTTCCCTCAGCCCTAAGATCAGGAGTGACTCTAGCAAACTATTCCTTGCTTCTTGGGTGGTTGAATATTCTAGAAGTAAAAATTGAGGTTGTCTACATAGGATAAAGTACATGGTATGTTAGTTATTGCATTGCATAACAAAGTACCCCAAACAGCTTTAAACAAAACCTATTTATTATTATATAGTTTCTGAGGGTCAGGGACCTGGAAGTAGGTTAATTAGCTGAGAAGGCCTGTCTCAAAGTCTCTTTTACACCCTAATCTCACAAGTCACACACCATAATGTCTGCTGTATTCTATGGTCAAACAAGCCAACTTTGATACAATGTGTGTGTGCATGTGTGTGTGTGTGTGTGTGTGTGTGTGTGTGTGTGTGTGTGGAGGCCAGGAGGCAGGCATCATAAAGGGTCATTCTGAAGGTAAAGCCTTATGACACAGATGACTACCCCTCTCTTTTGGCAGGCAGCAGGCAAGGTCCAAGTTTAGCAGCCTACAGGTACTAGGGGTTTAGTCAATCCTAACTACTGATGAGATGAAGCTCACTCTACTGGAGGGAGTTTGGGTGTAGGTGGAAGGGTCTTCTAGTAATGACAGTCCCATGGCTTTTGGGAAACCTGCATAATGTCCCTCACAGGGTTCTTTGGTTAAATCCTGCACTTGATTTTCCAGTTCCTTTGTCATCAGCTTCCTTAGAAGAAACCCTCAGGATCCCAGTACTGCCTCATAATCATGCCCACTGTTTCTCCCCTTCCCCATTCTCTGATGTCTTTTTAACCTCAGGAAAATTCCTGTTAAGTTTTGTTTTCTTCAGAACTGCTCTATCAAGTTCATTCTCTTCTTTTTTAAATCTTCTTATCCAGTTCTTTTTTTGAAAGATCTCGAAGGTCCATGAAACTCAGAATGCAGTTATTAATAATCAAAAAAACTGTTTTCTCTTTTCTCAAGGGGGTAGAAGAGAGCTCAGTATTCAACATCTCCGAGGTAGTAAGGGGGGTATAGTTACATTCAATTCTTCGAGTGCATCAGGAAAAGTAAGCCAGATGGACCCCTTATATTTCCTGATTAAAATGTCCTACTGACAATATTCTATGTGGAAAAATTGGGAGGCATGGGAAAACAAGTAGTCGAAAATGCATCCGAGGGGCTAAAATCAAAGGCATCAATTGCATGAGGAAAGTCAGAAGAAGCGGCTTGGGAAAAGAAACCAATGAGTTAAATTGGCACATTCTGAACTAGAAATGGGACAATTTAGCATGTAGTTGGTGATGCTAAAGATTACTTGAGGCAATGAATTTGGAGATATGTTTAGAGGCATTGGTTGTATAATGAATGAGCTTGGTTAACATTGATCAGTGCTCCAACTGTACAACTCAGCTTTTGTTGTAGTCAACCACCATGAAATGAGCTCCCATTATGTGCCAAGTCTTGTATCAGGTGCAGAGTATGTGGAATAAGGTAAGCACCCCTGTGAAAGGCTCTTGCCTTCATTACAGAGGCTGACATGTACACAAGTAGGGGACATTCCATTGTAATGTGTACTATGATAGTAGGCATGTAAATAATATCCTCTTGGAGCTTCAGAGGAAAGAGAGAAAATAACTATCTGGGAAGGTTCAGAGATGCTCTGCCATCTGAGATAATCTAGAAGAGTAGAAATGGACAAACTTAATTTCCATTGCGGCCATTGAACTAGGTTTCTCCTGGACACATCAGTGGCCACTACAAGTAAAGTAAACCCCATTATTTCCCATTTGCTTTTGCTTTTCAAGCAGAACATAGAGGATGAAAACTATGCACAAACAGTCTTCAGAGATCCCCACAACATAATGGAGTGACTCAGACTGGCAGCCTCTACCTTCCTTCTTTGACTTTGGAACAGTTCTGTCATCATTGACTTAGAATCCCTGGGCCTTGTTGAATTATTAGCTCCTTCTATTTTCTTCTGAACCCCTCTCTTCTTGAATTATCTCATATAATTCTATAAGTAAGATTTTCTTTTTTTCTTTAAGACTTTTGTATGTTAATGAAAAAAATCTGTAAATGAAGTTTTCTTTTAAATTTTCTGTTTTGTTTTAACATGATTATTTTTCTTGTCTGGGCTTGAATGGAAAAAAAAACATAGCAAGGCTCTTGTTGAAAAATTCATCTTTTGCTGGTGGCAAGAGCCACATTGCAAGAAATAATAAGCACAGCTGCAGCCGATACTCAGATCACAGTAGAAGCAGCAACACTCCTTTCCCTAATTCTTATTTTTCTTTCCTGCCCTTTGAATACACTCCATGAGGCTATTACAATTTACGCATGCTAAAATAGACTTTTAAAATCCTGTAGGAATACTCCCTGCTTTTCTACCTAGCAGAGTGAAGATCCTTTCCACCAGGTCTCATCAGAAGATAGTGTCCTGGGTCCCAACTTGGACTCTGCTCATCTTTGGGGATATTCTTTGTGATTCAGTTTCTAATATAGACATTTCTGTCTTGGATTCTTACTCCAGGAAAATTTTAAACCAAATTTTTTCTCTTTAACAGCTGCATAGAGATATATTACATTGCTGTTAAGTTTTATATACCCCTGATAAATCGCTCTGGATTCAAAGGAAGGAGAGAGTGATAACTTCAAGCAAGACCTTCAGGTAATCTCTTGTAAAACTCAATTCATGTGACACCTCTTCTTTGAAGTCTACTTGGTGACTGGCAAATAGGTTAATATTGTCTTAAATGTGTCTGTACATTTCTTGATGAATACTCTTATCACGCTGTATCATCATGTTCTTTCACTATATCTGTCCATTTTTATTAAACAAGATCCATACACTTGTAATACATTTGGAAGTAGAGCTAGTATTTCCTTTTTTACTTCATCCAGAGGCTCTGGCTCAGTATCTGGCAGAAGGTTTGTGCTCATTAAGTATTTTTTGGATGAATCAATGAGTTCTGAAAGACCCTGAATGCTTTCTACTTTCTTCTTTTTCCTTGCCTTGGCTGAATGCCCTACATGTATGATGCAATCTTGCACCAGTCACTTTCTTTCCTGTTAATAAGGATTCTTTCCTTATTAACAGGAGTGAAATACCCATGACTTTGATGCTGACTGAGCCCCATCAAAAAAAGGTGTTTGGAGAGCTTAGAGCCTGTCTGTAGGCTGGGGACCCCAAGTTCCTACTGAGTAAAAAAAGGTTTACTCTTTTGTCATTGTTAGCTACAGGTTAGTGGCTATTTGATTTCACGGCTCCTCTAAGAATACTTGTATTACCAGAGGGGTCATTTGCAAACCACAGCAGATCAATGAACAGGGAATCTATTTAGCTGTTGACTTCTTAGTTGATATGTCCCCACACAGAGGAACTATGTGTGCTTACCTTCAGGTTATGAGGCAAGTCAATGTTGACATTCCCCTCTTAGGTGTCACATGGGCCTAGAAACAACATCTTCCTTGATGAGACTGGCACTGGGGACACCAGGAGTGCTAGCACTTCGAAGGAAATACCATTTGTTTTCTCTAGATCAGTGGCTTTGAGGTTTAGAGCCTCATAAGACTCATAAAATGATTCCCAGCTGTTGGGAACCAAACGGTGTAGCTGAGAAGTTAGGTAAGTTATTCTACATAGAAGAAGCCAGAGTTCCCATTGAGGAATCAATCCCATGAACCATTTGCTGGAAGACATTACAGGTAAAAGCATGTTATTTCTCTCAGAGATTTGCATTCATATTCTGATTGGTTTACATACTGGCTGTGATACCTTTGGCAAAGAACTTCACCACTGTGAGCACTGACTTCATCATCTGTCAATAATAATATTAACATTTACCTCAGGATGTTTTTTGAAGATTAATGGAATGCTGTATAAAACTTAGCCCTGGTACATAGTGGGCTCAATAAAAGATTATGATGATGATGATGATGTGCCAGCTTTCAGCCATCCCCACACTTGGAACCAGTGATGAGCCTGGAATTAGCTCCAGCTAGTAGACAAAACTGCAAATTTTTAATTGCCATTTCAATACCTAAATTTATATACCTAGTTTTCAAGTTTTGGGGAACTTTTACAGAATGCTATCCAATTGACATCAATGTATTTACTTTCACATTATCACTCCATCTTTCCTAACCTTATGAAAAAAATTTTAAAGTTCATTACATGTGAAACACCTGAGGCTCAGAGAGCTCAAAGTTATATACAACATGGATGAGACAAAGTCATAACTAAATCTCAGACTTTTTGAGCTCAGGTCTCCTACTTTGGCAGTTTACTCCTCTTTGTTCATAACATAAAGGAACGATCTGATAATGATTCACACTGTAATATAAATAAATGATATCTGCTAAAGGTATCATCCTTCTGCTAAAATTATAGGTTCCAGGGAGACAAAGTTAGGAACAAAACAAAATGTTCCCTACTTTTGGAAAAATCCCAAGCACTTACCTAAGCTGCGACACTGCAAGAAAGATTAACTTCTGACCCACAGACAGATGTATGTGGGGGTAGGAGAGGGCACAGTAATTTGGAGAGAGTAGTGGTCCACACAGCCTTGAATGTTCTGTGTGGGTCAGTTTGCTGGAGCTAAATGTTATGATTCCTAATAGAGATGGAGTAGAAAGGCATAAAAAAGGATGGGCAGTGAGCAGCCTGACCTTGGTCCTAGGATGATTTTGTCACAGAATTCCCTGGGTCTCCATACTCAGTGTGGTCCACATGCATCCTGGAAATTTGGTCATCCTGAGTCAAACACGACCAAAATGAGGAGTCTGCTAGGCAGACTCAGGGAACTGTAGCCGACATATCTGTTCAGAGAGATCCTTGCATGCATGTGGACTATGACTTTTCACACTATGCAAACATACACATACTCACACTCACACATACAGATACATATATCTCAGGCTTAGCTCCGTTGGTGCCCTATAAAGGGGCATTTCACTGTCTTTGCCAGTATCACTGAAATTCTTCATTACTTCGTCGAGCTCCTACTCTTTCCAAGTTTCCTTGGCATCTCTATTGCGCAGCCCGATTTGTGATCTTAAATTTCACAGATTTTCTCCGCTCTGGCCTGTGATTGCTCCTTCTACCCTGCGTGGCTGTTCCCCCCCTTCCTCATCAGAGATCCCTGTGGGGAGTCCACCTATTTCAGGTGCTGAAGCCACTTAAGTCCTAACTTTGGAATCAGGGGCTGCTCTCCCTCAGCAACAATCCATCTCCTGGTGGTTTCAGCTCATTTGTTATTTCTCACAAACTAGATGGTCGCAGCATGGTCTCCACTCCGTTCTCCACTCTCTGCTTATTAAGATGTTTCACAAGAAAGTACAAAAAGGTAGTGATGCATTTTAGTTATAAAAAAATGCACTCAGCTGATCTATAATTCTGTTTCAGATGAAATTTCAGCCTCCATTTCTCTTTTTGACTCTGGCTGATGTTGGGGCTCTGCTCCTTACTATTAAGCTGCCTCTACCTATGAAAAATTATTTTCCGTATATACTGAGAGCAAATTTCATAGAAATGTGAGCACGGCTTTAAGCTACAGAAAGGGCAGCCTCAAGTGGGCCAGAGAGTACACTGAGTTTGAACATCATGACAATTACTTATTAGCTTTGTGACCTTGATCAAATTAATTAGGTTCCTCAAACCTTTACTTATTAAACACATAAAACAACCTCTTGATTGTTTGAGGATTAAATGTGATGGACGTATAAAATGGGCCTGGCTCTAAGTAAATGCTTAATAAAAGCCCCAGCTCTTTCTTCTTACCTTGTACGATAATGCTTATGTGTGTTTGAATATAAATGTCAATCAATGGATGATGTCATAGATTAATGGATCATTTATAAAACTCCAGTATAACAATTAAACAAGGTTTCTACCTAGATAGACCTTGAGCATTTATATCTACTGACATAGAGTCAGCTGCATCAAGTTACATGTGCCTGTGATTTGTTTGAACAAGAATCCTACCAGCTGTTTCTGGGATGATGACAGGGTCTTACAATGGCGTATGGAGAACACCTAGCTTTGTATCTGCACACAAAAGATGCCCAATAAATATTAATCCTCTTTCCTTTTATTCAGAGCTGGCAGGTAATGGGGGCCAACTAGACATGAAGTGTAAACTAACTTCGCACCCATAGGGCTGCATTGTGTCTCTGGGCTCCTGTTGTGCGGATCCCTGGGCTGACGATGGCCCTGTTATACAGCTGCAGTGTGAGGCCAGCTCCAGCAGGTGCCGCTGTGACACTGGCATCTTCAGCCCCAAGATACAGACCCTCAAGATTGCCTGTGGTTCCAGGGAGCAGAAATGTAGGCTGTGGCATCCGAGCACACACCATCTAGCCAGAAGGTATTTCCAGAGTCTGACCTGCATGCTGTCTTGGGCCTGAAATTGATGAGCATTGCTAGAGTCTGAGTTATATTAAAGAATATTGAATAAAGAAACAGAAAAGATTTTTTTTTTTTCAAGATGAAGAGAAAATGCATGTCTCAAGAACAGAGTGGATGACTGTAAAAGAACACTTTTAGATAAAGGAAAAGAACATATTTAATCTGGGCTAGGGTCTGGGACTTCGGGGAAGTTCACTACCTATTGTGATATACATTGTTAATAGTCTTTTTGTGTCACTGGAAATCCATAGTATGTTTCAGTGCTTTTTCTTGGGTCTTTTAAAAAGGGACAAGAATAGTCATCCTTGAGAACTTTCTTTTCTTAAAAAGAAGAGTCCTTCATGTGGCTTTTAGAATTTAGAGAGGCTTCAGGCAGTTGCAAGATCAATTTAAATCTTAAATAGCTCTCCATGTAGAGCTTCCGATGATGGCAAATATATAGATGTGTCCCTTCGGATTTCCTATCCTTGCATGTCCTAAGGTTTCTGGTAAAGACACATGCAGCTACTCCGAGTTGTGGATTTTGTAATCAGGGCATTCACTGAGCTAGGCAATAGTAAGCTGCTTCTGAGATAAGGAGCCAGAAATGTAACTATGCAGATAATAGTAGAGATTCTGGCTTCAGAGCTAACAGCAAACCTAATGCCATTTGTCCCCAGGACATCCTAGTTGTGGGTGTGTGCACATAGCTTTAGCTAGAGAAACTCACCTGATCCATTATTACTACTAACCAAGCAAAAATTCTTGGCGAGCCTATGTTGTAGACTTAGCCATGTGAGGGCTGGAGAAGACACAAGGGAGGATGAAGCAACATTCTCATGCTTAAGGAGCTTACCATCTCTTTAGCCTCTTGAGGTGACTCATAAATGTGTTAGCAGATGGTTAAAAACCCACTGAGGAGATCTAAGCTCAGGCTAAATGACCTATAAGAATCAGCCTGTGCTTGAGGTGACCTAGAGAAGTTGGAAGAAACTTAAAGCAAAGCAGAATAATTGTTAGTCTTTGAAGTATGTTTGGATTTGGTTGAGTGGAAAATGAGGGTGTAAGTCTTTGCGGTAGAGGCAAATTGTATGAAAGAGACAGGAATAAGTATTGTGGGTGGGACAGTGCCTAGAGTAGCCCAGCTGGATCCATGGGGTATGGATTGCAGAGGAATGAAGTTAAGTTTACAGTCATTACAAGGAAACTAAGGCTTTAAATGCCAGATAAAATAATAATAATAATAATAAAAAACCCAGCAGTTACTTTTGTGTGTAGCATGGTACCATGGTGGAAATCTATTTTAGAGATGTGTTCCTCCTATATTCCAGTCATGTCCAAGAAAGGCAGCATTGACCTGTGGCCAAAACTCAAAATTCCCAATTAATTCTCGCACTATCTCTGAGCCCTACAGTTGACCGACCTTTGACTTCAAATGGCTAGCAAAGAGCTGAGACAGGACAAAGGGTGCTAATGTGGGTAGAAATGGGAGAGACCAAAGAAGAAAGACTGGCAGAAAAGCTCCCACAACAAGTTAGGTCTAATATGACTTGACCTGCCCCAGGGGATTGGAAATAACTACTGGCAGATGGGGATCACTCTGAGAAACACTGTAGAGGGGCAATTTGAAGGTGCAGGGACAAGCTGGATACAGGAAATGAAGCAAAGGGAGGTGTTAATGATGACTTTCCCTAAGAAAGTTTTATAGCCTTGAGGCCGAAGAATACTGTTAGTCCCTTAAAAGATATAAGGACTTAGAAGGGGAGTCAATTTAGAAGGAAAAATGAAGAATATAATTTGACACATAGTGAGGTTGAAATAATAGTATGACACAGATATGCACATTTAATAGGCATTCAGAAAGGTGGGAGTGTGTCTCTAGGGAAGGAGTCTTGTGTTTGAAGACCACAAAGGTGTGAGCCACTAGCATGAGTCATAGTGAAAGCAGAAAGTAGAGAGAAAGCAGAGCACAGGCCAAGGGCTTGGTCCTGAAGTAAGAACTTGCTCATGACTGGCATAATCTGAAGGGAGTTCCCCCTCATTTGCTGCTAATCCTTCTTTGGTGTCCTGAGCATTTTCCTTCAGGGACAAGGGATACAAAGGTCATACAGCTCTCCTCTTGGCCCCGAAAGCACTTTGCAACTCCTCAAGAAGGTTCTAGTAGGCTCCAAATTACTGGAGATCACCCAGTCCCTCCGCTTCCATACAGTAAGTGGGGAAACTAAGGCCTAAGGAGTGAGAGGGAGTGACAAGCCAAAGCTGTGCAGTTATGAGGGCAGATCAGACTTTTGCCAGTCCAAAGACTTCAGACAATGCCCCTGCTCGCTCCTTCACAAAAACAGTATGGGTCGTTGTATAAGAAGAACTCAAGCACTGGGCAGGCCTGGGTTCAAATCATGATACCACCCCTCTTAGATCTGAGACCTGCGACAGGTTAGTTAACCTTGCTGAGCCTCAGTGTCCTCACCTATAAAATGCACACAATGAGATTACTGACCACATTAGGTCCTTGTGTGGATTGTATATGACACAGGATGCCAAGCACATTGCCACCAGAGGAAGCCTCCACAAATTTACTGATGTATTAACTCAAGAAATAATTATTGGCCACCCATTAGGCTCCTGGAGTACGGAATAAAACAGTAAAACCTGTACTATCTCTGCCTCCTGGATCTTATAACCTACAGAAAACAGACATTAATTAAATGAAAATGGAAACTGATAATTATTAACTGTGATAGGACTATCAAGAAATAATGCAGGGTACTCTAAGAATAAATAATAGGGTGGCCTGGTCTAAGCTAGTGCTACAGAAAGAGCTGAAAGGTGAAGGATTACCAGGACTTCTCCATGTGAGAGAAGGATGTGGAAAAGCATTCTGGCCAGCTTGGAAAGGAGTCTGTGTGAAGGCCATGAGGTGGCAGAGAGGGTCAGAGTGGTTAGAGCTCAGGGGTGTGAAGTAACTCTGGAATGTGCTCCCTTGTCATTAAGGGCCCCCTTCTTCTACAGGATCCCCTAGTCTAGATCAATCTTTGTGAGGACAAGTAGATCCCCATATCTACCAGTGGGAGGGAGATTAATCAAGGTAAAATGTACTTGGTACTTGAGTATCTCTGGGAAGTCCAAGGCACTGTTAGAACCTTAGTTGCCTAATCTCCAGTTTTTCTACTTTTGGACTTCTATTTGGCCTGGCCTTTCTTGCTGAGTTAGAGCCCTGCGTACACCTCTCATCTTGCCACCAGCAGAGCTGAACCCACCAGTATATCTTTGCTTCCACCTGAGGTCCCATTCTAAGTGTAATGATCATCCAGAATGTTGAGGTCATTTGGCAATAAGTTAGCCACAGGGAGAGTAGGAGGAGGGAGGACAGGAATGGCTTTGAAGCATGAATGTTCTTATCAGGTTAAGTGAAGAGAGGTGTTGCTCTAAGAAAGCTGAAGTCTTCTTCCCTGGAGAGAGGCTTCCTTATGTTCAAAAAAGGAGCCACAGTAATGCCTCCTCAGGCGTTAGTAACTGATAATAATTTCTACCTGTGTTATTGACAGAACTCTGAGTGAAAAGAAATAGCAGAGTACCCACAGGCTGTATGGCCAGGAGGAATGAAGAGGTCAGCTTGGGTTAAGTGTTCAGAATTAGGACTGTGAAAGGCATATGGCTGCTTGACCTCCCCTGACCCTGATCATTAAACTTTGCTGGGAACCCCCTGCAACACTGCTTCAGTCATCAGGTTGAACTCCTCTGAGAGCAAGATCTGCTGGTGGTAAAACCCACTCATCACACTCTTAAGACACAGTGCAGATTTTAGGCCAACATGCCCCCTGGAGGATCCGCTTCATCTCTGACTTATTCACTCACAGCTTTCTTTTGTTCTACATTCTTAAGCCCCTTAGGTTCCTACATGCCTTGTAGTTAAACTTGTCTAACTTCTACCCTGTTTCAGTCTTTCTCTGAACCTGCCAAACTCCCAGCGAAAGATTGATAAGTGGAGATACCTACTACTGAGGATGCTATCTAGAGGGCATCCAAGCTATGGATAGATTATGCCTGTACGGAAATGGATCAGCCATTATTTTTCATTCTCTTATTTGTAAGGCTAAAGGGTCCACAGATGCCAGAGAATCTTAAATATTTAGATTTTTAAGGAACATTAATGTATTCTATAATTAAGCACAGACAACAGATTCCATAATTTACCTCCTTGGTGATTCTCCAGATCAGTTAACTGAATTGAAAACACTAAATACAAGAAACTTTTTGATAGATATTTATAGCATTATGTTATATTTATTTTGAAATTAAAAATTATCTCGTCTTCAATGCACAGATTTCTGAGGCTCTGGAGTAGACTTTGACAAGGGAAGGCGGAAGATGTTCCCTGATGCAGAAGGGAAAAATAGACATTTGTTGAAAGTATGGTAGGAACCCAGCTCAGAATTAGGCATACTATATCAGTTTGTCAATGATGGTCACAACTCTGTGGGCTCGAGGATAATGTCCCAAGTTAATAACCTATTATCCCACTTCCTTATTAACTAGTAGAGCTAGAATTTGAAACCGAATCTGTGAAACCAAGCCTACGATTGTTCCACAAAATCAAATCATCTCCTATTCATGTATTTGTGCATAGAGGCAATAAAATCAGAAAAAAAATTTCATAGGTGCTGTCTCCTGAAGTTAAAAAATAACAATCAAATGTAACACTCTTTAAGCCTTGAGAACTTTTCCTCACTTATAAGCATTTCTCAATGACAGCCAGTTGCACTTGTCATCCTTCTACCTTGAAGAGGGTGAAATGAGACTTTCTATGAAAGATTTACAGGCTAAGATCAAAGAGGCAGGTGGGGTAAAGTTCAAGCTCTAGTCCCCAAGTTCCCTGTTATTCTGTGTGCTAATAAAAATAATAGTCCCACTCTGTAGTCACACTGCTTTGTTCTCAGAAGCTTAAAAGAGCTCACGTGGAGCTTCATGTGTCCTTTTGTTTATACTTTTTATTTCCTTCTATGAGCTGGCTCTTTGATAGGTACTGGAGATGCAGGGAGATGGTCCCTGGTAAGTGGCAGAAACACAGACATAATTGAGTCATTACAGAGCAGTGTGGTATATGTCTCAGAGTTGGGCACATGGATGAGGGAATCATCAATTCTACTTGGGGTAGAAGCTTCTTGGGGATGAGTCTAGTTCAATGAATTGAAACACAGGTCCTTAGAGTACTTAAAAATGACAGGAGGAACTTGATATCTTCCAGGGCCTCATATGTCAGCTTATGGAGTTTGTACTTTGCCATTCATCCATGGAGAGCCACTGAAGATCTGGCTTGGTCCCAACATCTGTGTGTTTCTATATCTTCACATCCAATCCTCACTTCCAAGCTCAGTCACACTCTCATTCTCTGATATACAGACGACTGGCACTGAAGTGAAGCAAAAGATTCTCATAGTACCCATGCCACTAATCTAACCGGACCAGGTGTCCACGTTGTTATAATTAGGCTTCTTCTTTGCTATGATGCTCTTGTTCTTCTTATCTGCTTGGGTCTAGGAAAGACATTTGATTCTCAGAGACTAGAGGCTGGCCCCTAAACACAAGCTCAGTGTCTGGTATTTTTATTGTTGCCTTTCTGGAACTGAGTATAATTTAGTGTGAAGTCCTGGGCTCTGCCTGACTTTTGGGATATCCTTTTACTGTTCCTGGAAACTCTCCTCTGTCAACCTTCTTGGCCAGCTCCTTGCCTGAACCAAACGTGAAAGAGTATGAAGGTTATTCCACTCTTAACATCTGGGCTCAATGCCTGCACATGAGTTGGTACCATAGATCTCTACCTGTCCAGAGGTAGGTAAATAGCCAGAGACTGATAGTAGTTTACTTTTTAGTTACATCTAGATGCTATTGTGAAAGGCAGCCCTCATCCTCTGCCTTCTTGTAGGTCACTGAACAAGCCTGTCAAAGCTTAGTGTGGTTTTCAGAGGTAAAAATTCTTGATAAGACTTTTCTGATTAATTACTATTTTTGACTTTTATATTCCTTGGGAAAATTCTGCCAGGAGTTTTATATAATGTTAATATCTCAGTGCCATTTGGAATATCTTGGCCTTTTGTGATATATCTTCAAAATAATTATTTTTACATATGGGTTATATATGTGGTATGACTTCTGAGACCTTAATATCTGAAATATTTATCTGTGGCCTTCACATTTGAAAGATAATCTGGATATCAATTTTAAGCTTTTAATACTTAAACTTAAAATTCTATAGATATTTTCATCCTGTCTTTTGATATATAGCATTGTACAGGTAAGTCTTTTTTGGTTACCCTGTGAAGAATCATGTATTTTTCTAATTCATTCATCATTTATTAGATATATAGTCATCAAATCATATCAGGTTGAATTATATTAAATAGCTACTCTTCCTTCTGTATGACAGAATAGTTGAAAGCAACAATTCCATAAGGTTCGACTTAATATATACAAAGCTCCAGGCTAGCATGGAAACCCTAACATATCAACAGTCTCTGCCCTTCAAGTACATTCAGCCTGGTGAGGAAGCAGAAAAATAAGCAGTTAATACAATAGATTATGACAGAAGCTATAAGAAAGATAAAAACAATACAGTGGAAGAAGGGAAGGTGGTAGAGTTGAAACATAAGAAAGTCAGGCTTATATACTTACCTTATATCTTATTATAACTCTTTTTATGTCTAAGTTGCATGTGTACACATTTATTTTCTTTATTCTTGAAACTGGAGGAGACAGAGAGGGTAATAGAAGGACTAGCATTCTGGCTGCTTCAAAAAGGAAAATCTTTACCATCAGAAAGTTTCCTGCTGTCAACTTACACTGCCCTTGTATTCTTTTTATTTATTTATTTTAATTTTAATTAAAGGAAAATTTGCTGTGGTAAGGACATTTAACACAACATCTATCTTGTTAATATTTTAAGTGTGCAATACAGTATTGTTAACTACAGACACAATGTTGTATAGTAAATTTCTGGAACTTATTCATCTAGCATGGCTGAAACTTTATATCTTTTGAACGGCAACTGTCTTCTCTTTCCTTCTGGCAACCCCACCTACTCTCTTGCTATGAGTCTGACTCTTAGATATGTCATGTAAGTGGAGCCATTTAGTATTTGTCCTTCTGTTATTGGCTTATTTTACTTAGTATAATGTCCTCTAAGTTCATCCATATGTAAGAATTTTCTTTTTAAAGGCTAAATAATATTTCAGTGTGTGTGTGTGTGTGTGTGTGTGTGTGTGTGTGTGTGTGTGCATAAAATACCTAACCCTTTGCCCATTCAAAGTGTGATAGATGCAATGAATATTTAGGTCGTTTTGATGTCATAGCTACTGTGAATAATGCTGCAGTGAACATGTAAGTGCAGATATCTCGACAAGATCCTGATTTTAATTCTTTTGGATGTGTACATGGAAGTGACATTCTTGATTCATATAGTAATTCTGTTTTTAATTTTTTGAGAAACCACCACACAGTTTCTATTCATTACTTTGTGTTCCCATCAACAAGGCACAAACGTTCTAATTTCTACACATCCTCACCAACACTTTTTACCTTTTTATTAAATAGCCATCTTAACAGTTGTGAAGTGATATCTCATTGTGGTTTTGAAAATTAGTGATGCTAAGCATCTTTTTCTATGCCTTTTAGCCATTTGAATGTCTTCTTTAGAAAAAAGTCTGTTCAAGTACTTTGCCAATGGACAGTCTATGGTGGAAGGAAGAGGTAATCTTGCCTGGTACAAGGGAAGCATAACCCAGGTGAGACACAGAGTATATATTTTTTAATTTAGTCCTCTCAGTTTTATGTTTAGTAAATATTACCCTCATCTTCTGGCAACTGGTTAACTTAAAACCGATTATGAGTACTTTTTTGAGTTTTCATGATTTTATGAGCTTTATCATAGATATTTTGATTGGATGTTGGGGAAAGCTAATTCAGAGGCTCTTTGCTAGATGCTGTTTTAAAGCTGGTACATGTTAAGCTAAAGCAAACCCAATTTCTATGTACCTCTTTGAACACTGGATTTTGAACTTTGGGCTACCCAATTCTAGGACCACCCAGAGAGTTAGAATTGTACTTCTAACAGTTCTACTTGCTTTTGGCTTACTCTTCCCTCCCTCTCTCCCTATTTATACATGAGTTCTCTGATTCCAGCAAGACTAGATAGGTGGTGCTAAAATAATTTTTTTTCCAGAACATAGGTATTCTCCAATCTTTTCTAGCCTTAATTCATCTCTGCCTCCTTATCTTGCTTCCTCAGATACCTATTTTATTATTTTGGGGAAAATATTTAATCTTTAATAATTATTATTTAGTTATTTGTGGGGCATGTGCTTTCTTTATCCAAACTGCTTATATGCATTCTCTCAAGTTTTGGTATTATTTTTCCTTTAGGTTATAAAAATTTTGGCAAGAAAGAATGTTATTGGTATACAGGCTCCTCATTAGTTAATGCATTTATGTTTTTGCCCATTGAGCCTGGAACTCCTCCTGCCTTTATTCTGAAAGAGCTGCCAGGATTGGGCTGTGCATAATTGCCTTAGGTAGTCAAAGCCAAATCTATCATCTCCATGATTTTCTGATGACTGGTGATGTATACCTGCCAACTAGTGAGCATCAGCAGGTGCATCCAGGCTGGGTGCCAGAGACAAGACCCTGAGAACGTATAAACTAGCAGCATCTCTCTGTAGGATGTGTTTGAAGTAGTTTGATGTAGGAAATGAAGGAAAATAAGAATTTCTGTTTTAAAATATTTTTGGAAAGCTTCATGAAATTCTTTTATTTTATTACTTTAAATATCTTCCAAATTTCTATCTTCAACCCAGACCTTCCTTTTGAAGTCCAGACCTATATATTCCTTCTGCTACTTGATAACTCCACCCATAATATTTTAATCTCCCTATCTCACCCTCCAATTTTTTCATCCATTTACTTTCCTATCTCAGTTACAACAACCAATACCTCTTTTAGCTCATTGTAAATTTATTGTAGTCATCTTGATGCATCTTTTTCCCTCACACCACAACTAAAACAACACAAAATATCATTGGCTCTACCTTCAGATAGATTCCCAATACAACGAATTCTCACTACCTCTACTTCTACTGCCTTGGTCTGAACCACCCATTATGCAAAGATGACTACAAAAGTCTCCTAAACTTACCCTTACACTGCTTCAGGTATTTTCTGCCTAGCAACTAGATCAAGACTTTTAAAATTGATGTTATTACATGAGCCCTTGTTTAAAATTCTCTGACATCCGCCATCTCACTTAAGATATGAGCCCATGTCTCTACAAAGTCTTATTTGATCTCCTATTATCTTTTCTTCTAGTCCCTATGTCATTCCCTTTGCTCCCTTTGCTGGACTCTGTGATTTCTCAAATGTTGTAGGCATACTTCCTTCCCAATGTCTTTTTATTGATGTTATCTTTTCTGGAATAATTTTTACCCAGTTATCCACATTGTTGACTTCTTCATCTCCTTGAAAGTTTCATTCAACTACCATCTTCATGAAGATACACCTGGTCACTCTATTTAAAATAATAATGTGTTGTGCAACACTGCTTCTATTCCTCAGCCAACATCCTTGTTCTTTTAAAATTTAACCGGAGTAATTCTCACCTTCTAAAACATCATATAATGCATTTATTTATTTTTAATTATCTGTCTATTTAATTATCTGCCTATTTTTAATTATCTGTCCCTATACACTCTACTCAATGAGTACTCCATGAGGACAGAGACATTTTGTTTTGTTTGTTTGGTGAATGAATGAATATTCTACTAAATCCCAAGAATTATTTATCCTCAGCATCGATTTATATTAAAACTATTGAGAGTGCATTACTGAGAAAGTTTGGAGTTCCAGATTTCATTAGCCTAAGTTAAAGCCTGATGATGCTGTCCTGGTCAGTCCTAGATGTGCAAAAAAAAAAAAACTAAACCAAATATATATATATATATATATATATATATATATATATATCAGAATGAAGGAATGTAAATAAAATCTATCACTACTCACACTATTTACCTAGCTGACTTTTTTTTTTGGTAGGAAGTCTTTCTTGATGAATGAAGCAGTACACTGATTTACATTATGGTATGAGTTTCTTATCTCAGCATATATGAATATTTTGAGTAGTTCTGTTATAAAAAGGCTTTGGTCAAGTTCACGCTGGGAGTCAGTGTAAGAGCTGGACTAGAAGCCAAATCTGTCTAAGTCTGAACAGAGATGTAAATCAGAAATCAGGCAACTGGCAGTGTTGGGTTAATCTGATGATAGACTGACTACATGTTCCTGATGTGTCTCCTGATTGCTCTTAAATATCAATGAAAATTCACAATAAGACAAAAATCAGTCACTGCTCTCTAGCCTAAAACATACAAAATGCAATGTATTAACATTTGGGTAGAGCTTTTACTTATTGAACCATGGAGGGGTATGGATTATGAAGACCATGTTTTAATTACATGTTACATACTTCATCTTCTCAAAAATAGTAGAACAAATTATTTCAAAGAATATATGAAAATACTTTAATTTGCCTTTGGTTCAGGTGTATAGGAGTATGATTTATCAGAAAAAGAGATCTTATTCCCTGGTTGACTGGGGCATCTTTTTTTCAACCATCATCTCCTCTTTATTTACACCCACCAGGGATCAACATTTCAGGGCCCAATATAGTGATAAATGTAAGGGTTTTAAAACAATGTTGTATTCTAATTTCATAGCAAATGAGAAAAGAATTGTAAACAAGAACAACAGCATAAGATGTCACAGGAAATAACAGTGCTTTCATGAACTACAGGATCTAAACTGTAACTGATGTATTAGTTTGAACAGTAAGCCTACTACTTGGAGTAGGAAATCTTGGATCATTGATGGTAGGCATTGAAAATGAACCAAGGACTGCATACTTCAGCCTTTTCTTAATTGGTGTGAGAGAAAGATGTTTCGAGAACCTAAATGGATAGTATTAAATATCTGGGAACATTATGCTACTGTTTTTACAAATGCCAGGTCTAAATAGATATCTTCCTATTCAAGGTTAATGTGAAAAATAGTCATCATGTAGAGACTAGGTGGAAATTTGCTAGTGATAATAATAGTCAAAGATTTTACTGGACTGAATCTCTCACAGAAAATAATTATAAAAATATATGTAATTTAAAAAGCAGCAACGTAAGGCACTAGAGAGTGAACAACAATAGACCAAGTGGTAGGGAGCAAATACTTAGATGAGGGGACTTATGTAAACTGAGTTCCTGTTTTCATGAGTTTTAGCTGGGATCAAGCACATCTGGCAAGAAAGAGAAGCAGTAAGAGTAGGACTGTCAGGAGAAATATCTGCAGTAATTTGAACTGGATAGTGGACAAAATTAAGTCAGGGAAACTGTGACCACTGAAGAGAGTGGGAATATCTTGGAGAGGAAGAGCTAGATAGGAAATCTGCAAGTCCTGACTAACAGATTCAAAGTTGTTCAGTTAAAGATAAATGATTTGAACTGGCAAGGGGGTACAGCACAAGAAACAGAGTTCAAGTTCACCCAAGATAATTGCTTATTAAAACAAAGGAAATAGCACTCACCAGGTAAAAATAACAGAAACTAGTTATCAACAATTTAACATTCATAATATCCAGAATACAATCCCAAATTATTCAATATATGGAGAAACTAAAGAAAAAAATACGTTCTCAAGAGTAAGTGTTGGAAAACTTAAGTCTGTGGGCTAAATTACAAAGACTCTTTGTATAACTCACTATCAAGGAATGTTTTGTTTTGTTGCATGTTTAAAGAATTGTAAAAACAAAAGAAAAAAATCTCCAACAAAGAATATGTTACAAAGGCTATTTGCATCCCACAAAGCCTAAAATATTTACTATCTGGCTCTTTACAGAAAAAATTTGCCAACCCCAACTCAAGAGAAAAGAAATATAATTAAAACCAATTCTAAGACGATCCAGATGATGGAATTAGCCTCCGAGGTTTTAAAGTGGCTATTTATCAGTAGTCAATGAAGCAAAACAAAATAATATGTTGACATAATGAATGAAAAGATGAAAAATATTGGCAGATAATAGAAATGATAAAACAAATGGGAATTCTAGAAATAAAAAATACAATTAGAATTGAAAAATAATTCACAGATGACCCTAAGAGCCAAATGAATATGGTTAAAAAAAGAGTTACCTTGGCACTCAATCAGTGGAAATTATAAAATGTAAAAAACAGAGAGAAAAAAATTAAAAATAGAATTTCAAGGATTTAGTAGATAATAACAAATAGCCTTCTATATGTCACAGATAGAGAATGGAGTAGAAAAATTTTTTGATAAATTTTGGCTGTAAAAGCATTGAATTTGATGAAAGACTGACATTTACAGATGCACAAAACCAAGGAGAACAAAAAGAAACAGACTCACACTGAGATACATAATAAACTGTTAAAATATAAAGCTTAAAAAAAAAAGGAAACAAAAGACAAAACTAAAAAAAAAAAAGCCTGAAAACAGAAAGAGGAAAAAAAATATATGTATAAAGAACAGATAATTCAATTAATGGCTAACTTCACATTGAAAACATGGAAAGCAGAAAAGAGTATAATGACATGTTTAAAATGCTGAAATAGAGGCAGGAAAAAAAAATAGTATAGATGATAGAGGCTCTGTTCATTTCTCTGGCAACCAAACCAAAGTTGTGATGGAAACAAGGAGAGGCAGCAAGGGAAAATCTCCTGGGATCTAGATGAATTAACCGTACAACTAGGAAGAAACCCAAGAAAGCACCCTGCAACGGCAAAAGATGAGACAAGGTGAGGACATGAGTCTTGAGTGACTGAGTGAGATGGGGCTGCAGCCACCATAGGAGCAGAAACCTATTAAAAGGACAGCATCTGTGAGTATGTTTTTGCAGTGATGGACCTGCTGTCTCTGAGCACCAGTGCGGATTCAGTGGCACATAGCGGGCACCAGGGATTTACAGGGAGACGTTGTTGGAGTGAGGACCTAGAGGAAACTTGCTCTGTAAAGAAGTGCTGGCAGTATCCCCTGTCCCCTGTTGAGCCCTTCCTCATACCAATGTGCTGGACACAGCGCCACGATAGCCATATGTCATCAAACTGAATAACAGAGGTCACTCTGCCCAGATGACTTCCTGAAACCCTGCCCCACCCCCAAGTTGGGTCCCACCCAAGCCACATTCAGGTATATATCCTCCGCGAGGTAGGTGCTCCTTGCTGAGCAGCGCCTAGATTCACACTGGAGGCAACTGGACTCAGTTTCTGGTGTGACCTTTTTAGGTAACTATAAGCACAGCATCTGTGGTTTGCTTGCTGAATTTTAACAGGTGACCTGGAGGGACACAGGCTGGGACTAAACTTGGCCCGCAGCTGAACCCCTCTAGAAGTAGGTGCCACTAGACACCTACTTCACAAATCCACACTAATAAGACCGAGAGACTTAGGAGCTTTGCTTAGTACGTACAAACAGAAACAGAAAGGCAGCTAAAATGGGAAGACAAAGAAGCAGAAACCATATGAGAGAACAGAACAGAGAACCAGATATAATGGAGTCAAGTAATCTAACAGATGCAGAGTTCAAAACACTGGTTATAAAGATGCTCAATGAACTTTTGGGAAGTGTAGATAAATTCAGTGAGAACTTCAACAAACAGATAAAAAAAAAACATAAAAAAGAAAATGGAAATTATAAAAGGGAACAAGTCTGAAACAAACAAAGTGGATAAAGAAGAGGATCAAATGCCCTGTCTAGAGGACAGGAAAGCCAATCAGGACACTCAATCAGAATGGCAGGAAAAAAGATGCCTAGACTATAGAAATAATTTTATATGGAACACTAATAAGGCTCCAAATATTCGTCTGATCGGCGTAACAGAAGAAAATCAAGATGCCGAAAGCTTTTTGAAGAAATAATGATGGAAAACTTCCCTAACTTGGTGAAGGAAATGGACATAAAAACCCAGGAAGCTCAGAGAATCCCAAAAATCAGGGATCCAAAGAGGCTCAAACAGAGACACATTATAATTAAAATGCCAGAGGTTAAATACAAGGAAAGAATATTAAAAGCAACAAGAGAAAAAGAAATAATTACTTATAAGGGAACACCCATAAGACTGGCAGCTGCTTTCTCAAAAGAAACTATGCAAGACAGAAGGGCTTGGCACAAAATATTCAACGAGATTAAGACCCTGGATCTACGACCAAGAATAATTTATCCAGCAAAGCTATCATTAGAGTTGAAGGTCAGATAAAGAGCTTCCCAGACAAAAATAAGCTAAAGGAATTTATCACCACGAAGCCAGTATTACAGGAAATGTTGGAAGGACTTTAAGAAGAAAAAACATGCATCAAAAACAAGAATCAAGAATGGTAACAACTACGTTCCTAACAATAAGTACTTTAAACGGAAAAGAATTAAGTGCTCCAACCAAAAGATAGAGTGGCTGAAAAGATAAGAAAACAAGACCTCTACATGCAAAAAGGAAGAAGATGGAAAAGGATATTGCTTTGATGGACCTAGAAGGTATTTAAGTCAGAGAGAGAGAAACACTACATGATTTCATTTATATGCAGAATTTTAGGACTAAAAGGAACAAACTAATCAAAAATAGACTCGCAAATATAGTGGACAATTTGGTGCCAGACTGAGGGGAGGGGGTTTGGAGGGATGGAAGAATGAGGTGAAGGGTTAAAGAAGTACAAATTAGTAGCTGATGGATGGTCACGGGGTTGGAGAGCACGGCATAGGGAATGCAATTAGCATTAATACGTTGGCTAAGTGAAGGGTCAGAGGAGGGAGGAAGCAACTGGGGGGATCATTTTACAAACTATATAGATGTCTAACCAATGCACTGTATACTTGAAACTAATTAAAATAAATAAATTTTTAAAAATGCTAAAATAATAACGATTATCAAGGCCAAATTTTACATCTAGTGATTATATTATTTAAGATTAAAGTTAAAATAGAGATAATTCAAAAAATAGAAATCTGAGAATTTGTTGCTAATAGACGCATACAAAAAATGCTAAAGAAAGATTTTTAGTATAAATTAAAATGATACAAAATGTAAATTTGGATCCTAAGGAAGGAGAGTAGCATTGTATAAATAATAAATATTTAATAAGTGCAAAAGTCTAATTTATTTTAAATCTTTTTCATCTTAATTTCTTTATTATACTTATTACTGTTTAAATCAAACAGTACATACTGAAACGCTGCAGGGTTTATAATGTATTCATATGCCATACATATGATAATATAACACAAAGAATGGATATATACAGCAACAAGTTCCCCCACCCCCACAATATTTTATGTGAAGGGGTAATATTACTAATTATAAGTAAGAAGGAAAAAGTTAAGAATCTAATAATCTCTATAGAAAACTATAAGTTAATATAGTTAATATAGTATAATGCACATAACTATACTTGAAAAGCTTATAAAAAAATTAGAGTGGGATTTTAAAAATTTAAATAATCCAAAATAAAAAGTCAGGAAAGAAGAAAAGAGAATCAAAAAACAGGGAGAAACACAGAAAACAAAAAACTAAAATGTTAAATTCACATTCAAACATATCGATAACTATTTTAAACATTAATGTAATAAACACATAATTTAAGAGGTAGAGATTGTTAGAATCTATTTAAAAAAACAAGAGCCAACTATATACTGTCTAGAAATGATGAATTTTACATATTAGTCACAGAACACTGAAAGTAAATTGTGCACCATGGAAAAACCGCATCTTTTTCCTAAGGAAAAAGATGTACCATGCAAAGTAAATATTAAAAGACTAGAATAATCTTTATATACTTTATATAAATATAAAATATATTTTAAGACTAAAATATTGCTAAATATGAGAGAAAATTTATACTTTATATGATTCGATTCTTCAAGAAGACATAATAAATATAAACTTGTAGGCAACTAACAACAGAGCTTCAAAATATATATAGCAAAAAATCACAATCATAATTGGAGATTTAAAACTCTTCTGTCACCTATAAAATACTGTCTACTCCTATTCAGTATTATACTGAGTCTTAGCTAGTGCAATAAGACAAGAAAAAAATAAATAAAGTATAAAGATTTAAATGGAAAAGTGACACTTTTTATATTCAGGCTGCCTGTTTATGTTCACCAAAAACATTTAGGTGTCTATAAATAGGTTAGAATGAATAAGTGAATTTATCAAAGTTTAAGATACAAAAATCAATTACATTTCTATATATTGTCAATGAACAATCCAAAAATGAAATTTAAACACCAATTTACAAAAGCACCCCAAAGAACATACTTAGGAATAAATTAAAGATGTAGAAGCATTGTACACTAAAAACTTCAAAATATTGCTAAGTAAATTTTTAAGTGTAAAAAAAGAATGATATATCATGTTTCTGAACTGCAAGCATCAATATAGTAAAAACAACAATTCACTTTAAATTAAAATATACATTCAATGCAATTTTCATCAAAAGCTCAGGAGCTAGCAGTTTTCGCAGGTTAAAAAGCTTATTTTAGTGAAAAACCAAAGAACCTAGAATAGGTAAACAATTTTAAAAAATAAGGAATAGATTAGAGGACTTAACGTTACTTTATACTAATCTTTATATTAGTATAAAGATTTACTGTAATGTTTCAGTAATTTTAGCCGGGTTGCACAGGTTAAAATAGACATATTGATCATTGGAACTGAATAGAGAGGTCAGAAATAAATATATATGGCCAACTGACTGGTAACTAAGGTGTCAATATAATTTAATTGTGGGAAAGATAATCTTTTCAACAAAGTTTCTAGAAAAGCTGAATACCTTTGTGGATAAAACAAACTTTGGCCTCAACCTACACCATACAAAAAATTAACTAGAAATAGATCATAGATCTAAATATATAATGCAAAACTCTAAAACTTTCAGAACAAACAATGCAAAAAATTTTTGGTGACTTTGGGCTGGTTATGCCAAAAAGCATGAGACATAAAAATAATAAAATTAAAATGTATTATAATTAAATACTTTTCCTCTTGGAAATATATGGTTAATAAAATGAAAAGGCAAGCCATAAACTTAGAGAAAATAGTTGCAAAGCATATTCTGTCCTCGTACCCAGAATGTAAACAGAACTCTTTCACTCAAAGATCGAAAGGTGAAAACAAAAAGGGGATAGCACAGTGGGGGAGGGGGACTGAACAGAAACTGTAGAAAAGAAGATATAGTGATGGCTAAAAAGTCCATAAAAAATGGCCAATTTCACTAGTTAACAGGGAAATGCAAATGAGAAGCACTATAAACCCACTATAATACCTAAATTAGAAAGACCGAACATCCCAAACGTTAGTGAAGATAAAGAGCAAATAAAACTCTCACTTCGCTGGTTATAATGCAAAACGGTACAGACACTTTAGAAAATATATGGTAGTATTTTGTAAAGCTAAAAATATACTTACCTTGTTACCTAGAAACTCCACTCTTAGTTATTTATTCAATAGATCGAAATATATATCCACACAAAGACGTGTATAAATATTCAAAGCAGCTTTATTCATAATAGCTAGAATTGGAACCAAACTATTTATCAACTTGTGAATAAAGAAATGTAGAATTATAGAATACTATTTAACAATAAAAAGACACTCTAACACTTCCAGAGCTAACGATACAAGGAAATTTTTGCGACTTTGTGTTAGGTTAAGATAAAAAGCATGGGTCATAAAAATAATAAAATTAACTTTATCAAAATTAAATACGATTCCTCTTGGAAAGATATAGTTAAGAAAATAAAAAGGCGAGCCAAAATAGGTAATTAAGACAGAACAAAATAGATAACTCCTCAAAACATTATGCTAACTGTTAGAAGTCAAATACACAAAAATATATTACATGAAGTTTTACAAAAGTCAAAATTATGGGTACAGACATCAGATTATGGTTTCCTGAGGCAAGAGTTGGTAAAGAGGATTACCTACTAAGAAGCAAGAGAAAACATTTTAGATGGTGCAAATCTTGCTTATCTTGATTGTGGTGGAAGATATCTGCTTTTATACAAACACTAAAATTTACACACTGCATAGTTAAAATAAATAAATTTCACGATGAGTAAATAAAGTTGAAAAAATCATCATAGGCTCTGTGAAAATATATTACCATATAATATAAAAAGAGTATGAACCAATAGATTCAAAGGAATAAAATGTCTCTAAAAGTGATGTTTCCTTTCAACAACAAAAATTATTGAAAACATCTCTCATCTTCAAAATATTTTAAGAGGTTGTTCTATAGTAGAAATTATACCATAGAAGACTCAAAGATGTAATGGATACTTGGTTAAATATAGAAATTATTCAAGACAATCTAAAATGCAACAAAGGAAGTAAACAGACTTTGGGATCTTTAGAGAGCTGAAATGACGTAGTACAAAATAAAATCAGCAATGTGATTAACAAACTAAAAAAAAATCTGTTCCAGTTAAAAGGGGAAAAGCAAAAAAATAAAGAGACTGGTAAGTATAAAAGGCAGATTTTAGAGATCCAACCTAAGTTTTTATTTGTTCCAAAGGAATAAACATGAATGCTATGAAGAGTAACAATTATCTAAGAGAATACAAAAGTTGTCTTTGAACTAGAAAAAGGTTTGACTCTATAATTCAAATTAATTTATTGAATAGTAGATAAAATTAATGAAAGAGGCCAACTACTGGTCAGCTCTGTTAAGGTTTTTCATTTTAAGGAGAAAGAAGAAACCCATAATGGCAAAATAAATCAGTTTTATAAAGTGAACTATAATCAGGTTTATTTTTTCTTTCAAACACTCATCTTCTCAAATATTTCTTATCTTAAACACCAAATGAAAATTCTATGCTAATTCGAGTTGTTCCTCATGTCATAAGGCAACAATAAGATATCCTCCTCTATCTCAGAAGACAGCCAGCTACTATTAAACAGTCCTAAAACAAACAAGTAATTTAAAGGCATAACCTAGTTTTTTCAGTCTTCAGTTTTTGCATGAAAGGCCTAAAAGACAACATTAAAGAGCAACATAGAATATATGATCTATGTATATGGTTTTTTTTAAACCATGGTTACAAATTTGCATTGTAAACAAACTTAAACTATTGTTTAAAAAAGATGATTTTTATTCTAAATGTATTTATTGTATAGTAATAATCTAGGTCTGCAGCCAGTGATATTTACAGCTAGTTGGTCAGGGGAACTGAGTGATCAACATGGACACCTGCCATTTGATGTATGAGAACCTGCTGGTTAAATATCAGCCTATTATATCATTCAGGAAAACATTATCAACTACTGAAAATAGACGGACAGAATAAACGGGAAATATGTGTGCACAAAAATTCTTGTCATGCTTATGAGAATGTGGAAGTTATTTTAAGTTATTTTAAATATATTTGTTCTTCATTTTCAAATACAAGTTTAATAATGTATTTATAAAAGTCTGACTATTAATGATTAAAACATGATTTCTACCTTCCAAACACTATAGAATATAAAATCAAAAGTCTATAAAAATGACAGAAAAATTCAGAAAGCATACAGCATGAAACAAAATAAAAATAAGAATGTACATGTCAGTTACTATAACAAATATAAAGGGATTAATCCTCTGTTTTACTAAAAACTCATATTCTACAAATTGGTTAAAGTCCTAATCAAGATTTGTTACATTGCATGCTACAATATTAAAATATTAAAGGAAAATATGAATGAAGATTTACAAATCAAACTAACACAGAGCCATGAGAAAAAGTTTTATATTGATTAAAGGCATGATTTATAAGATATAAGCAGTTTTTAATTAGTATCACATGTTACATCATAGTATCAAGCAAATGCAAAAATAATGTGACATTTTTGCAATCACCGTAATGGAAATGATCAGTTCTATCTTATAATCATGGAAACAATGGAATGTAGAGGATATAAATAAATAACCACACTTTATCTTTCAAAAAGATAATATGACTTATTTCAAACATACATAAATATATTATAAACAATTGACCATATACTAGGCCAAGTAAAAGCTTAAAAACATAAGTGAAATCTAGAGGGATAAACTTAAAAACATGAAAACAGCCTTAAGTGAGAAAATAGTCTTAAAATATATTTTATCTTTATATAAAAGATATAAAGACCATTCTAGTCTTTTAATGTATACTCTTCGCATGGTACGTCTCGGTGGTACTTATTTGTTAGCCATTGGTTGAAAAAAGAGATGAGGTTGCCATTTTTTTCAGCCATTACAGGCTACCGCCGGGTGATAATCTCTATCAACTTCTTTAAAAAAAATAAAAATAAATTTTGTTAGACTTACTGTGGTGACATTGGTTAATAAAATTATATAGTTTTCAAGTGTACAATAATTCTATACTACATTATCTGTGTATTGCATTGTATATTCACCACCCAAAGCCAAATCTCCTTTTATCACCATATATTTGACCCCCTTTACCCTTTTCTACCTCCCTCCACCTCTCTTCCCTCTGTTGTCTGTGTCTATGACTTTCTGTTTGTTTGTCTTTTTCATTTGTTGCTTTCAGTTTTTTATTCCACATGTAAGTGAAATCATATGCTTCTTGACTTTTTCTGCCTGACTTCACCTAGCATGATAATATCGAGATCCATCTATGTTGTTGCAAATTGCAGTTTCATCTTTTTTTATGACTATTATTTCAGTGTATATATGTTCCACACCTTCCTTATCAAATTCTTTGGCAGATAATTCTGTCTTAATGCTGTAATTTATCTTTTAGAAATGTTTTCTAAGTATACTATCAGAGATATGCACAAGTAATTTTATGTTAACATGCTCATTACTTGGCTAACCATATTGAAAAATGCAGGTAAACATTGGAAGAACTGTTAAACAATTGTTGTATGATCTATAAATCAAAATATAATCCAGACATTACAATATATATTTTTGAAGAATATTTATAAATGAAGTATAATGTAAATTAAAACAAAGCATGATACAAAGCTGCATATTTTTTACATGTCATGACAGGTAAACATATTTGCTTAACCTAAATCTACTTTCTCCTTTCTTTTTACTATCAGGACCCTAATAGACATTTATGGAATAAAAACCATTCTTGGAAATTAAAATTTAGATCAAAAAGTAAAACTAAATATACAGGCAAACTAGCAGATTAGACATAGCTGACAGCACATGAATTAGTTAAATTAGGCAGAAAAATTCTCTCAGAATGTGGCATAATAAGGAAGAAAAGAAACCTGGTAAGAGAAGTTGGAATATAGAGGATAAATCCAGAGCAAAATAGAAAAGAATATTGGAAATGGAATTGCAAAACAAACAAAAAAATACTAACAAAACAAAACAAATAAACAAACCAAAAATATAGATCTTCAATCTGAAAGGGGATCTGAGTGCTTGATCAACATGAATTTAAAAATATTCATTGGCACCTGATCTGGATGAGTCTTTTCTGTGATTCCCTTTAGGTGTCCTTGCATTTCCAGGACCATGTCTATCTGTTCTGATCTCTCAAATCAAACTTCCCCTAGAGATAGACCCATTGTGTAGAATGGAGGGAGAGGAACGGAAATTCACAAGGTTAGATCTTGCCCTGTGGTACTCCAACCAATCCTGCAGCCTCCTGGTGCTTTCCTGATTTCCACCTGTCATTGTGGGAACTCTCAGTGCTGCTATTACTTTTCCCGATTTGATGTTCTTAAATGTCTTGCCAGCCATGCTATATCTTTTATATCTTTTATATCTCAATCGGTGAAGGGTTAATTAGGAAATACAGTGTGGTATAAAGGCTGACTAGGCTAAGTGGGTAAATAGGTACCCCCAGTTCATTCCAGACATCATAGACAGGAAGCTCAGGGCAGAAACTAGTCTCCTGAGCCTGTGTGATGCTAAGTATAGTAGCGTTGATTGCAAATGGCTTGGACACTGGATGGGACCAAGTCCATGATGAAAGGCATTAGATATTTGGTTAAGTGAGACTGGGAAAAGCAAGGGCAATTTTTGCTACCTGAATGCTGTGTAGATAACAAGGCCTGATTTCCCGCAATATCTTTGAGCCCTGTGATTCTCACTGGGTGTAAGACTGTATCTGTTAAGTTCTTTCATCAGTCCCCCCGACCACTCCATCCACTTTTTTGTGATAAAAAAAAGCATAACATAAAAGCTACCCTTTTAAATTTTTTAACTGTACAGTACATAACTATGCATATTATTGTACAGCAGATCTTCAGAAATTTTTTATCTTACTTGACTAAAACTCTATACTCATTGAACAGCTACTGCCCTTTTTTCCCTACTTCCAGCCCCTGCCAATCACCATTTTACTTTCTGCTTTTATGAATCTAGCTACTTTAGATACCTCTTATAAGTAGAATCATGAAGCATTTTCCTTCTATTACTAATTTACTTCACTTAGCATAATGTCCTTCAGTTTTATCCACCTCTTAGTATATGAGAGAATTTACTTTTTAAAGCTAAACAATATCCCATTTATCGATTTGTTGATTTATCTTTTGATGGATATGTAGGGTTGTTTTCACCTCTTGACTATTGAGAATAGTGCTCTAATGAATATGAGTGTGCACATATCTCTGACATCCCAAGCTCAGTTTATTTGGATGAATATTCATAGTGAGATTGTAAGACCATATGATATTTCTGTGTTTAATTTATTTTAAGAATCTGCATACCGTTTTACAAAGTGGGTTCCTCATTATACATCCCCATCAATTTTAAAAGAACTCCATTTTTTCCTTATCCGCATCAATACTTGTTATTTATTTATTTGTTTGTTTGTTTATTTATTTATTATTTAATAGTAGTAACTCTAACAGATATGAGGTAATATCTTATTGTGATTTTGCTTTGCATTTCCCTGATAAATAGTCATGCTGAGCATCTTTTTATATACTTGTTGCCCATTTATATGTCTTCTCTGAAGAAATGTCTATTTGAGTTCTTTCCTTATTTTTTAATCTGATTATTTGTTGTTTTGCTACTGAGTTGTAGAAATTCCTCATATATTTTGGATATTAAGTTCTTTATTAGATATATGGCTTGCAAATGTTTTCTTGCATTCTGTAGGTTGCCTTTTCACTTTGCTGATTGTTTCCTTTGCTGCACAGAAACTTTTTAGTTTGATGTTGTCCTACTTGTCTATTTTTGCTTTTGTTGGCTATGTTTTTAAATTATATCCAAGAAATCATTGCCAGGAGCCATGTAAAGGAGGTTTCTCTCTGTTTTCTTCCGGGAGTTTAATTGCGTGTGTGCGTAAACACACATATATATGTATATATGTGAAAATATGTGTGTGTATATATATATAGTATACATATAGTATGCATATATATACTATATAAGTCTTCTATACATAGTTTGCTGAATATTTGTTTTATATTTAAGTTAATTTTTTGATAAAGATCTAATTTCATTCTCTGCATGTAGATAGCCACTCTTCCCTCCCTGTTTCTATCATTTGTTGAAGAGAATATCTTTTCCCCATTGTGTAGTCTTGGCATTTTTGTTGAAGATCATATGCATGAGCGGTTATTTCTGGGCTCTCTATTCCATTCCACTGGTCTATTTGTCTTCATTATGTCAGTACTATATTGTTTTGATTATTGTAGATTTTTAGTGTTTTCAAAGTCAGCAAGTGTGAGGATTCTAGCTTTATTTTTCTTTCTCAAGATTGTTTTGGCTATTCAGGGCACTTTGTGGTTCCAAATAAATTTTGGAAATGTTTTTTTCCTATTTCTGTAAAATATGCCATTGGAGCTTTAATTAAGTTAGCATAGAATTTGCAGATTGCTTTGGGTTATATGGACATTTTAACAATATTGAGTTTTTCAACTGATGAACAAAGAATGTCTGTCTATTTGTTACTTTTCCATTTCTTTTAGCAATGTTCTGTAGTTTTTAAGTGTATAAGTCTTTGGCCTCCTTGGTTAAATATATTCCTATTTGTTTTTCAAAGCTATTATAAATTGGATTGTTTTCTTAATTTCCTTTTTGGATTGTTGGTTATTAGTATATCAAAAAACAATTTTTGCATGCTGACTTTGTAATCTACAACTTTGCTGAATTCATTTAGTAGTTCTAACAGCGTCTTTGTGAAATTTTTAGAATTTCCTATATATAATCTTTTCATCTTCTAACAAAGGTAATTTTACTTTTTCTTTTTTCATTTTTATGCCTTTTATTTCTTTTTCTTACCTAATTGCTCTGCTCAGGACATTCAGTACTATTTTGAATAGAAGTGGTGAGAGTGGGCATTCTTCCCTTGTTCTTAATCTTGGAGGATAAACTATGGGCTTTAAATATATGGCTTTTATTATGTTGAAGTAATTTCTTTCTATATCTATTTTGTTAAATGTTTATTATCATAAAAGAACATTAATATTTGTCAAGTGTTTTCTCTGCATCTATTAAGATGTCATATGATTTTGATCCTTGTTCTGCTGGTGTGGTGTATCACCTTAACTGATTTTCATATGTTGAACTGTTCTTGCATCCCAGGAATAAATTCTACTTGGTCATGTTTCCATTAGTATGTGGTCTAATTTGGTTTGCTAGTGTTTTTCCAAGATTTTCATTTATATGGAGCAGGGATATTGGCCTGTAGTATATATATTTTTTCTTATAGTGTGCTTTTCTGGTGTTGGTTTCAGGATAATGCTGGCCTCATAAAATGAGTTTGGAAATGTTTCCTCCTTTTAAATATTTTGGAAAAATTTGTAAAAGATTCGTATTAATTATTTTTTAAACGTTTGGTACAATTTGCCAATAAAGGCATCTGTCCTGGGCTTTTTTTTTTTTTTTTTTGGAAGTTTTTGATTACTGATTTGATCTCCTTACTCATTATTGCTCTGTTCAGATCTTCTTTTTTTTTAGTTATTTAATCTTACTAGGTTGTATGTTTCTAGAAATTCATTAATTTTTTTAGGCTGTCCAATTTGTTGGCGTATAATTGTTCATAGTAGTCTCTTATGATACTATATTTTTTGTGTGGTATCAATTGTAATGTCTCCTTTGATTTCTTATTTTAATTATTTGAGTCTTCTCCATGTTTTTCTTAGTTAATAGGTTTATAAATTTTGCAGTTTTCAAAAAAAACAATTCTAAGTTAAAAAAATTTTCTATTGTATTTCTATTTTTTATTTAATTTATTACTATTTTGATCATTATTATTTTCTTCTTTCTGATAGTTTTGGGCTTAGTTTATTATTCTTTTTCTAATTCCTTGAGGTGAAAAGTTAAATTGTTGAACTGAGATAACTCAATTTTTTAAATCAAGGTATTTAGCACTATAAATTTACTTCTTTGTACTGCTTTTGCCGCACCGTTTAAATTTTGGTATGTATGTTGTGTTTTTGGCTTTATTTTTGTCAAGATATTTTCTAATTTTCCTTTTGATTTCCATTTGACCCATTGATTTTTCGAGAGTGTGTTATTAAATTTTCACATACTTACGCATTTTCCAGTTTTCCGTTATTGATTTCTAATGTCACTTTCTTGTAGTCAGACAAAATAGTATAATTTCAATCTTCTTAGATTTATTACGACCTGCTTTGTGACCTAACATATGATCTAATCTGAAGAATGTTCTGGTTGTGCTTGAGTAGATTGTATATTCTGCTGCATTGGGTAGAATGTTTGGTATATGTCTGATAGGTTTATTTGATATTCTTTTTTTTTCTTTTTCTATTTCATTTCTCCTCAATGAAAAAGATTTCAAGTGGGGAGATTATGAGACCACTTTGGAGAAGATCAAAAGCAGATACAGGATAAATAATATAGAGACTATGAAAACAAAAAGATGGAGAAGACAAAATTATTTTTTACTGATGTTAGTAAACTGGAGTGAAGGAGTTAAAATTTCTCAGGTTTGCAGCCTGTTCCTACCTACAATCTGTTCTTGTTGTCTGCTACTCAAGCCTTACATGGGAGCTCAGAGCATTCATAGCAAAACAAACCTCCATGTTCAAATCAGAGGAAAACCCAAAGGCCCCTTCATTTGAGCTTTTTCATTCTTATATGCTATCTTACGGTTGAAGTATTGATCAGGCAGAAGTATTTTCTTGCAAAAATATAAAAACTAGTCACCTAATTTAAGTGGATAAATCTTTCCAGGCAAGTTAGAAAAATAAGTGTGTATAGCAAATGGGGATATTAGGATTTATTTCTATTCCCACAAAGACAGTTAATGTTTTACTCTGAAGTCTGTTCTGAGCATATCATGTAATTCTGTTCTCTTTTGCCCAGGGATTCATTAGGAGGATTTGGAGAATGTTGGGGCTTTGGATAGATTTTGCTGGAATCTCTGAAGAATATCAGTAAATAACCCACTCATTTGAAACCATATGCAAAACACCATAGGATTTACACAAAATTTCTATTTTCAAAACTGATGTTTTTGTTCCCACGATTATTAGAAAATTTGCTTCTGAAAGTTAAATAACTGTTTCTCCTGATGTTTATTTGCTAACTAAATGTACAGACAGCAGAGTGAATTTCTCTGGAGTGCTTGGGGTGGCCCAAAGATATATGAATGCAAATCATTTGCATTCATTTTGTGTGTTTGATAATAACTTAATCATTAGTGTCTAACTTAAACTTTAATCTCTTCAAAGGCAGAGGCACCAGCAGATTCAAGTGGGCTTTAGGATTCTCTGCTGGCTGATTCCAGGAGTCAGGGACAACCTGTCACAGGACACTTTAATAAGGGGAATCCACAAGTCTCTTGGTTCAGATCTCACTCATCAAGGGGAAGAATAGCTTACAGTTGGCACCTTCTGGATTTCCACTGCCAGCTTATTTTCTACAGAATTCTTGAAGAAGTTGTGGCCAATGGAAAATCAGCCCTATGGGCCAGTTTTAGATCTGCAGTGACCCACAGTGGCGAACCCCAGGAGCTTTGCTCCCACCATGAGATTCCCTTAGTCCCTCATAGTCCCAGGTATAAAGCAGCTTCTTTCTGAGCCAGTGTCACCATACTACAATCACCAACCTTTTTCTGTGCTTCAACTCTAGTGTTTGTCACCTCGGATCTACAGCAGTGCTTTCTCTAAGCTGGAACTCCTTCTGATTATGCTTACATGTGTCTCTTCTTACACATGCTTATGACCATTACAAAATCTCAGAGTGGTTAATGAATGTTCTAGTTGAAGTAAATAAGTTGGCTAAATGTTGAACCTTGAGCTCTCTGTTCTACTCTAATACCATGGCATGGCTTGGGGTGGGATGATGGTATTAGGGTTTCTGTTGGTAGTAAAAACTCCTTGATTATATCAATACTGGGTCATTTTTATGTACTGTAACATTACCTTCTTGGTTTTTCCTAACTGGGCCCTTATTCCTTAATATTAAAGCATGCTAGCCTCTCAGAAGGCAGTGGTTGAATTACAAGTGTGAGGCAAACCCCACTAATAAGCCCAGATACACTTAGTTTGTGTTCGTGCTTCGGTAGCTTTTATACATTGTTGAACTTCATTGAAAATTCATAGAGAGTTTGGGAAAATATTTTTATCATGAGAAAATCTGATGGAATGGAATCTATTTAAATAAAATCAGCATCCAACCTTTTCTTTTGCAGGAGTGGTAATGCTGTCCATAGGGTAGGGTTGCCAGAATGCTCCTACACAACTTGCTTACAGACTCCGATCTTGCCATTTACTAATTGGTTTACAAGAAAAATTTGTTTGAGCTACCCAATCTTGAAATTCTATATTTTTCCATTGAAATTCTGATGTTTCCAATATTAGAACTTTTTTTTTTTTATATGTGCCTTGCCTTTTGTAATATAGGAACTGTTTTCATATATGCTACCTCAGGAATCATTATTATTTTTTATAGATGAATAACTGAATTTAGAGAGGTTAGTGGCTTTCTCAAAGTCATACTGCCAAGAAGTAAAAGCTGATTTTTTTTTTTACAACCACTGCTCTTTACATTACAGTACACATTTATGGATTTGAATCTTCTTGATTAAGCCTAGCTAGATACCAAAGCAGAAATGGTCAGATTGTAGAATCAGTTTAAGCTGATAGAATTTTATTTCTGACTTAAGAATTAATAGACATTTGTCCAGCTGTAATGCAGGTGTTCAAAAGCTGAAAACAAATTCTCATACCCTCCCTGTCTCGCATATATTTTCTATTGGACTATAGTTTCCTGGTTAATAATGAATTCATTTATTCACTCAAAAAACTATTAAGCAAATGCCATGTGCTTGTCACTATTCTAGAAGTCATGGATAAAGAGATAACCAAGATAGCTATGCCCCTTGGCTCTAATAGAATGAATGGTCTGGTAGGGAAGTCAGATATTGAATGCAAATTACACAATTGCAATGAAGAGAAGTACCTTTAGGAACATGTAACAGCAGAAACTAAGGTGGTCTGGGGATCCAGGAAAGGTATCCCTCAGAAAGTATTGTCTTTGTTGAGAACTACGATAGGACACTCAGACAACAGTATGTAGAAAGAAGGCTCTTGTGGTCTTCTTTGAATAACCAGAAGAAGTCCAGTGTTACTGAAAAGCAGAGACAAATAGGGAGAGTAACATGCTCATTCACAATGTAGAGAAAATCTGATCATCTAGACTGAAGGCATGGAAGCTGTAGCTTGGCCAGTGTGTAGTCACTCAGAGCATTCACATGGTTATTTTATGCCTAACTCAAGACAAGTGCACTATGCTAGAGTTTTCTTATGGATGGGGAGCATTTCCCACCCCTATGGTAAGCATTTGGTAGGATCGGCTTGAGCATTGTATGACTGAGTAGGCCAACAATGCATTATTGAGGTTCACTGGCCGGTGATCCCTTTAAAGCACTGGAGTGTTCTTAGGTTTTGAATGGCCCTTATTGGGTTACACTTTGACTTGGGACAATGTTGCTTCTGAAAATATATCTCAGCAAGAAGAAAATTTTGGTTTTTAAAACATCTATAATTTAAGCATTTGTTTTTTCTTTAAAATACCTAAGAGTTTACATATGGGGTAAAAACCTCAATGAAACTAAAATTTAAACTTAGAGTTCTTATGTCTCATAATTTATTAAAGTTTAAATTATATGTGACCTTGAATACCTTGCAATTTGATAGCTCATAGTCAGAGAAAATTTTTGGTGAATGTGATTTGACCATGTGATTAGGTATCTGCTGTTAAAGAGAAAGATAATATAAAAAATATTTTTGGGAGCACAGACATTAGTCCTCTATTTGGTTATTTCAGCAGAACTAGCCCAATACTAAGAATACAGAGATAGAACATAAATGATCTTGATTGATACAGCAGCAATGTCTCATGTAGCTCTTTTGATTTGACTGGCCATGCGTAGGAATAATTAAAAATTAAATAAAGTACACTATGGGCTAAAGGAAATTGATAGCTACTATTGCCCACCTCATACCATCCTTAGAGGCTGCTTTTCTAAATTGTCATATTTTAGGATATTGAATTGGGCCACTGTCCCAGTTGTTGAGCTTTCAAAGAAAGTAATGATCTGTGTGGTCTGTTGAAATGAACTTTTGGACACTTTTTCCTCCCAATAATTGGCAACAAATAGCCTTTTAGTTACTGCTACTTTTAGAGACACCCAGCTACCTGCATTTTTCTCTTTGCTGCCTCCTTCTGAAGGAACTTTTCCCAAAAATAACCAATATGTGTGATTCTTTATTTGAGAAAGACCAGTTTGCAGCAAATACTCTGGGTCTTCACTGAGTCTTTTGCTACTTCTTGGTCAATGTTTTCCCCTGATTGCAATAGCGAGACCTGTGACTCAGGTGTGGTCTTTGCAGGAGAAGTAGATGGAGTAAGCCTTTCTAGGTTTTGTAGGATTCTTTAGCTTTGGCAGAAAGTGTCCTCTACTTTCTATGGCCCTTGTCAAACAGCCCAGGTCACTATGGCTTAGGATCTAACTCCAACAAATATTAAATATTCCTTGTGTTACTCTGATTTTGAATTTCTCTCAAGGATCTTAAACAAAGAGATTAGGGTTGACAGCAAGATTCAGATGTTCCTGGGTTCCTCATCTACTGTAACAGAATCTTACTTTAATTTAGCTATGTTTATCAATACTATAGCTTTATTTTATTCTGTATAAATATTCTAATAGCAGCTGCCTTCTGATAAATGTAAAATTTAATAGACAAAACAATTTAGGACAGGATCCTAAAAACTATCAGCATGAGACATCCTCAAGTGACTTCTCTTGAGTCTGTACATAGCTCTTTAATCTTGGCCAACATATTCTGAATCTCTGCTAAGGTCACAACCTTTTTAACAATGCACTTTCATTGTCAAGGTTTTGTGGGTTGCAAAGAATTTGGCTGAACTCATTTACTTTATAGAATCTCTTGGGTTATTATAACCAAAGGACAGTCTCACAGATTTCTATTTATGAACAGAGACTCAAAATGATCTTTCAAAAAGAAAGAGTTACAGAGCAGGTTCAGAAGGGAGAAAGGTCTTTGTAGATATGTTTTCATTTCAAGGGAAAAAAAAGATGGATAACATATTTCAAAAAAATGTATTTTATATCCCAAGAATGTTTGCATTATGTAAAAGCTGGAAATTTCTGGATGTTTATAAAGTATCTCATAGGCATTACTTAGCAGGTGAGCTACAGGAAACATAAGGTTGGTGTAGACTTTGAGGTATCAGAATTTGGAACCAGAACTGATCCCCAGTGGGAGACTTCTGAAAACAGACCCAGACTTGGAATCTGGAAGAATGTTCAATATAACAAACAGAGAAGAGTGTCCAAAGAAAAGAGATAATCAAAGAATCATTATTAAAGTGATCTAAGAAAATTGTGGGCAATCCAGACAAACACATAATAAATAACCTCAGGACTGATTGTATCTGAGTGCAAGTAGAGAGTAAAAAACATAAGAATCATCACTAGCTAGCAATGTTTCTGCTGCTCACTTAAGATCGAGAGGAAGGATTTCATCTTCCAATAGGAGGGCAGCAAGAGCAAGATCAATACTTTGAAGACCTGGTTATCAAGAAAATAATCAAGGCAAAGATGTTAAATACAAAGGAGCAATGTGGGGACACAATTATGAGCTTCTCTTGGCCCAAGTTCCTTTAAAGGAGTACCAGGTGGTGCTTAGTCATGGGAACAAGGTAGAGTCTAATTAAACCAAGGACACCAGATCAGAGTATGAAGGGACTGAATCTATTTAAATAACCCATGTATTCAAGCAATGTATATTGAATATTTTCAATATTCTAGATACTGTTCTTGGCATGAGGGATACAACAGTAATCAAAACACATGCTTTATGTCTACATAGTGTACTTTATAGATTAGTCCAATAATAAATGATGGAAAAGATTAAGAGAAAACACTGATTAAAATTTTTTATTTGAAAAATCAATTAAGAAAAATAAAGTAGAAACAATCATAACCCAATACTTCAAAATTACATAAAGTAAAAAACTATAATTCTTCTGTACCTGTTCCATCCCACCCAGATATGCTATATTCATTTTCAGAAGTTTTTTTAAAAAAATAAACTTACAAAGATATTGCTATATGTCTATGCATTTTGATAAGCAGCTTTACTTTGTTACTTAACAATATTTTATGGACAACTTTCAAAGCCAATGCATGTGGATCTACCCTGTTATTTTAATTATTGACTTGTAGTTCATAATGTGGGTGAACCTTACCATATTCAACTATTTCCTTATAGATAGACATTTTAGATTGTTTCTAGCTGATATTATAGAAAACTAGTGTTTTATCTTAAATCTCTTTTGTATAAGGTCCTATAGTTCTAGAGCACTGGGGTGGACTGGGTTTGAATGCGTGAATCACATGACAACAGGGATGGGAAAAAGGCTGGGAAGAAAGCATAGCCTGAGAGACACATGAAAATCTTCCTTCTCAAGTTATGTCATAAAGACAATAAATGGGTCCATGACTATTAATTAAGTCTCCTCTCTGAAATGTGCCTTTCAGATGTGAGGGGGCCTCATTCAACTTAAGGCTTCTTTGTCTAAAAACCAGGGGAGTACTTTTGAAAAAATATTGGTGGGGTGGAGGTCACTTATTTAAGTGGCATTTTTTAGTTGGAGAGGAATGCACTTCAGTCAAAAGATAGAAACTGGAAAAAGGAAGAAAAGAAAACAATGTAATATTTTTATAAAGTTAATAAAAGTAAATATATATTTATTTTTATTAAATTTATTGGAGTGACATTGGTTAATAAAATCATATAGTTTTCAAGTGTACAATTCAATAACATGTCAAGTAAACTGGAAAAGTTTGATTCAGTAATTGAAAACACAGTTTTCTGTTAAGTTGGAAGTTCATGAAAAATGTCCTTCCTGGCATATTAGAGCCAATTTATGTTGATTTTCTTTCCAAGCACCTCTAAAATGAGGAAAGGCTATAGCAAAAATTAAGCTTCAGGACTCCAGAAATTGTAGGTCCCTCAGTTTGCCAACTTTTTCATTCCTCCAGTGGACCATCCTCTATGGTACAACCGCATGCTTGAAAGATTTTTCATTTCACATTTTGGATGCGTTTTCTAAAGGAAAAAAGTATTATTTTATTGCAGAAAATGTTAGCAAGAATGGTGCTCCAAGAATCTCCTTGAAAAAGCAAGATAAGCCAGTCTCATTATTTTCCTACTATATTCTCAGTGTTGGCCTTTTTTTCATGCTCATTGCCATTTAGGTCATTCTGATATTCCCACATCCCCGCCCCCCACCCCGTCTCCCAACTGCATTTTATTATCCTCTTTGGTGACTTTTAACATTTAGCAGGCAAGAAGGTCATTCATCACTTCAGAGTGTCATTAGGGCATCGTTAATTGTACCAAATGCTACCATGCTGGAACATGATACTTTATACATTGCCAGCATTTGTACTTTTGTTGTTACTTTTGTTGTTATTGTTGCACTTGCTATGTTTTGTTCTTTATATTTTAAACTTGAAGACAGATTCCATATAAAGTCTAGAATCATTCATTGTGTCTAACATGGAGCTTCGATGAAGCAGAAAAATTTAATAAATATGAGTTTTTGTACATGGTCTTGAGAGGACATTGAAGGACAGGTAAGAAATTGGAGACATAGACCTGGGCATGAATGGAGCTCATGTCTACTACATTTGCAGAGCTGGTGGATTGAGGTTATATGAATAGCTAGGAAGTCTATCTATCTGGGCAGGAATCTGTTTGTGAAGGAGTACAAATTTAGACTTTACATCTTTAATGTGATTATATTTGTAGTCACAGAGATATACTGTATAGAATAAAAAGGATACAACTTTTAGAGCTTGTATCCTATTATGAGATTATTCCATTTGCAATGAATACTGAGTTAAATTTAAATAAAACTGTAATTATCTTATGGTCAGTGTAATTATATTGAATAAGTGTTTGTGCTTTATAAAACAATAGCTTTGCTGAGGTATAATTGACATTCAATACACTGTACAATTTAAAGTGAATAATTGATAAGTTTTGATGTCTGTATACATATGTGAAACAATAACTACACTCAGAATATCACCCTAAAAGTTTTTGCTTGTTCCTTTTGTAATCTTTTCCCTTGATCTTACCATTGCCTTAGTCAGCCACTGATCTGCTTTCTGTCATCATACATTAGTTTCCATTTCCTAGACTTTGTATTATTGGAGCCATACTGTATGCACTTATTTTTGGTCTGTATTCTTTCGCTCAGTATGATTAGAGATAAATCCAGGGTGTAAAATGTACCAATAGTTCATTCCATTTTATTGCTGAGTAGAATTCTGTTGCATGTATATATCATAGTTTGTTTCTCCATTCACTTGATGGACAAATGCTTCCAGTTTGTAGGTATATGGATTGCTTCCAGCTTTTGATATTGAAAACAAATCTGCCATGAACATTTGTGCACAAGTATTTGCACAGGCATGTGCTTTCATTTATTTGGGTAAATACATAGAGGTAGAATGGATAGATGATTATTCTATCCAACATTTAATATGATCAGTTTGTTTTTGCTGTTCTAATATGTGTGTAGTGAAATCTCATTTGGTACAATTTGCATTCCCTTAATGATATTAATCATTAATAATGTTTAACATCTTTTCATGTGCTTATTTATTATTTATATATCTTCTTTAGTAAAATGTTTATTCAAATCTTTTACTCAATTTAAAATTTTATTTTTTAATTTATTCAGTTTTGAAAGTTCTTCATATGTTCTATGTACATGTATTTTTAATCAGATATAAGCTTTCGATTATTTTTTCTCAGTTTCTGGTTTGTTTTTAACAGTATCTTTTGAAGAGTAGAAGTTTTCAATTCTGATAAACATAATATATCTCTCCATTTACTTAGTTCTTTAATTTCTATTAGCAATGTTTACAGTTTTTACTGTTCATGTGTTTAAAAAACTTTTTTGTCAGACTTAACTCTAAGTATTCCATATTTTCATGCATTTGGAAATTATATTTTTAAATTTGATTATTTGATTGTTAATTTCTAGTATATAGAAATAAAATTTATTTTTATATCGATCTCATATTTTTACGACATTGATAAGCTGAATTTTGGCTTTTAGCTTTTGTGGATTCTATCAGATTTTCTACATAGATAACCATATTATGTATGAGTAAAAGTAGGAAACATCCCAACTCATTTTCCCTTTCCAACTTGGAGGTTTAAATTTTTTTCTGGCTTTATTTCACTAGAAAGAACCCCTAGTACAATGTTGAATAGAAGTAGTAAAAATAGTCACCCATACCTCATTCCTAGTCTTACAGAAAAATGTGTTCACTTTTTCACCATAAGCATAATATGCACTGTAATGTATTAATATACTGTAGGTTTTGTAGCTCTTTATTAGTTTTTGGAAATTCTTATCTACTTCTTTTTGTTAAAGTTTTTTCTTTTCCTCCTCTCCCTCCTACTTCTTATCCTTCTCCTCTTTCTCTTACTCCTTTTTATTAGAAATGGATGTTGGATTTTTTAAATGCTTATGTGGCATCTATTAAGACCATGGGTTTTCTTTTTCAGTTTGTTAATACGGGGAAATATATTTATTGTTTTTCAAATGTAAAACTAACCTTATGTTTTTGGAGTAAATATTACATGGTTATGATCTTTTTTTCTTCTTATTTATTATATTTGATTTATTAAAATTTTTATAGAATTTTTGCATCTACATTAATGAGGTTATTAATAACCTAATACAGGTTATTAGTCTGTACTTTTATTTTTTAATAATGTCTCTGTCTGACATCAAGGAATGGATTGGGGTGTAGACTTTACGTTTCAATTTTCCAAAAGAATTTGAATCAAATTAGTATTATTTTTTCCCCAACTCTAGTAGAATTCACGTGATACCATTAAGTCCTCGAGGTTTTTTTTTTTTTTTTTTTTGTGAAAGAGCTTTTAACTACAGATTAAACAGGATATAAAAGACATACTTGCACTCCCAGTGTAGTATTACCTACAATAGCCAAGATATATAAAAATAACCTAAGTGTCCATCAATGGACTAAATAGATAAATAAGGATATATATGGATACACACATATGGATCTATCTATTATCTATCTATCTATCTATCTATCTATCTATCTATCTATCTATCTATCATCTATCTATCATCTATCTATCTACATACACTTTGAAATATCATTCAGCCATGAAAAGGAAATCCTTTTATTTGCAACAGCATGGATAAATCTGTCTTAGGGGCCTTATGCTATGTGAGATAAACTAAGCAGACAGAGACAAATACCGCGTGCTATCACATGTGGAATCTAAATAAGAAGTCAAACTCATAGAGACAGAGAGTAGAAGAGTGCTTGCAAGAGGCAATGTAATCCTCTACATTCCTTCATGCTATTGTTTAAAATATTACTACTTTGGTTGTTATTTGTCCTATAATATATTATTATTTTTATTTAAACAATCGTCTTTTAAATAAACTTAAATAATAATAAAACTTACATATTTATCCATTCAGTTACTATTTCTGTTGTTCTTCATTCCTTTTTGTAGATCCATATTACTACTTGGTATTATTTCCCTTTTGGCTAAAGGACTTCCTTTAACTTTTTCTTTTTTTTATAGTGTAGGACTGAGAGTGATGAATTTTCACATTATGAATATCTGAAAAAGTCTTTATTTTGCTTTCATTTTTAAAATTTTATTTATTTATTTTTTAAATTTTAATTAGTTTCAAGTATACAGTGCATTGGTTAGACATCTATATAGTTTGTAAAATGATCCCCCCAGTTGCTTCCTCCCTCCTCTGACCCTTCACTTAGCCAACGTATTAATGCTAATTGCATTCCCTATGCCGTGCTCTCCAACCCCGTGACCATCCATCAGCTACTAATTTGTACTTCTTTAACCCTTCACCTCATTCTTCCATCCCTCCAAACCCCCTCCCCTCAGTCTGGCACCAAATTGTCCACTATATTTGCGAGTCTATTTTTGATTAGTTTGTTCCTTTTAGTCCTAAAATTCTGCATATAAATGAAATCATGTAGTGTTTCTCTCTCTCTGACTTAAATACCTTCTAGGTCCATCAAAGCAATATCCTTTTCCATCTTCTTCCTTTTTGCATGTAGAGGTCTTGTTTTCTTATCTTTTCAGCCACTCTATCTTTTGGTTGGAGCACTTAATTCTTTTCCGTTTAAAGTACTTATTGTTAGGAACGTAGTTGTTACCATTCTTGATTCTTGTTTTTGATGCATGTTTTTTCTTCTTAAAGTCCTTCCAACATTTCCTGTAATACTGGCTTCGTGGTGATAAATTCCTTTAGCTTATTTTTGTCTGGGAAGCTCTTTATCTGACCTTCAACTCTAATGATAGCTTTGCTGGATAAATTATTCTTGGTCGTAGATCCAGGGTCTTAATCTCGTTGAATATTTTGTGCCAAGCCCTTCTGTCTTGCATAGTTTCTTTTGAGAAAGCAGCTGCCAGTCTTATGGGTGTTCCCTTATAAGTAATTATTTCTTTTTCTCTTGTTGCTTTTAATATTCTTTCCTTGTATTTAACCTCTGGCATTTTAATTATAATGTGTCTCGGTTTGAGCCTCTTTGGATCCCTGATTTTTGGGATTCTCTGAGCTTCCTGGGTTTTTATGTCCATTTCCTTCACCAAGTTAGGGAAGTTTTCCATCATTATTTCTTCAAAAAGCTTTCGGCATCTTGATTTTCTTCTGTTACGCCGATCAGACGAATATTTGGAGCCTTATTAGTGTTCCATATAAAATTATTTCTATAGTCTAGGCATCTTTTTTCCTGCCATTCTGATTGAGTGTCCTGATTGGCTTTCCTGTCCTCTAGACAGGGCATTTGATCCTCTTCTTTATCCACTTTGTTTGTTTCAGACTTGTTCCCTTTTATAATTTCCATTTTCTTTTTTATGTTTTTTTTTATCTGTTTGTTGAAGTTCTCACTGAATTTATCTACACTTCCCAAAAGTTCATTGAGCATCTTTATAACCAGTGTTTTGAACTCTGCATCTGTTAGATTACTTGACTCCATTATATCTGGTTCTCTGTTCTGTTCTCTCATATGGTTTCTGCTTCTTTGTCTTCCCATTTTAGCTGCCTTTCTGTTTCTGTTTGTACGTACTAAGCAAAGCTCCTAAGTCTCTCGGTCTTATTAGTGTGGATTTGTGAAGTAGGTGTCTAGTGGCACCTACTTCTAGAGGGGTTCAGCTGCGGGCCAAGTTTAGTCCCAGCCTGTGTCCCTCCAGGTCACCTGTTAAAATTCAGCAAGCAAACCACAGATGCTGTGCTTATAGTTACCTAAAAAGGTCACACCAGAAACTGAGTCCAGTTGCCTCCAGTGTGAATCTAGGCGCTGCTCAGCAAGGAGCACCTACCTCGCGGAGGATATATACCTGAATGTGGCTTGGGTGGGACCCAACTTGGGGGTGGGGCAGGGTTTCAGGAAGTCATCTGGGCAGAGTGACCTCTGTTATTCAGTTTGATGACATATGGCTATCGTGGCGCTGTGTCTAGCACATTGGTATGAGGAAGGGCTCAACAGGGGACAGGGGATACTGCCAGCACTTCTTTACAGAGCAAGTCTTCCCTAGGTCCTCACTCCAACAATGTCTCTCTGTAAATCCCTGGTGCCTGCTATGTGCTATTGAATCAGCACTGGTGCTCAGAGATAGTAGGTCCTTCACTGCGAATATCCATTCTCAGATGCGACCCCTTTAAGAAGCTTCTGCTGCTGCCACTGCCATATCCTCCGACCACTCGGGACCCGACAGCCCCACGTCCTTGCCCCTCCTACCTTCTGCTATTGCAATGTGCTTTCTTGGATTTTTCCATTGTTGTATGGCCTATTCATCTAGATCCAGGCGATTTTTCCTTGCTGCTGCTCCTCGTTTCCGTCACAACTGTGATTTGGTTGCCAGAGGGATGAACAGAGTCTATCATCTATGCCATTTTTTTAATCTCCTCCTTTCATTTTTAAAGATAATTTTTGCTGGATATAAAATTCTAAATTGACCTTTTTTTTTCCTTTCAGTACTTTAAAGATGTTACCTTACTGTGTTCTCAATGCATTGTTTCAAAAAGGAATCTGTTGCCTTAATTTTTTTTTTTGTTTCTTTGCTCATCACGTGTCTTTTTTCCTGTCTGTCTTCTTTTACTGTTTTATCCTTATCACTGATTTTGTGCAATTTCACTATGATGTTGTTCTTCATTTCTTGTGATTGCACTTTTATTGAGTTTCTTGGATTTCTGAGTTTATAGTTTTCATAAAATTTGGACAGTTTTTGTCTATCATTTCTCGAAATAGATTTTCCGTTCCCCCTTCTTTGGAGATTACAATTACATGTATATTAGTTTGCTGAAATCATTCCACAGCTTATTGATGCTCTTTTTATTATTATTTTTTTAACATCTAAGTTTCATTTTGAATAGTGTCTAATGCTATGTTTTCAAGTTCATTGATCTTTTTTTCATAATGTCTAAACTGTCAATCCCACTCTGTACTTTTCATCTCAAACCTTATAGATTTTGTTTTGTAGTTTATTTTGTGTGTATTTTAAAATATCTTCCATGTCTCTACTTAACTTTTCAACATTTGAATACACTTATAATGATCATAATGTTCTTTTCTATCAATTCTAATATATATGTCATATCTTGGTCAATTTCAATTGATTTATGTTTGTATTATGTGTTGTACTTTTTCTGCTTCTTTAAACATCTAGTAATTTTTTATTTTATGTCAGTCATATGAATTTTATCTCATTAGATGCTGGATATTTTTTGTATTCATATAGAAATTCTTGATCTTTCTTTCTGGGATATAGTTAAGTTACTTGGAAATGGTTTCATCATTTTAGGTCTTGCTTTTGGGATTTGTTAGGTTGAACCAGAGCAATGCTGATCAAGGGCTAATTATTCTACCCATTTAATAAATCTCTTTTGTGTACTCTGCCAAATGCCTATTCTTGAAGCTTTCCAGTTTGGCAGATGAGAACGGAACTTTTTCCAGTTTTGCGAAGCCTAGCACTGTTACCTCTAACACTTTGGGGTTATTCTTTTTCTGTTCTTGAGTAGTTCACTCACATGAACAATCTAATTAGCATTTAGTTGAATACTCATGCGTGAATCTCTTGATGACTTCCAGAGTTCTGTCATTATGCAGCTGTTTCCTCTCCAGTACTATGTTTTGTACAGTTGATATACCTTGACGACCCTAGACTCTTAATTCAGTTTTCTCAGGGAGGAGTAAGACTTTCCTTTCTTGTGTTGTGTCCAGAAAACTGTCGAGAAGCATGTTGTGGAAATTTTAGGGCCACTTTGTTTATTCCCTGTTTATCAAAGATCAGTACACTTCCTTTTCAGATGTCTAACGACTTGTTCATTATTTCATATGTAATGTCTATATTTTTGTTGTTTCAGGTGGAAGGTAAATATAGTCCCAGTTATTCCATCTTTGCTGGAGGCAGAAGTAACTGCATCCAAGAATGTTTGAGTCTTCTTAAGTCTTAGTTTGGCATAAGCAATGTTAAGAACAATTCATAAATATTATATTTCTAAAATATTTATCAGTAGTTCCTTTGAAATTTATGTTTACTTATGCATATTTACTGGGGGTTTGGAGATGTTAGACCAGCACACAGTGAATCTATATATCTAATATGATCAAAGGGAATTTATAGAAAGTAGTGAGTAGCTGTGTGATGAAAGTAGGATACAAATAGATTATACAGAGAATTAAAATGTTGAAATGAAAGAGAGTAATGCTGCTCAGAGCATCCTCTACTTAATAGATAGCATCTTCTTGAAGCTCGCCTTAGCAGTTGTAAAGAGCCTAGGTGGTCTAGTGCAATCCAGTGGATTAGAGCATGATATAGTGATTGAGCATTTGCATGTGCATGTGAAAGTATTAAAAAATCTGGAATTTTAATAAATTTTTCCCCTTAGTCTATGTCTTTTAAAAGAATTTAAAATTCTCTTAGCACGTATCCTGGCAAGTTTTTAAAACAGAGTGGGTCAGCACTGTAGATGAAGAGTCCAGGCTTAGGTGACAGATGAATCATGCCTCTAGCATCGTATCTGTATGGTATAAGGCAAGATATTTAATTTCTCTAATCCTCATTTCCTCTTCTGTATTATGGGGATATCATACTTAAAACTGTTTGGGGCAGGCATTGAAGGAGATAAATGTATTGAGTATTTACAGTATGGCTAGGCATTATGCTATGTGTTTGTATTAGGTTTCTCTAGAAGAAAATCAAAATCAATTGTGTGTGTGTGTGTGTGTGTGTGTGTGTGTGTGTGTGTGTAAGTAAAGAGATTTATCTGCAATTATGGAGGCTGCCAAATCCCAAATCTGCAAAGTGGGCTGGAAAACTGGAGACCCAGGAAGAAATTGATATTGTAGTTGAGATCTGAAGGCCATTACCTGGCAGAATTCCTCCTTGTTCAGGAAAGGTAAATAATTTGTTCTATTCAGAATTACAATTGATTAGATGAGGCCCACCCACATTATAGAGGGAAATCTGCTTTGCTGAAAGTCTACCAATTTAAATGTAAACTTCATCCAAAAATTACCTCGCAGACATATCCAGAATAATTTTTGACCAAATATGTGCACATCATGACCCAACAAATGTGACCCATAAAATTAACTATCATAGTGTTTATGTTTATGAACATTATTAGCTTATGTAACTCATCAACCCTGTGAGGTAGATGTTATATTCCCATATTTAAGGTGGGGTATCTGAAGTTTAAGAAGATAAAATCACATGCAGTAGGCTAAAATTTTAACTCAAATTTGTTTGACTACAAAGCCAATGCTCTTAAGAATTTCGTTAAAATGTTTATGAGCATAATTTCTGTCATGTAGTAGATGCTCAGTTAAGGTTAGCTCTCACTTATTGACTTATTGCAGTGAAGATTGCTAATTTTTATCCCTCCCTTCCTGACTAAGCTATGAGCAACTGAAAAACTAGGTCAGGCCTTTATGATTTTGTATTTTTAATACTTATTAAAGTGTATGGTACACAACAGGTGTTCCATAAGTTGGTGTGTAAATGCAGTTGGAAATACTATTTGAACCTGTTCTATGTTTTCTTGGATGCTTACTCTGTGTAAAGTGCCTAGAGCAGGAGAAAAATCAAAATGGGTATGACCTAGGTTCTGTCCTCAAAAATCTTATAGTTTCATATTGGGAGTGAAGAATGAATTCACTTATTCATTTTTCATTTCACAAGTATGCTAGGCATTAGTCTAGGAGCTGGGAATGTAGTATAGACCCCGTGTTAAATTCCTGTTGTTGCTGTAAGAAATTACCACAAACTTAATATGATCCTATTATCTTCTAGTTCTGGAGCCATCATCCCAAATGAGTCTTAAGGGCCAAAATCAAGATTTTGGCAGCACTGGTTTCTTTTGGAAGCTCTGGGAGCATTCGTTATTTGCTCCTTCCAGCTTTTAGAGGCCACCTGCATTTCTTGGTTCATAGTCCCACACCACATGACCTTTCCTCCTCTGCTTCTATCATGCATCATCTCCTACTGACTAATTTCTCAACTCCCTCTTATAAGGGTTCTTGTGATTGCATCATGTCAACCCAGATAATCCAGGATAATACCCCCATCTAAAAATCCTTAATTTATTTATATCTGCAAAGTCCCTTTTACGATGTAAGGTAACCTCGTCACAGGTTCCAAGGATTAAGGAATGGGCATCTTCAGTTGGCCTTTATTCAGCCTACCATAGGTCTTCATACAGTAAATGGAGATAGACAATAAAAAATCAATCTGCAATGTAAGATTATGTTTAGATAAGTGCCCTAAATGAAAATAAATCATGGTAGAGAGATAGAGAATGACTGGTAGGGGAGGAGTTCTTGTTAAGGATAGTCAGTGAAGGCCTGTCTGATGAGGTGACAGAGTCTCTAGGACTGAAGGGTACTCCAACTATTGCCCAATGACTGAGGTCTCATCATAAAATAGAAGCTTCCGACCTGGTGTAAAGCACATCATTCTGTCTAGATTTCCCATATGGGCTTTAAATTCTTGATGGCATTTCTGATTCCAGTCAATTACTTATTACCAAGATAACTGTGCATGGAGCCCAACTTAATGCCAGTGCCTAAGAGATTGACCAAGCACAGGCTTAGGGCAAAGGAGGAGCAGCACCTCTACCAGAAGGTGGGAACAGTTCAGTTTTAATAAACTTACTCATGATTATACAATTAGAAAGTAGAAAAAAATCATTTTTTTCAACCTATATAAATTTAATATCATTTTGGAAAATAAATTATCTTTTGACTTGCCTATGGGGAGGAGTAAAACATAACGTTTTATTCTCTCACAGTTTTAATGTGACCCCATCCTCTCCATCTGGGCTCAGCTTGGAGCCAGTTGACTTTCCCCAGTGTCCATCCTGCCTGGGCAGGCTGGCCACATGTCAGGAACTGGCCCTCACATCTACTCCCCTTCACCACCAGCATGTTCTCCTACTACCAGTTGCCTCCTGCCAGAGTCTCCAGCTTCGTTATTTACTAGCTGTTTTCCTTACTTTTCCCAGATTGCAATTAACATCTAGAAAGGCAAAGATCCCTATGAGTAAAGCTTTGAACCATTACCTAGAAATTTACCCAGCTGTTTCTATAGTGGAGTTTAAGAACATTTAGCTAATTACAATCCTCAGGAAGAGAAAGCTTCTTGATGGAAGAAGCAAGGTATTTTCTTCCTTACAGTGGGAGTCAATCACCAATGGATAAATTGGAGTTATGTCACACCTCTTTTCATTTATGCCCTCACAGGGAAGGGTGTTTTAAAGTGCCTCCTCCACAGGCTTAATGCTGTGATGTGTATTTGACAAAGATGTTTTTTTTTGGAGCCATGAAAGTAAAAGCACCATAAAATCAGAAAGAATCAGAGTATAAATTGAACTGAATGAGTCCCAGCCAAGCTTCACCATTGCATCTTGGCTGAAATGGCCTGACTGCTCTGTCATCTCCAGCTGCTTCAGTGGCTGATCTTCCAGGCACCTGGTAATAGGACCATCACTTGAGCCAGGTTGGCCTAGAGGGCCTGAGAAAGGAGAGAAGGGAGGGAGACAGGCCTTTCCTAGTGGTGTGTGTACATGAGGGCCCTGAAAGTGTGTGTGTGTGCGGGGTCAGGGTGGGGGTGGGGGTGGGGGTGGTGGTGAGTCAATATGTTGATGTTTAGCTAGAAGATGATTCAGAATTTCTGTCTCCTACATTCTAAAAGGTGGCTGCCACTCCTTTTATGTGGCATTTCCAGGAGCAGGTTTGCCCTTATTAATCATAGTAATAGCAATAAGTAGGCCATTACATTTTCCCAAGGATGCATATGAGACTCCTGGCTCTGGCAAAGCTGTGTTAGTTGATGGAGTTAGTGGCAGGAAGTTGGAGTTTTTCATCTGGGTCAAGGTTAATTTTTAGGTTCAGAGAAGTAATGATAGGCCCAGAGTTGTCCAGTTTTTTTGGCTCAGAGAGGTCACCCTCACATTCGTTAGACAGTGAGTTCAGCATCCTAGTAGCCATGACTTCTACATCTTTCTGGGGCAAGGATTTCCTGAGTAATTACTGCCCCTGTCTTCTCTGCCAAAATGTTACCCTCACTAGCTAACTCTTCTTCGCCTTGGAGATCAAAGGAAGAATCCATTTCTGGATTGTGGCCCATATACTCTTTCCTAAGAATGAGAAGCCAAAATGTGTTAATGAACCAAAATTAAGACTGAAAACACTGTTGATGTAATGAGTTTTGGCATCTTAAATACCATTGCCAAATCTTCCCATTATCAAGATCGTTGTAACAATCTACTGGGAGGAGAAGTTTCCTTGAAGCTCTTTCTTGCCCACTTCCAGATCATCTTGATGTTACACAACCTTCTTGCACACTTGCCTCATCATATGATGTCTCTGCACAGGGGCCTTTTATGGCTTCCTATCTTCTTCTGCACAAAGTAGGGATTACACTCTCTGCTGATTAATATATGCTCAGCTGGCCCATCCAGCTCATGTCCTGACATGCTGCCTCTACTCTCTCAGTTCAGTCTTCTCAGGGTCTCTCAATGGTGTGGGGTTTTCTTCTTCCCCTTTGCCATTCCTTTTCTGTTCTGCTCATTTTGAAGGTTCTCTGCTCTTTTCTTCCCTTAAGCAAATCCTATATATCCCTGGAGGGTGATTGTGAATTTCACCTCTTCAGAAAGTCTTCCCAGGATGATCCTTGGAAGTGCCAAGCACTTGTCCCCTGAACTTCTTTTAGACCTGTTGTCATAGAACTTAAACTATAATTTATACTGTCTTGGTAGTTTCACTAATTTCTTGAATGCTCTGTTTTAGGTTTTTACCTAGCTTCACTGGACGTGAAGGGCATTGATCAAGCTTTCAATTACTCAATGGGACAGTTTGGTACATGGGAGGGATAACAGACATGGGCACAGAAAACCAAAAAGTCTAATTTTGTTACTTCCTACCTCTGGGAATTGGGGAGAAATTAATTCTCATAGAAATTTGTTAGATTTCCTACTGCACATATAAGGACCTACTTAAGGTAGAGACTGCCTTTTCCACATGCTTCTCTCTAGGGCACAGTGACCACACCTCAGGCCCAGAATTATTCCTTGGTGTTGACTCTTTCTTTTCCAACTATAGTAATCATTAGGGTTATAATAAATATTCAACTCTCCCCTCTGGGCACAAAGTAGCATTATATTTCCATGCCCATTAGGTATGATCATGTAACTATTACTTGGTCAATAAAATGTGAGCATGACTGGCACCTGGAGCATATATCAACATGTCCTCCTTTTCCATAGTAATGGGGAGATGCATTATTCTAAACAATGGCTACTCCCTTGACCTGGATCCCAGAGTGAAGATGTGGTGATGCAAGCAAAACCTTCATTCTTTCCAAGAAGGTCATGTAGTATGAGTAAGAAATGAACTTTTGTTATTTTAAACCACTGGGATTTTTGTGGGCTTTTTATTTCCTTTAACACCTTATAACCTAGCTTGTCCTATCTGATGTGCTATCTTTCTTAGTCCTTGCCCCTATTTCTCTTCTTCATTTTGGCTTTTTTTCCCCTGATCTCTCTCACCCACAAAAAGTAATCTGCAGCTCGGTAGCAAGCCCCACTCCTCCATGAGCAGTGCTAAGAGTTTGAAAAACAATCAGAGAATAAATTCCTGACATTCTTAATAGTAAAGTATTCATTGATTTCAGAATCAATGAATACTTTATGCTCTGCTCTTCTGATGGACAAACTTGAGGGTGTCAAAGAATATTTTTGGCCAAACCAAGGCTTGGACTTAGATTCTGTAGGTGGAATCATTGCTTCCATAATATGTACTTCTGATATACAAATCAAAGTGCTACAGACATATGTAGAATATTTAAAATATCAGAAACAATAAAAAATCTGTAGTAAATTTGAATTGATAAGACTTTTTATAAGATTTTGTGTGTTTTTTTTTCATGTATTACTTCACTAATTTAATTTAAATTATTATCTTCAAACATTCCTTTTCACATCAGGATCTGAGAAGATGAATCTTTTGTGATATGGGAGCAGATAAACTAGTTTTGTTTTATCTACTATACTTTGTTGAGAGACAGAAGTAAGACTTCCTCAGGATCTCTTAAATAGATATCCGAGAAATCCACAGAAAGCAAATATTATCATGGAATTAGCTCACATCTCATACATTTTGACCTTTCTCATCTCTAAACATACCTGTCCAACTATATCTGTAGTAAGTATTTCTAAGAGAAATTCCAAGAAGAACTAGGAGAGAGTAAAATGACTTTGCATTTATGCTGAGAAGAACAATGCTGTATAATTGTGTTCTTCAATTGTAGATAGCCTAGACTTTTTTTAATTAACAAACTTGGCTAATGTTTTTATCTAACGTGTGTCTGAGAAATAAAAACACTTGTTTTTCTCATTTTATGATAAGGCCCAGATGTACTCAAATGAAGAGTAAATATGTCCAAATACCCAGATAGGACTCACGGTTTAGTTTTAAAATCTAGTGAACAAAAAGGAGCAAAGAAAAGAAATTCAGAATAGTAGTCTTGTCAGAAACATGACTGAGTGAGACACATCCCTGAATTTCTCCCCTTGAAACAATAAGCCGAACATCTAAAACTCAACAAAAAACATCCAAACTGCACACCAGCACATCTGAGCATGGGATCTGAGCATAAGAGCTACCACAGGTCGGAACCCTGGGAGTTAGGAGGTAGACTGGGAGAAACAAAGAAGCTGCCTCTAGCAGTTAGAGCTCCCTGCAAGAGGAGGGGGAGAGAATAAGGTGTGGTGGTTTCCTTAAACAGCTCTGCCTGAGAGAGCTGTGAGCTCCATACCGCCAGCAGTAGTGCCCAGGCATCATGCCAAGAAGTAGAGAAGTGGGAACAGCAGAGAAGCGGGGATGGCAGAGAAACAACAATGGATTATTACCAGCAATGGTTGCAAAATGTGAGGCTGAGCCACAGTCCCCATCCCCCAACTCAGAAAGCCCCTAAACCCATACCCTCTGAGATCGAACACTGCAGAGCCCTAGGGGAATCTGAGTAAATGCTACTGAAACTGTCACTAACATTGACAGGGGCTGAGACTGAGGGTAGAAAGCATGCTTGAATATCTATTAGAAAAAAAGGCATTATTAAGACTTTATATAAAGCAGGGATCCAAGGGGCTTAAAAGCTATCTACTGGAAACCAAAAGAAAAACACTTCCTTTGCAACAGGCTAAAGAGAAACTTTTATATAATAAATCTTCTTTTTGGAAAAAACAGAATACACTTCCATTAATGCCCAGGTGGAGAAATAGTCTATTAAATACCATGAACAACAAAGGTGACAAGGCAGCTTAGAAAGAAAGAGAAAGACCTCCAGAAAGTAAACTTAAAGACAAAAAGCTGACAAGAATTTCCCAAATCTAAGGAATGAGCTAGAACTTGAAATTTGAGAAGTCCACGGAACACCTAATTATTTCAACCCCAAAAGACCTTAACCAAGACACATTGTATTAAAATTATAAAAAAAATCAATGACAAAAAAAAATTGTCAGGGCAACTAGGGAAAAGAAGATGGTAACCTATAAGGAAAACCCATTAGATTATCGTCAGGCTTTTCAGTGCAAACCTTACAAGCCAGAAAGGAGTGGAATCAAATATTCAAACTAATAAATGAAAGGAACTACCAGCCAAGAATAATGGATCCAGCAAAGCTCTTCTTTAGAGATGAAGGATAAAGAAAGGCCTTTCTACACATGCAAAAATTGAGGGAATTCTCTACTATGAGGCCTGTAATATAGGAAATACTGAAAGAAGACACATCAGCTAACATAAAATAACAAAAAACCACACATAACTAGAAGAAAGGCAACTAGCAGGAAGATAGACACAGAGGAATGCAACCCTTACTAAGAATAGGGCATTATAAGCTTAAAAAATAGGAAGAGAATTGCTATAGCAAGATAGTAATGAAAGTTTAGGAACATAGAGACAAACTGAAACAACAACAACTGAAAATGGGAGGATTCAAGGATCCAAATCGCAAAGGGGAATGTAGATAAGGCACATGCAGAAGAAAAGGTATCTATCTATCTATCTATCTGTCTGTCTGTCTGTCTATCTATCTAGACAGATAGATAGATATGTATGTATACATACGTATATATATACATGTGTATGTGTGTGTATATATCTATATCTATATCTATATCTATATCTATATCTATATCATCTATATCTATATCTATATCTATATCTACATCTATATCTATATCTATATCTATATCTATATCTATATCTATATCTATATCTATATCTATATCTATATATCTATCTATATCCATATCTATCTATCTATCTATCTATCTATATATATATTTATACACTATCCTCTACATATTTGTAATGATAACCACACACCAAGGATTCAGAACTGAAGTATATAACGTAAAACAAGAAGGACCAGAGGGAAACCCACAAAACCTAACCAAAATTAAAAACAAAACAAAACATAAACAAACAAAAAACAGTTACACAAGGACAAGGAAGCAATGGAAACACCGAGCTACCAGAAAGCAAAAGATAAAATGGCTGTAAGAAGACGTCATATTTCAATAATCACCCTAAATGTAAATGGACTGAACTCACCAATAAAAAGACACATAGTGGCAGATTGATCGAAAAACAAAATGCAACCATATGCTGCCTCTAAGAAACACATCAGTTCCAAAGACAAATATAGACTCAGAGTGAAAGGGTAGAAAATAATATTTCAAGCAAATGGCATTCAGAGAAAAGTGGGAGAAGTGGTACTAATATTGAATGAAATAGACTTCCAAATAAAAAAGTAAAGAAAGATACTGAGGGACACTTCATAATAATAAAGGGCATCATGCACCAAGAAGGTGTAACACTTATTAATATCTATGCTCCCAATCAGGGAGCCCCGAAATATGTAAAGCAATTGCTAACAGAACTAAAGGTTGAAACAAACCAAAATACTATTGTAGTAGGGGACTTAAATACCCCACTGTCAGATATGGAAAATCACCCAAACAGAAAATTAGTAAGGAAATAATATCCTTAAACGACATATTAGATGAACTGGACATAATTGACATATACAGAGCCTTTCATCCCCAAACAGCTGCTTATATATTCTTCTCTAATGCACATGGAACATTCTCAAAAATCGACCACATACTGGGACACAGAGTTAGCCTCAACAAATATAAGAAGGTTGAAATCATACCAACCATATTCTCTAATCATAATACTTTGAAGCTGGAGATCAATGTAAAAAGGAAGCGGGAAGAACCACAAATACATGGAGATTAAACAACATGCTACTGAAGAATAATTGCATCAGAGAAGAAATAAAAAGAGATCAAGAGCTACATAGAAACAAATGATAATGATAGTTCAAAATATCAAAACTTTGGGACATGGCAAAAGCGGTCATAAGATGAAGCATTAAGTTGTTTATTTTGGCTCATTCTTGCTTTTGAGATAGGCCTGTAATGATATGAACTTTCCTTTTATGACTGCTTTTTCCACTGAATCAAGAAGAACTGGAAAATCAAAATAGACCAATCAGTAGTATGGAAATTGAAACAATCATCAAAAACCTACCAAAAAGTAATGGTACAGGACCAGATGGCTTCACCAGTGAATTCTACAAAACATTCAAAGATTTAATACCTATTTTCATCAAACTCTTATAACAAATTGAAATGGAAGCAATGCTAAATAACTCATTTTACAGGGTCAGTATTACCCTGATATCAAAACCGGTAAAGATAACACAAAAAAAGAAAACTACAGACCAATATCTCTCAGGAACACAGATGCAAAATTCCTAAATAAGATACGAATGAACCCAATATAGCAACATATTAAAAAGATTATACTCCATGATCAAGTGGGCTTCATCCCAGGGGCACAGGGATGGTTCAACATATGCAAATTGATTAATGTGACATACCACATAAACAAATTAAAAAATAAGAATCATATGATCATATCAATAGATTCAGGAACAGCTTTCAACAAGATATAGCATCTATTTATGATTAAAACACTTAACAAAATCAGTATAGGAGGAAAGTACCTGAACATTATAAAAGCCATATACGATGAACCCTCAGCCAACATTATACTTAATGGTGAAAAACTAAAAATCTTTCCTCTAACCTCAGGAACAAGACAAGGATGTTCACTATCATCACTGTTATTCAATTTAACATTGGAGGTCCCAGTTAGTACAATCAGGCAAGAGAAGGATATAAAAGGCATCTAAATAGGATACGAAGCCAAACTGTCACTATTTGCAGATGACATGATTCTCTATATAGAAAACTCTAAAGTCTTCATAGGAACACTGCTAGAAACAATAAACAAATACAATAAAGATTCTGGATACAATATCAATATTCCAAAATTCATAGCGTTCCTATACTCTAATAATGAAATGTCAGAAAAAGAAGTGAAAAAATAATTCCTTTTGCAATTGTAACAAAAAGGAATAAAATACCTAGGAATAAATGTAACAAAACATGTGAAGGATCTATATATTGAAAACTACAAGACCCTACTAAAAGAAATCAAAAAAGATACAAAGAAATGAATAAATATTCTGTGTTCTCGCATTGGAAGAATCAACATATTTAAAATGATGTTATTACCTAAAGCATTATACATATTTAATGCAATCCCATCAAAATCCCATTGGCATTTTTTTAAAAAAATAGAACAAAAAATCATCAGATTTGTATGGAAGCTCAAAAGACCCCGAAATCCCAAAGCCATCCTGAGAATAAGAAATGAGATTTGAGGCATCACTCTGCCTGACTTCAAATTTTACTATAAAGTGACAATAATCAAAATGGCATGGTATTGGCAGCAAAACAGACACACGGACCACTTGAACAGAATCAAGAGTCCACAAACATATGGAAAGATGCTCAATATCGCTAGCTGTTAGGAAAATGCAATTCAAAACCATAATGAGATACCATCTCATACCTGTTAGAACAGCTGTTATCAACAGGACAAGAAATAACAAGTGTTGGAGAGGATGTGGAGAAAAAGGAACCCTCATACATTGCTGATGGGACTGCAAATTGGTACAGCCGCTCTGGAAAACAGTATGGTGGTTTCTCAAAAATCTAAGAATCGATCTACCATGTAATCCAGCAATTCCTGTACTGTGTATTTACCCCAAAGAATTGAAAACTTATATTTAAAAATATATTTGCATATCGATGTTCATAGTAGTATTATTCATGGTGACCAGGACGTGGTGGCAACCGAAGTGTCTTACAATAGATGATTGGCTAAAGGAGCTGTGGTACATATATACAATGGAATATTACTCAGCCATAAGAAGAGATGAACTACTGCCATTTGTGACAACCTGGTTGAATCTCGAGATAATCATGCTAAGTGAAATAAGCCAGACATAAAAAGTTGAAAATTACATGATATCACTTACATGTGGGATATAAACCTAAAAGCAACAAACGAACAGGACAAATAAACAGAAACTCATGGACATGGACAATGGACTAGTGATTTCCAGAGGAAAACAGGGAAGGGGAGAGGAGGGAGGTAGATGGTGTAAAAGGGGTCAAATATGTCTTGACATTAATGAATTAAAGATAAATAAATTAATTAAAATTAATAACGACAACAAAAAAAGAAATTCAAATTTTCCAACCACTTTGCTTGGTTGTAGATTAGGGGCAGAACTAGAGGGGTAAAAATTTAGAATAAATTTAGATTTTATAGAAGGTCAGACATAGAGAATCTAGTCTGCAGTATGGTACAACTATTTCCAGAGAAACATTCTGGGCAAGTGTGATTTTTAGAATTATTTTTCACAGAAAACAAAATGCCACACACTGAATGTGTAATTTCCAATAAACTTGCTTATTTGCTGCAACAGTTGGATGATGTAAATTACCCACTCTCTTCTCAATTTGGATGTTGGATATGAAAATTAAAGTTGTAATTTTTTAACTGAAAGAATCCCTGGAGATAGTGATGTAATAGCCAATTTATAGATGTGTTTAAATAGCCATGACATAAGAGAATTATAGCAATGTTGACACATTGAAAGATACCTTTTTCTTTCCAATGCTGCATGGGTGAACACACTAAATATGGAGATTATTCAGTTTTACAGGAAAATCATAATGTTGTGTGAATACTGAAGAACATTACAAGATTTATCAGACTGGACAATTTCTCAAAGTGGAATGCTTACTAATGGAACTGTTTAGAAAGAATAAAGAGGTGAGACAATATGAATGATTATTTATCAAAATGATAAACAGGTTCAGTTGACCTCACACACATTTATTTAAAGTGCGGGAGAGGAAAGAACTGGGATTGGGTCCAGGAGACATTGAACTGAATCCCACATCTTCCTTTAGCTGTCTTACATTAGGCAGATAAGTCAACTTCTCTGAGTCCCAGTTTTCAGATCAGTGAAGCCACTTACAGAGAGTTCTTTTGCCAAACAAGTAATTTAATTCATTTGAAAACACTGTAGGTTTTACAGAACATCAGAAACGTGAGAAATTATTAATATGATTGTTATTATCGTTGCTCTACACTTTCTACTTTTGATGGTGTGCAATCGATGCCTAAGTGAACCCAATCTAAGTTAAGTCTTTCTCCAAAAGATGGATGTGTGGGTCTGTTTATGCAGGGAAGGTAAATGATTTTTTTTTCAATGTAACAGCTTGATTAGGCTTTGGCATGCCCAAATTTCTGTCAAAACATTTTTTTTCTGAGTATGTTTGTGAGGGTGTTTCTGGAAGAGATTAGCATTTGAACTGGTAAACTGAGCAAAGAAGATTGCCTTCACCAATGTGGATGAACATCATCTAATCTATTCAGGGCCTGAGTGGAGCAAAAACGTAGAGGAAGGACAAATTTTCTTTCTTTGCTTGAGCTGGGACTTCCATCTTCACCTGCCCTTGGACATCGTCTCCTCTGGTTCTCAAAATTTTAGACTCAGACCAAATGATACCAACTGGTTTTCCTGGTTCTCCATTTGCAGATGGCAGATTGTAGGACTCCTTGGCTTCCATAATTGCATGAACCACATTCTGTAATTGATGAACCTCTTCTTAGGTACATTTCTATATATCCTATTGGTTTGTTTCTCTTGAGAATCATGACTAATATATCATGTTACTTATGAAAAAGAAAGACTCTAGAATATAGTTAACTAGACCCAAAGATCAGCTTATCTCCAGACAGTATTTAAAAAGGAATTGAAAACTCAACAGAAAATTCTTTTCCCACAACTCTCTATGTGCAGCATTGGTTTCTATATCTAAAAGAAATGTTACAGATGAATTGTAGAAGGGAGAGAGAGAGAGAGAGAGAGAGAGAGAGAGAGAGAGAGAGAGAGAGAGAGAGAGAGGAGAGGTGGACATATAGACAGAGACAGAGACAAAGAGAGAGTGAGAAAGAAAGAGAGAAAGACTAACTATAAGGACCAGAGAATGGAGAAGTTTGCACAGGAAATTGAACAACACAGGACAGGACTTTGGTCTGGGGGTTGGCACCAGGGGAGCCCAATGCATGTGATTAAAGTCTACAAATACATGAGTAGTGTAAATTTTGTTCAGCCAGCTCTATATAGCTTCATTTATTTGATATATGAATGTAGGGACAATTTTAGAGCTTGAAGAACCTTTAAAACAAATGCTTAAAATATGTGCACACTCAAAGGACAGCAAAATTTCTGATTCAGAGCCTCATACCCTCTTATTCATGAACTGATCTTCCAGCCCGTTACTTCTTCCTACTCTTCATACTGCAGCCCCAGATATACCTCAACAATGTACATCTGGCCAGGTCAACCCCAACTTCAGATGACACTTTTATGTAGGCTAACCAAAATTATATATGTGGCTTTCTCAAACTATTTACAAAGAAGTGGCTATTGAAGAAGTTGAAAATAAATGTTTTACTTTAGAAATAAGACTGTGCCAACACTTTGCTCTAACCATGAGTACAGAAAATAAGTTATCCTAAAATATAACATGTGGCTATTTGCTTTAGAGAAAGAGCCAGTGCTTCCATCCTTACTCCTTCTTTGTTATATGCCACTTGGGAGGGAAATTGGGTAGTTTGGCTTCTTAAGACAGTTACAAGTCTGTGTTATTGCCCTAGAAACTTCTGCAAGATCTCTTCAGGACATCACATAATTACAAGGCCACAAGGTATCCCAGGTTGAGATTCATTCATGATTCTCTCTCTCATTTCAAATCAGATACAGGCTCCTCATTTAAGCAAGCTTATCAGAGAATTGAACGACAACATTGTAACACTCTGAAATTCTTTGTGACACTTTAAAAATAATTTGAGCCCCAACTCCTTATAAAGACAATTAATTTTTCCCAGAGAAATTAAAGCCTAACTGAATAAATCACACCTCCACAGAGAAAACACTTTTTTAAACTAGCTACCAAAGCATCTTCTCTCTATATGACTTACTGTGAATTGCTGTTGTTCCAAAGACTGGACCTTCAAGTTTTTGGTGAAGGCTGTTGTGTGCTTTGTTCCTTTCCCCAACTTTTTTCTTACTTCAGCTTTTGTGTTCTAGAAGGTCTGAATACATTTTGTTACTCCAGTGTAGCCCAAACTTCCTGCAAGTAATATTCATGACAACTCTTTCCCCCTCTAGACTATTTCTTCTCCTCCATTAAGTGCTTTCTTCTTTCATGCAGATTCAGCCCACAACTCAAGCCTGCTGCCTAGACTGGACTATTTCATTCTCTATTGTATATAGGACCAATACTTATATTTCCTGACTTAGAAGGTCTTTTCTCTTTCTTACAGGTTCTGAATACAAAGAAAGACTCGTTTCTTTAAATTATTTGTTTTCCTTCTAGAGCTTGTAATGTCTCAGTTCCAAATCTCAACTGATAGTTTCTTGTTCACTAAATCTTGAAGAAATTAGAAGAGCTTATATAAATCCTGGAGATGTTATGGCTGTGGAAGAGGTGTTCTGGTTGTTTGTAATTTTGATATGGGACTACTAGAAGTCTCAGGATCACATGCACATTTTTAACTGGGTGGTCATGGCAAATGAAAACCTATGGGAGTACTACTGAATTATTAGGATAATATCGCATTCTGGATCTCCTTGACTGATAGTCACCCATCCATGTAGAATATGACTTCTCAAAATAACATCTTTCCCAGAGCTCCCTCCTGTGATACCTTGAAAATTTGGGTAAGCACAACTGAACATAGAGACTCATGTGTCTATTCGCTGCCTTCAACAGAACATTGTTACTGTAGGTAGCGTTGAATAGGCCAAATTTTCCAGAATGATGATCACCTGAGCACAACCACACATACAATACTGAAATTAGGGCTTCTGCAAGAAGGTTCTATCTACTTGTCTTAGAGTTTGGTAGTGACAAGATATTAAAAGACATTCAATAAAGTTGACCATCCATATACTATGTATGAACTAAATTTAACATTTGTCTTAGCTATCTTATACCCCAGCTATTGATGACCCCAACTATGTGCATTTCAGAGAAAGAGAAGCACAAAATATTCTTGAAGTGATTTCTCTGCTAATGGATGGGCCCTACTGCCAAATTGGAGATATTATTCTATCTCAAACAGGGCATGTTTGAGACAGAGCTAAGTAGGGACATTAGCCACTAGAATGCAAATTAAGAAATTCCATTATTAAGTCTGTCACCTCAGAATGAACCAAAAGTCAAACCAAATGCCCTAATAAAGTAATTAGCTTTATGAATGCTTAAGATTCTAAACCCAGAATAATGACACCTTTCTGGCCTAGACAGAGGTTGGTCTAGGTCCTCAGTCATCTTTGAGAAATGGGTTCTATAAAGCCTGTCTTCTCAAGACCTGGAAAATGTGGGCATTTATATAACCGGTAGAAGAGAAACCTGAAAAAGTAGATAAAAAGTCATGGCCAGGCCTGATTTGAGGAAAACTAGGAATTTTACTATAAAAGTGAAGATGTAGGATGTTTTTAGAAGGAGGAAACATGCTGAGTACTTCTGAGAGATTGAATAAAAATGTAGTTTAAAAGTGTCAATAAGATTTGGCAATATAAAGTTTTTTTGGTGATTTTGACGCACGTCATTCGTTTGAATGATTAAAGCAGAAACCAGGATCAGGGTGATGTGGGATGAGGTGTCAATGGGAAGTGAATAACTAAAGGTGGTTTATCTAGAAAACTATAATATTTAGATTGGGTAATGAAGGGAATCAGAGAAATGAGGCAGTGGGTGAAAAAGGAGAGCTACTTTCGTCAATATAGAAAAGAATACATGTCTGTATGCTGATGAAAATAATACAAGTGAGGAGAGAGATTTGTAATGCAATAGAGAATAGATAATTGAAGAAGAAAATTCCTAAAGACAACAAGAAGTAAAAGAATCCAGAGGAGAGGTGGATAAATTTATATTTAATAGCAATTAGGAAATGTCCTGATTCGCAACAGGAATGAAGAAAAAGATGGATTTATGTAGGCTTATATATTTGGTACAGGAAATTTAAGGACATTTGCATACTTGGATTCTTTTACTATGATGTATGAAAAAAATCATTAGTTGAGAGTGAGGAAGTATTTGAGAGGCAGACGATGATTAAAAGAGAGAGAATGTATAAAGATATCACTTTGGACAACAGGAAAGCAAGCTTACTACTAGAGAAACGTGTTAGAGTTGCTAAAAAATGTTGAGAGCCAATCTCAGATTTGTGTCCATGAACTTAAGAGAGAGTCAGTCATGTTGAACAGAAGATTTTCTCTAGCAAGGATCAGATAATAAAGTTTTGGGATGAAGTAGATGACTTGAAAGGGGAGACAAAAAGGAGAATATTTTGAGAAGAAATGTGATAGGGAGATGAGATTCTTGACTGGGAAGAGGAGAGGGATGGAGGGTTCTGAAATATTGAGACATCAAGAAAATAGTAAGGGCTTAGTGAAATGTTTGTGTAGTACACCTAGGCAGGTGCTTCCAAGAATCTGCGGGCCCAAGCCTGATCCAAAAGTAGTCATCTCTGGAACTAGAAAGCAATGACCACATGAACTTGGACAATGAGCACCTCAAAACTAACCTGTGTGCACAGGGGGCCAAAAACCAGAAAAGTGTTCTTTATCTTCACCGGCACTGTGTAATTACCCGAATATTTTTCATAACCCCTTCCCTGTTGGGGATTCTCAAGAATTACTGAAGTTGAATTTCTCATTTGCCTGAGAGAGTAGGTATAAGCAAAATTAATTTAATTTTATCTAAACAAAGAAATCTAATAAATTCTGAGCACCTCTCTTTATGGATTTTGAGTCATACTTGGTGTTCTATGAAGGAAAAGTCAAATGTAATGAGAGTTTATAACAAAGGATTTAACTTCTGTGTTGTCAAGGAAGGCCTCTCTCTGAGAAAGTGACATTGAAGCTGAGAACTGAAAGATGCATAGAGTTAACTAGCTGAAGAGAAAAAAGAAAGAGTGAAGTTCTCTAAGATAGGAAATAACTTGATATCTCTTATGATTGTAAAAAAGGTTAATGTGAATGTTGCATAATGGACAGGGGAAGATGCTCTGATATGAAGGAGGAGATATAGGCAGGGGTAGATTATGTAGACTTCTACAAGAAGACAGGCCATATCGAAAATGTTCTCTGGTAGATTCATGGGGAATGATTTAAACAAAAGCTAAAAATAAAGCATCCATTTAGAAGGTTACAAGAGTTCACTGGTAAAATGATAGTCACTTGCAGAAATTATGTAGTGATGTAAAGAAGATTCAATAGATTCAAGATCTATCCTAACAATGGAATTGCCAGTGCTGAAATGAGAAAGAAGTTATCAAGTATAAGTTCCAGATTCCTAGTAAGATTTAATAGATCCATGAAAGTTCCATGAACTTAGACAAGAAACTCTTCAAGAGGAACAGATTGTGTATGTGTGTGTGTGCGTGTGTGTGGGTGGGGGGGGGATGAGTTTGTTAGTTGGATGAGAAGATGGGGATATTTGCTTCTCATAATTTCTATTTTTTTTTATGAAAGGCCACAAAAAATGTCACTGTCAAAGAGGAGTAGGTTGGGGGGAGAGAAGAAAAAGAAATCCTATATTTGAGAAACATATTGTGTATACCATATTTCTCTTAATTATTCTTCCACTGTTTGGGTATTTAGGATATTTTCTGTTTTCTGATATTAAAAAAAGTGATGTATTGAGCTGTCTTTGAGACAAAATAATTCTATTCATAGCCATTTCCTTAGTATAGATTCTCAGAATTAGAAAAAAAAATTTTCCTACTTTTTGTTTTTTTTTCCCTTAAAGAATTATTTTTATTTTATTAAATTGATATTTTCACCTGTTAAAACTCAGTTAGTAGAGCAAATCTTATGATGATGGCCTGGTTAAGGATGTTGCAATTTACTAGATATGCTATTCAGTCTAAATTATTAAATTAAGATTAACAAAATTTCCATTTCCTTAAAATAGAAGTACCGACATTCCTAGTGGATTAAACAGAGTATATGTGGATGTGCATAGAATAGAAGTTAGCACATATAATTCTGGAGCTTAACGTTAGCTCAGTCTGAAAGAATCATGAGGAATGTATGAATTGAAAGCAGCAATCTGATCTGATAAATTTTCCTTACTAGGATTTTGGATTGATGAAGTTTGGATGAATTCCTTGGTTCTATGGGGAATATCTTCATGACTATCATTAAGAAAGCTATCAGTAAGAAAACCACAAGGCGGGATTCAGTGACTAATCTTTTAAGTAATGAGTATTTTCATATTCCAGAGCAAATAAATAAATCTAAAAGTGTTCACATCTTTTTCCGCACTAAAGCAATCAGGCTCAATGAATTAATTCAATCTACCTGTTAATTCTTTAAAGAAAAAAGCAGATTTTGTGCTTTATTTCTGCCAAATTGAATTCATTCAGTCCTTTACCTATTCATTCTGCCAGTATTTACTGAGCATTTACCATGTGCTTGGCCCTCAACTTGTCACGATGGAGAAACATATGGGTAAAATCATCTTCCCTGTAGAATGTCCATGTACTGTGGGTCAAAGAGGTGCATAGGAGAAAATTTCCTAATAGGGTGGTAAGTACAATTGTAGAAATATGCACAAGCCATCCTGAAAGCCTTAAGGAAAGGGTCTAGGAGAGAATTGACTGGAAATCCTTCCTGAAAGCAGAGATGTGTGTTGTGTGGGCTGAGCTTTATAAGATGGTGGTAGAATGTGTAACAACTTCCTAGATTTAACTTGAGTCACTCTATGATACAATAAGAATGACTTTTTTTAATCTATATACTTTTTTGAACATTTTCTTATTTACCTATCTGCAAGAAATTAATAACCTTTGATATGGCCTCCGCATTATAGCCAAAGATTTTCTGGGGCATTTTCTCACATTTTTCTCTAGAAGACATTGCTCAGATTCTTCCACTATTTATCTATCCTAAATTGTTGCTACAGTCTTCTCACTCATCTCCGTAGATCACTCATGTCTCTTCTTAAGTCACTTTTTATGGTATGGTAGGACATTTCCACAAAGTGCAGATTTGATCACTCCTCATCCTTATTTAAAACTACACAGTTGCATCTAATTACTTACTATGACTTGGATCCTTATCAAATTTCCATGCTAATTCTGCCCTTTGTGGTTGTGAAGAAAAAGCTCAATGTTACCCAATATTCACTTACTTACAGCTTAAGCTATTTACTTAAAAAATTTTTTCTCATTTCCCTTTTATGACACAGAAAAAATAGAACACTATAAAAATCCCTTGCTTTTTTTAAACATCAATATATCCTGGAAATTGTTCAATAGCAGTTGTATTGTTTTTCACAGCTGCATAGTACTTTACTGCATGAATGCAATTCATTCAACCAGATATCTACTCATAGATATCTTATTTTCTAATATTAAGCAATTACAATCAGTGTCTCAATAAATTATCTTGGGCTTCTTGAAAAGGTATCTATTTTGTGTAGTTAGAAGAGAGTTGGGTAGTCAAAGGATAAATTCATGCATAATTTTACTAGATATTGCCAAATTTTCTTCCACAGAAGTTTATCTCCTTTTTCAATTTTAGCAGCAGTGTATAAAAAAGACTGTTACCCTACAGACTCACAAAACTGAGTATAATGTCATGCTTTTGGATTTTTGCCAGTTTTATAGTTAAGAAACACTCTCTCATGTGGTTTTTCATTTATTTTTCTTATCAGTGAAGTTGAGCATCTTTTCATTTAGTTAAAAGTAAAAGGGGTCAAATGTATGGTATAGGAGGAAATTTAACTTTGGGCAGTAAAGATAATGAAATATATATGATGTGTTATTAAATTGTGCACTTGAAATCTGTATAATTTTATTAGTGTTACCCCAATAAATTTAATAAAATTAAAAGAAGATTCTTTTGCTTACCCTTTTCTTATAAAATATCTCTACATGTTTTTTTGTCTATTTTTTCTGTTATGTCTCTTTCTAGTTTGTCTATTTTGGAGTTTTTCTTGATTTCTAATCATCTTTGCTATATTTAGTAGATTAGTCTTTTGTCTGTAATATAGGTTGTAAATATGATTAAATGGTGTGTCATTTGCCTTTGCTCATGTGTACGTTTTTGCCATTTAAAGATTTATTTTTTGTGATCAAAGTCATTAATTTTTTATTTTATTATTCTATGATTTTGGTCATATTCTTAGAAGTTTATCCATGGATTATAAAACAAAATTTACTCATTGTTTTTTGTAACTCATATGGTTTAATTTTTATATTTGGTTATTCTGAGTATAGTTTGAGATATGGATCCAATTTATCTTGTTCTAAATGACATGTAGTGGTAACAGCAGCATTTATATTTGCTTATTTTTTCAAAAGAAACACTATATTAATATATTAGGGTTGGGATATATTAGGATAAGGATAGGCAGGAATGCAATGAGGGGCTGTGAATAGAAGTGACTATATACTGTGTATATATTTCTGTATTAACTTAAACCATATAGATGTTATACGTATTAAAATATATAGTCAAAATGGGAAAAAAACAACCTCTTACATTGAATGCAAATTAAAACAAGTGAACATAATTGCAAATTGATAACTCAGGTATACAGAGGAAGTAATTATTTTAAGTAACTTTTTTGATGAGAAGTACTCTAAAGACAAAACAAAGAAGTAAGCAAACACCAATGCAGTCATACCAAAATTACAAAATAACCAGCTTGATGCACTTCCCACTGGCCATTTGAACACCTAAAAGAATATTGACTATCATTCATCATAATATATTGAATGAAATTACCTATGTATCCATAGTCACACAAAAACTAAAAGAGTGAAAAGGAAGAAAAAAACAAGGAAACCAAAATCTACAAGATAATTAATAGAGAAAACATGGCATAATTATAAAACAATTATTTTGAAAACTCCAGTGTAATAATTTAAGGCATGCATCATCCATGGTTGTTAAACTCATTACATTAAAGTATATTGAACAGGTTATTCACAGGATGGCAAAAGATTTCCTATAGATTACAGCTATAGTTATCTGGAATTATAAAATGATAAATTAGGGAATGAAACCCTGTATGCTCTGTAAATTGTTTACAAAAATGGCCCATTGTTTCCTTCCCTGTGTCTACTTCCCTCTACAATGTGACTTCTCAGCAAGTGTCTTTAAGAAGTGGCATCTAATTTCCTACTCTTTGAGTCTAAATTGAATTATGGCAATAGAACACAGAAGTGTTCTTCATTTTTGAGCCTAGGTCTCAAGAAGCCTGTGCATTTCTGCTCACTCCCTTGAATTTCTGCCATGCCATGAAAACCCATCAGGATTAGCCTACTGGAGTATGAGAGACTATAAGAGCAGAGCTTACTCAGTTGTTGCAGACAAAGCCCTAGACATGTGAAATATTCTAGCCAAGAGCAACAAAGTCAGCACCAGGGGGGCCTGTGGCTGGCCACAGGTGCATGAGTAAGACTTGCTGAAAGACCTGAATCCAACACACCCAGGAGATCTTCCCAAATGATCATCAAACTTTTACTTTTAAGTTAATAGATTTTGAGGTGGCTTGAAAACAAACCCTAACTGATTCAGACATGGGGCTAGAAGTATTGAAGCACTGGCTTTGGAACCAGGCAGCTGGAAAAATGATGAGCAATTAATAGAAACTGAAAAACTGATGAGGCTACTGTTTGTTATTGGAAAAATGAAGCCCTATGTTATGTAGCAGTGAAACCATTGGCAAAGTCTTAGTAACTAGAAGGTTAAAAATATACCTAATGAACTTATTGTTTGGCTTATTTTAGTTGCATACAATAAGGAACTGTAAGAGATACATGAGCTAAAGTAACACCTATTAAGTTTACAAGTAGAATTTATTAGGAATATAGAAGAACCAGGATTTGCAGGGATGGAACATGACACAATTTCTTATCTTTAGCCTTCTCAATGAATAAAAGATTCTTGCGGTAGAATGAAGCCTAAGCATATAGAGCAAATTGTAAGTGTGCATGTAAGACCTTTAGTTCAGATGTCTAAAAGAACTTAGGAAAGATCTAGAGAAAGCTCTCAATTAGAAAAGTGTTTTATAGGATTCTAAAGGCATTGTTCCATAGGAAACTGCCATGTCCAAAGTACTGTGAGTTAGTTAAGACAGACAGAGGCATATCTTGAAAACAGTAGTAGGTGTGGCTTTTTCTCAAATGGTGTAGAATATTCTCATATATTTCAAAAGCCCACAAAGCTTTAAGGGACTTATAATAGCAGAAACATCATTAGCTGAATTCAAAGGGACTCTGCTTTTCTAAATTGCATGAGAAGGAAAAAGACCGAAAAAGTTACTCAGCAGCAAGAATAGGCTATTTCTTATATAAAAGAAAGGATATCTATGAGGGTGAAGTCAAGAACCTAAAGAATAAAGCCAATTGCATTGAGAACAATGGATTTGTGAGCTATTGCTAAAATTAATGGAGGACAATGAACTAGAGACTAGTCCCAGGGAGCAAAACTAGGTTGTAACCAAGAAATTTCTTCTGCTTGAGAATCTGTTTTTCTTTTCAGAGGGAATTTAGAATTGCCATGGACCAGAGAATGCCATGCACTCCTATTTTTCCTCTTTGAATGGAAACATCTCGTGGTTTTTTCCTATTCTTTGTCTCATCATTGTTTGTTGAGTGTGTAGATGCAAATAATTTGGAGTAGATGGATATCAACAAAACCCAGACTTTCGAAGGGATGGCATGATTGTGTGAGACTTTGGAAGTGTCAGGTGGAAATGGCTATATTTTTCATAGGGAAAGGTTATGAATAATTTTGGACATAGTGGAAGTGGTAGAGACAATTATTATTCTTTTGTATTCATGCCTGGTTATTCTTCACATCAAGATATCAAGTCCATTTTCCTTCCTCTTGAGTTTGGACTGGTCTTGCGAATTGCATTCTCAATAATTCTCAGCAGTGTCAATGGTCAGTTATGAGTTCAAGCCTCACCAGGACTTGCACATTTCCATTCTGTCACTTGAGTCCGTGCCCACCCAAGAGAACAAGTGCAAACTAATCTGCTGGGTGATTAGAAACCACAAGGGGCAGAGTGAGCTCAGGTGTTCCAGCCAAGCCTCTGGACATGTAAAAAGGCTCAGATAAAATCAGCAACTCCAGCCTGCCCTGATTAATTCTCAGCTGACAGCAATTGTTTGATTGGGACCCTCTGAGAATAACTGAGCTAGGCCTGGCTTACCAGAAGAATATCACCACTGACCTGCACATGCATGAGGTGATAATAGGTGTTGACTATGTTTAAGGGGGCTTTTTTTTATGCAGTAAAATCCAGCTGATTTTTGTTAAATGTTAAATGCTAAATGTTGTGAAACAGAAAGACAAATAAAAATAAGTGTCCCAGTTAGTATCATTGGTCAGTGGAATCAGTAAAAGCAACTACCTTTTTTGGATATTTTATTATATGAGAAAAATCAACCCCTATTTATTTCAGCCACTGTAAGTAGGTTTTTCTCTTACTTGTAGCTGAATTAGCTCCAAACAAATAAAATAGTTTTTTATCCTGAGATCACTTCTCTTTTTACTTGCCTTGAACAAATTCATCAAGATTTGTCTAATGCCTTTCTCAATTGATAGATCAAAAAAAGTTCCCAGAAGGTATTTATTAAATGAATTGATAAGTGAGTGATTTGGCCACTGATGATCCTAGTATCTAGGTCAATATTTCCAATGGTCTTGGAAATATTGAGGAAAAGCATTTCTCAACTAGGAGGTCTCAGTTACTAATTTTCTGCCTTTTCAAAAACAGGAATTTGATATATTAGGATATTTTATTGTGATTTCAGCCTGTTTCTTGAATAAAACTGCAAACAAATTTGTCATTTCTAATAATATCAGCATATGCAATTGGATCAGGTATTGGATTAGAACTCTACATTTTGCTCTGTTACAGTTACTAGTTTCACTTTAAGTTCACAAGCTTTCTAGACCTAATCCATCAAATATGAATACTGTATATTAATGCATGGGAACAGAAGAGGTTATCTCTAGAATTCTGAGTGCTTGAGAAATTAGAGCCATGGGAATGTATTATCTTACTGTTACTTTCTATTTTCTGTGTTCCCACACAACCCGTCACACACTAGGGTGGGAGAATATTTTATTATACAAGAAAGACTTTTAAATTAGACTAAAAACACAGAAAACTCTGTGATAACCAAATTCAACTTTATTATATCCAAGGGCGTTTTTAAACAGAGAAAGGCATTTCATCATAATGGCAGGAGGCAGGAACATGGACTTAAAGAAAGCTAGGCAAGTCATTTAAACTTATTCCATTTCAAATTTCTTACCTGTACATTTGGGTTGATAATTACCTATTTCCTTTACAAAGACATTCTAAGAAGAAAATGGACAGGAAAGAGCTTTGGAAAACTATTAAAGACTATGAAATAGGAATTGTTTTTGTGTGGATCGCCCCACAAAAAAAACACGTGCATTACTATCGCCTGCTTACATCTCATAGAAGTCTGTGTTGAAGAAATTCAATTGATTAATTTTAAAAAAGTCTTTTTTTTCTGGAAATCTTGTTTTCCTATAAATATTAAATATATGAGATTGGAGACACTTGCTAATATCGTGATCATTATCCTCATTATTGTCAATGTTGGGTTTTTTTTTTTTTACATGTGTACTTTTTTGAAAGTTTATCTTTCCTTCAAAGAACACAGGCTTCAGATTACATTTGTATGTTGGCATCTCTAATTACTAAATCGGAATTTTGAATGACCCTGACATGGTTTTAAGGGTTACTCTGGGCCCTCATGTGGTCAAATAGCCTTGCCAAATGGCATGTGCCTGATATAGGATGATGAGAAAGCCACTGGATTTGTAGTCATACCTGAAATTAACTGTAATTCTGTTACTTAGAGAGATGACCCTGGCCCTTAGATTGGAAGAGAAACTATTTATGTGAATGGGGAAAATAGAAATTTTAAGAAGAGGAATGCAGTCTCAATTAAATGGCAGTGGCAAGGAGGTACTGGTGAGATGTAGAGATAAAATGGATCATGTGTTCAAAGTGGAATACACATTAATATAATAAGATAATTGAAAAGCATATCTCAAGGTCTATTGGAATAGAAGAAAGACGATGAGGTTGTATATGCATGTTGGAAAGATGGGCTGTAGGTGAGAGGGATTGTAGGTGAGAGCTCTTTTGTATCAAGGAAAGGGTAGAGACAATAATTAGCTTTTTGTTTCTGTATCATGACTTTAGCTCCCTGGTATGTGACTTCACCTACAACAGCAGAAAAATAATAGTCAAAAGACCACAGTTTCCATTGATTTGCCCCCTCATACAACTATAGGTCATAATTTCTCTCGCCATTTGTTCCTTCAGGTCTGGGAATGATAATAGCTTCTTCCTGTTAACTCCAGGTTACTCCAACATCTCTCCTTGGTGTCCCTTAACCATTTTTAGACCTTTGTAAATAATACTGTCAGTAAACCATTCATAACTACGCATTTTGAGTGTGCCATCTGTTTCTTGTGTACCAGGCCTTGAGTTATAGAACATGTGAAGATCCCTTATTGAATGGTATTCTCTTGCAATTGTGATAAAAAAAAAATCCTTCAGATCAGTAACTGAATATCAGGATCTAGGAACTATTTTTACATGTTCTGGAAAACTGCCCACATACAATTACTATCTGATAATGTCATTCGTTAAGATCCATCTTTCTTGTTTAACAACCTGGATCATTACCTCATGCCCTAGTTTTCAATGGTGGAACACATTTCCACAGTTCTCCAGGGATATGGCTTTAGATTAATTTTATACTATGGTCAGATACTCCCATTTTGCCCGTATTCTATGTGTCAAAAATTCTATATGTGGGTTTTGTTAGTGGCTGAAGATAGTCATTTCCAGGAAGCATGCAGATTTGGCATATGTTCAAGATCTTACTGGCCCTATAGTAGAGTATATAGTTTTAGAATTAAATAATGGGGAGTAATAGAACCAGGCCCAGTGAGTTGTGATATCAAGGGGCCCAAAGAGTGAGTGTTACCCCACAAGACAGGATTTAATAAATTCTAGAGAATCTGGATATTTTCCTTTCCCCACTGCACAATTCTCCTGGAAAATAGACACAGGCCTCATGCGCATTTAGAAGATTCAGAGTTTTTGCTGCTGATGTTGTTGGAGACTCTTGTTCAAGTTTACCCAGCCTCTCCTTAATTCTGGGTTCTATGAAATGGCTCAGATTAGGGTATCATATGAGGGATTATGACTCTTTTGGTTGACCTATGTTCATAAGACTTTTAATCAATTCATTTTATTTTCCCCCTAGTTACATTTAGAACTTAGGGGATGCCCAAGTATTTGTTAATCATTCCCCGCAAAGATAATTTCACAGCCAGTTATTCTGATTCATAATGCTTAATTTTGACCCCTATATTCCTCTGACTATGGAAGTTACTACCTGGTTTTGGCTATTACCACTGAAAATAAGAAACCTATTTCAGCTGCAGTAGTTGCTACCAGCATCCCTGACCTTGAGAAAAGAGCTTAGTTTGGACAGGGGATTGTACATGTTAAATCCACTCTAATAGTTATATCTTCCTAAGTCTCTGGAGTCTTTCTTTCATTGTGCATTAAGAAATTGCTGGTATCTTAACTTCATTTAGTGTGGGCTTTTGTTGAACCCATGTTTCAGTTAATCAACCAAGCAACTAATTAGAGCTACTTCCTACTGTTTGTGCTAACACACTGAATTCAGAATAAACTTCAAAGTGTGTCAGAGATATATTAAGTGGAATTTAAAGTTATGCTGCTTTTCCTTGGCCTGGCACCTTCAGAACCCATCTGTGCACATATTTCCAGAATTTTACGGATATGGATAAGCAAAGCCTTTCAAATCTTTTAGAAGACATGTTTTCTCAGGTCTCACATCGTTATTGGTCTTTGGGGAATGCTAACATTTAACTCTATGTCTAGGTTTGCAGATACTGAAGGATCTTAGCTAGCAAGGTATGAGAAGACATAGGGTATACAATGAGAAAAATGAAAACAACTCAGAGTGAAGATACTTAGAGGCCTTCAAGAATGTCAGTAATAATTTCATTGGATGGCAAAGGGTACTCAATCAATGTTAGGGGTTCAAGTCTTCTGACTTAATTGTGGCACTACTACCTCTTCATTCTTAATTTTTTGAGTAACATCCAAACTGTTTTCCATAGTGGCTGTACCAATTTGCAATTCCACCAAAAGTGTACTAGGGTTCTCTTTTCTCCACATCCTCACCAACATTTGTCAGTTTTTGATTTATTGATGATAGCCAATGTGACAGGTATGATGTGATAGCTCATTGTGGTTTTAATTCGCTTTTCTATAATGATTAGTGACCTTGAGCATCTTTTCATATGTTTATTGGCCATCTATATGCTTGCTCTCTTTGGAGAAATACCTATTCAGGTCTTCTGTTCATTTTTTAATTGGATTTATTGGGTTTTTTTGGTGTTGAATTGTATGAGTTCTTTATAAATTTTCTATATTAACTCTGTCAGATGTATCATAGACAGATATCTTTTCCCACTGAGTAGATTGTCTTTTCATTTTGTTGATGGTCTCCTTTACTGTGCAAAACTTTTTAATTTGATGTAGTCTCATTTGTTTATTTTTTCTTTTGTTTCCCCTGTCTAAGGAAATATATCAGAAAAAAAATTACTAATAGACTTATCTGAGAGTTTACTGCCTGTGTTTTATGGTTTTAGATCTTACATTGAAGTCTTCAATCAATTTTGAGTTTATTCTTATATATAGCGTAAAAAAGGTTGTCCAGTTTCTTTTTTTTTTTTTTTTGCATGTATCTGTCCAGTTTTCCCAATATCATGTGTTGAGGAGACTGCCTTTAGCCCATTATATAATCTTGCCTCCTTTGTCATAGATTAAATGACCATGTAAGTGTGGATTTATTTCTGGTATTTCTATTTTGTTCCATTGACCTATGTGTCTGTTTTTATGCAAGTACCATGCTGTTTTGATTACTATAGCCTTGTACTATAGTTTGATATTAGGCAATGTGATACTTTCACCTTTGTTCTTCTTTCTCAAGATTGCTGTGGCAATTTGGGATCTTTTATGATTTCAAATGAATTTGGGGATTATTTGTTCTAATTCTATGAAAAATGCCATTGATATTTTTATAAAGATTTCATTGAATCTATTGATTGCTTTGGCTAGTATGGCCATTTTAATGATGTTGATTCTTCCTACCCATGAGCATGGTGTATGCTTTTATTTATTTGTATCTTCCTCAATTTCTTTTTTCAATGACATAATTTTCTGAGAACAGGTCTTTTATCTCCTTGGTTAAAATGATTCTTAGGTATTTTATTGTTTTTGATGCAATCGTAAATGAGAATGTTTTCTTATTTCTCTTTTTGATAGTTCATCATTGGTGTATAAAAATGCAATCAACTTCTGAGTATTAATTTTACTGAATTCATTTATCAGTTCTAGTGGTTTTTTGGTGGAAATGTTGACATTCTCTCTATATAGTATCAAGTCACCTGCAAATAATGACAGATTTATTTCTTCCTTTACAATTTGGCCGTGTTTTATTTCTTTTTTTTATCTGATTGCTGTGTCTAGGACTTCCAATACCATGTTGTACAAAGGTTGTGAAAGTGCACATCCTTGTCTTATTCCTGATCTTAAGGGAAACACTTTTAGCTTTTCACCATTGAGTATGATATTAGCTGTGGGTCTGTTATATATGGCGTTTATTATGTTGAGGTAAGTTCCCCCTGTTCCCATGCTACTAAATATTTTGTGATAAAAGGACACTGGATTTCTCAAATAGTTTTTTTTTGCATCTATTAATAGGTTTATATGATTTTGTCTCTATGATTATGTGGAATATTGTATTAACTGATTTGCAAATATTGAACCAATCTTGTATCACAGGAATCAATCTCACTTGATCTTGGTGTATGATCTTTTTAATGTATTGCTGAATATGGTTTCTTAATATTTTGTTGAGAATATTCACATTTATGTTCATCAAGGATATTAACCTGTGATTTTCTTTTTTTTTTTTTTTTTGTAATGACCTTGCATAATTTTGGAACATGGGTAATGGTGGCCGGGTAAAATGAGCTTGGGATGTTTCCTTCATCTTGGTGTTTTTGGAATAGTTTGAGAACATAGGTGTTAGTTGTTTGTTTGTTTGTTTGTTTTGAATGTTTGGTAAAATTTACCTATGAAGTTATCCAGTCCAGGACTTTTGTTTGTTAGGATTTTTGTGATTTTTGATTCAATTTCAATAGTAACTGGTCTGTTCAGACTTTCTATTTCTTCTTGATTCAGTCTTGGAAGATCATATATTTTTAGGAATTTATCCACTTTTTCCAGATTGTCCATTTTGTTGGCATATAATTGTTCGTAGTCTTTTCTCATAATCTTATGTATTTCTGTGGTGTCAGTTTTCACTTCTCCTCTTTCGTATCTGATTTTATTAATTTGGTCCTCTCTCTTTTTTTCTCTACGAGTCCAGTTAAAGGTTTTTCAATTTTGCTTTTCTTTTCAAAGAACCAGCTCCTTGTTTCATTGATCTTTTGTATTGTTTTTTAGACTTTATTTTATTTATTTCTGCTCTGATCTTTATTATTCCCTTTCTTCTACATGTTTTTGGGTTTCGTTTGCCTTTTTTATTCTAATTTCTTTAAATGTAAGTCTAGATTGTTTATTTAAGATTTTTCTTGTTTTTTGAGGTAGGTTTGTATTGCTCTGAATTTACTTCTGAGGACTGCTTTCATTGTGTTCCATAGATTTTGGGTCATTGTATTTTCATTTTATTTATCTCAGGTTATCTTTTGATTTCTCCTTTGATCTCATTGTTAATCTATTCATTGTTTAGTTGCATGTTATTTTATCCTTCATGTGTTTGTGTGTTTTTTTCTTACAATTAATTTCTAGCTTTAATTTTCTTGAAATTTGTTTTGTGGCTAACATGCAGTTTGTCTTGAAAATGTTCTGCGTGCACTTGAAAAGAATGTGTATTCTACTGCTTTGGGGTGAAGTGCTCTAAAATTATCAATTAAACCCATCTGGAATAGTGTATCATTTAAGGCTACTGTTTCCTCGTGGATTTTATTTTTTGGAAGATTTGCCCATTGGTGTCAATGAGGTGTTAAGGTCCTTTACTATGACTTCTGTACTGTTGATCTCTCCTTTTCTGTTGGTCAATATTTATTTTATATACTTAAGTGTTCCTATGTTAGATGTGTAAATGCTTACAAGGGTTAAATTCTCTTGTTATACTGATTCTTTTATCATTACATAATGTCTTTTTTTGGTCTCTTATTATTGTCTTTGTTTTAAAGTCTATTTTGTCTGATCTAAGTATTGCTACTTCAGATTTTTAAATTTTCATTTTCATTACGTATCTTTTTCTATCTCTTGACTTTTCAGTCTTACGTGTCTTTCCATTTGAAGTAGATCTCTTGTAGATAGCATATGTGTGGGTCTTGTTTTTTTATCCATTCAGCTACCCTATGTCTTTTCATTGAAGCATTTAATCCATTTACATTTAAAGTGATTATTGATTGTTACATAGATATTGCCATTTAATTATTCATATATATGTTTTCCCCATCTTATTTTTCTTGAAGAAGTCCTTTTAACATTTCTTGTAATATTGGCTTAGTTATGATAAACTTTGTTTAGCTTTTTCTTATCTGGGAAGCTCTTTATATCTCCCTCAATTTTAAATGTTAGCCTTGTTGGATAGAGTAGTCTTGATTATAGATTCTTGTTTTTCATCACTTTGACTATTTCAAGGCAATCCCTTCTGGCCTGCAAAATTTCTGCTGAAAAATCAGCTGACAATCTTATGGGAGCTCCCTTGTAGGTAACTAATTTCTTTTCTCTGGATCCTTTTAAGATTCTCTCTTTGTCTTTAACCTTTGGCATTTTAATAATGGTTTGTCTTGGGGTAGGCCCGTTGGGTTCATTTTATTTGTGACTCCCTGTGCTTCCTGTACTTGTATGTCTATTTCCTTCACCAGGTTAAGGATGGTTCTGTCATTATGCTTTCAGATAGATTTCCAATTCCTTTCTCTTTCTTCTTCTTCTGGTACCCCTATGATGTCATTGTTGTTACACTTGATGTTGTTCCAGATCCCTTAAACTTTCTTCATTTTTTACAATTCATTTTTTTTTTTTTTTTTGCTTTTCTGATTAGGTGTTTTCTGCTACCTTGTTTTCCAAATTGCTGATTTGATACTTTGCTTCATCTGTTCTACTGTTGATTTGTTCTAGTTCATTCTTCATTCTAGTTATTGTATTCTTTATTTCTGACTATTTTTATCTATCTATCTATCATTTATCTAATCTATCATTTATCTACCTATCAATTATCTATATATTTATCTATCTAATCATCTATTTATTATGCTTACTCTTTTTTTGTTGAAGTTCTCACTAAGTTCTTAGCATCCTTATAAACAGTGTTTTGAACTCTGTATATGATGGATTGCTTGCCTCCATTTTGTTGCATTCTTTTTCTGGAGTTTTCTCCTTTGATTTTATTTGGGGCATGTTTCTTTGTCTCTTCATTTTGGCTGCCTTTATATGTTTGTTTCTGTGCATTAGACAGATCTGCTACATCTCCCAGTCTTGGCAGGGTGGCTTTATGTGTAGGTCTTCTGTGTGGCCTAGTGGTATAGTCTCTCTGGTCACCTGAACTGGGTGTTCTGAGAATGTCCCTTGTGTGAGTTGTGTGTGACCTCCTATTGTAGCTGACCTTTGATTGCTGTCGGCATGCCAGTGGGTGGGATTGATGGTCAGGATTATTGGCTGTGAGAATTGGCTGCACCAACAGCATATGAGCCACTATGCAGTGGCTGACCCCAAAGAGTAGGATATGCCCTAATGGACTCTTGTGCCTGCAAAAACCACCTTTGCATATGTTGATCGTGGGGCTAATCAGGCAGTGCTCTGTTGTGGTCTGAAGATGGCCACCAGGTGTGTGACCTATGCAGGCCAAAGTCAGCAACTTATTGGAAACTTTGCCTGTGACTGACCAGGGGCAACCTGGAAGAAGCTTCAAAGAGATTTGTGCTTGCTTGCTGCCTGTGATAGATCTGGATGTGAGTTGGAGAATCCACGCTGTGAACTGAGGCTGGGTGCCACCCGTACCCAGCCTGGAGGAGCCTCAGGTCACTCTGAGGCTTTCCCCTGCCTGCAGGCTGCTTATAAGACTCAGCCACTAAAAAAGCCTCAGGCGGTACTCAAGTCACCTGTGGGGGGGGGGGGGGATGGGGCGCCAGTCAGCATAGTTCACCAGGCCAATGCAGATTTACATTTAACATGTGTGGGAAAAGCTCAGCATGGGAAAAACAATATCTGTCTGTAGGCTGCACTGGAGGAGGCCTCAATATAGAAACAATGAGGGCTTTCCCTCTGACCTTTGCCCTGTAGCCACACAACTCAGTCTCTCCCTATATATCTCTGTTACTTCTTGAGCTGAGGTGCCATCCTTCCGCCAGAGCCCAGGGTGACTGGAAGTGAGAGAGTCTGTCCATAGGCCCTTTAAGAGGATGCCTGAATGATGGAATCTTCGCTGATTTTCAGTCAGATGTTGTGGGAGCTCCCCTTCCCGGTTCAGGTCTCCAGCTGAGGAGCCTGGTAGGCTCAGTAGAGTTTGGACCCATTGCTTCTCAGGGGAGACCTATGCAGCTGAGATACCCCTCCCAATTCTCAACCGCCACACATGGATGTTGGGCCAGCCCATTTTGCACCTCTACCCCTCCTACCAGTCTCCATGTGGCTTCTTTATAACCTTAGTCTTCTGATGGTTCTTCAGGTCGATTATTCTATAATTTATTTGTAATTTTAATGTGGTCATGTGAAGAGGCAAGCACAGCATTTTTTTTTTAAATTGCCATCTTTACCAGAACGCTTAGTCTTATTTAATTTAATTCTTTTATTTTTGCATCCAAGCACCTGTCTAGTTTTAGCATGTAGTTCCCAGCCTGTGGACTGTGGTTCCAATGGAAGTTTAATTTTCAGAGCCTTTCAAATTCTATTTTGCTTTGCTTGATTTATCTGGTTCCCATGGGCTCCTACTGATCTTACTTGTGCTGCCTGAGGGGTGATGGGGTCTTGCCAGGCCTGGCTGCTGCATATCTCTTTTGGAGGATGGGTATAGAGGGAATTTCTCTACTGGTTTCCTCCCAGGATCTTCCTCCCTATACTGCTCAGGTGTCTCTGGATAGGTAAGAAGCAATTTTAGACTGTGTGAACAAAGTGTCTTCCCAGACCAGACTGCTTGTTGTAGCTGGGTGTTTTAAAATTTTTTTTATTGTTTATTTTTTAGAAATAGGCTTGGTGAAGAAGGAGAGTGTTTGTTTTCTTCAGTTGCTTATTTTTTACGGTGGTCCCAATTGATCCCCTACCTTTTTCTGATGGTGTTGGGCTCACCGGTTGTCTAAGGGACTCCTGGCAACTTGAGGGAGGAATAAACATACCTAAAGGGCTTTCTGTTGCTAGGATGGGGGTCATGAAATGCAATGTCTGGGTTGCCTTCCTCTGCTGCATGTGGCATGGAAGATACCTTGTCCACTGTGGTGGTCTTCTAAATTCAGGGTTTCAAGCAGCTTGCTTTCTTTTTACCTGCATTTCAGAGTTATCCCTTTAAGTCATTCTAAGTCTTACTAAGTTTAACTTAGCAGGGAGGATCTTGTAGAAATGAGTCAATGTCATGAATGGACCCAAACTGGGTTAGATTTATTATAATAGAAAATTTATGTAATTGCCTAGATTTATGTATATGACAGAGTCAGGATTCAAACCTAGGTTTGTCTAAAGCTCAAATTTTATGCTTTTTCTTCTCTACTCAACTGCCAATTTTTAGGGTGCCATTAATAGAAAACACCCACTAACTACTAATAGCAAAACTGTCTTTTCACTTAGCACCCATATTTGGCATATGGATTCATTTTATTTAAATGAAGTCTGTCCCCCAATTTTCTTACCCTGAGTGATAAACAGAGTTTAAGTGATAGATGCTAACATGCTTCCTATACAGAGAAATGCTATTTATCTTGGCATCATTCACCAACATAATTGTCTTCTAGTTTTTTTTAAATACTATGCTTATTGAAGTTACATTCCTCTGCTGCATAATCAATGTCTTTTCAACAAAATACTCTACATGTTACCTTAGCTTCTCGGCATCGCACTAAAGTGGGGAAACTTCTGTTTTTTTCTACATCTAATTTGAGCTGAAAGAAACTTGATCGCCAACAAAATATTTGAGATCCCACTTGACTACACATGTGGTCGCACTGAATCTGTTGCAAGACTGGTTATATAAATAACCCATTTACAATGTTTGTTTTTTGGAGTGCCTCTATATGAAAAAAATAATAAAAAGATGCCCAGTTCCTTTTCTTTAAATATAGAAGACATCATGTTAAGTAGTGGCAAGATTGTACTTCGATTCTCTTACCTGGGAATCTCCCTTCCTTTGCTCATTGTCCTTGAAAGTCTTTCCATTCTTCAAGGTCCAGAAATAATGCCTTTTAAGGCCTCTTGGGCCCAGCACTGTGTCTTACTTAACTTTGCATAGTGATGCCTACCTACCCTGGCACATATATAGGAGGTTCACATACAGGAGCTGCCTCCAGCTCATCCTTAGATCTCAGCACCAGCCTTTCCTGAACCCTACACTTAGTCCTCCTAGTGGACCCTCTCATTATTCATCATGGGCTGTTGTACTTTGTTAGTGCATATTTATGTGGTTGTTTCATTTACATATGTTTTTTTTCCCACAGTTAGGTCTGTTTTTGCTTATTATATTCCCAGAACAAAGCATATTACCTAGTATATCATTTATAGTAAAAATAAATGTACAAATTATTTGTTAAATATTGAACTAATTATTTTTAATCCAAATGGAGTTAATTAGTAATCCTCAGTCACAGTTTCTTACTGAGCTAACTGTGTTATAGGCACATCTCAATGAATAACCATGCGGTGTTAAAGGGAATTCAAGTGAACTAAAGCATTTATATTTGGACCTTGATAGGTGTAAATTACTTGGACTTAGTATGCTGAAGAGAAGAAAATCTTAACTAATTTAATGGTGTGAATGTTCATTATGATGACATTTTGGAAAGAGAACCCCGATGCTTCATCAAATCCATGGACACCTTTCCTCTTTTGAGACTTCTCTGTCATCAGGTCATGTTTCACAGGACTTTTGACTGAAGTTTCTGAGAATTTTCAGACACAATCTGGAAGCAGAAGGGGGCTGGCTTCTGTGTTTTTAACCACAGCTATGACCACCTACCGGTCAATATGCAGCAAGGAAAAAGGCAAAGCCACTGGTACTCAGGTATTATTTAGTCCAGCAGCTCTGTTTTTTAAATAATAATTAAAAAAAAAAAGTTTAGTAACTTTGGTTTAACTCCAGGTGATGTTGATAACCATGCTCTGAGAGTTTCCTGCTTGGTACAACTGTGTGTGAACCTTGGGGTATCCACAGAGGTGGGAGGGATTCTGAGAGGACTTCAGCTCTTTTCCCCTGCAGATTTTCAAACTGAGGTTGTTTTCGGATGGAGATCTATCAGGATCTTCCCAAGTTTCTTCCTATCAGGATGAGCTATTTTATTGGGAAATAGGATCATAAATTTATCTTTGCTTGCTTTTTTTTTTTTATTTAACCTTCATGCTTTAATCTGATAATACTCATACCACAGGGAACAAAACATCATAGATGTTTCCGGTTTTCAGATGCATCTATTTTTTTTAATAGACTTTATTGTGTACAGCAGTTTTAGGGTCACAGCAAAACTGAAAGGAAGTTACAGAGACCTCCCATGTATCCCCTGTGCCCACTCATGGACAACATCCCCATTAACAACTAGAGTGGTTGTTATAATTAATGAGCTTACATTGACAGATTATTCATTAAAGTCTATAGTTTACCTTGGGGTTCATTCTTTGTGTTGTGCATTCCAAGGATTTGGACAAACTCATAATAACATGCATCCACTCATATACTGAACAATTTCACTTAGTTTCACTGCCCTAAAAACCTCCTGTGCTCCACATATTCATCCTTCCCACCCACCTAACTCTTATCAACAACTGATCTTTTTACTATATCCCTAGTTTTGCTTTTTCCAGACTATCCCATAGTTGGAATAATATAGTATGTTGCCTTTTCAGATTGGCTTCTTTCACTTAGTAATATAGGTGTACTTATGTCTGCTTCAGTCTTTTCCCTATTTTCTTATTCCTGGGGTGAGAGGAATAAGGCTATCATCTCAACTTTCCTTCCCAACTTTCAATGGGAAGAGAATTGAGGGAGTGGAAGAAAAGTTAGGTACCTGTGGCAATTTTGCCATTTAAAAATATTATTTTACCCTCCCTTTCTTTTTTCTGACTATCGGATAATTATAATTTATTTTTAGTTTTTGAACTGACCTTTAGAAATTATGTCATGTTTTTTGTCATCTCTACGTTTCTAATTCCTAGGAGCCTCCTGGTTATTAGTTTTAAAAGTTAGAATATATTTATCCTAGTCAATCATGAAATAATGAATTTAATGAGTAAATATTTATTACTATCTCCATTTTACCAGTATTTAACTCATAAGTAGTTCATGTGGATTGAAAGTATAATATATTTGAAATTAACTCAAAATTACTATATAATAACAGTTCTTCAATAATTACTTCCAAAGTAACAAATGAATGTGCTCACTTTGCTGGAAATATCATTCATTGTCCATTTTTTTCATTGGAAAACAAAAAGGTATAATTAATAGTGAACTAAATAGAAGGTGAATTGAAGCACAGTGGTTCAGAGCTACCTGCAGAACCATAGGAATAAAATCCTCCACTTCTGTTTTTCCATCACAAATCTCAGTGATTACACCAGAGGTTGAAGTATTGTCAAACTTTAGCAAAACTGGTGTTACTTGAGAAATTTGTTTTCATCCTCTTCTAATACTCTAGTGAATTCCCTACTATTTTTCTTGTCTCCCAGGCAAAAAATATTAGATATGTTTTGTCCTCTTCCTTCTTGATTGTAACCAACAGAAAACAACTCTGTTTAGATTAAGAAAAATACGGGATATTATAGAAAACATTGTGGAGAGTCTGGTGTAATCACAATAGAGCTAGATATTGAGTCATGATCAGGGAAATTCTGAGAACCTCCGCAGAAGTTTATAAACCTTCTTTCCAGGCCCAGCCATGAGTATGACTCACCTCATGTGACATGGTTTCTGTGCCTCTGTCAAGTTTTGATCTTCTAGAAGAATGAGTCCTTATCATGAGCTTGTTAAGGGGGAAAGGCCATGTGGCAGAGACATAATGATTTGGAGCATCACCTTGTATTGGGTGCCTATGTCAGAGCATGGGAATGAGCTAGGCAGCCACTCCCAGGGGTACCACTCTTTCATGGAGGAAAAGGATCTGCTAAAATTGGTCACTTCTGGTCATAGGTTATATTCAGAAAGTGCCCTACATTTCTTTAGCACTATCACATTTGAAACACTAGGATATATTCTAGAGACCAGTGGTGGGGGCAGAGGTGGGGGGGGGGGGAGGTGGAAATGACAGTCAAATTGCTGGTAGCTTAGACATAGGATATAGAAAGGGATTCTTTGGCCAAAAAGAACATTGTCGATAGAAGAAAAATACAGCCATGAGAACCAGTAAATAGAATTAAATGGGCCTTCCCCTGGTGTTACTTGAGAAATCTCCAGAGATTCTCCTGTTTCTGAGTCTTGAGTAAAGACAAGTAAGAGATAATATTTACTACTTGATCCTTGGAAGCAACCCTAGCCCAAGCCACTTGAGTAAAAAGCACCTCTGCTAATGGAAAGGATGGTGATAAAAATGAATGCTTCCTGAGCACTTACTAAATCACTACTCTAGCCCCTTTACTCATTTTGTCTTTATAATTGCCCTTCAAGGTGGTATTATTGTCTCAGTTTTAACCTGACATCAAGTTTAAAGGAAGTTTCTAGCTGCTTTCACTATTCAGCATATGAATGCAAGTCTCAGAAAAAGCAAACAGTGGCAGAATGTATTCCCAGATCTCATTTACCTGTTCTGAAAAGGACTTTGGCAACAGAATCTATGGGTCAGAAGAATCAGTTTCTTACTCTAAGTTTATTCTGGAATACTCAGTATCTATTAAGATGTAAAATAAATGTTAGGGGCCTTTTTCTATCAAACATACATCTTTATTTACCTACCTAACAAGATTATTTGTTTTGCATTTTAAGTATTCTCAAGAATAAAGGCAATGGAAAGAAATGTCACCAGGAACTATTCAACAAAATAATTGTAAGAGTTATATGATATAAATATACAATTATATGTTTATATGATAATAGCATAGTATGTATGCTATAGTATATATGCTATAGTATATATGCTATAATATACTGTTATACTAGCATATAATAGTATACTATCATACAAACGTGATAAAAACATATGATGGAAACAAAATCATTGATTTTACAATATTCCTGTGAGTTTGGTAGTGGTAAAACCAATTGGCCTCCCACACAGAGGAACAGCCATATTTATGCCCAGGGTTGCTCTCCTGCAAAAAGGAGGTCCTGATTAGAAATGGTTCATCTAATTCCAAGTAATACTAATGTATTAGTGACATCTATTTATTTTAAACAACGTGTCCCTTCCCCCATGCACTTAGACTGTTCTAGAGGAGGCTTGGTGGAGAGTCGTAACTTACCACTGCCCAGAGAGGACAAAATAATTTTCCTTCCCTTGTTTTAGTGGAATCACAGGGGAAGCAGTAAGAGGCACCCCTCCTCTGCCTAAGGATACATCAGACATGCTTAGTGGGTAGCCACAACTGCCAAGTTACCTAGCAGTAACAAAGAGTTCCTCTCACCTTTGAGTGTCGACAGAGATGGATTTTTTTTTGAAAAGATCGATAAAACAGAAAAATTTCTAACAAAATTGACAAAGAAAAAAGTAGAAAAGATATAAATTACCAATATCAAGATAAAATGGGATATATCGCTACAGTCTCTGCAGATATCAAAGGGATAATAAAGAATTACTATGAAAAATTCTGCACACATTAATGTGATATCTTAGATTTAATAGTCCAATTCCTCAAAAAAATCCCACAACTACCATAACCTATCCAATATTTTTTAAAAAAATAATTTCAAATAGCCCTATTCTACCAAATTTTTAAAAAAAGTTTATTGGGGGTAACATTGGGTAATACAATTATATAATTTTCAGGTGTACATTATAATTTGACATCTGTATATCCTATTATGTGATTAACACCCAGAGTCCAATTTCCTTCAACTACCATATATTTGATTCTCTTTACCAACTTCACCCTCCCCCAAACCCTCTCTATATAACTCCCTTTACTCGGTCTACCTCCTCCCTCCTCCCCAACCCCCTATCCTCTGGTAACCACTAGTCCATTTTCCATGTCCCTGAGTCTCTGTTTGTCCTGTTAATTTGTTGCTTTTAGGTTTATATCTCACATATAAGTGATATCATGTGATTTTCAACTTTTTCTGTCTGGCTTATTTAACTTAACATAATTATCTCAAAGTCTATGAAGGTTGTTGCAAATGGCACTATTTCATCTCTTCTTATGGCTGAGTAATATTCCATTGTATATATGTATCACAACTTCTTTAGCCAATCATCTGTCATAGAAACATGTTGGTCGCTTCCTTGTCCTGGCCATTGAGAATAGTGCTGCTATGAATATTGCTGTGCAAATATCTTTTTGGATATGAGTTTTTAAGTCTTTGGGGTAAATACCCAGTAGAGGGATTGCTGGATCATAAGGTAGATCAATTCTTAGTGTTTTGAGGAAACTCCATACCATTTTCCATAGTTGCTGTACCAATTTGCAGTTCCACCAGCAGTGTATGAGGGTTCCTTGTTCTCCACACCCTCTCCAACATTTAGTATTACTTGTTCTGTTGATTATAGCTATTTGAACAGGTGTGAGATGGTATCTCATTGTGGTTTTGATGTGCATTTTCCTAATAGCTAGCAATGTTGTGTATCTTTTTATATATTTGTTGGCCATTTGTAAGTCCTCTAGGGAGAGCTGTCTATTCAGGTACTGTGCTCATTTTTTGATTGGATCGTTTGATTTTTTGTTGTTATTGAGTCATATGAGTTTTTCGTATATTTTGCTTATTAGGCTTTTATCGGAGGCATTGCTTGCAAATATATTCTCCCATTCAGGTGGTTATCTCTTTACCTTGTTGATGGTTTCTTTTGCTGTGCAGAAGCTTTTTAGTTTGATGTAGTTTCACTCACTTATTTTTGCTTTTACTTCCCTGCCTTCGAGGTCAAATTCATAAAATCCTCTTTAAGTCTAAGGTCCTTGAGTCTACATCTTTTGTTTTCTTCTATGTATTTTATTGATTCTGGTCTTATATTCAAATCCTTAATCCATTTTCAGTTAATTTTGGTGTGTGGTGATAGACAACATTCTAGTTTCATTCTTTTGCAGGTGGCCTTCCAATTTTCCCAGCACCATTTATTGAAGAGGCTTTCCTTTCTCCACTGTATGTTTTTTTTTTGTCAAAAATTATTTGCCCATATAAATATTGGTTTACATCTGGACTCTTGATTCTGTTCCAGTGGTCCATGTGTCTGTTTTGCTACCAATACCATACCATTTTGATTACTGTTGCTTTGTAGTATAATTTAAAGTTGGGCAGAGTGATAACTCTACCTTTGTTCTTTCTTCTCAGGATGGGTTTGAGATTTCGAGATCTTTTGTGCTTCCATACAAAGCTGACAATTTTTTGTTCTATTTCTTTAAAAAAATGCCGATGGAATTTTGATGGGGATTGCATTAATCTGTATAATGCTTTAAGTAATGTGGTCATTTTAACTGTGTTGATTCTTCCAATCCAAGAACAGAATATCTTTCCATTTCTTTGTATCTTTCGATTTCTTTTAGTAGGGTGTTGTAGTTTTCATTATCTAGGTCCTTCACATGTTTCATTAAATTTATTCCTAGGTATTTTATTCTTTTTGTTGCAATTGTAAAAAGATTTTTTTTTCACTTTTTTCTGACACTTCATTATTAGAGTAAAGGAACGCAATGGATTTTTAACGTCAATTTTGTATCCAGAGACTTTACTATATTGGCTTATTGTTTCTAGTAGTGTTCTTGTGGAGTTTTTAGGGCTTTCTATATAAAGAATCATGTCATCTGCAAACGGTAGCAGTTTGACCTATTCATTTCCTATTTGGATGCCTTTCAAATATTTCTCTTGTTTGATTGCACTCACTAGGACCTCCAATGTTATATTGAGTAAGAGTGGTGATAGTGGACACAGCCTTGCCTTGTTTCTGATCTTAGAGGGAAAGTTTTTAGGTTTTCACCGTTAAGTATAATGTTGTCTGAGGGTTTATCATATATGGCTTTTATTATGTTAAGGTACTTTTCTTCTATACTGATTTTGTTAAGTTTCGATCAGAAATGGATGTTGTATCTTGTCGAAGGCTTTTTCTGCATCTATTGATATGATCATATGATTCTTATTTTTTAATTTGTTTATGTGGTGTATCACATTAATCAATTTGCATATGTTGGACCATCCCTGTGCCCCTGGGATGAAGTCCACTTGATCATAGTGTGTAATCTTTTTAATAAGTTGTTATATTTGGTTCACTAGTATCTTATTTAGGAATTTTGCATCTGTGTTTATGAGAGATATTGGTCTGTAGTTTTCCTTTTTTTGTGTTATCTTTACCAGGTTTTGGTATCAGGGTAATATTGGCCTCATAAAATAAGTTGGGAAGTAGTGCCTCCTCTTTGATTTTTTGGAAGAGTTTGAGGAGAATAGGTATTAAGTCTTCCTTGAATGTTTGGTAGAATTCACTAGGGAAGCCATCTGGTCCTAGACGTTACTCTGTGGTAGGTTTTTGATGATTGTTTCAATTTCCATAGTGCTGATCGATCAATTTAGATTTTCCAGTTGTTCTCAATTGAATCTAGGAAGGTTGTATTTTTCTAAGAACTGTTCCATTTCTTCTAGGTTATTAAATTTTGTGTTATATACTTTTTCATAGTATTCTTGTATGATCCTTTGAATTTTTGCAGTGTCTGTCACAATTTGCCCTCTATTATCCCTGATCATATTTATTTGTGTTTTTCTCTTTTATCTTTAGTGAGTCTAGCCAGGGGGTTGGCAGTTTTATTAACCATCTCAAAGAACCAACTCTTTGTTCCATTTACTTTTTTTATTGTTTTTGTTTTGTTTTGTTTTGTTTTCAATTTCATTAATTTCTGCTCTAATTTTGATGTTTTCTTTCCTTCTTCTGACTTTAGGCTCCATTTGTTCTTCCTTTTCTAGTTTTTTAAGATGAAACATTAGTTTGTTTATTTGGGCTTATTCTTATTTTTTGGAGATAGGCCTGTAATGATATAAACTTTTCTCTTACGACTGCTTTTGCGGGGTCCCAAAAATTTCGACATTTTGTACTATCATTATCATTCATTTTATGTACCTATTGATGAGAATTTCTTATTTTTATTCCCTGACCCTGTTATTCTTCAGTAGCATGTTGTTTAATCTCCATGTATTTGTGGTTCTTCCTGATTTCTTTTTGCAGTCGATTTCTAGTTTCAAAGCATTATGTTCAGAGAATATGGTTGGTATAATTTCAACCCTCTTATATTTGTTGAGGCTATTTCTGTGTCCCAGTATGTGGTTGATTCTTGAGATGTTCCATGTGCACTAGAGAAGAATGTGTAAGCAGCTGTTTTGGGATGGGAGGCTCTGTATATGTCAATTGTGTCCAGTTGGTCTAATGTGTCATTTAAGTATGCTATTTCCTTATTGATTTTCTGTTTGGATGATCTGTCTATATCTGACAGTGGGGTATTTAGGTCTCCTACTATAGTATTTTGGTCTATTTCTCCCTTTAGTTCTGTTAGTAATCGATTTACATATTTTGGGGCTCCCTGATTGGGAACATAGATATTAATAAGTATTATGTCTTTTTGGTGCATGATTCCCTTTATCGTTATGAAATATCACTCAGGATCTTTTTTTATTTATTTTTATCTTGAAGTCTATTTCATCTGATATTAGTACTGGTACTCTTGATTTTCTCTGAATGCCATTTGCTTGAAATATCGTTTTCTACCCTTTCACTTTGAGTCTATATTTGTCTTTGGAACTGAGATGTGTCTCCCAAAAGCAGCATATGGTTGGGTTGTATTTTTTTTTATCCATTCTGCAACTTTGTATCTTTTGATTGGTGAGTTTATTCCATTTACAGTTAAGGTGATTATTGAAAGATGAAGTCTTTTTATAGCCATTTTATCTTTTGCTTTCTAGTAGCTTGGTGTTTCTATTGATTCCTTGTCCTTGTATTTCTGTTTTCTTTATTTTGGTTGGGTTTTATGGGTTTTGCCTCTGGTTCTTCTTGTTTTATGTTATATACTTCAGTTCTGAATCTTTGGTGTGTGGTTGCCATTACAAATATGAAAAGGATAGTTATATGTACAGTTATAACTTTTCTTGTGCGTGTGCCTTATCTCCTTTCCATTTGCAAATTTGGATCTTTGAATCCTCTCCTTTCCAGTTATTGTCATCTCATTTGTTCCTATGTATGCTGAATGTTCATTACTATCTTCTATAGCAATTATCTTCTTATTTAAGCTTATAATGCCCTGTTCTTTGTAAGGATTGCACTCTTCTGCTTCTATTTATCTGGTAGTCACTTTTCTCCTAATTATTATTTTTTTGTCATTTTGTTTTAGGTGAGATGACCCCTTTCAGTATTTCCTGTAGTGCAGGCGTCAGTGAAGAATTCCCTCAATTTTTGTATGTCTGGAAAGGTCTTGATTTCGCCTTCATATCTAAAGGTGAGCTTAACTGGATACATTATTGTAGGCTGATATTTCTTTTCACTTAATAGTTTATATATTTGATTCCATTTCTTTTTGGCTTGTAAGGTTTGTACTGAGAAGTCCAATGATAATCTAATGGGTTTTCTTTTATAAATTACTGTCTTCGTTTTCCTGGCTTCCCCAAGAATTCTGTCTTTGTCGTTAATATTTAATAACTTTAATACAGTATGTCTCAGTGAAGACCTTTATTGAGTTTAGATAATTGGGTGGTCCGTTGACTTCTCGAATTCCAAGCTCCAGCTCATTCCTTAGATTTGGGAAATTCTTGTCCACTATTTGTCTGAAAATGCTTTCTAGTCCCTGCTCCTTATCCTCTCCTCTGATAAGGTCCATTATTTTTATGTTTCCTCTCCCGATGGTATCAGCTAGTTTCTGAATTTCTCTTTCATTATTTTTAATTCTTCAGTTTCTCTCCTTCCTTCTGATTTATTTTTAGATTTCCATCTTTGATATCACTGATCCTTTCCTCCATATGGTTGACTCTATTTCCCAAGCTTGCTATTTCATTTTTCAACTCTTGCAGTGTGTTCTTTATCTCCAGAAGTTCTACTTGGTTCTTTTTGATGGTTTTAATCGCCTTGCTTTGCTCCTCTAGGTGTTTTTCAGTTCCTGAAATTATTGATTTGAGTTGTTTTGGATCTCACCAAATTTTTTCAGAAGTACCATCCTGAATTCTCTGTCATTTAAGTTGCATATTTCTATGTCTGTAAGCTTATTTTCTAGAGATTTTTTTCTTTCTTTCTGAGATGCCCTGTCACCTTGGTTGTTCATGGTATTTACTGGACTATTTTCCACTTGAGCATTAATAGTAGTGTATTCTGTTGTTTTTCCAGAAAGAAGATATATTATATAAAGGCATCTCTTTAGCCTGCTGCAAAAAAGGTGATTTTCTTTTAGTTTCCAGTAGTGGTGTATAAGCCCCTTCGATCCTTGCTTTATATAAAGCCTTAATTTTTTTTTTTCTTGTAGTATTTAATCACATTTGCTACTCTCAGTTTTAGTCTCTGTCAGTGTTAGTAACACAGTGTTAGCATTTGCCCAGATTCCCCTGGGGCTCCACGGTGATTGTTCTTGGAGGGTATGGGGGTAGGGGCCCTCTGGGTTGGTAGTTGCTGGCTATGGCTTAGGTTCAGTTTTGCAACTGGGGCCAGTAAAAATCAACTGTTATTTCTCTGTGGCCCCATCCCATTTCTCTGCTTTCTGCCCTGATGACTGGGCCCTGCTTCCAACTGCTAGAAGTTCAAGCACTTCCAGGCAGTCTGATCAGGGAATTGACCATATCTTCTCCCCTCCCCTTCCTTCTGCGAAGAGCTACGGTGGCTGTGAGAGGCAGCTTCTTTATTTCTCCCAGTCCAGCCCGACACCCAGGGTTCTCCCCTGTAGTAGCTCTTATGCGCAAATCCCATGTTCAGATGTACTGGTGTGCAGTTTGAGTGTTTTTTTCTTGAGTTTTAGATATTCAGCTTGTTTTTGTTTCAAGGGAAGAAATCTGAGGACATCTCTCCTTCCGCCATTTTTCTTGAGAATCTCCTACCAAAATTTTAAAGAAGTAACACCAACACTATGCAATCTCTTCCAGAGAATAGAAGAGTAAGGAATACTCCTCAATTAATTTTATGAAGTTGCTATTACCCTGAAACCAAAATCAAACCAAGATAATATGAGAGAAAACAATAGATCAATATATCTTAAGAATATAGACATCAAAATCTCTAACAAATATAACAAATAGAATTTAGCAAAATATATTTAAAATTATATGTTAAGACTAAGTGGAATTTATTATGGGACTATAAAGCCAATTCAATATATACTTTTAAAAAATCAATTATTGTAATGCATTTTATTAACAGGCCAAGGAAGAAAGATTATATCAACTGATGCCAAAAAAGCATTTGACAAAATTCAAAACTCATTCTTTATAAAAACTTTCAGAAAAATAGGAATGGAAAAGGAACTTCCTCTATTTGATAAAACACATCTACAAAACCTTTACATCTAATATTATACTTAATGATGAAACAGTGAATGTTTTTCCCCTAAAACTTGGAACAAGGAAATGATTTCTCTTTGAATACTTCGATTCAACATAATGCTGGATATGGTAGCCAGTGCGAAATGTCAAGAAAAGATGTAAAGGCATATAGATTGAAAAGAAATTAATAAAACTGTCCTTATTTGCAGATGACATGATAATCTACAGAGAAAGCAATAAGGAATCTACAATAATGTTTCTGAGACTAATAAGTGGGTTCACTTGTGTCACAAGATACAAGACAAACTACAAAATGATGTATTTCTAAATACTAGCTATAAACATGTGGATATCTAAGTTAAAAATACAATTGCATAAAATTGCACAAAAAATATAATTTCACAAACATACAAAATAGATAAAAAACAAACATTCAGGATTCATGTGCTGAAAACTACAAAATGCTGAATAAAGAAATCAAAAAACACATGATGTTCATAGATTTGAAAATCCAACATTTAAAGATATCAATTCACTCCTAATTGATATAAAAATTTAAAGCATTTCCTACCAAATCCTAACAAGATTTTTGTACATATTGGCAGAATTAACCTAAAATATATATGGAATGAAAAAATAACTAAAATAAAACAATTCTAGGAGGAATTTTTGTACCCAATTTCAAGACAAGGAATTATATACCTTGATACAAGTCTCACACCTTATATAAGAATTAATGCAAAATAGCATGTGGACTTATATGTTAGATGAAAAACTCTAAAACCTATAGAGAAAAATAGAAAATTACTGAAATCTAGAATTTTTTCAGACTTGATAGCAAAAACATAATCTATAAAAGAAAATACTGATAAATTAGACTTTTTCAAAATTAAAAACATTTGCTATATAAAATATGCAGTTAAGAGGGTAAAAAGACAAGTTAAAGTGTGAGAAAATATGTTCAGACAAAATATTCAACAGATCCAATAGTATCTAGACTATATAAAGAGCTCTCAAAGTTTAACAAAATGAAAAAAAATTCAATTAAAAAATGGCCAAAATAAATGAAGAGACATTCCATTGAAGAATATATAGATGGCCTATAAAAAGATGTTCAACATCATTAGCCATTAGTAAAACTACAGTTGAAACCACAATACTATCGGTACACATTTATCTTTATACAAAGTATACTTGCATAACATTCTTGAAATGACAGAATTAGGGAAATGAAGAATAGATTAGTAATTGCCAAGGATAGGAGCAGGAGGAAAATGGATTTGATATAACAGGACAACATGAGAGATCTTTGAGAGATGGAAATGTTTCACATTTTGACTATCAATTTTATTTATTTTTTACTTTTTAAAATTTATTTATTTATTTTAATTAATTAATTTTTATTTGGCTATCAATTTTAATATCTTGGTTATAGTAGTGTACTATGTTTTTGTAAGATATTTTTATGGGGGAAATGAGTAATGTGTATGTTAGCTCTGTTTATATTACTTCTTATCCCTGAGTGTAAATCTATAATTATATCAAAATAAAAAGTACATTAAAAAAAAGTAGGCTGACTATGTGGTTCTTTAACTCAAAGAAATAAATTATACAAACTAAAATGTCACACCCCTAGAATTAATTTAGGAGAGACATTTAGGGGGGAATTACACCTTTCTGGTATTTCCTAAGTTCTTTTTTTCTTATAAATATATATAATATATATTATAAAACTTACCATTTGAGCTGTTTTTAAATACATAATTCAGTGGCATTAAATTCATTTACATTACTATGCGACCATTACCAATATTTATCTCCAAAACTTTTTCATCATTTCAAACTGAAACCCATACCCATTAAACAGTAACTCCCCATTCTCCCAAATACGAGATTCTTCAAGAACTTTTATGTCATCTTGTACAAGGGCCATGCTAATTTCTGTATTGTTACAATTTTAGTAGTGTGCTACTTGAAGTGAGCACCAATAGCCTTTCTTTTAGGTGGCCATTTTTCCCTCCTGCCCATGATAGCGTATACCCATATACTATCAAAGTAACTCAAAGCCATTGTTCCTGGCAGCCCTATGATTTGCTTAACATGCTATGGTTAAGAAAGTCCCTTCTTTGAGCTGATTCTTTTGCCTTGAGACAATTTCACAGAGATTTTCAAAATTATGCTTGTAAGTTAATTGATTTAATTTGGAAATATTCACTTCCTCTCTTCTCTTTTCTTGTGTCTGTTCTATGAAACATATCATTGGGTAACCAGGATGCTTCTTCTATTTACCCCCAAATTTTGTGTGCTTATGAATTATATGGACCCAAAGAAATTCTGAGAAAATTTTTTAATAATTAGAGTAATCAGCTATTGTAATAAATTATTCTAGTAATTTTTGTTTCTCTTCCTTTTAAAAAATACACAGAATTCTAAATCTTATGGTTTTAAAACTTTCCTCTGTACAATTCTTTTCAAAAATACCTTACATTTTGGAAATATTTAGTAGAATGTGTTCTATTTAATTTCCTCAATTGAGTTGGGAATATATTTTCTAAAACTTGTATCAGAAATTAAAACAAACTCCTCTGATATTGACTCTTTTGAGTGCTTAATATTTTGCCTTACTGTAGAAGTAGTTTGCATTTTATTTTTTATATAGACTTTATTTTTTAGAAGAGTTTTAGAGTCATAGAAAAAAGGAGAATATATTACCGAAAATTCCCATATATCTTGCATCCACTTTTTCCTATTTGCATCAGATATCAGTATGATACATTTATTATAATTAATAAACCAATATTGATACATTATTATTATCTAAATTTTATAGTTTATTTAGATTTTCTTAGGTTTTACGTGGTGTCCTTTCTTTTTCAGGAGTCTATCCAGAATACCACACTATCTGTAATTGTCATGTCCCCTTTTGCACCTCTTGCCTGTGGAGTTTCTCAGACTTTCCTTGTTTTCATTATCTTGACAGTTTTGAGAATTACTGGTCAAGTGTTTGTAGGATCTCCCACTATTGGACTTTATATGATGTTTTTCTCATCAAGTACCATATTCATCATTTAGGAATTATCTGCTAAGTGTGTGAGAATTAGATAAAGGAGATAGTTAAGTGTATGGGCTCAGGATTGCTTGATTTACATATCATAGGCATGCTTTCAGACAAGTTGTTTGCTATCTCTAGAAATTAACTAACTTTGAGGGGGGTAATCCCTACCTGGGCCCTCAGGTCCCAAGTTGTCAAAGCATTATAAAATGCAGAAAATAAAAGGTATTAGTAATACAAAATAACTGATCATTTTACTATCTCCCTAGTTGTACTTTGTCCAGAATGTCATATAATTGAAATCATATAATATACAAACTTTTCAGATTGATTTCTTTCCCTTAGCTATATGCATTTAAGGTTCCTCCAAGTCTTGATAGTGCAATTATTTAAATTTAGTGAATAACATTCTATTGTATGAATGTACTATTTATTTATTCATTAACACGCTGAAGGACATCTTGGTTTCTTCCGGTTTTTGGTAATTAATGAATAAAGCTGCTATAAACATTTATGTGCAGATTTTTGGGTGGACGTTAAGTTTTCAAATCAATTGGCTAAATATATAGGAGTGCAATTACTGGATTATATGTTAAAACTATGTTTAGTTTTGTATAAAACTGCCAAAATGTCTTCCATGTTGGCTGTACCATTTTGCATTTCAGCACTGAATAAAAATTTGTTATTCCACATTCTCATAAGTTTATGGTATTTTTATTTTTTAAAAAAATTTTTAGTCATTCCAATAGGCATGTGGTGGCATCTTGTTATCGTTTAATTTACAATTACATAATGGCAACCGATGTTGAGAATTTTTTCATACGCTTATTTTACAGCTGTTTATCTTCTTTGGTAAGATGTCCGTTCAGATCTTTCACCCATTTTGTCTTTGTTTATTTTCTTATCATTGAGTTTTAAGAGTTTCTTTTATTTTAAATCAGCCGTCCTCAATCTTTTTGGTACCAGGGACCGGTGCTCTTATGAGAATCTAATGCCTGGTGATCTGAAGTGGAGCTGAGGCAGGTGGAGGTGATCTGGGGAGCAGCTACAAATACGGAAGCTTCACTAGCTCTTCTGCTGCTCACCTGCTGCCCAGTTCCTAACAGCCTGTAGAGAACCAGTACCAGTCCGTGGCCCAGGGGATTGGGAATCCGTGTTTTAGATAAAAAAATTTTTTATCAGTGGTTTGCAAGTATTTTCTTCCAGTATGTAACTTGTCTTTTGTTTTACTTAACGGCCTTTTTCACTGAGCAGAAGTTTTTAAATTTTTTAATAAAGTTGAATTTATCATTTGGTCCTTTCGTGAATTTTGCCTTTATTGTTATATCTTAAAGATTATTGCTAAACCCGAAGCCACATAGATTTTCTCCTATTTTTTTTTTCTCAGAAGTTTTATGTTTAGCCCTAGGATCCATTTTTAGTTAATTTTTGTGAAAGAAGAAAGATGAATTTGTGTGTGTGTGTGTGTGTGTGTGTGTGTATGGATGTCTAATTGTTTCAGTGCCACTAGTTGTAAAAATTATGCTTTCTCTATTGAATTGCTTTTGCTCCTTTGTCAAAGATCAGTTGACTATATTTTTGTTGTTCTATTTCTGGTCTCTCAATTCTGTTCCATTGATATATGTGTCTGTTCATTGCCAATATCACATTGTCTTGATTACTGTAGCTTTGTGAAGAAGAGACATTTCAGAGGACAACAGCACTGGTCATTTAAAGTTGGCATAAAAAGGGATAGAGAAGTAAGAATTTTAGTTTTCAATTAAGCTTTCAATTAGTATACCTGGAACGAATGCATCCATTAATCATATCCTTCCAATGCCTATGTTTTCTAGCTTATTTTAACAAGATAACGTGGCAGAACTTCTAGGTAAAGAAATGTCCCAATATTTTATTAACTTAGAGAAAATGGTTTCAATATATATAATTCACAAAAGATTTGTATCTAGGGTATATAAATAACCCCTATAAATTACATGAAAATATAAGTAAACAAATTTTAAAGTAAATGAAGGATGTGAATGAACAAATCGCTAACTCTTCAGGAATCAAGATTTACAAATTAAAACAACAATAGCATTTCACACCAATCAGATTCACAGATGCACACAAATTATAGAGCCTGAAAATGCCATGTGTTAGATTATGGCACGATAGGAAAATTTATATACTATTATTGCTTAATCAGTTAGTATGACCATTATAGTGTTTCTAAAATATCTAATTATATTAAATATTTGTATTCCCTTTGACACAACAGTGGTTTCATCTAAAAGTGTGTATCTTAGAGAAATCACTAAATAAGAACAGAAAAGATTGCTTAAAAACGTAACAGATGTTCCTATTTTTTATATTCATATCTACTGGTTGATGTTACCTAGGGAGTCAAAGGAAAGCAGTTATCCCAATCCCTTCTCTTTTCTTAATCTGAAACCTTCATTTGAAATTTAAATATATGAGCAGGCATGCCAGAAACAGAGTAGTTGAAACAGCAAACATCACAACCAAATGTGCATCTAGGCAATTTTTCTATTAACTACATTGAAGTGGCAAATAGTTTCAGAAGATGCTTCAGAAATTATTCCTATTTTCTTCTTGCACACCATACATATCATTTGGCAAATGTATGACAGAATTTTTATCATATTAGCAAAAAATCTTTATGACTGTATTAAAAACTTCCATGGTATAAAGCATCATGGAAAATTGGAAACACCAGATGTTTTCATGCTATATTCATGCTAAAGGGACTTACTGAGACAAACTAAACTTGAAAAAGAGCTTTGAGTTCATCATGCTTTGCTTCAGAGACACATTTTAAAAATTCATGATTTTGCAAAATTCCTCTACAGTGTTTGGAACCAGACATTTTTGGATATTTTAACCTTTCTGAAATTCAATTTCATTGTAAATATAATGGACCTAAATAATGACCACTTTATAGAGTTTTGTAAGGAACATATAAAGCTGTAAATGTAGACTCTTAGTATCATGATTGATTCAAAGTAAGAGATTGATGAATGTTAATTCTTTTTTCCCCCCAGTTTACTTAGAATAATTCCAGCATGCAGAGTTATAGAGGATAATAAAACAAAGGACTATTTAAAAAATTGTAATATCTTGTCAAATTTTCCTCAAATTATTTTTAAATAAATAAATAATCATAGACAGAGTTAAAGCTCCCTATATCCCATCTCTGACTATATTCATCTACTTCCCCAGAATTAACTGTTATCTTTACTTATCATTTCCATGTATTTCTATATGTTTTAATTACATATTACATATGAATAACAAAATGTAAGGTGTGTAGATACTGTATTTTTAACCTTTATATGTATGATAACATTTTATTTTTATGAATTGGGTTAATTTAAAATCTAATTAATTTTTTTCCCATGTAGATAACAAATTTTTCCAACTCAACCTATTAAATAGTTCATCTTTTCCCATTGATTTGTAGTGCCATCTCAATCATGATCAAGTTTATTTATAGGTGTGCGTTTGATTTTAAATTTCCTTCTGTTCCATTGGTCTCACTGCACATCCCTGTCAGTATCACATTATCTTAATTAAAATAGCTTTATAATAAACATTTTAATTTTATATTAAAAGTTTTTATTAAAACCTTTTTATTCTGTAATTCTATATTCTTTTAAATTATAGTAGCTTTTCTAGAACTTTTTATTTTCCATATTAGAATCTATTCTTAGGCTACATATGTACACATTTCATACTTCCATTGAGATGGTATTGAATTTATGGAATAACCTGGACAGAATTGACTTTATTATAATACTGTGTCTTCTAATTTATATACATGGTATATTTTGTTGCACTTTGTTAAAGAGAAACAAAATTAGACACTTGTCAAAGGCAGTAAGATAGATTTTGCTCAGTAACTATTGTAGTAGAAAAAAGAGACCAGTGTAAATTGAGCTTAATCTCAATATGTGAAGAGATAACTGGGCATATTAAAGGGAGAATGAGGAAGGAGAATGATTGGGGCCTCCAGCTGAGTCAAAGAAATGGGAAGTTACAACAAAGTGGATAGGGAGGTTGATCAATGTGATTAGGTCATCTGGGTTTGCTAACTAGTACATATTGAAGTTAGGCTCCTATCCTCTCACCGAGACTGGAATATGAGAGCTCTGTCTTCGAGTGTTGGCTCAAACATTCAGTTTGAGTAAATTATATCTGATAGCTTTGAGCTTTCCCAGGCAGGAACTTAAGGAGAGCCGGGTCATCCCAAGGACATGGCTTTGAGTTGTTAGAAACCATACTAGAGTTTAAGTCTCTAAGCGTTGATGGGTGGATGAAATTGTTTGTGCTGAGAGCCTGCAGTCTTTATAGGCCCAAGTTGAAGGCTAAATATAAAGAGAGGCCAGAGAAGCTTGAGCTTGGTGAAGAAGAGAGTCTGTTAATTCAGTTCTCTTATATTCTTTAATAATGTTTTGTGATTTAAAAAAATCCCATGATAAATTTGTAAGAGAGTTAAATATACAATGACCTTACAGAAGATCAGTCAATTGTTTTCAAAATTAATAAGTCAAAAAGCATGTGAACATATCATATAGAATAAGTTGTCTATTTTAGGCAGACTGGGAGACTTAAGCCACCATGAAGTCACCTATACAAAATAAAGGAAATTATATGTTTGTATTTCTGAATTTTGATGTTTATCCTGCTTTATATATACATAGACAGAGAAATAAATAGGTAGATGACAGATAAATAGACAGATAAAAAAAGAATGTATATTCAAGTAAAAAGCAACTGATAAGCTTTAAAAGCTGAAAAACATTAGACATAAATTACCCAAATTGCTACAGGAAGAGTTCAGGCACATATTTTGGACAGGCTCAAGGATGTTGTAGACAACATGTTTTCTTTTACCAAAGACCTCAAAAAAAGAGATACAATGGCCAAGAAGAAGATGAAAAATGGGAGAAAAACAAAGGAGAGAGATGAAAGCCATATTAAAAACAACGTGAATTGGAATAAAACCTAAAAAGCATTTATTAAACAAAAGGTAATAGACAGGTATGAGAGAAGAGCTATAACACATGTGTAATTGATATCCTTGGGAAAAGGCCAAATACAATATAAAACAAAAGAAAAATATAAACTCAAATAAAATTTATTCTGAAATAAAAAACATTATTATCTGTAGAGCAAAATGGCACACCATTCTCCAGAAGATTTGATACAGAAAAATTAACACCATGTCATATTTTGATAATATGAACTTAAAAGAGTAAACAAGAGGCTTTTGTGGCTAGTCACTGAGGCAGACAAAGCAAATTATGAAGAGTTTAGGCCTCAGACTTTCAACATTAACAATTATTCCAGTAGACAGAAAATACATTTTGAAGAAATGTTGTGGGAAATAAAGTGTTATCTAATACACAGACTTTCAGCCCTGTAATCAATTCAAGTATAAAGATAACAAAAAGACATTTATAGATATTCAAGAAATTAGGACTGAGTGTCTGCGCTCCTACTACCCAAATTAATAAGCAGTCAAGCAAACAAATTCTAATGAATGACAGAACCTGTCTAAACAGGATAAGAAGCAAGACAGAACCCAGGATATAGAAATCATGTTGAAAGAACTTGTGATGGGCTTTTAATCTATTTAGAGATATAAGATATAACAACTATGAAAAGTATGTTTATAAAAAAAAAGATACTTTGTTATAGCCTTGGCAATAGATAATTAATAATATGTGTAACAAAAATTTTGTAAAAATTTGAAAAACATTGAAAGAAATCCCAATTTTCTCACACATTATAGCAGAGAATTATGTAATACAGTATTCTCCCCCAGCCCCTTATCCATTATTTCACTTTTTTATGTTTCAGTTACCTGAAGTTAGCTGCAATCCAAAAGTATTAAATAGAAAATTCCAGGAATAAACAATTCATAAGTTTTAAATTTCAAGATTTCATGAAATCTTATGCCATCCCACTCCATCATGCCCAGCACATCTATCATTTCTTTGTCCAGCATATCCATGCTGTATATGCATGCTCCCTAACCATTAGTCACTTGGAAGCCATCTAGGTTATCAGATCAATTATGAGTGAGAGAGGGAGAGAGAGAGAGAGAGAGAGAGAAACCACATTTACATAACTTCTATTATAGAATATTGTTATAATTATTCTATTTTATTATTGGTTATTATTGTTACTTTTACTGTGCCTAATGTATAAATTAAAACTTTATCGTAGGTATATATGTATAAGAAAATATTAGTGTACATAGGATTCAGCATTATCACAGTTTCAGTCATCCACTGGAGAGTCTTAGAATGTATATTTCGTGGTAAGGGGAGGACTACTATAGAGACTAACACTGAGATGTATGGTTTAAATATACAATACCTCAAATAGACTATTTCTTATGAGTAGTCTTAGTGTCACAGCCAAACCAAGTATAAAAACAAAGAGTTCTCATATATACCCTGTCTCCACCTCAACCTCCCTTACTATCGAAAATCTATATCACAATGGTATATTAATTATGAATGAACTTACATTAATACATCATTATCACCCATAGCCCATACTTTAATTTAGGATTCATGTTTACTGCTGTACATTTTATGGATTTAACAACTGTGAAAAACATGTATCTACCATTGTAGTTTAACCTGCTAATTTTTAATACCATTTTTCTAAACTTTAGAGGCATGTTTTATGGACAAAGTATCTCTTACGTGGTATATTATTCAGAATTGGCTGGGATAAGTTACTGTAATATACAACTCCAAATCTCAGTGGTTGAATATAAGAAGGCTTTGTGTCTTTTAATTGCAAAGTCAGCTACAGGTCCAGGAATCTGCATTCATCAGATGTCATCATCATGTATCTATACCATCTGGATTATGTAGCCTCCCTTGTGAACATGGCAGAGAAATAGAGTGTTAGAGAACCATAAATGACAATTCAATGCTTTGGCCTGGAAATTACATTATACTTACACCCCTAATTCATTGGTCAAAAATAGTCATAGTGCAGTGTAAATCTATCTGGAACACCAAGGGAGAGGAAAAACAAATCAGATAGGGTGAAAATTAGATGCTTCTACCAAAGTAAGAAAAATAATTCTCCGAAGTTCAGTAATTCCTCTAGTTTTACATTAACATTCCCCCCTTTCTCTCTTTCTCACACATACATGCACCCACACCCACACACAAATAAATTCAACTAAATTCCAACTTATCATAAATACGATTATGTAGTTTTCATAAATGTATGTTTTCATTTGTTTTTCCCCTTCCTTCTTCCTGTCCTAACTTTCTTTCTTCTCTTTTTTTCTCTTTCCTTGCCTCTCTTTCTTTTTTTCCCACCTTTCAATATATGCATAAATATGAGTGGTAACTACAATAATACTTACCAAATGTTAATAATGATCTATGAATATCAAGATTATTTCAAATTATCTTTAATTTTTCTTTTTAATACCAGGATGTAGTTTTTAAGTACATTTAAAATGGTATAATAATAATACATACAATTTAAAAATCTTGAAGGAAATATAAGAGAATAGGTACTATATAAAGAGGTTTCCATGCATGAGGCAGATTCAATACTAGTTTCCAGCATTATCTCTTATATATATAGCATATTTCTGACTTCATGTATGGTTCTCACAATTTAAAATAATTATTATTAAGTGTTAACATCCATCCGATAGAGTACGATTTTCTTTAAGCCAGTTTTATTCACATTTATCACAAATCTATTGACAAACTACATGGATTAAACCAGTTCTCACGGATCATTCTTGTTTATTTTGTCTTTTTAAAAATGGTTTTACTAATACCAAAACACATCATTTTCTAGCTTTTAAAAATCTTTTTGAAACATTTAATTACAGTATCCTATCTTAGAAGAGCAAGATTCAGTAAGTTTATCCTTAATAACATTCTTTTTCCCCCCTAATTTTTTATTTCAATTTACTTTTATATTATTTCAACTAAGGTTAACATTCAATATTATTTTATATTAGTTTCAGGTGTACAGTATAATGGTTAGACATTTACATAATTTACTAAGTGATCTACTCTAGTACCCACCTGGCATTATAGTTATTACCCTATTATTGACTATATTCCCTATACTGTACTTAACAACCCATGACTATTTTGTAACTGCCAATTTGTATTTCTTAATCTCATCACTTTTCACCCAGCACCCCAACCTCCCTCCCATCTGGCAAATACTGTTTATTCTCTGTATTCATGAGTTCGTTTTTGTTTTGTTTGTTTATTTTGTCCTTTAGATTCCATATATAAGTGAAATTATATGGCGTTTGTTTTTCTCTGACTTATTTCACTTAGCATAATAACCTCTAGGTCCATCCATATAGTTGCAAAAGGTAAAATTCCATTTTTTTAAGACCGAGTAATATTCCATTATAGAATATATATACCACGTCTTCCTTATCCAATTGTCTATTGATGGACACTTAGGTTGCTTCCATATCATGGATACTGTAAATGGTGTTGCAGTGAACATAAGAGTGCATATAATTTTTCTAATTAGTGTTTTGAGTTTCTATAGATAAATACCCAGAAGTGAAATTTCTAGGTCTAAAGGTCATTCTAGTTTTAATTTTTTAAGGAAACACCAAGCTGTTTTTCTATTTATTTTTAAAATCTCCTATTTATATTGTTAATATATAATTTTGAAACTTGGCTTTTGATCATAATACATCTATTTTTCCATCTGGTTTACACAACTGATATCTCTGACTTCTTTTTAAGAGGTTTGTTTAAACTTTTTCTCTTCACTTTTTTTCTGCTTTATGAAACAAATCTTGTCATGTTGACCCCTTGGGAATCAACTACCTGCCGCAGCCCACCAGCTGAGACTCTAGCATGTTAAATACATCTTCTGATAAGAAAGCTTCAATTAGAAACCACATAGGATAGTGAATAAGTACCTAATGCTTTGAGTAATCTAGCCTTGTTCCCAATCTGAGTTCTGACTGAAATTGGTATATGATTTAGGGGCCATAAGTAAGTTCTCCAATACTCAGTTTCCTGGTTTGTTTAATGGAGATCAGCATGCCTTCCTTTTAAGGTAGTTGTAAGGATAAAATGAGATAACTTACATAAAGTGTTTACCGTAATGTGAGCTGTAGGGGAAGTGTTCATTAAGAGTGGCTGGCTTTCATTTACTATAAAGTAACAAAAGCAAAGATTGTTCTAAGAAACATAAAGTAGGGCAAATTCTGAGACGAAAATTGCTCTTTCCAAACTAATGACTTTAAAATAGGCTTTTACTTTTGTGTCCATAAGAAGTGGTAAATGGAACTGCCTGAGTACCTACCAGTATCTTAAATTACATTTTCCTACCTCTGAAAAATATTTTAAATTGCTCTATGGAAAATTCACTTTCCTCAGAAATCTCTTTTATTCTGTTTCCATGAGGCACTTTCTTCATTTCCAAAATGTGGATGAAGAAGCTTTTCCATCACAGAGGAACACAAGTCAGCTACAAATACATACGTTGTATATGGTACACATTTCTGTTGGGAGAATCATTGTCACATATCTGACTCAACACTTATTTCTAGGAGAACAAGTTGTTCAGGAAGGAAATCTATTTTCATATCTAAAATGAAAGTTTTATTTAAGAAGCTCAATTGGCATAAATCATGCAAGAGAAAGTGGTTAAAGTGCACAGCTGCTGGTTTCAAATTTAACATTCTTTGTATATGAAAAAGTAGCTAGGAAAGTTTCACTTTTAGTAGACCCACTGGGTAGCTTCAGGGCACAGAACTGGTTCTTGATTTCTAAATTTCTTTGCAAGAACCTTGTCCTAAAGTTCTGTGGCTTTCAAACAAATAAGCAACAATCATCAAACAAATAAACAAAAACCCATGCTGCTTCTTGAGTTGGGGTTTTGAGATTTGACCCTGGGAGTTTTCTAAGTCAAGTAAGTGGCTGCTGTGTTGAACAAAAACAAACTATAAAGACATGTTTATCTAAATGGATCTAGAACTAGGTGGAGATTAAGATAACAGACCTAAGGCTATGTATTCAGGGGGAACTCCTAGACAGAAATCCACAGCCTAACACCTTTTGATATACTTTTTGGAGTTTGATCATCTTACCAGACATTTCTTCACTTTCAGGGTTCTCCCTCTGCCTTTTTACCTCTTCTTATATCTATTTCTTTTTATTTCCTTTTTTTTTTGGTCACCCACTGAATGAGGAGTAGAAAATATACCTTACCATGGTTGGCAAGTTTGCCATATCTTCATGAAACCTCACCTTACTCTGCAGTTAGAACTGATCTCCTGCTTCTCTGGATTTTCCTAACACTTGATCCATTTTTGATTTGTTCTTGTCTCCTTCCTTCTAGAAACCTGAGCACCTGTCCAATTTCCTGTATCATAGTGGTGTTATGGGTGGACAATTTTCCAGTAAGCCAGCATTAAAGATTTACTTCTGATTCTGTTAACCAGGGTGTGGTAATCTGATCAAGGATTCTGTTAAACAGGGTATGATAGTCTGATCAAGGAGATGCTGTTAACCTGGGTAATCTGATCAAGGAGATGCTGTTAACCTAGGTAATCTGATCAAGGAGATGCTGTTAACCTGGGTAATCGATCAAGGAGATGCTGTCAACCTGGGTAATCTTATCAAGGAGATGCTGCTAACCTGGGTAATCTGATCAAGGAGATGCTGTTAACCAGGGTAATCTGATCAAGGAGATGCTAACGGTCAACTGTTAACCAGGGGTGGTGATCTGCTCAGGGATGTGGTGGTGGCTATATAAACTGCCTCTTCTGGAAGCTCGGGGCTGATCTCTTCTAACCCTGCATGGTGGAGAGAGTCAGTCGCTGGCCGGCTAATAAAGGCTCACAATTCATTTCGATTGGCTCCGTGGGTCTTGGATTTGAACGCACCACAACAGTGGAAGCTCCTTTTGTGAAAGGACAACATCTTTTCCATCACTGTCTCCTTCATAAAACAGCATGTGTATGGCATGTGCTGTTGAGCCAACTCTGACTCCTTGTCCTCTACGAATGAGTGAGGTCCACAATGTCCTGTCTGCAACAGCCCTGCTTGGCTCCTATAAACTCATACCCATGACTTCTTTTAAGGAGTCAACCAATCTCATATTTTGTGTTCTTTTTTTCCTTCTGCCTTCTATTTTTCCCAGCATTATTTAGTCTTTTCCAAGAAACCTTGCTTTTTCATGATGTGAATGAATTAAAATAGGTTCGGTTTTGTCATTTTTGCTTCCAGTGATGTTTCAGGCCTGATTTATCCTAGGACCACCGTATGCATCTTTCTTGAAGTCCAGGGTATCTATAAAGCTCTTGTCTAACACTATAATTCAAACAAATCAATTATTTTTCCTGTTAGTCTTCACTATCCAACTTAAGCACTTGTATATAGTAATTGAGAATATGAGGGTATAGATGATTTTAGCCTTGATCCCTTTGCTCTTGGTGATCTTTCCTAATTATTTTATTACTGCCCTTCTGAGTCTGAGCCTTAGCATAATGGTTTGCAATTGGTAAAAACATTTATTCAATAAATATTTCTGAACATACATATAAAATGGTTAATATGGCAATTTAACATGTGATCAGAAGTTGCAAGTTTCTGTCTTCTGAGAAAATTCTACAAATAGCCCTCTCTATTTTGCAAACAAAAAGGCTTATTCAAAAACGTTGTTCAAAAAAGTTAGTATTTTAGTAGTATGACCATAGTAACAGAATAACCACTGTATTTATCATTAACCATATTGGGGCCTAAATGAATGTACTAGTTAGGGGTGGGGAGAAGGAAATGAGTCAGACAATGACCTTGGGAGCCAGGAGGATCACTTGGGCTCTGAGTCACTCCATATGGTAGATATGGTATAGTCCAAATAATGGTGCTTGTGTGGTGGCTGAAAAATGACTGCTAGAAATTTATTACTTGCAGGAAATTACCACTTGCCTATCACCCATGGGAACATGACTATCGCCATGGGAATATAAGCTAACACCCATAGGAACATAACGTTCTAACAATAAGCTTTCTGCTTCTGTACCCTTTCTTGCACAACTGACTTGTGGGTTGACAGGTAGTGAATAAAAGAAAAATATATTTTTGTGTTTAGACAGAATGAAGAATGGGATTTGGGGCTTAAAAACCCTGTACCTCTACATTTCGGGGCTGCTTAATTTGGGGTCTGCGTACTCCTGGCAGATCCAGCTGGCTGAATAAATAGTGTTTCCTATAACTCACTGAGTTCTGGTGGTCCATGTGTCTTTCAGGGGCTGGTGGCCACAACAGTTGAAAGGTTTTGATGAATTCACTACTGTTAGATTTCAGGCTTCTTCTAAGAGGAGCTCAATATATATATCTCTTCTCCACTTCCCCTTCTTTCAAGGTCAAGGGAGAGGGTAAATTAGTAAATCATCACGGTAAGTATTTTAGTTTTTGCTGTGACAAGCAAAATGGAAAGCTTCCCTGGATGTGGGGGATATTCTGTGATGTCACTCATAGTAAGAGTCAAAATACTGAATATCACAAAAGACACATTACATAATATTTTCCACATCTCTGTCTCACATCTCTGTAAGACTTTGGTTTCGTATATTTCTAATTTTTCTTTCTCCTTTGTCTACTCCAGCCACTGTTTCTTCAGTAGGCTGGGCATAAGCATCATCCAATTTACCGGTTTTATGCTCTCTGCCAAGAATGAATTTCCCCAGTTGGCCTCATAGCTATAGTCCTTCATTCTATCCGGTCATTACTTAGAAGTCATTTTCTAGTGAGGTCTTTCCTCTTCACCATCCTGAAAAATTTCAAACTTCTTACTTTGTATCATTCCTTTATACTTCCTTTTTTTTTTTTTTTTTTTTTGTAGTTACTACATACACTCTAACATTACATATCAGTTTGCTTAGGGCCAGTTTCATGGCCTCAGGCTTGGATTTATGCTCGGCTACAGCCATCTTGAAATTCATGATTGGCAATGGGCCCTGAAGATTATGTAGCCAGTTGTTTACTTATTTTTAATGTTGCCTGCCTCTCTTCTAGAATATAAGTTAATTGAGGGCTGAGATTATATCTTTTTTGAGCACATTGTACATGTTTGAAAAATATTACTATAATAACTAAATTAATAAATAAATGGAGCAATGAGTATGCTAAATGCAAATTAAGTGGTTTTCTTGTTTATCATTTTTCCTCAATTCCTCTATTTCCCCTCTTTTTCTAGACCCCGGGCAACCACCATTCTACTTTCTATATGCATTAATTATACTATTCAAGCTACCTCATATATATTTTAGCATATGTCAGAATTCTCTTCCTGAATAATATTCCATTGGATGTATAGGCCACATTTAGTTTATCAATTCATACACCGATAAACATTTTAGTTGCTTTCACTTTTTGATTATTTTCGAATAATACTGCTATGAACATGACTGCACAAATATTTATTCTAGCCCCTGCTTTCAACTTTTTTGGGTTTATACTCAGAAGTGGAATCGCCGAATCATATGGTAACTTTTTGAAGAATTTATTTTTCACAGCGGCTATGTCATTTTACCTTCTGATCAGCAATTCACAAGAGGTACAATTTCTCCATGTCCTCACCAAGATTATTTTCTTTTTATAATATTTATCAAATTGTGAGTTTGAGTTTCATTTCCCTAATGATTAGTGATATTAAGCAACTTTTCATGTGCTTATTGGCCATTTGTATATCTTCTTCGAAGACATGTCTATTCAAATCCTATGCCTATTTTTTAATCAATTTGTGTGTTTGTTTCTAGATATTAATCCCTTATAAGATAAATAATTTGAAAATATTTTATCTAATTCTGTGGATTGTCTTTTTACTATATTGTTAGTATCATTTGATGAACAAAAATTTTACATTTTGATGTATCCAATTTGTTTCTTTTGTCGTCTGTGCAAATTCAATGCCATAAAACTTCTTTCCTACATTTTATTTTAAGAATTTGTCTTTTTTTCTTTTAAATTAAGTTTATTGGGGCAACATTGGTAAATACAATTATGTAATTTTCAGGTATACATTGTAATTTGACATCTGTATATTCTATTGTGTGTTTACTACCCAAAGTCTAGTTTCCTTCAGCTAGACTATATGTGATCCCCTTTACCCACTTCACCCTCTCCCATCCCCTCTATATTTGACCCCCTTCACCTCAACTACCTTCTCCCTCTTCCTCTCCCATCCTCTAGTAACCACTAATCTATGCCCATGTCCATGAGTCTCTATTTGTTTGTCCTGTTCATTTGTTGCTTTAGGTTTATATTCCACATATAAGCGATATCATGTGATTTTCAACTTTTTATGTCTGACTTATTTCGCATAGCATATCAAGGTCCATCCATGATATGTTGTAAATGGCGGTATTTTATCTCTTCTTATGACTGAGTAATATTCCATTGTATACATGTACCACAGCTTCTTTAGCTTTTTCTGCATCTATTGATATAATCATATGATTTTTATTTTTAAATTTGTTTATATGGTGTATCATATTAATTGATTTACGTATGTTGAAACATTCCTGTGTCTCTGAGATGAAGCCCACTTGATCATGGTATATAATTTCTTTAATATATTGCTGTATTTAGCCTGCTAGTATCTTATTTAGGAATTTTGCATCTGTGTTCATGAGAGATATTAGTCTGTAGTTTTCCTTTTTTTGTGTTATCTTTACCAGGTTTTGGTATCAGGGTAATATTGGCCTCATAAAATAAGTTGGGAAGTAGTGCCTCCTCTTTGATTTTTTGGAAGAGTTTGAGGAGAATAGGTATTAAGTCTTCCTTGAATGTTTGGTAGAATTCACTAGGGAAGCCATCTGGTCCTAGACGTTACTCTGTGGTAGGTTTTTGATGATTGTTTCAATTTCCATAGTGCTGATCGATCAATTTAGATTTTCCAGTTATTCTTGATTGAGTCTAGGAAGGTTGTATTTTTCTAAGAACTGTTCCATTTCTTCTAGGTTATTAAATTTTGTGTTATATACTTTTTCATAGTATTCTTGTATGATCCTTTGAATTTTTGCAGTGTCTGTCACAATTTGCCCTCTTTTATCCCTGATCATATTTATTTGTGTTTTTCTCTTTTATCTTTAGTGAGTCTAGCCAGGGGGTTGGCAGTTTTATTAACCATCTCAAAGAACCAGCTCTTTGTTGTATTTACCTTTTCTATTGTTTTTTGTTTTGTTTTGTTTTCAATTTCATTAATTTCTGCTCTAATTTTGATGTTTTCTTTCCTTCTTCTGACTTTAGGCTCCATTTGTTCTTCCTTTTCTAGTTTTTTAAGATGAAACATTAGTTTGTTTATTTGGGCTCATTCTTATTTTTTTGGAAATAGGCCTGTAATGATATGAACTTTCCTCTTATGACTACTTTTGCCATGCCCCAAAAGTTTTGATATGTTGTACTATCATTATCATTTGTTTCTATGTAGCTCTTGATTTCTCTTTTTATTTCTTCTCTGATCCAGTTATTCTTCAGTAGCATGTTGTTTAATCTCCATGTATTTTTGGTTCTTCCTGATTTCTTTTTGCAGTCAATCTCCAGTTTCAAAGTATTATGTTCAGAGAATATAGTTGGTATGATTTTAACCCTCTTAGATTTGTTGAAGATATCTCTGTTTCCCAGTATGTGGTTGATTCTTGAAAATGTTTCATGTGCATTAGAGAAGAATAGATAAGCAGCTGTTTTGGTATGGAAGGCTGTGTATATGTCAATTATGCCCACATGGTCTAATGTATCATTTAAGAATGTTATTTCCTTATTGATTTTCTGTTTGGATGATCTGTTCATATCTGACAGTAGGGTATTTAGGTACCCTACTATGATAGTGTTTTCCTCTGATTCTTTCTTTAGTAATTGTTTCACATATTTCAGGGCTCCCTGATTAGGAGCATAGATATGAATAAATGTTATATCTTCTTGGTGCATGATTCCCTTTATCAATATGCAGTGTCCCTTGGTATCTTTCTTTACCTTTTTTATTTTGAAGTCTATTTTATCTGATATTAGTACTGCTGCTCCCGATTATCTCTGAATGCCATTTACTTGAAATATTATTTTTCACCCTTTCACTTTGAGTCTGTATTTGTCTTTGGAGCTGAGATGTGTCTCCTGGAGGCAGTATATGGTTGGGTTGTGTTTTTTGATCCATTCTGCATCTCTGTGTCTTTTTATTGGCGAGTTAAGTCCATTTACATTTAGGGTGATTATTGAAATATGAGGTCTTTTTATAGCCATTTTATCTTCTCCTTTCTGGTAGTTCAGTGTTTCCATTGCTTTCTCATCCTTGTGTTTCTGTTTTCTTTATTTTGTTTGGGTATTGTGGGTTTTGCCTCTGGTCCTTCTTGTTTTATGTTATACACTTCAGTTCTGAATCTTTGGCATGTGGTTACCTTTATGAATATGTAAAGGGTAGTTATATATGTACAGTTGTCCGTTATCCTTACTGTGTGCTTTATGTCCATCCACCTTTGAGAATTTGGATTTTTAAATCTCCCCCTTTTCAATCATTGTCATCTCAGTTTTTTCTTATTTATGCTGAAATTCATTACTATCTTGCTATACCAATTCTCTTCCTATTATTTAAGCTTATAATGTCCTGTTCCTTGTAAGGGTTGCATTCCTCCGTTTCTCTCTTCTTTCTTCTGATTTATTTTTAGATTTCTGTCTTCAATATCACTGATCCTTTTCTCCATTTGGTCAACTATATTTCTCAAGCTTGATATTTCATTTTTCAACTCTTGTAGTATGTTCTTTATCTCCAGAAGTTCTTTTTGGTTCTTTTTGAGGGTTTCAATGTCCTTGCTCTGCTTATCTAGGTATTTTTCAATTCCTAACATTGTTGCTATGACTCATTTTGAATCTCATTGAGTTATTTCAGAAGTATCATCCCAAATTCTTAATTTAAGTTGCATATTTCTATGTCTGTAAGCTTATTTTCTGGAGATTTTTCTCTTTCTTTCTGAGATACCTTGCCGCCTTGGTTGTTCATGGTATTTATTGTACTATTTCTTCACCTGGGCATTAATGGAAATGTATTCTGCTTTTTTTCCAGAAAGTTTTATTATATAAAAGTCTCTTTTCCCAGAGACTTTTATCTTTAGCTTGCTGTAGAGAAGGGGCTTTTATTTTGGTTTCCAGTAGGTGGTGTCTAAACATTTTGGATCCCTGCTTTATATAAAGCCTTAAAAATATCTTTTTATTTTTTGATAGATATTTAATCATGCTCTGTACCCTCAGTTTCAATCCCTGTCAGTGTTAACAACAGTTTTGGTAGTGTTTGCTCTGATTTCCCTGGTCTCTGTGGTGTTCAGTCTCAGAGGGTATATGGGAAGGGGCGCTCTGAGTTTGGAGTTGGGGCTGCGGCTCATCCTCCATTTTGCAACCATGGTTGGTAAAAACTGACTGTTGTTTCTCTGCCATCCTGCTTCTCTGCTTTCTGCACTGATGACTGAGCCCTGCCGTCAGCTGTGTAGAACTCACAACTCTCTCAGGCTGGGCTGTTCAGGCAATTCACTGCACCTTCTCCCCTCCCCCTCATTCTACAGGGAGCTCCAATGGCTGTGTGAGGCAGATTCTTTATTTCTCCCAGTCCACCGCCTGACAACCTGGAGTTCTGACCTGTGGTAGCTCTTATGCACAGATCCTATGCTCAGATGTGCTGGTGAGCAGTTTTAGTGTTTTTTGTTGTTGTTGTTGAGTTTTAAATGTTCAGCTTATTGTTGTTTCAAGGAGAGAGATCTGGGGATATCTCTCACTCTGCCATGTTTCTAAAATCCCAGAGTTTGTCTCTAATTTTAGGTCTTCGGCCTATTTTGAGTTAATTTTTGTGTGTAAGGTAAGAATCCAACTTCATTTTTTTCACATGTGGATATCTATTTTTCTCAGCACCATTTATTAAAAGGACTATTTCTTATTGAAAAGTCTTGGAACTATATATATGAGAGTTTATTTCTGGGATCTCTATTCTATTCTCCTGTACTATATTCCTGTCTTTATGCCACATCTTCACTGTTTTGGTCACTAAAGATTTGTTATAAATTTTGAAATCAGATGTGTGAGACCAACTTTATTCTTTTTTAAGATTATTTTGTCTGTTTTGAGTCCCTTGAAATTTCATGATATATGGAGCCTTGAAGTAGATGTCATTAATATTTGGTTCTAATTTACTTCAGAGACTTTTGTGGATAACAGCTTAACTGCTCATTTCATTGGTTTAGGAAGATACAAGGGGCCCTACAGAGATTGAGGGAACAACTTAATAAAGGTGAAAGTCCTCAGAACTGGAGAAGAGTACTGTTGTATCTATTACTAACTGTAAACACATAGATCCTGGTGAAAAGAATACTACTTACTCTCTCCTCATTCTTCTGTCTTTTTTTCATAGATATGAATCAATTTCAAACCACAATCATTTTCTATCTCTATCCCTTCTTTCCTAGCTTCTGTGGCGGAAGGTGAATTGAAGCCATTAAGGAATGGAGCTTTATCTGGCTTTATCATAGTTTATATTGTGCTTTTCAGTTCATCTTAACTATTTTGTGATGTCAGTTGATCTCTTAAGGCTGCTTCCCCTCCCCCCCCCCATAGTTGTTTAGTTACCCTTGACACCTTAAGAATGACAGTTCAGGAATATAAAATATGCTGTAGGTTGCCACTCACTGGATATCTGACCGTAGCAGATGCTGTTAATCAGATAATTCATTTCTCCTAATTAAGACATGCTATTACTCAAACTATCGTCCTTAGAGTAATTCCAAGCACCAGTTACCATTGAATTGAAATTGGCCACAGAAGGGAGACTTATTGTTGCTCAAATATAAAGTTCATCATTAATTAATAGTCTTCCTTAAATATGTGTATGTAAGATATATCTGGAAAGATACAAAAAAAAAACCTAATAATAAAATTCTTCCAGGGAAGGAAACTGAGAGCAGAGACAGGAATGGGAGACAGTTGTTTTACTATTGCCACTTTATACCTGAATGTCGAACCATGGTGATTGTTTTAGTTACTCAGAATTAAACAGAAAAAAATGAAAAGTTTTGAAAACTATTGTCTTCTAATTCTGATACATCTTATTCCTTTTCAGTACAATGTTGAAGAGTAAGAGTAACAATTAACATCTTGTCTTATATAATGCTGAAAATGTTACCTAAAAGTTCTATGTAGCCTTTTTACATAAGATTATAATTTGGAAAATTTTCTGTTAATAATAATGATTTCTCCTTGAAATTTTTCAAAATTCCCCTCCTTCTCTCCCCCCTTCCTTCCCACCCCCTCCCTGCTCCTTCCCTCCTTCCTTCCTTCCTTCCTTCCTTCCTTCCTTCCTTCCTTCCTTCCTTCCTTCCTTCCTTCCTTCCCTCCTTTTCTTCTGAAAGTAAACTGAATGATAAACCAGGTAAAGTGCTAACAGGCATTTCTTCCAACTTTCTTGGGAGAGAATATATTAATAGTCCTAGTTTGTTTGTTTGTTTAATTACTTTTAGATAATGAGGAGGAAAGATTATCTAGTACTAAAAAAAATAAAATTAAACTGCTAAGAGAACAAGCCGATGACCTCTTTCGATAAATTTTTGATAAAATTTTATATCAAGTTCATTCATTGCCTCTTCAAGGTAAGCACCACCATCCTTGCTTAGCTATAGCTTAGCCATCTCTGGTGGATGGATTTGTAAGTTCACAGTCTTTTTGAAGACCTAGGTGGAAGGAAACAAGAGTCATTATTGAGGTCTTTGGCCTCTACCATATTTTACCAAACAGCATTTATAACAGAGCATTGCATTAAGGTATGGAGTGCTTTTTCAATGCTGAATAAAGTTTTTCACTGGAAATTATTGCCCATGGGAAGTATCCCTAAGATTTCTGAAGAGGAGGTATGAGGGGTAAATTTGGTTACTAACACTTATCTCAAATTCTTAACAGTTACGCTTTATCACATCAAAAAAATAAATCATAGAAAATGATTTTTTCAGTGTTTTGATTAAAGTAGTAGGTGTTAATCAAGGCCCAGGGAACTTAAACAAACAAACTGAGGAATGAAGGATCTTAGGGAATTCTACTTGGAAAGAATCATAATGCTTCTATTTTGGTATCTGAGGGTTTGGAGATCCCTAGAGATAGTGAAATATAGAGAAAAGAGAAGTATAGGGATTTGTGGAGCCAGCTAACAGGAAATATTAGAGTCTGTGAACCAAGAGAGAACTCATGTTTCTCCAATCAGCTCTGGGCTACCAGGGGAAATAGAAAGAAAAATGTTAAGTACATTTTAAAAATAGACTTTAGGAAAATCTGGGATGCAACATATTATTTCAATTCTTATATGACTCAATTTTGAATGCCCCTGCAAGAGAAGAAAGAGTGTATGAGAGGTAGCACCATGCCTAGTTTCCATCATCGTATCCTGGAAAGGTATGGAAAAGTTAGTATTATAATATACCTCTTGATTATGACTTTCTGTTAATCGAATTTTTTAATTAAGCCTTTTAATTTTAAGATAATTTTAGATTTATGTATAGTCATAAAATAGTACAAACAGATTCTTTGTACCTTTAACCTAGTTTTCATCCATGATAACATATTGCAAAACTATACTCCATTATCACAGTCAGGATATTGAAACTGATGTAGTCAATATTCACAGCATTTATATCATCACAAAATCTCTTATGTTGTCCCTTTATGCTCACTTCCACCTCCCTCTCGCCTCTCTCTACACCCTCTTTAATTCATGGCAACCAGTAAATTGTTATCCATTTCTATAATTTTATGATGCATGTGTGTGTGTATCCAATTTCAAGATATATACACATGTATATGTGTGTGTATATATATCCAATTCATTCATACATTCATATAAATGTGTGTATATGTTTGTATGTATATGTATGTGTGTGTGTGTATATATGTACATATATATATGTACACACACACACACACACATATATTAAAGGATGTAACCTGTTAGCATTGGCTCTTTTCACTCAGTATAATTCTCTGGCGATTCCTCTAGGTTACTGTATATTTCAATAGTTTGTTACTTTTTATACCATAGTTTGTTAACTATTCACTTGTTGAAGAACCTCTGGGGTATTTCTAGTCTTGAACTATTACAAATAATGCTGCTATAAACATTCATGTACAGGTTTTTACGTTTTTATTTTTCTAGGAAAATACCCAGGAATGCTCTTGCAGAGTCGAATGGTAGTTGCATGTTTATTGTGCAAGAAACTGCTGAACTGTTTTCCAGAGTTCTGCACCATTTCTATTCCAACCATCAATGAACGAGTGATTTAGTTTATCTACATCCTTGCCAGCAATTGTGTTGTCACTATTTTTATTTTTGCCATTCTGAGAGGTATATAGTAATATCTCAATTAGGTTTTTATTTTCATTTCTTTAATGGTCAGTGATGTTGGATGTCTTTTCATGTGCTTAATTTTTTGTTTATATTTTTTAGTAAAATGTCTCTCAATGTCTTTTGTCTATGTTCTAATTGCATTATTATTTTTTAACTGTTTGATTTTGAGGGTTTTCTCTTTATGTTCTCTATATGCAAGTCCTTTGTTGATTTTGTGGTTTGTAAATTTTTTTCTTACCTTATAGCTTACATTTTCATTGACTTAATATGTCTTTCATAGATCAAAAGTTTTTAATTGTTTTAAAGTGCAATTTATGCTTTTATGAATCATTTGGTTAGATCTCAAAGGTTTTCTCCTTTTTTCCCCCTAAAAGTATTACAGTTTTAAGTTTTAATATAAGTCCATAATCCATTTTGATTTAATTTTTTATAAGATGTGAAATTTAAATTGAGTTTTATTTTCTTCTGCTGCTTGTCTGTTTGGTCCAGCACCATTTGTTAGAAAGCCTATCTTTCCTTCATTGCATTGCTTTTGTACGTTGTTCAAAAACAGATATATATATATATATATATATATATATATATATATATATATATATATGGATATACAAATGGGTTTTCTATTCTTTTCTATTGATCTACATGTCTGTGCCTCTGACAATACCTCCTAGTTTTTACTACTGTAGTTATATAAGAATTCTTAAAATTTGTTATTCTTTTCAAAATTGTTTTAACCATTCTAGTGCCTGAAACTTTCTATTTATGTTTTGGAATTATTTTGTGTATATCTAGAAAAAAATCTTGCTGGGAACTGTATAGTGATTGTTTCAATTTTATACATCAATTAGAGGGAAACTTAACATCATTTCTATGTGGAGTTTTCTAATTTATGAACATAGTACGTATCTTTCTTTATTTAGACATTTGATGATCTTTTTTCATCAGCGTTTTGTAGTTTTCAACACACAAGTCCTGAAGATGTTTTGTTAAATTTACATCTAAGTATTTCATATTTTTAGAGATTATAAATGGTATTATATTTTTAATTCAAACATCTACATGTTAATAGCTAATATATAAAAATAGAATTAATTTTGTATGTTTATTTTGTATCCTGTGACCTTAATTAACTTATTTATTATCTTTAAGAGTTTTTTCTAGATTCCTTAGGATTGTCTATGTAGACAGTTATGGCTTCTGCTAATAAAAAGAGTTTTTTTCTTCCTTTCCAACTTGTAGGCTTTCCATTTTTTTTCTTTTCCTATTGTATTGTCTAGAAATAAATCACAAAGTCGAATAGGAATGATCAGAGGAGGTATCCTTGCCTTTTTCCCAGTCTTCAGGGGAGACATTTAGTCTCTCATCATTAGGTACCATATTAGCTGCAGGTTTTTTGTAGATGCTCTTTATCAAGTTGAGACAATTACCCTATATTTCTATTTCTATAAGAGATTTTTATCATAAATAAGTATTAAATTTTGTCAGATTTTTTGCATCGATTGATGTTATCATGTGATTTTTTTTCTTTAGCCTGTTAATGTGGTAGATTAAATTAAGTGAATTTTAAATATCAAAACAATTTTACACATTTGGAAAAACCCCACTTAGTCTTTCTGTATATTGCTGAATTCTGTTTACTAATATCTGTAAATCCATATTCATGAGAGTTATGTGCCTTTCTCCTTTTTTATTGTCTTTGGTTCTTATATTAGAATAATACTAACTTCGTAAAATAATTGAGAAGTGTTCTCTTTCTATTTTCTAAAAGAGATTGTGTAGAATTTGTGTTAGTTCTCTGAAAATTTAGTAGAAATCTCTGATGAAACCATCTGATCCTGAAGTAAGCTTTTGTCAGGCCCTCTAAGTTGTTTGGCTTCTTTAGCCCTAAGTCAAGGCCATATTGGAGGTGGTGGGGAAGAAAACCATCTTGTTGTTCTCTGGGTCCTGAGGTTTTCAGCCAGTCTGTATTCTTACTTTCATCCCTTTTGCTTTATAGATAACGTCTAGAGTTTTTAGTTGTATTTTGTGAGAGGAATAGAGAAAAGTAGATCTATTCTATTTTTCCACCAGGAGAAGTCCATGATATATTTTTAAAGAAAAGTTAATATTAGAGAACATCATCTATGGCATGGGTCTATTTTTATGTAGAAACAAAAAAGAAAATTACCATATTGTTTATGAAAATATATTATAATGCATAAAGAAGTAAATATATACCATATAGTTCAAACATATAAATATGTAATTATTAGAACAATACTCAAAGTGCAGAAGAGATAAATTGTGACATACTTTTATTTTCTACTTTTATATTGTTGATTTTTTCCCCTAAAAGCTACATTTCTTCCTTTCTTCTTCATTCTTCCTTTTTATTAAATAAATTAATTATTAGTTGGACAGCTTCATATCAAATAATTTGCGGTTTGGTTAAAGAAATCTAAAAGTTCAAAGAAGTGTTGTTCTGACTGTCTTCTCCCTTGGTAGTAAAACACTTTTCATTCAGCCTTTCATAGTTCTCAATATGAATTTGTTTTCATAAATTAAAGAACTCCAATTTTGTACAGTCATCCATCTTCTTTAATTACAGAACACAGTTTCTCAATCTTACCTATTTCCTCAGCAACTTGAAAGATTTCTCAAATAGTTTCCTTAACAATTAGAGAAATTTTGGTGTCTTCCTTAAATACAAGGTTTATCAATAGTGTTTAATTGTGCCTCTGTGGAAAATATATATTGTGTGTTTAAATGTTCTTTCCACTTGAAAATTAATGTTATTCTTACAACTTCCTTTTGAACATTATCAGGGAATATGGCCATAATTGGCAACTTACTCTATCGATCTTGACAGCCAGCTGTAAAATTAGACAATGACCCAGCTTCCTTCTGTATATTAATTTTTTTCCCATTGCCTGGCAAGTACTCTAGGTATTCTTGCATCTAATACAACTTGAATTTGTCTACTGGTCTCGGTGGCAATGTTTCTTATGATTCAAGCATTCCATACACCACAGGAGATCACTAACATTTTTTCAGATCAATCTCATTTGCTTGTTTAAACCTTTATTATTAATGTGGAAATTATTGGGTATTAATTTGCAAAAAAATAAAGAAAAAAAGGAAAGATAAAATTAATTATTAGAGAAAGGAAATATGGCACTGTGAGAGATGTCCCCAGATCTCTCCCCTTGAAACAACAATAAGCTGAACACCTAAAACTTAACAAAAAAACACCCAAACTGCACACCAGTATGTCTGAGCATGGGATCTGCGCATAAGAGCTACCACAGGTCAGAATCCCAAGTGGCAGGTGGTGAACCGGGAGAAACAAATAAGCTGCCTCTCACAGGAGTCATGGAAACTCACTGTAGAAGGAGGGAGAGGAAAGAAGGAGCGGTGAATTCCCTGAACAGCCCTGTCTGGGAAAGCTGTGAGTTCCCCACAGGAAGCCAATGGTAGGGCCCAGTCATCTGGGCAGAAGGCAGGGAAGTGGGATGGCAGAAAAACAACAGTTGATTTTTACCTGCCCCAGTTGAAAAATAAAGGCTGAGCCACAGCCTCCAACATCTAACCCGAAGGGCTCCTACCCCCATACCCTCTGAGACCAAAAACCATGGAGCTCCAGGGGAATCTGAGCAAACAATACCGAAACTGTAGCTGATACTAACAGAGACTGAGACTGAGAGAAGTGAGCACAGTTAAACATCTATAAGAGAGAAAAAAAGCATAATTAAGGCTTTATAAAGCAGCAATCCAAGAGGCTTAGACACCACCTACTGGAAACCAAAACAAAAGTGCTTTCTTTACAACAGACTAAAGAGAGACTTTTATATAAGAAATCTTTGTTCTGGAAAAAAAGTAGAATATACTTCCATTAATACCCAGGCAAAGAAATAGTCCATTAAACACCATGAATAGCCAAGGTGACAAGGCAGCTCAGAAAGAAAGATAAAAATCTCCAGAAAATAAGCTTACAGACATAGAAATATGCAACTGAAATGACAGAGAATTCAGGATGGTACTTCTGAAAAAACTCAGTGAGTTCTGAAACGAGTCATAGCAACAATTTTAGGAATTGAAAAAACAACTAGATTAGTAGAGCAAGGAGATTAAACCACTCAAAAAGAACCAAATAGAACTTTTGGAGATAAAGAATTGAAAAATGAAATAGCAAGCTTGGGAAATAGAGCCAACCAAATGGAGGAAAGCATCAGTGATATCAAAAACAGAAATATAGAAATAAATCAGAAGAAAGAAGAGAGAAACTGAAGAATGAAAAATAATAAAAGTGAAATACAAGAACTAGCTGATACCATCAGGAAAGGAAACATAAGAATAATGGCCATTATCGAAGGTGAGAAAAAGGAGCAGGAACTAGAAAGCATTTTCAGACAAATAGTTGATGAGAATTTCCCAAATCCAAGGAATTAGATGGAGCTTAGAATTCAAGAAGTCAACAGAACACAGAGCACCCAATTATCTCAACCTTAAAAGGCCTTCATCAAGACACATCATATTAAAATTATAAAAAAACAATGACAAAGAGAGAATTCTCTGGGCAGCCAGGGAGAAAAAATGGTAGCTTATAAAGAAAAATCCATTAAATTAACTTTGGACTTCTCAGTGCAAATCTTACAAGCCAGAAAGGAAAGGAATCAAATATTTAAACTATTAGGTGAAAGAAACTACCAGCCTAGAATAATGCATCCAGCTACACTTTCCTTTAGATATGAAGGAGAAATTAGGATTTTTCTAGACATACAAAAATTGAGAGAATTCTCCACTATGAGGCCTGCACCACAGGAAATACTGAAATGAGTCAGCTCACCTAAAACAAGATAACAACAACACCAGCAACAACAACAACAACAACAACAATAAAATACATAATTAGGAGTAAAGTGACTAGCAGGTAAATAGAAACAGAGGAGTGCAATCCTTACAAAGAATAGGGCATTATAAGCTTAAATAGGAAGAAAATAATTGCTATAGCAAGATAGTAATGAACAATCAGCATACATAGGGACAAATTGAGGTAACAATGACCGAAAAGTGGGGGGATACAAAGATACAAATTTGCAAAGGGGTATGGAGATAAGGCACATGCAGAAGAAAATGGACAACTGCATGTATATAACTATCTTTTACATACTCCTAATGGTAACCACACAGCAAAGGTTCAGAATTAGTGTATAACATAAAACAAGAAGAACCAGAGGCAAAACCCACAAAACCCAAACAAAATAAAGAAAACAGAAACACAAGGACGAGAAAGCAATGGAAAACTGAACTACTAGAAAGGAAAAGATAAAATGGCTATAAGAAGACCTCATGTTTCAATAACCACCTTAAATGTAAATAAAAAGGCACAGAGTTGCAGAATGAATCAAAAAACAAAACCCAACCATATACTGCCTTCAGGAGACATATTTCAACTACAAAGACAAATATAGAGTCAAAGTGAAAGGGTAGAAAAGAATATTTCAAGCAAATGGCAGTGAGAGAAAACCTTTCTAGACTGAATCTAGAAGATCTGGAAAATCTAAATAGACTTATCAGCAGTATAGAGATTCAAACGATCATTAAAAACCTACCAAAAAGTAAAAGTCTAGGACCAGATGGCTTCCCCAGTGAATTCTACCAAACATTCAAATATTTAATACCTATTCTCAAACACTTCCAAAAAACCAAGGAGGAGGCTATACTTCCCAACTCATTTTATGAGGCCTATATTACTCTAATACCAAAACCTGGTAAAGATAACACAGAAGGAGAAAACTTTGGACCAATATCTCTCATGAACACAGATGTAAAAATCCTAAATAAGATACTAGTGAATCAAATAGAGAAACATATTAAAAAGATTATACACCACGATTAAGTAAACTTCATCCCAGGGGCACAGGGAAGGTTCAACATATGCAAATTTATTAATGATATATACTACATAAACAAATTAAATAATAAGAATCATCAAATGATCATATCAATAGATGCAGAAAAAGCCTTTGACAAGATACAGCATCCCTTTATGATCAACACACTTCACAAAATCTGTATAAAAGGAAAGTACCTTAACATAATAAAGGCCATATATGACAAACCCACAGCCAACAATATACTTAATGGTGAAAAACTAAAAACTTTCCCTCTAAGATCAAGAATAAGGCAAGTTTGTCAACTATCACCACTGTTATTCAATATAACGTTGGAGGTCCTACCAAGTGCAATCAGACAAGAGAAAGATATAAAAGTCATCCAAATAGGAAACAAATAGGTCAGTAGCTATTTGCGGATGACATGATTCCCTATTTAGAAAACCCTAAAGACTCCAGAAGAACACTACTAGAAACAATAAGTAAATACAATAAAGTCTTTGGATACAAAACCAACATTCAAAAATTCATAACATTTCTATACTCTAATAATGAAGTGTCAGAAAAAGAAGTTAAAAAAATAATTACTTTTGCAATTGCAACAAAAGGAATAAAATACCTAGGAATAAATCTAATGAAATATGTGAAGGACCTAGATAATGAAAACTATAAGACCCTATTAAAAGAAATCAAAGAAGATACAAAGAATTGGATAGATATTTTGTGTTCTGAATTGGAAGAATCAACAAAGGTAAAATGACCATATTACCTAAAGCATTAGACAGATTTAATGCAATCCCTATCAAAATCCCATCGACATTTTCTTTTTTTTTTTTAAACAAATAGAACTAAAAATCATCAGATTTGTATGGAAGCTCAAATGACCTTGAATTGCCACAGCCATCCTGGGAAATAAGTACAAGGCTGGAGGCAAATTATAGGCCTGACGTCAAATTATACTACAAAGTGACAATAAACCAAACTCCATGGTATAAGAGGAAAAACAGACACATAGACCAGTGGAACAGAATTGAGAGTCCAGAAGTAAACCCATATTTATATGGGCAAATAACTTTTGACAAAAATGCCAAAAACATACAGTGGAGAAAGGACGGCCTCTTCAATAAATGGTTCTGGGACAACTGGAAAGCCACCTGCAAAAGAATGAAACTAGACTGTTGTCTATCACCACACACCAAAATTAACTCAAAATGGATTAAGGACCTGAATATAAGATCTGAAATAATAAAATGCATAGGAAAAAAACATAGGAACTAAACTCTAGGACTTTGGACTTTAATAAGATTTCATGAATTTGACCTCAAAAGCAAGGGAAGTGAAAGCTAAAATAAATGAATGTGACTACATCAAACTAAAAAGCTTCTGCTCAGCAAAAGATATTGTCAACAAGGTAAAGACAACCATCAGAATGAGAAAATATATTTGCAAGCAACATCTCCAATAAGGGCCTAATCCAAAATATGCAAAGAACTCATACGACATATTAACAACAAAAAGACAAATGATCCAATCAAAAAATAGAGGACCTGAAAAGACACTTTTCCCTAAAGGATGTGCAAATGACCAACAAATATTTGAAAAGATGCTCAACATTGTTAGCTATTAGGGAAATGCAATTCAAAACCACAACGAAATTCCATTTCACAGCTGTTAGAATAGCTATAATCAACAGGACAAGTAATAATATATGCTGGAGAGAATGTGGAAAAAAGGGAACCCTCATACACTGCTGATGGGACTGCGAATTGGTACAGCCTTTATGGAAAACAGTATGGAGGTTCCTCAAAACACTAAGAATTGATTTACCATGTGATCCAGCAATCTCTCTACTGGGTATTTATCCCTTAAGACTTGAAAACATATATCCAAAAAGATATTTGCACATCGATGTTCATAGCAGCATCATTCATAGTGGCCAGGACATGGAAGCAATCGAAGTGTCCTATGACGGATGGCTAAAAAAGCTGTGATGCATATATACAATGGAATATTACTCAGTCATAAGAAGAAATGAAATACTGCCACTTGCGACAATATGAATGGACCTCAAGATAATCATGCTAAGCGAAACAAGCTAGACATAAAAAGTTGAAAATCACATGATGTCCCTTATATGTGGGATATAAACCTAAAAGGAACAAATGGACAGGACAAACAAACAAAGACTCATGGACATGGACTATAGACTAGTGGTTATCAGAGGGTGAGGAAGGAGGAGGGGGAAGGTTGATGGGGTGAAGGGCGTCAAATTTAGGGGGGTTGGGGGAGGGTGAAGTAGGTAAAGGGGATCACATATAGTCTAGCTGAAGGATACTGGACTTGGGTGGTAAACACACAATAAAATATACATATGTCAAATTACAATTACACCTGAAAATTATATAATTATATTAACCGATGTTACCCCAATAAACTTAATTAAAAAATTATTAGATACAGGAAAATTAAAAAGAAGAAATTGCTTAACAGTTTCTCATAAAAGATCAGTAATAATTTTGTTATAAAAGACATTTAAAAATATCCAGGTAAAACTATAATCCCATTCTCAAATTGACATATAAGGAAATACAAGTAGAGATAAGAAGAGATCCATTAACATACACTTGACAATGTCAGAATTTTAGCCATTGCCTGTAATGTTTCCTCTAGTCCAAACTGCTGATTGACACAAGCTTGAGATGCCATTAGAATAGGGAATGCTGTTAGAGCTCCCTCTACAGACTTGTTTTGATTTGATGATTCCTAAGTAGCCTTGGTATATGCCTAAGCCAAAGCAAGTAGAATATCAGATGATCCTGACCAAACACACACACATATGCACACACACACACACCTTTGTAATCAACCAGTCTAGTTTATACTTTTAATGGTGGTGGTGGTGGGGATATTTTCCCTAGAAAGTAGTTTACTAGCAGCTTAGATAGCTTGGAGTTGGTTTTTCCAGTTGTTACTATTTATTCTTCAGACAAGATCATCAACAGACCGAGATTAATTGCTTTTGTTCATTTAGTTTCTTGCAGTAGCAAAATGGTATCATCAAGAAAACAGCTACCTTTCTACTTTCAGCATCCGCTTATCCTTATGGACTTTTCTTAGTTCTACAAACTATTCCACGTGCTTCGGCTTCTAACTGTGTAATCCTTCCCTGGTGCTTAAACACTGGACATGAGGAGATGATGAATAGGTATACCCTCTTATAGAAATTCAGGCACCAATCAGAAGACCCACAGGCTGTAGATCCTCTCGACTTGCATCTCTATGAGTACAGTTCTACAAACAATGTTTAAATTTTTAATTAAAAAATGAAGATATTTCTATTTCAAAAAAAAATAAAATAACTTGAAAAAAAAAAGAATCCTATCCTTTAAAGAAAAATTTCTTTATTGGTATAAGCTTGGAATTAATCAAATTTCTTTTCCCCACTCATAAAATTGATATATTTTCTTTAAACTATTGCTATATCCTGTGTGATATTCATGAAAATTTTTTTTCATATTACATTTGACTTGAATTCTCAGTTTGATTTATTACTGTCTTAATATACTGCTTAGTCTAGGGTAGGTTGTTTAACTTTTCATATTTATGTCTAACTATGATCAATTCATTTCTGGTCTTGCCAAATTAGCAGCTTCAAGGTCTGTGGTGTTCATTCCCTTGTAACTTTCCTCCTACTCTATGCCAAGAATAGATGATACACTGTGAAATCTTCAAAGAATAAAGTAGCAAATTCCTCTCACAGAGTTGACTTTCATTGCTGTAGATAATCTCTAATAATTTTCTTTATTTTCTCTATTGCTCTATTCAGGTTTTCTACCTCTTACTGTGTGTGGTGTGAGTTTTGCTGTTATTATAGTACTTGAAAATTAGGATGATCTGAGAAACCATGGTTATTTAGCTTTCTCATCCTGATGCATTTTCATATCTTTTGTTTTCATACATCTTTCAACCGATTACAATAAAATTTAACTACTAGTCTTTCATTTATGCCACAGAGTGGTCATTTTCACCAAGCTTCAAGACCAACAGTCTTTACAAGACTATTTCAAATGAATTCTTCAGTGAACAATGTTAAAATATAATTTTCAGGAATGCAAAATTGTGACTCTCAGGCAAACATGAAATGAGCAAATATAAAAGATTTTAACTCATTAAGTAATGAGGGAACCAGAAGATGTGAATCTACAACTAGTTTAAAATAAATGTTTAATTCAAAACACATCTACATGGAAAATAATTGTTTTTTTAAATTTCATTTATCTTAGCTATGGCATATATGAAGAGCCTTATTACTCAAATCATGAAGCCACATGTAACCACCACCATGCACCTGTGACAGGTTTCCCAACTGTAGCCATCCTAAGCATAAGCATTGTGTGGCACTCCAAAGCACTCACTCTTGCCAATGCAAATACAGAATGAAAAAGACACTGATAACTTTTGGATGATTTCTAAGTGCTATCTACTACACAAAGCATTTCACAAATTAATATATGTGACATTTAGCACTTGAAATGACTCTTTAAGGATTATATAATTATTAATTTCATTGTGTTGTTGTAGCAAAATGTACATAACATAAAATTACCATTTTAACCATGTTTAAGTGTATAGTTTAGTGGCATTAAGTACATGCAAATGGCAAACATTCTTTTCTACTGTTAGATTAACTTTAAAAATAAAAATTAGTCACTTTATTTACATGTGAATATCTACTTATAAGGACATTTCTACAGCTTCTTCACGTTAGGCATCTCTTCCTAAGTGAATGAAGACTGGCACTTTTCTTGAGGATACAGAGAAGCCCAACTGTTTAAATGTTTATATAACAGTATTGCAAAATGTGTGCCTAGCCAGGCAGCTTTTCTTTCTTTCTTTCTTTCTTTCTTTCTTTCTTTCTTTCTTTCTTTCTTTCTTTCTTTCTTTCTTTCTTTCTTTCTTTCTTTCTTTCTTTTTTTTTTTTGCATATAGACATAATTAAACAGGCAGATAAGTCCATGAAATATTTAAGGCTCCTATGTAAATTCTTTAGGAAATCCTGTTTAAATTAATAAGAAGATGTCATGGGAAGCTTTGCTCCTCATGAAAGAAAGGTCTGGGAGAGTCTGAATGTTCATAAAAAGAGTTGCTGTGGCCACATCAGCATGAGTTTGAGTTAACATTGAAAGGCAGAAGAGAAATCCTGAGAGAGTCAACCTTCCTTAGGCAGAAAAGAAGCCTCTAGCCTTGGCACCCCAGAGGCCTGGGCTCATTTAGATTGCAAACAGCATTTTGCATGGGTTTCAGGGAATAAAATGAATGAAATCATACTTGAAAGTCAGTTTAACAAGATCTAGTATGTCGTTTTTCGTCAAATGTTTCTAGTGTCATTGGCTCTCTCCTGGATGGTAATGAGGTCATATTAAGATTAATTATATACTCATTTCTTGTTAAATGCTTTGTTATAGACTTTGATTACTTATATTTAATTTTAAAATAGATAACAAAAATGACTTTAATAAAAACAAAGCCCAGGATGAGGTAATAATAACAACAAAAATAATGTGAATAATAATGATTAGTATTATTGAACTCTTAAAACATTCCTGGTACCATGCTAACTTCTTTTACATAAGTTTCCATCTATGATCCTCATCCTGATATAGGAACAATTTTTACCTCATTTTTCCTGTGAGGAAACAGAGGTTTAAACTCACATAGAAAGTGATCGATGATGTTGAATTTTATCTGAGTCCTGTACTCCTAGAAAATAGCAATGATTAAGAAATCTCCCCTAACCGCTAAGCTGTACACCTGAAACTAATATAAGATAATATTGAATGTCAACTGTAATTGAGAAAAATAAATTAAAACAAAACAAAACAAAACACCGCTCTCCATTCGTTTGTGTTCCAGGAAATGGTTTACCACAAAAGAATACCCTTCCCTCTGTGACTTAGATAAAACTCCTAGATGGCCCCCTTGTTTACCTATGATGAGGCCAGACTCAGACCCTTCAAATTTCCATCCTTGTCCCATTAATGATTAGCTGAACCATTGGTAACCAGTAGGGACAAAATATCTGTTACCATGCTTGAACAAACTTTAGTTAAGCTTCTCTCCTTTGCCCATACCCCTGAATTTTGACCTATCCTCAACTTGAGCCAGCATACAGCTAGCTCTTCCTTAATACAAGCCCCACCTCAAAGGAAAACTAAGTAGAGCTGATTGTCTACCAGATCATGCCACCTGCCACTGGCATCGATTCTCCACATCTCACTTCCCCACACCCTATCATCTCTGGCATTTTCTCTTTCTTGTACAAGAAAATCCCTTGTCTGGCTAAGCTTGAAGACATTTGTGGCTCTCATGCTGGAAGCCTTCTCCCTATTTTGATAGTCCCTCTCCCCGTATTGCAGTAGTCCCTTTTCTTCCTCTTCCAATAATAGTTTGGAATAAACTCTATCTTTACCTAAGTCCAGATTTATTTTTATTTCATCAAAGTGATATAATTGTACTTAAACCAAAAGTTTGCCTGGATCAAAATATTGTACACAATACTGTATAGCAATTAAAACTCCGATGAGCCTATATACATATCTCTCATCTCCAAAATCTAGTTCTTCCAGAATACTCTTTGAATACATGTGTCACATCTGAGTCACTTCCTCTCTCTTTCTTTGCATTGTGAGATCCTCAATGACAGGACCCTGGCTTTGAATCTACAGCAAGGGTATCTGCTAGAATAAGTGTTTTCTGAAAGAATACATAGTAAATGTTATTTAGATTTAAATGACTGTGCAATGGTGAGAATTTTTTTCTTTGATCCTCAGATCCATATTCCTATAATAAACTCCAGACCTTAAATGGTCAGTCCTCAGTGCATTTGCAGTGCTATTTAAGTCAGCACTCAGAAATGCCCTCTGAATGCTGGTGCATTAGACCACAGCTACTAGGTAAGTAGGGCCCCAAGGATGTAACAACATGCTGCTATGGCCAGCAAATCCAGGACACAGTCATCATTGATGGACAGGAATATGGACAGTCTAAAGATAGGCCTGTGAACCTGTGCCAACCATTGGTATTGGAATATACTGGTACCAACTGCCACACCCAAAGGACAAGGTTTGCTGTTCTTTCTCCTGGAGTCAGAATGAAGACCCGCTGCCTTGCCACATGTCTACTATTAGTTGGAGAACTCCTCAACTGATGGCTTTATCCCCTAAATGGCTCCAATGTCCAATGCTATAGTGCCATTTTAGTATCATTGTCCAGTGGACCAAGAGAAGAATGGGGATGGACCAAGAGACTTCAAGTATAGGTGCTATTATGGCTGAAGACAATAGCAAGGTCTGTGGTCATTGGCAGTGGGTCTAACAGTCATTAACCTGTGAAGTCCCAAATCTACCTGGGTATGCACTAGAACAGAAGGCCTGGTCACCAGGCAGCATAAGGGGCTAGTGAGGACCTTGAGTGCAACAGAGGACAAGTCACCTTTTTTGGTCTACTTTGTATTCTGGGGATATGTAAACTTTATTTTACCCCTAAACACCTTATTAGAAGTGGATGATAAGGGAAGAAACAGTTGAAAGAGGAGAAATGATCTAATAGGGAATCAGGAGATTTTAACTTGGATAATTTATCAAAAAGGTAAATTATCTTTATCTATAATTTATCTTACTTTAGCTTGCTTTTCCTGGATATGTTTATAGCTTTATAACATTGACATTCATACGGAGCTAAAGATCAGGATTTGTCCAGAGGACATCTCTAAAGACATCTCTAAATTTAGGAATCACGGATGTGAACCATTGTCACTACATTCACTACTCCTTAAGTAGCACAAAAACTTGCCTAGGCAGAATTAAAATGAATCTTGAGGGGAAAAGTGTGTGCAGAAAGTGTACCTGAAATCTTGCTTTTCTTCTTTCCCCATGTTGACCTGCATTTGAGACAAAGTGCTGCCAAACTCTAAAGATAGTTTTTTACTCACCATACCCTAGGGAGCCTCACAACTACCTGGACATTGGTTATTTTTTAATACTGCATTATTCCTTGAGTCTACAAGCAACTGCTTCTGATATGTTACTTTCTTTCTCATAAGTGTTTCCTGTAGGGACCATCCATGCCTTCAGCCCCAACCATCCTTTCCCCATCTTTCTCCAACTTCCTCTGCATTTCAGGTTGACGGGTCCACAAAGTTTCCCAAGGAGCTTCTCTAGGAAAGACTAAGGGAGTGAAAACTGACCTTTATGTGGTACCACATGAGGGGAATTCATAACCTCACACTGGGCCCTTGGTTTCCAGGCTGGAATTACTTGTTGGATGAGTAATGTTAACGAAAAGTTGGTCAAGGGTCCACCATTTCTGCTTTCCCAGCTCTACACACACACACACACACACACACACACACACACGCACGCACGCACATGCATGCACACACATATGCATGCACACATATGAAATTTAAATACTGACACACTGGTAAAATGATTGGCCTATAGAGGGCTATAAAGATTGGAAACCCTTACCTCTAGGAATAGCCACACTGCCATGGTAGTCAGGTTGCTTCACAGTAGTCTGTACATCTAACTAAGGTTGGCAATCCATTTTCCCTGAACACTAAATGTGGAAAGAAAAATTCAGGGAGACCAGCTTGAGAGTAGGGAGCTGATGGTTGGAAAGCAAAGAGCCAACCTCCTGTCTGTAGTGAGCCTATCACAAATTGATGATAGAAAGTCAAGCCACAAGGAAAAAGAAAAAATAAATTAAAAGGCAAGTCTGAAGGCACTGCAGGTGAAAATGGAGAGCAAGAGGTCAGCAGGAAATAAGCAGCTGTGTAGACCTGAGGAAGCAGCTAAGCTGAGGTCTTGAAAAGACCCGGTTGAGGTACAAGGGCCTAGGCACTACTCAGGAGGCCATGGAGAACCAGGCATTCCCCAACGAGGTTTAAGGACACAGTTGACAGCTTCTCTAGAAGAGAAGGTATTACCAGATACTGTAAAATTGAACGGGAAGGGTCACAAGATCCCTGTTGGTCTGAAGTAAGTTTAACATTCTCTTCCCTTTGCTTTTCTCTGTGGGGATTCTCTAAGCACAAAGCGTTTCACAATATACATTTACTTCTCAGCTTTCTGGGCTCCACAGCTTATAAAATTGCAAAAAAATTGAGAATACCCCCAAGCTTAATAGTCTGCACTATAATTCCAGGATGAATGCCTTGAACAACTGACAGCATACAATAGCATTTCAGCCTGGAAGGAGGGATTTTAAGTCAGTGTGCAATGGTACAATTCTCCATTCATTTTTCAAGTTACCAGCCAGTTCCATTCCAGATCAAGAAAAATGATAATAAATAGTGAGCCTAAACATTTACCCAGAGATCTTAATAAATAAAAGTCAGCTGGTTCAAAATGTAATAGTGCATATTTGGAGTCAGTTATGACAGATTGTTTGTTTCCACGAAATATAAAATGTGCATTAGAAACTTGAGACTGCTGAAGCCAGCAGAGAATAACTGTGGCTTACTTAGCAAGGCAATCTGTCTAGATTCAAATCCCAATCCTCCCCTTTGTGAGCTGTGTGACTTTGGGAACATCATTTAATTTATTTGTTTCTCAGTGAAGTGATTTGTACAGTGGGTACAATAATAATAATTATATTTTTGAGTGGTTCTGCAAGGAGATAGCCCATACCCCTGTATAAAGGGCAAGTCACACCTAGGGTGACAGTTCATTCAGAGAATCTGTGTCTGCTGAAGGTCTTTCCAGCCAAAAATGAAATTTAAGTGGGCAGGCTGTAAGCATGAAGTGGACATCAGTATTGGAATGTTCTCTTGACCATGAGGGAAATCAGAATGCTAGGAAAAGGCTCATGTGATAGCTGAGTTTCTGAATATATAAGTGGGGTTGGAACCTAGAAGGAAGTAGCATAAGACGTACAGGTGAGTTTTAGAAATCAAGGTTTATATCTTAGGAGACAGAGTGAGGTGAACCATGGCCTGTGAGCCTAGAATAAAAGCAAGTTGAGATAGGGCCAAGGAATTTTATGTAATGAGCCAGAGGGTTGGGGCAGTTTGTCCATTCTCTATAGAATTTAAGAAAGTCCTGTGAAAACACCAGACCTTTTCATCTTTACCAAAGGGTTCCCCAGTCCCTGGATTCAGAGCTCTGACAGCAAAACAGTGCATTCAAGTGGAAGCAAAGGGTGGTGGGTGACATCATTAATCGCAGGGGGAAACCCCTCTGCCCAAGGAAGAGGTGAGCACCTCAAGGACAGAGATCATTTTTTACTTCTTTCCTAGAGATTCTTTTTCAAATGCTCAAATGTGGAGGTTGTGGATTGCCACTTAGAGTATTAAAGTGGGGAGTTCTGTTGAAGGGCTTTGTCAGCAAATCATACTATATGCAGCCATTGAATCAACCCTTTTATTGTCCTTCAATTCTAGAAAGCTCTTCAGAAAAATAAAACAATATTAAAATTAAAAAAAAATCAGTACCCACTATAAAAACTTTTTTCCAGAATAGAAGTTGTGTTGACTTTTTTTCTGGTGTTGAAGATCTCTCCGCAGATACTCCCATGGATAGACTGTTTAGACACTGCTTCAACAACTGTTTTGATTAGTGAGATTTCAAAATTCAATTGACTAACTTTTGTACTAAATAGACACTCTTGGCAATTAGCCAGGTTAAGCAAAACTCCACCTTCTCCAAATTTCAACACATGAAATATGATGCTATATTACTTATAATTTATTCCTCAGAAGTGGTAAACTGCTTTATTTTCTTCATTTTCTTTTCACATGCAACTCTTTGGGTTATGGGATGGTTGTTGAAAATGAGGGGAGTCTCTACTTCAGAGAAAGCTGAGTCTCCCCAGCCCCTCTATTCATGAAAAATAAAACCAAGGATTTCCTAACTGTTTCATTAGGGGAAAAAAGTCATGGAAAAATGTTGAGAAATACAAGGAACTACCAGAAATGTGAAGAAATCAAGGTTAGCTGTAAAAAGTATGGATTTAGTCCCCCAAATACTGTAAGAAATTTCACTAGGTCTTCTAAGGAGCCTGGTCTGATGGAGGCATGGAGGCTAAGTTGAGGGAGGAGAGATCAGTAAGAATCTTCAAACAGTCTGCACCAAAAGTTAAGTGGGCTAAATGATATGTAACAGAAGCAAAGCCATTTGGACATATTTATTGTATCACTACTATGGACTGGAAAGAGTAGCCTTTGGGGTGGAGAGAACATAAAAGGGGTCTATGAAGTGTTAACTCCACATTGTCTACAAATTCCTCCAAAACATACACATTTTATAGTTTAGGCAGCTTTTGGTAGATGCTAAACTAACTTAGCTGGGAATTATGGTAGAAAGTTTCTCGAGATTTAAAATTCTCATTTCAAATACTAGTTCTACAAATCTTCCTCACATGACTTGGCTATGAATTTTAGTAGAAATAAAGACTCCCCTTTCTCCTATAGAAAAGGTTTAGAAAGTCATGTGACCTGGATAGGGACAGTGACACAGCCAGAACTCAGACATGAGTGCTGCCTCTGAGGTAAGTGCTCCCTCCACAGTTGAATGTACTGATGGTTATATGAGGATGCTTCTTTTTTTTTTTTTTTTTTGTCTGTCATCTGGGAAAGCCCTAGGAGCCTGAGAACCTTCCCTGGCACACAGAGTCAGCACTTTCTTAAGCACCCATGCTTGGCTCTTGCATTCATTTAAGGGGGCTTGGAAACACTTGCTATCCATGATCTTAATTGACCATGAATTTAACTGTTCTTTGTGTCCCTCTTGGCAGCTGACTGTTTGGCTACTTGCTATTCTCATCTTGTCTTAGCTTCCAACATCATTCTCTAGGTCTTGATGTCAGGCCTTTTCTCTGCTCTTCAGATTTACCTCTGGGTACTGTGACAGATCTTGCCTGGGCCCTAGGAGTGGTAACTTAGCAGATGCCCCACAAGCTGAAGGTTGGATGAGCGAATGGTTCATACTGAGCGCTCAAAACTTGGACACTGAAGTCAAGTTGCCTGCCTCGAGTCCTAGGCTCTATAACTTGGGGCTGAGTGACTTAACTTTTCTGAGCTGCAGTTTGCTTCTCAGTAACATGGGAATAATAATACTTTTTGTCATATTGTGGAATATGTATTTAGCACTATGCCAGGCATATATTAAATGGCTAATAAATGCTAGTCTATTATTATTAATGTTATTTTCTTCATGGCACTACTGCTTTTCCTGCTTAAACTAAACCACCCAAATTAAGGTCTAACAGATGCCATGTGGCCAAGGATCCATTTTTATCCTTCTGGTCAACCATGTGTTCCAAGAAAAGGATTGTCTGAGGAACATTGAGGTCTGTATCTATTTGAATTTCCCCAGACAAGAGCCTGAAGGTACTTACTCTGCTACACACTATTCTGCTGAGGTCAGTGTAAATGTAACTGCATTGATTCCCTGGTGAGTCTGTAATTGTTGCCTAGATCAATCTTCATCACATAAGCACAGTTTTGGAAGGCAAGTCTGTACATAATGTGTACACTTCCTCTGTTGCTGTCTGGGATGGTCACAAAAGTTTTGTCTTCCTTTGCTAAAGGAAAGTGGCCCACAATGCTTGCTCTTTTGGAGATGAGAATTCCTGGCACATCTTCACACACAATACTAGAAAATAACTTGGTGCTGTCTTTTTCCCTCATCTGCAACATAGGATACTGTCAAATGAAAACATTAAAAAATTGCAGGAAGATAAAAGTCAATAAACAAAAAAATAAATATAATTTTCATCATTGTGAAGGGCAATTATGAAACAAGACTAAATAACTGACTTTGTCTCATTTGGTTCCAGGGGGAAATTGCAACAAGTCTTAACTCTTTCATGTAAGGTAAAAGAGAAAAGAAAAAAAAATCTACTTGAAGCTAATCTAAAGATTTAAAGGGGCAGATATTCTAAGTGAGCATAAGCAATGCTCATGCCAAAATAGAATATCTACCCATTTGCTTTTTCAGTGTAGGAATACCCTATATATTAAGACTTGTTTACAGCAAATTAAAATATCTTACACTTTGTCAATCAGCACAGATGGAGACATTTCTTGAAAGGAGTGAAAGGTGTCTTTTGAAACTCAAGGGCAAGAAGGCAGTGCTGGAAGTGAGACTTGATAGTTACTCTCTGTATATATTATTTATCTTCTCTGTAGACCAGATTTCTCCACTTCCAAGCCCACATAACAACAACAACAACAACAACAACAACAACAACAACAGCAACAACAAAAAGTGGCCCATGCTTCCTGAGTTTTACATTATTGGTATTATACAAATAAAGAAATATGACTTCTTATTCAACTCTAAATCTTAATACTTACAAATAAGCTTCTGATTAGCCCAGCTCAAGTCACATGGCCCAATCAGCTGTGGACTGAGGCAGGATTGGGAATGTGGTCAAATTGTATAAACTGTCTGACAGAAGACACCATGGTGCACATTATGGAATTAATGTCTCTCCACTGTTTCCCAACCTAAGGCATAATGTGGCAATACTACTTTAGAAAAAGCAGGTACTAGAGATCTCAACTTGATATTAAGATTCTATCACTCCAGGTGATATATATGTGTATATGTGTGTGTACATGCACAATTTAGGGAGAACAAATTTTGGATAAAATTTAGTATATACAAATTATAGCCTACAATTCTGATGTGCAAAAACTAATTTTCCATGTATGTATATAAATTATAAATGTATATATGTAAATATATGTATACATATATGTAATTTTTGAGAAATATATAAATATTTAATATATGAATATAAATATATTTAATAAATATAAATATAACATGTATTTCTCAAAAATTGTTATCCCTACAAAGTTTCTGCTAACAAAATTAATTAGACTTCGACAATTCTAAACTATTTCTTTAAGAGAAAAGGATGTTTAAAATGCAAAATTAAATGATTGCATGGTATTCCATACTTTTTAAGTGTTTTTAGATCTATCATTGTTTTAAATAAGAGTAAAGAGGCAATAGACTGTTCAAAAGAACCATGTCCCCTCAAGGACTAAGTATAGACTGTCTCAAATTCATCTCATAGAGACATCCCATCTCCAGGTGGACTCCAACAAGGAAATTTTCTCTCTATTGCTGGCTGTCCAAATAACCCTTAATAAGTCCCTACCCATCATAAACTTTGCTAGATGCTGTACATAAGATATTCCCATACTTAGTTACCTGTTTATTCAGTGGATATTTTTCTCCCTTCTTTATCTATCTATCCTATTCTATATTGATGACTTTAAGGGACGTTGTACATTTATCTCTCCAGTTCCATTCTCTGCCCATCTCCACCCTCCTCTGAGTTTCAGATGCTGACCTGTATAGACTACATCAGTGTCTTAAAATGAATAATGCCAAGTGAACCAGAGATGAACTGTCCCCTCCCTCCTGGCTCTCCCAAACTGCAGATTTACAAGCAAAATAAATGTAGTTATTATAAGTCAGTAAGTTTCAAAGTGGTTTGTTACTCCCTATTAGATAGCTGGATCACTCCCCTAATTTCTACAACTCTAATTTACATTCTCATTTCCTGCACCCTCATCTGCCAACCATGATAAGGAATAAGAATACATTTGGGTGCAGATCCTGAATTATTAAACCACATAGAGCTACACACTAAATATCTTGGGTATCCCAGCCTTGGTCTGTCCTGTGTCAGATGTGAGGAAAAAACAATAACAAAAGATGTTGTCCAGTAGAGCTAAGATCTAGGACCAGGATAAGATGGACAGTTTGAAGTAAAGACACTTTGTAACTTTTGTTTTATACATATTCAGTGCATGTATGAGGTAAGATGCGGCTGCTTAAAGGAGTTGGGCAGGGCTAGCCAAGAAGCAGATGTGAAGGCTAACTTGGTGGCATTGTGTTTGTGCTAACATCAAGGCATGGCCTGGCACAATTTGCCTGCATTGACCTCCTTTTGTGTTCCAACAACCATTTAAAAACTGCCAGACTCCAAAATAAACAATGTAGTTGACAGAATTGCTGTCATTCAGACTCTTCAATGAGACTGAAGTTGTGTCTTCAAAAACAATACTCGCTCCTCTCTGATAGCCTATTTGCTTAAAATCTTAATCGTAGTTCTTCCTGGTGGACAGCAAATGGTGCCTGTGATCTGTTGACTAGTATTAACCTTGTATTTCATGTAATACCAATAAAATACTTTCCTGAACAATACCGGCAAATGAAGAGCAGCCACAGTGTTTATCAGCCACAACATATGAATGATGACTCAAAACAACAAGTACTAATATAATAAAATTTTTTTATAGAATTAAATTGTGGGAAAGTCATTAATCTTCCTGTGACAATTTTATACTACCTGCAAGCATATAGTCTCTTAACTACCTTATATGTTTTGAGAGTAATGACTGAAGTGTCATTAGACAAACTGGTGTGTTAAGAGATAAACAACTCCAAAAATATATTAAAAAGATAAAGAGAGAAGAACAGAAGAAAGTTAATAATCCTTGTAATTTGATAGTCAGGCACAATGTTGTCTTCTAGCTTTCTATTGAAAGCTTTGTGTCCCAGATGAGAATTTGGCTGAGTTAAAAATGATGGGCTGTGAGAAGCATGAATCAGTGTCAACAAGTGTGACCTCTATGCCACTCAAATATAACTGAGAATGAGGAAAGGATGTGAAGAACAGGAGAGAAAGGAAACTAAGAGAGACAGAGATGAAAATGAAAAAAGGAAAGTAAGAGGAACAAAGAGAAGATCAGCTAGATCCCATCCTTTTGAGAGGTGCAATATGTTAGAATGGAAAATAAGTGTGTTTTTTCATTCAGGTGGTCATGGGTTTGAATCTCACCTTACCTTTTACTGACTAAGTAAGTTTGGAAAAGTCACTTTAGCCCTATAATCCTGATCTTTGTACCTGTGAAACAGAGTTAATAACATCTTGCTTGGTTGCTGTGAAATAAGCACACAGAACAGTGTCTGACCTCAGATGTTGGTTGAATAAATGTCAGCTCTTTTCCTGTTTCCCAAAGTTTGTTTTCTTTAAATTTCTTACTATGGAGGAGACAAACTAATAAAGGTGCATAGCATTTCAGCAGTGGTTCCCAAGTGAAGATTTTGCCTAGATCTCTCTAGTAACACAAAGTCTCCCCTGTGGAAAGATCTCCTTTTGAGAAGACTCAGTGGAAGTCTGTGGAAGGGAAAGTGTATCATCATTTTATTTGATGGCCATCAGGATTTGATTTGATCATCAAGACAGCCACTCAGTCTAACGTTCGACCTAGCATATCCAGTCACCTTGGTCTCTCAAACGGCTCAGGGATTTGGCTATTTTCTATTTCACAGTGGGCATTATCAGTGTAGTCCAGGATTTTCTGCTTGCATGTGTTATGCAGAGCTCCTAAGGCTCACAGTCCAACATTGAAATGTAATTCACTGAGAATGACTAGAATATTTTAATCAGCTAATTCCTGAACTGGTTCTCTTTGATTGCAAACTCTGGATATCAGGGTGATTGCTAATATGCCTCTTTGTAGTGGGTATTCCGTTCTATCTTTAGGAGTGGAGGTTTTATTTCATCTTAAAGATTGGAAGAACATAGGATTTTAAATCTCTTAGAGAATTCTTTTCCATCATCAGCAATCCACATGGCCGGAGATTAGAGAGATTTCTCATACTTATACGACTCCAAGTCTTCAATCTGGAGTCCCCCAAGTCAAGCACAGCATCCGTTAGCCCACATTCACAACTCCTTCTTGCTTCACTCTCTCCCCAGATCAGTCGAGGATTTTGAACCCCAAGTCCCTGATTTTTGTTTTCTGTGTTTGTTCTCTTTATATCTGGTAATTGTTTGTAAGTTTATAAAATAATTAACCCCCCTAAGGAAAAAACATGAAAGTACCATTTTGCTGAGTAAATACTGGTCCTCCTGATCACAAGGAGCTATTATCTGTGAAAATTAGATTTTCCAGTAAGTTATGAGTAGTTTATACTAAAAAGAAAGAAGTGGATTGGCCTCTCCCTTCGAAAGAAAAAGGAGAAGGGAAAAGAAACACATTTTGTTTAGCATCTAGTATATACCATATAAGCTATTAGGAACTTCAAATAGGCTATTTTATTAAATCCTCACAATAATACTAGGAGCTTATGGTTAGAACTGAAGATTAGACTAAAAATAGAAACAAAAATATAGTTAAAAAATTTGTAGCTTGAATCTTTCGAACATAATAGTTGTTTATTTAGAATGGCATGTATTACATTCAGTGGGCCTGGCATGCATAGACTGCATATCCCAGAGGTGACTTGAAAGCTTGCCAAGAGAGAGCCTTTCCAACTTCTTGTAGAGATGAAGAATTGGGTCAGATTGCTGAAGGTATCCAGGACCCACAACCTGGTTGTTCCTGGTCCTAAGGCCAATTTCTCTTCATCATGCCTTACTGCTCCCTTACAGCCTAACAGAAAAGACAAGGCTCATATTGGAAAAGGATAGTACGTACACTTCTCTGTTGTGTGAATAGTGACCAAATCTTCTAAGAAATGAGAAAAAGAAAAAAATTATTTCCAGGGATTGAGGAATATAGTATTATGCATTAGACATGAAATGCCACGGGCAACATCTTCTTCCCTAAATATACATTTTTCGAAGATCAGCAACCTTGAAAACAGATTGCACTAATGAATACAGTACTGATAAAAAAAAAAAAAAGAAAAATCTCAGACACAATATTGGTCAGTTGTAACAGGCAGCTTTTACTGCTGTGTATACTTTTATATAGGCATAATGCTCTGTACTGAGTATAATGTATCTGTTATTAATAGATAACTAAACAGAAAGAAATAGGGCTAGCTTTGCAATTAGATTTCAGGATCATATAGTGACTCATACACTTACTCACTCTATGACTCCGGCAAAGTACTTGCCTCTGTAAAATGAGAAAATGTCAGCTATTCCATAGATTAGCTGGGAAGATGGATTGACATCATACGTTAAATGACCAGAGCAATGCTTGGCTATGTAATTTGTGCTTTTTCTTTTTCTTTTCTCCTTTTTGCATTTCAGATTGAAGATTTTGACTGAATTGATATATCAGTTCTGTTTAAACTGTGGACTTGTGTGGTCTTAGGTTAGAAAGCCAAAGATATCTGGACAAAAAAAAGGAAGAATCAATACAACACAATAATGAGAAAAAAGCGATGTGCTGACATGTACTGCCTTCTATAAACTGAATTGAAATAGTAATCAACTTTAATTAGAATAATAAAGGTTCTTCCTCTACAGTAAAAAGTAAAAATCAGAGAAAATTAAGGAACGAAAGAGAAAATATCAGATTGGAAATAGAAAAGATTGAAAATACAGAGGAAAACGAATTTGTGTTTTGAGTGTCTCAAATGTGATAGTTGCTCCTTTGGAAGGGATTGATATTGCAATAAGCATGTCATGTAGGGTGGGTCAGATATTCATTGACCTCACATCACAGGATCGATTTCAACCTTGCCCACTGAAGGCCAAGAATTTCATACCCAAGCGTCCTGACAAAGCTTGCCCTTTCTTCTTTGTGGTTTTGAGGACATCTGCATGAAAGCATAGACTCTGCCTCCTGCTGCTTTATCACGACCTGAAGTCACAGGATAGTAGTAGCCATGGCAACACCTTTAATATTCTTAACCTGAGGTTACAAATCCTCAGGTAAGAAACAGAAGACAGACATATTAAACCAAAAGAAATCTAAGGAGAAATAACTTCAAACATATCACACCATTCAACTCCAGACCCCAGTAGATTATAAATCAGAAGCAAGGAGTCAGAGAGGGGGGAAAGAAATTCTTATTAAGCATCATTCGTGTACCAGATACTATGCTAGCGGTTTGCCTAGCTTTTAAACATAGTGCTGAAAATAATCTAAGAGGGAGGTATGATTATTACTTACACACATAAAAAAGTAATAAGTTGTTAGGTAACTTGCTCAAGTGTACCAGTCTGGTAAGTGGCAAAGGTGAAATTTGTACCAGCTCTGTCAGATTCTGTTTCAACCATGGAAGTTTGTTCTCCAGTTCATAAACATTTTTCTTATGACATTTCATTTCATGAGCTGCCATTTTCCCACCCTGTAATGGGATCCCTACTCCATTCAGTGAACTTTTTGTCCTTGTCTGCTCTGTCTTAGAAACCTAGTTTGGAAAACTTGTGTCATGTTCATTCTGGTCCCATGTTCCAGAGGGTATCCAGGGCCCTTAGTTGGTTCGATAATGAATGTTCAAGAAAATCTCCTTTGAAAAACACAATTAAAAAATTTATCCATTATATATGAAGAAAGGAAATGGAGACTTAAGAGGTTAAGACATGAGTTGAAAGTCAAGAAACCAAAGTTGAAATTATTGAGTGCCACTTTCTGGTCTAATCCTGGCAAGTATCCATAGTACTACTAGGAAATGAGAGAGATTATATAAAACAAAAAAGCAGCATGTGCAGAGACTCTACTTTCTCCTCTCTCCCTTTCTTATCATGATAGGGGGTTTCAGTAACTTGAGATTCCTAGAATTAAACTCTGTTCTATGAGGCTATAGGATATTTTTATCTTTCGCTTTGTGTTATTTTATATTTCCTTAAGTTTTCATCTTTTTATGTATTACTTTTATTACTATATAGAAAAGTTATATTTTAAAAGAAGAAAAAACAGAATTTCTACTAAAATAAAATATGGTACACACACAGAGAACTGTTTAACAAACCAGGCACATGATTGGTCTCAGTTTAAGTAGACAGCCAGGAGGACCTGGCCAGTATTTTTAATGAGTTGGTCCTGAGGTCCTTGTCGACATTGACCACACTGATGTGATTTCAGTGTGATTTAGTTTCAGGACCTGTAGAGATGAAGGTTTACTCTGGAACTTGGCACATTCAAAATTTCCACTTATGGGACCAGTTGAGATTTCTATACTCATTACTTCAAAAACACCTGTTCCTGTACAAAACAAAGCCCAAGACTAAAGGTACTTCCTGCTTCTGGGGCTGTTGGGAGCTCCAACTAGGAGATTATTTACAGCAGGTAGATAACAATATCAAACTCTAATAAAGAAAGAAAAAATGTACTCAACATATGCTTCCTCCATTTATCATGGCTGACCTACTCTGTGCTCAAAAAACAAGTGTCAAAATATAAAGCATTAGCATGAAACAAGGGACAGTGGTACCAATGATGTTTTTTTTATGCTGTGACCATTCTGCTTAAAGAAATGCTGCTAAATAACAAACAGGGAATAATGAGAAACCTATCACGAGAAGCAATAAGGGAATATGGTCAATTATACTCAATCGTGCCTAGTATTTCATCAGCTCTTAGTATTCTAAGTTCTACTTAGTATCTGCAATTGTTTCTAACTTGGAAATCCTAACTTCTCAATGTCCCACCTTTCTCTCTTCCAGTCTCTGTATTAGCCCCCATTATTTTTGTCCTGCACTCTGATATTGGGAGTAAGTTTACTTAAAATTTTAACAAACTCATAAGCATTGATTAAAAATATGTAATTCCATATTTGCCTTCATTGGTTCTGTGGGCCCCTCTGATTGCTCTGGTTTCTGGAGCTCTAACTCATTCCTCATGCCAGCAGAGCTCCATTGCACTTTTAATAGGATGATTGCAAACACCATTGGCCTCATAGGACTGTAGTCCAAAGGCTGCAATGCTGCACACACTTTTCCTTAATCATTTTCTCCTCTTTATGCCCATCCATGTCTTCTGCTGCTTCTCCTCATTGGATATGAAGGTAAATATACCAACTTTTACCTAAAGTAAACACCTTTCAGTTAATTTCCTCACATGTTAGTCTGTGGAATCAAAGAATACTAAGAAAGAGTTTGAAGGAGATTATTCAGGGGTCAGAGCCCTACAGCTAGAGTTCAGCCCCAGTGGAAAGATAGGAGCAATAAGGAAAATTAAAATACAGATCAGGAATAGGAGCAAAATCCAGCTGCTTGGGCTGGTTTCACACAGTGGGGACTTTAGGAGCTCACACAGAAAACAATTGGTGTATATACAAATAGCAAGTTCCAAAAATGTTCTGCAACCCATCTACTCCTCCCCTTTTAAGACAAAAACCCAGTACTTAAGTTCAGTGTTATTATTTAATTCAAAGTTTAAATGAAGGGAAATATATTAAAAATTAATTCAATTTTGCTGTCACGGGATCAAGACATGGCATTTCCTTCAGGGGAAAAACACATGAAAGTGTGTAAAAGAACATAATTATAGAACATTTGAACTCAAAGAAGACCATTTATTCCAATGACTTCATTTTGTAATGAGGAACCAGGATGAAGAGGTTTCCATAGGGCACACAGTGAATAAGGTCGAGGCCTCCAAACCAATTATAGTGCTCTTTTGGGACGTTATTTAAATTACCCAGGTGCTTCTAAAATGCCACTAGGTGTAAGAACCATAGGTCTAGATGGAAAAGTCAAACTATTACACAGGTGTAGAAAGGGAGGATGTTCAAAGGATTCTCATGTAGCATGTTTAGCTCAGGGCTATTTTCCACCTAGTCTGACTTCCTTATAAAATCCACCTTCGCTAGGTCTCATTGACGAGGAGATATATTCTGCAAATAAGGTTGTAGTGATGGTAACAAAGAGTAGTCTTTGATGCCTACCTTGTCATCAAAAGAACTAGAACTCCAGCCCCCAACTCCCTCTTCTCAATCTATGAGATCCCAAAGATGACCCCATTGGCTTCTGAACAGCCAAGCCACCTATGCCTCACCTTCACTATGGTTGGTACTTTCTTTCTCTTGGTTGTACCAAGGCTCACTATAGAGCCCCTGATAATTTTATCGATGTATTATTCTCGGCAATACTGGTGGCTTCCCTTATAATCTCACGACTAAAGCACAATGCTATTTTCCTAGCAGGTCTTGGTTCTACTCCACTAATTCCCATGCTGAATTGGGGATTATGTGCTCCTTTAGCTGCTGTTAAGTTCCTTTATTTGAAAACTGATGCCCAAGCTTTCAAAACACAGCTTGTCATTTGGTTTCATGCCCTATGTATCAGTAGTCCAGAATTTTGAACTTTAAATTTTAGTAAAATTTAAAAGTTTCTCTTAGGTTGATGCCTGTTGTCAATATTTTAATAGGCCAAGTAAAGATAGTGAGAAGAAAACACTATTTAATATTATCATATTTTCATAAAAGAGGAGATATTTGCTCTATAGAATATAGAAAGAATACAATATTTAAACAGCAATTCTTTAAATTCCACAGAATTTGCTTTATAAAAAGTAACCACATAGTACATTTTTTTTCTAATTTTTATGCAGATCATCACAAGTGGACACTGGTCCATGAGCTAGGGTTTGGGAGGCAGTGCTATACATTTCTAGGAACCTAGAGAGAATTTGGTTGGAAGATCACATATAATAATTTTATGTATGTATATACCATAATGCTTCATAGTTCACTCCTTTTTGATTCCTAGCTTAGGAATCAGTCTACCTGGGGACACTCCATGAACAAGAGTCTTCCTTATACTCTTCTTAGTGTTAAAGACAGTCAGACTTTCTCAATTTATTGGGACATATTTTAGCTTTAATCTTTCTTTGTGAAGAATAGATTATCTGTATTTTTCCCAAAAGAGGATATTGATTTTAAGTAAACATGAACTGTGAAACTGGTTTGGATCTAGTACTCATAAGCTCTTCTTATTTCATGGTACCTTACTTATGATCTTGTAGATCAAAAATATGAAATAGAAGAAAATGTTTAATATAAAATTTGAAAAATGTTTACTTTAAATGTTTGCTACAGAGAAAGTACAGCCTTCAGAAGAACTGGGCTTTCTGAATAAAAAGTACATTCAGATTATAGAGGAAAAGAACATTGCAAATAGTCTTATCATTGGTAGAGAAACACAAGTTGCCTCTTATAATTATTGTATCTGCAAGGATTATATGTGTTTGTAGATATAAGTATTACAAAAGTCTGAGATAAATTTATTTTCATTGGAGATTCAAAAATATACAGTAAAAGGGATCAGGGCAGTATTTATTTTGTGGAATAGTAGTAGATAAGGTGCTTTTATATTTTGAGGTTTATCTCTTAATGCAAAGTTGTTTTATATGTATATATGATTATACTAATAATAAACATACTTATTAATATAGAAACAGGGCAAGGCACCTGTCTTACATTTTGGTCTTTCTATTACAGCTCTCCCTAATTATGAACTACTTATTTCAATATTTCTTATTTCAAATTTCTGGAAGAAAACTATGACATTCACTTCTTTATGTCAAGCCACAGATCATTGTCTAGACTATTATCTTATATGCCCTTGGTTGAAGTGCTCATCTTTGCTTCAAATAGCTGAAGAGTATACAGACCATGGGTCAGAAAGAAAACTCCCATAATGGCTGAAGGAGAGGCAGATTCTTTTAGAAGGGAGAATGGGAGGCAAGTAGCAAAACTACCAGATTTTAGTATAGTAGTCTTAGTCTTTGTTGTCAGCCATTAGCCTAAATTCATTTAGCCTTTAACAATCCATGAGACCCATTACACTCTGAGCAAATAGAATATCTGTTAACCTACCCTACTAGCCTCCCCTGGCATTCCCAGAGTCCCATGGGGGTAATGGTGAAAGAGATGAAGTCAGAGGTCTAGCTTAGGTACAAACAGTAGGACTGAATTAGATTTACCTGTTATGTAACCTCAGAAAAACTTTTATCTGATTCTTTTTCTTAAAGAAATTTTGGGTAATTTAGTCTAATTGAGGTAGCGACTGATAATAAGGACATAAAGGAACTAAGTAAATGAGATTTTCCAAGTATATATAAATTGAGAAGGATGTGCTAATTATGTGATATCTGTTCATTAATGCATTAATAGTTGTTGAAAATTTACTTTTATGTTTTTGTAATTAGGAAACATTTATTTTATGAAACAACAAAGCTCTGCCTTATAGACACCTTCGGTAAATGTTGAAACTAGTTGCCATAAGGTCTCACTGATGGAATTTGTGTGAGCCCTTTTAAATTTTTAGGAAGTTCAGAGAAGCAAGAAAATTGCTCTCATATGACAAATAGTATAATGAAAGTCATCCCACAAGTGTTAACTATAATGGAAAAAATGTGGTATGTTTACAAAAAATAAAACAAAATCATGATATTGACAGTGAAAGAAGTTAGGGGTCACTTTCAGAGTATATCTGGATAGCCGTGCAAACATGGACAAGACATTTATCCCATCCGAGTTTCCATTTCACAAGCACTGAAAACAGAAACAAACAGGCAAATGAAAAAATCTCTTTCATATCGAACATGCTATATGAAGAATATTTCTATTTTTCTGAAAGGATAGAAAAAGGAGGGAAAGTACATTAAATAGGTAATGAATGAGAAAATTATTAAGCAATAAAATGGAAAATAGCATAATGAAAAGGAGGAAAAAAGCAAAAGGAAAGAGGAAAATTAAGGAGAGAAAGGACTCAGACCTTATATGTGTATGACTGTCCCCAGACATAAAAGTGCAAAAGCCCAAGGCAGCAGTGATGGTGGAGGTTCTGGCTCCTGAAAGCATTAGTTTTGTGACTAGAATCAAATTTCTCTGAGGCCCCTGAGACTTCTGTTTTCTCATTTATAAAATAAAAGTAGTAGATAAGATGATTTACAAGTTATCTTTCTGGGTTATGACTTGGCTTTATATAATTGTAAAAGGGATGGCTTTCATTTTATGTGCTTTAAACTGTCAGACACCAACTGTGCCCCTGCAGTATTGAGATGCAGGTAAACCCAAAATGCTTTCATGGCATAAATATGCATATGTTCATGGATACTCTTCAATACCTCATGCAATCTCATTCATTAATAAAATATCAAGACCATAATTTCTGTAATAACTGTTTGCTTAGCTGAGGAATGCATTTGCAAAGGAAGCACTACGTAGGCCTGAACATCAGGTGAACTCTATGGGCAGCCTCCCAGCTCATCCTGACCAAAGCCAGACCCTTGCCCTAGCTGCACCTGGCTTGGGTATTAAAGCGAGTTCAGTGAAATCACAAGGCTGTGCCTTCTAAAGCTTTTAAGACTTTTGTGACATGTGGAAGGTCCACCTCATTGCTTTTTGCACCTGGGGCAGGCAAGTGGATCATGCATCAGTAGCAATGCTGAGACAGCAATTTGACACTCAGACCAATCTGGCTCAGCCTCCAGCAAACAACATCTGCCCTGCTGTTTAGTTTTATGCGGGTTACCATTTTCAGGAAGCAATGCTGTTTAAATCTCTAACAAGCTCCTATATAGCAACATAGTAAAATGGAATGGGAGCTCATGTTAAGGAAAGTGACTGGGTTCAAATCTGTCAATCATTCATGAGCTGAGAGATCATGAACTAATCACTAGATATCTCTGAACCTCTCTCTTCATCAATAAAGTTAGATTAATAATTATAAATGTTCAATTGCCTTCCAGAATTTATGTAGTCTCAAAGCCTTTCCTGAGGGTAAAAAATGAAGCAAAAACTTCAAAGCAGAAAAAGAAACAGACAAACATGTTGATTTCCAAAAGATTCAATCAGAATAAACATCTTAGCATCTGGCCATGGTGGATACTATGAAACTATCACATTGTTTACACATTATTTCTCTTCTCACTCCATGCTTACACTTTTTGCATTCCAGCACTCCTTTATGTGTCCTTCCCAAACCATTCACTTTTTTGGAATTTCTACTGCCTTAAGGCCAGTATCAGGTATGGCGGTGAGTGACCTTTGCCAAAGTCATTAATGACCCATCCAACACTATCATCAATTATGAGCAAGAAGGCAGTGGAACATCATCTCTAAAATACTATAAGCCTAGAACTCTCTATCCAGTGAAGATGTTTTAAAAACAAAAGTGACTGCTGCACACTTACCAAATGGCTAAAATCTGATGATGTCAATTTTTAGCAAGAATGTAGAGCAAGAGAAACTCTCTTATTGCTGATGGGAATGCAAAACAGTAGTCTCTTTCAAGGACAGTTTGCCAGTCTTTTGCCAAACTAAATACAGTCTTACAATGCGATTCAACATCATGCTTCCAGGTATTTATCCCCTTATTTGAAAATTGAAGTTTACAAAAAAAATTATCAAAGAAGTATTTATAACAGTTTTTTCATATCTCTAAAAACTAGAAACAACCAAACTGTCTTTCAATAAGGGAATGAATAAACACACTCATACAACTGAATACTATTCTGTGATTAAAGAGTATAAGGTTTTGAAGCCACAAAAGACATAGATGAATCTTTAATTAGATACACAGAGGCATTTAATAGTCACTCTTTCCGTAAATGTCACAATTAAAATGTATTTCTTCTAAGCCTGGGTCCAGTTTAAAATCTTCCTACTGTTAGAAGCTGTTGATTCTTCCAATTCAAATAGTACCTTCTTCCTCTGAAGACCCAAAGCCATTATCTGTTCATTTATTACAAAAAAAAAAAAGGTGGGGGGAAGAGGAGACAGTTGAATGAATTTAAGTGATGTCAGTTGGACTTGAATTCAAATGTCAATTATCTCCTCCTGTTAACTTATTCATTTTATTAACCTTATGGAGACTGCCTTACAGTGTCATGGGGGAATAAAGTGAGGTAGCATGTATACACTGTTGGAGCCATGTCTTCTAGAGTAAATGTTGAATATTACTTTACTTATTATTATCACTAAGTGGATTTTTTAATACATGTTGGCCAGGACTATATCTTCCATTTTTTCTGTTTTTACCACAGCAGTTAGCAAACTGACGAACTTAAATGTGCTCAATGTGAACAAAATAATGAATGAGGACACATGTATTAGTTGATGTAACATTGCTATCATTGCTGTAACAAATTACCACCTAATTAGTGGACTAATACAACACAAATTTATTATCTCGCAGTTATAGATGTCAGAGGTCCAAAATAAATCTCTTCAGTCTAAAACCAAGTGTCAGTAGGTGTGCTTCTTCTGGAAGCTCTTGTAGAAAATCTATTTCTTTGTTTTTTTTTTTCAGCTTCTGGAGGCTGCTCATATTCCTTGGCTTGTGACTTCTTCCATCTTTGAATTTACAATGGACAATTGAGTGTTTCTCATATTGTGTCAATAAGTCATTTGTCTTCTTCTTCCATGTTCTAAGGACTTCTATGTTTACATGGAGCTTATTGGACAATCCAGAATAGGAATAATTTAAAGGACAACTGGTTAGAAACCTAAACTCCTTTGCAGTTTTAATTCTCCCTCACCTTATAACAACATATTCCCAGGTTATGGGGGCTAGAATGTGGACATCACTGGGGAGACATTACTCTGCCTATTATAATAACCAACTACTTTCTGATGATGTATGGTGGGGTAAAGCACTGGGGACAGAAAAAAGTTTAAGAGGGGCACTCTTGCAGGTGAGAATGTCAAAGACTTGTTCAAGGAAAAATGAATAGTATAATGATGGCGCTTCCTCAGGGGTTTGAGAGGGAAGTGGCCAAGGATGGACCTGGAGCAACAAATCAGAACCAGAGCCTCTTCAGGTGATAGGGAGCTATCAACTGTTCTTGTGGAATGACCTATGAAACAAATAGATTGCTGGGATTGTAGGAAAACCATAACAGGATGGCTTTGGGAAGGAATGAGAGGCACGAATATGCAAGCTGGGAATACTTAAATAATCTCATTTATTTTAATAAGTAAAAGAGGATAGGACACTGTCTTATAATGATGACAGTGAAAAGGGATAGGAGATAAAAAATTTAAAAGCTTTCGTTAAAGCATCAACTGGCACTGGTGGCTGAATGCATGTCTAGATGAAAAATAATTGTAATTTCCAGCTTGGGTGCCTGAATAAATTCTGACATAGTTTTCCCAGTCTTCTCTCCAAGTACTCCCTCCACACTTGTTCATATAACTAGTTGACAAATAGCATGACTAATATTTCCAGGCCAAGTCACTGAAGCCAGGAGTGAGGACTGGTAAACCTCAGATTCTGTGTGAGTAGTAATCAAGCCGGTGTTTATAGCAATTAAGTTTGCTCTCACCTCCCACCATATCAAACCTCTCAAACCTTAGGCCAGAGACGATTTATAGCTTGGACTTCAAACTAAAAGAATATTTTTCCAAATGCTCACTGCATTCTCCATTACCCTGCTCTATGTCACTCTCAAATAAAACCTAAAATTAGTTTTCCAAGGGCAATAATACCTTACAATAAAGTTTTTAGACATAACACTAATGACCAGTGACTTAACTTGGGCTTCCCTTGCAAAACACTGGGTATTTAAACAATAGAATTTTTTTTCTCACTCTTCTCATGGCTGGGAAGTCCAAGATCAAGGTGCTAGCAATAGGTTCTATTCTGAGGGCTCTTCTCTTGGATCGTAGGTAACTTGCATCTCTCTGTGTGCTTTTAAGACCTCTCCTTTGAGTGAAGGGGGAGAAAAAGAGAACAAGGTCTTTGGGTCTCTTCTTATAAGATTACTAATCTCGTCATGAAGACGCCACCCTCATGACCTCATCTAATCCTAATTACTTCCTAAAGGCTCATCTCCAAATACCATCATATGGTGGGGGGCGGGGGTGATGGTGGTGGTTAGGGCTTCATCATATGAATTTTAGTGACACAAACATTCAGTCTTCAATGGTTACATTATTTTCTTATTAATGTCAAAGATTTAAGGAAAGTCCTTCATTATTAGTCCTACCCTTCCTCTGTATGGACACATAATATATTGCTTGGATCGTCATAGCCAGACAGTTGACTGTAGAGGAAAAGCTGATTGATGACCTTTTTATTTACAAGGCTGTTTCATACAGAGTTTAAAACTTTATTAGACTTCTCCACAAACACATTTTTCTTTGTGATCAACTAGTCCATCAGTCATCCAATAGAATTAGCCTATTTTTGGTCTTAATAGCTGTGTGAGGTCTTACATAACTGCTTAAGTTTCCTTGCAAAAAGATACAATTGAAGTTTAAGTACTGTAAGGATCTCCCTGGATGCAATGTCGGCTTGGGTTTCTGAGTTAATATCAGGAAGATAGACATTCTTGTTCTCAGAAATTGTATTAACTCATGATGTCCGTGGATAGAGAAAGGACATTCCTGGAAGGGTACAGTTCAGCATTCTTTCATCATTGTAATAACACACAATCTTTAACGAGTACCTGTGGAATTGTCAGGGATGAAGAAGTGCTTCACCAGCAATTGTGGCTTTGCTCCCATTCGAAAGAGTTTGATCTGAGTCCTTCCCTCCTCCTAGAACATGTGGGCATTTTATGGTCTCTTGACCTCCAATTAGTCTTCAGTGTCAGATGTATCTAGGTTCCACATAGGGGGATCCCAAATGGATTTCTTCAATCATATATCTTTCTTTAATGCCCAGAGTTCCTGCATCAAAATTGTAATCTTACATAAACCTCACATAACTTATAGATTAGAATACGCATTCTTATACACTGACTAACAATGATGATGCTGATAAAATCAACCCAAGGCTAAGCTTCCAGAGACTATTTTGGGATTGAGGAAAAATGAAGGAAAATAATCGGCTGGAGATGAGAATGAGGGTGAGATTGAGCCAAAGCGAAGTATGAAACAGGCTTTATGAGGGTCTGCGGGCAAGGTTCTCTGGTCCTGAGGGAAGGGGCCAGAGAAGTCGCAGTGTCTGGGGTATAGGCGCGGTTTTTAAAAGTTTTGACCCAAGATGTCGGTGGGGTTACAGGGCGGGGACTTTTCCCTTTGGCTGATCTCGCCGCCCCGGAAGCCTCCGCTATAACTTTGGTCGTGAGCCGTCGACCATCTTAGATATTGAGCCACCTTCCCACTGGCCTAATGGTGTCCATGAGCAACTGAACAGAAAACAGAAATAAATTATATGTGGTAAGGGTCCTGCATAGTGATTGAAACGTAGCAGATACCCACTTTATACTTGTCTTATTTTCCTCTAGTGATTATAATCCATTTTTTATTCCACAAGATCTGCTTGGCAATTGTCATGTGAAAAATAAAGTCAAATAATCTCTTGGTAACACATCCATTTCTATGTTACTTCTACCTTAGCTGATCCATTAATATGGATTCGCTTTTTCATCTCTTTTTATCTAAACATTACTTATCTAAACATTACAGCTCTCTGGCCCAGTAATACTAAGTACAGTCTAATATACACAAAATAAGAAATTCTCCCAGTTTACCTTAAAAACTAGCCTCTGCTGTAGGTATTTTTGTCTGCATTTATCATATGAGAAATTAGCTCAGAGAGGCCAACTAACTTAACAAAGGTCAAGGTCATATAGCTCCTAAACATCGAAGTCTCCAGGATTGTTTACAGGTGAAATAGCTACTATTAAAATTGCTCTCCAGAACTTACTGTTTTAATAGCCATCTTTTGAAGGTGGCCCAAAGGACTCACATAACACTTATGGAAATCAAATATTGCCTCGGTTCTTAGCTGAGAAGGGTGACAGGCGGCACATAGATTTTATAAACTGTGGGCAGGCATAGATTAAAGTCATTGATCAACATCATAGAATAAGTCTGCAGCTTGCCTTTGCAATGAGGGAAGAGAAATTTGCATTTCTTATTTTCAGGACAATTATTGCCCTGCTGTCAGGATGCTGTTGCATGCCTGTGCTGATTTATAATGCTGAAGCAACATGACTCTCAGGTGGCCTCTCTTTAAAGCAGAGGAGAGCCTACTATGCATCCACCTTTGGAGGGAAACTAATTCTACCAAGTTAGCCATGATTTATGGCCCTCAGTGCATGCTGTATTCCTGATAAGCCACATGTTAGGAATAAACCTCACTAGGAAGGAGGAACTAAATAAGCTGCTGTTGAGTCAGGGAATGTAGACACCTTAGCATTGAAAATGCATGGACAGAGTGATTAGGGACAGCCTCCAGACCACGCCTGGCTGCCCACCTGTAATGTTAAGTAAGAACACCCTGAACTCCAGGTTACTGAGAAGCATAGGATTAAAAGGGCAAGAGCATTAACTAATCCTGTAATTGCTGCAGATGTGTTCTATGCAGCAATCTACATCCCCTGGGAAATGGTCATGCTACAGACACATTTGTCAAGTGCTACTTACATTGTACATTCCTAACCAGCTTTGCCTTCAGTCCTGACTTCACCAAATAAAACAAAAACAAGCAAACAAACAAAAAGATTATACCTTTTGGCAGAGAAATAATAGAAAGCAAGCAGGACCATCTAGTGTTTGAATCCTAGCCACTTGGCTTACTTAGCTCTATGACTCCTGGGTAAATTCCTTAAATCTCTGTGTCTCCATTTATCTGTAAAGTACAGAGGGTCATAGAGATTAAAAGAGAAAGTAATGGAAAGAGCATTCCACCTACTTTCCTCTTAGGAACGGCAAATATAGCTATTGTTTTATTCTTCAAGTGCCAGGGACATAACTGAGTTCTTCGTTGTTTCTTCTGGAACTGGCAGCCCAGCACAGTGATTGTCATGGAGTTGAAACTCAACCCATATTAATCTGGGGCTGACAGAAAAAGGAACACATCGCCACACCTATTTAAGAGGTCAGCAGATCGACAATTTTAATCATTTTAGGAATGAAGACCAGTAGAAGACAAGAGAGAAGTAGTTATTTAATAAGTATTCTGCAGTATATTGTAGTCAAAAAAAACATCAATCAAAGCCCAGCTCCAGTAAGCTATGAAATCTTGGCTCAACCCAGGTTACTTCTCCCTAAGTCTGTGCCCTCACTTAAAATAATAATAGCTGCTTTATGATTGTGTAGTAATGTAAGTTACAAATAACTGTTAGAAGCTGAATAAAGCTAATGTTGATATTGCTGTTATTGTTAATGCCATTATTATTATCACTACTAAATGCCAGGAATTAAGCTAAGCATTTTTACATTGTTCCATTGACAGCCATCAACTCTCAACTATGAAACTAGTTTTATCAAATATTTCCTAAATATTTATGGCACTGAGTCATTCATTTATTCCTTTAGTGAATAATTATTAATTAAGCCCCTACCTTGTCCCAGATGATGTCCTCAGATATGGAATGCAATGGTGTCTAACAGTAATGGTAATACCAAATTTCATTGAGTACCTACTATGTGCTAGGCACTGTGCTAAGTGCTTTACATATTTTGACTCATTTAATCTTAACAACAACCTTATGAGTTATATGTTATACTCTTACCTCAACTTTACAACTGATGGGAAAAGTCCAGTGAGTTGAATAACTTACCCAGTATCGGATAGCTAACCAGTATTGGTACCAGAATTGTAATCCAGGCAGTTGGGCTAATGAGTCTGTGCTCTCAACCACATTGCTTGTTCTCATGGAGCTGCAATCTGGAGCAGAAGACAGATGACAAGCATATATAACATGCATATATAATAAAATTTCAGGGAGTATCCATTATTACTAGAAAGTGGTATAGAAGACTAGAAAGAAGGAGGAGCTGAATCTTGGAATCTTGGTAGCCAATTTATGTATTAGGAAGGGGAGAGTTTCTAAAGCAGCACGAACAGTAAATGGATCAGTATGTTTGAAGGATAGTGAGAAGACCAGTGTGACTAGCATGGTGCAAATACAGTATTTAGATTTGCTGTAATAACAAAAACAACCTCAAATATGAGGGGCTCACAAAAATTAACTTAAATTTGCTCATATTACATATTGACAGCTGGTCTATTTGAATGTTATACTTGTGGGAGAGGGAAAAGAGCCAACACTACCAGAAACATAAGCTATCTAATGCTGCAAAGTAGTGTGCCCTCACTTTTGCTCACTTTTTCTGGTCCAAGAGTGCCCTGTGGCCAAGTCTAACAGTGGGGTGGGGGGTGGTGCTCTGTGACAAGTATTGTGGCATAGACTGAGGTGAAGTCTGAGTGGACTAGTTGTTATCCTGAGTGAGACACAGCAATGAGTTTTTCCAGGCTCAGCAAAAACAAACAAACAAACAAACAAAACAAACAAACAAAAAAACCCGATCCCATAGTAAAGAGCAATTCTTCCTCAAATATTGGCAAAGCCAGGTGCCCAAACTTAATTTGTGTTGATGCTTGCCCTGAGGGGCTCTTAAACTTGGGTCCCTAAACAAAGGGAGCTTCTCAGACAAAGAGCTTCAAATGTGGTCATATCCCTGGCATTCTATTCCAGGAAGAGTTGGCCCATTTATAAAGAGAGTTCTACCTGCCTGTGAATGATGGCGGAAAGAGGATGAGAACAGGAGAAAATATACTGCAAATACAGTGAAAACTTACTCTGCATTTTAATTTTGACCCTGGTGTTAAAGACCAATTGCTTAACATTGATGAAGTTCATGCTTCTCATCCATAAAATGGAGTCACTGTACCCACCTCCTAGTGATTGTTTCAACAGAAGATACATACACTAGGATTGACCATACTAGGTGCACAATAAATGACTGTTAGGTTTTTTTTTTTTCCTGATGCCTTTCTCTAAGAGAGGGAGATCATTAGGGTACCTGATTTAATTTCACAGAAGTTTAAGGAACTACAAAGATGAACAATGCAGAGGAAGCTACACTCTCCTCACCCTGTGGTATCTAGAGATGACACCTGCCACGCTGGACTTTATCACAAGTAGCATTAGCTATTGATTCTCTCACCTTGCGATTCTTCCTTTTGTTATACTACACAAAGAGAATGAGCCTCCCACCTTTCAACTGTCAGGGCATCCTGAGATTGGCACACACTTTGTATAAATCAAAACAGGCAAAAAAAAAAAAAAAAAAAAAAAGATCCAGAGAAAGACAGACCTTTTCTTGTAATAAATGCCTGCAAGATTCTGTAACAGAAGCTTCAGAGGCTCCTGGCACTGTTCATATTAGAAACTCACCAAGTTGGCCACCCAGTATAACCTTTATATTTTCTTAATATCCTAGCACCTAGCCGAGAGCTGTAGTAGCCTCTGCAGATGGAGAAACTTGGGCAGAAAATGCATCATTGGAAAAGACAAAATCACCACCACAGTAAAGGAAACTGCTCTGCTGTGGAGGAAAACAAAGCATTATAAAAGGAAGAGGTTCAAATGGTTTTCTCCCCCCCAGGGTTTTAAGAGACTTGAAAATGAAAGCCGGTAGAATTATCAAGTGAGAGGGACAGAGACTATTGATCTAGAGAACAGAGAAAGAGAAAAAAATCACCCAGTGAAATTACATTAGAAAAGGTACTGGTATAAAACAAGAGGGAAGGGCAATTTTAGCAGTCCAGAGGAAGAAGAAAAAAAATGAAAGATAATGAAAGCCTCTTACTTCACAGAGAAGAAAAATGAAAAAGAGAGTAGGAGGAAAAGGGGGAAGGAAAATGTGGATGCTTACATCTGAACAACCTCCCTCTTCTGTGGCGACACAGCTGGCCAGAAAGCAGTTTTCAAGTGTTGATGAAATGCTTGTGATAAATAGTAAAACAGACACCAATGAAAACTCTGCCCTAACACTAAGCACCAAGGCTACAGAGGCTCAATTATCTGCACACATTGTTTTTGTTTCCACAGTTAAATATTAAGTATCTTTTTATCTCTACAGCATATTTATTGGGAAGTTACTTTGTGCCAGGAAAAGTGTTAATGGACCATGATAGTGCACCATTCATAAGAGTAATAAGGATTAAAAGCCATAGCCTATGCTGTGTATTGACATGTAAAAATAACTGAGTCATCAAGTGTTTACTATGTGCTGAGCATTGTTATAATTACCTTATATGTATATACTGCTTTTGTGAAGGTAAATAATTTGCCCAGAGTCATATAGTTAATGTCAAAACTGGGATTTGAAAGAAAGCAGTACAGCTCCTGAGTCTATACTCTTAGACACTATGCCATACCACTTATGACTGAGCACAGAGGTAGGATTTGGGGCTCAGAATCCTCAATAATAACTTAGTGTTAGCTATTGTGTTTATTATTATTCATGACTATGGCTTATACAGTGCTCAATGAATTCTAGATCTTAGTATCAGTAGCCAATATCAGAATTTAAAGCCAGCGCTTTTTCTCAATGGGGAAACAAAGTAGATGCATAAAATCTGACTTCCCTCTAAATACATACAAATGATTGAAAAATAATTTTAAAAAATGCACATGTATTTGAGCTTGAAACCAAGAAGAAATACTCAATGTGATGTGAATGAGTAACTCAAATCCATGATAATGATCAGAAAGAGAAGCTTAGCTGTGCACAGGAGTAAGAAGACCAAATATATTTCAGAAGCTGGTGTGTTGATGCCTAATAAAGACCAATTAAATAAGCAGGAGCTGGAATCAATTTCCCTTCTTAAAGACAGGAACCTGGATAGGACTACTATTAGAGAAAAGTGACACCAAAAAACCACTGATAGCTTGGGAACTTAAGAGGGAGATAAACAGCCTGCCCAGGGCTGTAGCTAGTAGAGTTACCCACAAATATTAGAATATGAACAATGTGCTATATGTATGTGTACTGGGAGAGAATGGCTCAAAAGGCAAATTGTCAGAAGGGAAAATTTACATGAAAATTGTCCCTAGGTTTGGTAAACCTACAGGGTTTCAGCATAAGCAAATATAGAATTTTCTGAGTCATTTCTCCAAACCTAGCACTCAATAAACAGTGAGCACACCTTCTTTTTGAGTACGAATAAAACATCCTCAAAATTGATTACACAAAAGCTATAAAAATAAAAATCAATAGCAAAAACTGTCATACATTTAGAAACTATAAAACACACTTCCAGAGTTTTAAAAGGTGAAATAAGATATAAAAATATGAATTGTAGAATACTTAAATGGATTAATTTGAAAGCAAAACATTTCAAAACATGAGGAATGAATCTAAAATTCTTTCTAGAGGAAAACTTATATCTCAAAATACATTCATTGGAAACAGAAATATTGAAAATTACTGAGTCAAGTATACACCTCAATAAGAAAACAAAAATGGTAAATCTTGCCTGGAGTTCTGAAATCATAGCTCTGACAGGTAATCTTATCTTCTGAAATTTAAGTAGGAGCAGCAACGTCCCCCAGGCTGGTGCAATTTGTGTGTTGGTAGAGATGGCACTGCAATGTTCACTGCCAAAATTTGCTGCCTGTGTTCTCTACCATGGCCTACACTGCTCTGGAGCCCATGAGAGCTGCACGAAGGGCGGCTGAGTATGGTGTCAGAATGCAGGAAGTGGACTCTCCAGTGTGATGGGGTCCTAGGCAGTGTGTGCTAGTCTTGCAGATACCAGAGTTTCCTCCCTTTGAATCTACTCCGTCTCCCTGACCCTTGCACTCTAGGGCTATGTTGGGAGTGGCAGCCCTGATGATCATTGAATTGTCCTTTAGTATTTTACTTTACTGATTGATCTCTGGTTGGTCAGTTGTCAGTATCAGAAATGGTTTAAGGGGGACAAAACATTATAGATAGGAATCTAGACTGGTTCCTTTATCTGACAAGATTTAGAGGCATTAGTGACCCTGATGCCAGTAGTATATTCATTGGTAGTCTATAGTATGTTGTGGTAAAGTTACTTAAATTATCACATGTAGTCACCAGGAAGTAAGTGTCAGTAGAGCTGTGGATGATCAAATACTTAACTCCATAGAGCATTTAATGGAAATAAAGTATTGAAACTATGGATTTATTTGATTGCTTCTAAGTTACTGAAAAATTTAGAGAGAAAAAATTTTGAGTGCAGGACATTAAATTCTCACCTCACATTTGGATAATGAACCAGAAAGAAGCTCTATCTCTCTTGGACACAGGTTTGACTTTTCTGAAACATAAACCCAAAGACCAAGCCTGTGGGTGGGTGGATTGCAATGTAAGTGAATTCACAATCTTGAAAGGTCTCTTCTATTAATGGTAGGTCATTGATAATGAAATAGTGGACCTTATAAATGGGGAAGGTGACATCTGGGAAGATATTATCAAGGTAAAAATTTTGATCTTCCAAATTTTTCCAAGCCTCCTTTGCCAATAGAATCAACTCTCTCTTTCCTATTTAAGAACCCAATGGCCTCATCTGAGGCTGTCTCGAAGAAAACCCAGATACTAGAAGCTTTGCTTTTAGACATAACAGGGCGTCATTTTCATTAGGTGGATGAGGTCAAGTACAAAACAAGACCTGAAAATACACACAATAATCCCCTCTCCCAATCTTTTTGCAGAATTTTGCCAATATGTATTTATAGACATCTAAGGAATGTATATGAAAAATTATTCTAAGGATGTCAAATTGGGGTGAAATAAATGTAATTATGTAGGTCTGAATTTATTTATTTTTATTTTTAGTGATATTTTTATTTTTAAATTATAATTGGCATACAATATTATATTACTGTCAAGTGTACAACATAGCGATTAGACATTGATATAACTTACAAAGTGATCACCCTGATAAGTCTAGTACACATCTGACACAATACGTAGTTATCATAATATTATTGACTATATTTCCTGTGCTGTACTTTACATCTTCATGACTGTTTTTAGAGCTGGAAATCTGCACATTGTAATTCCTTCCCCCTTTTCCCCCCACCTCCTAACATTCCTCCCATCTGGCAATGATTAAAATGTTTTCTGTATCTAGAAGTTTGTTTCTGTTTTGTTTGTTCATTTATTTTGTTTTTCGGATTTTACATGTAAGTGAAGTTATATGGTATTCCTCATTCTCCGACTTATTTCTTTTAGCTTAATAACCTCTAGGATCATCCGTGTTGTTGCAAATGACAAGATTTCTCTCTTTTTTATGGCTGATGATATTCTTTTGTGTATGCGTGTGTATATATATATATACACACATCACATCTTCTTTATCTGTTCATCTATTGATGGACACTTAGCTTGCTTCCATATCTTAGCTATTAAAAATATTGCTGCAATGAATGTATATGCCTTTTCAAATTAGTGGAATTGCAGTTCTTTCTTTGTCTCTTATTGTAGCCTTAGTTTTAAAATTATTTTGTCTGATATAAATATTACTAACCCAGCTTGTCTTTTTTTTGTTTTTATTTGCATGAAATATCATTTCTCACCCTTTTACTTTTTCAGTCTGTGTCTGTCTTTTGATCTGAAGTAGGTCTCTTATAGGCAGCATTTGTATGGGACTTTTTTCCTTTTTTGTGTATTGAACTGAATTCATTTATATGGGTACTCTAAATAGGGATTCTTGATTGATTGTATTAGTGCAATAATCTGGGACTATCTCTAACAGTATGCTTGGTTGATCGACTGAAAGATGAATCTAAATGTGACCTAACTGAAGGTAAGATGCCAAAATTTGTCTGATATTATAGAGAAAATATCTAAAGGCTAAGGGAATTCAAAATGTTGGAGTGAATTTACTGTGGGAAACCTGCTCATCTACTCTGTAACTATGTCCCACAGGCTGGTACAAAGAACACTCCATTTATCAAGTCTTCAAAAGCACTATGTAAGGGAAGTACAGTCATTCTTGAAATGGTCTACAGTGGCCATTCTTTTGGCCAAAAATGACATTGGAAAATGTTCCTATCAAACTGGGCTCCCTGAATTCAATGGAAATCAGGTAACTCACACTAACAGGACCAAATGGTTTAATTACATTATAATTAATAAACGATATAATTATGTTAAATGTAAATATACTAAATGGACAAATAAAGAGGAATTTTTCAAATTGGATAAAAAGCAAGGTCATCAACTATATATTTTCAACAGAAGACACAGTTGATAAAGACCAAGAAAATTAAAAGTAAGTGAGGGAAAAATATACACTATAAAAACTGTAAGCACGATAAAATTGGAGTGGCTAGATTAATGCTAAATAAAATAGACTTCAAGGAAAAGAGTACTTTCAGACCTAAAGAAGACATTACATAATGATAAAAGAATAAGACCTCAAAATGCACGAAGCAAAACTAGCAAAATAGAAGCAATAAATAAGCCTATAATTGTTGTTGATGATATTAATTCTCCTTTTTCAATAATAAGACTATGAATAATGTTGAATTAATTAATGTTTATAAAACATTACACAAAACAATTGCAGAATACTTAGCCTTTTCAAGTGCACATAGAGATTTGTAAAAGAAAGTCATATAACGGTAATTGAGGATATCAATAATTTTTAGAGTTTAAGTCTTACACAGTTTTTTCTCTTATCATTATAGAATGAAATTAAAAATATAATCAATAAGAAATCTAGGAAACACCATATATTTTGTAATTAACCTCACTCTTCTAAGTAACATTTGAGTCAAAGAAGAAATCACAAGAAAATGTTTTTAAAATGTTTTGAAAGGATTAAAAATCAAAATACAACAGCAAATTTTGAGGAAATGCAGCTAAAGTAGTGCTAAAGGAGAATTTATAACTTGAAATGCTCATATTGGAAAAAAAGAAGTTTTAAAATCAGTTTTTCACTTAATCTGGAAAATTTACCACTTAATACTCTAGACAAAAGAAACAAATTAACCATAAAATACGTAAAATGAAAGAAATAACAAAGATGAGAGCAGAATAATCAAACAGAAAACATGTAACAGATAAAATTAGGAAAGTTCAAGTTGGTCTTTAGAAAAATTAATGCTATTGCTATAACCCAAACAAGACTAATCGGAGGATACACACACACACACACACACACACACACACACACACACACATATGGGGGTAGGGGAAGAGAGAGACTCAGAGAGAGACAGAGGTAGAAAATAATCAACATCGGAAATGAAAAAGAAGCTATCATTACAGATCCTACTGAAATTAAAAGCATAATAAAAATAGTACAAATAGCTCTATGCTAAGATATTGACAATTCAGATGAAATGGCCAAATTTTGAAAACAAGAAAGCAAAATGTATCAGGTAGACTAAATTAAAGGACATCAATCATTGTATTTCCCCATTGCAAAGATTACAACAGTAGTGGATAACTGAAAAGACCCATAAACTTCACAAGTCACACTTAAGTAATTCAAAGAATATGGTACAGCAGGAGAAAGTATGTGCAGGCAAAGCATCAGGGCCCAAGAAACTCCCAGGCACAGCTCTCTGAGATATTTCTTATTTACACAAAGATGTATTTCACTTGCATATCAAATCACTAAAGTTTATGCATTGAAACTTAGTTTTAGGAAAGTTTTCTAAACTTTCTAACAGAAATTTTTATGCTCCTCTGGCCATGTGGACAAACAAGTTTATCAACCGATTATGCCAAGTATGCTCCATCAATAAACCAGTTCGAGGTGTTGCCAGGGGAGTTTCAAATATTAAACTTCACACAATTAGTTATTACATATCCCATTGCCCTCGTCTTGGTTAGAAGCAGTGCCAAATTTTTAGGCATCTTTGCATATAAGCATACTATCCTAATTCAGTTGTAAAATAACTCTGTCCTTTACATGTATATTAACCCAATGAGGGAAAATTACATATTAATTTATCAATGGAGGCAGAAAATGCATTTAGAGGGGGACTTTTATTAAAGGTATCTAAAGAATCTCTACAAACCGATAAAGCAAAAACATGCAAAAAGTTTACACAAGAGATGTATACATACCCAATAATCATATAAAGAAGTGCTCAAAATTATTAGTAATTAGAAAACTACAAATTAAAACCACACTAAAATACTTCATACTAACTAGAATGACTAATTTTTAAAAAGGTGACAACTATGTTAAATAGAATGTGGAGGAAATGGAACATTCACACATTGCTAGTAGATCAGTAAAATTGTTCAATCATTTTAGAAAATTGTCATTTTCTTGTAAAGGTAAACCTACATCTATCCTATGACCCAGCAATTCTAGGGATTTATTCAAGAGAAATGAAAATATGTGCCCATGTGCAAACAGAAATGCATAAAAATATGTAAAGTAAATTTACTTATGACCAAAATTGGGGGTGGGAAGTACAAATGCCCACTAACAGGAGAGTGCAAGAAGAACCTGGTGTATTGATACATTAGAATATTTCTTCGCACTATAAGTGATTGAACTATTGAAACATGCTACAACATACATGAATCTCTAAAACATTAGGTCAAATGAAAGAAGCTAGACATTAAAAGCTACATACCATACAATTCCACTTTCTGAAGTTAAAGAAGAGGCAAAAGTAATCTATAGAATAAAAATCGGAAAAGTGATTGTATAGGGTTATATTAGGGACCATTCTGAAGTAATAGATTGTTCTCTATCTTGATTGAGAAGATAGGTTACCCATTTGTCAAATTCATTGAATTAGGCACTTAAGATCTGCATATTTCACAGTTAGCAAATTTTATCTCAATAAGAAAAAAAACAAACTTTTATTTAAAATGTAAATAAATGCAATATGTTAAAAGAAAGACAACAGACACAAATAGTATATGCTCTATTATTCTATTTATCTAAAGTTTGAACCAAGCAAAATGTATGAACTTAGAAATGAAAACAGTGGTTATCTCTTGAGATTGAAGAAATACAGGAAAATATTATGAGAAAACTTTCTGGGATGTTAGAAAAAAATGTTCTGTATTTTGATTGTGATGGTGGTTATATGGGTATATATGTGTGTATATATGTATATATACATATACATATATACACACATATACATATATATGTATACACGCACACACACACATATATCTTAAGATCTATGGCTTTCACTTACATTAATTTAGTTACAATAAAAAGAAGAAAATTTTAACCTTAAATGTACATTACAAAAGAGAAAGCCTTAAAAATACTGTTGTATGTATTGATCCTGAGAGGCCAAAGAAAAGCAAATTAAATTTAAATAATGTACAAAGAAGGAAGTAAAACAGATAAGAATAGAAGTTAATAATGTAGAAAACAATCTAAGGTAGAGAGAATGAACAAAATCAATGATTTTTCCTTTGAAGAAAAAAAGCTCCACTAAATTGACACACCCCTACCAAAATTAATCAAAAATAATGAGAAAAATCAAAACATCAGTATCAGGTATAAATAGGAACATCAGTATAGATTCTTTGGGCATTAAAAAATATAACAGTATTATTAAAAAATATTTTAAAGCCAAATACATAAAATAAAATCATTCCTAGGAAATACAATTTATAAAAAGGAACACAAGAAGAAAAAGGTACTTTAACAATTTACATAAAATATATATATTATAAAATAGAAACTAATTTAAAACATTTCTACAAAGAAATTCTCAGTTCTAGATAGTTATATGGTGAATTTTTCCAAATATGTAAAAAAAAAATTACCTAATTGTGCACAAACTCTACCACTTAATAAAAAAGATAACCCACTAATTAATTTTTATGAGATCTGAATAATGGTATAAAAACATGGTTTAACATGTCAAAAGTCAATTCATATATTTTATAATATCAACTTAACTTCTACAAATCAATAATAAAAAAACAAAAAACCCTATTAAAAAAATAAGCAAAAATTTTTATCAGATACTTCACAAAGAGGATATTCTGTAAATGAAAAAGAAATTGCAGTATACACATGAGAATTTTAAAATTCACAAAAGGACAGCCAATTGCAAATCTTTGTAAAGATGTGAAGCAATGGGAGTTCTTACACACTGACAGTTGGAGAGCAAATTGTACAACTACTCCATAAAACTAATTGACACTATCTACTAAAGCTGAATTCACTCCTAAGTATCTAACCAATATATCTACATAAATATGTGCATTAAAAAACATGTACAGGAATGTTCATCACAGCACTGCTTACAATAGTTTCAAAGTCAAAATAACTCAAATTTTCATCATCAATCAAATGGAACAAAAGTTGTGGTTTATTTATACAATGAAATATTATTCTACAATGAAATCAATTACTTTTACATGAAATAATGAAAATAAACCTCATAAATTTATATTTAGGAAAAGAAGCCAGACACAAGAGTATATATTCTGTATGCTTCCCTTTTGTTAAATATGTAAACAGACAAAATCCATCTATAGTGACTAAAGATCAGAGTACTGGTTACCTTTTGGAAACATCAGCAGCAAAGAGAGAGCACAAGGACTTTGTGCTCTCTGATATATTTTCATCTGGGTGGTGCTTACATGGGTGTGAAAATCTTGTAAAAATTTATCTCACTATATAATTATAATATATGCCATTTTCTATATATATATTATGTATTTCAATAAAATTATTTTACAAATAAAAGTAACAATGCAAAAATCACCATAAATTGTAAGTTCCCATTTACATTTGGTGTATACTAGAAAGAATGTATTTTTTTAGACCTCTGCTGCTATGCTAGTGGAAGTGTATTGAACCCTAGGATCCAATTGTTAGATTTTCACCAGACTGCAGACATAACACACACATAGAACCATTTCAGCAATCATGGGCTTTCTTCTTTTCTATATCTTTAGCAGCAGTTGCTTTTAAATTTAGCATAGAAAAGGAAAAAATATTTTCCATTCTTTTTTCTAGCTATCAGGAAAGACAGATCTTTCCATCTAAGGAAACAAATTTAAATTTCCTCTTTAAATTATTATTGTTTTATTGGTTTGTTTACTCTTCAGAGTTCAATACAAAATTCTGTTCATATGCCCAACTTACTAAATTATTACTACTACTACTGCTGCTGCCGCTACTACTACTACTACTACTACTATTGCATTTTTTTTCAGATCCTGGTAAAGTACTCAAGGAGGTCCAATGTGGTAAGAGAGAACACTAGAGAATACCTAAAAAAGAGGAATTCTTTTTTGTGGGTGTAGGGGCATGGGCTTGTGAGAAAATATCCCCAAATGGGCAAGATAAGAACCCAGACTTTAGGGCGAACTAAACCTCAACAGGTAAAGAAATGGCATAGGGAATTCCAGGCCTGAGAGCCTATTAGGAATTGGGATGTCAGACATAGTGTTCTTAAAGTGTGGCAGAAGCAAAATAATACAGTAGGGCAGGAAGGTGGCAAAAGTGATGAGGCAAATGTTGGCTGAAAGGTTGGCTAGGATCAATTTGAGGAAGCCATGCATGCCACGTTAATTTACTTAGACTTAATTTTTTTGACATAGCTTCTCTCCTATGTATTCTTCCAGACATTTTGTTGTTTCAGGTCTTGTGTTTAAATCTTTAATCCATTTTGAGTTAAATTGCATTTATGATATAAGGGTCGAATTTTATTCGACTGCATATGAATGTTTAGTTTTCCCAACACCCTTTATTGAAGAGAATATCTTTTGCTCATTGTATATTCTTGAAATCCTTGTTAAAAATTTGTCGAACATATGTACTTGGGTTTATTTTTGGACTCTTTCTTCAATTCTATTGATCAATGTACATATTTTTATGCCAGTACTATACTGTTTTGATTACTATCACTTTGTAATGTCATTTAAAATAAAAAAGTGTGTTGACTCCAACTTTGTTCTTCTTTCTCAAGATTGCTTGTTATTCAAACTTTTTTGTGGTTCTATATGAATATTAGAATTTTCTATTTTTGTGAAAATTGCCATTTGAATTTTGATAAGAATTGCATTGAATCTGTAGATTGCTTTGGGTACTATGGACATTTTAAATATATTAATTCTAATTCATAAACATGAGATATCTTTCCATTTATTTGTGTCTTCTTCAATTTCTTTTAGTGTTCAGTGTGCAGATTTTTCACCTCCTAGGTTAAATTTATTCCAAAGTATTTTATTCTTTTTTTGATACCATTGTAAATGGGAATTTCTTCTTCATTTCCTTTCAGTGAAGTTGCAGGATACAAAATCCACATACAAAAACCAAGTGTTTTTTTATAGCAACAACAAACTATCTGAAAAGGGTATATTTATCCTTCTATTCATTATCAGATTTCTTGAAAGAGAGAGGTATACATTTTCTCAATTTATTTTATACTTATACTTGTACTTCTTCAACAACTGCTTTAAGACCATCAGTGACCACCATGCCCCAATTTCAAAAGGTATACTTTGGTTCTCATTTTACTTAATCATTCATAAGATGCCAAAAACTGAATATAATTCATTTCTTGAAACTCGTTTCCTTTAACTTGAATAACCACTTTCTTGGTCTTTTTTGTATTACTCTGGACTTTCCCCAGATCCTTTAACCAGCTCAATGTCCCCTACATGAGTTTTGACTATTAGAGATTTTCAGGCTCTATCCTTAGGTTTAGAAATTTAGGCTCTAGTCTCTTGTCAATCTGCTTTCTTCTACTGGATTCAAATGGTAACTTACATGCTGCTACTCCCTAAGTTTTATCACTAGCCTAGAATTTTTTTTTCTAAACCACTGATTCTTAATACTTTTTTGATATCTTTACTTAGAGATCTAATAAGAATCTCAAACACATGAAATCATCCTGTGCCTCACAATCTCCTGTATCCCTTTATTAGTAAATGCCATACCTGAATCCACTTTCCTCTCACTCAGAAAATTTAAACTCTGAACAACTTTCCTTCTAAAAGTTTTCAGAATCACCAAGTAAATGACATCAGAGTTACTCACAGTGGTGCTCTGCAGTATGTAAGATTCTGCAGGCTGGGACAGAAAATAAAATGTAAAATCTGGCTTTGAAATAAGAAAAAATAATATTTTTTTTAAACTTTAGTTTTGAAATAAGCCTCATAGGTACTAATATTTCCTCAAATTTGTTTTTTTCTTTGTTTATATTGGCAAGGAGGTGGATCAATCCCTGGATTGCAATCCAGTCTTCTATATTTTTAGCTCTGGGGATCAGCTCTGTGGTATTGTTCTTTAGTTGCACTTACTAACATTTTAAATCCCTCAGTCCATAGAAATATGTGATATTTGACTCTCATGTAGAATTCTGCACCAAAAACATAACGAACTCAAAGGCAGGTATGAGGGAAATGGTTTCCAGGCAACCATAGCATACACTCATTTTATGAAGTGATGGTTCAATGACAATTTGAATCATCTGACAGTTTAGTAGTTTATGGATGAAATTCTAAGCTTTGCGCTTCTAAAAGTTCTCTCCAAAGAACTGTTCTTTGATCTAAATGGTTACAAGTGAATTCTGTTAATGATGTTTTCAGGGACATCATAGTTGCTGTTATATTCAAATCTTTAAATAGAAATCAATTGTAAATTGATCAAATATGTGCACCATGGGAATTTTTTTAACTTGATTTTTAATTTAATTTTTAAGATTCAATATTGTTTTATATTAATTTCAGGTATATAGCATAATGGTTAGACATTTACATAATTTACGAAGTGAGACCATGACTTGGGGAATATTCACTTAGTAATATTACCACATTACTACCACATTATTGACTATATTCCTTATGATTTAAGGGTCTTGTTTTTTTTTTATTTCTTGTCTTCTGTCTTCCTTTCTCTTTTTCATTTTTTAAATTTTATATTAGTTTCAGGCACCATGGAAATTTTATTCATATATCAAGTAACATTTGAGAGATGTGGTGTTTGCACACTATTTTTTATGTACATTTGTAGAAAGAACCACAATTACATTTAAAGCTACATAATATTACTTTTCACAACTCCCACTTCTTTGCTTCCCTTTATGGTAAAATGTCTCGAAAGTGATTAATGTTAATGCCTATAATAGAAATAATAATAAAAGCTACTGTTTATCAAAAGCCTACTATATACAAGATATTTTGACAAGAGGTTCACATATATTTAATTTTCATTTAATGAATTCATTTCATTATTTAATTACATTTATTTAATTTTCACAGAACATTAATAAAGTAGGTAATATTAATAGCTGATGAGAAAATTAAAGCTTAGAAAATTTAAATAATGCACCTAAGTTTCCAAAGTTAATACTCAAGTGATATAGACCTGATTTTAAATCAGGTACACTACAGTGACCTCATAGTTTACAATCCTCACCTGTAAAGAATTGTCCATGCAAAATGACACTTGCTCATCTCTCTTTCTCTCTTCCTCCCAGTTGTATCTGGTTCATGTTCATGCGACTGCACTAACTCTGGTGTCTTTATGTGACGAGTGAACTTCACATTGCCAAATCCACTGTTTTCTTCCTCAAATTGTTCAACTTCTCAGAAATTTAAAATACAAAATTTTCTTTTACAATCAGCGTTTTTGCTTAACTCTGTGGTTGTGTACTATTCTATTGTTTTTGTTTCCTTCACATTCCTCCTCTTTTACCCAAATTCTTGGTGTTGGAGTGTCCCAGAGAAGTGTATTGAACCCTAGGATCATATAACATTTGTATTCTGATAAATTCCAGATCAGGACGCATATAACATTTGTATTCTGATAAATTCCAGATCTATACCATCAGCCTTTACTTCAACTTGGTTTTCTATTGAAGTCCAGATGTGTATGTCTACATGTTTACCTAAACTTTCCATTGGAAATCTAATAATGCCTCATACTCAAAATGACAAAGCAGAACTTTTGAATCCCACCCTCCTTCCCTCAATTTTATTGATGTGCAGACTTCTCCCTCTCAATTATTTACAATTATTTCCATCTGGTGCTCAGGACAAAACCTAGAAATCTTTCATTTATACCCATAAACACAGTGTCAGGAAATTTTGTTGGATTTACATTCAGAAAGTATTCAGCATCTGACAACATAATACCACCTCCTCTGCTCTCATCCTGACCAAAGTCAACATAATATGTAGCCTGAATTTCTGGCTTTGTCCTTCCAAAATCTTACCACCATCACTCATGTGATCTATTCTAAACACAGCAGCTAGAGTTGTAAAAATAAACTCAAATAAAGGCATTCTCCTCACTCACATTCTTCCAATATTTAATTTTCTTGCTCAGAGTACATTTAAAAATTTTATAATAACTCTGTATGATTTATAACCCTCAAACCCCTCTAATCTTATCTACTACTCTTCTCCCCTTTAAATGCTGCTCCAGCTGAATAAACATACTTTTTTGCTGTTTTGAATATGTCAAGCATCCTAATGCCTTAGCACTGGATTTGCACTGGCTTTTCCTTCTTCCTGGAACTTTTGCCCTTGGATATTTAAATGGTTAGTTCTCTCAGATCCTTCTAGTATTTGCTCAAAATTCATCTTCTCAAAGACACTTACCCTTATAATTCTAGTTTAAAGTTAAACTTGCATCCCCACTTCCATCTCTTTAAATCCCCCTATGCTACCCTACTTTCCATAACACTTTTCAACTTCTAACATATCAAATGTTTTATTATTTTTATTGTTTGCTCTCCAAATCCTTCTGTAGGAAAGCAAGTTTCTCAAGGGCAGGGATTTATGTTTGCTTGGTTCACCAATATATCCCAAATGCCTAGTACAGTATCTGGCATATAGTGGTGCTATATACGTGTATATGCATACATAAATTCCTGAATTAACGCAAAAATGAAAGAAAAAAGAAATTAAGCATAAGAAAAAAAGAAAAATATAAATATATCAACTCAAATAACATGTTTAATAACATGTTTAATAGTTCTAAGGCAATAGCACCAAAGATTTTAAATGCTTGTATGTATGCATGCATGTATCCTTTCTATGGGTACATTGAGATGTAGCTAAGGAAATTTCAGATATCTGTTATGAATGGGAGTCTACTAAACAGTGCTGGTATAGAGTTTGACCTCAAAGTGGGTGGATTCAGTGTGAGACTGTGCAAAGAGTATTCGTAAATGAATACACACAATGCACATATTCCCACACAAACTCACAGCTCAAATAAAGCCTCAAATAATAAACCTCTAGTGAGCAATGAGTCATTTCCAGAAAGAAGCATGGTTTTGAAGCCACACCCAAATTGGTGACAAGCACAAAGTTGTTCATTATTAGAAAATAATTTGGACAAAATTTTAGCTTTCCTGAACCCCAGTTTTCTCCACTTTATTACAAAAGGGTAATAACAGTAATATCAAAACTATTGAGAGCATGGGAATATTAAAGCAGGTAATGTATATAAAACAATATTTATTATATTTCATTATAAAGAATTTGCTCTAGTTTTAGAACATCAGATCAGTTAAAGGTTGGTAAATATCTTATATTTCTCATTTTTATCCCCTATATACTAAGGCACCCCAAATCTCTGGAGCCAGGAGTTATCTTTGTAATGCTTCTCAACATGGTGTTCCTGAAGCCAGCCTTAATCTATGAAAGTTGGCACATGAAGTGAGACATATTTGCCTTCATGAGGTTGGGAGAATTCCAAAGTTTCCTTCAGTTCTAAGGTCTTATTATTAAAACAAATATATTTCAGGCAGAATCACTTTATTATAACTTTGTTAAAAATTGTTGCTGCTAAATGGGCAGAGAGCTGTTGATAATTTTGTCCTAAAGGGACAAAATATCTCATTTTATTTACTAATATCTTCATACTAGCTAATTAATTTTAGTATAGGCTGTTGGCCAGTGCATGGAGATAAACTCAGGAAATCATTTAATATTTAGCTTATAATGTTTTTGGTTTTGGGTTCTGTTGCAAAATATATAATTATGAACATTAAACAATAATTTATGTTTCCCCTTCCTTATGCTCTTTCAGTGAGTCAAATCATTTAGTGTTCCATTAGATTAGGAAAAAAAAGAGCATTATAGTCCAGTCAAGTAAAACAGAAGTTCCTCAAAGCAAGTAGCAATGTCGTTCTGCTCTAATGATAAAGCTGATGAAAGTGGAGCACAGATCTGGTGTCAGAGAGCTATGAGTTCTAATTAAGCTCTCTGGTTATCATCTGGGTGTTTTAACGTATGCTGGTTCACTTTTCCAATCCTCAAGGATTTGTTGTTCCTTCTAAAAATGGGTTTTAATAAAATAAATTTTCAAAAATTATTGACTAATATATGAAGTGTTATATGTGCAAGTGCTCAGCACCTAAGTCAGGAATTAATAAGCATTGAGTGTCTTCCCTCTTTACTCTTTTGCTTTTTTTCATTTACCTTGTCCTTAGTTTTTTAATGCACCTATGCCTATAATTGTTTTTAGTCACACCTTGCTTTTGGAGCATTTGATTTTTGGTTTTTGATTTTCTCTTCCTATTCTGTTCCTTACTTTGTTGTGGGGATTGAGTAAGTCTCAGCCTTCCAGCATTCCTGAATGTTAGGCTCCAGTTCAAGTGTATAACATGACTTCTCCCTCCCACTTAATACTGCTAGGGCAATTATTTCTCAGGTACAAATTCAACTTTTCCATCTTCCTTCACCCTAGTCTCTAGTAGTACCTCAGTTTTATTATCCAATCATTGTAAGCAAACACCTAGAATCAAAATGCACCATGTCCGGGGAATGGAGAAAACGTGAGTTTTTAATTTTCCACTCTGTTTTGTTTTCTAGGTTCCATGAAATCAAACATTCGTTTCATAGGGGTCTGCCTCCACCCCTTTCTGTGTTTGGCAGAAAGAGGTAGTTCAATACTTGACCAGGAAGTAGGTGCATTTCTGTGCTGCTCTGAGTTAGACTTGATCTATGCTCAATTATTATAGATCACAAAAATAGAAGGAGAAATAAAACTGAAAAATCAGGTGTGAACATTGAGGCCTAATAAACAGGATGTTTAGAGACTTAGCAAAACCCTACTGGGTTTAGAGAAAAAGTTTGAAGTTGGCAAAGGAAAGCAGAATTTGGGGATCAAGTATTGTATGAAAAGCTACAGAGATATAATCTCGAAAACCTGTTTTATCATTTTGTTTACTTTTACTGAGTAGTGATGTTAACGTTATATAGTCTGGCTTAAAGTGACAGGAACAATTTTAACAGCAATGGCCTTAACCAATCTCTTATGAGGGCAAGAATTATGCTCAATCATTCATTCACCCCTTCATTTATTCGATGAATGAAGCCAAGCAGCAGAATCTAAGCTCCAAGAGGTCAAGGACTCTGTTTGTTCTTGTTCCCCTAGCTTCTATAGGAGTGCCAGCACAGAGTGGTTACATTATAAATTTCCCAAGAGAATTGATAATTTGGGGTGTTTTCTTAAGTGTAAGGAGAACTCTCTATTTAGTACTTGCTCTCTTCTCGACATTTATCTACTCTGACATCAAGCACATCCTGACAAGACCATGCCACACTCAGCATCAGCCACATTTTAGATATCTTGACTGGGAGGACAAGCACATCATCTTCATTGAGAAGGGTTTAATGCTCTGGTTCAGTAATACTAATTGACACTCTGAGGATAATGAAAGGCCAGGACCATTTGGTCACTGCTTAGCTGGAGGAAAAAGATCTGCAGACTTTTCATGTGTCATTGAAAGTGTTGTTGGACATTACAAATCAGAATGAAGGATTGCAAAGAACAGCTCAGAAATTTACAGGATCTGCCTGGAAATGAGGCAGGCTTTCAGCCAATTTATCATGGCACTTACTATGCTTGGTTCAAAGCAGAGGGAACCATAAATACTGGGGATGAGAGTGAATCTGCGGTTTGAGTATTTTAATTCAAAGCAAGTAAATATGTGGACCTCATAGGAGCCATTGTCTTCTGACGATTTCTTTCATTGTCATTTATCATCTCTCTGGCAGCTGTGGAAATGTAGGGCATGGAGGTGCAGTGCTGAGCATGTATAGGGGCATAGCACCAAGCAGGCTTGCTCATAAATTTCAGGTTTATAAAACCTAGGAAGAAAAATATCCAAGATCAACTTGACTAGCCCTTGATTTAATTCAGATAAAATTAAAGCATCTAGAATATTTGGTTTTCTTCCACACACATGACTTAAAACTTTCCTTCATTCCTTATTCTACTGCATTTTTATTGTGTTGTGCAGCAGTTTCACTTTGATATCTAATCACAGTTTCTCCTGTTTTATTTAACAGATGATTTCTGCAGGTCATCAAATGAATTGCTTACCATCTTCCTGGGAATGAAGGTGGAAAATACAGTTTTAAGGTTATCAGTAAAGTCATCTCTATCTTTTTGCAGCCTCTCCCTACTTTATTTCATTCAATAAACATAAATATTAGTTCTTCCATTTTCTATGTAGTTGTTTTGAATATAGAGTTCTATGATAAATTTATTATGGTCTATGGGCTAATAGTTTAGCTAGTCTAGGCTTTCAGGAGAAATATACACAAAATCCAATAATACTACAACATAATGGAGTCATTAACAGGGGTCTGTGGAAGGTCAGAGGAACAAACTACTGCCACTGAGCCCTGAGGAGCTAGAAAGTGAAGTAGCACATTTTGAAACAACTAAATTGATGAGGTTGTTTTGACCATAGGATGATTTGATGGGGCCAGTTTTATGCTTAAAAATGTAAAAATGCTTTTAAAATATTACCAACTAACTATCACAGTAGATGTCCCTTAAATCTTATATTTCCTGATTCCATCCCTGACCATATTCTTGAATTCCTCTGTGAGTAGTGGATAATGGCAAGGATATGGGTTAGGGTATGAGGATGGGCTGACACCCAGATATGAGGTAAGGATTTTTATGTTTCTAACTATTATATGTTATAAAGTATGTGTAATATTATATGTATATTAATATATTTTTGAGAAATATTTTACATATCAGAGTCCACTCATTAGTGGTTTTTAGTATATTTACAGATATATGCAATTGACATCATAGTCTTTTATCATAATTTTATCACTATAATTTTAGAACATTTCACCACCTCAAAAAGAAATATTATACCCATTAACAGGCACTGCACCTACCACATACACACACACATACACACACCTGTCCCGCTCTAGCTCTAAGCAGCCACTAACCTTTCTGTCTCTATAGATTTGTTTATTTTGGACATTTAATATAAATGATACAATTTAACATTTTATGTAAGTGGTATAATTTAACATTTTGTGATTGGCTTCTTTCACTTATCATAACATTTGTAAGGTTTATCTATGTCATCATGTATGTCAGTACTTCATTTCTCTTTATTGCCATATAATATTTTATCATGTGAATATGCCATATCTGTTTAATAATTACTCAATTGATGGATATTTTGGTTGTTCCTACTTTTTTCTATTATAAATAATGCTATTATCATCCGTATACATGTTTTTGTATAGACATTTTTATTTCTCTCAGGCATATATTTAAGGGTGGAATTGGTTTGCCATATGGTGTCTATGTCTAACATTTGAAGAAGTGAAGAAATTATTATATTTTTAATGTTGAAAGTGAATTATTTTTGCTCTTAGTGTTTATCGAAATGTCCATGTAATGCAGCCAAGTAAAGATATTACATACTCAATGAGTTGAGTATTACAAATGAGTGGGACTCATGCTATTTAAAGCATGAATTAATCATGCTGCTACCCACAGAAACTCATGATTTAGAAAGGAAAACAGATAATGACATTTCAAGGTGTTTGGAAGCAAGAGAGTGCAGGTAGAGGGAGATTAGGCAGGGAGGTCAAGAAAGGCATCTTGAGGAGATAAAATATTGTCAATAGTCAGAAACTAGAGGGAAAAGGGCAGCAGGGGAATATGCATTGTAAAGCAAGAGAGCATCGTATGCTATAGCACGAATTGGTGTAAAGGTACAACATATCTAAATGGCAGGTTAGTTTGGGAGGAAGTAGCAGACCTTTAAGTACATTTCAGGAGAACTGTTTTCCATCTATTTTCTTTTATCCCTGAAAGAAATAAGAAAAAAAACTATGAAACAAATATAGAACTGGCTGTGGAAAAGTTTATTATTATTAAAACATTAATGGAAAAAGCAATATTTTATTTTCAATTTATACAATCCTATTTTAAAACTTTACTTTTTTAATTTGAAAGACATAAATGTTTATTGTAGAAACTATGGAAAATATGGAAGAGCATAAAATAAAAATCAATAATCTCACAACTTAGAAACAACCATTTCTAACATTTTGGAAGCTACCTTTATTAATTTTCATAATTATAGCTGCTTATATAGTTGAAACTTTAAACGTAGTTGTAGTTATAAAAGAGAGATTAAACTATAAAGATTGCTTTATTTTTTTTTACATACTCTCCAGGAAAATGATTTTCAAGGCAACATAGAATTTCTCCATAAGAATAGGCTATGTGAGTTATCACATTTTTTCATGTGGTCGTTTTGTGACATTTTTTACTTTCGATATAATCTATAAGTATTTTTGATGTCAAAAGTGGCTTTTTGACATGGATAATTGCTCATTAAAATGATTTACAAATAGATTAATTCAACTCAGTATAAAAAAGAAAGCTATTTTTAAAAAGAAAGAAAGCATTTTGTACATTTTTCTGAAATTTCAAAGGAAAAAGACTTTCTAGCCACACTAAAAAACAGTGGAGGCAGTTGCCAAGACAGTAGATGATGGCTTTGCTTACAGTATATTTAAACAGCAATACATTCTTTAAAAGTTTCCAGTAACTGAGACAAAGATTTACAACCAAAGATGTTCATGTCAGGCATTTTTATACCATATCATGTATTTACATTATCACAAAATAATGACTATAATGAGTGTAAAATAAATCATAGAACTTATATATAATGAAATATTGGTCTTCTATTAAAAGTGATACTTTCAAGAACATTTTCTGACATGGGTTAATTCATATAATATATGTGAACAGAGTACAAAACTTTATAGGGTATGATACTACATTATCTATCTATTTATCTATGATCTATATCATCTATCATCTATCATCATTTACCTATCTATTTATATATAGAGATACTTGAAGAATACATATTTAGTATATTAATATTGGTTTCTTCTAGGAAGTAAAGTAGAGCTAATTCAGATTTCTCTATTTCCTAAATCCTGTTTTTCAATCTGATAAGGTGAGAAGGGCATGTACCTTGGGAGCCTGTGCAAGGAAATACTTACAGGAAATGTCCAGAAGGGTGTCATGAGTATCTTCTTAATTCTTTATTTTTGGAGATTGATAGGTCTTGAATTTGTCATGCATCCTCAGTATGAGAATTACATTCTTGTTCTATTTTGATCTCTGTCTAGTAGGGCATCCTGTCTAGTTCATGTCACTAGACAAGTTCGATGATGGCTGAAACTTGTCCTCATAGACTCAGTTGGCTGAATCCTGCCTTTTATGGATAAAACTTTTGAAACAGGAGCTAGCTCCACAGTGTGGTCTGCTATCTTTATTTTCTGGCCAGATTGATTTTTGTAGTTCTATTTCCTCAATAACACTTCCTGAATTTCTTAGGATTCTGAGATTTTTTTTTCTGGCTTTGTGTTGTCTCATCTTCATAACACATCAGCACACCTGCTTTCCAGAAGGTTTTCTCTGGTGATTTTCACTACATCAAAGTGGAGCAGAGAGCAACAAAGAAGCTGGTGATGGGAACAAGTCTGGGGAGAAGTGTAAAGGGTTGAAGGGGAAATACAATGTTAAAAGCTCAAGGGAAAAGCAACAAAGTCATGGGGAATGAGGAGACCTGGAGCTCTGTTGAGCCACACCATCTCTGAAGGCTGACCTGAATTAGAATAGTAATATCTGCCTAGATCCTCCTAGCCCAAAAAGGCCCTTCTTTTGAACATCTCGGAAATTATGCAGACCATAAGCAGATCCTCAGATCTTACTCAGAGGTTTTCTCTTTTCCAGATGGATGGCAGCTAAAGCCACTGATGGCTTCACCTAGAAATTTAGGTCCCTAAGATCCTTAAAGAAAAAAAAAGATGTTTTTCATGCAATGAAAAATGATAAAAATTATATTGTTGATATTGAATTCTTTTTATCATTCAAAATAATAATTTAAAAAATATTTACCAAGTTTCTACAATACATAGAGAACAATATCAAGCTCTAAGATATTAGAATATAAAATATAGTATCAATGTGTAAAAAACTAATTATTTTCCTGGAAAGATAATACATATTATATTGTAAGCACTTGGTCGCTAAAGACCAGGTATTTGCATTCCTTGTACTGAGGACAGAACATAAGACTGTGCAATGATTCTTGGGATTGACAACACAAGAACATGGAATGGTTAAGAATTCGATTAAGTCACAAAGCTACTAACAATCTGTGTAATTGAAGGGTATATGTCACACATTGTTCTGTACTTTAATTTTTATATATCTAAAGAGAATATTTTGGCAGACATTTTTGGGGTACTGGAAGGCTCACTTAATTGTGAGGAATAAAGAGGACTGTACACAACTATGTATCAGACATAACACTAAACATTTTACATATGAGGTGGCATTCGGGGTGATAACCCTGGTAATAAGTATCATGTCCATACAGATCAAGGTACTTTTCATATGGGATGTTAGTCCTGGAGGTAAATATTAGTTTCCCAAATTGAGTCTGAGACCCTAAATGGCTGACCCTATCTCATAATTTTCTGTATCTCCACCACTTGGCTAATGCTTAGCTCTCAGTATTTGTTGAAAGCCTAAAAGAAAGTAAATGACAGGCTGGAATTTGAAGTCATCTGGATGACTTTAAGACTAGAACGTCTAAACTCATCTGTTTGGTTTTGGGGATGTAATTTCTCAATACGCAGCCTCCTTACCTGAGGGCATGGGCTACTGGCTTTCTGATGGCCATGAATTGAAATCCCAGGGCCCCACACCCAGTCAGATGAGCCAAAGCCCTGAGAAAGTAGGAGTGGGCTACAAGGGTATCAAAAGACTGAACTTCTAAAACTTCTACTGATAATGTAACCGCAGCTGATAGAACCACTGACAGGCAAAATCTACCAGGATCTCAGCTGCAATATGTTCTGATTTGGTGATCTAAAGAAAGACCTTTTGTTGTAATTGGCACATAACCAGGATGGAAAATAGTACGTGATTTCAGGAAAATATAGACACATTTTACCTCTAGACTTGTGTTGTTCAATACGTATAGAATGTGTGCCACCTGAGTGCTTATAAATTTTCCAGTAACCATATTAAAAAGTACGACAAGCAAAAGGAAGGTGAAATTAATTTACTAATTTAATAATATACTTTATTTAAATCAATATATCCAAAATATAGTTTCTATAGTCAATATGAATATATTAATGAGATATTTTATTCATCTTTTATGCTAAGTCTTTGAAATCTAGTGTGTATTTTATACTCACAGCACATTCTACTTTGAACTAGCCATATTTCAAGTACTCACAAGTGGCAAATGACTTATATTGGACAGTGCGGGTCTAGAATCTATACTTTGCTTTTAAAATCTAAAGCATGATGTTCACACTTGCTGGAAACCTCATATGGTTTGAGCAATGCAAAAGGTCTCTGCGGAAGACCTATATTTTTGTTCCTCTTCATGTATACTATACACTGAATCTTGAAGTTCAAAAGTAACTGTAATAAAGTAGCACAAACTAGGTATTTTAAACAACAGAAATTTATTGTCCTGTAGTTCTGGAGTCCAGAAGTCCATATTCATGCCCCCACTGAAGGCACTAGGAAATGACAGATTCTAGGCCCCTCTTCTAGCTTCTAAAGTTCCTTGGCTTATGGCGGCACCAACTCCAGTGTTCACATGGTGCTCTCGTTTGTGTATCTGTGTCCAAATTTCTCCTTTTTATAAAGACACCAGTCATATTCTATTAGGGAATCATCCTATTCCAGGATGATCTCATCTTAACAAATTACATCTGCAATGAACTTATTTATAAATAAGGTCACATTTAGAGGTACTGGGAGGTTAGAACTTCAACATATAAATTTTGGGGTGACACATTCAATCGATAGCATAAGCTTGAAGAATTAAGCAACAATCATATTTCCTTAGACTGGTTTTGCACTACTATCCACACATGGTGTGTGAGTGGGAGAGTCTGTGTGTGTGTGTGTGTGTGTGTGTGTCTGGATTTATATATATTTATATATGTTTCTCCTCAGCTTCATGGGGGTCCCCTCCTCACCCCAGCCTCCAAGCATTCCTCAGCACATAGTAAGCTCTCAATAAATGTTAATGAAAGATAGAAATTTCTGGTAAACTAGGTACCATATTTGTGATATTATTATTGTCACATTAGGAAGGTGTGCATCTTTTATAACTTGTACTTGCTTTGGCTAGCATCTCTGGTTTTCAGGATTTTATAACACTTATAAATTCCATCTGGATGGAAACTTGGCTAAGCTTCTTGGCCTTGAGTTTTTAATTGATGTTATGCTTACGATAATGTGAAAAATATGAGTTCTAGTCTTTATGATGCTCTTTTATGTCTATATAATTTACAAATAGTTCGTTCCCACAAAAAGCTCTTTCTCACTCAGTTATTAGTTTTTACAGAAAAGAAATATAGATGCCTTAAGGATAGACCTACAAAGGAAGCAAGGGTTGTGAAGTGACAGTGTCTTAAGCATATTGAAATGTGAGAAATGTGTTTTTTGGGTACTGTTAAGAAGAGCCCTTTATTCTGTCACAGGTTGAGTTAAAGACAATTTATATCTAGACTCACCATGCTGCTATCCCACAAAGGGGCTCCAGGCCATCCTCAAGCACAGCACCACCTGTTCACAAACACACTTTCAAATCTCAATCCAGCTGTTTGAATTTTATTTCAGACTCTATGATGTGGAACACAGATTATTGACCTTAGAGATACTAATGTGTGTTTTGTGAGTGAGAGATATAATATACCTGAATTCATCCGTTTATTGAAGTAATATTTATTTAGTACTTATTGTATGCTCAGTGCTGGGAACACACCTAAATGAGACTAAGAGTTTGCTCATGAGGATTTTGAAATCTATAGATATAAATAATTCATACTATAATCAGTAAAGGTCAATAGAGTTAGGGTAGGGCACTTGGAGAGCAGCAAGAAGGAGGTTTTTACCATGAATATTTAAATGAGGCAGATGGGGCATTTGTTCTAGCCCTATGTGAATTTCTTGCAGAGTGAGCTGATTCTGAAGAATATTGGCAAATTAGTGAAGATTAACATGAAATAGAGAGCACAACAGAAAATAATATGACTTCTTTGATCTAATGATGTATATTGAGATGGGGCTTTTAAATCATATATGATGTTTTTACCGTAAATGAGCCAGATCTTTCTTGTGTGAAAGGACTCCTACTTTTGACAACTCTACAAGTCCCTCGTCTTCTTCCCCTCCTTCATAATGTTTTACACTTAATGTTGAAGCACTTTTACCTAACTTTTTCATGTAATTATTATCCCAACAATTTGATGCCAGTTTACCATATCCACCCTACAGACTAGAAAAATGAGGCTTGGGAGGATCATATGACTTACCCAAGAGCACATGGGTATCATGTAGTTATACTAGCCAGCACTTTGACTTTTGAAAATGATAGAAATCAAAACTGGAATTAGCATTAAAAGAATGACAATATATTGGTTAACTACCTGGAAAGTGCAGGGGTAGAAGCTGTGCCAGGAAGGATTAGAAATAGGGATGCTCAAGTTGTTAGAACTTTCTCTACATTGAATCTGTCTCTTTCTGGGGGCCGGCTTCCTTTTTCAAGCAAGTTTTCTTCACCTGGTAGTTTGCCCTTCCCCTGACAATTCTGAGGGCATATTCCAATGGCTTTGAAGGGCACAGAGATCTTCCCAATCACCTTTAGATACTATGTCCTGCAGATAGGCTCTGACTGGCTCATTTTGGAGCAGGTGACCCCTCATTACAGCTGAAGTAAGGGTCACCATCAACACAATCATGTTTTGAAGCATTAGTTAGAAGAAAAACGGTGTTATTTTGGGCAGTCAGAATAATCAAAGTCCATATAATGGTGGAGTTGCAACTGAAATCTATACTTTATGACTTCAAATGCAACATGTCTCTCTCTTTTTTTTTTTTTTTTGGACACTGAGAACACCATAGTAATTTTTAAGTTATATATCTGAAGAACTTTTTGTCGTTCGCATTTGGATGTTTCACAGGTACCTTAAATACTCAAACTGACATCAGAACGTGCTGCCATAACCTTCTGGCCCCATGACACCTGGTTTTCCTCCAGTTTTCTGTCTCAGTGATAACTCGTCCAGGGCCACATTATAACTTTCATGGCTCTAGGTACTTTTGCTTCCTCCACAAAAATATTAAATACTACATTTTACTGTATTGGCATAAGGATGGGTTTATTAATATTATATATTAAAGCAGTTTTTTGAACTAAAGTTTTATTTTTATTTTATAATTTAAAAAGAATTAGAACTTTTGTTTGCCTATAAAAATACCGTGAGGCCTAGACACTGTGCCCACTGAGTCTAATAAATAAATTGGGACTAAATTGGCTTGAATTTGTCTGAATGGTACAAACCAGACATTTGGGATTTATCCCTAACATTTTCTCTCTCTATCAGGACATCTCAATTACCATATTCCATCAGATTTACCACTTCATTTTCTCCCCAAATTGCAAATCAGCTGCATTTCATTTTTTCTGTCCCTACTTTTATGAAACTCTAGGTTTTAAATAGCCATACCATCTTGACTGGTCTCCTTGCAGCCATTGTTATATTTATTCAACCTATGATAATTAGTGCAGCCAGAATAATATTTTTTTAAAAATCCATGTTTTACAACTCTTTAAGAATTTCCTCTTCTTCTTTTGATAATGAAAAAATAATAACCTTAACATAACCTGTAAGTTCCTGGAAGGGCTAGCTCTTGCCTCACCAAGTGTATCATGTAGGCCTTTGGCTTACTCTTTCTACCACGGCCACACTGGGCTTCTCTCAGTTACTTGAATGAAGCTTTATCATGGACTTTGCTTCTCGGAGTTCTAAAACATTTCTTTCTTGTGGAATGTCTTGCCCTCTCCCTGATATGTCATTAGTTATTCATCATTTTTTATATCTTGCCTCAAGTGTTCCTTTGTCAGGGAATCTTCCTCTGGATCTTACTCGCACATCTTGGATTAAGTAATATGTTTTCTTAGTAAACTGAATTTCTTTTTTTGCAGTGAAACATCTACAATCGTAATTAAATATTTAATTCTGTAAATGATAATTTGGGGTCTGCTTTACCCACCAGAAGTTAAACTCCATGTCTTAATTGTTTATCATTGTTTCCTCACTGTGCCTGCTATAAGATCTCAATATCTGCCATTGAATGAATGACTGAAAAACATATGTTGATACATCCTGAAATAGTTCTCATCTTTAAAATTTACAACAAAGTTTTCGAGGCTCAATGCCAGGTACTCTAGTAGGCTCTGAAGACACAAGATATTCATGATCACCATCCTCATTAATTTTTTTCCTGACTGATGAGACACATAGAAGTTGGGTCAAGAACAAATTTATTAAGTTAGCCTCAGTTGTGTTTAATGTTCTACAGAAGTGGGAAGGATGCTGAATTAACCTTTAAAAACTTCCTCATCCATATACAGAAGTAGTTTAAATGGTGAAGCAACATGGCTCCCAACATTGTGGCAATTTTTTTTCCCTCTGCTTTGGATTTACTGTGAGATATACAGAGTATAGAAGAGTTGAGGATCTTAACAGTTTATTTCATTGCTCATATCAGAGTCACTGATTTCATGCCTGTTGATTGACCTTGTCATTTTTTGTTGCACTGAACAAAAGTCTAGCAAGGAGATGGAAGATTTTGACCTTTTGTACTGTATCTCTTCCATTTAGTCTACTGGGCCACTACCACTATCAGTGCTAACTCAGAACTGATCAGACTAAGTGGCTATTTAAGTAGAATGAGGTTCTGGAAAATATAAATTGAATTCCTAAATCAAACACAAATATTGATGGATACAGTATGTGGTCAAACAAGTGTGGTAAGGCTACACCTGCCATGTCTTCTTAATCATTGTCTTATAGATCAGGAAGTGTCTGTGCAGCTTTTGAAAGTCAAATGCAGTTTCAGGAGCATGGAAGTGTCCAAAACCTTCGAATGATAAATGAATTGCTGCACAGGGAAATCTAAAAATATTAGCCCCTTACATAATAGTGGGCCCACTGTCAATTTCAGATACCGATCGCTGGCATAAAAAGTTGAAATAGTAGTTTTATTTTATAGTTGATGCAATAGAAGCTCAGTGAATGATGTAATTTACCCAAAGGTGTAAGATTTCTTAATGACACTACTTAGTCTAGAGAGCAACTAAAGATTTGGTGATCTTCCTATTCTATTTTGCTCATCCATTATCAATCAATTCACAATCAACTCTTTCTTATTTGCATATGTACTAAGCACTCACGGTTTGTATAAAGCAAATTATTTGTCACTAATTGTGTGATAATCACTACTAGCATAGCTTCTCCTTCTTACTGCTAATTCCTCTGTGTCCAGAAGTCTAAATTATAATAACAACTTAAGAAAAACAGAAGTAGAAAAATAAATAAATAAATAATAGCCCCAAAATACAGGGGCAAACCTATTATGTGCCATAAGATGAAGACCTAAAAGTAATCTGGGAGCACCCTTAAGATTACCACAACCTTGTCAGGTATTACAATAAAAAGTTAGTTCTTTGGAATTAGAACAAAATTGGAAATGTAACTACTACTTATTTTGTCAGCGGCCTTGGGCAAATTAATTTACCACTTTAGAGTCTTGGGTATTTCCCCTATTAATTTGAGGTAATAAAACCACTAGCAGAGCTGTTATGTGAGAGTCTCTTTCTCTCTCTCCAAAATCTAATTGGAAGGGAAATGAGACTTCAGCATTGCTGCTTCATTCATCTTTTCCTTACTCCTCTTGCAAGAAGGTAGCCATCTGAAATGACTGTTTAGCTTGTGGGATATTACTTGGCAAGGGATGAATCAATGTGCATTAAACTGTTCTGGTGCACACTTCAGCATATTTTTTACTGCACAGAGTGTCAAAATCATGAAGCCTGCTGGTGGGTGGTACCATCCCAAAATATAAATGCAGAATTCAGAAGGGTAAGAATGCCTGCTTAACTTCAGAACCTAAGCCTCAGCCTCCAACCCAGATTCACTAAAACATCCTGCATTGCAGCATTGGTCACCAGCTTTTAGTAAGTAACATGGTGCTTTTCTATCATTTACCCATCTGCAAAGTAAGGATCATAATAGTACCTATCTTAAAAGTTGTTATGGAATAAATTGAGTTAAAACAGATAAGGGGCTTAGAAGAAAGCCTAACATAAGGTTAGTGTAGTAAATATATGTAGACTCAATTAAGTACCTTGTGAAATAGGGTTATTATTATCTCCACTCTGAAGATGAGAACACTGGAGGCCAGAAAGGTTATGCCACAGGTAGAAGATACTAGATCCAATTGACTATAAATTACATTAGCAAATGTTATGCATTTATTCAAGATGTAGAAAAACAAAAATAAAAACTACTTTTTAAACACTTCCTTCCATGATTCTCTATTGCAGTGATCTCCAACCTTTTTGGCACTAGGAACCAGTGCTCCTATGAGAATCTAATGTCTGATGATCTGAGGTAGGGCTGAGGCAGTGATGTTAGTGCTGGGGAGAGGATGAAAATACAGATGAAGTTTCACTCATTTGCCTGCTGCTCATCTCCTGCTGTGCGGCCCGGCTCCCAACAGGCCATGGCCTAGTACTGGTCCATTATGCTCTACTGTATAATTGAATAGAGAGGGAGGAAAAGGGGGACAGCTTAACCTTGGAGTACACAATACAACATCTGCAGTTTTATTTCTACATTTAGGTTAAACCAGTTGTCAAATGGTAGGAAGAATTGAGTGGGGCTCACTGTGAGATCTGAGTCTGAAAGACTGGTAATGGTGATCTCTGATCAGATAATCCTTGGCTATTTTTCTGAAACTCCAGTGATATCAATAAAACAAGAAGTGTGCTTTCATCTGAAAGTGAGAAGGAGGAAGTGAGTTTGGGAGCCTAAGAATTATGATAGAAGCCGCTAAGTCACTGTGGAGAGGAATCGAATATTGCTTAGAGTCTTACAAGATGAGCCATGTCATTATTCATGGTGCAAGTACCAGTAAAAGGTAAAGGATACAAAGAGGATGGAGGAAGGAGAGAGAGAGACAGAGACAGAGGTAGAGACAGAGAAAAATATTGTGCAAAATAAGTAGCAAAATTTTCATATGAAAATATGTTCACATTTCACCAAAATACATTAAAGGCACTTACCAAAGAGGATCTAAGCTCTATGTTTTGGTTTTGTGTTCTGGGATATAACTTTAACTATTAATCATTTTCTGGGAGACTGGAAATTCACAAGACATACTACAGCTTTCAATTCTGCATTTTTTCCTCACCTGAGAGATATGCCCATTTTCCCTGTCTCTTGGCTTATACTGTAATTATTTAGCCCAGCCAAAGCAGAGTGTACTTGGCATTTTCCTCAGAGCCAATTTCCGCACAACTTAGTTAATCCTGCTCTACAATTTAGAAATATAATATTGGCCAAACCAGAGAATTTTTAATTTAATCAGCCTTACTTGAGTCACACAGATCATGAGTTTCTTTGCATGAATGAGCTAGGCCTTCAACCTGTAGATAAGCACATCACCTTCTTGAAATATAGTGATAGTGGAAAAGAGATGCAAATGTGACCTGCACCATGGCATATCTTCAGGACCTGTAGGAGCCAAGCTTTCCTTGAAAGGTGCTTTGAGAAAACTGATGCACATAATGTTAAAATAGGCTCTGTTCATCCTGTCAGATGGAAAGGTTATTCAAAGTGAATTCCAAGGTCTAACCTATAGATTTTATAGCAGTCTTCTAGTGTAAATCACTATCTTTGTTCTTGCATGGTAGATGATCAACAGCCTGTTGTACTTGAGAAACACAATAATGCTGCCGAGATAGTTAAAAACATAAAGAATAAGTGGGTTTTTTTTGGGGGGGAGGGGTAGGATATTCCTATGTATGTTGTTAGAAAACATGAAGAATTGAGCGGGGTTTGAAATGAGGACTGAATCCAAGAGACCAGTAATGGTGATTTCTGATCTAAATCACTTAAAACGGATCTGTAATACCAAATTTAGCAAAATTCAAAGCAGCAGTGGTGAAAAGGCCCTGGCTGTGGATACCTACAAAGGAGATTCAAGAGCAGAATAGGCAAGATAAGTAGATTGTTTTGAGTAAATTTGGTGAGGTCAGGTTTAAGGTAGGATAATAAAACCTTAAAATTACATAAATGTATAACCATTTTTAAGATCACCTAAAATTATGAGTATTGCTTTGTGTCCATCTCATCTTTGACTTCCACAAGAACTAAGATGAGCTCTGAGAAGTCTATCCATTATGATGTAGTTTAAAAGAACAATTGTTATTACATTAGAGAAGTAATGCTCTAATCCCTCATTTTCTTTGACTTCTCTTATAGATTAACAAGTTGCTCAGGACTTTAGGATGTTTTGACTTGTTTAATAATCCTACCTGTGTAGTGACATTGGTCAATCCTTCTGTCACTTTTGTTCACCTTTTCTCCAATTGAATAATGGATGATTCAAGAAATTAATCATAAATAGTCTATAAAATTGATAGTTTTCCAATGAAAATATCTTAAAAATGTGACAAGAGACAGAAAATAACTCACATTCTCTGTAGTGATTTGCTGGCTCTTTATTTCTGTAATATATTCAGATATGGAATATGGACTGATTTGTGAATCAGGATAAAGTTCCACTCAATATGGTTTAAGAAGTGATGTAATTTGATTAATAAAATTTTCAGGATCAATTAAAGTTAACAAGAAAAGCATTTTTTCCATCTTTTTTTCTTGTTAAAAACATTTTTTAGAGATGGAGTTAAGTTCCCAATTCCCAGGCATTTGGCTACTCAGGCTAAGATCTCTATCCCTCTTGCATGACGTATACACTTTTCATTGCCAAAAATTGATATTTTTCAAGTCTTTGAGTGGCCTGCAATAGGTAAGTTCCTTATCTTTGTTTATTTATTATTATCTTTAAAAATTTCCCCATAACTAGATAGGCTGAAGGAGAGAAAATTTATCTCGGGGCAAAAAGTCTAAAGTCTGTATTTGGAAAAAAAGATTATGGAAAAATTTCCAACCTAAAATGTGGATGTGAAGGGGATTAGAAAAGGCTGTAGACAGAAAGAGCACAGAGACAGTCTTGTTAAACCTGTAGCAGTTTAAGCTTGTTTATACACTGAAAGTGAAATGAGCAGAGAGGTTGCTAAGAAAGGAGACTGGAATATAGTTAAATTCCCATATGGAACAAGAGCAAAAGGAATGACCACTCGTTTTATGAGGTTACTAGATGAAATGATGGTTGCCAGTAAAATGAGCATGTAAACAGAGGTACACGAAACTAAGGATTATGGCTATTCAGCCTAATGGATCTTCTGGGAAGTGGAAGGGAATTGGGACAGAGTAAGCCTTGAGAGATGAAAAGCTTTTGTGCCGATATTGCTTCAAGCTGCTCGTTTTTTAATGGGCGGGTGAAAAAAAAGGACCAGAAAATGATTGTATTAAAAATAGTTGTTATGGAGCTTGAACGGGAAGATGGAGGACTAGGTAAAAGCAGGGTTCATGTTCTCCTAGTTCTGCACTGAAATTACAACCAAATTATAAAATAATCAATGTGGAAAATCAACTAAAGTCCAACTGATCGAACCACCTACCTCTGATAATATAAAGGAGCCACATCGAAGCCAGTAGAAGGGGCAAAACCCTAAACTGGGCTCGACCGGCACCCGCGGGTGGTAGGGGATCACTGGGAGGGAGGGTGAGGCTGCAATGGCTCCCCTGAAGGAGAAGGGGGTCCTGGCCTCATTCAGAGTCTCCCAGCCCAGGGTCCCAGCCCAGGGAAGAGAAGATCCCAGTAACTCTGACTGTAAAAGCCAGAGGGGATTCAGGTTGTCTGGGCTGGATGGAAGGATACTGAAATCCTAGACACCCCTTTTAACGACCCAGGAACAGGCTTTTGACCTGCGGATACTCACCCAGAACACGGAACACCGGTGGTGAGTCAGAGGCTCTTGCGGGATTCCTGCGGAGAGGGTCCGCATTACCTGGCGCAAGAACGAGGGCTGGAAGGCCAGCTACCATTGTGCCTTAGTACAGCCAGGTGACTGGGAAATCTACTGATCACACCAGCTTGATTGTGCAGACCCCTCACACAGGGTCATTAGGAAATGCTGGCCTGAGGGGTGGGTATCAGCCTGCCCACCCAACCTTCAGATCGCTCAGGGCTTTCGTTGCTAGATGGCTGCCCTGCCCCGTGCAGATTCAGGGCCAAGCATTCCCAGTTAGAGGCCAGCACTGTGAGTGTGCATTTCTGAGATTGTTTCAGGCAGATCACTGCTGCTATCAGGAACTTGGGCGGATATCAGGAATGGGTGGGCAGGTTCCAGAGAGCAGTTGGTCTGGCTGTGATCTGGGACTCCTGCAGGAACGTTCGAACAGTTACTTAAATTGCAGCAATACTGTATTGATCTGATTGCCATTTTCTCCCTGAGACCCTGCCTCACCTTATCCACAAATTGTCCCAGGTGGCCCACTGACAGTGAACCACCACCGCCTCCTCCCCCCGCGCCCCCGAACCGCCCCCCCCCCTCCATCTTACAATCCACATGGGCAATGAATTTTGGCTAGTACAGGGCAGGGACTGCATGGAAATCAGTTGCAGGCAGACCTCTGCTGCCTACAAGAGTTGCAATATTGCATCCCAGAAGCGCGGGGATCTGTGGGACAGCCCCAGATGGCAGCTGGTCTCCTTGTGACCTGTGACTATAGTGGGAATACCCAGATACAGAAATTGCAGCAAAACTGAGGCTGCATTGGCCAGATGGCCCTAGTCTCCCTGAGACCCCACTTCATCCAAGCCACAAAGCACCTGCAGCCTATTGATAGGGAGCATCCTGTGCCCTGCTTGCTTCTAGGGTTGTGCAGTCTGCACAGGTAACAGATCTTGGCTAGTGCAGTGAGCGCATTTCGGGGAAAACAGTTGTGGGCAGACCACTGCTGCCTGTCCAAGCTGTAGTGTCTCTTGAGGGGATTGCAAGGTCTGTATTGGCCTGATGGCCTTTATCTCCCTGAGCTCCTTCCCCATTCAATACACAAAGAGCTCAATGCACTGACCTTGCTATGATTGGACACTTGTACAAGGAGCCACAGAGATAGCACTGCCATGTAAACTGACACTGCAGTGGCAGAAGGAAAGTTACTCAGTAGATGCAGGAGACTTCCAAGGCCCCTGAGCCATCCAACATGTATATCACCCAGAGGCTTTTCCAGTTTCAGAGATTTACGGGCAACTGACAGGCAGTGTCAGACCTAGAGGACCACTGGTCCCTCTGCTAAACTGCCCTAGGTCAGAGGCAACGGAATAACTGGGCCACTGACTATAGAGTTGTCTCGTCCATTTACCTATAGATCCAGCATAAGCAACAACCATCTGTGGATTGCTTTATAGTTCTGACAGGGTAGCCCCGAGCAATCAAAAGCAGTAGCTGACCTTGGCCTATTGGGGATCCCCATCCAAGGGGCCACAAAACCAATGCATTGAGGCTAGCACCAGACCGCACAGAGTAACTCCTCTCTAGCCTCATTAATGGTATGCACAAAGGTGTGGTTGCAACAAGTACACGAGCCTTTTAGGGTAAATTCCATGCAGTGGGATCAGCCCCCTCGTAAGAACTCTTACCCTGTGGATGTGGACAATTCCTATAATTAGCCTGAGCGTTAATCCCATCCACTGATATACTAACATCAATAAAGGCTGAGCGACAGCAGAAGATCACACACAACCCACACAAGGTCATGTCCAGAGCCCCCCGGCATAGGGGATCAGGGAGAGTGTGCCACTGACCACATGGGACACCTTCCACATTAGGTCACCTGGCCTAAGTGGAGAGATAAAAAAAAAAATTCCCGATACATGGAAATGAAAACAGAGAGGCTAATAAAATGAGCAAACAAAGAAACATGCCACAAATGAAACAACAGGAGAAAACTCTAGAAAATAAGCTAGATGAAATGGAGGCAAGCAACCTACCAGAGACGGAGTTCACAATAATATTTATAAGGATGCTCAACAAACTTATGGGGAGAATGGATGAGTACAATGAAAACATGGTAAGCATAAAAAAGTACATAGAAATCATAGAAATCATAAAAAAGAATCAGACAGAAACAAAGAATGCAGTGACTGAAATGAAGAATACACTAGAAGGATTCAACAGGAGATTGGACAAAGCAGAAGACTGAATCAGTGAATTGGAAGAAAAGGTAGCAGAAAACAACCAATCAGAACAATAAAAAGAAAAAAGAATTTTAAAAAATGAGATAGTTTTAAGACACCTCTGGGACAACATGAAGTATAACAATATCTGGATCATAGGAATACTTGAAGGAAAAGAGAGAGAGCAAGGGATTGAAAATCTATTTGAAGAAATAATGACAGAAAACTTTCCTAACCTGGCAAAGGAATTAGACATGTTCAGGAAGTACAAAGAGTCTCAAACAAGAAGAATTCAAACAGAACTACACCAAGATACATCATAATTAAAATGCCAAAGGTCAAAGACAAAGAGAGAATCTTAAAAGCAGCAAGAGAAAGAAGCTAGTTACTTACAAGGGTACTTCCATCAGAATATCTGCTAACTTTTCAGTGGAAACTTTGCAAGCCAGAAGGTATTGGCAAGAAACGTTCAAAGTTATGAAAAACAAGAATCTACAACTACAAATACTCTCCTTAGGAAGGTTTTCGATTAAAATGGAAGGTGAGATAAAGGGCTTCTCGGACAAAAACTCAGAACTGATCAGTGAATTCAGTAAAGTAGCAAGATACAAAATAAATATTCAGAAGTCAATGGCATTTTTATACACCAATGATAAACTTTCAGAAAGAGAGATAAAAAAAATCCCATTCTCAATTGCATCAAAAACTATAAAATACTTGGGAATCAAATTAACCAAGGAGGTAAAAGACCTGTTCTCAGAAAATTATAAGTCATTGAAAAAAAAAGAAATTGAGGAAGATACAAGTAAATGGAAGCATATTCTGTGCTCATGGGTAGGAAGAATCAACATGGTTAAAATGGCCATACTACCCGAAACAATCTATAGATTCAGTACAATCCCTATCAAAATACTAATGACATTTTTTAGAGAGCTAGAATAAATAATCCTAAAATTTATATGGAACCATAAGAGACCCCGAAGAGCCATGGTAATCTTGAGAAAGAAGAACAAAGTTGGAGGTATCACATTACCTGATTTCAAAATATACTACGAGGCTACAGTAATCAAAACAACATGATACTGGCATAAAAACAGATATATTGATCAATGGAACAGAATAGAGAGCCTGGAAATTAATCCACACCTATACACTCACTTAATATATGACAAAGAAGGCAAGAATATACAATGGGGTAGAGACAATCTCTTTAATAAATGTTGAGAAAATAAGACAGATACATGCAAAAGAAAAAAAATGAAACTAGACCACCTTCTTACACCGTATACACGACTCAAGTTTGATTAAAGACTTAAATGTTAAGACCCAAAACCATAATACTTCTAGAAGAAAACATAAACAGTAAACTCTTTGATTTAACTAACAGCAATTTCTTTTTGGATATATCTCCCCGGGCAAGGAAAACAAAAGAAAAAATAAACAAATGGGACTACATCAAACTAAAAAGTTTTCGTACAGCAAAGGAAACTATCAACAAAACAAAAAGACAACTGACTGATGGGGAGAAAATATTCGCTAATGATACATCTGATAAAAGGCTAATATCCAAAATATATAAAGAACGCATATAATTCAACAACAAAAAATCAAAAAATCCCATTTAAAAATGAGCAGAAGACCTGAACAGATACTTCTCCAAAGAAGAAATACAAATGGCCAATAGATATATAAAAAGATGCTCAAGGTCATCAGAGAAATGCAAATTCAAACCACAATGAGATATCACCTCACACCTGTCAGAATGGCTATCATCAATAAATCAAAGAACAACAAGCATTGGCGAGGACGTGGAGAAAAGGAAACCCCCATACATTGTTGGTTGTATTGTAAATTGGTACAGCCACTATGGAAAACAGTCTAGAGGTTTCTCAAAAAATTCAAAATGTATATACCTTTTGACCCACAATTGCACTTCTGGACAGTTATCCAAAGAAAACCAAAACAATAATTTGTAAAGATCTGTGCACCCCTATGTTCATGGCAATACAATTTACAATAGCCAACATGTGGAAGAAACGTAAATGCCTATCAACGGATGATTGGTTAAAGAAGTTATGGTTCAAATATACAATGGAATAATACTTAGGCATTAAAAAAAGTGAAATCCTACCATTTGCAATGACATGGATGGGCGTAGAGGTTATTATGTTGAGTGAAATAAGTCAGAAAGACAAAGATAAATACCATATTTCACTTATATACAAATCTAAAGAACAAAAAGAAAAAGTAATCAAAAACTGACTCACAAATACAGAGGACAATTTGGTGATGGACAGAGGGGATGGGGAGCTGGGGACTGGGAGAATGGGGTGCAAGGTTAAAGAAGTGCAAATTAGTAATTGATAGGTGATCACAGGGAAGGAAAGCACAGCATAGGGAATGCAGTTAGTATTAATATATTGGCTAGGTGGAAAACCAGAGGAGAGAAGGAATAATTAGGGGAATCATTTTATAAACTATATAAATGTGTAACCAATGTCTTGTATACTTTAAACTAATAAAAAAAAATAGTTGTTATATAATACATTAATACATAGGGCTTATGATGTCCCAGACACTCTTCGAAATGATTTATAAATAGCATCTCATTAAATCTTTATAATAACCCTAGGAAGTAGGGACTATGATTAACCCCACTTCGCAGAGGAAGAAGCTGAGATGCAAAGAGGTTAAGTAACCAGCTCAAAGTCACACAACGGGTACACATATAGAGCCAGGGTTCATATTCAGCAGACATAGTGTTCTGTAGTAGATGTTCCTACCTATTAAACTGTGTCTTAGTGAAGTAAAAATGGTGCTCCAACATATTATCTGTGGATTAACCAGGACAAGGTTCAGGGTTCAGGTCTTTACGTGACTTGCACCCTGAGACTTTTTCCCCTAGTCTATACACAAATCGGCTCCTTTTAGTTTGAGCCATATGGAACAGAAAAGAAACAATAGTTGCCAGGAACCCCGAGCTGTCATTCAAAACACTAATATCATCTGTGCTTTCTGGCTATCTTAATCTGCTACTGAATTTTATTAGTAAATTCTCTCTATTTCTCCGAAGATGTAAATTAGTTTAATCTGTGTGGTTTGCACCCCCATCCTCTTCTATTCACGCCCCCTCTCCTCCCCAAAAAACAAAAAACAAAAAACATTAAAGAGCCCTCCATTTGAAGAATATACTGATGGGCTCTTAGAGCTGGAAACCTGCAAAGATCAATTTCTTTTGTTAAAGGGAGAGGAATAAATTGCCAGTTCTTCCCCTCCCTAACATGAAATCCCAGAAATCGGAGAAGCTGCTGGTTGTGATGGTTTCTTGGACAGGTTTTAAAGGGCTTTTGTACCTTTTGTCCAAGTCCATTCCTAATCCTGTCTGGTTTATGGCCAGGCTGAGGTCTGAAATCTTAGCCATAGCTGGCCTGAGAGCTGTGTACCACACTGCCGGCATCAGACACAGTCTTTGGGAATCCATGAAAGGGAGAACAGGACTGATTGGCATTTAGAAAATAATTTCCTTCAGTCTAATCGTGCCTGTTAATTAAAACTGCTCATATTGTCACTCTGGGCAGTTGGCAGAAAGGTTCTGGTTGCCAAGGTGAGTGAAATGCTGCTGTAGGATTGACTGATGTGTTCAGGCATATTTGACAGAAACAATTTTCCAAAGGGGTCACGGTTAAAAAGAAAAAATATATTTGGTTTTATATTTTGCAATTATCGAGAGCCAAATTACTTTTAACCCTTTGCCTCTCTTCAGTCAAAGCAGCCAAATGAATATTCTGAGAGCTGAGCAGTTATAAAAAATGACACATATATTTTGGAATTGCATTATGCTTCTGTTGAAATCATTCAGTTGTTGTCACCTGCTAATGTAAAGTGTGGACTGGGAATCAGATAATCCTAGGTGTAAATTCTGGTTCAAATACTTTTTAAATATATAATTTAGAGCAACTTAAACATTTTGAAATTTTGTACCTGAACTGCTAAAAACTTGAAGCATACTATTGCATATCTCAGGGCTCATAGGACCTAATGAAATACATATATAATAAGCTTATTATGTAGTAGATATTTGATCATTGTTACTTCCTTTAATCCTTCCCTGTCTTTGAAGTAGGTTATATTTTGGTGAAAGTGAAAAGTCAGGACTTATAAATTAGGTAACATTTCTTTTTATTTTAAAAACAAATAACTACATGGGAGTAGATCATACAGTTTTATTTCTACATATGATAGACTATTTTGCAACTATTTTTAAAAAATCACATTTTAATGAATAGCTAATGATATAAACATGCTTAATGTGAGAATGTTGTAAAATTTTAGAATACCAGATTGTATATAAAATATGATCATGTGTTTTATTTTTAAAAGAATATCAAAAAACTCAGTCTATATTAATGTTTATAAACATGTTAATACTTTTTTCCTGTTGGTGGGTTTGCGGACAATTCTTGGTTTCTAAGATCTTCCATGTTTTAATACAAAACAAGTAGTTTAAGAAAGAAAGAAGTAAAATATAAAAATGACTCAACAATTAGAAATGCAATCAATCGCCAAAGCAATGGTTTTCCTGGATGTCTTGGAAAAGAACTCTGGGAACAGTTTTGAGAGTGAGTTAGCCTAAAGTTATTTAAACAATGACGATGTTATTTAAACAAAGTAACTACTTTGAAAGAGTCGAAGTCATTTACTCGCAAGAGTTCTTATAGAAATATAAAAATTTATCTTATTATTTTATAATGGCCTTTTACAAAACTCCCAGTAGTGTACAAGGGTGGGGGTGTGAGTTCTGGAGGAAAGAATACATATATTAATTGAAAACGTCTTTGAGCTCTGCATTGAACTGGGTAATTTACTTACTCTTCTGCTTTGTCCTTCTAATTCTTAAAAAGAATTTGCTGTTATTTTAATGTTTAAAGATTGAGCAATGTTCTATAATTTATCTAAGTTCAGCAGCTAGTATAAGGAAAAGCAGGAATGGAGCTGTCTAACTGTTACACCGTCCAAACCATTACCACATAATTGGCAATAGGTGCTTCAGTTATGTTGATCAACACTCTAGCCATTGACCAGGTGTACCTATTTAAATTTAAATCAATTAAAATAAACAAAATTAAAATCCAGTTTCTAAGGAACACTAGCTGTATTTCAAGTGCTCTTTAGCTATACATGGCTAACGACTATAGTATTGGACTGTGCAGATATTGAAAATTTGCATCATATCTGAAGATTTCATTGAACAACATTGCTCAAATCTTGAGAGTCATAGATGGAAGAGATGACTGATGGTCAATCATAGTGGTCACAGAAAGCTCTATGATGGAGGAAATAAGAATCAGCCAGGGTAAAGGTGAGTAAATGTTATTTTTAGTATCTTTGCCTCTCCTTTCAGATTCCTTCTCGAATCTTTGTTCCTCAATGAGTACCCCAAGTCTTGATGTCTACTCCCTGCTTTCTGTGATCATGGTCATGGGTTCCGCATTCAGTGCCCACACTCTAGTCCACTGATATTGGTTTCCCTTCCCAAGGAACACAGGTCATTACTCAGGTCTTGTCATAGAGTTAGAGTTCCATTAATAAAATGAATGAGGATCATCTTCAGATGTAATAAAAATAAAGTAATGGATATAATTGCCTCAATTAAAAAAATTTTTGTACAAAACTGTTTTTAAACTTTGATTCTTGACCCTGATTTTTTGTTAGGGGTATTTGCAGTGTACAAAAGGAATGACTCTTCAAAGACCTTTCTTTTCACCAAGATAAAGGCTAAATCCTCCATGTTTGTTCTCAGATCACTGTTCTTCCCAGCTTTTCTTTCTATTGCAAGAGACTGCATCCCCCAGGCAGCCTCGCCATGAGGCTTCCAGCAAAGATTAACCAATAACAGACATTGTTAAGACTGAAGAGTAAAAAAAAGAGAAGAAGCCAACTTACTTCTCTCCCTCTCTTCCTGCCTCCTAAGGCATTTCTGGTAGCAGCTATCTGGTTCTTGCCAGGAATTTCTGCTGTTGTTCCTGGTTTTACCAGCCAATCCTAGTCCCCAGGTCCTCCATTTATTCCTTTGAGAAAACAGAAGCTTCCTGATGTTACTAAGCAATAGTTTTCTTCTCTATCCTCTGGTTCCAAGTTCTTCGTCTTTGTGTTATAGTCTGTCTGATTTGGAATATTTAGAGTGGTTTTTGTTGTTTTGATTGGATGTGACTAAAATATTTCATGGTCTGTCCACTGATAACCTCTCTAGCTTCATATGCCATCTTTTCCCCCATCAATTTATGAGCTCCAGTCATATGATGCTTTGTTTCTGAATGTGCCCCGCGTCTTCTCATTTAGAAAATTTGTATTCATCCTTAAGAGCTTAAATTTTTCTCCATAAAAAAGCATCCCAACTTTCCTAATCTACTTTAGTTACCCTACCATTTTTCCCATAGAAGCCTATCCTACCACTTACCACATTTTAACATAGCTGTTGAATTGTCCATCTCCTCAGTTAGAAAACAAGCTCTGTGAGGGTGTGGGCTATGACTTCCCTTTTTACCACAGTTCCCATAGCTTCAGGCACAATGCCTGATAAATGAATAATGGTCAAAAAATATTTTCTAGTGAAAAAATAAGTAATATATATCAAGTGAATTTTAATGGAAGCCAATCCATGTTCATGGCTAATTTTGTGTTGCAAATACAGAAATTAATTTTTAAGCTCCTAAAATAAATCATTATTTGTATGGCGGAGTTCTGAGCATTTTGTATGTCCTACAAAAAGTACCTTGACCTCTGAGTGTTCTTAGGACAACAGCTGTCATGTTTTTCTTTTCTCACCTAGTATCTTGGGCCTTGTTTTACTAAACCTTGCTTTGGTGAACCATTTCTAATGGTTCTCGCATTAATGTACTATTGGGTAAATGATAGCATATATTCAAAAGAACAAGGAATTTTTGGAGAGAACTCCTGATTCAAAAGAAGAGGAGAAAATAATGGGATTTTTCAGGTCCTCCCAAAATAAGACTATTGAAGATTTATTTTGGGATATAAAAAAAAAAAAAGGCCTCCTGGTCTCCCTTATCATACCATATCAGTAACTCTTCCTGACTGTTCGAGTGTGACTAGCCGTGTGTGTGTGTATGTGTGTGACAGACACAGAGATTTTGAGAGAGGGACAGAGAGAAAGACAGGGACAAAGAGAGACAGAGAAAGAAATAATTATAGAGAAAAAGTTTTTTTTTTCTTATACTATTTATTTTTTTTAGCCTTAGCATGGTTCTCTCTTGCTAGAAGAGATAGAGGAATCATACTATAGTGCTAAAAACCTGAATTTTACATTTACACAAAAGTGTATTTGATTCCTAATAATTAAGTGAGCTTGGGAAATGTAGTAAATTATGAACCATTATTTCTTCACATAAAAAATGGGTAATGTAATAACTACCTTTTTTCTGAAGATTCAATTATATAAAGGTTGCAAAACTTATTGTCCTACAAGATCAGTTATGACTAAAAGAGGCTCATTTTAAAAAGACTCATTTAAAGGCACAAAATGAAGAGCACAAAAGTAACACTGAATAGTGATCTCCTGATTGACTGTCCAAAGAATGGATGATATGGGAAAAAGTTCCCATATCATCTCCTTTCCACCACAGAATCTTCAGATCATATAACCTACGGTACTGGAATATACCTCAAGTGACAATTGTCAAAATAACTTCATAGCTTCTTCCAAATATAAAAGAATTAGACTTGCTTTCTGTGACTTTAAGAGGCAGTACTGGGTGTCCTCTGGGAAGTTTGGTGCACATGTGTTTTAGCTAATATGTTAGCCATCCACTGACCTTGGGTGGGTATTAGCTCTGGATTTTGGGGGAAGTGGAGTGAGGTCATAAGTAGAAGTTGGTGAGCGTAGGTAAGGATGCTATCTATATACTTTGAGCCTGACATGAGTTTGAATGTTGAATATTGCTTCCATCCCTAAGTTTATGTCGATCTGTGTCTCACTCTGGCAGCAATATTCTGTGCTCTGACATATAGCTGATATAGAATTCATTCTGTGTGTTGTCTCAGGAAATCAGTAGTGGTTTATCTGGGACAGAAGGAATGATGACATTTAGAATAACACTTCTTAGATACCAGAGTCTCAACTAAATATTTTATATGCATTTCTCAATAAAAACTTACTCTTGTTATAATGTATACCTTTGGATCATGATTAAAAGTGTCAACATAAGAAACATCCAAACCTGTAAAAAATTTTAATGAGTTTATTTGAGCCAAGCTAACAATTTCTGGGAAGCAAAAGAAATTGCTCCAGAGAGTGGCAGGTTTTTTGTTTTGTTTTGTTTTGTTTTGTTTTGTTTTTTGGCATTAGACTCAAAGTAGGAGACTTAAAGAGGGTTACATGCAATCCATTAGTAGCAGATTAGGAAGGCAGGAGAAAGCAAAGCAGGGAAATATTCAGGATTAGCTAAAAAGTAGAACGGAGACACATACTTCTTTTACTTTGGTGAGTACATAATAGTTAATAATTAATGTTTACAGTGTGCAGTGAAAGTGGTATTCAGAGAATAAGATAACTATGTGTTCTGTGATACCCTGCTCTGGGGCAGTGGGTTGTGCCCTGAGAGATCTAGAAAAAAGGATTATTCTGATATTCCAAGGATTTGTTATCTCGGATGCAAAAAGACAATAGACAAGCTTGTTTAAGGTAAAGATTGACCTTTGTCAAAAAAGCTACAGGCCCAGGATGTGACTACCCTACGTGTTCTGCTTTTAGTTAGGAATTTTTATGTTCAGACTATCTGATGTGGTTAATATCATTCTCTGAGTTTACAGGGCTTGCCATGCTGGCCTCCTCTGAGCTTGTCAGGTTTAGTATGAGGCTTCTTTTTCATCCACAAAAGTAACATTTTGTCCTCTGAAAATTTGTAAGAGCCATTTCATATCACATGGATACTGATTTTTTTTTTAGCAGCAATATGAAGTTGGAGATAAGAAATACCCCTTTATGAAAAGACATTTTGCCTTTTTTTCATCTGTGACAATGTTCTCTAGTTTGATGTCTGATTCACTGCCTAGCATTTACTGCCCCTAGTCTCTTTAGGTTTGGAATGCGCAGTCTCAATTCTCTTTCTCAGAGATAAGTTTGTTTTTGTTTTTGTTTTTGTTTTTGTTTTTCTTCTGAGGATTAATTCTTTTTTCTGAGGCAGGACTGTTTTGCTTAGAAAATGTCCCAGAAGAAAAAGATGTTCATTTCTTATAGGAATGGAGACTGAGAAAGATTACAGAGAGCCTGGGGCGGAGTGTGTGTGTGTGTGTGTGTGTGTGTGTGTGTGTGTGTGTGTGTGAGAGAGAGAGAGAATACCCCCTTCTCCCCTATCATGTTCAGTAAAGCTTGAAATCTCCATCTAACTGATTTACAAGGCATGGCAGTTAAATAAGATCAAATGACGAACTCCATCAAAACTGTTTTTAAGAAAGATCACTGTTCTACTGCCAGATGGCTTTTGCATTTCACAGTCTAGGCCTGTCTTTCAGGGCTGGAAAGTGGTCTCAGCTTTTCTAAAAGGAAACCTGTATGTTAAAATTGGCCACAAAGGTAGATGAGAACAGAAATGGTCTTAATGGTGCATTAAGTCTCAAATTACTTGAGGTTATTTATCAGAGCTCAGTTGTACGATTTTAACAGTGCAGATTTCATACTTCACACTTTCTGGAGTGAAGTGCCATTTAGAATTCAAATTGTCTTAACAGCAAATGCAAAAATCAAAGCAGATTCACATATGGTAATTTATGAGCTAAACCTTTCATTGCAGATTTCTGATTTGCCTCTCTCAACTCTCTCTGAGAAAGAAGTTTGCTTGGAATAAAAGCTATAGTGATAATATCATCATCAATGTCATCATCATCATTATTAATCATTTTTATTATTGTAACCATTACTGTTGTTATTTAGCCCTGAAATTAGCACTGCAAAGAGATCATTGTAAGTGATAACCAGTCCAAGAGGTATGTGGAAATGCCAGGAATCTGAAATGGAAAATTTAAACCATCTCTTTTATAAGCTGAGTCTTAGCAGAGTGGTTTAATTGTAAAAATACGCCTAAAAACTTAAGATATCTGAAGGCAGAGCACAGTCACTGTTGGGCATAGAGAGGCCTGCCTGCATTTTTATCTCAGATCAGTAATAAAATGTGTGCGTGTTCTACAAATCCTGATTTCCCCTTTTTTGCAGGCAGATGAAGGTTATACAAAGGCCTTGAAGTCCAATTGAAGTTTGTATCTCTCGCTCTACTCTTGACATAAACTTTCTTCTTTTTATTTTTTTTTTCTTTTTAGGCATGGCAACCCTTGGTTGACCTCACAGATTGCAAGGACCTTGCCAGCTTACTATCCCTTATTTTTTACACTACAGCACCTGGTCTTCCTAGGTAGTCTCCCATCCAAGTACTAACCTGGCCCAACCCTGCTTAGCTTTCGAGATCAGACAGGATCGGGCTCGTTCAGGGTAGCATGGCCGTAGACTTGGCATAAACTTTGTAATACTCAGTCTTTCTCATCTGTCAAATGTAGTCAATGACAGCACTGCTGGAAGAATTGAATGAGGCAAAACATGCAAAAATGTTTATCACCCACTTGACATATTTCATAGAAAATACTTTATAAATGTTAGCTCTTGGTTTTACAAAACTGATAAAGTATGGGTAAGTGATCATAAACATTCTGTGATAATCTGATTACATTCTCATTGAAAATAATTTGTATGTGTGTATCTCATAGGTAAGAAATAACTTGCAATAGATAAATTAAGATATAATATTCTCTTGATATTCAGAACTGTATTTTCTTAAAATATTTCATCAGTAAATATTTCATCAGTCAACAGTATAACAGATTCTTGCTGACTTTCTTAAGATTTCTGGTGTGAGAAAGGTGGAATGGGTAGCTTTTGACAACTATGGTAGCCTAATATATTAGAGAGGCATTCTGGTTTAGTGCTTTTGAGCTAGGTTATATGGTTTACATCTATTGTGTTAGTTACTATTTCTACAATCCTAGGCAAGTAAGTTGATCTCTCTGAGCCCCTGTTTTCTCATTGGAAATAATACCTACTTCATAGGAATTATGATGAGAAATAAATTAGTAACTGAATACTGAGCCTCCGATGAAATGCTAAGTATTTTGTAGATATATAAAAATATTCTTGGACAAAGCCAAAATTATTAGGAAGTGGGAGATGGGAAATAACATATAAGAAGCATTTTTATGCCAAACAGATTGAAGAGAGTGGGAAGGTGATAAGACAAACTCCAGAAAAGCTGTACTGTCACTTCATGATTTTCTAGTTAGTTTTTAATCCAACTAAATTGCTTTCCTTAACAACAGCAAAACAATTTCATCTTTGGTTTTCATAATACATTTTGTGTTATTTTTTCTAATAAAGCAGTTGCTATAGACTGAATGTTTCTGTTCCTCAAATTCACATGTTGAAACCTTATCTCCAATGAGACATCATTTTTGAGGTGAGTCTTTTGTGAGGTAATCAGGTTATGAGGATGAAGCCCTCGTGATGAGATTATAGAAGATGCCCTCATAGAAGAGACCCTAGAGAGCTCCTTTGCTCTCTAGGACACAGAAAGAAGATGGACATCTATGAAGAAGGCAGTAGTTTCTTACTAGACACCAATTCTACTGGTGCCTTGATCTTGGATTTCTAGTTCCTAGAAGTGTGAGAAATAAATTGCTCTTGTTTATAAACCAACAAGTAAGTGGTATTCTGTTATAGCGCTGAGCAGACTGAAACAGGTCATTAATCGTTTTTTGTTTGTTTTGTTTTTAATTCCTCTGGCCCTTTTTTACTTTCAAACAAGCAAATTTTAGACTCCTTTGACTCAAATATTACATTGGGTAATTTTCTGGGATCAGAAGTGGGAAGGTTGTAGAGATACAAGGGTTCTGGCTGTGTCAAAATTGAATCCTGAGCAACACTATCTGATGTCCAACAGGGACTCGAGCTCTCATCATGAAGTCCTGGAGTGCAGAACTAAGAATTTTCTATTTCAGATATTATTTACGACATGACTTCTGAGCCACGAACACACCTAAAACCATGACACAAGCACTGACACAACTCCCTGAGTTTCTGTTTCTCACAGAAATCTGAAAATTAAGATACCTAATTCTGATCACTCAGAAAAATCACAGACCTGGTGTTAGGGCTGCTTGGGGAAAAAATGTGGGCAACCTGCCCTTCATCTGTCACTTAAGCAAGACTTTATGTATAAAAAACCCAATATTCCAAAGGGTGAAGTGATGTTTTAATCACAGAAGCTTGTGGGATATCAGACCTGACTCAGCCATTAAAGAACATGTGACCTTGGAGAATCTATCTTTTCTGAATCTGTCTTCTGACATCTAGAAAACTGAATGACATATTATTTATACTCAGCATTGTTATTAAGTAAAATTTAGTGAATTATAAGCAGTAACGGGGTTTATAGATATCGGTTATTATTTTAAACAGCACAGTTAGTAAAATGGGTTATATAAAATATTGAAATGTTTATATTTTACACTATTAAGTATTAAAAATTCTGCTTTTCTGTTCTTGATTTTTAAAAGCGGGGTCAGTGGTACTGGTATTACTGAGAGCACGGATCCCCAAACCAAGCTATACCATGAGCTGGCACATCATCTAAATTCTCCAGAGACTTTCAAGAACCAAGGATGGGAAAAAGAGGGAGGATGAAGCTGAGCTATAGCTGCTGCTCCTGCAGATGAGGCATGGATTAAAAACAAAACAAAATAAAAACAATCTCAGTAGTTAGAGGACAGGCTGGTCAAAGTACCAAGGGCCTGTTATGACTCCATTGGGTAAAACATTTCTATCCCACAGTTGAAATAAGATGTGACAGGAGTACTTTTTACTTAGATTGTATGTTTTGGGATTTTTTATGGGGCTGCCTCTATCCTGAGCTACCCTTAAGAACCACAACTGTTCACATCCTGGAGATGCAATTGTTAGCAGCAAAGAATTAAGTCAGATATAGAGTTCTGTGTTATTGCAGCCTCAAGGTGAGGCATCAGAAGAAAGGTTGAAACACCAATTTCAGTACTTCCTAACATAGGTAGGCCTAGGCTCAGCTTCTTAATTAAATAAAATAGGGATAATGATTCATTATCTTATTTATAACCTTATAATGTATATTATTTATGTATCTGCTTTGTAAGGAGCATTTAAATTAATACTAGCTAGAATATTCAGACAAACTTTAAGTTGGAGGTTGAACTTGAGCATTGAAGACTGTTTAAAATTTGGCTATAAAGAAAGCATGACAAGGATAGCTGGTTTGAGTGGAAGAGCAGAAACAACAATGTAAAAGGTGGTACGGTGACGCTGTATTTAATGCAGCGTGTTTGGAACTTATTGTTTAATTGAATTCAGGACAAAATGATCTTATTCAGATTAGAGAAAAAGTAACTTTTGTTTCTAACAGTATGATAAAACATACCTTGGCAGATCCTTCTAATGAAAATGCTGGATTTAAAAAAATGCATTGTTGCATAGACAAAAAGAAGGAAGAAAGAAAAAGAAAGAAAGAAAGAAAGAAAGAAAGAAAGAAAGAAAGAAAGAAAGAAAGAAAGAAAGAAAGAAAGAAAGAAAGAAAGAAAGAAAGAAAGAAGAAAGAAATAAAAAGAAGAGAGGGATGGAGGGAGGAGGCAGTAATAGATGAAGTAAGGATGAAAAGAAGTCCTCCTTCCTCCTTCCTTCCTTCTTCCTTCCTTCCTCCTTCCCTTCCTCATTCCTTCCTTCCTTCCGTCTTCTTCCTTCCCTGTCCCAAAAAGAAAGAATAAAGAAATCCTAGAGGCCTATGTCAAAGTGGGAACCCACAGCAATAAGGATTAAGACTTTTACATATAAATCATTTGTTGAATCTTAGAGACATTTGTTTTTTGTTTTTGTTTGTTTTTTTTTTGTGTGTGTGTGTGATTTTATGGTTCACAGTGCAGAGCTTAAGAAAACAAAGACAAATGAAGGTCTAGTATAAGGTCTCACATAATATTGTCAAGTAGACTAGAAATAAGTCAGCTGCTCCTGTACCCCCAAAGACTTCTGGAATAGGTAAACTTAAACATAAATATTTTTTACTATGTTCAAATAAATTAAAGAAAGAATTTATGTCAAGGTCTTTGGTGCTAGATAGAGGAGGAAATAATTTTTCTTCGGAATAAGTAAACCAAAAAAACGACTCAGGGGTTTACAGCCCACATTTACACTGCCTGGATGGTAATTAAAATTGTAGGCTAAGAATTTCAGTAAAAGTGTTTCTGAGTTGGTATATTCCTCAAGAGACTGAAACCGAGAAATGTTAATTCTCTTGGGAGTAATTCACCTTCATTCAACATCTCAAAGAATTCCCACAAGCAAAGTTTTAAGGATATAGAGGCTCATAATTGGAAGCTAAATTTAAAATAAAAAAAAAAAAAACAGGAAAAACTACAGAAAGTAGGATAAGTGAAAATGAGAAAAGGCAACAGAGTAGACTTATACTCTCAAAGTTTTCAGGAATAGGTGTACTTCCATATAATATTCTTACTATGGTTAAATAACTTGGAGGGAGTATAGGTAAGAAGTAAAATCTATGAAAATGAAAAATGAGATTTCCCCCCCAGCGTTATTGAAGTATAATAGAAAATTAGTTGCTCATATTTACTTTGTACAATTCAATGAGTTTTTTTTTTCAATTATAGTTGGTATACAATAATATATTAGTTCCAGTTGTACAGCATAGTGATTAGAGATTTATATAACTCACAAAGTGGACACCCCACTAAATCAGGTACTCCTCTCTTAAATATTTTTTACAACATTGATGACTATTCCTTATGCTACACATTACATCTCTATGACTATTTTGTATCTATTCATTCATACTTATTGATCTCTTTGTCCTTTTTCAACATTCTCATAACCCCCTCCTGTCTAGTAGACCTCAAAATATTCTCTGTATCTATGAATTTATTTCCATTTTTGTTGTTATTTATTTTGTTCTTTGGATTCCACATGTATGTGAAATCTTATGGTATTTATCTTTCCCTATCTATCTTATTTCATTCAGTGCAATACCCTCTAGGTCCATTAAAGCAATATCTTTTACCATCCTCTTCCTTTTAGTCTGTGTATTTTTCAATCTCAAGTGAGTCTCTTGTAGACAGCATATGTAGGGGTGTTGTTTTCTTATCCATTTAGTCACTCTATCTTTTGATTGGAGCAGTTAAATTTTTTTCCATTTGAGGTACTTGTTCATAAATATGTAGTTATTACCACTCTTTATTCATGTTTTTGATACATGTTCTTTCTTCTTAAAGAAGCTCCTCCAACAATTCCTGTAATACCAGCTTGGTGTCGATGAATTCCTGTAGCTTATTTTTGTCTGGAAGCTCTTTATCTGTCCTTCAACTGTAAATGATAGCTTTGTTGGATAAATTATTCTTGGTTGTAGATCCTGGATTTTCATCATGTTGAATATTTTCTGCCAAACCCTTCTGTCCTATAAAGTTTCTTTTGAGAAATTGGCTACCAGTTTTATGGGTGCTCTCCCTAGGTAGCTAATTGCTTTTCTCTTGTTTTTAAGATTCTCTCTTTGTATTTAACCATTGTCATTTTAATTATGATGTGTCTTGGTGTGGGCCTCTTTGGGTTCATTTTTTGGGGAGCTTCCTGGGGTTGTATGTCTATTTCTTTCACCAGGTTAGGCAAGTTTTTTATCATTATTTCTTCAAATAGTTCTTCAACTTTTTGTTCTCCCTCTTTAGGTACCCTTATGACATGGATGATATTACCCTTAATTCTGTCCCATAGGCTTCTTAAATTATTATATTTTCAGTTATTTATTTACTTACTTATTGGTCATGTGTCCTTGGCTTCCACATCCTCCATATTGGTGTTTTGATCCTTTTCTTCTTTCACTGTTGATTCCCTCTAATATTCTCATCTCAGATAATGTATTCTTCATTTCTGACTGGTTCCCTTTTATAATTTCCATTTCCATTTTTATGTTTTTTTTTTAAATCTCTTTTCTAAAAGTCTCACTGAGTTCATTTACATTTCCCTTAATTTCATTGAGCATCTTTAAAACAGGATTTTGAACTCTCCATCTGTTAGATTGCTTGACTCCATTATTCCTGGATCTCTGTTCTCTTCTCTCCTGTGGTTTCTGCTTCTTTGTTTTCCCATTTTGGCGGCCTTTCTGTGTCTGTCTCTAAGCAAAGTTCCTTAGTCTCCCAGTCTTGTTAGTGTGACTTTGTGTATTAGTTGTCCGGCAGCAAAGCCCTGAGAGGGGTTCAGCTGCAGGCCAAGTTTAGCCCCAGCCTGTGCCTCTCTGGGGCCACCTGTTAAGATTCAGCATGCAATCCACAGATGCTGTTTTTATAGTTGCCTCTAGAAGCCACGCCAGAAACCAAGGTCAGCTGCCACCAGTGTGAGTTTTGACACTGCTTAGCAAGTGTCGAAGGACTCCCTGAGGACACAATTAAATGTGGCTTGGGTGGGGCCTTAAGTTGGGGAAAGCGGAGTTTCAGGGAATCCTCTGGGCAGAGCAACCTCTGTTATCCAGTTTGATAATGTCTCAGCTATGGCAACACTGCTTCTTCACAATGGGAGGAGGGATGGCTCAACAGAGGAGCAATGGGTACTGCCAGCACTTCTGCCCAGAAGAAAGCCTCACCTCTGGCCCTCACTCCAACAACTCAGGGTCCCCCTATAAGTCCCTGGTGTCTCCTGAGCAGCCAACCCAGCGCTGGTGCTTAGAGCCAGCAAGTCGTCACCCTGAAAGTGTGATTGCAGACATGTGGACACGGCCCCTTTAAGAGGAGTCTGAAGCTGGCTTCTGTCCCACTCAGATGCTGAGGACAAGGCAGCCTTACATTTCTCTCCTACTGTTTGTTACAGGGTGATTTCTTATTTCTCTCTCTAATTGTAGTACTTCTATTCTTCTGGATGCCTAGACAACTCTGCTTGCTGTTTGGTCCTTGTTTCCATCTCAACTTTAATGTGGTTGCAAGAGGGGACGAATGAAACTTGTATACTCTATGCCATTTTGATTATCACTGAAAAATGAGATTTTAAAAATAAAAACAAAACCCCAGGAAATAACGTTTAAATATTGAAAAGAATAATATGAAAAAGCAGATTAGGCAAAACTGCAAACAGAATTATAGAATTAGAATTATAAAGAAATTATTTAGAAGACAACACAGAGGGACAGAGAGAGTGTTAACTGAAACATTACATTGAAATTTCTACCAATGTTAAACAAATTTCAAGTTATAAAATATTAAATTACATATACATTAATTATATAGTCACTAAAATTACTTATTCCCGGAAATAATTCACTCGTTCAACATTTATTAACTCCTAGTCAATGTATTAGGTTCTGGTAGTACAAAAATGGAAAAAACAAAACAAAAGAAAACATTAGGTAATGTAAAAAATTTGACTATATAATAATATATAGTTTTAGTTGATAGTGTTACCAGAAATTGAGGTTCCCCTCTTGACGTGTTGTCCAGGCTCTTGATGTCTCTAAGAAAGAATTGAGCAAGACACCAAAGTAATAGCTTTATTGGAAGAGAAAGTAAAGCAACAGTAGTACATTTCCAGATGTGGAAGCTGGCCAAAGCAAGAGGAGAGTTTTTATCCTTATTTGCTGTGGATGGTTACTTTTCTTAGAGAAGTAGGCTTTCTTGATTGATTACTAAGATGGACAGGACTCAGTGACCCATCTTTTGCTTTTTGCGCATGTTTGTTCCCAGAATTCAGTCTGTTATAATGACAATGAACTATCAGGCACATGCATTGTTTATAACGATGATATAATGAGGCCCAGGTGTGCAGGTGTGAGTGACTGGCTGAAACCAGTAGCCAATTTTCTGCTCACTTGTTTCCTTGCATGAGTTACTTTTAGCCCCCAAATGCCTTTTGGCTTCTTAATTGTGGGTAGACTGGGGTAGACCCTTTCTAGAATAGGATGATCTCAGTGTTTTTGCAGGCAGACCCCAAAACCTCTAACTTTCCTAACTAACCTTTTTCCAAGACCTATGAACCCCTTCTTATTAGTATGGATGGTGACTGATGGGAGGTCTCTTCTACATCTGTTTCCTTGGGAGGAGGGTGTAGCGTCTGCCTATTGGTGTTTCGTGGAGCTCTTTTCCTCCCTGTCTCAGTCAGATCAGGGTCTTGGATATCCTGCTGAAATGCCACCCTTCTCCCTAGACAAAGGAAAAAGAAGATACAAACTTGTTTAAATCATATATTTATTAATTTTCTTATTATTGATTAGCATATTAAGCAAGTAAAGAAAAACAGGCGTGGCTAATATATTTCTTAAAGAAAAAAAGAAAAGAAAAAAAAAAACCTTGGTTAAAGGTCCCTTTCTGCCAATAATGGGTTAAAAAGAGTGCTGAGGTTCAATGATCCTTATCAATAGCCAGAGGACCTGAGTCTCCAGTTTCAGGGTAATTATCTGAGTTAGAGGGAAAGAGCCTCTTAACTGTGTAAACTTGGTGGGGGGGGGGAAAACAATTAAAAGCTCTTAAGTATATTTTATAAATGATGGCCCTTATCGATAGCATTCTTAAAATTGATATTAAAAAAATATTTTCTAAAAATAAAATCTATGACAGTTTTTAGTAGGTTATAGTGCAACGGTAAATTTGACCTCAGTAAACCAAATATTTTGAGAATTCCCTGAAAGTCAGTAGGAAGATAAGATTTTATTAATGCCAAAAATAGCCTATAACAAACTCAGGAAAGAATTAGATTAAAAAAAAAAGAAAAAAAAAAAAAAAAAAAAGAAGAAGGATACTCGGTTTTCCCTGCTAAGAAATGGAGGGATCACAGGAAACAGGAGGAGTTATGGAACCATTCAGTGATATGTGGTTGCAATACCATATATGATTGTCCAGCTTACTTGATCCCTTGCTTCTAATGTGCTTTGTGCAAGGCCCTAAATCTCATGACTATCTGCACCAGACAATGACAGAGAATGGGGGTTGGGGCCTGAAAGAAATTTCTTGGAAGGCTGGAAATTGCAGATACTATTATCCTCACTACTCATTGAAATCTAGATATTTTTGTACATTCCTGAAACTGCCTTCTACTATTTTCTTATGGTCACTAAAAGGAGGTTGGCAATTCTAAGTTACAAATTCACATGCTTACAGAGATCTAAAAAACAAAAATGAGGGCTCATACACAAGACCAGAAAATACCTGAGGAAACTGATATAATTTAATGCAAGCAAGCAGATTTAATACAGTAATGAAAAGAAGACTTTCGAAAAGTATAGCAGGTTAAGAAATAATGTTGTATCTTAAAATATATCTACCTCGTCATAATTGTATTAAAATAGTGACCTTATAAAGGAAAACTCTACTTGTAGACATTACAAAATCAAGTTATAATACATGGCAAAGCCACCACTGAAGAGCAAATTGTTAAAACAAATAATGATTGGAAATTCTTCTAGAATAAAGAATAAAAAAAGTAAGATCTGGAAACTTAAAATAAAAAGTTAATAAACATGATGTTTCCACATCCATTTGTTAAGAGTTCCAGAAGGAAAGACTAGAAAATGTACAGGAAGGAAATACTTAGAGAATTAGTAGGATATTTCATAGACTGAAATAAATTCAAGTCAACATTCCTGAGTGACAAACAGGATGCAGAAAGATATAATCTCAGGCATACAAACACAAACATGCATGTACTTGCAAACACATACACATACACATATACATATATAAATCTATACATTTGACTATATAAAGATGCACACATACTGCTAAACAGAGATATACAGAAACATTTGCATATATCCTCATATATACACATATGGCAGGTACATATATACAAATGATTAAAAGCATGTACATACAAATATACATATAAAACATATGCATGCAAACACACACATATGCACATCATACACATGCATATCCATAGGCACACACACTTGTGATTGTGAGATTGCAATGTATTTTGTAAAGAATTTTTGGTATTTTTCAAATTTTTATTTAGGAATAAATATTTTGATTTGATGTTAAATAGCAAATATCATTTATTTCTGTAATAGAATGATTTGGTCAACCTCACTATTTTTTTTAATTAAAATTTATTTTTGGTAAAACTAAACAATTAATTTGAATAAGGTACATTCTTCAACTTCCTAAGAAACAAAGAGAAAAGCAATCACAGCTGGGAGTGAAGGGAATGCTAAGAAATTTGACATGAATACTGGCAAAGCCCATTTATTTTTGTTAAATAGAAAAAAAAGAAAAAAGAATCTCACTATTTCTTAATCCGGCCCTTCTTTTTCTAATTTTTTAAATATAATTACACAAAACTACCTTTTATGAACTTGACATTCTTTGACTGTTTCTGTAGTATCTATTTTCTCTGAAAGGAAACACATTTCCTTTTTAAATTCTTTTTTAATCTGTTAGTGAATAAGCTCAAAAGTTAAAAAATGAAGCTAAAAGATTCATTAGAGATAGTTAAAATCGGGGTGTTTGCAATTTTTGGACTTTATGTAAAAAACATGTTTGCCTACATCACTTATAATTTAATTAGAGGATTGGATTGAACTGGTTCAAAATCAGTATCAATTACCTGCAGGAGAATCCAAGGAAAGGGATCTTTAGAAAGGAGGTCAGAATCAAAAGGGGAACTTTCCAGCTAGCTGACATCTATACTGTTCCAACGTGATACAGTCTCTTTACATAATTCAACTCATCTAATTTAAATGATAAAGAGATCTGGTTGACTGGTGTGGAAAGAAACAGAGTTAGTTTATACCTGTATGTCTAACTTCTCCACGAAATTGTTATTTAACTTTAAAAAACTACTTTCTGTGCTCATTTCCAAAACTCAAGTGAATTTGAGAGAAAATCAATTTTAAAATGTGTTTTCTTAGTGAAATGAAACTTGAATTTTATAAAGAGTGGCTCAGCGCCTCTAGGATGATAAAGCTTTGGGCTTGTTGGTGCTTATGTTGGGGAAAGCAGTTGGCTTAAGTAATCATCAGTTTCCTTTGGGCATCAGTGACCTATTAGAGTTGCTGACATACAGATCCACCATACATGATATATTAACTTGCTAAAGTGAGGTGCAGCCCGATGTGGCTGCCTGTCTCATTCCCTAAAATGTCTAAACAGCTTTGCCAGCATATTAATATCTTGGCAGTAAGTTAAAACTAGATTTAAAAGTGTGTGCTACTTTCTATCAATTTTGTTGACTACTGAGTGAGTTGTGTGTGGTTTTTTTTGTTGTTTTTTGTTTGTTTTTTATTTTTTTTTTTTGGTTAGGTGCCTGGTGTGGAGGGAGTGGTTCTGAAAATTTTCCAGGCTTAGCACAAAAGAGCATGCTGATTAACTAGCTATATTTATCATGGGTGCAGAATATAGGAGCTCTGGCATAGAAGCATTCATTCTCATCAGCACTGTGATCTTGGACAAGGCATTTGACTTCTTCAGTCCCAATTTCCTCATTTCTAAAAACTCTACCTCATAAGATTCCTGGATAGATTAAAAGAGACAATATATATAAACCCATACTATCTGAGAGTTGTTCATTCAATAAGCATACCTTTTCCTTCATTGAATTGATTCTTTTAAGTGATTTTCTATATAAAGTATTGTGGATCTGGTCATCATTTAATTGCTTATTTCTAAAGAACAGCATAATAGAAAAAAAAACCTCATTTTTTCCCTAATATCCAGAATTTTTTCTTGGGATAAAATACAGAGAATACCACTAGGCCTGAAGACAAAGAAATACTCATCTGTGCTAAAAGGTTAATGTATGTGGAACTGACATTTTAGACCTGTGATATGAGTTTGTATATACAGACAATTAATAGTATAAATTCCAACATTGTTAAATAATTTCTAATGCATGACCAGATATGCAGATAATTTTGGATTTTTAAATGGAGACCTAAGGTTTACATATCTAGACCCCTCTGTAGAGCTATGGGACACAGTGTCCTAGCCATATATATGAACAGTTAGGACAAAAAATCAACTTTCCAGAATTGGAATTGTTGTCATTTTCAGAGAAGTTTATTCATTGGGAGTGGGAGTAAATATCTAAGTTGTTGAAAAGGATTTAAGAACACGGAATTCAGGATTAAACAGAACTAATTTTGAAGCTCTTTCATTTCTTGCCATGTGATGTTGAGAGAAGCATTCTGTAGCCCTGGGGTTTTAGTTTCTCATCTGCAAAGTAGAGCTGATAATGACTATCTTTTAGAGTCACTGTGGGGATTACATTAATGTATATATGTCATTTTGGCACAATGCCGGCACATATTTGGGGAGAAATACAACTCTATGGGTCTTAGGTGCTATAACAGTTAGTCATTTTTTTTTCATTTTTATTTTTTTCTAAATTTGAGTTTCATATCAGATATTGTTATTCCCTGGAACAACCTTTTCATGCTGAAATTTCATTATGTATGTAAATCCAAGTTTTTTTTCTGCTTCCCAATAGGATTGGTGCTTTGCCAAATCGCTAATTACTGAATTAGCAAAAACAGCTGGTTTAAATCAAATCATTGATGGAAGTTAAGGTGAGGAATAGCAATGTCAGAGTAGCATTGATTTGAACAACAGATAGGCATGCCATGTTTAACCTTGGAGTTCAAATCACACTGTTAGGAAATCCACCATTGATGCTAATTGAGAGAAGGAGAAAATCAAATAATCTATTTGCTGAGTGGGAAAAAAATAGATCAGCATTATTGGACAATGACCCTCTTCAAATGAATCATGTAACACAATTTATAGTCTATGAAGCCTAAAGTTCAAGGTCTTTAATCAAAATGGGAAGGTACTCAACAATCACTGAGCCTTTCCTGTGTGTGTGGTGGGGAGGTCCCTGAGATCCTGAAACCTAGAGATGCTAGGATAATGGCAAGGCTTTTCATTGTATTGGTCATGGAAAAGAAAAACCCACCCCCCACCCTAGTTTACCAGGATATAGAGAAAGATTGGCAGGCAGTTAATTCTTAAAGGGCCAAAGATCTGGTTTTATTTTTAATGCTCTCTCTTGAGCACCTATATTTTCCCTCTCATTTACCCTTAGGACTTGAAGAAGTCTTTTCTCTCCAAATGCCCATGAGAATGGAGATTAATGGTAATCACACTGTGCTTAGCAGGATGTTGGGTTAGCAGTAGATAAAAAAGATAATAGTGGGGTTTGAGATTGTCCTTTATGACAGTGCCATAAGAATAGGCTGTTATAAACAGGGATGGGTAGTTGCTAGGTGAATTCAAGGCTTAGTGCCAGTAAATAAATAATGGAGACTAGAGCAATTGTTTAGAATTCTGCTATGATGTAAACTTCTGAAGGATTGTAATATAATGCTTAAGTTTGGCGTCATGAGTGTGATGGTTAATTGCATGTGTCAACATGACTGGGCCATGGGATGCTCAGACATTTGGTGTGTCTGCGAGGGTGCTTCTAAATGAAATAAACATTTAAATCAGTAAAATGAGTATAGTAGATTTCTCACCCTAATTTAGCCTCATTCAATCAGTTGAGGGCTTGAGTAGGACAAAAGGATGAGAAAAGGGAATTCCTTCTATCTCTTTTGAGATGGAACATTGGCCTTTTCTTGCCTTTGGACTCAAATTAAAACAGTAGCCCATCTGGGATTTTAAGCCTACTGGCTTTCAGACCAGAATACGTACCGTATTGGCTCTCTGAGTCCTCAGGCTTTAGGACTTTAACTAGAGCTACATCATTAGCTCTCCTGGGTCTCTAGAAAACTCAGTCTAATACAAAAATGACTCCCAGGACTACCTATATAAAAGCCAATCCTAAGATGCTAGGATAATGGCAAGGCTTTTCATTGTATTGGTCATGAAAAAGACCATGCCATTTTTCTTCTTATTATGCCATTTTTCTTCACATAATAATAGATTATACATAGGCTCTCTCATAATCTTTAGAACAATGATGTGAGATATTATCACTTGGAGGTAGGAAATCTGGAAGTCCAAAGATTTATTAACTTTCAGACCACATATCTATTAACTTGGGGTCAAGTTTCAAATCCATCTAGGGACTGTCTTTTGCTGCCCTCGAAATTAACTTTATTTCAAAAATAGCCTTCTGACTTCTAAAAAATTAGTCCCATTACCTGTCCCACTCATTATTTCTTTATTTTAAACAACAACAAAAAATTAAATATTTGAAATGTAACTGTTCTCAGATATTTTTTAAACTTTCAAATATTAATTTTCTCTCACTCTATCTCCTAAATATTCCCAGCAGTACTGAGCTCTGTATATAATGTCATTATAGTGCATATTGATGTTTCCCCTACATTTCCCCTCAAGACTGAAGGACCGATTTACTTATTTCCCCCAGCTATATGGAAGACAGCTGCCAGTAAACAGTATTCAGCATCAGCATTTTTCAGGAATTGCCTTGGCCAAGAAAAGTTCACTCCCCAAGGTTATGGCTTCTTCTCATGGCTGCCTGAGAATAACTGGTCCACACTGAGGTCCACATAAAGATATGAGCTCACTGTCCCAACTCAGGACAACTCTGAACCACCAGACCAGCTTCAGAAGTCCTGGAGCAGTAAACTGAGACTTTCGTTGAGACTTCACCACTGCTTAACTTCTCTCTCCTTCCAGTTGGCTTCCTTGCCTTCCACAGGTATCAATTCCAAGAATACTTCCTACTGAACTTCCTGTACTTTAGTCTCAGAGTATATTGCCCAGGGAATTGAACTTGCAAGAGTTGTAGTGATACAAATTGAGTAAACAAGAAAACTATACCTAGGGGTTCCTTAGTTCAATGTTCTGTGTAGAACATGGCAAAACTTGGGGAAAACATTAGCGAGAAGAGAACATTTAAATTGGGCCTTGAAAGATAAGAAGTTTCCAAGTAAAGAATAAAGTATAGATCACTTTAGAGAGAAAATATTAACAATGAATGCCTAGAGATGAATTTTAGTCAGTATGCGAAATGCCATTATTAAGTTCAAGGAATTGGGTTTCGTACTGAAGATAGGTTTCCTCAATAGTAATCCCTTCTCTACCATCTCACTTAAGGCCTGAAAACTTCAGATCTTGTTTTAGAAGAACAACTTTAGCGAAAGTGTAAGAAAAGTTATATATTGGGAAAGATAGAGAAAATAAATCACAGAGTCTTCTAAGAGCTCCAATTCATTGTCTTTTTCTTTATGTTTTTCTACAACCTTAGTCTGAGATGCAGCAATGGCAATAAAATTATAATAGCACTTTTCGAGTGTTATAAAATCAAAACTTTGTGATATCTAGCTGTTTGTATTCTATATGTCTTTTTAACATTAAAATTTGATGGGTTCTTATTGCAGTTGCAATTAAACATGCTAGAAGCTGAACATACTAGGATATTTACCATTAACTTAATAGTTTAGCCTTGGTAATAGTAGAGATTCAGGGACTCGAAAGTTTCAGAACTTCAGTATTTAAATTATTTCTATAGCACTCCTGACAAGTGTATGTACACTGGATGAGATGTAATGAGGGCTCCTCTTTATTTCTGTGGGATGCCCATATATTCACGGAAGCATGCTAACTGTTATAGGCCTCTTCTTCGTATTGGAAAATTTTAACTTTTAACAAGATGTTTCAACACAAAGTTTCTACTTCTAAACCTTAGAGACAAACAGTTCACAGGAATTACAAACTTTCACATGACAGTATTTGAGCTACTTTTGTCTGTGACTCTTTTCTTTCCACATTTTCTTCCTCTTCAGCCTCACTCACATTTATGGCTTTACATCCCACACTACATGTTAACTATCAAATCCACATCTCCAGACTGAGACCCTTTCAGAACTCCAAACTATTATATCCAATTGTCCTCCGAATACTTCTGCTTGAATGTCTTTCATATAAATTCGAAATATCCCAAACTGGGCTGCTCTTCTCCTCTCCTAACTTGTTCTTTCTCCTTTTCGCCCTATTTCAGTGGTGGTCATCCGATATACATTCTGTCACCATTCATTTGGTCACCTGATATACAAGTCTGGCATATACTATTGATGGATGCTCTTTAAACTTTAATGCGCATAAAAATCACCTAGGTGGGAATTCTTTTTAAAATGCTAAGTCTGTCAGTAGCTTTAGGGTTAGAGAGTCTGCATTCCAACACCCTTTCAGGTGATGCTAATGCTACTGATCCTTAGACTATATTTTGAATAGCAAGATTCTAGACTTATCTTTGTTTTTTAGTCATACATAGAGCTTAGTAGTTTGGTTGAGAAAGCACAGCCTTTAGAATGAGCTCTGAGTTTAAATCATGAATCCAATCAATAATAGTCACCTCTATGGACAAACCATTCAACCTCTGTGCTGCAATTACCTCTTAAAATGGGGATGGCCTGTTTCTTGAGGACCTTAAGTTATATGAAGTAAGTAAAATGCACTTCTCAGCATTTACAATACTGCAGAGCCTCAAAACTGCTAATTTTCTGTTTTGGTCAAACCTACAGCTTAATAAAAATAAATTGATGATCATTTGGTGGCAAAATTTCCTTGGGGGAAACAGGTTTAGTCTTTATCAGAGAGAAGGATTCCTAGCTGGGCTGAGGCTGAGGTTTCACTGAAGAATTGGATACAGAGCAGGTGACATTCAAGGATCTAGCACATAGGTTTAGCTGTCCAGGAAAGGGTTTCCCTATGAGAAGGAGAAACATGGTGACTCCACCCTTGGAGCAACTCTGTGATTGCTCAAAACTCTGTATGTTAAATCTTTGGGTTCCTAGGATCATTTCCCAGATTAGAAAGGAAACTCTGAAGTCCCACCTGATGATCTCTTCATGACTCTCATGGAGAATTGTGAGCTAGTGGCTAGACTGTGAAGAAGACCGATCAGGAGACAAGAGGTTGGTTGAGGAAGGACTGAGTGAGGATTGAGATTCAAGCCTTGATAAATAATACAGACTAGTGTTTGCAATTGTGGAGGTGAGAGTTATTGGAAGATATAAATAATTGGACAAGAAATTGGTTTCAAAATAGGATAGAGCAATCACATAATCCAGTTAGGGGATAAAAGAAAATTTTCAGAAGAAAGGACAGAATCCCACTTAACAGTATGTCATTGAAAAAGTGTTCATGTCAGTATATAGAGATGATAATTTTTCTTTACATTTGTTGCAAAGTAGTCTACGATAAAGACATACCGTAACAAATTCAATATTGTTCCACCAGAGGATTTTTATAAAAATTAAAAAAACTTTTCTACTGTAAACAGTGCTGCCCTGAACAATTTTTGCATTTATCCATCTGGATCTGTGCAAGTGTTTCTCTAAGGTACATGTTAGATTTGAAAGAACAAGACAGTGGATTTCATTTTTAATATATATAATAAATTATATTACAAAACAGATAGTATATGAGGATCCTTTTTCTTTTTCACCACGTTTCTACTTTATATTATTAAAACTTTAAAAAAAATAGACTAATGAATAAGATACCTTTTTTCTTTTATGAATGACTTATTAATATCCTTTGCCTATTCTCTATAAGATGGATGTATTTGAGGTATTTAAGATATTATTCCCCTGTCTTTTATACCTGCTGATTGGTCCTATAGAAACTTTGTCTGTTATGAGGTTGTAGTCCTAGAAAATGAGTTTATGGTATTGTTGATCAACTCCACATTTTATTTTCCATTAAGTTACTTGTTTACTAATATTTTATCCATAATTCTTTTCATCTAATATTTTTGGTTCATTTTGTTGCTGCCTTTTTATCTTGTTGAAATAAAATATAGTTACTTAATTTTCTATATTTGTTTCTAATGAATATCTATACACCAATGTCCTTTTGGTTGTGTCTATATAGTATAGTTATTTTCATCAACTATTTTTAATTTCTAATTTAACTTGGAAGATTATTTGGAAGATTAAAAAGTAGTTCCTAGAACAATAAATGTAAGCTGCTCTTTTTTTTGCTTATTATTATTTAATTAAATAACATTTATTTTTTTAATGAACTGGTCTATATTATTCTTACTTTGAGGTTGAGTCCTAATACATGATCAGTTTTTGAGAATAATCCATATTTTTAAAAAACTGCATTCTTTGCAAAATAAAAATAATAAATATGGACTAAGCAAGCATATCCATTGTATATTCAAATCTTGTGTTTTGCATATATTTTAATCTCCTTGATTTGTGTGTTTCAGATATTTTGTGATAAAATCATAATGATTATAAGTCTACAAATTATTTTGTAATTATATTATAAATTATAATTATCAAGTGTTCTTTATTATAAATCACTTAATTTTGAATTTTTCACTGTGATATATGCCTTTTTGATTCTTTTGTTTAACTGTTTTGTATTGTATTTTGTTTTGTCTTTATTTTACTATACCTGTCATATTTTAGTTGTCTATCTTTTTTACTTTTTGGTTTTTCCAAGTTCTTTCATTTTAGATTTATTTTTAAAAATAATTATGTAGCTTTTATTTTTAATAAGAAAACTAATCTTTTTAAAATATGTCAATAAAGATATTTAATACATTTAGATTTATTGTAATTACTGACAATTTTGGACTTTTTGCTATTTTATTTAGTTTCATCTATTTATCTCTGGCTTGTTTTACCTTTTGTTTCCTATGTTTAGATTAGTTAATTTTCCTTTCTTCCTTTTTATGCTTTAATGGGTTAAAAATTATACATTTTATTTTTATTATGTTTTGTTTATATTTTAATTTAAATTTTTCTCAAATATATTTTTTAAAATTATTATTTATATTGTCCCTCAAGAAAGGCAAGGATTTCAACATGCTCTTACTTATTTTCTCTATATATCTGGTGTTCATGAAGGTTGAAATGGTTTGAGATTTTTAACATTTATTTAGAATTGATAATATATTTGTCTTTTACTTATCTTGTATGCCCTCTTGCATCTCTTCTATTTCTTAAATTATTTTCTTTTTAATTTTATTAGATGATTTCTTAATACTAATTTACCTAAGATTTATGGTTGCTAAATTTTCCACATCCTTCTATGTCTGAGAATGTTTTCACTTTGCCTTTGAAATTAAATGATAATTTTTCACGTACAGCTATAATGGGGTAGCTTATACAGGCCAATGTTATTCTTGCCAAGAACTACTGGAAAACACTAGATTTAAAAAATAAAATCTGATTGAAAGTATGAAATAGTTAATAAGACAGTCAGAATTTAAGTACTAAGTTATTTGAGAGATAGGAGATTGAAACATTGAGATGAGTTTAACAGTGTGTGTGTGTGTGTGTGTGTGTGTGTGTGTGTGTGTGTGTGTGTGTCACTTTTCCCCTTAGGACATTTGCTTTTTCTTAAGCGGCACAGAGTGAGAGGTTGAGAAATTGTCATAAGGCAGCATCTAGAAAGTGAAGAAGCAAGCAAAGATTTCAATAATCTCATGAGGTTTGTGAGACAAAGCTTGGAGGTAGAAGCTGCCACGGTGGCCAAGATATTAATCATGGCCAAGTTTTCAGAGAGAAAAGTGAGCCTGACACTCTGAAACACTTTCTTCTCAAGGCATTTGCCAGTTCTTAGACTATTCATAGCTAGAGGCTAAATAGCAAATGAAAGTGACTCAAAGGTTGAACTAATATGTTAGCAGTCTAATTTCTTTTTTCGGTGGGGAGACAAAATAAAAGATGGAACATTTATTCATAGAGGTAGCTTGGAAAACATTCTAGGCTCACAACTGGGGCACCAGGAGGAATAAGAAGACTGTCTTTAAGACTAAGGCCAGATTCGAGTTAGCCCATTCTCTGATTAATCAAAATAATGGGCCAAAGGATAGGGTTAATATTCTCTGGAAAGAGATAACATCCAGAGCCTCTACTATCCTTCATACATTTAATAAAAAAATTTTCAGCAGTGAGAAAAATTGGGCCAAGAAAATTACAAAATTCATAAAACAGATCCACTGGGCTTTCAGTTATTAGTGTTCTTAAACACTGTCTTTAAAAAGATGGTGAAAATAATGTTTAATGAAGTAGGAAAACATGGAAAATTTCATCAGCAAATTGGAATCTAAAGAAAAAATTAATGTGAAAGTTGTAAAACTGAAAAATACAGTATCTAAAATGCAAAGCTCAACAGATGGGTTTAATATCAAATTAGACATAGTTGAACAGAAGGTTAGTAAAATAAAAGAGGTTGATAGAAAATATTTAGAAAGAAGTATAAAAAGGAAAATAAATAGAAAATAGGGAAAAGAGAATTATAACATATGAGGTACTATGAAATGATTCAATATATATGTAATATTAGTCCCAGACAGGGAGGAAAAAGAGAAATGTGATAGAAACAATATTTGAAGAAATATTAGGAATTTTTCAAAATTGATAAAAGATATAAAGCCTCAGATTAAGAAGTACCACTGCTACCAGAATAAACACAAACAAAACCACAATAAGCATATTATAGTCAAATTTTGGTCAAAATCCAAAGAAAAAAGAAAAACTCTTAAAGCTGCCAGAAAACAAAGACATATAACTTAAAAAGGAGCAATGATTTAAAGAGCTGACTTCTCAACAGAAATTGAGGAAGCCTGTTCAAAGGAATATTTTTAAATCTCCAAGGAAAAGAATTAATAAACCTAAAATTCTACACACAGAGAAGGCATCATAGTTTGTAAAATTAATAAATCCAACTGTCAGTCAATAACTAATCATTTTTAAAATTCTATCATTTTTATTTTTAGTGCTCCTCTTGCACTCTAAAAGATGTCCTGGGTTAAATGATAAATAGGAACATGTGCATCTTTCAGGGTAAATGTATGTTTAGTTTTGCAAGAAACTGCTAAACTTTCTTTAAAGTACCATTTCTCATTCCCACTGTCAATGAATAAGATGTTCTGTTCACATCCTCTCTAGCATTTAGTGTTGTTGGTATTTCAGGTTTCAGAAATTCTAATAGGTGTGTAATAGTATGTCTTTGTTGTTTTAATTTTCAATTTCCTAATGACATATGATGTTGAATATTTTTTACAGGCTTACTCACCATCTGTATATCTTCTTTAGTGAGGTGTCTGGATCTTTCATCTATCTTTTTATTGCGTTGATTATTATTGATTGAGTTTTAAGATTTCTTTGTTCATTTTGGATACTGGCTATTTATCAATATGTGTTTTGCAAAGGTAGTTTCCCAGTCTGTGGCTTGGGTTTTCTTTCTCTTAACAGTGTCTGTTGCAGATCAGAAGTTTTTAATTGTAGTAAAGTCCAACTTACTAATTTTTTAAATCATGAATCATACATTTCCTTTTTTGACAATTTATTTCAGACATGTTTTCTGCTAAAAATCAAGCTCTCAAGACAGGACAATGATATTGGTTTTGTTAAAATGAAAACAAGCGACAATTTTTAATTCACAGAGGATGAAAACAAAAGACATTGATCTCACATTACATACAATTAAAATAAACTAATTAGCTGTAGATTAATAAAACATTTACATTTCACAAACACACAAGTGTACTTTAAAATGCACTTTAAAACAAAAAACAGAACAATTTTAATCTTTAATATGTCATGTATACTGAGGGAAAAACATCACTGATTTGAGTTTAATTGTTTTCCTGGTATGCAAATGGGATACCATTCCCATGATATGCTCTATTCCTTTACTTTTAATCTCTTAACATGTCATATACATTTTGATAGTGGTATTTTTTAGAAGTTACCTTTGAGTTTACGATATACATTTGCAACTAATCCAAGTCCACTTTAACAAAGCACTGTATCACTTCACATGCAGTACAAGTACCTTTTAACGGAGTATTCCCAATTCCTCTTTTCTATCCCTTATAATAGGGGCTCCCAACCTCCGGACCACAGAACTGGCACCATTTTGTGGCATATTAGGAACTTGGCTGCACAGCAGGAAGTGAGCAGCATGCATGCAAGAGAAGCTTTATTCTCATAGGAGCACCTATTGTGAACTGCGTATGTGAGAGATATACGTTGTGCGCACCTTAAGAGAATCTACTGAGGATCCGAGGTGGAGCTGAGGCGGTGATGCTAGTGTGCTGGGGAGAGGCTGCAACTACAGATTACCATTAGCAGAGAGGTTTGACTAAACAGAGACCATAATAAATTAATTGTTTGCAGACTCATATCAAAACCCTATCAGTGAGTGGCAAGTGACAATTAAGCTACATCTGGTAGCAGGCTTTATAGTGGCAAGCAAGTTGATGTACAGCTGCATCTGGTGGCAGGCTTTAAGTCAGAATCTGACACTTATTTTAGTCCACACGTGGGCTGCCCACTAGTTTATTTACCACTCTGTCTATGTCTCTTTCTGCACTGTGTACTTGTTCCAGTCACAGTTTTAGTAAGCCCACAAGCTAACCCTAGCCAAACTGAGTAAAAAACAAAATGTCACTGGAGAGCTTATTTGAAAAGGAGGAAAGATTCAATGATGAGACAGCAGAAGACTCTAAGACTACCAACAAAAAGATAGCTGCTTTTAAAAGACAACATCAAGAGTCCTACTTAAATTATAGGTTCATTGCAACAGGTGATTCAGATTCTCCAAGACTGTTTCATGTAATATATGGTGACTGACTATCCAATGAAGCCATAAAACCTTCAAAACTTCTTCACCAAAGGAGACCAAATGCCCTGCATTAAAAGACAAGACTGGAGCTTTTCAAAAGAAAAAAAAAATGTGAACATGAAGAACAGAAGCAATTATTGAAAGCCTCTACTTCATTGAATGAATCTGCACTGAGAGCTTCATTCTTAGTCGCTAACCACATTACTAAAGCTAAGAAGCCCTTTACTATTGGTGAAGAGTTGATCCTTCTCACTGCTAAGGACATTTGTCATGAACTTTTAGGAGAGGCTGTAGTTCAAAAGGTGGCACTATAACTAGACGAATTGATGAAATAGCAGAGTATTGAGGCACAATTGTTAGAGAGAATTAATGAGTCACCATGGTACACAACCAAGGTCGACAAGTCTGCTGATGCTGACAACAAGGCAATAATACTTGTTTTTGTGCGATCTATTTTTCAGGAGGATGTGCATGAGGATATGTTATGTGTACTTCTGTTGCTAACCAACAGCATAACTGCAGAACTATTCAAGTCTTTGAATGATTACATATCAGGAAAACTGAATTGGTCATTTGGTGTCAGTATGTGCACAGACGAAGCGGCTGCCATGACTGGACGGCTTTCTGGTTTCACTACTCCAGTAAAAGAGGTCTCTGAATGTGAGTCTACACATTGTGTCATCTATAGAATGATGCTGACTAGCCAAAAAATGTCACCTGAACTTAATGTTTTGCAGGATATGATTAACATTATCGACCATGGTAAAGTATATGCCCTTAACTCACATCTGTTTGCGCAGCTCTGAGGAGATGGATGTAGAGCACACATGTCTTCTCTTATACACAGCAGTAAGATGGCTTTCAAAAATAGGTCACTGGCCAGAGTTTTTGAGTTATGAGAGCCACTCCAAATATTTCTTTTAGAAAAACAGTCACCATTGGCAGCACATTTCAGTGAATCAGAATGCGTTGCAAAACTTGCATATTTGTATGACATACTCGACCTGCTTAACCAACTCAATCTGTCACTCAAAGGGAGAATGACAACTGTGTTTAAGTTGGCAGATAAAGTAGCTGCATTCAAAGCCAAACTGAAATTATGGAGGCAACAAATGAACATTGGAATTTTTGGCATATTTCAAACATTAGCAGAGATTTTGAAAAGAGTGAGCCAGGGCCTTCTTTCTCTCACCTGGTGTATGATGACCTATCTCAGCTTTCAAAAGAGTTTGAGCATTGCTTCCCAACCACAAAAGACCTCCTAACTAGGAAGGTGTGAATCTGCCACCCATTTGTGAATAAGCCAGGTGAATTGACTTTGTCCATGCTAGAAGAGGATCAACTGCTTAAGAGCAAATGACGGTGGCCTTAAAAGTATGTTTGAGACAACTTTAAATCTCTATATATTCTAGATTAAAGTCAAGGTGGAATATCCTGAGATTGCCACAAAAGCACTGAAAAGCCCATTTTCATTTCCAACATCCTGTCTTTGTAAAGCAGGATTTTCTGCAGTGACAGCAACCAAAATAAGATTATGGAGTAGAACAGACATAAGCAACACACCCTGGGTGTCACTGTCTCCCAACACCCCCAGGTGGGACTGTCTAGTTACAGGAAAACAAGCTCAGGGCTCCCACTGATTCTGCATTATGGTGAACTGTATAATTATTTCATTACATATTAATAGAAATAAATTGCACAATAAATATAATGCACTTGAGTCATTTCAAAACCATCCCTCCCCACTCCACCCCACCCTTATCTGTGGAAAAATTGTCTTCCACAAAACTGGTCCCTGGTGCCAAAACGTTTGGAGACTGCTGCCTTATATCATTGCTATCATTCATTTCACCTAAGCTATAGTCTCCTAATACACTGTTGCTATTGTTATTTTAAATAAACTTATCTATTGAGAATAAAGAAAATAAAAGGTTTTACTTTACCTTCATTCATCACTTCTCTAGAGATCTTCTTTTCTATATGTAGATTTGAATTTCAAACCTATATAATTTTCTTTATGAGGAATTTTAAAAAATATTTGTTGCAAGGCAGAACTACTGGTAACAAATTTCTTCAATTTTTATTTTTCTGTAAAGTGTTTATTTTTCCCTCATTTTTGAAGGATAGTTTGCTGGATAAAGAATTCTATGTTGGTGGTTGTTTTCTTTAAGCACTTTATTTTATTCTATTCTATTCTTACTTGTATGATTTCTGCAAAGAAGTCTGGGGGAATTCTTATCCTTGCTCCTATGTAGGTAAGGGTTTTTTTTCTCTGGTCTCTTTCAAAAAATTTTTCTTCATGCTTTATTTTCTGCAATTTGAATATGACACTCACAAGTATCATTTTTTAGTATTTATCCTGTTTCATGTTCTCTAAGCTTTCTGCATGTATGATTTGATGTCTATTATTAGTTTGGAAAATTCTATTATTATTGCTTCAAATTTCTTTTCTGTTTCTTTCTCTCTTCTCCTTATGGTATTCCCACTATGCATTAGTTATACTTTTTAAAATTTCCCCATAGTTCTTGGATATTCGGTTCTTTTCTTCCTTTGTTTCTCTTTATATTTCAATTTTGGAAGTTTCTATTGACATTTCTTCAAGCTGACTGATTCTTTCCTTTCTCCTGATGAGTCCATCAAAGACATTCTTCATTTCTGTTACAATGTTTTTAGTTCGAAGCATTTTTTAAACTTGTTCTTAGAAGTTTTTCTCTTTGCTTATATTACCTATTTTTTGTTGTTGTCGTCGTTGTTGTTGTTTTTCATTAGAGCCCTTAGCTTATTTATCATAGTTGTTTTAAATTCCTGGTCTGATAATTCCAACGTCTCTGGTATATCTGAGTGAGGTTCTGATATTTTTTATTTTCAAACTGTGTTTTTTTAGTATGACTTATAATTTATTTTTGAACTCTGCCATGATATATTGTGTAAAAGAAATTTAGTAAATAGTCCTTTTGTGTGAGATTTTATGTATATCGGGTTAGGGGTTAGGATATGTTTACTGTCCATTGTAGCTATAGGTGTTATAGGTTAAAATTTCCTTTGATGTCCTTGTTTTTGTTTCACCTGTTGTCTGCTGGTTTCCCTAGAGAATCCTTCTCAAATGAAGTCTGATCATGCAGTTTTTTTCAGTTGGATTTTCTTGTTATTGTACAGGAGCCCTATTGATATGATCATAAGGTATGAGTGCAGGGAAACATTCTATAGAACTATGATTATGCATCAGTCTTTTAGAGAGCCTGTGCCCCTGAGCTGTGACCTAAGTGCTTCTCAGCCTTATTTTGCTTTACTACCCTTAGGTGAGACAGGAAAGCTAAAAAGAGCAGAAGTTGAGTATTTCTCTTCCCTCAGATCATTTAGGCTCTGATAAGACCCCAGCCATTTATGCTTTAATGAAAAAAAAATTATGTATTTATTTATTTAGTTAGTTATTTTGAGGGCAGGCCTTGCTAGGAAGACCAGAATGCTCTGGGCAAATTTCATATCAGTTACTTTCTCCTCCTCCGCTGGAAAGAAACGTAAAAAAATCTTTCTTTGATCTTTACTATAAGAAACCTGGTAGTGCTCCTGGAGAAAAGACACAGAATGTGAGTTTCTCCAAGACTAGACCTCCCTAGAGTTTTTAATTCTCAAACTTGTCCACATTGAGCCCTCAACAACTAATCAGGTACAAGTTAGATTTTTCCCTCTGTGTTACTGGTTCCTACAGAGTTTTATCCACCTAGGTTTTTGATCCTGTAGGTTTTGATTCTTTGAATCTGCCTGTCTGCATTTCCAATTATTATTTTTTTGGGTGGGGGGGTGTGGGACGGGCAGGGCAGTGAGGCAGTAGTTTTCCCTGCAACCTCAATTCTCTGGTGAATCTAGGAAGAATAACTGATTTTCAGTTTGTTTACTTTTTGTAGTTATGAGTACAAAAGTGAATACTTCCAAACTCCTTATACACCAGACTGAAAAACATGCTTATAATGATTTTATTTGTTCCTAATGTTTACTTCTTCTCACATGTGCACTGGATGCAAATGTGACCCAAGAGTGAGCTGGGGCCTTTCTGTCTCTTAATATAGAAATAGTACTTGGCTCAAACTCCCATTCTACAATTTGTGAAAAGTCCAATGTCTGTTCAAGGTTTTTAACTTATTAATGGGCTCATGTTTCGTGGCTGTTAGCTTATACTTCTGCTTCCCTTATTAGATCCCTTATTAGATCCCTCCAAAGATCTGTTCATGTGGTACCATTTATTACACTAAACCAAACAAGTAAACAAGCAAACATTCTTTACTAACCAAAGACCCTTTTGGTGTGTAGAAAATTTTAGTAGTTTTTAGAGACAACATCAACGCAACTAAAAAGTGAATATTAGACATTTCTGGTCTTTCAAAAAGTCCTAAATTATTTTCACTAACTAGAGTTCCAGATTCCCAGCAAGCATTTCAATCCACTTCCCTTCTTTTTCTCCCCTCTATCTTTGGAAGCAAAAGAAATAAAATTAATTTCTTTGTTATATGCACATACACACACACATACACACACACACACATATATATGCACATTTGTGTATGTATGTATGTATGTATGTATGTATGTATGTATGTATCTATATATGTATGTATCTATATATGTATGTATGTAATGATTCAGTACCGTACTTGGTTTGTACATCATTCTTCTCCTCCACCTGTCTTACCACTTTGAAGAATATGGTCTTCATGACTCACCTTCCAGACTCTTGCTACTCAAAGTACAAATCGTGGTGGAATTGGCATTACCTAAGAGATTGTTAGACATACAGAAGCTCAAGCATCTGGCTCAGAAAAGTATAGCCTTTCTCACATACCCCAGAGAAATCCTCTTATGTCTCATTGCCCAATATTATGACACATGGCCACACCAGTGCCAAAGGTGTACTTTGGGCATTCCAGGAGATACAGAAGATGATCCGAGGGCATTAAGCGAACCAAACTTATGGAATCTGCTATTTATGACCTCCCCCTTTTGAAAATGAAGATATTGGATTCAGAGAATCTGTGACTATCCCAAGGTTCCAGATGAGGTGTTTTGGGATCAAAAATTAAATTCAGGCCTAATATGCTACAACTGCACAGCTGCTTCTGATATTCTTAGATAATGATAGTGAAAACTACCTATGAAAAAGGCAGGTAACAAAAAAATAAATAGAAAAACCTTGAAAAAGTTTATAAAATAATTTTCCATTTTTACTATTTCTAATTCAACGCTTAGTGAGCAACTCACTTTAAAAAGAACCTCCATTTTTTTTTTTTTTTTTTAAACTCCTTTCTCTCTGTTGCCCCTTCTCACTAACTTTATATGCACTGGACTGCAGAAGCTCAGACTGGAAATCTCTCTGCAGCTAGACTGAGCTGAGAAAATGTTGACTGGCCTCAAATGAAGACAAGGCTCATGAACTTGTCAGATAATGCTCTTGTATTAAAAAGGGAATGGATTTTCTGTAATGCTATTAAAGCATGAAAATCAGTCACTTGGGGAAATAATTTGGTGAGTTGTTATCTTTCATAAAATAGGAAATATTTGGAAATTCATAACTTTATTGTGTGTTATGTTGAGGTGAGGGCGGGTGTATGTGTGTGCACGCATATGTGTGTGTGTGTATGTGTGTGTGTGTGTGTTTATTTTAGCTGTAGAATATGAGTCAGCTGTCTCCAAAAATATGAAGAACTGTGTTATCTTGGAGTTGTCAGAGAGGTAGGAGCTTGCTTCTAAAAATGCCTGTTGCACTTGTTTTTCTGTAAGGCAGGAATTCCAATATATTCTACTTGTTTTGTCTATTTTTCCTCTGAGGATGTTGCATCACTGAACCAGTAGAGGAAGAAAGTGAAGATGACTTAATAGTGACCTTAAGTTCTTGACAGCTTATCATATAGAGAATGGTGCCTAGCTGCTATCATTATATCAGATACACTGATTTCTCTACCCCACAAAAAAACAAGAAAATGTACAAATTTAAGACTTTCTTCATATTTATAGAGTCGATTATATTTTACAATGCTTCAGGCTACAAAAATTCTGATGGTCTTTCTTTGGCATATTCCATCTCATCTTACTAGACACTAGTCCCATGAGATACTATGAAATAAGTTGACATGGGTAAAATACTCTTCTTTAGGAAATTTATCAAGTATATCAGTATGCAAAGGCTCTGTGCATTCATTCAATGAAGAGAATCCATTTACTTTTGTTTAACTATGCCACCCTCAAACTTATTTGGCCTTGTATCCATTTTCCATTTTTATACTTAACACATTTAAATACTGTGGTAAAGAAGCTATCTGAGACACCCTGCACATATGTGCTTAGAGAGTGGAGGAAACCTGGCTTGTAACACCAGGTCTGAACCTGTGGGTGAAGAAGGGAAATCAGCATAGACCTTTTCTGGATCAAAAGCTATTTTTTTTTCCTAGAAAACTCCAAGTTGTCTAGTTTAAAAGACTTATTATAGAGATTGAGGAATAAACCAGAGTTAAGGTATTGATTTGCAATCGAAAACCTTAATTGTACTTACCAAACCTTTTTTCTTTCAATCCAGGGCATGTTTCTCTTGGTATTAATTACTATGTTAGGAGGCTGAATGTTGCTGAATAAAGTGAAATCAAAGCACAGTTGCAGGGAATCATGAGGGGCATCTCATCAAAGCAACATTCACCCACGCCATGGTACCCAGAGTTCCATACAAAACAGCATTTTTTAAAGTTAAATATGTTGGGGTGACATTAGTTAATAAAATTATATATGTTTCAAGTCTACAATTCAATAATACATCATGTGTATATTGCATTGTGTGTTCACCGCCTAAAGTTAAATTTTCTTTTGTCACCATATACTTCACCCCCTTTATCTACCTCTCTACTCCAGATAACACCATTTTAATGACTGGGATAAAACTGCTATAGTGTAGTGCTTGTTTATTTGTTTATTTTGTGCTTAAAGGCATAGAAGAGAGAATAATGGTAATCATGCTCATGTTCCTTCCTCCTGGAATTAATTAATGTTCATATTTTGCCATTTTTGCTTGACATATGAATATGTGTACTTATAGAAAATTTTAATTGATATCTTAATAAAACATTACAGGAAAAACCAAATTTTTGTCTTTGCCCTCAAACTATTTGCCTCTCTCTTTCTTTAGAAGCACCCACCCACCCAAAGTTGGCTTCACACATTTCCTGTGAATTTTTTTAAGACTTGACTACTATTAGGGTTCTTTCCTCTCCTTTCTTTCTTTCTGTCTTTCTCTCTCTCTCATTCTCTCTCTCTCTCTCATACATATATGGTCTCTATTTCTCTCTCTCTATATATATGGTATAGCCATATTGACATACCAGATTAATCAGCACATATACTTTGTACTTTTATGCTATATTTGGGAAGACTTGATATATAAATTGCTTTCTGTATTTCTATTTTAAAATTTCACAGAAATTATTATTCCTTGTGTAACTTATTTTTCCTGATCAACATTAGGTTTTGAAGTTTTTTCCATACTGTTATATATAAATATGTCCATTAATTTTAAATGCTATATGGTATTTCAACCTATGAATATTTTACAATTTATTTATTTTATTGGTGAACATTTAATTGCTTTCAATTTTTTAAATTTCTACCGTGCTATGGTAAACATCCTTGACATGTCTGCTATTGTTCATGTGTGAGAATTTCTGTAAAGTACATAGCAAATGTAGGATTGAGAGATTAAGAGATTACCATGAAGACACAATCAAGTTTTTAAATTTACTAGACCAAACATTCTTCATAATATATATTGCCACTAATAGGAAGGGAGACGTCCTTTTTGTTTAAAATTCTAGCAAAATTTAGATATTTTAGATTTTTTTGTCTGTTCAGAGAATGGTAAAGTAATTTTAAAAATAATTGACTTTCTTCTCATAAATCAAATTTTCTTTCATGTTTTTTGCTGGTTTGATTTCCTCCTTTATCAATTGCTTTTCATGTCATATGTCCAGCTTTTTCAAATGATATAAAAATAAGTCTATGTGTTTATCTTTTTAAATTAAAATGTAAGGATTCTTTATAAGCTCTTTATAATAATTAATATATGTTATAAATACCTTTTCCAAATATATTTTTTATCTTTTTTATCATGGCTTTGTTGTATGTTTTTTTATCAATATTTTTCTTCATTGTGTGTGTGTGCACATGTTCCTACATTCCTTTTTTATAGGATGCAAAAATACTATCCTATATATTTTTCTAAGAGTTTAAAAGTTTTTCTGTTTGTTTGTTTTCATGGAAAATCAAGTTCTTGCATTGTATTTGGGAGTCAATCTTTTAGAATTTTCTTGTAAAATGATTTTTTTAAATAAATACTTTTATATACTTTTCTAATTTTATAAGCACTCACAGTTTTTATATTGGTTAAGATATTCTTATTAAGGGAATATATAATCAATAGACATTACAAAATGTATAAGAGTAAGCTTCCATGGAAAATAATTTACATTTCTATGTGGACAACCACATTTTTCTATAACAAACATTCTGACACATAGTTTCTTTTGTTAAATATTTATAATTGCAAAGTCAGAAATCCTTAGCATTTTGGAAACAAGCTTTATTATATTAGGAAAGAGATTTGTCTCCTTTAAGAAACAGCTTAGGCAAAAACTAAATTTTATAACAAGTTACAATATGCTAACTGGTATATAAATAATCACTGATCTTTTTATCTATTGAAGCAAAGGTTAATAGTTAACCTGGGCTTTACATTCTTTACAGTATCATAGCTTCTCAAGTTTCTTAATACCAAAACTTGTGCTCTCAGTTTGACTTTTAATTAATACTCATCTAAAATATTGAAGTTTCTGTTTCATATCTTTATTTCATTTGAAATTTATTTTTAATCTATGGGGTAAATTGACAGGCATTTTAACTATGATATAAAATCAGGTTTCAATTTGATTTTTATCATTATCATCATAATCATCATCCTTTGTGGTATAAATGTGTAAAGTCAGTTGTCTCTCTTTGCTTTTTGTTTTTTAATATTCCATTTCCCTTAAGATTTAAGTTTCCATTTATTTATTTATTATTTATTTAATTTATTATTATTTATGCTACAGCACCTAGTCTTCCTGGGTGGTCTCCCATCCAAGTACTCACCAGACCTGAAGCTACAAGATCAGACATTGGACTTGTGCAGGGTGGCATGGCCACAGCCCATAAAATGTGGCTTCACTGGGGCTTGAACTTAGGACTGTCAGTGTGTAAAGCAGACGTGCTAACTGCTACACTATGGAACCGCATCCTAAGTTCCATTTAAATCTGAAAATTATTCTGACACTCTTTAAAAAACAGCAAGACAAATTTTACTGAGTAAAACAGGAAATAAACTATTGCAGTAAGGGAGAGAGACAAAACTCAACTGAATATGACAGGAACAAGTAAAGATTTATCCTGGGGGACAGTGTGAGGGAGAGAGGAAAATTACTAAGAATTTGATTAGGTATCAAAGATAGGAGAGAAGAGGAACTTGGTTAAATATTAATGATGGAAGAAGACAATTTTGATTGGCTATCAAGGATGAAATATCAAAGAGAGTCTTGATAAACTGGCTTAGCAAGATTGTTTGCTAAAACTGGGCTCAGTAGGCTAAGAATGAGGCTTAAAAGAGAGGACTCAAAAGAGTCTGGGCAAAGTCTGGTCAAAAAGGGAGTCTTTGTCATTACAAACCGAGTTCCCATATATGTGTGTCTGTTTCTCGGCTGTTTTACATTGATCTGTGCTATGAATTGAGTTGTACCCTTCCCCTCATTCATATGTTGAAGCTCTAATTCCTTACGTGACTGTATATGGAGATGGGAAGGAAATAAAAGTTGAATGAGATAATAAATGTGGGTCTCTAATCTGATAAAACTGGTGTCTCTTATAAGAAGACAAAGAGACAGCAGAGTTTGCTCTCTCATTTCCTCTGCGGTTCTTACCAGTGCTATAGAGGAAAGACCACGTGAGGATGCATTAAAAATGCAGTGGTCTTTAAGCCAGAGAGTTCTGAGCAGTAACTGAATCAGCTGGCACCTTGATTTGGGACTTCCAGCCATGAGAACTGTGAGAAAATACTTGTCTTGTTATGTCAGCTACCTAGCCCCTGCTATTTTATTATTGCATCTCTAGCAGACTAATGCCTCACTGTCTTAATTACTATACTAATAATTGTGAAGGACAATCTCATTCTGTTCCTGTCTTTTTCAATTACCTAATTTTTTTCTTTTTATTGGTAAAAATTAATTTTGGAATAAGTTTGTGTAACTCTACAGACAATACCATTGAAATGTTTATTGGAATCCTTTTGGTTAGAGATTACTTTGGGAAGAATTTAATTTTTTAGGATATTAATTCTTCCTATTCATGAAAACAGTAAATTTATCTACTTATCCAGATATTCTTTTCTAATTCTCTGACATTTTATAGCACAGATATATTCTTTGATATCTTAGACCTTATTGCAATCATAAATGGTATATTTTTCTCTATTACATTTTTAACTTGGTATTTGATAATACATTTTTTGATATGATGCCCCTTATTCTTAAATACTTTAGTGTGTATTTCTTATAAACCCAGGTCATTCTCCTTTATATCACAGTGTAATTTAAAGTTTGCAAAATTCATTTTGGTAGATATTATTATAATTTTATATTGACATTATTTAAATCTCATCAACTGTCCTAATAGTATCCTTTATAGCCAAAGGTGAATGAAGATTAAATATATTTATTTTTCTTGTCCTAGAGCAACTCCAGAAGAGTTGTCATGTTCCTTCAGGTTTATTTAATCTAGAACAGTTTCTTAGTTTTTCTTTGACTTTGATAACGTTGGCATTTTTAAGAGTTTAAAACATGTATTTTGCAGAATATCTTTCATTATAATTTTGTTATTTTTTTCATAGCTAGATTAAAATTATACATTTTTGCAGAAATATCATAGTGGTGATGAAGTATATTTTTCAGTGTGTCATAGCAGTGAGAACATACTGTCAACTTGTCCCATTACTGATGATAACTTTGATACTTGGGTAATGTGTGTCTGCCAGATTTCTCACTGTAAGATTACTATTTCTTCTATTTGTAATTAATAAGTACAATCTATTGTATTTAATAAATTTATTATAATTAATAAACTTACAATTAATAAATTTTGAGACTAAATATTCTAACTCTATCACACTTGTGCTCACAAGTTTTAAAACCTATTCATGATTTTTGCTTCATTAAATTAATTATATTATTGTTATAAAATGATTTCCTGATTTCATTATTCCTTCTACATTTATTAATTGGCATTCTAGTGAAAAGAATAGATTTCTACCTAATTTGTTTATGTGTTTATTTTTTTTTTGTATCACCACAGACTCTTGGATTTTTATTTCATTCAATGAGTTAAAATCCGTAACTATAATTTTGATGCTCTAAATTACCCTGATTTGGCCAGTGGGAGCCTCTTCGATCTGGCTTCTGTGTTGTATTGACATACTCCACATTCTTTGAACGTTTCCTTACTTTCTGACACAACCAGTTATTTGAGATACAGCTGAAAATTTCCAGCTCTGTCTGAAATCAGCCATTTTTAAAAGGATCAAAGAATAGAATTTAGAAAATAAAACCTGGGTGCTAGCTATAATCACTGCCCTTATTGCCAAACCTTCTTTAGCAGACAGAATTATGAAACACACATGCACAGTTGCAAACTCTCTATTTTCATACCATGACTTATCTGTATTAAATTCTAAATTTTTACTAATACCTCTGTTTCTAATACAACACTACAGAATTTATTTTAGCTTTGCAGTATTTCCTGTTTATAATCCTCTACTTTTACTCCATTTATGCACTCTGATGGCTTGAATATTAGATTTTTTGATATTTTCCTTTAGGCTTCTGAGTCTCCATTAGTTTTTCTTTGTCCTTTTCCCTCTATTGTTTAGATTGGATAGTTCCTATTAATTTACCTTTAAGTTCACTGACTTTTTTCCTGGTATCTCCATTTTGCTATTGAGCCATTATGCAGAATTTTAAAAAGTATATGTATTTTGGTTCTCAAACTTGCTCTTTTTTATAACTACTATTTCTTTGTTGAAAGTTTTTTCTTTCCATTATATTCAAGAGTGGTCACTGTTACCTTTTTGGAACATGGTTATGGTAGATGCTTTAAAGTCTTTAATAATTCTAGCCTGTGTGTCATTTCAGAGTTTGCATCTGCTGAGTATTAGGTTTGCTTATTTTTTGAGGTGAGTAATTTTGGATTATGTATTGGACATTTTGAATCATATGACATCCTGGATCGTTTAAAAATCTTCCAAGGAATATTGACTTTGGTTTTGTTTTAGCAACTCGTTAATCTGGAGGAGGCAGTGTCCCAAGCCCTGATCTATCAGGATTGATGAAGTAGGGAAAGGGTGCCTAGGTAAACTGGTGTCCAGCGATTTGTTAGCTGAGGGGAGCCAGGACAATCCCACTTATAAGTGATTCTGTCTAAAAGCTAGTCTCTCCCTGTGCTGACTGGCTTGATCTGAGGAGAGAAGATCTGATGAAGCTGCGTGAGTTAGCATCCCATAGTCTAAATATGTGTCTCAGAGTTGAGAACACTTGGTCCATGGTCTTCTCATCAGTGGATGTTAGAATGGACACTATGAAAAGGGCCAGGCCCTTTTAAGCATATGTTCACCAAGCCTTTTCTGTACCAGCTTGCTTGATGCTTTAGTTTTTTTCTTGTCTTGCTTCGCTCCCCACCACAACCTCTCCCCTTACACACACATGCATGCACCACATCTTGTCTGACTTCCCTATGTCTACCATTCTACTGCATTATCTTTTCTGACTGGATTTTCTAAAATATATTATAAATTCTTATAATAGTTATGAACAAACTTAAGCCTTCTTTGCCATGATTTTTGTCAGTTTCATCTGTGTAGCAATATCTGTCCATTAAACAATGACTTTAAAATGATGTCCTGTATGCTTTTCGAATCAACCTTTTTAAGGTAAAGTTTACACAAAACAAAGGCTAGGAGGCCTCTGGGAGTTTCAGATATGTAAATTCTCAAAGATGGAGTAAGGCACTAACTGTGTTTCATGAGCAACTTAGTCAACCAGCTACACCACACTCAGGTGTTGTCCCCCATTAACCCTATTGGTGGTGTTCCCTGTCTGGACCAAGTCATGCTACTGAGCCTCACCTTGGCTCTCTTCATAGGCCATTGACAGGAATGGTGTGTCTTTACCCCTCTGTTTGACATTGCCCCAGAAAAATGAGTATATCATAGGGTGAATCAATTATTCTCTTTGAGGATCCTTCCATCTGTGTCCTGACTGTAATCGCTGAAGAAGTCAGGGCTGTTACTGTAAACTCCAAGATATTCAATGACTCAGGAATTGTAGAGTCCTTCTCCAGGGTCCAGAGGGACTACCTCTGCCTTGTGAGCCACCAAACATCTCATGAGGTCCATGCTTTTCACCTTCCACTTCCTTAACTAAAGGAGACTGAGCCTAAGGCTCTGATAAAATGCCATAAAAGCATAGCAAAAGAGGAGAGTAATTAGAATAGTGCCTCTCCCCACAGCGGTGAGTATGTACCATCTGTGCCCAGGCTCCTGGAGATTACTGGAGTCCCCACTGTTTGTAATGCAATCTTGGGCCTTTGAAGGGAAACTTCAGTTCCAGGCTCCCAGAAGACTGTTTAAGTAAGAAGTTCCAGATGTCTATTAGCTCCTTCCCCCAAAAGCTCCTGCCATTACCAAAGTATTACAGCCATGCCAGAAGTCCTGTCATTTTGCAAGAGTGATCCAGGTGCAGCAAGGCTGTCTGGTGAGCCACATCTTGCTCCCTGCTTCCCAAACTGTGGACAGGAAGTGCTAGATGAAGAGCAGGCCATTGGTTTAGTGCTCCAACCTCATTGATATCAGGGGAAAAGACACAAAGAAAAGAGCTTTCAGAGACTGCAACAGAAATTTTCCACCCACATCTTCCAGCGAGGGGCCTGTAAGTGGAAAATTTCAATATCACTGATGCAGTCTCTTCATGCCATTTTGTGAGGTCAAAGTGAGGCACTCTTCCCAACCCTTATACATACAGTCTCCTTGTATAGTCGCTGTTGGAGACGTAGGCTTAGAGAAGAAAGTTGATACTGGTGGAATCTTGGAGAATTAAATTAAGGTCCTTTCAGACTGCAGTGCCACTCAGACTGCCTGTTCCTTCTCGTTTCCTGCACCGCGGGTAGCAGACTCCCTGCCCTCACCCATTTTCTTTGCAGATTCCAGCCACAACCACATTACCAGCCATAGACGTGGCTGACCTACCTCCCCGAGTCTTGTCTGCCTTGTATCTTTCCCACACTGGATATTAATTGTGAAACGAGATGCACAATTCCTAACTCCCCTTTTTTGGTCTCCCTGTGGAATCTCCTTCAAATTCAAACCCATATTCTGGGATTCTACTTAGAAATGAGGCTCTTTGCCTTTTATCCTCTCGTTCATAGCTGCAGCATCTTCTGCTTTTAACCTCTTTTGACCTCCTAGCATCTTAACCCTCTTCTTCAGGCCTTCGTCTTGTAGAATGGAGTCAGCTATGCTTGCGTGTGTGGATTCTCCCCCTTTCATCTTACAGATCCCTCCTCCAGAATTTCACCATCTTCACCATAAAGGCCATCTCTGCTTTCCCAGTCAATTGTACTGTCACAACCAGCACATCTTACTCAACCAGCCCTTTATTTTGGACTTTACTGTGGCTAACGTGAACACTGCTTTGCTATTCCATGTTTTCATCTCCAGGTTTCCCCCAGGCTCAGAGGTGAGCTCCTTCCCTTGTCCCAGCCCACTGAAATGTGAAACAGATATCCCCAGCCTACCTGCATTTGTGGTCAACAGCCCCACCCCAACTTTCCACCACCTCTTTGGCCCATGAGTCACCCATCAGCCCAACTTGGAAGCCCCTGATGGCCAGCATTCAAGAATCCTTCTCCCCAGTGCTCCTGTTTATACTGACCTCTTCATCACTACTTCTCCAGCCACCTCTACTCCAGTAGCCAGCATCTCTGTAGATTCTGCATCCAAGCCTGCCTTTGATTCTGATGAAATTTATATAGATACCATGCCCCATTTTCAAGTTACCATCTTCCTATTTTCCCCTGTCTCCAGTGAGAATTTCTTTCTATTTTCCATGGCACTCCCTTGTTCTGAGAATACGCTGCCCAGTGACAGCCCTTCTTCAGCACTAGTATACACTAGCTGTCTGAAAAGTCAGTGACCCAAATACAAATTTTGACCTTTCTTTAACCCAGGAAAACCACTTGGCTCACATTTAGGTCTCCTGATGGGCCACAGCCTGAAGCTATGAACTCTGACAACTCTTTTGCTTTTGGAATCCTGGCCTCCCCAGTGCAAATTCCAGACTTAACCTCTCTTTCAGCCTAACCACCCACTAGAGGCACAACTCCATCAGCTTCTGTGGGTTTGACCTCCACCTTTGGCGTTCTTGTCAGTATCTAGCGGATATTCTGTAATACCCCAGGTGTTTTCCTCATTGGCTCAACAACTGCTTCTGTCTTTAGAGCTGCCATAAAGATAAATAGCACTGGAGAAAATAGCTCACCTTTAGCCAACAATACTGCAGACCTATTTGCATTTTCGGGATCTGCTGAAAATGGTAGCTGCTGCTTTGGGGTCAGTATGGCTGTCTCAGGGACCATCTCCATGTCTGGAGCACTCAGCTTGATTTAGAGGTGGGAAGAGTATCCTGTACCACTGCTTATGTTGGGGAAGGCTTAACCTGCACCCTCATTGCAATTGGAAAGGCCAGCTCTATGGAAAAAAAATCTTTCTTGGGAGACACTTTCCTTTCTGTCTCTTGTCAGAGCACTTAGGATCCCCTTCTCATCTCGCAATGACCATGCAAAGTGCACCTACTACTATTTGAAGAGACAATACCACTGAAAAGAAACATGTACGAGGAGATAGTTCTGTTCCATCTTGTGGTCAGATCACTTGGGCTCTTCTCGTCAGAATACATCTGTAGTCAGAGAGGTTAGCACCACATTGGTATTTGGAGATACTTTACTTCATGCCTTTTGTCAGAACACCTGGAGACTCTCTGGCTACCATGCATCTGCTATAATCCAAGGGCCTGGCACCGTTTTTGTGTTTGGAGCCCATACTGCTCCTGCCTTCAGTCAGAGCAACTGGGGCTTACCTGTCCAGAGCACAGGTAGTGCAATGGGAAGAGACAGTATCATACCTTTGATTGGAGCTACCTGTGTTTCTGTCTTCCTCAGAGCAGGTTGTACAATGGAAGGGGTCAGCATTATATCTATGCCTGGAGACACCATGTTTCTACCAATATTTGAAATAATGGGGAGCTTATGGCCAGAGCACATCTGTTTCATTCATGAGGGAAAATATCCTACAGTTTTAGAGTGACATTTTTAGTCTCATCTTCTCAGGTCAGAACACCAAGGACCCACCTTTGACTTGGAAGGAATCAACACCACTGAGAAAATATCTTTGCTACTGCCTTTGTTCAGAGCAATTGTGCCTCTGGTATGCATAAAGCAAGCAGCAGTCTTGCCTTTAGGCTACTCTCACCACTTGTCTAGGACTTCATTGAAAACAAATGTTAGGCTTCCAATCCATTAATTTTCTCCTAGTGCAAGATCCAGAACCTCAGCAACTAAGCAGGTCACCACAGTACTCCGTGAATGGACCTTGTTCTGCTGGGCATAGGTTCAATACCTTTTGGTTATGTCAAAAAAACTTAGCCTGCTCTTTGTCTTCCTAAAGTAAGCTGGAGGTCTCGTAGTTCAGGATACGTGTGTGTGCGCATGTGTGAGAGGGTGTGGGGCAGATGAGGCCAGCTACATGTCAACACACTGGTCTTGAGAAATTCCACAGTATAGAATTGAAAGGAGCTCTGTATGTATCATCACCCAAGTCATCCTTGGCTTTGACAGCCTGACAGGCTCAAGCTCTCAGTCAGAAATGGCAAGACACCCACTGCTGCCTATATAGCTGCCACTTTCTCATTTGCCTCAATGGGTTCTTATTTTTCTTTCCCCAATTATGAATATATAAAGCCTTGTTCTTATTAATTTGTCCTATGTTCCCCTGAATTTTATTCTTCGACTCAACTTGAGAAAGAATTATCTTGAATAAGTGGTGACATTTTGAGCCAGACTGAACTGTGCAATTTTCTGGGACTAGGATGTGGTAGTCCCCACACTTTATGAGTACACATGCTGACTTCTGCCATCTTTGTTTTCATATATAGGAATGGTAACCCAGGATGAACTGAGGTCCAGAGAAGGGATAGAAGAGGTAATCAACCTTGCCTCTCCCCTCTCTACTTCTCTTTTACCAATCTAACATTACTCTATGCTAGACAACCCCTGATGTGGGTTAGAAGATCACAATTTATAATTATAGTCTTTGTAAAAAGTTTAAATATCATCTTTGTGTCTTTATCTTTAATTAAACTTAGGCCAGTGCCCATCTATTTCCATTTTAAGCAGAGAGGATGGGGTTGACATCCAGACTCTTGGAATGAGAGGGAAAAAGAAGAAGAGCCTGTACCTGCTCTGTAATGATTTAAAAATTTATGTCTAAAGTGTTACTTAGAAGTTGTAATCATGTTACATGACAAATTAGAAAATATCTGGATAAGGACTTTTGGAAATAATAACCTGTCTGGCTCTAGTCCAAGCCACTAAAATATCATTTTGCAGAGTTCCAATTTTACCCAGATATAGCTGACCTTAAAGTTATGCTGTATCTCCATGGACCTAACTAATTGCTGAAACTGCATTCTTTTCTAAGCTATTTCAAAACTCATGAGTACCAGCTTAAGGTGGGGCACAGAGACAAGTACAAACATTTTCCTTAGCTTCTTTCAAGTTATTTTATTAAACAGTTCTTTAGTGAAGACGCTACCTCTGACCCTGTGTCAGGCTCTAGTGACATAGAGTTGAAAAACATCTCTTTGCCTATGAGGACTTTACACTGTAGTAGAGAAAGATAGTCAACAACAACAACTGGAGACATAAGTGATAGGATTATGGGAGCAGGTAAGAAGGACATAAAACTAAGTCTGGGAAGATACAACTTGAGATGTACCTTAACAAAGATGAAGCTGTTCTCTAGTGGAGAGCAGTTATTTCTAGGTCAAAGAAAAAAACTCTAAAAAGTTATGGAAGAAAGGGAGCTCAGAAACTAATGAGACACCAGGCTGGTGGGTAGGTATGGCTAAAGGGAGAAACCAAAGCTGAGAAATACATCTGTATGGAAGACAGGGGTAGACCAGGAACAAAGTTATGTACCAAGAGGCGAAATTTGTCCATTATCCCGAAAGTGTAGGATATCATGAAAGGACTGTAAGCAAAGAGTATATGTAGGCTGCAGAAAAATCCCTGTGGCTAGGTGGGAAGTAAGCATTGAATGGGTGCCAGAACAGAGGCAAAAATGTTTATAGGACCCAAGCAGTGACCTAAGCAGAGAACAGAAAATGAGTTCTTGGTTTAGAGAAACTGTCAGTGGAAATAGTGAGAAGATAAAATAAGGGAGATGAAGTGGGTGGATTGAGTACTTTTAGCAAAAATATAATCATAATTTTTAATAATAAAGATATTTGTGGAAAATTCAGGTAATGTTCAGAAGGCAGTTCATTCCATTATCTATCTATCTATCTATCTATCTATCTATTTATTTATTTATTTATTTATTTTCCGTATTTATTTAGTCTCTGGGATGCGCTAAAGACTCTTTTAGGTAGTAGCATCAATTACAAAAAATGGCCAAATCCCTGCCTTTGTGGAGCCTACTTTCTAGCTCGAAGGGAGAAAAGAAATAATATACATAATAAGTCAGTAAATTACTGGCAGGTTAATAGCAGGTGCTATTTGGTGGGGGAGGCAGGGAGCTTTTGTGCCACAGGCCCTACCGTGACAGAAGTGCTCACTTGGGCTGGCTCAGAGACCAGACACTGTTGGCTCCCATTGTTTTTTCTACTCCTTCAGGAAGACTGATAAAAAACATTTAGGTGAGTTATTTGGAAGTGAGGGCAGGCTTGCAGATGTGGGGAAAGAAGAAGGAACAGACTCACTTGCCTCGCCCCCTCCCACCCCCATTGCTTTTGACTGATTTCTCTTGATAGAATGTAATGGTGGGGTAGGAGTTCTAAGACTTTACATGGAATCATATGATGAGTGAGCAGCCAGGGATTAAGGGACCAGGGGCCAGATGTGTCAGAATGTAGAGAAAACTCTCACTGAAATATTTATCCACCCACTGATTGTTGAAATATTGATCAAAAATTAAAAGCTTTGGGATAAAAATCATGTTATTCTGCTGAGCTTCCACAGGTGTAACTATACATGGAACTATGCACAGCCTTCACAGCAACCACTATGCTTTAGTTGGGTCTGGTGGTGTCTCATATCTTCTGTCCTGTACTGAAAAGGAGAGGGGACATGCTTTAAAAAATTCTAGACTGCCTTAAAGTGGCTCTTAAGGAGAGGGTTTGAATTAACTTCAAAAATGCCCTATGCAAAACTCAGATAGCACATAGCCTCTCCCAATCTCATTTTTTTTTTTTTTAATCTGCAAAATGTAAAAATACTTCTGCCTCCCCAAGCAGGTAGATCTTATGCAAGTGATTCGGGAAATGTAAAAGATTATAAGTCAGAGAGCTTGAGTTTGAATCCTGTCTCTAGCCCTCAATAGAGCTGGCAGAATACTTAATTTCTCTGTGAAATGAAACAAATAATAGTGGTAAATTTATTTAGCTGTGACAATGAAATTAATTATTACATACAAGGCACTTAGAATGCTGTTTGGCATATGAAAGGTGAAATATAGGCATTTGCCATTTTATTACAAAATGTTAATAATTCATAGAAATTACTAACATGTTTTATTAACATATAATCTCTTCAAAATTGATATGACGGGACTGTAAGCCTGTGATTCTAGTAAAGATATAATTGGCTAGCTGAGAAGGTTTGTTGGCAAAATAGCTGATCTTTATCACTTTCTTTTCTATAATTACCAACTCGTTTGGCTCTCCAGTACACAGGTTAATTAATATCATTAAGAGGTAGCAGAGAACTGAATCTTACACTTTGAAATGCTTCTCTTATGGAGATCTCCACTTCAGTTGAGTTTTTACATGAAGTGTGAAGAAAACATGCCCCCAAGTGTGCCTGAAATAGAACCCAGTATGGTATCCTGGGACATCAAGAGTAGTGCACGGTATGGAAGCTAGAGCAGTGGAGTGGATTTATCGCCTCTTACTCAAGAGAGGCTTGTTAACAGAGATTCATACTTTTTGTTGAAAGGTCAAGTGCAGACAGACAGATTTGACAGAAAAGAGTGGTTCCACGTTAAAAGCCAAGAGGGGAAATGTCTGTCACTTCTCTCAGTTGTTGCCAGCAGCTGTCTCATAGAGCAGTGACATGTCTCTTTGGACATTTTGAAGCTGAGCCATAGACTGGGTTCAGGAGGGGCAGAGGCAGGGTAGGTTAAAGGAAGAGGACAACTTTTACTTCATTCCAATAAATGGGCATATGTTATTCCTGCTCCATCTTCTTTCTCAGGATCAGTGACAAAATGAAGACAGGGTGTAGAAATGAAGGCAACCATAGTGGGGTGGGACACAGGACAGAGCTTTTGGTGGATGATTAATGGAATAAATTTTTTATTTCCTCTTCTAGGAGTCCTTTCCACATTTTCTTTCAGAACAATAGGATGGTGCTTTCTTGAAAAGATGTCTTTGTTGAATTATATTGCCATATCTAGTTTGTTGGAACAGAGGAGCAATATGGTAGCCAGTCTGTAAAGACAGCCTTCCAGCTATCTGATATCCATGCTACCTATGGTCCCTCCCACTTTGTTGATTTGAAGCAAAGGAGATGAAGCTCTCAGTCAGAACCTGCAGTAGTCAGATAATAGAGGTACTAAAGTAGAAGATAAAGATAATACAAGAAAAAAAGTGTGAAATCGAAAGAACAGCGGTCACAGGAAGCCAGAACAATGCACAAATCTAGGCATATAAATTCAGGCGGATTACAAGAAAATGAGATTCTGCATCACAGTGGCCCTTTGTGTATGTCTTAGAGGAATGGTTCTCACAGTGCCAGCATCACTTGGGAACTTATTAGAAATGCAAAAATCTGGGTTACACCTTAAACCTACTCAATCGAAAACTCCAGGGTGGGACTAGAGTTTAGGCTTGTGTGCAACAAGTCATAATTCTGATGCTCATTAAAATTTGAGAACCGGAGTCTTAGAGATTTGTTACTCAAAGTGTAAACCATGGAGCTTATTAAAAATGCAGATTTACTCTGAATCAGAATCTGCTTGTTAACAATATCCCCATATGAATCATGTGTACATACTCTTTGAGAAGCATTGGCTTAAAATGTTCATGACAAACTACTGCTAGTACCTCCAAGAATAAAGTGTTTGTAGAGTAGACAATCTGGAGAACCCAGATGTGCTCCTATCTGAAGAAGTCCAGGCCCTGAATAGAATTGAGCCCTGATTGAGCTGGTGCTTGAATCTCTAGCCTAAAAACATTACCTAGAAAAACCTACAGACTCTACTCATCTTTAGGATATAAATCAGACTCAGGCTTGGAACATTAGAATGACCTAAAGACTCATGAGCAATAATGTCTTTCCAACTAGAGGGAAGGCTTCTTGTTGCTGGACTCAGCAATAGACCTGAGGTTACAAGAATCCTTAGCAAGGATTCTCAACAATGTCTTAGGAGTTGGCTGAGAGAATAGCAAGTCAGGGCAATGTCTCTTTTCTCATACTCTGGGCCTTTATTATAGTCTTTTTATTAAGTGACGACAGCCTCGATTGTGGTGGGGAAAGGGAGAAGGAAGCTTTCATTTCTTGTGAGCTGTATTATGTGTGAGACATTGTGCTCTTTCTTTGTTCACCTCGTAACCTTGCTCCTTTTAACCATCTTATAGAATAGTCATTATTTATTAACTGATTTAATTTACATAAGCTTTACGAGTTTGTCCACATTCCTATCATTAGGGAAACTTTTTAAGGCTATCTTGTCTTTTTACACAACTTTCAGATCTTTTCATTATTAGATAATTCATGGTGACTATAGCAACATTCTGCCTAGAAAGTAGAGCAGGATGAGATTTTTTATATTAAAGTGTTTTATTATCCTTTCAAGGAATATATAAAAAGAAAAAAAACCATAGTCTTCTCAAGGTGCATCTGATAGGACTTCAGATCATTATATTCTGACAACTTCATAGTCTGTTTTAAATTTTCAAATTTTTTAATTTTTTAGGTGAGGCAACACTTGGTTGACCTCACAGATTTCAAGAACCTTATTTTTTAAAATTTTTATGCTTACAGCACCTGGTCTTCCTAGGTGGTTTCCCATTCAAGTACTAACCAGGCCCGACCCTGCTTAGCGTCTGAGATAAGATGGGATCTGGCTTGTTCAGGGTAGCATGGCCATAGCATAATCTTTTGAAAGATGACTATAAAGTCTTTATGTTAGAAGTGGAGGAGGTAGGGAAGCAGTACAGCATATGAAGAAAGAAGAAAGTATTGGGTTTGGATTCAGGCTTTGAGCTGTGAATTAGAAGAGTGACCTTGGTCAAGGTTAAGGTTAATACCGTTGAGCCTCAGATTTTTTACGTAAAGTAAAAAATAGACCCTAAAATAATGTTAGTCTTACTTTCCCTTTATGTCTTTCTATATATATTTTTTTCATCTAGAATGGGCCATGAAGCAGAAATGTGGTAATAACTTCGGCTTGACCTCATTCTTCTATGACAAATTGTTGAGTCTAAGTAGCCAAGGGATTTAGGATAATAACACTTTCTCTTAATACAGTCTTCCATGATGTATATAGTAACAACTATACAGTTGCATATTCTCTAGTCATTCATTCATTCATATATTCATTTATTCAATTTCTGTGAAGTAAGCTGTACTAAGCTCATGTATGTAATGGTAAGCAAAAACAGACCCCAGTGAGTTACAATCGAAAGGGTTGACAGACATTAGCAAATAATTATTCAACATGTATAATTATAAACTGGGATAAATGTGGAGAAATGTATAAAGTGCTCTAAAGATGTATAATACAGAGATCTGATCTTGTCTGGGAAGTCAGAGAAGGATCCCATGAGAGTAACATATAAAAAGTAATTAAGAGTTAAAATATAATTAGATCCTTAGAAGAAAACAGAATAAAATCTTCATGACTTTGGGTAAGCAAAGAGTTCTTATTTACATCATCAAAATCATGACTGAAAAAAGAAAAGAAATTATAGAGTATATGTCATCAAAATTAAAAACCTTTACCTTTTTAAAGGTCTTGTTAAGAGAATAAAAAGTTAAGCCACAGACTGGGAAAAATTGTGTGCAACATACATCAGAATATGTAAAGAACTCTCAAATCTCAAAATCAAGAAAACAAATCAATTTTAAAAAAATGGGAAACATATTTGAAGAGAAACTTTACTAAAAAATGTACATAAGTGACAAATGAATATATTAAAATATGCTCAACATTATTAGTCATTAAAAAAATTCACGTTAAAACCATAAGTGCCGGTGAGAATATAAAGCCATAGGAACTCATATGTTGCTGGTGAGAATAAAAAGTGGTGTGCTCAGGAAACATTTGACAGTTTCTTAAACAGTGAAACCTAAACCTACCAGAGGCCTTCAGTCAAGATGGTGGAGAACATAAATGCTATGCTCACTTTCTTCTACCACCACCTCAAAATTACAACTAAATACAGAACAACCATCATTGAGAATCGTCTGAAGTCCAGCTAAACTGAAGTCTTGCAAATAAAATTATACAGAAGAAGCCATATTGAGACGAGTAGGAGGGGCAGAGACACTGATTGGGCTGGTTCCATACTCATGTGTGGTAGTTAAAAATCAGGAGGGCTGTGGAGCTTCCCCTGAGGAGTCAAGTATCCCAGCTCCAGGCTCCCCAGCTCAGGATTCCAGTGTCTAAAATAGAAGTCCCCATGATTTCTGGCTGTGAAAACCAGCAGAAATTGTGGCTGAGTAAGACAGAGGGCTGCTGGAGCACCAGGCATTCCTCTTAAAGGGCCCATGAATGGACTTACTCATTCTGAGTGCCAGGGACATATGAGGAGGAACTAAATTGTCAGATTTGAGGGTGAGGGCTGAATAGGCAGCTTTTTCCCAGTCATTGTTTCTTTATTAAGCCCTCCCACTGCCCACCATGTTCATGAATGCAGGTGCCATATCTGAGTCTCTATCAACCTGGCTAACATTGTACACTCCATGTTGGTGATTCTCTGAGATCCCACCCCACACAGTGACTTTTTTTATACAGGTGGCCTGTTTTTGTTCATGTTGGGGAATTCCCTAAAATCTCTTAAAAAATTCACTAGCCCCAAATAAGCAGCATCTGGCCTTGGCATGCCCCATATCTTTTGGTAAACAAGCCTGGAACTAGCAGCAGCCAGCTTTAGTTTGCAGCTTAACCCTTTCCAGTTACCTCCAAGCTGAATACAAGTGTCAACCATCTTCAGATCATTTTGTAGCTTATACCAAGTGGCCCCAGGCAAGGCACAGGCAGCAGCTGACCTTAGCCTACAACAAAGCCCCTTCTAGGAGGCCTCGGACTTAATACACTCAGTGGCCAAATTCAGACTACACCAGAGTATTACCCAACTGCCTTTACAAATGACATACCCAAAGTTCAGACTGGGCAGGCACCGGAACCCTGCTAAAATGAATTCTGCTTTGTAGAGTAAACTTCTGTACAAAAACGCCTCCACTATACTAATAGGCCATCCTCTCAACCAATCAGCCTAATGGTCAATCCTTTCCATTGACATGCCGACAATAGTCAAGGCTCAACTAAAATAGGAGGGCACACACAACACACATGAGGGACATTGCTGGAGCACCTGGCTCAGGTGAATAGGAGACTATGCCATTGAACTCTATGGGACACTTACTGCCATTGAACTCTATGGGACACTTAATACATAAGGCCACATTACCAAGACTGAGAGACATAGCACAGAAACAAACAAAGGGAGGCAGCCAAAATGGGGAGACAAAGAAATATGTCAAATGAAGGACCACAACAAAGCTCCAGAAAGACAACTAAAGAAGGAAAGCTGTCTACCAGAGGCAGAGTTCAAAATACTGGTTATAAGGATGCTCAGTGATCTCAATGAAAATTTCAACAAAGAGATAGGAAACATAAAAATGAAAATAGAAAGCATAAGAAAGAATCAGTCAGAAAAGAAGAATACAATGATTGAAATAAAGAATAAGTTAGAGGGAATCAACAGTAGATTAGATTAAGCAGAGGATTGAATCAGCAATTTGGAAGATAAGATAGCAGAAAACATCCAATCAAAACAGAACAAAAAAATCTGCGCAAATGAGAATAGTCTAAGGGGCTTTTGGGACAACATCAAGCATACCAACATTCACATTATAGGGATACCAGAAGGAAAAGAAAGAAAGCAAGTAATTGAAAATCTATGTGAAGAAACAATGGTGGGAAACTTCCCTAACCTGCTGAAAGAAATAGAAATACTAGCCCAGGAAGTGCAGAGAATTCAAAACAAGATGAATCCAAACAGTCTCACACTAAGACACATCATAATTAAAATGCCAAAGATTAAAGACAGATAATCTTAAAAGCAGCAAGACTAAAGCAGTTACCTACAAGGAAGCTCCTAAAAGACTGTCAGCTGATTTCTCAACAGAAACTTTCCAGGCCAGAAGGAATTGGTAAGAAATATTCAAAGTGATAGAAAGCAAGGACCTACAACCAAGATTAATATTCCTTTAATATTTCCCAGAAAAGAAAAAAGTTAAAGGAGTTCATCACTATCAAACCACTATTATGAGAAATGTTAACGGGACTTCTTTAAGAATAAGAAAAGAAAGATCAAAAATATGAAAAATAACATGACAATAACTACATATCTAGCAACAATTACTTTAAATGTATATGCTCCAAGCAAATGTTTTAATTAAAGGACTAGGGTAGCTAAATGGAAAATAAAACAAGACTTATATATATGCTTCCTACAAGACCCACTTCAGATTGAAAGAAACAGATTGAAAGTAAAGGGATAGAAAAGATATTGTATGCAAATGCAAATGAAAAAAAGCTGGAGTAGTGATACTTATACCGTACAAAATAGACTTTAAGGCTATAACAAGAGACGAAGAATGACCTGGCAATTCCACTTCTGGATATTTACCTGAAGAAATCCAAAACGTTAATTTGAAATGACACATGCATTCCTATGCTCATTGCAGCATTGTTTATAATAGCCAAGATAAGAAAACAACCTAAACGTGCATCAATAGATGAATGGATAAAGAGGAAATGGTACATCTATACACTGGAATATTACTCGGCCATAAAAAGAATGAAATCTTGCCATCTGCAACATGGATAAACATAGAAGGTATTATGCTGAGTGAAATAAGTCAGACAGAGAAGACAAATACCATATGATTTCACTGACATGTGGAATATAAAAAAGAATGAACAAACAAAGCAGAAACAGACTTTTAAATACAGAGAACATTTTGAGTGTTGCCAGATGGGAGAGGATTTGGGGGGCTGGGTGAAAACATGGAAGGGATTATGCTGTGCAAGTTGCCAGTTCTAAATATAGTCACTGGGATGTAAAATGCAGTATAGGGAATATAGTTAATAATATTGTAATAACTATGTATGATGTCAAATGGGTACTAGACTTATCAGGGTGATCACTTCATAAGTTATATAAATATCTAATCACTATATTTTATACCTGAAACTAATATAATGTTATATATGTGATTAAAAAATTTAAAACCCCTAAACCTGCCATATGATGCAGCAATCCTATTTGTAGATAACTATATTAGAGAAGTGAAAACTTATGTTCACACAAAAATCTGAACAGAAACATTTTTAGCAGCATTACACATAATCACCAAATAGTGGAAACAATACTAATGACCTTCAGTGAGTAAACTGATAAACAAACTGTGGCACAAATGACAGTAAAATACTACCCAGAGGCAAAAATGAAGAAAATATTGGTATATAAGACTAGACTAAATCTTGAATGCATTATGCTAAACGAAAGAACTCAGTCTCTAAATGTTACATACCATATCATTCCATTTGTATGACATTCTGGAATTGGTAAGAGGAATATATTTTGACATATATTTTAAGAATTAAAAGAAGTGTAGTGAGACTGTAGAAAGAAGAGAGAGGTGTGAGATAAGAAAAAAGGGTGAGCAAGTCAACATAGAACTAAATAATAACAAATAATAGTTTTTAAAATTTTACTCTATGCTAAACTTTTTATATGGATTATCTTTTTTAATCCCAATAAAGAAATTTTTACAAGTATTTTAATCAATAATAAGAACAATGATTATTTTACAGAAGAAACTGAAACTAAGAGAAATGACATAAATAATTTATCAAATTAAGGGCTGGTAAACAGAGAAGCCAGAATTTTAACCTAAGAAGTCAGGCTTCGTAATTGGTGATTTTACATAATATGCCATACTATCAAGCTTATAGCTCTTAATGAGGGTCATATTTTGATCTTAAGGTAAATAGAATACATAGAAAATCTCTAAGTGCGTTTATGGTTTTATCAGATTTCCAATTTTGTAAAGGTTATTCTAACTACAATTGGAATATAGACTGGTTGGAGGAGGGGCTTGATGAGCAGTATAAAGTGACACATGAGTTTTACAGCTATTACGGAATGCCTTGTGTCCACCCCCTGAACCCCCTATGCAGCTTTAACTCCTAGAACCTCAGAACATGATTGTATTTTGGGATAGTGCCTTTAAAGAGTTAATTATGTTAAAATGAAGCCATTAGATTGGGCTCTAAACTAATCTGACTGATGTCCTTATAAGAAGGAAATATGTGGACACAAAATGAGACATAAAGGATGTGTGCGCACTGAAGAAAGACTGTATGAAGACACAGTAGAAAAGCAGCCATTTGCAAGCCAAGAAGAGAGGCCTCAGGAAGAACCAAACTGCTGACAACTTGACCTTGTACTCCTAGCCTTCAAAACTCTAAGCAAATAAATTTCTGTTGTTTAAACTACCTAATCTGTGGTAATTTCTTATGGCAGTCTAAACAAACTAGTAATATTAATAGCTATAATGTATATAAAAATAATACCATAAAAGGTGGAAAGGGAATAAAGCTATATAGGAGTAGTATTTCTTTATATCACCCGATTTGAGATAGTATAAATCTGAAGGTGAGTCTGATAGGATATGTATGGTAAGTCCTAGAAAACTACTAAAAAAGAGCTTAAAAACTATAATGGAAATACCATTAAATTAAACAATTAAATTTAAATTAAACCACATTAAAATACTACATTAGATTTTTTCAGTGGCATCAGAAACATGGTGGAGTGAGAGACGTCCCCAGATCTGTACCCTTAAAACAACAATAAGCTGAACATCTAAAACTCAACAAAAAACACCTAACCTGTACACAAGCATGTCTGCATAAGGGATTTGCTAATAAGAGCTACCACAGGTCAGAACCCTGGGAGTTGGCAGTAGACTAGGAGAAACAAAGACGTTGCCTCTAGGAGTTAAGTCTCCCACAGAAGGAAAGGGAAGGGATAAGGTGCAGTGGGTTCCCTAAGCAGTCCTGCATGAGAGAGCTGTGAGCTCCACACAGCAGCAATGCTCAGGGAACAGGGAAGAAAGCAGGAAAATGGGGATGGCAGAGAAGCAACAGCTGATTATTAACAGCTGTGGTTGCAAAAAGTGAGGCTGAACCACAGCCCCCATTCTTCAGTCCAAAGGGTACCACCCCCATATCTTCCAAGACTGAACTCCATGGAGCTCTATGGGAATCTGAGCAAATGCTACTGAAACTGTCACTAACACTGACAAGGACTGAGACTGAGAGTAGCAAGTGTGATTGAATATTTATAAGAAAGAAAAAGGCATTATTGAGGATTTATAAAAAGCAGGGATCCAAGAGGCTGAGACATCACCTACTGGAAACCTAAAGAAAAAGCCTTCTTAGCAACAGGCTAAAGAAAGACCTTTATATAATAAAGCTTCATTTTGGGGTGACGGAGTGCGGGGGGAGCAGAATTAACTTCAACTAATGCTCAGGTGGAGAAATAGTCCATTAAACACAATGAACAACCAAGGAAACAAGGTATCTCAGAAAGAAAGAGAAAAATCTTCAGAAAATAAGCTTAAAGACATAGAAATATATGATTGAAATGACAGAGAATTCAGGATGACACTTCTAAAAACAACTCAATGAGATCCAAAATAATTCATATCAACAATTTCAAGAACTGAAAAAACAACTAGGTCAGCTAAATGAGTTTTTTAGCAAGGAGATTGAAATCCTTAAAAAGAATCAAATAGAAATTCTGGAGATGAAGAACACACTGAAAGAGATGAAGAATGAAATAGCAAACCTTGGAAATAGAGTCAAACAAATGGAGGATAAGATCAGACATATCAAAGGCAGAACATCTATAAATAAATCAGAAGAAAGAAGAGAGAAAGCAAAGAATAAAAAATAATAAAAGTGAAATACAAGACCTAGCTGATACCAACAGGAAAGAAAATATGAGAATAATGGGCATTCTCAATGGGATGAAAAAGAGCAGGTATCAAAAAGCATTTTCAGACAAATAGTTGATGAGAATTTTCCAAATCTAAGGATTGATGAGATTAGCATTCAAGAAGTCAACAGAACACGCAATCATCTCAAACCAAAAAAGCCTTCTCCAAAACACGTTGTATTAAAATTATCAACAATCAGTGATAAAAAAAGAATTCTCAGGGCAGCCTGGGAGAAGACCGTAACTTATAAAAGAAAACCTATTCGATTATCATTGGACTTATCTACACAGACATAAGCAAGAAAGACGTGGAATCAAATGTTCAAACTCTTAAATGAAAGGAACTACTAGCTAAGAATAATGTAACCAGCAAAGCTCTTCTTTAGATGTGAAGAAGAAATAAAGACCTTTCCAGATATGCAAAATTGAGGGAATTCTCCATTACAGGGTCCGCATTACAGGAAATACTGAAAAGGATCTGCTCACCTAAAACAAAATGAAAAAAAAAAAAAACATATCTAGGAGTAAGGCAACTAGCAGGTGCTGTAGGTGTTAAAAACAAAAACAAAAACAAAAAACCCGAAAATCCAAATTCGCAAAAGGAAATGGAGATAAGGCACACACAGGAGAAAATGGATGGCTATATATATATATATATATAATATATTATATATATATTTATCCTTTACATATTTGTAATGACAACCACACACCAAAGATTCAGAACTGAAGTTTATAACATAATACAAGGCCCAGAGGGAAAATCCACAAAACCGAACCAAAATAATAATAATAATAATAATAATAATAATAATAATAATAATAATAATAAACAGATACAAAGACAAGGAAGCAATGGAAACATCAAGCTACCGAAAGCAAAAGATAAAACAGCTATATGAAGATTTCATATTTTAATAATCACCCTAAATGTAAATGGACTGAACTCACCAATAAAAAGGCACAGAGTTGCAGATTGGATCAAAAAAACTAAACCAAACAATATACTGCCTCCAGGAGACATATCTCAGCTTCAAAGACAAATATGGACTCAAAGTGAAAGGGTGGAAAATGATATTTCAAGCAAATGACATTCAGAGAAAAGCAGGAATAGTGGTACTAATATCAGATGAAATAAACTTTAAAATGAAAAATATTAAGAAAGATACTGAGGGACACTTCATAATGATAAAGGGAATCACACACCAAGTAGACGTGACACTTATTAACACCTATGCTCCCAATCACGGAGCCCCAAAATATCTGAGGCAATTAAATAGAACTAAAGGGAGAAACAGGCCAAACCACTATTGTAGTATGGGACCTAAATACTCCTTTGTCAGACATGAACAGATCATCCAAACAGAAAATCGATAAGGAAATAACATCCTTAAATGACACGTTGTACCAACTGGACATAATTGACACTTACAGAGCCTTTCATCCCAAAACAGCCATTTATATATTCTTCGCTAGTGCACATGGAACATTCTCAAGTGTTGACCACATCCTGGGACACAGGGATAGCTGTAAAAATATAGGAGGGTTGAAATCATACCAACCATATTCTCTTACTATAATGCTTTGAAGCTGGAGATCAACTGTAAAAAGAAAAAGAGAAGAACAAATACATGGAAATTAAGCAACATGATGAAGAATTACTGGGGCATAATAAAAAGAGAAATAAAAAGAGAAATCAAGAGATACATAGAAATGAATGATAATGACAATACAACATATCAAAGCTTTTGGGACATGGCAAATGCAGTCATAAGAGAAAAGTTCATATCATTATAGGCCTACCTCCAAAAATAAGAATGAGCCAAAATAAAGAACCTCATGCTTCATCTTAAAAAACTAGGAAAGGAAGAACAAACGAAGCCTAAAGTCAGAAGACGAAAAGAAATCATCGAAATTAGAGCAGAAATAAATGAAATAGAAAACAAAAAAGATAGAAAAAATAAATGTAAGAAAGTGCTGGTTCTTTGAGAAGATTAATAAAATTGACAATCCCCTGGCTAGACACACTCAAGAAAAAAGAGAAAGGACACAAATAAACAAAATCAAAGATAAAAGAGGGGATTTTATGACAGACACTGCACAAATACAAAGGATTATACAAGAATACTATGAAGAAGTATATAATAACAAATTTAATAACCTAGAAGAAATGGACAAGTATTGAGAAAGATACAGCCTTACTAGACTGAATCAAGAACTGGAAAATCTAAATACACTGATAGCAGTATGGAAATTGAAACAATCATCAAATACCTACTAAAAAGTAGAAATCCAGGATCAGATGGCTTTTCCAGTGAATTCTACCAAACATTCAAAGAAGATTTAATGCCTATTCTCCTCAAAGTCTTACAAAAAATCAAAGAGAAGGTGGTACTTCCTAACTCATTTTAAGAGGCCAGTATTACTCTGACTCCAAAACCTGGTAAAGACAATACAAAAAAAATAATACTATAGACAAATACCTCTCATGAACATGGATGCAAAAATCCTAAATGAGATATTAGCGAATCAAATATAGCAACATATTAAAAAGATTAAATACCATGATCAAGTGGGCTTAATCCTTGAGGCACAGGAATGGTTCAACATATGCAAATCGAGTAATGTCATACACCACATAAACAAATTAAAAATAAGAATCATATGATTATATCAATACATGCAGGAAAAAGCCTCTGACAAGATACAGTATCCTTTTATAATCAAAACACTTAACAAAATTGGTATAGAAGAAATGTACCTGAACATAATAAAGGCCATATATGATGTGCCCTTGGCCAACATTATACTTAATGGTGAAAAGCTAAAAACCTTGCCTCTAAGGTTAGGAATAAGACAAAGCTGTCTACTATCACCCCTTTTATTCAATATAACATTGGAGGTCTTTCTATCATGAAATAGAAAGATAAAAAAGGCATCCAAATAAGAAATGAAGAAGTCACACTGTCACTATTGACATATGACATGATTCTCTTTTTAAAAACCCTAAAGACTCCACAGAATGCTACTAGAAACAATAAGCAAATACAGTAATCTTTCTAGATATAAAATCAATGTTCAAAAATCCATAGTGTTCCTATACTCTAATAATGAATTCTCAGAAAAAGAAGTGGAAAAAAATATTCCTTTTGCAATTGCAACACAGAGAATAAAGTACTCAAGAATAAATCTAATGAAACATGTGAAGGATCTACATAATGAAAACTATAAGATCCTATTAAAAAGAATTGATGAAGATACAAAGAAACAGAAAGATATTCCGTGTTCTTGGATTGGAAGAATCAACATAGTTAAGATGATCTTATTACCTAATGCATACAGATTCAATGCAATTCCCATCAAAATCTCATCAGCAGTTTTTAAAAAAATAGAACCAAAAATCATTAGATTTGTATGAAAGCACAAAAGACCCTGAGTCCCCAAAGCCACTCTGAGAAAAAAGAACAAGGCTGGAGGCATCACTCTGCCCAACTTCAACTTATATTACAAAGTGACGATAATCGAAGTGGCATGGTATTGGCAGAAAAATAGACACTCGAACCAGTGGAACAGAATCAAGAGTCCAGAAGTAAACCTATGTTTATATGGGAAAATAATTTTTGACAAAAAAGCCAAAAACATACAGTGGGGAAAGGAAAGCCTCTTCATAAGTTGTGCTAGAAAAACAAGAAAGCCATCTGCAAAAGAATGAGACTACACTATCACCACACACCAAAATTAACTCCAAAAGGAATTAGGACCTGAATATAAGATCTGAAACAATAAATTGCATAGAAGAAAACATAGGGACTAAATTCATGGACCTTAGACTTAAAGGGGATTTTATGAATTTGACCTCGAAGGCAAGACAAGTAAAAGTAAAAATAAAAACAAATGAATGTAATTTGTCTATGGCCACGCTATCCTGAACAAGCTCGATCCTGTCTGATCTCGGAAGCTAAGCAGGGTCAAGCCTGGTTAATGTTTGGATGGGAGACCACCTAGGAAGACCAGGTGTTGTAGATGTAAAAAATAAAAAAAAGGAATTATAAGCTGACAAGTTCCTTGCAATCTGTGAGGTCAACTAAGGGTTGGCTGAATAACAAAACAAACAAACAAAAACTCCTATCCAAAAATGGGCAGAGAACCTAAAAAGACACTTCTCCCAAGAAGACATACAAATGGCAACAAACATATGAAAAGATGCTCAATATTGCTAGCTATTAGGGAAATGCAAATCAAGACTACAATGAGATACCATCTCATACCTGTTCGAATAACTATTATCAATAAGACAAGTAATAAAAGTGTTGGAGAGGATGCGGAGAAAAAGGAACCCTCATGCACTGCTGGTGGGAAGGCAAATTGGTACAGCTATTATGGAAAACAGTTTGGAGTTTCCTCAAAAATTAAGAATTGATCTACCATATGATCCAGCAATCCCTCTACTGGGTATTTACCCCAAAGACTTGAAAACATGTATTTAAAAAGATATTTGCACACTGATGTTCATAGCAGCTTTATTTACAATGCCCAGGCCAAGGAAACAACTGAAGCGTCCTACAATAGATGATTGGGTAAAAAGCTGTGGTGTGTGTGTATACAATGGAATATTACTCAGCCATAAGAATAGGTGAAATACTGCCACTTGCGAAAACATGGATGGACCTTGAGATAATCATGCTAAGTAAAATAAGCCAGATAGAAAAAGTTGAAAACCACATAATATCACTTATATGTGGGATATAAACCTAAAAGCAACAAACAAACGTGACAAACAGAGACTTACGGACATTGACAATAGACTGCTGGTTACCAGAGATTCGGGGCAGGGAGATAGTTGGGTAAAAGGGGTCGAATACGTGGTGACAGAAAGAAATCTAACTATGGGTGGTGAACACTCAATACATGCCTTACTGTTGAATTGTACGATTGAAACTTACTGGATTTTGTTAATCAACGTCACCATAATAAAAATTAAAAAAAACAACAACAACACTACAGTAGAAAACTAATTTAAAAAATGAATTCGGTAAGGCTGGTAAGTTTGCAGAATATAAGATTTTTACAGAATATCAATTATCAGTTGTATTTCTATGCACTTGCAATGTATGATCTCAAAATAAAATTAAGCAATTATATACACCATACCATCAAAAAGAATAAAATATTTATGATTAAATTTAACCAAAATGTGTAAAACTTATAAGCTGAACAATAGATAATATTGTCAAAAGAAATTAAAGAAGATATAAATAAATGGAAAACATTTATATTCATGGTGTGATAGACTTAATATTGTTAAGAGGGCAATACTTTCCCAGTTTATTTACAGATTCAACACAATCTTTACCAGAATCCCAGCTGACATCTTTGTAAGAATTTAAAAGCAGATTCTAAAATTCTTATGGAATTGCAAGAGACCCAGAATAGCGAAAATAATTCTGTGAAAGAAGAACCAAGTGGAGGACTCACACTCTCTGATTTCAAAACTTTCTGCAAAGAAAAAATAATTAAGACTAGGAAAATAATTAGGAACTAGCACAGAGGTAGACATGCTGATCAAGGGAAAATAATTGAGTCCAGAAATAAACTTATAAATCTATGGTCATCTGATCTTCAATAAGAGTGCTAAGATTATTCATGAGAAAACTCTATTCATATTGTCTTTTCAACAGACAGTGCTGGGACAACTGAATAACCACATACGAAGAATGAAATTGGACTTACTTCCCATGACATAAACAAATTAACTCAAAGTAGATCAATAACTAAATGTTAGAGCTAAAACTATAGAACCCTTAGAAGAAAGCATAGGGATAAATACTTATATTCTTGAATTTAACATAGGATTCTTAGATACGACACCAAAAACATGAGCATCAAAGACCAGATAAATTAGATTTCATCAGTATTAAAAATTTTGTGCTTCAAAGGACATTGCAAGAAAGTGAAAAATCGAACTTACAGAATGGGAAATTATTTTCAACCATATGATAGTAATGGAGTTGTATCTAGAATAAATAATCACTAACAGAAAGATAAATAACCTAATTTTAAAATTTCAAATATTTTTTAAACACCTTCTTTTCCAAGAAGGATATATGTATGAATGACCAGTAAGCACATAAAAAAATGCTTATTGTCATTATCATTAGAGAAATGCAAATTATAGTCACAATGAGATACCACTTCACAACCACTAGGATACCTAGAATGAATAAGTTATATCACAAAAAATGTTGGTTAGCATATGGAGAAATTGGAACTCTCATATACTGCTTTTGGTAATGTAAAATGGTGCAGTCGCTTTGGAAAACAATCCAGCTGTTGTTAAACAGTCAATCTATTAAACATAGAGTTACCACAGGGCCTAGCAATTGCTCTCCTACATATATACCCATGATAAATGAACACATATCCACACAAGAACATGTACTCAGATGTTCATAGCAGTATTGTTCATAGTAGCTGAAAGTTAGAAATAATCCAAGTGGCCATCACCTAAAGAATGAATAAACAAAATGTGGTACATAAATACAATGGGATATTATTTGGCCATAAAAAAAAAGGAATCTAGAAGTGATACATGCTATGACATGGATGAACTTTGAAAACATTATGTTAAGTGAAAGGAGAAAGTCACAGGAGACTACATATTACATGGTTCTATTAATATAATGTCCAGAATAGGGAAATATATAGAGATATTAAGTAGATTAGTGATTTATTAGGTACAAGATTGGTGATGGGCATAAGTTATAGCTAAAGGGGTACAGGATTTTTTTTCAAGTGATGAAAATGTTCTAAAATTATATGTGGTGATGTAATGATGGTTGCATATATTTTTGAATATACTATAAATCTTTGAATTTTATACTTTAAGTGAACTGTATGACATTTGAATTATATCTCAATAAAGTATTTTATAAAAGAAAGGGGAAGGTTGGACAAGAGACCAGAGATAGTTCATAGCAAAGTCCCAGGGAAGACCAGTGTGTAATGCTCATATAGAAAACATTTTTTTGTAAAGGAAATTGAGATGCATTAAAAAGAACTGTAGTCAGAAACTCCAAGGCTAGTGTCAAAACATCAAAATAAAATCATCTAAGTAACCTTAAAGACATAAAGTGTCCATAGTGAAGGTTAAGGCAGCTGTAGAAACAATGCAAAAAGTGATGAGTTTGGAAGGGTGGGGCACATGATTCCCTAATTCTCTCTCAGGAATTTATGTCATCCAATTGAGCTTTCACATGGAGAGGGCCAGCAGTTCTCATGATTGGGAGTATGTGGAAAGAGGAAATAAATTCATAAAAGACATAATTTGCTTTCTCTAATTTGAGACAGGTTCTGCTCATGAGACCCAGTTATGACAGTTGTTAAATCGAAAGAATCCGGTGACGGAATCTCACTGTCAAAGTTTTCTTCTTTCTTATGGGAACAGGTCAATTGTGCAAACCAATTGTAGGAGTTTGGATAGATGAGCATATCACACATATTCTTTTCTTGGAAAGTCTCTCATCTAATCTTTCATGGGTGACACTAAAGAAAAGGTACCTATAAAATTTAATATTTTCTAGAGTTAAAAACTCAAAGCTCATTTATTTAAATAGTTTTCAAATTTTTATTTGCACTATTGACCATTTTTGAAAGAGTCTTACTTGAAAATTAAATATGTAAGACCAATAAATGTGATTTTGTTCTAACTGGTGCTAAGGTAAGAGTGCCTTTCTGCAACTGGGAAGACATGTACCCCAAATCTAGAGTTGATTGGATCATCCTCAAAAATCCTTTATTTAGCCGATCTCTTTAAGAATGTTAAAACCAAGATTTAAAAGGGAAAATGACTTGTCTAAGTTGCCCTAGCTATTATCATTTTAGTTGGAATTTCAGGGCTCTTTTCTACTACCAGGTGTTCTGGGATTTAAAGTAAACTGTGAAGCTGTAAATTCTTCCAGATATCTAGGACTAGATGAAACACAAACAGAAGACAGAAAAAGAACTACAACAGTGCATAGCTGGTGCTCTCTTTTGGAAATCTTGGAGGTGGATACACTTATAACATTCAAAATATAAACAAAGCTGGCAGAAACACGGCAAACTTGACCATATTTAAAATGGATTTCTGCTCTTTGGAGCAACAGTTCTCAATCTTGACTACATATCACTACAGAGGAGTGCTTTTTTTATTTTTAAATTATAGATGCTAACATTTTTATTTTTGGCAGTCAATAAACTTTGTCAAATCTTATGAAAGTCAACACCTTACTTGGGGAAAATGCACCCAAATTGATAAGCACAATGTTTTGCATATCTTTGAGGTGTATTTGTTAGTTCTCCAGATATATAGTTAGAACATTCATTTTAAATTCCCTAAACTGGAGTAAGGTTTACCATTTTTTAATGTTGTGTTCTCTGAATGCAACTTAAAGCATGATTCGGTTATAAACGTTCAAGTAAAAAAAATGTTTTAATGGAACAGGTATTTTGATATAATGACCTCAGACACCCTTCCTTGGCTAGGGATTCCTTGTAATTTAAATCAGATGCCTTAGTGTAAACTTTAGAGCGTAGTCTCCAGTTATTAGCTGATGGAAGCAAAATCCATATTGAAGCTGGACATTACAGAAACAGAAAAACTAGTTATATCTTGAAACTCCCTGATCTCTGCAGATACTTCCAATACTTTCCATCAGGAGTGCACATCTCCACTTCAGACAATGAGGCCACAGGGGATGGCAGAAAGAGTGTGGTCTTCTGAGTCAGACTTCCCAACATTCAGGACTTAGTCTTACCACTTATTAGCTCTGTAAACTCAAATGGCTTGCCTTAGTTTCTTCTTTTGTGAGATAGTGAAAGAATGTCTTTTTTATAGGATTATTATGAAGATTAAATAAAATTATGGTACTTGGCACTTGGTGTGAGAAATTATACATACAAATAGAAAATGTATATGACACTGGATATGACATGACAAGTGAATAAAATATAAGACAGTAGAACTCTGACCCACAACCTCTTTGTTAACCAGTTCAGAAAGCCAAACCAAAGCCTCTGCAGCAATCAGTCTCGTTGGAGCAGGGCTTCAAACTTCCCTAATTTTTGTCTCTGCTTCCAACTCAGGACCAATCAAAGAAAGCCAACTATGCTTTCCAAACCAATCACATAGGATTCACCTGCTTCTAGTTAGTCATCTCCACACCAACAGCTTCCAATCAAGGTATACCTGAAGCCTGCCTTTTTTCCCACTATAAAGCTTTCCCACTCCTCTGGTTACTTTTGAGTGTTTACCAAACATAAGTGATAGTAGCTGACTCTTTGCTTTAATAAGCTCTGAATAAATAGACTTTACTTCTTCTCACTTGGGTGGTCTTTATTTATTGCCATAAATAGATATTAAATATTAGTTTTCTCCCTCTGTGTTTCCATTTATCCTCTACCTGTGGGTGGTAAAATGTCCTTATTAGTCTTTCTTTATATTTTAGGAATCAGTCACAAATACATCTTCTGATGGTTGAATGAAGCCTCTCATTTAATCACAAAGCTGCATCTCTAATATATTTCTCACTTTTCAGACCAGATGTTTTCCAAGACATTGTTAGCTCAAGAATCTCCTGCAAACCTTGATCTTCATGGTCGGAAGGACTGGAGAAACAGGGATCGAGGTCAGGGACGGAGATCCTTGCCTGAATAGAGACCAAGTCCCATGTGTGTTTCGTAAACTAAGGCCTGCTTTTATCATTATTCTTAATATTTTCTTTAAACTTGTCACTGCGCAAGAAAGAGGCTTCTAAATAGAAAAGCCGTATTCACTTTATCTTTCAAAAATATAAAAAATAAGCTTCCATAAAACAGCCATTATAAAAAGTAAGTTAGGACTACTGTGAATCTTCTGTTCAGGGGTCTTTCTTCCTTTCCAACTGCAAAAATAACAACTGTGGAAAAGCTGTCATGTGGAACTGAGCTTCCTGGCTTCAATCTGCTCAGTGTGGCCTGGGTGTTATTTACAGAGAGGTTTTGCAGATATTTCAAAACATTGGCAAAATTTCTTTGGAGTCTGTTAGATAAAGGAGATGTGTATGTATTATCCCTTCCAGAGCTGAGTAGAACCTGGGAAGATGGATGACTATTCACAGGGGTCCAAATTATCTTGAAAACAGCTTGCTGGAGTTCATGATTAAGTTAATAAGATGTGCACCATATGCTGGCTTGGTCATGCTAATACCCTGATTCCCTGAGTGTTGTAAAAGGGGGATGGCACCGACCACTCAGATGGAAATGGCTTCCAAAGCCAGGGGCTGCTTGTTTGCATTCTTCTAAGTTACTGAGGGAGAGGGTCTATGGTTACCTAGGCTTTCTGACCTTACAGCTCTCTGTAATTTGGAAAGCAAATGATTCATTTGTCCAGTTAAGCAACACCAGGGTTTTGTGAATCAATTGTGCACCTATTAGAATGCAAATTAGATGATAAGAATCCTTCATGTCAGGATATATAGTAAACTCTGAAGGCCAGTTTCTATGTTGGGTGAAAGCAGAATCAAGCCTTTATAAATAAAAGAGAATATGTATGGGCAAAACTGGTTTTGGATGTCTAAACTATCTACTAAGCTGACATCCTTTCTGCACCTGCACATCCCCCATCATGTCACAGTTGACCACAAAGGTTCTGCCTTCTCTAGTGAGATCAGCCTACCTCTGATGGAAGAGAAGGTCAGATACAAGTGGAATATAACTCAATACAGAACTCTAGTTTTCTCATTCAGTTCTGTGTCACGGATTGTTTCTAAGAGAGAAGAGTACCTTTCTTACCATTTTTGCTTTGGTTTTGGTGAGAATGCTCACTATGGAGACAGCTGACTAGAGTGGTGTTACGGACGTAATGTTTGTGTCTTCCCCAAATTTAGATATTAAAGCCCTATCCCTCAATGTGATAGTTTTTTGGTGGTGGGGAATTCGAAAGTTAATAAGGTTTAAATGAGGTCATGAGAGTGGGGCCCATGATGGGATTAGTGTCCTTATAAAAGAAAGGGAGACCAAAGCACTCTCTCTCTCTCTCTTTCTTCCATGTGAAGACAGAGAGAAGGCAACCATCTGTAAGTCAGGAAGAGGGTTCTCACCAGGAACTGCATCTGTCAACAACCTGAGCTTGGACTTCCAGCTTCTAGAACTATGAGAAATAAATGTCTGCTGTTTAAGCCACCCAGTCTATAGTGACTAATGCAAGCAGTCATTTCTAAAGCTGCTTATTCTAATTTTATTATTATTAGTCTATTATTCACTATTTCAGTCATTTATTCAAAGAGGATATTGTATATTCACTTTTTGACAGTCGTGGTGCAAAATGAGTGCTTAGGAAGATAAAAATAACTACAGCTCCGGTGGCAGAGGCAGACACATTACCTATAACATCTACTCTATGCACTGAAGGTTCTAATAAGAGATACAAAGGTTGCAGCAGGGTCACAAAAGAGGTAGTGTTATATTATCTATGGATAAGGTAAAACATGTATATGTAAATTAATATAACTTATACCCTAGGAAGATTGGTTAACACCCAAAGGTCTCTAATGACAAGTTCAGGTTTTAGTTGTGGTGAGTTAACTTCTACCCAGAGTGATTCACACTCTAGATGTGTGCATTTCAAATATCAATACAGAATATGCTCAAGGGGGTTGCCAATTACATAATATACACTAAAAATATTTTTATTAGTCAAAATTGATAGTGGTAAATATATGTGCTTGGCTATATGGCTAGAATAATGTGTGCATGTACATTTTTGCATAATTAGTGAATAAGAATTTGGTAAACTGGGTACCTCAACCACTTACACTAGTGCCTTAGAACTAGAATTATATTTGGTCCTGTGTCTCCCCAGTTAACAGAAGATTTTGCTACTAAATATTACAACAATAATAGTTGGTTGTGTTATCAAAGTATCTGTTGCATTGGCCTTGGGGTGAGCCTTTTACACAAGCTTTCATTCACTGGTTTCATGTCAAGTCTCTGTGTTCAACAGAAAGTCAGGATTTCAGCAAGCTTTCAAGAATTAGTAGTAATATTGTTATATGACTGCTTAGGTAATAAACGTCCCTTTAGTTGGCAGTATTTGGTCTGAAATTGGCTTTTATTGTGTACCACCCAGTTGAGCTTGTAGAGAGAACAGACATATAGTTTCTACCCACCTCTAATTTTGGGCAAGAGGCCAATATTTAACAAAGATTTGAACTATAAATGGACAATTTGATTTAGATCAGCTTTCAACAGACAGCTTCACAGAGGCAATGATGCCTATGTTGTGTTAAAATTTTTATACAGATTTGAAAATGAGTCAATTACTTCCCCAAGCCTATTAAACAGTGCTGTGCAAAGAACACCTGCCTGAAAACAGAGTGTGTGTCACTGAAATTCCAGTTTCCTCACTACTTCACTTTTGATCTCAGGAAAGGTTTGAATGTCTCCAAGGCTATTTGCACATTTTTATCCAAGGCTATTTCCACATCTATAAAACAAAAAATGTTTTTCTTGAATGATGTATCAAATTATTTTGTAATTCTAATGTGGTATGCACTGAAACACAACTGGGTTAAAGAAATATGTCTTTGAAGGAAGAGAGAAGCCTATGATATGGGTAAGAAAAAAATGAAGGGTCAAAGAAGAGACTTTTCTGCATCCTTCATATCTTTGTTAAGTAGTCATTTACTGAGGGTCAGCTCTCTCACACAATTATTTAAGTGCACTCTAGTAAAGAAGACAAACAAGAAACTAGACTAAATGTTATGGCAGTATAATCCCTTTTTAACTTCATTTTCCTCATCTAAAATGGTAAGATTATTTTGAAGAGCAAGGATATTTATAAAATAGACAATCAGTTTGTGGTAAATGATAGGCCCTTAAGGAATGATGGTTATTATCATCATTATCATTAATGGCAAAATGCTAAGTACAGCAGTGGAACTGTATCAGAAGCAGTGGTGGCCTGGAAGGTGTGGGGTGAGTATCTGTTCTTTGAGAGAGAGGAAGTATGAGGGAGGGTGTCACTGTTGAGGTGTGAGGATTTTTATTTTTTTTCCCAAGAATAAAAAGGCAGCATAAGTTTTATGATAGATTGTATGTAAAAAGACACAAAATTTGAAAATGTTTAAAGAATTCAAGTAGTTTGGATAACTTACCAAGGGATGAGAATAGTACCAAATAAGCCTATAAAATAAAGACCAGATCAGGAAGTAGAAAAGAGAAGAAAACAGGTAATTCTTGAGTACCCCAGCTCACCATGTAATAACCTAAGCATATTGGTAGATTATTTAATTTTCAGAACAACCCTGTAAAATATTGTTATTCTCATTTTATAGATGAGAACACTAGTTTTGTGGATTATGCTAAAAAGTTAACATATTATAATAGTTCCTCCTCATCTCCAGTTTTAACTTCCATGGTTTCAGTTAAATGAGGTCAACCAACACCTGAAAATAGTAAATAAAAAAATTCCAGAAATAAACAATTTATAAGTTTGAAATTGTGCACTGTTCTAAGTAACATGATGAAATCTCACATCGTCCCGTTTTGTCCCTCTCAGGATCTGAATCATCCCTTTATCCAGTGTATACACTGTATACACTCCTCATCATCAGTGGCTTAGTAGCTATCTCAGTTATTGACTTGGTTATAAAGGGGGAGGTGTACATTTACATAATTTTTATTATAGTATATTGTTATAATTGTTCTAATTTAGTAGTTATTATTATTAATTTATTACTGTGCCTCATTTATAAATTAAAACATCATAAATAGATATGTATGTATAAAAAACAATATATATATAGGGTGTGATACTATTTGGGGTTTCAGGCATCTACTGGGGAATCTTGGAATGCATCCCCCATGGATAAATGGGACTACTGTATTCTCTAGTGATGGGGTGCCTCTGAGAGCATTAAAGTAGGGGAATGGCATAAATAGGTAGTCACCAAGAAAGTTGGCTTCCCCGGAGATCTTCAGAGAAATGAGTCCCAAAAGCTACTTTGCAGGGCTTTTATAAACAACATGTCGGGAGACACATGGCTGGAAGCAGAAGCATCTGTCAGCAGAAAGGCTAGGCTTGGCTAGCTCCAGTTGGAGAAGGCTCTCTTGGGGAGACCTGTCATCCAGATGATGTGGGCTTGTTCCATATCTTCTCCTTGTTATGTCTGCATACTTCCTGCTGCCAGACACAGTTCCCACAGGCTGACTGCATTAAGCCCATAATTGTAGGGAGAAAAGTTAGTTTGAGCTAAGTCACTGCTGTGGAACAGAAATGACCTTGACTCAGAACAGCTGTTCCTAAAAAGTAAATTCAGAGCTTCCAAAAAGTTTTTAAACACGACCTGGAGTAAAGAGTGGGGGTGGGGTGCAAAAAGAGTTGTGACCAACCTAAGCGAAAATGGAAGAGTGAATAAAACCAGAATTTCATAGCAGCGAATGAAATTACTGAAGGGAGGTACTGAAGTATGGAAAAGCATACTGGGTATCTGAGTTCTGAAAATGTGGTAGGCAGAATTTCTTTATATGTGACTGACTAGATTATGCCAAGAAGAAATGATCATGCATTTGCCTTTTTATGCCTGCCCTCAGCTGTTTGTCCCCAGCTAGAAGCTGTGTTCGCATCTGTAGATAAATGAATTGGTTATATTTGAAGAATGTGGAGTTGGGAAAGATGAGAATAAATCATAAAAGACCTTAGTTCTGGCCCAACTCTAAAGATTTTATCTAGTCTACTCCCATTTTTTACATTTGAAGGAACTGAGGTTCAGAAAAGTGAATTGCTCTACGTCAGATAACTTAATTGATTTACTCATTGTGACTACAAAAGTTAAGGGATAAAGATAAGACAATGAATCTTAAATCTAGCCTGATTTTTTTGTAATTAAAATCACCCTTCCTTGTTTTTAAAAGTATTATAATAATAAGAGGTTAATAAGAAAGAAATGTCAAGGGTCCATGGTTATCAGAAAGGAGACCCTATACTCCAGGCTGCTATTAGATAGGACTAGGAATTGGGGGAATTTGGTGGGAGGGATGGAAAGATTCCAGGTCTCAGGGGCTCCAGATCTTGACAGGATGTTAGCTCTCAGCAGCCCTTCAGATCTGCTTCTCCTAAAGCTGGACTGAAGTGTTCTATCATAATGTACATATGACTAAATAATAAACTGTTGGCTTCTACTGAGGAGCCTGAAAATTCTTTTTGATATCTTCATATTGAAAATCTATAACTTTGATAAATGAGGCTCTCAGGATGTGAGACTCTATGACAGGGTAAATCCTGGTCTTTTTTCAAAGCCTACAGAAGATTGTTAATGAAAAAAGTCCTCCCCTTTATTTTTGTAAGTCATCTCTTGTTTTTGCTATTGCTTGTCTGTCCTGGAAACTATAAGATGATTTCTGACTTATACCCAAAATCTATATTGTGTTTTTATAAATTAGCAACTTTAATATTCAATGACAACAAATACCCTGGCCATATATAGCATAATTAGTTCCAGTGGTTTGACTGATTAGAGTTAAAAGTAAAACACCCAACAACTGATTCTATAATAAGTAAGAGATTCAGGAAGATGAAAGTTAAAAACCTCCCAAGTTCAAATGACTGTATCATGTTGGAAATAGAGATAGCAATTTTGCTAACATTTATGGAATATCTTCCATTCTACCAATTAGTTAGGACATTGATGAAAAAGGCATGATCTTTGCCTTCTAAGTGGAAGAGCATAGACATTATTGAGCACATAACATAGGTGAGATATTTTTCTTATACATACTCATTATTTAGTTTCATTAGTTACATTAATTTATTGACATTTGAAGCAGCCCTATGAAGCATTTTCCACATTGGAAAAATGCGAAAACAGAAGTTCCAAGAGGTTAGTACACTTGAGCAAAGTCACACAGTGTGTCAAACCTAGAATTAAACCCAAATCCATTTGATCCCAAATCAATAGTATTTCTACCACATCATTTTAGATAAGTATATGTCATCTGCTAGAGCCCAAGCAAGAACAAGAGTAAATGCCAGGACTAGACACTGGACATATCTGTCACCTATTGGCAGATCCACTAGACACAATATGCTATTGGCTCTGCCAAGGGGCCTACAAATTCCCTTTTGTTAAATTTGGTAGTACATTTCAATTTTCAATGCTTTTTTAACTCTATTGTCTCACTTAATTTTTATAACAAAACAGAAAAACAATAAAATTTGTACTCATACATATCAACTAGCTATTGCTGCATAACAAGCCAACCTAGAATTAAGTGACTTAAAACAGTAAACATTTATTACTGCTCACTGGTATATTGGTGTGTTACATAGTTCTGATCTTAGTGGGAATCAGGTGTCTGTGATCAGCTGGTAGTTGATTGGGGGAAATCTAGTCTGGGATGACCACTATTTGAAAAATTGAGAAAACTCAACTCTCCTTCAAATGATCTTTCACTGTCCAAAAGACCAATCTGCGCTTGTTCAAATGGCAGCAACAGGGTTCTGAGAAAAAGACATAAACAATATTTTATGAAGCTTAGGCTCGGCATCAGCACAGGGTCACTTCTACTTCATTTTATTGGCCAAAGCAAATAAAGTCAACCTGGATTCAAGAAATGGGAAAATAGACTTAAGTGTTCTGCCAAAAATTGTATGCTCTCTGCATCCCCTTTAAACAAGATATAAACCATTTCCATCAATCCAGAAAGTTTCCTGTGTCTTTTTCTTGTTGATTCTCTTTTCCTACTACCCTTCATTCCTTCAAGAAATCATGTTCTGATTCTTAACACTGTAAATCCTTTTAGTATTTTTTTTTTGTATGAACAGAATCATAAATCAACGTCTGCCTGTTTTGTCTAACAACATTTTTCAGAGTTATCTATACTGTTGTGTTTATCGGTTTTCTTTTTGATTATCTCTTTGAATTCTAGTTTTTGTTGTACTTTTCACTCATATCGACTGTCTCAGTGCAGATTGCAATCGCATAAGTAATAATTATTCTACATATAAATGGAATGAGACAGAACATTCATTGTAGAATATTTATTTTAAATCGTAAAATTATAATTACTGATGATTACACTAACAACATTACCACAGTAAATTCACTGTATTTCTGTCTTACTTTTAAAAAAATCTCTATATATTATAAACATAATTAGGATCATGCATTTACAGATTTATGTACTCTTCTTAATTACTTGATACCACACTGTATTTCCTAGATCATTAAATATTCCTTTCAGCATTCTTCATATTATTTTCTTTTCCTACATTGATATATGCGTATTTTTGTTGGTTTTCTTTTGTTTCTTTCTGTCTCCCCATCTCCTCTCTCTTTCCTGCCTGCCTTCCTTTTTATCCTTCTTTTTTTTTTACTTTCTTTGATGTTCTCTCTTATCCAATAATATATGTATCTAAGTTTATTCATTTTTCTCTGTGTATACATTTGATCCCCAAAGTTTTGTTGGTTTTTCATTGTAAAATGTCTGCAATATTAGTTTTAATTTTATTTTCCCCCAAACTTAATTATCAAAGCATTTTGTTATTCTATTTATATTTTTCATTTTGTTTATTTTGCATTTATTGCTTTAAGACAAAATCATCAATTTGCATATTTTCTGCTTTGAAATTTATTGCTTATATTTATAAATTTATAGATATTTAAAAGAATGTGTACAGTCTGTATGTAAGCATAAAACCTATTTATGCCTCTTTAGTTTGATGTAGTAATTAAGAGACAAAGTAGTTAAGAGCTAAAACTCTGGAAACAGGTTGTCTGTATTCAATACTTAGCTCAACCAATCTCAAACAGTATAACATTAGTCCAGCTACTGAATCTTACTTGTATTAATTCCCGCATCTGTAAATAAGATTATAATAATACCTTTATAGGGATTTGTAATAAGTAGTAAATGAGCTGATAAATATAATAATACATGTAATAAATACAGCAGTACTTGACACATAGTAAATACTACTATAGATGTTAGTTTTCATTATATTATCTTATTCAAGTCATCTATCTCTATTAATTATTTTCTTTTTTTATGTGTGTTAAAGGTTGAGATATATTCAAGTCCTTCACTGTGGCTATAATTTTATCAACTCTACCTTGTATTTCTACATTTTTGCTTTAAATATTTTACTGTTAAATTATTCAAAATGTGAATGCTCGTAATTATATATAGTCATTCATTCATTCATTTATTTACTTGTTATTCATACAAAGCATGCTAATTTTCCCATTTTAATGCCTTTTCCTTAAAGTCTACAACACTATTTCCAAGGCGATTTTCTTTTCATTTGTAATTGCCTGGTATATAATTGTCCATCTTTTTATGTGCAACTTATCTGTTTCATTCTGTTTTATCGTGTCTGTTATTAACATTATAAAATTGTTTTAGGTTCTTTTACCAATGCAAGAGGAATTTAATTATTTTACAATAACTATGATAACTGATACTTTTATTGTACTTTTGCCTTCTTGTTTTATATTTTCTACTTTACGGATTTATTCTTTCCTAAATTGGCCTATATCGAACAAGTTCTTAATGCTTCTTTCCTTCAGTGACTTGAATCTTTCACTTACTAATTGCACTAAGTATGGTTACCTTTACTTTAAAGTATAAACATGTTTGAAATTTTATTTTTCTATTACTTTAAGAAGGAACAATATTACTTATGTTAGTATGTAATGTACATTACCACATAGCAGGAGAACATGTTATTTCTTTCCTTTCCTTATCTCCAATTTTTAATAAAGTGGGATCTTAAACCTGATTATTGTTAATAATAAAATATGTTATATTGTACATTTTATCAACTATATTCACCATATTAATAATTAAATATTATGAATATTGATTTGTTCATTTTATGATTCTCCATCATTTTTTATACTATAACATGTCAATCTATGAATAATTTAAGTTACCATTCAGTTACAAAACATCCAGAAATAATATTTTCAGGCAGTGTTTATGGATGTGATAGATTCCTGATTATTAGATTCCAAAGAATGTTTTTTAAAATCATATACTTGAATGATAAAGCTCAAAAAATCATCTGGTTCAACCCATTTTTAGGATGTAATTATTTAATATCCTTTAGATTTGTTGATCTCATCAACTCTAAGAATAAAAATTTCATGATATTCAAAATGTTACATCACTTATTTCTAATTGAATTTAATTTGTCTTCAAGCTGTCAGTGGCCTTTATCTGTGTTAACCAAATAGATTCCACTTGCCCCTTCTAATCTATCTCACCACCATTCTCACTCTAGTTTTTGAAAATTATAATGTAATTAGTTATTATGTTATTCTCTTACACAGATAAGTTTTTTCAGTTGTTTGTCATTTCTTTTAAGATAAACAACAATATTAAAGTTTGTTATTTTAAGCACACTATGAGATAGGAGTATAGCTGGGGAGAAACATAAAAATGAATTGCCAATAGCTTTGATTTTTTATTTTTTTTTAATTCAGCTTTTCCAAACTAAGCATTATTAAGCTAAAGAACACTGATTCTGTAATAAATAAGTTGTTCCCCACGTGTACATTAATGGGCATTGTGACGTTATGGAAAAAACATAGGTTATGGAGCCATGCAGATCTGATATCAGATGCCAGCTTGGTTATTATTATCTATCAAACATTATAAAACAGTATATGTCAATTCTTAATATATACCAAGAATATAAATAGAATAGTGAGCACTAGACATAGATGTAATTTGAGGCAAATAGAAATAATAAAAGATTTGTCAGCAAGGAGCTTGAATACTAAGTTTTCTAATGAGGTATACACTAAAGGACTTTTAATAGGCTATTGGAGCGGCTATTTTTGCCTGTTAGAGGGCTTTCACAGATGATTGCATGGAGCTAACTTTGAGTGGAATGAAACCAGTTGGTAAGCTACAGATATTTTGAAGGTGAGTGATAATGAGAGACCGAACTGAGGTAATGACAGAGGGATGAAAAAAATGTATATTCAATTGATACTAATATGATAACATTGACAAAAATGGGATTGAATTTTTCTTTTAATCTTCTGTTTTATTTTAGTATTACTTATATACAGAAAAGTACAGAAATCATGTGTATAGATTAATGGATTTTCACAAAACGATGTAGTTAACACTGAGACCAAGAATTAGAAAATTCCTGACTGCAGGAGCATTTTCATGCTCCCTCACAGTCACTATCCATATATACAGCTTCTGAAATCATAGGTTGGATTTATCTGCTTTTGTGCCTCTATAAATAAAATCATACAATGTATACTCTTCTAGATCTGACTTCTTTGGCTCAAAATTATGTTTAACAAGTTCAAGCATTTTGTTATGTTTTGTTATTGACTGTTTCTTCTCATGATTTCTCCTTTGTATAAATATCCTACACATATTTATCTATTCTACTGTTGCTAGATATTTTTTGTTGGTTTTCGATTTGGGGCTCATGAATAATACTGGTATGAATATTCTTATATAAGATTTTTGGTATAAATATGTATGTAGTTTTATAAAATATGCAGCAATAAATGGAATTATTGGGTCATAGAGTATATATATGCTCTACTATATACAGTGAAAGCTTTCTGAAGTTTTATCAATATATATACATATAGCGCTTCAGTACTGTATGTGAATTGGGTTGCCTTACACAGTCATCAGCATTTAGTGTTATATATCTTTTTCATTTTAACCAGTTTTGTATGTGTGTGTGTGAGGGGGGCGTTGGTGGTATCTTACTGTGCTTTCAATTTGCATTTCCTTGATGACTAATAAAATTGAACCTCTTTTTATATGTTTCTTTGGCAGTTTATTCAGCAAAGGAATATCACCTGTGCTGAAACAATTGTTTAAGTGTTTAGCTGATTTTTCTATTCTGTGTCTCTTTTATTTTTATTTCTTTCTGTGTATTTTGTATAGGATCCTTTGTCAGTTAAACATTGCAAATATCTACTCCTATTTTATGTGTTATTTCTCTACTCTCTTGCTGGCATGTTTTGATAAACGATATTAATGTAGACAAATTTATCAATCATTACCACTACGGTTAGTGGTTTCTTGCTTCATTTATATTATCTTTGCCTGTCTTCAAGGTTATGATACTCTATTTTCTTCTAGAAATTATTGTTTCAACTTTTACATTTAGATGTACAATTGGCCTTGAATTGATTTGTTTGTATAGAGTTGTATTTTTTTAAGTATGCATAACTACCAATTAGCAAGATCTGTTGAAAATAGCATGCTTTTCCATTGCTCTGCATCTTTGTCACAAATCAGGAGTCTGTGTCATAAGTCAGGTGTTTGAACTGCCTATTCTATTCCATTGAGTATTGTGTCTATCCTTGTTTCAATACTAGTATCTCAATTGCTAAAACTTTGTCTTAGTATCTACTGTTGTAATTTCTCTAAATGTGTTCCTCTTCAAAAATTTCTTTTTGAAACATTTTTACCCTTTATATTACAATGTTAATTTGTGCAACAGTTTGTCAAAATTCTCCCCCAACAACACGTACTATGTACATAGTTTAGAAGACCCAATGCTGTAAATAATACTGTATATTCCTCCTCAAATCGATCTATAGATTCAATGTAATTCTAAACAAAGTACAACAACATTATTATTGGCAGGTAGAATTGAATCAAATATATAGATCGATTTGGGGAAAAATATACAGCATTATTTACAGTATTGGGTCTTCTAAAGCATGTACAAGATTTATTTCTCCACTTTTTCTTTTAATAATTCTCAATGACTTGTAATTTTTTTCTGTAGCAAGCTAAAGAGAAAGTATCAGTAGCTGTAAAGCAATCTTCCAGATCTTGGTCTTCCAAACAAGGTCCATGATACTATCATAATAGGTGTATATGTGTGTGTGTGTGTGTGTGTGTGTGTGTGTGTGTATAGCAGCAAGAGTAAGGGAAAGTATTAAAAATTATGTTCAGACGCCTTTGGAGAATACAATTCAGGAAATTTAGGAAGTTGGAGATATCCAGAAAGTCGAGAACCTAGGAAAATTTTACTAATTTACTTATTCAGCACATACTTAGTGAATATCTGTTATATTACAGTAACTTTAATAGGCACTGGAAATAAAACAGTGAACAAAACAGCTACCAAAAGCAAAGACCTCTGTTTTTTTGTTAGAAAGTCAAATGTTAACAAAAAAAAATCACACAAATTAACACAAATTTCCACGAGATAATTGAAAGAAATGATATAATTATGGAGGTCAAGAAAAATCTCTCCAAAGAGGTGTCAAAAGCCTGTAGTGAGAGAAAAACTGGATATGACATCTATAGAATAAAAAGGTTAGCATAAAATATTAGAGCAAGAAGGAGCAAACTAATGGATATGACCCTAGAGTGTCTTGAATGTATACTAGGATGCTTATCTAAAAGCAGCGGGAGAATCTGAAAGGTTTATGCAATATAGCTACCATATTAGACGGCACAAATTTTACAACATTTTCAACATTGTAAAAAGTTCTACTTGACAACTCTGGTATAGGGGTTTCATTTATCAGTCAAGTGTATGCAAGTGGAAATTGAAATCTTTGTGTTGATGAGTTTGCTAGGAGAAGGTAGAGTTGGAAGATGGCCTTATTTTGAGAAACTCCGACATTTAATAGCTATGAGGAATAGCATGAGTTTAAAAATGAGTCAGAGAAGGAGAAGCTTGAGGATAGAAAGAAATTAAGTAGAGTGATTTCCAAAGGAATACTAAAATAAGTGATTCATAGTGCAAAATTCTTCAGACAGGTCAAGTAAATGAAAATGGAAAATGCCCACTAGATTTAGTAATAGGTAACATTCTTAGGAGCTGTTTTAGTGGAATTGTAAAGATGAAATTCAGAACAAATGAATACATCATGTATAGACAACTAGTCAAGAAGTTTGGATGCAAAACAGAGAAATAGCATACTAGATAGTGTTGTAGAATACTGATATTTTTGTGTGTGTGTTTTTAAACATGCTTACATGCCAATTGGAGGGATGTATTAAAAGGGAAGAGATAAATTTATAAAAGAAATAACAAGATAATCTTATTTTAATGTTCAAAAGACTTGAAAACCATGGGTTTATATTGGAGCCTCATTGTCCAGTTGTCACTTTCGCCAAGAAGTCTCTATACCTCAGATAGAGAGTAGGAATGTAGGATAAACAGTTTTAGGAGGTTGTAACAGGAGCAGTATAGGTGTAAGGGTATAAGGAAGGTTATAGGGCTCAAGAAAGATCAGTTCTAAGTAGCTGAAAAAGCTGAATAAGAGAGTATTTTAAATCTGGGAAGACTAGGCGACAACAGAAGACATAAGGGATCAATACAGTTATGAACATGTTTGTGAGTAAGAGAAGAGAATGGGCAGACCAGGAGGTCAAAGTGAAATGTGAAATATTAGATTTTGAAATTTGTAAGTGGAGCACATTCAGGTATTGACACAATTAGTGAATTTCTAAGGAAGAATATAAAGGTCACTGAATTTGAGTCAGTCAAAGCATAAGAACTGAGTTGAAGGATAAATCATATAAGCATTGAAATGTTCTAAAATTGAGGTAACAATAACAACTGCTAATGGGATTTTAAAGTCCCCAGAGAATGTTGGCAAGGATAATGGAGCCTTTAAAAAAAAGTAAAAATTCAGCGAAAGTATATTCAAAGTGAGGAGTAGTGTAATCATGAATCAGTTATGAGCTTCATCGAGCTTTGATTTTTCCAACTGTATAAAAGTAACCCTAATTTTTTCCCTAAAAATCATTAATATTAATGTATTGACATAAATACGTTGTTTATATACTGCACCCAAATGTATAGTATATGTTTAAAAAAATAGTTTTCATTCATTCAATCATTTGTTGAGAAATGTCAAGTTGCTAATGTTAAGAATATATTCAGTTTAATCAACGATGGAGATCTTGAGGCTAACATCTGGCTGTAGCTAATGGAAGAAAGTCACAATGATCATGTATGTGTGTTTCAGTGACAACCAGAGGCCCAGTCTGGGACACAGACTGTTCTCTCTGACCTCACTGAAAAGGCATCATTGATGAGTGACATTGCACCATATGGATAGGTCTAAGGACATTTTTTTATTTGCTCTGGAAGGAAAATGCTTAAGCATTTGTATACAGCCATGATTTGAAGAAAAATAGTGATGTATTGCTGGAGAAACTCCAATTGCCTGGGTGAGTCAACAAAGTTTATGCCTCAAAGGGATCCAAAAAGAGAAAGCATGTGCCTCAACATCTGGGAAGGTACGTTTCTAATGTGAGCCCAGGTTTCAAGAAAATCGATTAAGTTCAAAATTATGTGAACAGAGTTTTATAAAGACATTTGAATCTAGGCAGGAGAGACAAATTAGCAGGGACACAGTCCTGAAAAACTTGTGCCTGACACAAGCCAGCCCTTCAATGTAGTTGAGAATTTGCTGTTATTAAGAATGGCTGAAGGAAGTGCACAGGAAGACAAAAAAATTGAGAATTAGGGATTTTAATGCAAGTCAGAAATATGGCTCCATAGATTTTCTTAAGTCATAAACAAGATTTATTTGCATTTTTCTAATGCAGTAGGCAGTCTCATAAAGAATTCCCCCATGCATTCACATCCCTGAAAGTCACATCTATCTCTGTAAGTCACCCCTACCGTATAAATTAGACTTGCCTAATTGTCCACAGAACACATTTATGACAAGAGGGCTAATTAGAAATTTGTCATCTCTTACCACGAAGTTATTACCTTAAATCATGAGATTGGATGGGAGTCTACTTTCTCAAATCGGAAAGATGGACTGGCCATGGTGATTCTATAGGAGCTCTTGGCCCCACATTTTGTCTCATAAAACTAATTACAGAAATGTTTCCAAAATTTTATTTACTGCAATATTAATATATGTTGTTCTAAGAACTATTTAACCTAATAAATTTTGGGGTTCAGAGGAAAGAAATAAAAGAAGAAAAATGAACTTTATAGCTAAGCTTTTTTCTCATAATTTTTGTAGAAATATTTTTGATACTTTTCAGGGTAGAGGCAGAAAAATAAGACTCTAAAACAATCTGATCCCATATCCTAGGAAAATCTAATAAATTTGGTTTTAATTTCAGAAATTTTTGGAAAAGGTTACTTTATGTGTTAGTAGAGCAGTACAAAGGTAAACACTAACAAGCCTAATAAAAAAAAAAACCAAATTATGGAGATATATGAGAAAAGAATTAATGAAAATTTACAGTATAATAATTTTTGAGGAAGTATGAATTAAAAGGGGAAAAATGGAGCCCGAATAGAAAAGTAAGATCAGAGAACAAAGAATTACTGATTAACTTAGTTAACATTTTATTCTCTACATGAGTTATATCAATATCTCCTAACCTAAACCATAAATGTGCCTTCCTTTTGGTGGTGATAAAGGAAATCAAGGAAGAAATGAAGAGAGAAAGGAACATGACACGGTTACTGTCAGAGAAAAAAAGAATGGAAAATAAGTTGGACTTAGGGGAGAGATATGTACGGTAATCCCTCCTCCAACATTTGTAGTTTTGCTTTCGAAGGTTTTAACGGCCTGCCTTCAACTAAGGTCCAAAATTTTAAATAATAAATTCAAGAAATAATCAATCCATATGTTTTAAATTGCATGCTGTTCTGAGTAGTGTGATAAAATTTCATAATGTTCCATCCAAGACATGAATCATCCCTTATACAGCGGGTCCATACTCTATATGCTACCCATCTGTTAGTCACTTAGTAGTCCTTTGGGTTATCTAATGACTGTCATGGTTTCACAGTGCTTCTGTTCAAGTAATCCTTATTGTATTTAATAATGGCTCCAGAGCACAAAAGTAGTGATGCCTGGCAATTCAAATATGCCAAAGAGAAGCCATAAAGTCCTTCCTTAGGTGAAAAGGGAAAAGTTCTCAACTTAACAAAGCATTTTATCGTCTCACATCATCATCAGAAAAAGGGCGAGTACAACATATTTTTAGAGAAAAAGAGAGAAACTGGTGACATTCATATACCTTTTATTACAGTGTATTGTTATAATTATTTATTTCATTATTAGTTATTACTGTTAATTTCTTACTGTACTTAATTTATAAATTAAACTTTATCATAGACATATATGAGTAGGGAAAAACATAGTATATGTAGAGTTCAGGTATTATCCTTGGTTTCAGGCATCCACTGGGGGTCTTGGAACGTATGCCCCGTGGATAAGGGATGGACTATTATAGCTGGTAAAGTACATCAGTGAAACAAATATAATTAACCCTTGAACAATTTGAGGATTAGAGGTACTGATCCTCTTAGTCAAAAATCTGCATATAATTTTTGATTCTACCATCGGCCCTTTGCATCTGCAGATTTAATGAACTGGGTATATAAAACCATATTTGCCATGGACAGCTGTAAATATGCAGTTGGGAATGTAAAACTACTGTTTTCAATCCTTGGTTGAAACTGCAGATACAAAACCTGTGGATGAGAAACTTGAGGATAAAAAAGGTTGACTGTATTTATTGAAAAAAATCTGCCTATAAGTGGACTGGTGTTGTTCAAACCCATGTTGTTCAAGGATCAACTGTACTTCTACCAACTTCAATTACTTGATGAGGTCTCAGTTTCTTTTTGCTTAAAATACACTAGATTTTACTAAAGAAATTTTGTTGAAAAAAGCAAAACATTTAAAAATTGTAAGATGTAAAACATTATCAAAATTCCCATGGAATAAATAGCACTAGGTAAACAGGTAGTGATGGGAGTTTCATCAGGGACAAAGGAACCAGTGTTTTGGACATTTATACTATACTTTTTGCTAAAATAATATTCTGGGGAAGGTATGATTTTATATTAGAAGTTGTAATTTTAGTTATTACTGAATAAACCCATCTATTTATATTTAGTGGATGAGGGTAACTAGAAGAAAATAATGCAAACTCACTGGTTATTACGTATATACTTCTTTCTTTACATCTAATAAAAATTATTTTCAATCATATTTTTCCTGAGTCTTTCCAAGTTTTAATATTTCACAAGTACTATTTATCATTACTTTGGTCATTTTGGAATTCTTTTTAAATCATAGTTTTCAGTTTGGGTGTCGACCTCCAGAAAGCATGGGTAGAATGACCCTAGCTTCAATGCTTACTGTCCACTTAGATGCTGTCACCTTTCTCACTCAAATATAGATTTGAAGTTTATATGAAAAAGTATTTCGCGCCATCCTGATTTGCCAGGTCAATGGGTATTGTTTTTTGTGTGGATGTGTTGGAATTAATTCTGGTTGTACCTACTTTACTTTGACAAATTAATTCTAGAAAAAAAAAAAGCCAAACAAGTAAATGTTATTGTGAAAGTCTAAATAACTCAGAATAAATTGTTCCTAAATTCAAACTCTGCTTCCTTAGTATCTACCTTATATTCTTCTCTTTTACCTGCAATGTAAACTCCTGGGCGTTGCAAAGCCAAATACATTAAAGGAGAGTTGTTAAAAGAAAATAGGGAGATTATTCCTGTCCTGACTGGCCTAGCTGATAGCACTTACATAGTAGCTTTTCCTCTGGTCAGTGTAACCCCCTGCATCGCCAAAAATACATTGAGACTGGAAAGCATCTTTGCCAACTTTCTTTGGAAGCTGGCCACAATGCTATCTTTCAAAGGGAAAGGAATATGATATGTGGTTCAAAATGTTCTTATTAATCAATTTCCAATAACTTTCCAGTTAACAATGGTAAAAACAAATGTTTATTGAGCATCTAATGAGTGTCATGGGCTATCCTACATTCTGGGCATACACTAGTGAAATAAAACAGAGATGATACCTTTCTTTGTAGCACATAAAATCCAGTTAGTATAAATGAACTCCATATTCTAGTATCTTGGTCTGTATTAGTTTTAGTTTACTGTGTGGTTGTTTACCTTTGTATTTTATTTTAGCATACTTTCATGAAAATTTAAATGAAAAATTTAGAAGACACATTTTGACACGGTTAGTCCTTTGTCATTTTTATTCAGAACTTTTCTTTTTGTAATTCCATGTAGTTTTCTTTTTGTTATTTCATGTAGTTTTCCTCCCATACTGCAAATGACAAAAAAAAAAAAGTACTAGTTTTGGTTCTTCATTTTTGTGCTCTTAAATACAATTTTATAATGCTTTAGGATTTGAGAATTTTTACTGCCACTTAGACTAAAAAAATAGCAGCAATCACAAACATATAGGAGTGTTTAATAAAAATTAAGAAATGTTTATAGTCTCGACACTAAAGTTGTATATTATTTTTTGAGTTATAATTGAAACTGCTCTGAACTCTTGCTCTTACCTTTTATTTTCAAGCATGAAAATTACATATTCTTTCTCAACAACTGACCTCTACCAAGTTATGAAAAAAGCCTCAAAACTCTCATTTAAGCAAGATGTATTAGTCAGCCTGGGCTGCTATTACAAAATAGATTGTGTAGATTAAACAATAGGAATTTATTTCTCACAGTCCTGAAGGCTGGACACTCCAAGATTAAGGCGCTAGATAATTTGGTTCCCTAGTGAGGGCCCTCTTCCTGGTTTAGAGATAACTGACTTCTGTGTCCTCACATGGTGAAGATAGTGAGATGAGAGAGATAAAGAGAGAGAGAGAGAGGAGAGAGAGAGAGAGAGAGAGAGAGAGAGAGAGAGAGAGAGAGAGAGAGAGAGAGAGAGAGAGAGAGAGAGAGAGCCGTGAAGTCTCTTCCTCTTCTTAGAAGGGCACTAATCCCATCATGGGCATTACACACTGATGAATTCATCTAAACATAATTATCTTCCCAAAAGCTCATCTCTAAAATACTATCACATTGTAGATTAGGGCTTCAACATAGGAATTTGGAAGGGACACAATTCAGTCCATAGTACAAGCTATAATTACTTTTGAGGGCAATTGTGCAGACAAAACATTTGATTGAGCTTTGATTTTTACCTGAATATATATATGAAAGTTTATGAAATGTTAAAATTGGTACATAAATCTTGAAAGATTTTAATTTGTTGTTGAGAACCTAAAGCGTTACTGAATTTTTAAAAATGCGTTTTTTAAAATAAATGATATGCCAACATATTTTGGGATAAGATTTATTCAAGGAAGCCTTTTTCCTTTGTGGCTCCTGTTTGTATGTCACTAAATCAGTTTCTTTATATCCCCGTTGAGGAGAAAATATTTGGAGATGAGCAAGATGAAACTTGATAAAGTATCCAGAATAGAAAATTCTCACAGTAGGACCTGCTAACTTGATTGCTTCATCACCATGGTAACACTCATCGGTCAGTATAGCCAGGTAATGAGATGGCTTAGTTCAATTAGAATTTAAATATTCTTCAACTACTGCATATGAAATTGACAAAGAATTTGTCTAAAAATAGGTCATGCTCTTCTCTAACTCATATTCTCTGTTCAACAGAGTGCATACACAAAGGTAAATGAGCAAATCCATCTCTATGCTCTACCATTTATTTGTCTTAGAACAATGCATAATGCTTATGTATGTCTTTGAAAAAACCATGTTTATATAAATTCAAGAATATACCATGCTGATTAAGTGTGATTTGGGAATTTGTTATAGACATTTATACATAGCCTGTTTGGTCTTCAGTTATTGTAAGCAGAAAACTGATTCAGAAGAGACATGCATCATTTGGGGTTGGAGATAAAGGTATGAAAGGGAGGAAGCATAATTCTTAAATTTAATTTAGAAAAATTTTAAAATTACAGTTATTTAATATTATATCAGTTTTGGGTATACAACATATTGGTTAGACATGTATATAAATTTCTAAGTGACCTCCCCAATAAGTTTTTTACCCTCCTGATACCATATAGTTATTATATTATTGACTGTATCCCTTACACTGCACTTTACATTCCCATGAATATTTTATAATAAAATGACAATAACTATGTACCTACCAATAATACTTTAATGTAAAAGGAATCATATTTCAATAAATAAACACATGGCTCACGTGGTGACAAATGGCTATGAGAAATGGGTTTATGCTGATAGCTCAGTTTCCACTCCCATTTTCTATCTGTTCCAAACCAGAGGCTTTTGTGTGGTCCCATTCTTTCTCTGCTCTCCTAGAATAGCACAGTTTACCTTTCACTTATTTGAAAAATAGAGGCTATTGGGTATGCATTTCTTCCTCTCAACCTGTAAACATCTGCGTCTACATTATTTCCTTAAAGTTCATTCCCATATCTACCTTTCATCTTCTCTCCTGGATTTTCAATTTTCTCCCCATTTCTGCTAGCTCTTTTTCCTAGCAAAGATGTATGTGCAAGTTTCTCACATATTAAAACTAGACACGCACACAAAAATAATACAAAACATGCCCTTGCCTTTTAAATTTTTAGGGAGTGGGGGGGGATTCTTTTTTTTTGTTTGTTTCTAAGTTTTTTTTATTAGTTTCAAATATACCATACATTAGACAATTTTGTAGTTTATAAAATGATCCCCGTAATTGCTCTTTCTCTCCTCTAGTTTTCCACCTAGCCAATATATTAATGCTAACTTCATTTCCTGAGGGTGGGAGGATTCTTACCTTCAGAAACAAGCATTTTAAAAGTTGTATTTTCTCACTTACTTTGACTCTTTAGCCCACTGAAATCTGTCTACTACCCTCATCATTGCAGTGAAATTGCTTTTAATGAAATTAGCAACAACATTCAATGAAGCATGTTATTTGCCAGATATTAGACAGTGATTTGGCGACACAATATTGAATAAGAGATATTCTTGCACTCAAGGCATTCATAAATCATAGTCTGATATGCCTTTTAACATGGAACACATTCTTCATAACTTGAGAAATTTCTAGTTTTTGTCCTTTCTAACCCTGAAGCTGCCTCACAGCAATACCCCTACTATTCTCTTCCTTCACACCCTACTGCCTCTATAGGCAGTACCCTCGTCCAGTCCCTACCCTTTCATCCTCTGCCAGTCCTTAGGTCCCTCTGATGCTGCTTTCAGTGTCACTTGGCGATGGACCTTTGCCTTTCAGGATTTTGCTAATTCCTTAGGCCTAGCTCTATGCCAACTCTTCTGAAATGCCTTCCCTCAACCTCATCTGTTAGGTTTAACTAATTAAATGATGTTTTGCTTATATAGTTAATTCACCACTATCCACTGTCTTCCAATTTATTATGAGGTATGTCCCCTGTTTATTTTTTAATTAAACTTTTTATTTTGAGGTAATTATAGACTATATTGTTAAAAAAATAATATGCAGAATTCCCATGTACCCTTTTCCCAGTTTTCTACCACTAGTAAAGCCTACTAAAATTATAGTGCAACATCACAACCAGGATATTGACATTGATACAGTCAAGATACATAATATTTCAATCACCAGAATGATATTTTGTGTTGCCCTTTTACAGTCATACCCTACTTCACTCCCATTGCCTCCTAACCTGGCAACCACTAATCAGTTCTCTATGTCAAAATGTCATTTCGAGAACTTTATGTAAATGGAATTATACTGCATGTAATTTGGGGGAAAATTTTTTCCTCTTAACATACTTCCCTGGAAATTCATCTAGATTGTTGTAGCCAATTGTATCAATATTTATTGTTTTTCTTGTTTCCTTGAGTAGTATCTATGTATGACTATGCAGTTTATTGACCATTCATCCTTTGAAGGACATCTGGGTTGTTTCCATTTGGGGCCACTATGAAAAAAGCTGCTCTAAATATTAATGTAGGGGTTTCTTTGTAAACATAGTTTCATCTATCTGGGATAAATGTCCAAGAATGCAATTGTTCAGTCATATGGTAGTTATATTTTACTTTTTAAATAAACCACTAAACTAGGTAATGCCATTTTTCACAGTGGTTTTACTATTTTAATTCTCACCAGCAGTGCATGAGTGATCTAGTTTCTTCACATCCTCATCAGCATTTTGTGATATAATTTTTTTATATTTTATCTGTTCTGATAGGTGTGTAGTGATAACTTATTGTGATTTAATTTGACTCTTCCAAATGGCTAGCGATGATGAATATCTTTTTATGTGTTTGTTTGCCATCTATCTTCTTTGGTAAAATGTCTTTCATGTGTTTTCCTCATTTTCTAATTGTATATACGTTTTTACTATTTTGAGAGTTCTTTGTATATTCTAGATATCAGAATTTCTTGAATATGTAGTTTACAAACATTTTCTTCCAACCTTTAGTATTTCTTTTCATCATAAGGCCCAATCAATTATTATTGATTTTTTCTCTTATGGATCATACTTTTGGTATCAAAACTATGAATTTTTGGCCTGGTTCTACATCCCAAAGTTTTTCTCCCATTTTTTCCTCTAAAGTTTAGTTTTATTTTACATTTAAATCTGTGATACATTTTGAGTTAAATTTTATGTAAGATTTAAGACTTGGGCCAAGATTGTTTGTTTTGCCCGTAGATATCGAATTGTTCAAATATTATTTGTTAAAAAGATATATTTTCTCCATTTAATTGCTTTTAAGCCTTTGTCAAAAATCAGTTGAAAGTATTTGTATGGGTCTATTTTGGGTTCTCTATTCAATTGCCTTTACTTATTTTTTTTCTATTATTTTGCCAATCATCACACCGTTTTGAATGCTGTTGCTTTATAATAAATCATAGAATTAGTACACTGGTTTCACCCACATGATTCTTTTTTTAAATTAATTTTTATTTTTTTTGTTGAGTTATAATTGACATATAACTTTGTGTAAGTTTAGGTGAACAATATATTGATATGATACATTTATATATTGCAATATGATTACCACTGTAGCATTAGCTAACACCTCCATCACATCATAAATTTTAACTTTTTTTTGTGGTGAGAACATTTAAGATCTAGCCTCTTGGCAACATTGAAGTACATAACACAATATTGTTGAGTACTATGCTATGCATTAGATCTTTAAGACTTATTTATCTTCTAGTTGCAAGTTTGTATATCCTTTAACATTCCCTCAGTTCCTCTATCCACTGGCCTCTGGTAACCATCATTCTACTCTCTGTTTCTACAAATTCAGATTTTTTTAGATTCCACATATTAGTGATATCACACAGTATTTGTCTTTCCCTGATTATCTCACTTAGCATAATATTCTCAAGGTTCAGTCATGTGATCACATATGGCAGGATCTCCTTCTTTCTCATTGTTGAATAATTTTTCATGGTTGAATTATACTTCATTGTGTGTGTGTGTGTGTGTGTGTGTGTGTGTGTGAATCATCTTTATTGATGAACATTACTGATAAACACTTAGGTTGTTCGTATATATTGATTATTTGAATAATTCTTTAATACACGTGAGAATAAAGATATCTTTTTGATATCCTGTTTTTATTTCCTTTGGATATATACCCAGAAATAGAATTAATAAATCATATGGTAGTTCTAGTTTCATTTTTTTTGTAGGACTTTTTATACTGTTTCTCATAGTGGCTGCACCAATTTACATTCCCACTAACAATACACAAGGGTTCCCTTTTCTCCATGTCCTCATCAAAATTTGATATTTCTTGTCTTTTTGATAGAAATTCTAACGGGTGTGAAGTGATATTTCACTGTGGTTTCGATTTGCATTTCCCTAATGATTTGTGATGTTAAACGTCTTTTCATGTTTCTATTGGCCATTTGGATATCTTCTTTGGAAAAATATCTGTTCATTTCCTCTGCTCATTTTAAATTGGATTGTTTGTCTGTTTTTGTTGTTGTTGTTTGAGTTGTATGAGTTCTTTATATATTTTAGATATCAGCACCTTATCTGATTCTTATTTTAGCTTTTTGAGGTGAGAACTTAGATGATTAATTTGAGACTTTTCCTCTTTTCTAATGAATCCATTTAGTGCTATACATTTCTCTTTGGCATTGTGGTAGCCACGTCCCACAAATTTAGATATGTTGCATTTTCATTTTCATTCAGTTCAACATACTTTTTGTTTTCTCTTGAAACTTCCTCTTTAACCCAAAGATTATTGAGATGTATGTTGTTTAATTTCCAAATATTTGTAGATTTTCCTTTTATTTTGTTACTGATTTCTAGTTTCATTCCACTGAGATCAGAAACCACACTCTCTATGATTTCAATTCTTTTATATTTGTTGAGGTTTGCTTAATAACCCAGGATATAGTCTATTTTGCTATATGTTTTATGGAAAATTGAAAATTATGTGTATTTAAGTATTCTGTTATTACTGGGTAGAGGGGTCCACAAATGATAGTTAAATTGTGATGGTTCATGAGGTTGTTGAGTTCATGTATATCCTTGTTGACTTTTTTGACTAGTTGTTCTGTTAATTGAGAAAAGGGAGTTGTCTAATTCGAATTATAGACTAATCCTTTTAGGTTTATCTATGCTTCTAAAATTTCTGTTTGTTTTTCTTTATATATTCTGTTTCTTTACTGAGGTTTTCTATTTTTTTCTGAGACTTTTTTAATTCTTAAATTTAGGTGTTCATAATTCTTGCTGAGGCATTTTTGCTATAACATCTTTGTCAGATAATTCTAACATCTGTCAGAGATTTTATGTATTTTTCATTCAGTTTGAGATCTTCCTAATACGATAAATAATCTTTTATTTAGAAAGCTGGAAAATTTGGGTATCATGTATGAGGCTTTAGATCTTATCTAAATTTTCTGTTTTACCTGGTTGCCTATAAAATGTCTCTGTTGGAAAAGAAGGGACCCTACCTTGTTACCGCCAGGTGGGGCTGGAAGTCTAGGGCCCCCATGTATCCTCTGTTGATACCTAAGCAAGGGATTCTCATTAAAGCTGGTGAGGGTAGGAATGTTAAGCTCCTACTAGTCCTACAGTGATTCCTCCCTGGCTGCAGGAGACTTGTTACTGGTCCTATGGTGGCCTTCTTCAGAAAAGGGATGTGGAGGCATTGTGTTGGGTGGCTTTGTCTTATAGATAGGTGGTGGTAAAAGTCCTAGGTCTCCATTGGGCCTCCTCTGACATCATCCCAGGAGAGAAATTCAGGGGTGCCTCATGACTCCTGGGTAATGGTGGGAGTCCAGGCTCCCCATATGGTCTTCACTGACATCTCATTAGGAATTAGTGGCTTGTTACTATCCTTGTTACCAGGGATGAAGGTACTCTCTTCTCATCTTTGATACTACTGTGGTTGGAGAGCAGGACAGCAGTCCTCATTACAGTTTCAAGATGGCATAAGTCTAGGTTTTTCACTTGGCCTTTGCTGATGGATAGGATGGTATTGGCTGCAGTAAGTAAATCAGTTATTGCTTCAAACTTTTCTGTCTTACTATACTGTATTTTTCCAGGTCCTTTGGGTAGAAAGAACAGGCTTTTTGTTTGTTTGGTTTTTGGTCTAAAACTGTTAGTATATTCTGGTTACTAGCTTCTTCAGGTTTCAAGCCTGAGATATGTAAGGTAAAAAGAAAACCCAGAAAACTCACCACTGTATTTTTCCTTAAGTTCCAAGGTCACAGCCAGTCTGTTTTTTCTCTCCATCTTTCAGTATCTTCTTTATATGTGTTTTAGTAGTACTTAGTAGAGAAAATAGAGAGAAATATGTGTCCTTCATCTTCCCAGAAGTTCAACCTCCCTGTTTATTTTTTATTAGTAATTTAAGGCAAAAAATTATTTAATATTTTACTCTTCTTTTTATAAAGCCCCATTGCACCAGATATCACCGGATTTGTCCATAAATACAATAAAATGTTGGCCCCTGATTGTTCCCTCAGAAAGTCTGGTAATTTCAAGCAAGCACAGGTGATTTTAGAGATCTTTCTACATTAATTCAGAAAGTTAAACACAATTTGGAATGGTGTGCTCCTGAAGCTAAATTGGGCTAAGCTGAATTTCATCTTGTGGAAGTTGCATGGGCTACTCGATCTTACATTTGGTAATTTCAATGGGAACCTATCACAGACTACAAAGTATGCAAGTGCAGAAGTGTGCTCTAATAGAAGGGCCTATTTCTTTTCCCTATTTAATTGTCCACATGCCCTCTACAACTCCGGTCACAGTAGCTGCTAAATAGCTTGTATTTTAAAAAATCTTGTATTACATTACATGAAATTTACCTGTTAGACAAGTTGTTAAGTATGATCATGTAACCAAAACCTACATTTTATAGTCAAATATTCTAATTTGAGTAAATAGGCTCCTTCTTTTTGTTTCACCATAATATTTTTCATTTTTTTGGTTTTGATTTTCAACTGATGTTTTGTTTAATATTTATTGAATATTTTAATAAAAAATTTAGGTAGATTTTATTCATATATGCATTTTATGAATTAACACTTTAATAAAAAAGAATATGAGAAAAATATTAAAAACAAATGATGTGCAAATCAAACATAAATATGTAGCCCACTAACTATTGATTTAAAGCCATCTGTATGAAGCATTAAAAATAATTTAATGACACCCACATGTGCTACCAGCGAACACGAAATTAATTGACTGTTAGCAACATACAAATCTGCTAATGAGTTTCTTGTTTGTCTTTTTGGATCCCAAAGAAAGTCCTTTACTTTAGAGCTCTCAGATGACCCTCTCTAAAATGCACAGGGCTAGTTTTCTTAAACATGAGTCACTATTTTGAGTAGATCTAAAATGTTATAATTATGAATGCCCATTCAGATTATTTTTTCTGAATATGTCAAATGTAGTATATACTAATTACATGTACTGTAGTAAAAAATAAAATAACTTTTAAAAGGAAAAAATATCCATGCAATCTTAAATTTGAATTGTTTAAAAATATGTTTATTTTAATATTTATAATAAAATTTGCCTTGAGGATTTAAAAAAATCACATTTCAAATTAACATTAAATGTGTAAATTCATATTATAGAAAGTATATATTTTTAAAAGCATAGCTAAAAACCAAGACTATCAAAAATGATTTTTTTAAATTCATAACAGAAGAGGTCTACCAAATTTTGGGTGAAAGAGGGAGCATTTTAAATTTTCTCAGTGCACCAAGGAAAAGTTATAAAAATACTGAGACTGTAGCTCTATATATAAAGGCAAGACTTCTACTGAAAAATTACTTTAAAAAATCAAGTGTTAAAAACCAAACCAAATCAAAAGAAAACCTAAATAAACAAACAAAAGACTTACTATTTATGTATAGAATTTCATTGGAAAGAAAATGTCACTCTTATTTTAGACATTTTCCTTCTTTTTTTAATGACTTATTCTGTTCCTAATGCTCGTTGAAAGTCTAGCTTTGATGAAAATCAAATTGCGTGCAGGTCAATTTATCTGTTATATACAGCAACTTATCATTTATCCACTGTTATCAGGAACCCAGAGGTCATAAAGTTAATTTCACAAAAGAATCCTGACAGTTTAAACAACCACATTTTTCAAAATGTTTTTTACACAAAGTAACAACCATACATATATATGCATGCATTTTCTCTAAAACTTGGGTAATCGTCATAATCATTTTTCTTTTCTCTAACATAATGCTGTTTCTGACCAATGAAGTAGTTTGCCAGTGTACAAAACTAAGCCAATATGCTAGTCTTTTTAAAAATATTGTGGTTTTAAACCTTTCCTACTTTCTTCTCTGCTGAGCTACCATTATTAATTCTGATTAATTGCTCTAGTTTAGGAATAAGTCAGATAATCAATTTCGTGGGAACTTGGAAAATGTATTTCTGATCATAGGCTTTGATGATTCATTTATAAATAAAGGATATGGATTTAAAAAAAAACAGTTCCCTCCATCATAAAATATTAACTGATAACAATTTTAATTTTAGATCTATCTATCTATCTATCTATCTATCTATCTATTTATCTAGTTCTCAGGCAAATAATAATAGTATGGAAATAATTTTAAATACTATATTTTTAAATGAATATTATCTCATGGTATTTATTATTTTGCTACATGATCTTCATATACATTTTGATTATAAAAACTTCCAAGATTGTAAAAAATTTAGTAATAGTATAACTACAAACATGTAAAGATATAAAATTAACACATATTTGGAGTTTTGTAATATTTCCTTCAGATAAATATGAAATAGCTATTGAAGATAAAATAGAAATTACTGCATTTTTAACTTTAGTTTTTGGAGCTATAATACAGAAAAGTGTATAAAACATAAATGTATAGTTTCACAATTTATTGTATAGTAGATTTTCTTAATAAAGTCTTTTAAAAAATAAATATTTTAATTTTGATGAAGTATAATTTATCAATAGTTTATGTATCGTGCTTTTTGTGATCTATGAAATCTTTTGTTTACTCCAAAGTAGCAAAATTTTCCCTCCTATATTTTAGTTTTTCTTTTGAAAGTTTTAGAGATGTAGCTTTTATATTTTGACTGAACTATTTAGAATTAAATTTTGTGTATACTGTGAGATGTCATTTTTTTCTTTTAATTTTCTATGCCGTACTTTACATTCCCAAACTATTTTGTAATTACCAATTTGTACTTCATAATTCTTTCACCTTTTTCACCCAGCCTCCCAACCTCCCTCCCACCTGCCAACCATAAGTTTGTTCTCTGCATCTATGAATTTGCTTCTGTCTTGCTTATTTCATCATCATCATCATCATCATCATCATCATCATCATTATTATTTAGATTTCTCATATAAGTGAAATCCTATAGTATTTGTCTTTCTCTAACCTATTTCACTTAGCCGACATACCTGCTAGGCCCATCCATATTGTCACAAATGGTAAGACTTTATTCATTTTTATGACTGAGTAATATTTCTTGTATGCATGTATCATCTCTCTATCCATTTGTCTTTTGATTGGAACATTAAATCCATTTACATTTAAAGTAATTGTTGATAGGTAATAGTTACTGCCATTTCATTAATTGTTTTCTGATTGTTTTTGTAGTCCTCTATTCTTTTGATCCCTTCTTTTGTATGTTGTTCACTGTAGATGTGTGTTTGGGTTCCTTTCTCTTTATTCCTTGTATATTCTTTAGATTTTCAGTTTGTGGCTACCATGTGCTTCATATATACCAAGCTGTGTTTATAGCAGTGTATTTTAAGTTGATGATAGCTTTAGTTTAAACACATTTTAAAATCACTAAAATGTTTACTCATTGCCTTCATTTCTATCTCTTTGTTGAACTTCTCACTGAGATCATCTATTTTTCTCCTAAATTCATTGAGCATCTTTATGAATAGTGTTTTGAACCATGTGTTTGGTATATTTGCTTGTCTCCATTTTGTTTAATTCTTTTTCTGGAGCTTTGTTCTGTTCTTTCGATTGGGACATGTTTCTTTGTCTCCTCATTTTGGCTGCCCCCCTGTATTTGCTTCTATATATTAGGTAGATCTGTCTTATGTAGTAGGTGTCCTGTTGGGCCTAAATGCTCAGTCTCCCTGCTCACCTGAGTCAGGAGCACCAGGGGTATCTCTTGTGTGAGTTGTATGTGCTCTCTTGTTGTAGTTGAGCCTTAATTGCTATTTACACATCAGTGGGTAGGATTGACTCTTAGGCTGTCTGGCTGTGAGGAATGACCGTGACTTCCACAGACAAACTGTTGTGCAGGGGCTAACCCCACAGAGTGGGATTCGATTTAGTGGAGCTAAGGTAGTTGCTGTGTCAACCCTTTGGGTATGCTGTTTGTGGTGCTAATTAGGTGGTGCTCTGGTGTGGTCTAAAGTTGGCCACCTAGAGTGTTGGTTTTGGGGCCTCTCACAGGCCAAGGTCAACTGCTGCCTCTGTCCAGCCAGGAGCAACCTGGTAGGAGCTACAAAGTGAACTTCACTTGCCTACGCTGGGCTTGGAGGCCCCTGGCAGTGGTTTTACTATGAATGAGGCTGATTGTCACTAATGCTGGGGAAGAGGTACAGGAAATGCTGAGGTCTGCTACTGCTTGTTTAGGGTTTGTGTAACTTTGAGATTTTAGAAAAGATCTTGGTAAAGACCCAGGCTGTCCCCCTGAGTGGGTTAGGGGCTTGGTCTGAAAGAGGCTTGCTCTAGGCATAATAATTGGATGGGGAAAGATCTAAGAGAATCACTAGAGTGAGGCATGCATAGCGTTAGCCAGGTTATTGGAGACTCAAATATGGTGCCCAACTATGCCTGTAGGCTGACTAGGAGGAGGGCTCAATAAAGGAACAGTGGCGTCTGCTTGCACTGGAGAGAGCTACTTCTTTAGCCCTCGTTCTGAAGGCAGACAATTCAGTTCCTCCCCATATATCCCCGGTGCTTTTCAAGCTGCTGTCCCTTTTCTGAAGCTTAGGATAAGTGTTGTGACCAAGTGAGTGTATGTGGGCCCTTTAAGAGGATGCCTGAGTCTACTTCACCCCTCTTCTCACCAGCACTGGGGCCCTGCTAATTTTCATAGCCAGCTGTTTTGGGGATTCCTCTTCCTGGCACTAGTGGTCTGAGATGGGGAGTCCCGAATGTGGCTGGGATCCCTCTCCCTTCAGTGGGAACCTCAGAAGCTGAGATATCCCTTCCAATTCTTAACAGCCACATGTGGGTGTGGGACTTTTCATTTCACATCTCCACCTCTCTTACCAGTCTTGACATGGCTTCCTTTTTATATCTTTATTTGCAGGAGTTCTGTTTTTCTAGTCCTCAAGTGGTTCTCAAGGGTGTTTGTTCTATAATTTTAATTTAGTTGTAATTTTGATGTAGCCATGTGAGGAAGCAAACACAGCATTTACCTACCTTGCCATCGTAACCAGAAGTAGAGTTATTTTATTTTTCTATACATATATCCAATTGTTGCTGCGCTGTTTGTTGAAAATTCTATTTTTTACCATTAAATTACCTTGGCACCTTTTTCAAAAATCAAGAAACTATATATGGGAGTTTATTTCTGACCTCGTTCTTTTGTAACAATCTATTTTCATTATGTAAATGCCACATTATCTCAACTACTTATTGTAACTTATACAAATTTTGATATATTATTATGCTTTAATTTTCATTCAGTTAAACTTGAACTGTGATTATATAGATATATTCTGCTTAATTTATAATTATTTGTAGTTTTCCACATATTTCTTTGTAATTTACTTCTAATTTAATTCTATTGTGGTGAGAAAAAGAGTCCACTTTCTAACTTTAATTTTTTTAAATTAATTGACTAATTTTAGAGGTCAGCATATGGTCTAACTTGATGAATGTTCCACATGCAATTGAAAAGAATGTATATTTTACCCTTGTTGGGAAGGCCTTGTAAGTATCAATCAGATATTTTGAGTCTTCTGTACATCTATTGATTTTATGACTACTTCTTTTACTTACTGAGAGAGGAGTGTCGAAATTTTCAGTTATAACTGTAGATTGTCCTATTTCTTCTTTCATTTCTATCAAATTTTTGCTTCCTGTATTTTAAAGATCTATTTTTGAACTTAAAATGGGAACTTAGAAATTTTGTCTTCTAGACTCCTTTGTCATTATGAAATACCATTCTTTATCCTTGATAATTCTTTTTCTGTAGGCAACTTGTTTGTTCTTAATATTGTAACTTCAACTTTCTTAAGATGATGTTTGAGTTTTATTCATTTTTCCATCCATTTACTTTAAGCCTAATAAAACCTTTATATTTAAAGCCAATTTCATATATATAGCATATGGTTGATTTTTGCCCTTTAACCAAGTTAGCAATATCTGCTATTTAATTATAAGATTTATATCATTAATATTAAACATAAAATCAACATATTTGAGTTTAAATTTATTATCTTACCATTTCAATTGTTTTGTTTTTTAACGCTTTCTAGTCATTTTTATTCTCTTCATGCTTTCTTTTAGTTAATTATTTTAGGGTCCATTTTATCCCTACTGTTGATTTATTAGATATCTCAATGTTTATGTAGTGTTTAGATTATGTACATTTAATTTAGCACATTTATCTTCAAATAACATTATACCATTTCACATATAATGTAAGAACCTCACAATATATTTCCTTTGGCTACCCTCCTGTTCCTTGTGCTGTTATCATTCACTTTTTCATGTTTTAATTCATGTAATACATTGCTATTACTTTTGCTGCATATCATAAATTACCTTCTTAAGAAATTTTAACATACCTGATATGTTTACCCACTGATTGTCATTTCTGGTTCTTTGCATTTTTGGAGAAGTTTCCTCCCAATATTATTTCCCTTCTTCCTGATGAATATTTTTTTAATATTTCTTATCATGTAGGTACTGTGGTATTGAACTCTTTCACTTTTCTCTATAAAGACTTTTTATTACTTTTTTTGAAAGATATTTTCACTGTATATAACTTATTTTTCCCTCTCTGCACTTTAAACATGGCATTCCATTCAACTCTGGCTTTCATAATTCTTAATCAAAATCTGCTTGTTATTTCTTTCTTTATTTTTTTTTACATATTATGCTTTTGCTTTCTTTTGAGATTTTCTCTCTATATAAAGTGTTCAGCAATTTGTGTATGTTGTGTCTTGATGTTTTCTGTGTGTGTGTGTGTGTGTGTGTGTGTGCGCATAATTGTTCTGGTTGAAATTTGTTGAGGTTTTTGGGCCTGTTGCTTTAAAACTTCTATCAAATTTGGAAAGTTTTCAGCCATTTTTTTCTTCAAGTATTTTTTATGTAAGTCTTATTTATCTTCTACTAAGTTTCCAGTTACACACATTAGACTTCTTGTTATGTTCAATATTTCTGAGGCTCTGTTTAATTATTTTTCAGTGTTTCCTCCCTCCTCCATCTTCATTTTAAATAATTTATGTGCTGTGCATTCAAATACACTTTTATTTTTTTTTCTGGCATATTCAATCTGCTATTTATCTAATAAAATTTTTATTTCAGGAATTGCATTTTTAAACCTCTAGATTATCTATTTAGTTCTATTTTTGTCTTTCATTTTTAAATCATATTTGTGTTTTTATTTAAATTTTTGTGCAAATGGAGCATGTTTATGATAACATTTGTAATGTTCTTATCCGAAAATTCATTATCTATTGTTTGTCCTATTTACATTATTGTGGGCCAGATTCCTACATGATATAGAATATTATATCACCAATACATTTGTTCTATTTTCATATAGTATGTAGTATTTTTATAAAAGTCAAAAGACAAGTCATTAGACTGCTAAAAGATTTTCAGAACAAATGCAATAGTCAAGAGGTTAGTATTCTGAATGTATAAAGGATTTTTAATTTAAAAAAGACAACACCAAGGAAACATTAATAGATAAAATAATAGGTAAATTTGTGCACACACAAAAAGAAAGTCCAATAGCAGAAAAAGAAAAAACCTCAAGTTCAATCTCCTTAGTAACAAAGGGAATGGAAAAACAATATGTTCTATCATAGATTTAAAATTAGCAAAAGTTTTGGTGAGAATGCCAGAATGGTCCTTGTAAGAATAAGTAAAAACGAACTCATTCGTAAAGTTACCTGATAATTCCTAATAATTTTGAAGATGTATATCCCGTATGTTATATCAATTCCAGTAGTGTTTGTATCTGTTATAACAATGACAACAAACTCTCAGTGACCTAAAATTATAAAGATGTTTTATAGTCATGTCACAGTCCAATGAAGGTCAGGAAATGAGGCAAGGTCTTTGCTTCATGTGTTATTCTTATAGATGAGAATCATTATTCAACAGTTTTGCTATCACTATGTCCTGAGTCATCCATTTAAACATCCACAACTGGCTGGGGGATGAGAGATAAAAAAAAAAAAAAAAAAAAGAAAAGAAAAGAAATGACTGTATGAGATGTTTTAGGGGTCTGCTAAGAAGGGCATCCATCCATTTCACTAAGATTCCACTGTCACAGTTTAGTGATATGACTTCACCTAAGGAAACACTAAAAAGCATGACCTAGATTTACACTAATGAGGAAAATAAAGTAAGTTTTCTGTGTCAAACAATTTCTAGAGAAATTAAAATGTGCAGAACAAAATCTATAAAAGAATTCTGCTGCAATATTGCTTATAGTAATAAAGTCAGCAGCAACAACAAAAATTATAGGTTTAAAAATATCATAGATTTAAAAATTTATAATTTTGTGTAACATTGGCTTGTATAAAATGAATTATATGAGATAAAACATGAGACAGGGCTAAAACAAAGAATGAGCCAGGATAGAAACAAAACTTGTTAGGTTAAAGATCTAGTCAAGGAAATTTTTTTCATCACCTAGACCATGACTAGCATCTGTGGCCCTGTAGTTAACATTTCTCCTCCTTTGCAGCTGCCATGAAATCTTATAGTTTGTAGTCAGTGTGCTCTTCACGATTTCAATCGAGTTATATTTTTGGGAGTATGATTTATAATTTTTAAAATCATGTCAATTTTAGATATCACTTTGGGAGAAAGAAAACAAGATTACCAGTCTCAGTATTTGGGGTACTTAAGTAAATTGAACACTGATTCAAAATTTAATTTAGTAATGAAAAAAATTAATTAAATCCTTAGAGATGAAGCCATGAAACACTCTTATTTCTGAGATATTTGGTGTTTATAATTCTCTTTTTCTAAATGTGATAGAAAAAAATAGAAATAAAAATATTATCTTTATATATATTATAATAAAAATATATTAAAAATTTTAAATGTAATGCATATCATGTGCATATATATTTGAGAATATATATAATACATCTTTTGGCTGCATCAGGCATATGTCTCTGTTAAACTTCTGTGTAAAGTTAAGCATGTCCACACAGAAGATATTTTTTTGGCCCTGGAAGTATAGCTTTTCATTGTCATGAATACTGAAACTTGTCCAAATAGTGCTTGGTTTTCAATGAGGTCTGTGTTCTTTAGGGTAGAACTTGAATCTTATCCATGATTAAGAGTGCCCAGAGGGAAATAGACAAGAATAAAAGACACTGAATCCTTGAAAGAAGATTACTATGAAAAAAAAAAAAAAAAAAACCCTGGAAAAGTGATGAAGACTGATTACTAGGGATTTCAGGTAGGAAGGTGCCATTGCTCCAGGTATAGATTCTGTACGTTTCCTACAAATACTGTAATAAAGTACCACAAACTGGTATAGCTTAACATAACAGAAATTTATTTTCTCATGGTTCTGGAAGCTGGAAGTCTAAAACCAAGGTGTCAGCAAGTTTAGTTTTTTCTGAGAGTCTAAGAGAGAAATTATTCCATGCCTCTCTCTAAGCTTCTGGTGATCACTGACCACTAGTGTTTCTTGGCTTGTGTATATATCACTCCAATCTCTGTCTCCATCTTCATGTATCATTCTCCTGTGTTATACATAAACATCTTCCTTCCATGTCTCATTTCTCTTCTAAAAGGATACTAGTCATTAGATTAAAGATTCAACCTACTCCAGTATTAAGGCATCTTAACTAATTACATCTGCATTGATACTATTTCCAAATAAGACCACGTTCTAAAGTACTAGGGATTAAGATTCCAACATATCTTTTTAGGGGAGGATACGATTCAACCCATAATAAAGTTCCTTCACAAAGAACTTATGCACTCTAGAGAAAAAAACTGTAATATAAAAGGGAAGTTTTCCTTACACTGTTAAGACCCAAAAAATTCTGCTGAAGGAAACCTTAAACAGCTGATCACAAGAACAAAGGTGTTTTCCTGCTTATCTTGAATGGAGATAAGCATTAGAGTTGGTGGTCTTGAGAAAGTGTTATTGATATGGTTAATTCTTTCCCTAGAAATGACAAAGGGGAGAGTTTTCCATGGGAACAACTTGAATGGAAGAATGATAGCAGTAAGGGCAGCAAAGGGAGATTTTGAAAATGTTCATGTCATACATTTGATATACTGTTTTTAATAAAGATCCTTTTTCTTTGATAAAGACCTTACTTTGTTTCTGCTTTTAAAATTTTTTATTCTAGATCATCTTTCCTTAATCTATTATCTTCGATGTTTGTCTTTTAATTTTATCCTCTTGCCTTTTCTTTTTTCCTTTCTCCTCTCATAAAGGCATCCCCCAGACCAAGAACAAATATTGACAATACATCTGGTAAATGGATTTGTTTTTATATAGGTCAAATATTGTTTTTCTTTTGATTAATCATTGTTAAGAGATAATAAATAAACAGATATTTTCCCTCTGTATATAAGTGAATTGCCCTCTATAAGGGTCACAGGGGTGATGACCAGCTCTCCTTTACATATCTAGAGAAAACCAATTAGCCCATAATAAGATTCTTTCTTCTGCATCTGAGCAGATTTTAATTTTCATAATATGTAGCACTGTTGTACTGAGAAGAGATTTCTCCTACCTCTTGAACTTAGTTCTCTGGCTTTCTGAATCCATTTAAACAAATAAAAAGCAAAAACTCATAGTTGATAGCATCCGAGCCTCATTCTGTTTATATTATTTTGCCATATTTTAATAGTACAGACTGTTTCCCAGCATTTGACATGCCTCCACCAGCTCCCACTGCTCTGATTGACTTGTCTTTGGATTTTGTGGTCTCCATATGAGTGTGTATAGAAAGGTACTCATGGATGCGTGAGTAGAACAGCATTCTGTCCACCTCACAGAGGAATGGTCTTGCAGTAGAATTCCAGCCCCCAGGCTTCCTGTTCAGTGGGATCTTATATTTATGAACATGGGGAAAAGAGTAGAGAAAGGACGAAACATTTTCTTATGGTCTTGCAGACCAGGCCAGTTTTTTCTTATGACTCAACACATGCAGGCCACAGATAGAATTCCTCAGTATAATCCATAGTCTGTCAGTTAGTGAAAATGCTTCTCAGTTTCTAGCAATACTTGAATAAACTAATGTGTGTGTGTGTGTGTGTGTGTGTGTATGCATTGTTTTCATCATTATATGTGAAGTAGAAAAAGACTGCATCAGGAATTACTAGCCAGATATATTTTTCTCTTAGTGTTTTCCATGAGTAGAAGAAATGTTTTATTTCTCTCTCTCCTCTCTGTCTCTGTCTGTCTGTCTGTCTGTCTCTCTCTTTATATATATATATATATATATATATATATATATATGAATTTATTATTTCCCTTGAGAAATCTTATCTTCCTACCAAGTGTTTTCTCTATCTCTCTGTATATACATATGTAATGTAAATTTCTTATATATATAGTTTTCCAAGGGAAATCATAAATTTCATTAAATATAAACAATATTCTAATATATATGTATATGTATAAGGAGAAAATATGTATATAAATAGAGGGAAAAAAATACTTGGTAGAAAGATAAAATTTCTCAAGGGAAATTATAAATTCTATTAAATCTACTTCAAAACAGTAGTCTCAAGAAGATATTTAAATTTAGTGTATTGTAAATTATTTTTAGAAGTATAAACTTAAAAAGAAACTTAAATCTAGAGAAGAATAAGCTTTTCAGGGAGAAGGAGGAGATCACGAAGTCATGAGGAACAAACATTTCACCAGAATAAGCTGCTTTGTTAAAGGAGGCAGTTTTTGGCAACATTTTCAAAGTATTTTGACAAAATGTAAGGTTAATTCACATAGATATCATTATAGTGACAGAAAAAAATAGCACCTGTATAGGAAAAATAAAATGACTATGATTTACCCTTGATGAATACTCTAGAAATGATTCAATATTTTTAAATAAAATTATATTATGATGTTATTGGACTGAGAGAAACTATTAATTTTTACTTATATACACTGTCAACATCACGCTCCTCCTGTCCTTGAAGACAATTTTTTATTTGAGTAAATTTGTTTCTAGTGGCATTGAAATAGTCAAGAATCCAGATGAAAGAGCTCAGGATCTTGACAATTGGGTTCCTCCTCCATTGTAATTTGCCGTTGTAAAACAATAGGCAATTAATCTTAGTGTGAAAGACACTTTCAAATAGTCACATATTGCTATATATTTTTTAATGTGCAGAAATTTACATGCAATATAAAAAAGAGCTTAGTAGGAGTTCTGTAGCTTTACATGAAGAGTAATTATTATATTAACAAAAAGAAATATTGTAACTACTGAAAATTTTGACATCTCTTTCTGAGTCAAATCTCTCCAAATATGTTTGTAAGATTCCTTTGTTATCAGAAAAGACAAAATAAAGAACTCAATATATTTCTTATTTTGATTCCCTTTCTTAAAACTAAAGGCAAATTTTACAGTAATATATTCATTGTTTTTAACTACTCAGATCCTTTTAATACATTTGTTTCTTTATATATTATTCATTTCCATGTACATTCGTTTTTAAAAGAAAATGATTATTTAAAAAGTAGTTTCAAGAACCTTATAGTAACTACTGTTTAACTACACACCTTTCTAATTTTTTTCAAGTCCTAAGACTTTTTTTAAAATTATAATCATTCAGTCCTTGAGAGCTTAGACAGTGTGTTCTGCTAACACCATCTTAAAAAAAAAAAAAAAAAAAAAAAAAAATCATAGTACTCATGTGAGGCAAATACTGTCTGTCCTCCATTACACATACCATAAATCTTTTGACCAAGAAGACAGAGCTCAAAACTGATGGCAACTAGATATTTTAAATTTTCTAAATTCTAAATTCATAGTTTTTAAACTGGCTTATTATTCTTCAAATTGCCTGCTTTTCTTCCTTTCATTTCATTTCATTTATTATCACCTACTTCTTTGCTTAATGTATTAATAGTTTGGGAAAGTGATGGAAAATGTGAGAAAATCTCCTAGAAAAGTAGGGAAGCATGGGCTAACTGAAGCAGAGAGATCTAACCTAGATCTTGCAGGAGGAACAGCTAGACAGTAGCGATAACCTGTAGTTTGGATCAGAATGGATAAACATCATCAAAACAAAATCAAGATAGATTTTAACAGAGAGCAAAGGTAAGAGGAAAAGGAGATTACTTTGCTGGGTAATGAAAATAAAGGCAAACTTCATCAGGCATTTGAAGTCCGTAGGGCACTAGTATAAATTAAGTGGAAAATGTTTTGGCCACATCTTGTTGCCCTTATGGATCTAGCTTCTCCTACCTCCCAACATCACAACTCTTCTATCTTATACCATCAGGATAATTCAGAAATTACCACTTTAAACAGGGGAAAGACGCAATCTTTATCAGTATCTTACTTCTCTGTTTCCTCTAAAACATGAATTCAGCATGCCAGTGGTTGTGGGGAGACGAATAAAAGTAAACATAGAGAAGTGGTCAAGTATCAAAAAAATCTTTAAAAGAGTTTTTACTCTATGTAGTAAAACCAAAGTGACATTACAAGGTGGCTTACTGTGCAGCCAATGCTAATAGTGGGAGAGTCAGGAACAAAATATCTCCAATCTCCTTCTACTAAACCAAGGGTAAAACTGCAACGGCAAATCTTCCCAAAGCCTCATGTCTCCCATTCATCAAATTGAGATCATATTTACCTTTCATAGGCACCTCACAGGGAGCCTACAGGTATTCATTGAGATAATGCATTCTTTTGCTTATTCAAATCAATAATAATGATAATAATAATAAATATCAGTATTTCTACTTTCTCAGGCTTTGTGCTGAATCCAACAGTAAAATGATTTAAAAAAAAAAAAAACAGGGTCCCTTATAGTCTGATACCATCAAATAAACAATATCGGGTTTAATGATGGATACATATCTATACTGAAACTACAATGAAAGCAAGGGAATAATAAATACACAATTAGAAATAGTGGTTAAGTTTGAGAGTGAGGGGGATATATTCTTTCAGTGATAGGTCGATAATGTTCTTTTCTGTAAGGTAACACTAAGTACCTGAGTGTTCACTTTGTCATCCTGCATGATATCTTCTAGACTTACATGCATTTTTTTGACGTAAAAAATATTTCCTAATTTAAAAAATCTCCTTAAAATGACTGGAGGTTTTTCATCAAAGAATGCATAATATATTTGCAAATAAAAGCATAGAAATCAACACTGAAAAATATAAAATATAAGCTTGAGTGTTAGTATGTATGGATAAGGGAATTGAGGTTATTGGGTGAAAGGCTATGAATCATTTGACTATGATTCTGACATTTTGGGTTAAGAAGGACTAGAGAAGAAAGCATGCAATATAAAACAAAATAAGAAAGAAAAGAGGATACAAGTGAGCATTTCCTATATTTGGGGCATTCAGTGCTTAGGAGTGTTAAAGCAAGTTCTTGAAGACAGAATGCCTAGGAGAAACGCTGTGGAAACTACAAAATAAAGAGGAAAGTGGATACGTTTGAGAAACATGCTCACCATGTGTTTTAATACGAGATTTGGAGCAAGTCACTATGTTTCTGGGAATTCACTTTCTCATCTATATAATCAGAGAGCACTCAAAGGATTGGGAAGATCAGATGATTCACCCAGCCTTAAAACTGAACTTGTGCAAATCTTGTCCTCATGCCTTCTAGGGAGAAACAAATTCTTAAACAAATTCCTGCCATATTTTTTCATCAGCCAAAGCTGAGTGCATAGGGCCCTGCTTGCCCAACACTGAAAAGGGAAGGCAAAGAAGAATGTATGCCTTAGCTATGGCCACCTCTCTGAGCTAAAGCAGTTTACTTTAACAGTTTGTTTGGGTATTAACAGCTTACTGTCAGAGTTATTGCTGCATAATTCTAAGGAAAATTACACACAGTTTAATTTTTCAGTACCTTTGTCATTAATATTTTATTATAATTATCTGAGAGGTAGGTTAGCATGGCAAAACTCTTACCCAGTAAATAATGACCTGCTGTGTATTGAAGTGATGAGCCATATGGTGAGGCAACAGGGGCATAAAGAAAGAGATGAGGAGTTTACATTCACAGAGGGTCTATTTTCATATGCAGCAGACACATAGAGCTTAAAAGCATTAAAGGAATGGAGGAATAGGAATAAACAAAATCACAAATGTGCTATGCAAAAAATCAGTTGGGATAATTTGTTGTAAGGAAAGTGAGATGAGCAAAATGAAAGAGGATGATGATGAGCAAAATGCATGAATGTACGCTGTGTTTAAATAATAGTGATGATAGCTAATTTTATTCATACTTATTATGTGTCAGACACTAGGATAAATACTTTTTATATATCATGCCATTTTACTCTTACAAAGATTCTTCAAGTTAAGAGCTACCATATATTACCATTTTAAATATGGCAAAATGTGATTTATCAAGATTAAGTGATTTATTCAGGGTCACAGAACAGGTAAATAACAGTGAAATGTTTGAACCCAAGTAGTCTTTCAGAAAAAATTATTCTTCTTATATGTTAACCTATTTTGGTGATTTATTTTCTCTTAAAACTGTTTTCCCTATCTAAGTCTATGATCAGCCAGAAGAACTACTGACCACTGGGAAAACTGATCATAAGTGAGACTGTTTACCCCCTTGTGTTATGTCACTTGTTCATTTTATATCTCCTACGATTAGTTAAACAGGAAAATCTGAAATATGTCAGACAGCTAATATTTAAATTAATTTTAAGCCTAAATTGTATGCTAGGTCAAATATTCACCTAGCATTCTATTATTTATTTAAATTTGTGCTGAAGCTGCCCACCCCCCCATGACCAAACTTGCTTATTGGAGAACTATATGGTAAGCTCCAAGTGGCATCCTTCTTTCCAAAAACCTGTAACAGTTCATTTCTTATCAACTTCAAGATCTATAAAAATATGTATAAGGCATTTCAATTAGCTCTAAGGAATAAATATGTGTGTGCATGTGTGTGTGTCTGTGCATGCATACATATAGGAATGGTAGAAAATTAAGATTTACTCTTCTGAATTATTTTCCCAGCTCCCATAGGTAAATGAATTTTATCCACACAATTAGTCAAACTATCTTTGCTAACATATTTTATTAAATTCTCATAAAAATCATAAGGTGAGTCAGAATTAAAGCTAAATATGATAATGCCACAGAGTCAGGAACTCACAGAGTGAGTATTCAGATTCCATTATTGATCAAAGTGTGGTTTGATCAAAGTTCTTCATTTTATAGACAGAGAGTAATATAGAAACAAAATCTTGCTGCAGCAACAGGGACTGAAGAGACAACAAAGGGATTATACACAGATGCACAGATTATACACGGGGCTGAATAAAAGATACTAAGGCTGATGATAGAAAGCCTGGTATGCAAGGTGGGATGACATTATCAGATCATGGTTCATGAAAGCAATCATCATTAAGGTGCCAAATATAAATAAATGGGTTTTGCAACATGTAGGATAATTATATGGGGAACCCAGGGCAAATGAAACCCAGGACATATGGAAATCCAAAAAATTGTTTTCAAGTAATGTGTATAGGTACTAGAGACTGAAGCACAGAGCTACAGTCTTTTAATGTAGAGTTGGAATATGTAAAACTGATCTAGTCTAGTGAAATTATCATAGTATTAGAAAGGTTTATAAATATTATCTCCAAGAACATAAAACAAGGACGGAATCTATTTACTTAAAATGAAGGACCTAATTTTTGCTGAAGTAGTATACTAGTCATGAGAAAGTAGATTGAATTGTAGTAATAAAGAATCTCCAAAATCTCATTGGCTTAGACATATTTATTTCCTATTTATGATATATTTCCACTGAAAGTTGGCTGGGAATGCTGATATGTGTTATCATCATGTCCTCTCTTTGAGACCCAGGATAACAGGGTGGTCACTTTCTGGAATATTTTCTGTTATAAAAAGGAGGGGGGGAAAGTGCATGATGTTAGCATTGGCTCTTTTTCTTAATCAATCAATCAATTAATTAATTAATTAATTAATTTGATTATAGTGACATTGGTTAACAAAATCCAATAAGTTTCAGGTGTACAATTCAACAGTAAGACATATATATATATATTGCACTGTGTGTTCACCGCCCACAGTTAGATTTTTTTCTGTCACCACATATTTGAGCCCTTTTATCCTATCTACCTCCACCATCCCCTCTTCCCACTACCCTCCGATAATGGCTAGTCTATTGTCCATGTCCATGAGTCACTGTTTGTTCTGTTTGTTTGTTGCTTTTAGGCTTATATCCCACATGAGCATTGGCTTTTTAGGTTTATATCCCACATGAGCATTGCCAAGAAGTGAAATATATCATTTCAAATTTCATTAATTTAAGCATATCATATAGCAGGCCTGAATTCAACAGGGTGGGGCACATATAATTATTATACAGGAGGAAGAACTGGAGAGATGTGAAAAATGATAGTCTGCTGTGACTGGTTGTAATGCAACTTGATTCATAGCCAACAGAATGTGGGAGCTAGTTAAGGCATGGACTCTTCATATACTTTCTGACTAAGCTATTCAACCTGTGAAATGGAAAGATGAACTTCTGTTATAAGTCAAGTATCCAAACTAGATTTGTATGTTGGCCTGTGTTGGTGTGTAAGGGTGGAGGTAAAGGAAGGAGGGTGTGTGTAGGAATGGGGGATGGGAATGGGGTTGGAAAAAGGATTAAAAAGTAATAGATAGATGAGAAAAGAGCATAACATGGGGTAAAATTATGAAACCAAGGAAGATGAATCTCAGTTTGACTATCTGGGACTTAGAGTCTATTCTCTGGAGAAAGAAAAAGAAGAAAATTAACAAAACATTGAGGGCATTCTATCTGATAAGGATGTTATACCAAATCTTTTATTTCATTCCTCCAACAGCCCTCCAAGATCGACATATAGATTCAATATTAACACACCATTCTGAATCTCACAGAAGACTACGAAATTATAGATTCAGGATTGTAATCTCACTACAGGTTATTATTATGATGTCTTCTCATTTCAATCACCTACACAGCTCCCACACAATGTGGGATGAATATAAAGCTATAGCTGCACAAAATCCCAATTAAATGGGAAGCTAACTTGAAAGAACTAAAAGCTAAAATTTCTAAAATCAGTATATTAACCAGACATCGAATTTTAGAGGGGCTCTCAAGGACTGGATTTGTCAGCACATTGCTTTTGTTTAACATTTACTTTTGCTGCAGAGTGACCACCCCAGGCTCAGGGGAGGAGCTTGTTCAAACTACAGTTTTACTGAGAGACTATTTTCTCCTTGATTAGTAAACGCTAAAATGTGCCTATTATTTGTTCTTTACCAGTTAGGCAACTTTGCAACCAGTGGGCATCTTGTGTAAATTTATCTAGACAACTGTGACTAACTATAATCTAAACACACAGATGAGAAGTGTAGTAGGTCCCTCATCCTTATACTTTTCATGTTCTGGAGGAGTAGCTCAAGTCCTGAGTCTCGTTAGAGAAAGGGGCAAGTGGTAAAAAGACTTTGAGTGTGAATCATGGCATTCTCCCACACCTTATTAAAACAGTGTCTATTCCTGTTTGGCCTCAGATGCTGTTTTAGTGCTATTTGTCAGGGAGATTTTTGAATGGTGAATGAACAGTCAGATATTTTGCAGTTTATTGCTCTGTATAAACATAAGCCATTTGTTGGAGAGTCAATCAACAGCCACTTCAGACAATGATCTCTCTTAAAAGATTAAGCAGAATTATTGATATGGACTATTCTACAGTGGAAGAAAAATATTTTTTGGTTTCTGATAGACTTTATGTGAAATACCACAGTAGTATTTAGAAACAAAAAAAAAATTTTACAGAGCTCCTTAAAGGGTTGAGAATTACTGAAACATATTCTTGTCAAATAAAATATACATTCCAACATTTAATAAAGGCAATTTGCAGTTCACTAACACTTGAATGTCATTCATTAAATTCAATAATTTATCGACTGGATATTTCTGTGAAATAATTTTGCTGAATACCATAGTTGGAAATACATTATACAAACTGTCTTATTCGTATATTCATAGTTAAAACTTACTATGTCATAGTTTCTTTAAAAGCTTTCAAAAAGTAGTTTACCGACAGATATTAAATTTACCAATACAAAAATAAAATTACCTTGGGTCATTTAATTTAAAAATTCAGAAAACCACTGCTCAAATGTCCAGTGACTGACAATGTCCATTATGTTGCTCTGCATAGTTATTTCTACTTGGAAAGACATTTATTTAGAATTAATAATGATATTAGCACAATCCACTAACTAAACAAAAATTTATTTATTTTTGTTAGCAAGTGCTGAAGAGAGAAACAGCATTATTATTTCAAGTGATCATAGAACTGAGCAAACAAAAATATTTAATTGGATAGTAAAGATCATGCTACATTTCTAGTTTTCTTAGGATTGGCAAAGAAAAGAAGCATATAGCATGAATTCCATATTTTTGAATTATTAACTGTAATTAATTTGTCAGATAGATAAACTAAATCATGGGGAAATTATCTTTATGTGTTTGTTTCTGTAATTTTAGATTTTTTCAAAAGGTATTCATTGTTTTTAAACGTATTTTAAAATATGATGTAGTATATAACATTTTTATAGAGCTACACATAAATTATATAAACAGAAAATCTTAAGCATAAAATGAAATACTAACATATTTCTGTGTGATAAAATTGTGGGTATTTTAGCTTTTTATCTTTATTTTTCTACATTCTTCAGTATCTACATTTTTTCTCCTCCAATTTGATTTAAATATAATTTGATACAATAATTTATTAACCTATTCATACAATTGAACAAATTCAGAGAATTCTATAGTGTTACATAATTACCACCACAACAAATAAGATATAAAATGTTTCTATCACCCAAATCTTTGCTCACTGTTCCTTTACAGTTGATCTGCTCACCTCAGCCGTGGCTAAGACAACCATTAATTTGCTATCTGGCTTTTATCTGTTATTAAATTTCATAAAACAGTAGTTTTGCCAAAGGGATTGAAACTATGTCTGATCCATTCTCTGGCTCAGCTGTCTATTTGCAGGAAAACCAAAGGACAGTGGAACACGTCCTTTGCAAGTAGCAAAATCCAGACTGAGGGACTCTATAGGTCAAAATGTCTGAGTCCTTCACAGATGAAAAGAAACAAACAAAACTTCAAAAAATGGGCCCATATATTATGTAGTCATTTGTTTAACTTCATTCATTTAGGATAATGATTTTGCGATTCACACATGTTGTTATATACGTTCACATTTTGTCTCTTTTTATTGCTGAGTAATTTCCAAATTATGGACATTCCATAATGTGTTTATTCATTCATCAGTTGATGAATATTGGGACTGTTTCTAATTTCTGAATATTCTGAAAACAATGCTATGATCATTTACGTATACACTTTAATGTGAATATGTTTTCATGTCCCTTGAGAAAATAATTAAGAGTGGTACTTCTCGGTCTTATGATAAATCTATGTCAAACTTTATATGATATTGAGAAACTGTTTTCAAATATGATTATAATATACATGTTTTCACAGCAGAATATGAGTGTTATGTTTGCTCCGTATTCTCATCAAGACATAGCATTATCGGTCTTTTTAACTTTAGTTCTTCTAGTGGATGTGTAATGGTATCTTGTTTTAATTTTTATTTCTCTGATGACTAGGGAAGTTGCACATATTTTCATGGTTTTATTTACTATCTGTATATTTTCTTTAGTAAACTGTGTTTTCCTTTTCACTTGCTTTTTAAAATGAAATTTATTGGGCTGACATTTGTCATCTGCTTTTTAAATTGTGTTTGTCTTCTTATGATTAAGTTGTAATAGTTCTTTATCATAATCTCTATATAAGCCTTGTATATAATTCGTATTTATTTTTCCCAGTCTGTAGCTTGCCTTTTCATTTTTATAACTCTATCTTTTAAAATGAAAAGTTTTAATTCTGATGGTCTATTTTTGTCATTTTTAAAAAATTGTATGGCTCATGTTTTTTGTGTGCTTTTTAAAAATCTTTTCCTAATCCAATGTCTAAGAATCACCTGTTTTCTTCTAGAAGTTTAAGCAATTATATCTAGGTCTACTATCCATTTCAAGTTAATTTTCTGTTTTGTATGAGGTAAAGGTCTATATTTTCTTTTCCTATATAGTTTTCTATTTGTTCAATGTTATTTATTGACTAGATCATCTCTCCCCACCACTGAATTATCTCAACACCTTTCTAAGAAAAGCGATGATTTAGGTGCAGGGTCTATTTCTGGATTATCCAATATGCTTCATTGTTCTTTTGGTCTGTTGTTACATTAACACAATACACTCTTGACAACTCAAGTTTTATAATGTCTTAAAATAAGATAGTGTGAATTCTTCAAGTTGTTTTTATTTTATAATTTTTTTGATTATTCTAGGTCTTTTGCTTACCATATAAACTTAAGCACGAACTTGTTAATATCTTCAAAAAAGGATAATAAAGATATGTTTGGGATTACATTCAACCAACAGATCATTTTGGGGAGAATTGCCATCTTAACTGCACCCACTTTTCTGATTCATGACCATTCGATATCTCTCCATTTATGTAGGTCTCTTCTAATTTCCCTTTTCAGTGTTTCCTACATTTAAGGGTATAGATCTTAAATACATTTTTGATAAATTTATATCTATTTTTAATCTGCTTGTAAATACACTTTGTTAAAATTTCATTTTCTATTTGCTTTCTAGTATATAAAAACACAATTGAATTTTTGATATTGAACTTGTATCTTGAAGCCCTGATAAATTCACTGATTAGCTCTACTAGCTTCTTGGCTCCTTAGGATTATCTGTGTATATGATCATGAAATTAAGTAAAGACAGTTTGATTTTTTTCTTTTACTTTCTGTATGCCTTTTATTTCCTGCTTTACTGTACAGGTTAGGAACTCCAATACAATGTTAAATAGAAACAATGAGAGTGAACATCAAGCCTTGTTTCTGATTTTAAGAAGAAAGCATTGACATATTAGTTGTAGATTTTTCATAGATTTCCTTAATTTGACTGAGGAAATTTCCTAGTTAGTTGAGAAGTTTTAGGGTACCTGGGTGTTGAAATTTGTTAGATACTTTTTCTAGATCTATTTAATATATACATTTTTTTCCTTTTCAAAGGAATATTAAAGGTGCTGCATCTTTTTTTTTTAATTTTGTTAAAATTTTGAATTGCATCATTGATTTTCAAATGTTAAGTCAACCTTCGAGTCCCAGGAACAGCAAACCTTGTTTATGATGTATTATCATGTTTATATTGTTGAACTCTATTTGCTAAAAGATTCTTAAAATTTTTTATTTGTATATTTATTCAGGATATTGGTCTGTAATTGGTCTTGGTTTGTCTTAGATTTTTGTTTCTGGTCAATACTGATGTCATAAAACAGGTGGAGATACCTTTTCTCATTCTTATTTAATGACAGGGTTGTATGAAATTTGTATTATTTTCATTGTTACAAAAGTTATTGAATTAACCAGTGTAACCATCTGGGCCTGGACTTTTCCCTCTGGGAAGGGTTTCATTGGGAGTTATATATTTTTTAACAGTTATCAATCTATTAAAATTTTTTATTTCTTCTTGAATCAATTTTGGCAATTTGTATTTTTTAAGAAATTTGACCATTTTATTTAGGTTGTCAACTGTTTTACATAATAACATTCATAATATTTTTTATTATTCTTTTAATATTTCTAACATCTATAGTAATGGAACCATTTTCCTACATGATATTGATAATATGTATCTTCCATCTTTTTTCTTCTTGATCAGTTTAACTAGAGACTTGTCAATTTTATTCTTTTTTTTTTTAAAAGGCCAACTCTGAGTGTTCTTGATTTTTCTGGTTTTTATTTTGCATTTTGTCTATTTATGCTTTTATTTCATTATTTCTTATTTACACTTATTTAGTTTAATTATCTATTATTCTAAAATTTTTTAATGTGGCACCTTATTGTTGAATGTTTTCATAATATATACATTTAAAACTAAAATTTTCTCTATATATACTGCTTTAGCAGCACTCCACAAAGTTTGGTAACGTAAATATTCATTATTATTCATTTTAAAACATTTTTAACTACCTTTGATATTTCCTTTCTAAATTTTGGATTATTCAGAATGATGTTGTTTAATATTTACATATTTAAGGAGTTTTGGTTATGCCATTGACTTCCAATTTAATTCCATTGTATTCAGAGAATATATAAATAATTTAATCTTTTAAAAAAGTTTACTTGTTTTATAACCCAATATATGGTTTATCATGGTAAAATTACCATATACTCTTGTGGAGAATATATATTCAGATGTAGTTGGGTGCAGGGTTCTATAAATATCAATTATATCAGTGAGATTGATAATGATATTCAGCCCCTGTTTTTCCTTTATGTTTTGTGTCTAGTTCTAATAGCCGCAGAGATAACAGTGTTAAAATAGTCATAATATTGTAGGATTGTCTATTTTTTAAATTAATGTTATCAGTTTTCTTCATATATTTGGAACTTCTGTTATAAGGAATATGCACATGGTTTAGTCAATTAATTTCTAATGTAATTATTTGATTGAATTTTCTGTTACTTTCTTATTTCTCTTATAATTTTCTCTTTCTGCTTTTTAAATTTTCAAATGATTTAAATATATGTTGAGGATCTATTTTAATTTTCCTATTGGCTTTTTTAGTTATGGTTCTTTGTACTATATTTTTACGGTTGTTATAGAATTATAACATACATCCTTAACTTTCATAGTCCACTTACACTTAATATTGTTATTTCACATGAAATATAAACTTTCAACTCTATGCTTATACTTGTTTGGTGTGTTTCATATATATGTTAAAGTCTACAAGACAGTATTATAATTTCTACTTTAACTGTAACTACATAAATTATATAAAAATTATAATATTATTTTGAATTTAACCAAATATTTAGCATTTCCAGTGCTTTTTATGCCTTTCTGAACTTACAAGTTTCAGTTAGGGACCACTTCTCTTCACTCTGAAGTAATTCCCTTAGCATATCTTATAGTGTGGATCTCCTGGTAATAAATTCCCTTTGATGTATTTAAACTAAAAATGTTTTCCTATTAACTTCCATATTTATACTGGATATAGAATACTAAATTAACCTCTCTTTCGAAACACTTTAAAGATGTTATTTTATTCTCTTTCTTTCCTTCATAGTTTCTGATAATCAGTCAGCTCTTAGTAATTCATTATTTCCTTAAATATAATGTACTATTTTTCTCTAGGAGTTTTTAAGTTTTGCTCTTTCTATTTAGCCTTCAAAATTTGCCTATAATGGGCTTGTGTATTTGTTTGGCTTCTATATGTTTATTCTAATTGACAATCATTGAACATTTTGTATGTGTATGTTAATGGTTTCTGTCTTTCATCAAATTTGGGAATTTTTCAGACATTATTTTCAAATATTTTTCTTTACTATTTTCTCTCTACATTTTTTATGGAATTTTAAGGTTCCCGTCACTTTTTTAAACCTTTTTTTCCTCTCAGACTTATTGACATTAAATATTTTCTATTAATCTATCTTCAAGTTTTTTTCTATGACACTCATATTTTGCTATTATTGTATATACTATATTGTTCATTCTAGAACGACTGTTTTTTTTAGCTATAACTTTTATTTCTACTAAGACTTTCTACCTTTTTATTCATTGGAAGTATATTTTAATTTACTTTATTGAGGATAGTTGTAATAGTCGCTTTAAAATTCCTCGCTGCTAATGCTAACATATGGGTTATCTCAGAGTCAGTCTCAATTGATTTTTTTTTCTCTTAAGAATATGTTTTTAATTCCTGATTCTTCATATATTGGGTGATTTTTGTATTGTATGCTGAGCATGGACAAACTGAATTCTATGGTTTTTGTCCAGAGAATAACAAACTTTGTTTCTTGGTCAACAGATCTGACCTTACTTAATTCAGAATTTATGTGGTTTCGAGATAGAAGTAGATAGGATTAAGGAATCCCTTCACTGTCTCTTTGCCTTCTGGAGTTCTACTTTTTGGAGGTTATGAATAGCCATGACCCAAAGACTGTGGTTTTTTTCAGTGACATCCTTGTTCTTTCCCAGCCCATGTTGAATGCTTTGGCTCAAACTAAAAGCCATGATAACATGAAATCAATTTGTAAAAACCCTCTCCTATGAATGTGTACACCTCATAGGATTCTATCTCCTTCTGTTCACTCTCTAGTGGCTTCAAGTGCCTGCTGTTTGTATGATGTTCAGATCTTATAATGATTTTTTTTTCTGTGTGAGTCAGTTTGCTGAGATTTTACTGTTCCAACACTACTGGAACCAGAATTACATTTTAATTGAAAAAATTTTTCTTTGACATTTGACTTCAAGCATTGCAAACAAGAAATCGATATTGAGTTTCAGTTGTGTTATTTTGTTAGAAACCTGACATCACCATTTGAATACATATGTATTTTTGTATTCAAATTTAGTATTTAATTTAGTACTAATATGCCACTGTTCTTACATCTGTTCATTTTTAATTTATTCAATCTGCTAATTATATCTTTTACTTTAATTTAATTTCTATTTTATTATCTTTTGATTATGTATTTTTTAATTTCTGTAGTTCTTTCCGAAGGATCCCACATAATTTATAGATTGGACAGTTGTCTCAAATTCTTAACTCTTTTATCTTGTAAATTTTTGCTTTTTTTCTCAACATATGGAAAGCACCTTAAGGATGTCTTTCATCTCACTTATTCAGGTATCCATAGTGCTATTTACATAATTTATCAACCTTGATATATGTTTTATTTTTTTAATAATTTTGTTTTCCTGTTATTCTTTAGTATTAATTTTTCTTTCATTTAATTTATTTTAAAATACTCAAAATTTTTTCCATATCCTGTTTTAAAATGTTATTAAAAATATCAAGCAATTTTCTAAAATGTACTTTGAGTTACTAAGATAGAAAATTTGAAGTGATATTATCTAAATCTTAAGGATATGTATAATATATTTTATGATGCTGTATTTTCATTTGTTTCATGTTATTTTACATACATAGTGGCATGTACACAATATATATGTATATGTATGCATATACATATGTGTGTATAAATGTGTGTTTGTGTGTAAATATATATATACACACACATATATATGCATATATATGTATATTGATTAAATTATGAATATGACCCAGACTTAGTAAATATCAAAGGGATATGGTGTAATGTGGTGTATGATTTGAACAAATTAGTTGACAAAATCTTTTTTCATAGAGAAATATGTCGATGAGCATATTTCCTGAAAGAATTCCCAGTTCCTAGAGAGCCGTCATTTGTTTTATCTTTGTTTGACAGAAATGGAATACTTTCCTTCTTCATTGAGTGATTTCCTAACATATTGAATAGATAAAACACATTATTTTACATATAAACTACAACTCTCAAAATAAATTAATCCTCAGTCTCTGTCTAATGTTTAATCAGTTCATGGATTATGAAGTCTATATATTTAAGGATGAATGTTTACTTATTCGTAGTCTTTAAGACTTGGGAATCCACATACCCTTCTTGTTTAAAAGCCCTCAGAGACCCTGGAGAACAAAATTGACACAAGCTAATAAGGAAAATAAAAACCTTATGATTCCCAGGGTCCACTACTTAGGCTGGGCCAGGGGCTAAATCCTTTACAGCCACACTGGTGAAAGTATGACTGCATGACATCTTTATATTCAAAAAAGCAGGTAAATGAGTACATTTAATGTAGATGAGACAGATGATACTAACCACATACCAAGTATCCAGACCCATCATGTGTGAGTTCTATGGAAAATGGAAAATTTTTTCAAGAAAAAAAAAAAAAGAAAAAGAAATACCAGGATACCCTCTAGACATAGAAAATAGCTAAGATTTATACTACTACTTTTAAGAGATTAATTTTCCGTTCTTATCATGTGTTTGTTGACTTAGAGAAAAATACTAAACAAAAGAGAATATTCCTGTATATTCACACATTCCTTCAAAGGTATATAAGCTATAAAGGCAAAAGTTATCTCTGTAATATGATTACAAAATGAACAAATTTAGTTTTCTCGTTTTGAAGTATTTCTTTTGTTTTAGAGAAATGAACAAAACAGAAGAAATCTGGGAGAGTATATGATAACATTTTAGGAAACTTTTGGGATTAACTTCAGTGTGTTTTGCAACTATACAATCTATCATATGTCCTTAGAGGAAGAAGTCAACAAAGAAAGCCTAAAGTAGCTTTCCATGCATCTATTTTCTCACGTGATTCATGATTTTAATTCTTTATATCCATTAAAATGAAGAATAACTACTTTGGCTAAGCTACCATGAATTCATTAGAAACTACTGAACTCTCATTATTTCCTACTCAGAGTAATGTGTTATTACCTCATGTATTAGGATTATATTAGCTGATATTTTTTTTTAAATCTAAAATTTTAGACATTTTCTTAAAGATAATTTATGAGGGCATATAAGAGTCAAATGCTTTGTTTCTGCTGTCTGAAGTCAAAACAAATCACAAGGATATGTATATTTTCTTTTTAATAACTTTGTCTTAAAGTGACAAACATCACTTCAGTTGACTGTGTTGGCCAACACTAATCACAAAAACATACCAAGAAGTTGGGTAATGCTATTCTTATCCAGAAAGCTGCTTCCCAGTAATAACACAAGGTGGAAGAGTTGTGCAATTTAAAAAATTATAGTTTTAATATTTTCTTTGTTATGAATTCTATATACCCATTTATGTAACACATAGTACTATTTAGAAACTAGTGACAGTGATAAATTTATTCCGATATGTATTATTTCACAAAGTTAATATTAACTTATTTTTAAACAGTTTGTTTAGATATAATTCAATTACCTTGTGGTTCACCAATTTAAAGTATATAAATTATTTTAAAGTGTATTTATAGAGCTGTAAGCTATCACCCAAAACTATTTTTTTAAAAAAATTTGGTTACTCCATTTTGAAAACTCCAGGCCCATTAGCATTTAATGCTAATTCCTCCTAGTGGTTCCCTATGCAACCACTAATCTACTTTCCATATCCAAAGATTTGCCTGTTCTTGTTATATCATATTAAATGAATATATACAATATGTGGCATTTCGTGACTAGTTTTTGTTTCACTTTGCATAATGTTTCCAAAATATGTCCATGTTGTAACATGTATCAGTAATCCATTATTATTATTATGTTTTTTTCATTTGACATTCTGTTGTATAGATTTACTATATTTTCTTCATGCATTTATCAATTGATAGAGATTTGAATTGTTTTCATTTTGGAACTATTGTGCATAATGCTACTCTGAACATTTGTATACAAGTTTTTGTTTGGATATATGGTTTTATTTCACTTAGGTGTATTCGTAGGAGTGGATTTGCTGATTGATATGGTAACTCCACTTTTAATATTTTGAGAAACTGCTCAACTATTTTATGAAGTGGCTGCAACATTTTACATTCCCATTAACAATATATGAGAGTCTTAACTTCTCCATATTTCTGCTAACACTTTCATTATTAGACCCTTTGATTATAGTCATCTTACTGTATGTGAATTAGTATTATATTGTGGTTTTGATTTGTATTTACCTAATGACTAAAGATGTTATACATCTTTTCATGTGCTAATTGGTGATTTGCATATATTCTTTGGAGAATTCTATTCAGAACCTTCACCCATTTTAAAATGTGGCTGTTTCTCCTTTTGTATTGAGTTATAAGTGTTCTTCTTTATATATTCTGGGTATGACTCTTATCACATGCGACTTAGAGATTTTTTTTTTTTCCATTCTGTGGGTTGTCTTTCTATGCCTTGCATGGTGTGCTTTAAAGTACAAAACTTTTTAAATTCGATAAATTTCAATATATCTTTTTTTCTTTTGTCACTTGTACTTTGAATGTCATCAAAAAGAAACCATTGTCTAACATAAAGTTATAAGATTTCACTGCTATATATTTTTTTAAGAATTTAGTAATTTAGATCTGGCTCTTAGGTCTATAATTAACTTTGTATTATTTGTGTGTGTGTGTGTGTGTGTGTGTGTGTGTGTGTGTGTGTGTGTGTGTAGAGTTATCGCAGTGTTCAGTGATTTTTTTTTAATCCCTTTCTGATCGAATTCTTGTCAAAATATAATTTACCACAAATGATGAGGTTGATTGATTGATTGATTTTCCTTTTTTGCTTATAAATGTTAAATTGTTCCAGCACCATTAGTTGAAAAGATTATTTTTTTTCCCCATTGTATTGACATTGCTACCTTGTCAAAAGTTAATTTACCATATTTGTGTGATTTTATTTTGGGACTTTCTTCTGTTATATTATTTTTTCTCCAATACAGCACAGTTTTGATTACTGTTGATTTGTATTTTCTTGAAATCAGGTAGTATGAGTACCCTTCTCTACATAAGAAACATAACAAAAACACACACAGTATAAAGCAATGAGATAAGTGCTTAAGTATGCTTTTAGGCTGCTTAGGGAGGGATATGTCTGTCATTCAGTGTTAACAGATGGTACCAATCAGCTCAAGAAGGAGGATGTGGTATTGAGAATTTGGCCAAAATTTCAGGTTGTAATAGCTACTCAGTTATTTACCCAGCTTGATTCTCTTTTCATATGACTTTGGACAACCACATTGGAGTGGTTTACACTAAGATTAAAGGTAAGTAGAAGTTTTTAACAGTCAATAAAACAAATCTTTCTTCTTTTACTTTAAATTTATTTTGTAAGCAGGAATAATCATCATCATAATATTTTGCATTATCTGTGGTGGTGGTATTCAGTTTACAGGGTTTTTTTCATATGTATTATTGTATCTTATTGCAGTTTAAAAAGCTTGCAAGATAAGAACTATGTTTCCTATTTTAGGGTAAGAAAGTTAATATTGACCTGTATATCAAAGATATATGTAGACATTGACACCTTTAGTGTTCCAGAGTTTCCAAAATAAGTTAATTAATTAATTAATTAATTAATGAGGTATTAGCAAATTTAGTAGGAAATGACTTATGAGCAACACTTAGTATCAGCAAAATGAATGCTTGCCTAAGAATCAAGTAAAAGAGGAAACTTCTAAAGAATCCAAAACATTAGATTGATATAAACAATAAGTGGGTGGAAGTGGGTAGCATTGTATATGGCAATATAATTAGAGCTAATGAGATGAAATTAAGGAGATTATGGAGGAAGTCAAAGTTGACAAAATTGTTGAGCTAGGAAAAGAGTTATATTTTTTGTTGAATTTTAGGAAAAACATATTTTTTATGTGAGAATGATTAGTTCATGGGACTAATTTTCAATAGCTACTTGAGAGACTATTCTAGAAAAATGTTTTCAGAAGTATAACCAACCAGTGGCAAAACAACACATATACACATGCACATAAGCTAATTTAGATTAATTTTCAAAATTGTTTTAAAATTTTTACTATGTGCAGAAAACTGGTCATTAAATTGAAAAACAGTGATATTTTGTCTTTCTTCTTATTTTATTCCCTCAAAACTTTGTAAAATAATAGAAAACTTTACATTATACACACAATTAACATTTTCCTTCTCTGTGCTGTATATTTTATAAAATATGTCATGGAAATAAATTAAAATATTTTCTTAATATAGTCTATAAATCATTAAAAAGGTAGCAATAGAAATTATGTAAATTTTACAAACTGGTTCTTCAGTGTTACTCTAACAATTGAACATAACTTTTGAGTTTCAAAATTGGTTTGTTTCTAATACCGACTCAATTTCATACAAATTTTAAATTATAAGTAATCACATTTTGGTCAATTATGAAAAGATCCTCTGGGAATAATATGAAAGAAACACAATCTATTTCTGATTCTTTAGAACATTAAATAGTATTTTCATAGATAGTCTTCAGGGCAAAGTCTCAGCCAAAGGCAATATGATATAGTAGAATGATTTTTACACAGAAATGGGTAGAGTGTATTAGAAATCTAGAGTAGCTTTTTCAAGGTACATTTGTCTCTTATGTATAGTGCCATGTCTTGAAATAGAAATAAAAGTGGGCAAATAAGTATAGTACAAATATTGAGTATATATGGATAAATATATATATGTATATAATTTAAATTTATTTCTTTTTTCATTTGCCATACACAATCTTTTGTTAAGAAGAGGAAATAAGACTATTGATACTTAAATCAAAATTCTTCCTCCTGCTAGGAATACAATTCAGAATCTCTCTAAATGTAAGGTCAGTAGCATTATGTTCATATATGAGTTATCTCACCTCTCTGCACAATAATTATTTAAGATAAATGTGCATGGCTGAAATATACCACATCAGGCCTGCCCATAGGGATACTCTAAGCTTGACAAGTACAGAGACAAAGGCAGGCTTAAAGAAATGTTATCCTTTATTAGTCTGTCAATGATTTGTGCTAAAGTGTGGAGGGGTAAATAATAGTTGAAGAGTCTGGAAAATGAAAGCAATAGATTAGGAGCTAGGAGTATGGTATTCTTGCTGAAAGGGAATTTGGTCCAGGAAATCTCTGGAGGGTGAGCAGTACTCAAAACGTACAGATCTGAGATCAAATGGGATCTGGACTGTTAAGTGCCATCTCCATTGACCCTCGTTAGATTCTAAACAGGCATTTTACATGAGTCCCCAGGACGAAGACTTTATTGCTACTATCTGCACAGTCCAGGACAATAGGAATGCTGTACTTGGAGTGAAACACCAGATTTCTCCTCTCTGATCCTTGGCTTTCAATCATTAGACTAGTATGTGTATGCCCACCCAAACTCAAAGGACCTACTCACATGGGGCAAGAATCTGAATTCTGTATGACAGGCTCATTGGGCAGGAGGAACAGTTATTTAAACAGCTGAAAGGACAATACTGAGTCATATTCTTTCCCTTGGATCTTGAGATTTATTTCATTTGCTACCTTTCAAATGGATCAACATTAAATTCCCCAGGTTTAAAAAATAAGCAAACAAAACACTCTCATGAAGAATAAGGATAATTGAAGCAAATGGAAAATTCATTCAAGCCTATGGAACATAAAAACCTGGAAAATGACAGGGGGCATGTTTATATTTTCCCCTTATGGTTGGAGCAAAAGCCCACAAAATATCTCTCTGTGAACACAGTTATCAACAGTATTTATCTGAGCATGAATCATGGTGGACAGGGAAATTAAGGAACACTGTCATAACCCATGTTAGTGGATTATGTAACATTATATTCTATGTGTTAGGGGTATTTTTTTTCTTATTTACATTTCTTTATCTTTATAACAGTTTCATTCTTTTTCTTTGGGATGTGGAGAGCCAGGTGATATAGTAGAGGGGGATGCCATTCTCTGGGTCCCTGGGATTGCTGGACCAGTAGGACAGACATAAGGCTTCCTCGGCTTCCTCAGTTCCCTCCTGTTCTGTCTGAGTTAGGAATGAGACAAGTTCATCCCACTTGAGCCCTCAGGGACCCCTTTAGGGGGTTGGAGATTTGTTGAAAAGCTCTCAGTGGCTCTGTGTTATATCAGGAGCCAAATCAGACAGCAGCCACTGTCACCAAAACAACAAAGAAAAAGCACTTGTGATTCTCTCTGACAGTTGCTTAGTGATTGCCTCAGGCAGTTGGGCTGTGATTCTGCTGCCTTCTCCAAAGTGTGACTGTACAGTCTTCTAATTTGGAGTAACTCAGGAAAGAGGCAGATTCTACTGTGCAGACTCAATAAAGTTTCCACACACCAACTACCCACATCTTATAGGTGAAAATTTCCACTGTGATTGCCAAGGTACCTGAAGATATGTGGTTAGCCTACTAGAAAGAGTTTGATTCAGGAGTACTGAGGACCTTGAGGATAGGGCCCATATATATGTGTGTTTAGAGACAAGAGGGGAGGTGGCAGAGCTGTTAAACTGAGTCAGGATTTTTTTTTATTTATTGCTTTCAGAGAACCTTGTCAGTCATCTGACTGAAAATCAGCTGAGAATTAGAGGTGGCTCAAGATCAGAAATAGAAAATTAGCCAATAGCAAAATAGGCCACATGGGCTTTGAAACAGAAAGATATAAAAGTCAGCCTTAGAGTCAAACATCTAATTTATTCCAACTCCAGCTGTAGAAATTAAGAAACTCAGTGCAAACAAGTACCCCTTAAATAAAATGAAGTACAGGGTTATTTGGGATGTGAAGATGCTGAAATTTAGTCACAATAATTTAAAAAGGGTTCTAGTCATACTGTAATCCAAAAAGCTAATTGAATAAATTTGGCAGTCTGTCCAAAGGAACTTGTGAATGGTAGGGTTTCTGTTTCAAGCATTGAAATTTTCAATGTGCAGTTGGATCACATGAGAGAGAGGGGGAGAGAGAAAAGAACTTACAGCTTTCACCCAGGTGCAGGCCATGTGATTTTAAATTAAAAAAAAAAAATACTCAAAGCTAATTACATATTGACAGCCTGAAGTGCTGATGGTGCCTGCATATTGACATATCTTCTAGATAACCTGGACCTTGTTTATAAGTGAAGAAGGTGAGTTTATCTTAAATAAAAACTTATGTTGAATCCAGCCTATAAAAACTAGCTAATAAATATATTTTATTTAACTGTGTAAGATCACAAATAAAGTGCGAAGAACTCTTACAGGATTTTGGAGAATCCAAGGGTTCTTTTATAGGGGAAACTACGGGTGACTAGAAATGTGTAGGGTATTTTGCTGATTTGCTTGCTTTGGGTTGTTACAGTTACTGATTTGCTTTTGGCATTTAATGGGAAACATTTAAATATACAAGCATCCTATATGTTTGAGACAGCCCTACATGGTTAATTTCCCAACCTCAAATGCCCATAGTTCCCCCACTGAGAAATACTAGTGGATTTAAAAAAAAAAAAAAAAAAAAAAACTTGAAGGGCCAAATTGCGTTTGAAATGTTTCATTTAGTCAGATCATAGTAGAAGTTTATGACCAAAAACCAGGACAAGAAATTATTGGGTCCAGAAAGTAAAATATCTTATTTATCTAGGGCTTGAGGGGCTCAGGTTTAGGAATAAGAAAGGAACAGTGAAAGAACATCGACTGAACATATATTGATTGACTTTTCCATATTGAACAGTTCCATCTGTTCAACAACCTTATGAGAAAGGGAAGATTGCCTTCATTTACAGACAAGAAAACTGAAGCCAGAAAAGAGAATAACTTGCCCAGGGGCACAGAGCTAATGAGCAACATATCTCTGAAGGATGAAAGGGTAAGACCTAGAGGCAAACTTCTAAAACTTCCCCAAAGCTTTTTAACCAGAGAAACTTCACTTAACATAGTGCACTTCTAAGTGAGTTTCATTTAAGGAAGTAAAAAGGGAACTTCAGAGCTAAGAATTTATCATTGGACCATGTTTTTTAACTATGTAAACTAACATTGAAGTAGAGTTGTTCCTCCAGTGGGAATGTTATAAAAGTATTTTATATGAACAATTTATATTCCTGCTAAGAGTTTTTGTTACTATGAAATTATTCTTTGTGATTCTATTTTCATGATAAACCAAGATTTTAAAAATATTTTTCCTTCGTGTTGGTCTACATTGAATACTAAGAGAATGGCATAGTATTTATGTTGATCCTGTAAACATAGTTACTGAAGAATTAGAAATGATTAGCCCCACAGCCATCTGAAAATGTACTGTTTAATAGTAAGAACTAATTCAGAAAGCTGGAAAGTCTATGAACAGCCCATTACTGTAATTGGCTTTTGCGCAACAAATGGAGTATGTTCCTAAGGGCTTTGTAGGGAAATGAAATAAATTGAATGTAAACTAGATTACCATTTCTTAAAGTACTTTTAAGTACTTTGTGTAGTCTAGTACTTCAGAGATATTTGCCAATATTATGGCCTCCTCCACATGTCTCATTCATTTGTTGTTTTTCTTCTTAGAATCTAGTAAACAGATCATTAAAGAACATCAGAGCACTAAGTATGCACATTATTAGTTTCTATTTTACACTAAATAAAAGATTACATTTACTTTTTTAAATCAAGATGAATGTAAGTCATTAATTTGTATTAATATAACTTTTAGAATGACTCTCCAATCTTACAATTTTAATGCATCCTAATGTTAGGTAGCTAGTCAGACACGAGTGACAGGTGAAACAAGAGTAGGGGCCCTGTCCATAAATCGCTTGAAGAACACTCTATTGGTTATTAGAGAATCCCTCCTGCATCCCCAGAGACAAAGGAAAGGAGGGTCATAGTTTTAGCTGGCCTAATCCGGCTACAGACACCTGCACAGAAGGTACTACCTTAATTTGCCTACATTTTAAGCTTCATTATATAATACCATGTTTATGTCTGAAAGTTCATGAATCTAATTATAACAGACTAAATTCTAGGTAAGTGCATGAACACTACGCAAAGAGTTATATAGCAGCCAAGTGTCAATTAAAATGACCTCACTTGCCAATCACCTAGAAAAGTCTTTGGAACCACCCATCACAGCCCAAATATAATTTAAACATTCCCACTTCTGGGTCCTTTTTGCCCTTGTGTGGCCTTTTGTGACTTTTGTGGCCCTTTTTTCCTCTTGTTGTTTTTTTGGTTGTTATTACAGTACTCTGTTTCAGCTCTCATAGCTGAAACCATGTGCCTCCTTGGAGCATTGTCTTTGTCTTTCTAAAATATACTTTTAATAAATCTTTTCTAAATCTCCCTGACCTGTGATTCTTTACTGCATCAATGAGGAAGAACTGAGGGAAATGCTAACTACTCTTCTGCACTGCTGTTATCCCCTTCTATCCCCCGAGATTAAGGTGACACTGAACTCCGATTGGCCCCAATGGTAACATTTATCTATCTTCACCATATATATCTTTAATGTATGTTTTCCATGTAGTAATCCATCCCTCTGCAAATTTCATATATGTACAATACTTTGTTTTCCTCTAGTGTAGGCAGTGAAGTTATACTCAGAGATTTATTCTGTCTTTGCCAACAATTTATTTAGCACAGGTTAGCTGTGGGAATTACAATAATTTCACAAGCCAATAGCATACAGAATAATGTCTCTTAATAAGCTAATAAAGCAATAACATACTCCAAAGCAATGATAGATTATACTATTGTTCCAGGCAAAGAGAGATAAAAGAAAAAAAAAAGTCCAAATTTAACTGAGGTGTACATTTTTATATGAGTTTGGTTTCTTGGGAGAAATGGATTAACCAACTATGACCTGACTTCAAGATGCCAGCAAAAAATGAAAGCTTCTTGTTGCTAGAGCAAATTGCTAGGGAATGAAGGTGCTGATGTTAGCCGACAGACTTGGCTGCTCCAAGGGTTATCACTCCAGGGGCTATTGAGAGGTTTAGCACCACTACTGACCAAAGGGTCACCTTGGCTACAGCAAGAGGCAAGTGTCTCAAAATCTTCAGAGAGCTGTTTAGATCAGCGAAGCATGCCTTACCCAGAACTAAACTCTTGACTAGTCCTCACTAACTCTCAGAACTTATAGTCTAAATGTCTTTTTGCCATATTTTCTTCTCTATATGCTAGGGATTATAAATGACAACAGACAGAAGAGATGATGACATAATGACACAACTTATTCTTATATTAAAACAACTTTGCTTCTAAAACAAATATTTTTGTCTTTGTCATAAATAAGTGGGTCAAAGCAACTTAAGTCATAAACAAGTGGCTTTGAAATCGTATTAAACCAATGCACAACATACAATATGATGATCGCATACTGCTATTACTAACCATCACACATTCACATATCTTAATGATGAGTTAATAAATTCTCACTTTTCATTTGTTTAGAAATAAAGAATGTTCTGTTTTTATGGTTGGTTGTAAAATATTTTTAAAAAGTCAAATATTATGTAAAGCTAGTGTGGACAGTTTTTAAGCTTCCCTTTACTTTTTTTTAGCATTTTATTTTATTTTACTGTTAGTTTCAAGTATACAGCACATTGGTTAGACATTTATGTAGTTTATGAAACAATCCCCCCGATTATATTATCACCCCTCTGGCTCTATATATAGTCATTACATTACTGCTGACCACATTCCCTATGCTATGCTCCCCATCTCCAGAACCATCCATCAACTACTAATTTGTACTTCTTTAGCCCTTCACTCCTTTCTTCCAGTCCCCCAATCCCCCTTCCCTCTGACTGTCACCAGATTGTCCTCTGTATTTGTGAGTTTGTTTTCAATTAGTTTATTCTTTTGGTTCCTTAGGTTCCTCGTATAGGTGAAACCATATAGTATTTATCTTTGTCTGACTTATTTCACTCAGCATAATAACTTCTAGGTCCATCCACGTCATTGCAAATGATAGGATTTCATTTTTTTTATGGCTGACTAGTATTCCATTGTGTATATGAATCATAACTTTTTTATCCAATTGTCTGTTGAGCATTTACATTGCTTCCATATCTTGGCTATTGTGAATAGCGCTGCCATGAACATAGGGATGCATAAATCTTTATGAATTGTTGTTTTGTTTTCTTTGGATAAATACCCAGAAGTGCAATTGCTGGGTCAAAAGATAGATCTATTTTTAATTTTTGAGGAACCTCCAGGCTGTCTTCTATAATGGCTGCACCAATTTGCAATCCCACCAACAATGTATGAGGGTTTCCTTTTTCTCCACATCCTCACCAGCACTTGTTATTTGATTTATTGATGACAGCCATTCTGACAGGCGTAAGGTGATTTCTCATTGTGATTTTAATTTGCATTTCTCTGATGATTAGTGACCTTGAGCATCTTTTCCTATGTCTATTGGTCATCTATATTTCCTTTTTGGAGAAATATCTATTCAGATCTTCTGCCATTTTTTAATTAAATTTCCCTTTTACTTTTGAGAGACTAATTTTTTGAGATTCTATAAATGGTTACCTTTTACAATAAGGAAGAATTAACATTTATTCAATTTTACTTCTAACTCTCCATGATTTCTAAGAATCTTCAACTTGAAATTTGATTAAACACAGTGCATATATAAGTATGATTAAGTTCTAATGCAGTCTGAGCGGAGTCACTATTTTTATAATTAATTACTTTGCTGCAAGAAAAATTTTAAATTCCAAGCCCAGCTCTACTACACATATTTACTTAAATCAAGAGTTATTAACAACCACCAGTAAACTATACTGAAAAAGGGATTGGGGAGGAAGATATACATTTTAAACTCTAGAAGAGGGGGAAAAAATAAAGAGAACACATCACTCAAGTGATTTTGTAATTATTTGTATTATTCTAAGTTGAGTGGGTTCCTTGTTATACCAGTAACTACATCTCCTGACATGAAATTTGACAGCAGTGGTCAGAGAAGCTTATCATAGCATTTATCACTTTCTTTCTTCAATACTCACCCGTAACAAAAGTATCCTTCCTGACACACCTTCGCATTTCCCTTTCATAACCAGGAAGATATATAAGTGGGATTATATTGCATACTTTCTATTGCAAATTTGTCTTTTCTCTTAATGAAGATCTCTTTTCATATCAGTGTAAGTTGATCTTTTCTATCCTTTTATACTACTGTATAATATCCCAGTAGAGTGGTTATACCTTAGCTTATAGAGACATTCCCTTTTAGATAAATACTTGGGTAGTTTCCAATCCCAAATTAAGCATCCTAGTAAATATAATTTTAGGTTCATGTCAAAATTAACATCCTAGGATATATTTTTAAAGTGTATCTTAAAGTTTTACCAAGTTATGGTTTGTGGCATTGCCTTCTCATGGAAGCTTTCTGAAAATAAATGTTTCAAGTCCCACTTCAGACCTGCTGTTTCAGAACCTTCATTTTAACAAGAAACACAGTGATTTGTATTAAAGTATGAATAGTATTTGTCCTAGAGAATCATATGTATATATTCAATACTGATAGCTATTCCTAACATGAATGTTATCAATCATATTTTAATTTTTCCCAGACTGATATGTTATTTTAATTTTCATTTACTTGATTGCTTATAGATTGAACATATTTGTTATGCTTATTAACCGTTTATTTTACTCCTTAAATTGAACAGTTATATAATTTTTCCATTTCTTGATGTGATTTTTTTTCTTTATATAAATTCTGAATTTCCATTTACATCTTGCACATATTTTCTCCAAGCTAGTTGCTTAATTTTATATTATTTTGTTCAAATATATTTTATTCTGGAAAATTTTAAAATGTTAGTGCAATCAATTTATCACTCATTACTTTCCTGGCTTCTAGGTTTCTCAATATAGATGGTCCTTTGTACCTAAATCATTTTAAGTTTAATTTTTATGCAGATATTTTTAATATTTCTGAAAATTAGTTTTTATTTTGTGAATTATCTTATTTCATTTTTTCCAAATGTTTATCTAGTTGTCTCCAACCATTGATTAGAAAATACTTTTCTAATAAAATACTTTTGTGTCATATACCTTGAAAATACTTTTGTGTCAGGTACTACATCCACATAAAGTCTATTTTCATACTCTGCATTCTGTTTCATTGATTTATTGGTATTTCTGTTTTTATTTCCATAGCATTATAGTAAAATTTAAAATATGGTTTGAAAATTCCTCTCTCATTACATGTTTTAATTTTTTGACTATATTAAATATTATTTTCTTTTAGATAGATTTTATAATTTATTGTCTAGTTTCATATAAAGTCTTTTTGGGAAATTGAGATCACAATTAATGTAATGATAAATTTGGAGAGGCTGAATTACACTCATATATATATAAATATAATACTTTTGAATTATAGAATTGTATCATGTATATTTTAGGAAGTCAACATATAAATGCATCTTATGTGCTATAAGTGAAAATGATAAATATACAAGTGTAAACAAATAAATTTACGATACACTTCTCATCTAAATATATACTTTGTTAAATCTGCTTTATTTTCTTGGAGTCTCAATTTGTAGGATGTTTATATCCTTATAAATTCATACATGATACATTTTAGAAAAAGTGGAAAATATAGGTAAAAAATTATTTAATCTTTTGTGACATACCTCCCAGAGACTTCAACTTTTAAAACACTTAAACATGTATAATATTTAGGCTGATCTGTATATGTATTTTTTAAATGAGTAATAATAACTAACAGTAACAGCTAGCATTTTTTATGATAAAGTATGATACAAATGCTGTCTGCTTAACAAGATCTTAATTTAGCCGTATAGAAACTCTTGCGGGAAGTACTAATATTATTATGTTCATGAATATATATACTTAGAATATATCTTCATAACTTCTATAAATCCATAAGAAAAGGATAATTAATCCAATGAACAAAGGACATAGTTTTGCAATTACTATAAGAAATACACATTGATAAGAAAAATATGAAGATATATTCTGTTTCACCTTGACAAATAATGGCAAATAAAAATCAAATGAGGGTTTTAACATTTCTCATGTTCTTTTTTAGAAGAAGCAAATTTTATTTTAATATTTTTATATAAGCATTATATTGAAATAAAGTACACATAAGAAAAGAGCACAGAACATGTTTATAGCTTTTAATTTTACAAAGTGAACACACACACATAGGAAACCAGTACTCCATTCAAGAATTAATACTCCAGAAGTTTCTTCCATATCCATCTTTCAGTCAATCTAAGTTCTTTGCCCATTTTTTTATTACGTTGTCTGTATTTTTTCTATTAATAGCAGAACTTTTAAAATGAATCATAGATACAATTCCTTTGAACTTTAAATATTTACACCCACTGTGTGGCATACCTTTTCATTTTATTACTAGTGTCTTTGACGAACACATGTTCTTAAACTTGGTAGAACAATTTATCATTTTTTCTTAATAATTTGTACTTATTGTGTCATGAAAAAGAAATATATACCTATTCCAAAGTAATTCCTATGTTTTCTTCTAAAAGAATAATTGTATTACCTTTCACATTTTGCTCTATAATCCAACTGCAATTGATTTGTGTTTATGACATGAGGTTGTGATAAAGAATATTTTATCTTTTTCATAAGGATGGCCAATTGATTAAACACTGGTTATTGAGAAGTCCAACTTTTCTTCATTGTACTTCAGTGTCAAATACCTATGTGTGTGTGTTTCCAAACTTTATTCTGTTAGTCTATTCTGGTTCAATTTCATACAGTCTTCATTACAATGGCTTTATAAATTTCTTGATAATAGTAATGTAATTTGTTCTTTTAATTTAAGATATTATTTAGGCTATTTTAGGACCTTGCATTTTAGCAAAAATTTTAAATTATCTGTCAATTTTGACTTTTAAAAGTCTGCTGAGATTTTTATTATAATTATATTGAATTTATAGGTCAAGTGAGGAGAATTGAGAACATTATCTGACAATAAAATAGTGCACTTCTTTATTTAAGTTTTCTTGAAGTTTTCTTAATTATGTTTTATATTTTTTAATGTTGAAAGGTGGCATAACTTTGTTAAGTCTAATCTTAGACATTTAGTTTATTTTAAGGTGCTTTTTAAAGATTTAACCTTTTATATTTCAGGGGTTTTTTACCTGACATAAAGATTACACTTTGTTTTGTTTTATGTTGGCATTGCGCTTAGTGATATTTATATATTTATGTATTAATTATTACTTTTCTGTAGATTTTTATAGATATATTTTGAAAAAGTTATGTTCTCTGCTCTGTCTTATGTGGTCTGATAGTCTTATTTCTTCCTTTTATAGTCAAATATTCTTATTTATTTCTCTAGCCTTACTGCAGGAGTCAAGATCTCCAGTACAAAGTTAAACACCATTGAACAAGCATCCTTTTCTAATTCCTGATATCAAATAAATTTTCTAATAATGGCAGTTTTTTAATGCCTTTTTAAGCTGCAATATTCAATGTAGGTGAGAATATGGATGAAAAGGACAACCTGACTCATAGATGAATGTGGAAACTGGTATACAAAGCAGTCTTGTAGCACATCTCAGAATTTAAAAGTGCAGTTTCAGACTTTACGTGCATAGATATATATGTATTGCATGAATATTGATAACAAACATAAATCTCAAAGGTTAATTAAAATAAATATGTTCATATAATGAATAATATACAATTATTAAATTGAATGAAGTGAATTCATAACTCCTACATTGAAGACTTTAATATATTGGTACATTTATTTTTGAAAGTATAGACTTTGGAAATTTTTTTTGGCAAAATTGAATAACATATATTCTCTTGGATTTCCTCTCTCTCTCTCCTTCTCTTCCTCTTTCACACACATGTGCACACTAACATGCACGCATGCATGCACACACACACATACACACACAGAAGCTCAGTAAAAGTTGAGGATTTTACCCATTAGGAGTTAGAAGTGGAAGAAATGAGTGGGATCACTTTTATTATACATCCTCTAATATTAAAATGCTTTTTCTATAAGTTTAAAATAATTTTGAAATAAAAATATTAATACATCAAGAGATGATAATAAAAACATATTATCTTCTTAATTTTAAAATTTGGTTCTTCTGTAGTAAATTCTAATTGTGCTGTGAAGTAAAGCCAGTAGTGTTTTCTGAATTCAACTCCCTTTGTCTAAATTTAGTGGAAATTCCTCTCAGATTCTGACCTGGACTCTGAATTTACTCTCACTTTTAATTACCTTCTTTAATTTATCAAGGGTTTTGAAGGCAGAATGGATGACATATCCTAGCTGCTTCAGCCAGAAATAATTTTAAACCTAACGTCTATTCAATGCGTTTTTCAGATTTCCTTCTAACTGTATATATTACCCAAGTGTTTATTTCACATTTTAAAGGAGATTTTAACATACAAATGACAAAGTTCAACCATTTATTAAGATAAAATGAAAGCTAGATTATTTATACTATTAACTAATCCCCAATCACGTGTTTTGAAGCCTCTGTTGGAGAATGTGCAGGCAACAGATGTGTAGTAAGCTTCAGGACCTCATTTTTGTTAGTGAAAGCTTCCAAACTTCAGCGTCAACCCCAACAAATGTGGCTGTAATAGTGACAAACTCTTCTGCCACTTGGAAACTCTAAAGATTTGACTGGTCAGCTTGACCCAACAAACTCAGCTACTGTTCTGTCTCCTAGAAAATACTGTACAAATTAGTGCTCATGTTTACGTCTCAGATCCAGAAAAATCTGCCTACTGATCTTGGAATTTTTACATAATACTTTCTCAGTTTTGTTTGACAAGTGATATATCCTTAACTCTAAATCCGACCCTTGTGCTTAGAAATTTAGTATCTTCATCTTCAGTTATCCTAATAAATTTCAGTATCCTCATGGGTGATCATTTTGCAGTTTTTGGTTTTTGTTTTACTTTTTTCATCACTTGGAAGCTGCTAATTCTTAACTTAATGACTTTGCATTTAGATATCTTCTATGTAACCTCAGTGATTATCTAGCAGCATTTAGCACTAAATAGTTTCTGTTCTCAAAGTTTGCTATCTGAACTACATTGCTTTCATACAGTAATAACAATTAAAGTTAATTATATTGTTTTCAAGCCCTTATCATAAATGTCTGAAGTATTCTACTCTTTTGGTCAGTGATTCATGACATAAGAAAATAATGTGAAGGGATTTTGGTCCTCCTTTTTCTTTCTTCTTTTTCTTTTGGGTTAAGTTATTGATGCTGCAGATATTAACTTTCTGGAACTCTGAATACCCTTCCCTGTGCCTCAGAGAAACTTTCTCCTGAACCTATTGCTTTTCTAGTTTTCCCTTCAAGCCAACTCTCTCTTAGCTTATAGCTCTTTACTTTCCAATTGGTTCTCTATGTGGTAACTTATTTGGAAAGTTATTAAGAATTCAAGTATGTTTTATGGAGTACCTGCCTTTATTCTTTTCTTAGCCTCTCTAGTGACCTCTTACCAGTCAGAGAGGCACATTTTTTTAATGAAACAATTGAGTTATACTTGTTTATTATACATGTAAAAACACAGTTCTATATATTTTCTGGAACTGAGAAGTAAAAGAAACAAATGGTTCGAACAATGTTGGGAAACAAACAAACAAAATAACAGCAACAATAACAACAACATTCAAGAAAAATGGATAAGTAGAAATTTAAAAGGACCTAGGCCAGAAAGTGTTTTCTTTGAGTTGTACATCTTTGTGCATATATGATAGGGAGTGTTTATTGGGAAGAGACTATTGCTGGATTACAGAAAACAAAATACCGAAAAGAAAAGGTACTGGTGATGAAATTCTCCCTGTCTGAGAATCTGTTGAAAAATGTCCCTAATTTCCATTAAAGTACTCATGAAAATTTCCAGAGAACATAAAATTTGAAAGAAGTAATTTTAGTGGATAATGATTACTGAGGTTATTCCTGATACTGGATTTGACAGAATTAAGAATGAGGGACAAGGTCCAGTGCATTCTCTTTTTGATGTAGTATGGTAAATGGAGACTGACCAAAGTTAGATTTCTCAAATTACTTTATATTTATTATAGAATTATTTAACATAACAATAAATTCACAATCTACCATTATCTAATCTGCCTAGATTCCAGTCTTTATTAATATGCTCACATAGTTCTCTAAGGAAAGAATTAAAGACCATAGAACATTAACTATAAATATCTCTTATTTGAAGCAGCCAAAGCAACAATTTTCAAGCACTAAGAGAGCAGAAGGGCAACCTGTATCCCTGAAGTGGGGCTATGAAAGTTGTCCATCGTGAAAAAAAAAACAAAAACCCTTTCTATGATTATTTTTCCTTGGAAGTATTACTGTTCACCCCTTATTGTGATTAGTTATTTATAAATTGGCAAATCCTGACATGTTTATCTTATTGAGATACGTTGGCTCAGATCCTTCCTAATTACTATCTCCCTCCTGACTTCTTTCATATTAATTATTTATTTTAACCTGACCTTAAAAGGTGTGTGTGTGTGTGTGTGTGTGTGTGTGTGTGTGTGTTTATACACACTGCACAGTATGTATTATCTTATGTATACAGTTGTCCCTCAGTATTTGGGGGGGATTGGTTCCAGGGCCCACCCTCCAAAACAAAATCAGCTGATGCTCAAGTTCCTTACATAAAATGGCATAGTATTTCCATATAACCTACACATTCTTCCATATACTTTAAGTAATATATAGGTTATTTATGATACCTAATACAATGCAAATGCTAGGTAAATAGATATTATACTGTATTGTGTAAGGAATAATAACAAGAAAAAAAAAGTCTGTATATGTTCAGTATAGACACAACCATGGTAGGTCTAATTACATAGTACAAGACAGCAATAATGTAACTTTAAAGAATATATTTTTCATCTATGGTTGGTAGAATTTGCATATAAGGAACTCATGGATATGGAGGGCCAACTATATTCCAGTATGTATTGCTGCTAACATGTCATCTCAAACTGCAGTGCCTTAAAATAAGACCAATAATTTTAAGACCTCTCATTCTTTCTTTGAATCAGGACTTTGGGAATGTCAGAGCTGGGTAGTTTGGGCTTGGAAACTCTCAAGAAGTTTCAAGTCACATGGTGAACGTACTTCGAACAGCAGGGTGAGATGGGACTGTAATAGTTGGGAGATTGCAAAGAGGAGATATTTGTCTTTTTCTTTACGTAGTCATAAAGTCTCTCCAATGGTCTCTCCACAGGGACAATTTTAGGCTCTGACTTCATTATCATGTTCTTCTGTGTGACTACTACAAAATTTCCCCTTGATATTACCGTGATAAAATATCTAACAAAATATTTTTAACTTAAACATACTATTTTAAACTAATATTAACAACTTTAATGGAATGTGTATACTTTATCTTTACTCCTAAAATCCCTCACATTTTAGGTTTTGGTGTAGCAATTTACATGTTTTCTTACATTGTATAACTAATAACATTATGTTTATGATTATTTTCACTACATTTTTGAATACATTTAAAAATGTATCTATGTACATATGTACATATGTGTGTATGTATGTATTTATTTTTTATGGTGACATTTGTTAACAAAATCCAATAAGTTTCAGCTGTACACTGTAACAGTAAGGCATATACACATTTGAATCATGTGTTAACCTCCCGTAGTTAGATTTTTTTCTGTCATCACATATTTGACCCCCTTACCCTGTCTACCTCCCACTCCCCCCACCCCTACCCTCTGGTAACCACTAGTCCATTGTCTATGTACATGAGTCTCTGTTTGTTTGTCCTGTCCATGTGTTGCTTTTAGGTTTATATTCCACGTATAAGTGATATCATGTGGTTTTAAACTTTTTCTGTCCGGCTTATTTCTCTTAGCATGATTATCTCAAGGTTCATCCAGGTTGTTACAAATGGAAGTATTTCATCTCTTCATTGGCTGAATAATATTCCATTATATAGTACCACAGCTTCTTTATCCAATCATCTATTGTAAGACATTTCCATTGCTTCCATATTCTGACCACTGTGAATAAAGCTGCTATGAACATCGGTGTGCGAATCTTTTCGGATATGGGTTTTCAAGTCTTTGGGATAAATACCCAGTAGAGGGATTGCTGGATCATATGGTACATCAATTCTCAGTTTTTTGAGGAAACTCCATACTCTTTTCCATAGTGGATGTACCAATTTGCAGTCCCACCAGCAGTGTATGAGGGTTCCTTTTTCTCAGCTTCCTCTCTTACATTTTTTATTACTTGTCCTGTTGATTATAGCTATTCTAAAAGGTATGAGATGGTATCTCATTGTGGTTTTGATTTGCATTTCCCTAATAGCCAGCGATGTTGAGCATCTTTTCAAATATTTGCTGGCCATTTGTATATCCTCCAGGGAGAAGTGTCTGTTCAGGTTCTCTGCCCATTTTTTTATTGGATTGTTTGCTTTTTTGGTTTTGTTACTGACTTGTATGAGTTCTTTGTGTGTTTTGGATATTAGACCCTTACCAGAGGTGTTGCTTGCAAATATATTCTTCCATTCGGATGGTTGTCTCTTTACTTTGTTGACAGTTTCTTTTGTTAAGCAGAAGCTTTTTAGTTTGATGTAGTCCCATTCATTCACTTTAGCTTTCACTTCCCTTGCTTTTGAGGTCAAATTCATAAAATCCTCTTTAAGTCTCAGGTACGTGAGTTTAGTTTCTATGTTTTCTTCTATGCATTTTAGTTTCAGGTCTTATATTCAGGTATTTAATCTACTTTGAGCTAATTTTGGTGTGTGGTGATAGACAACATTCTAGTTTCATTCTTTTGCAGGTGGCTTTTCAGTTTCCCCAGCACCACTTATTAAAGAGGCATTTCTTTCTCTACTATATGTTTTTGGCTTTTTTATAGAAAATTATTTGCCCAGATAAACATGGGTTTACTCCTGGACTCTCGATTCTGTTCAACTGGTCCATATGTCAGTTTTTCTGCCAATACCATGCCATTTTGATCACAATTGCTTTGTAGTATAATTTGAAGTCAGGCAGAGTTATGCCTCCAGAATTGTTAATTTTTCACAGGATGGCTTTGGCGATCGGGGGTCTTTTGTGCTTCACTGGTGAAGACATCTGGTCCTGAACTTTTATTTTTCATAGGTTTTTGATGATCCTTTCGATTTCCAAACTGCTGATCAATCCATTTAGATTTTCCAATTCTTCTTGACTCAGTTTAGGAAAGTTGTGTTTTTCTAAGTACTGGTCTATTTCTTCTTAGGTTATTAAATTTGGTGTTATATAGTTTTTCGTAGTATTCTTGCATGGCCCTTTGTATTTCTGTGATATTAGTCATAATTTCTTTACTTTCATCCCTGATTTTGTTTATTTGTGTTCTTTCTCTTTTTTCTTTAGTGAGTCTAGCCAGAGGTTTGTCAATCTTATTAACCTTCTCAAAGAACCAACTCTTTGTTGCATTTTTTTTAGGTTTTCAATTTCAATTATTTCTGCTCTAATTTTGATGATTTCTTTCCTTCTGCTGACTTTAGGCTTCATTTTTTCTTCCATTTTTAGTTTTTTAAGATAAAGTGTTAGGTTGTTTATTTGGGCTCATTCTTGTTTTAGAGGTAGGCCTGTGATGACATGAGCTTTTCTTTTGTGACTGTTTTTGCCGTGTTTCAAAAGTTTTGATATGTTGTACTATCATTATCATTTGTTTCTATGTAGCTCTTGATCTCTCTTTTTATTTCTTCTCTGACTCAGTTATTCTTCAGTAGCATGTTGTTTAATTTCCATGTATTTGTGGTTCTTCCTGATTTCTTTTTGCAGTTGATCTCTAGTTTCAAAGCATTATGTCAGAGAATATGGTTGGTATGATTTCAACCCTCTTATATTTGTTGAGGCTATCTCTGTGTCTCAGTATGTGGTCAATCCTTGAGTATGTTCCATGTGCACTAGAGAGGAATATATAAACAGCTGTTTTGGGATGAAAGGTTCTGTAAATGTCAATTATGTTCAGTTGGTATAATGTGTCATATAAGGATGTTATGTCCTTATTGATTTTCTGTGTAAATGATCTGTCCGTATCTGTCAGTGGAGTATTTAGGTCCCCTACTACCATAGTGTTTTGGTGTTTCTCCCTTTAGTTCTGTTAGTAATTGCTTTACATATTTTGGAGCTCCCTGATTGAAAGCATAGATATTAATGCGTTACATCTTCCTGGGTGCACGATTCCCTTTATCATTATGAAGTGTCCCTCAATACCTTTCTTTACCATTTTTATTTTGAAGTTTATTGCATTCGGTATTAGTATTGCTACTCTCGCTTTTCTCTGAATGCCATTTGCTTGAAATATTTTCCACCTTTCCACTTTGAGTCTATATTTGTCTTTGGAGCTGAGATGTTTCACCTGGAGGCAGTATTTGGTTGGGTTGTGTTTTTTGATCCATTCTGCAACTCTGTACCTTTTTATTAGTGAGTTCAGTCTCTTTATATTTAGGGTGATTATTGAAATATGAGGTCTTCTTATAGTCACTTTAGCTTTTGCTTTCTGGTAGCTCAGTGTTTCCATTGCTTCCTTGTCCTCGTGTTTTTGTTTTCTTTATTTTGGTTGGCTTTTGTGAGTTTTCCCTCTGGTTCTTGATTCTTCTTGTTTTATGTTATATACTTCAGTTCTGAATCTCTGGTGTGTGGTTACCATTACAAATATGTCATCCATTTTCTTCTGCATGTGCCTTATCTCCATTCCCTTTGTGAATTTGGATCTTTGGATCCTTCTCTTTTCAGTCATTGTTGTCTCAATATGTCCTTATGTACATTAAATGTTTATTATCATCTTGCTATAGCAATTTTCTTATTATTATTTAAATTTTTGATACCCTGTTCTTAGTAAGGGTTGCATTCCTCTGCTTCTACTTGCCTGATAGTCACTTTACTCCTAATTATATATATATATATATATTTTTCGTTTTGTTTTAGGTATTTCCTGTAGTGTAGGCCTCATCGTGGACAATTCTTTCAATTTTTTTATGTCTGGAAAGGTCTTTATTTCTCCTTCATATCTAAAGGAAAGCTTAGCTGGATACATTATTCTATGCTAGTAGTCTTGTTCACTTAATATTTTAAATATTTCATTTCATTTCATTCCTTTCTGGCTTGTAAGGTTTGTGCTGAGAAGTCCAATGATAATCTAATGGGTTTTCCTTTATAAGTTACATTCTTCTTCTCCCTGGCTGCCCTGAGAATTCTGCCTTTGTCATTGATTTTTCATAATTTTAATACAATGTGTCTTGGTGAAGGCTTTTTTGGGTTGAAATAAAAGGGTGTTCTGTTGACTTCTTGAATTCCAAGTTCAGCTCATTCCTTAGATTTGAGAAATTCTCATTAACTATTTGTCTGAAAATACTTTCTAATTCCTGCTCCTTTTCCTCCCTTTCGAGAATTCCCATTATTCTGTTTCCTTTCTTGGTGTTATCAGCTAGTTCTTGTATTTCTCTTTCATTATTTTTCATTCTTCAGTTTCTCTCTTCCTCCTGATTTATTTCTAGATTTCTGTCTTTGATATAATTGATCCTTTCCTCCATTTGGTCCACTCTATTTCTCAAGTTTGCTATTTCATTTTTCAAATCTTGCTATATATATATATATTTATCTCCAAAACATTATTCTATTCTTTTTGAGGGTTTCAATCTCCTTGCTAAAGAAATCATTCTGCTGATACAGTTGTTTTTTAAATTCCTAAAATTGTTTATATGACTTGTTTCAGAACTCATCTAGTTTTTTCAGAAGTATCATCCTGAATTTTCTGTCATTTAAGTCACATATTTCTATATCTGTAAGCTTATTTTCTAGAAATTTTTTTTCTTTTTTTTTCTGATATATCTTGTCACCTTGGTTGTTTATGGTGTTTAATGGCCTATTTCTCTGCCTGGGCATTAATGGAAGTGTATTCCGCTTTTTTTTCTAGAAAGAAGATTTGTTATATCAAGATCTCTCTTTAGCCTGTTGCAAAGAAGGTGCTTTTGTTTTGATTTCCAGTAGGTGGCGACTAAGGCTCTTAGATCTCTGCTTTATACAAAACCTTAATAATGCCTTTTCCCCCCTCTCTTATAGACGTTTAATTGAGCTCACTTCTCTCAGTCTCAGTCCCTGTCACTGTTAGCTACAGTTTTGGTAGTGTTTGCTCAGATTCCCACAGTATCACGGTATTCATTCTCAGAGAGTATGGGAGAGGGGCCCTCTGGGTTGGGAATTGGGGACTGTCCTCAGCCTTGGTTTTGCAATCATTGCTGGTAAAAATAAACTGTTATTTCTCTGCCATTCCACTTCTCTGCTTTCTGCCCTGATGACCGCCATCTGCCACAGGCTGCATGGAGCTCACAGCACTCCCAGGCAGGGGTGTCCAGGGAACTTGATGCACCTTCTCCCTTCCCTTCCTCTTACAGGGAGTTCCAGCGGCTGTGAGAGGCAGCTTATTTCTCCCAGTTCACTGCCCAACACCCAGGGTTCTGTGGTAGCTCTAAGTCACAGATCCCATGCTCAGACGTGCTGGTGTGCAGTTTGGGTGTTTTCTGTTGAGTTTTAGATGTTCAGCTTATTGGTGTTTCAAGAGGAGAGATCTCGGGATATCTCTCACTCTGCCATGTTTCTCCAAACTCTCATTTTTGCTACATATTTTAACTTATATTGAAATTATGAGTTATACACCCCTTTTATAGTGTAAAATCTAACTATAACCCTATATTTCCCATTACCAGTGAGATTTAAGTTACTTTTTGTGTTTTTATTATGTTAATTATTGTTTTTTTAACTTCCACTCAAAAAACTTTGTTTAATATTTTTTGTAAGGAAAGTCTAGTGGTAATGAACTCCCTCAGCTTTTGTTTGTTTGAGAAAGTCTTTATTCCTCCTTTGTTTCTTATGGATCCCCTTTTTAATCAAGAAACATTTCCCATTTTTACTGCTTATTCTGTTTTCTGCTTTATCTCTAATGCTGGGAAGAGAAATAGTAAAAAGGTTTATAGTACCTTTTTTTGACTGAGGGAAGTAGTGCATTATTACATATTTTTATATGTTATGTAATAATTGGAAAATGGTATTACATTTGATAATAATTTATATAGAAACTTAGTATTCCACTACAAGATATTTTTTAAAAAATGAATCCCTTTGAAATTGCTACAAAATTATACATTCCCTAAATTCAGTTACAGTGAGAAATATAGAGAACTTAGGAGAAGACGAAAACAAACCACTTTAAAAAGAGAGTTGGCAAAAGATATAAACTAACATTGAGTTCTGTTCTCAAGAGGAAAACTAAGTAGTTTAAACTGGACATTATTTCTCCAAGGATGGATCTCAGCTTGAATTGGAGTTTGGGCTGATGAAGGTGCTCCTAAGAAATTAATGTTCCTTTCTTCGTCTCCCGCAGAACATGGAGGATTACTGGCTGAGGTTGCTGTAAACTATTTCTTATACCTGCTGAGCAGATAGGCATGTTGTCACCATAACAGTCAGGAATGAGGACAGCCAGGAGGGAAGATCTGGCAGAATTGTCACTCTAAAGGAGAGGTATCAGCCACAGAAACTCAATATGCCCAAAGGGAAGTTTTGGACCTGAGAAACTGTACTTTTTTCTAGACTTCTCTATGCTTTTTTTCTGCTTTATGCAATTGATTTTATTCCTTTCCTTATACTATAATTAAAAAATGATATTGTTACATCATGTCTGGACTACTGAATTTTCAGTTATATCATCAGTCCATTTTGATAACCATGCATTTCAAAATTATATTATTCTACATTACAATCCCTATTGATGTCCTAATTAATTTATCTAGAAACCTAAAAAAAAATTATAAGTTCTTTTTGGATTAAATAAATAAATTAGAGAGGTGGATTCTGGTTTAAAATGACATTTAGATAGCTGATCATAGATGTATATTCTACTCTAATATTTATGAACCATCAGAGAAAGATAAAAATAAAACAGCCCCCAACAGTAAGACACGGCTGCTTGTCCATATCTGGTAAGCATATTTACAAGCTATGAAACTTACATGAAGATTTCAATTAATGCCTCACAGGAGCCTCATGTGGTAATAATGTTAATTTAAAAAATAATAACAAAATGATGTTTTTCTCCTTTTTGCCTCCACAAGTTGTTTCATTTCCATAAAGGCTGTACCAACTAGAAAACAGAACTGCTGTCCCTTTCTGCATGAATGACTGCTTTAGAGACTTTCCAGACCTCACCATCTATTCCTACCTTCAATTAAACAATTTTTACATGAAAAACCGAATATACAGTAGTGATATCAACTAAGATATAGGATATTAGAGAAGGGAGATTTGGTGAGGGAAAAGGAAAGGCAGAGTAAGAGTGACTTTGATTTATGATAAATTGATTGCAATCCGAATTACAAATCTTATACAGTAAGATTTGTATACTTGTTTCTGGACCATATGAAAGAACAGTTAGGAACACCATCACCTCTATAACATTATATTTCTACTCACATAAATCCATTACATTCTTAATACTATTAATGACTCTACCTAAATGCAACTGATTAGTTCTCATTAATTAACCCAGTATCTGCTTCTTAATTTTTATCTTAATAATCTCTCTTTTCCTTTTGAAAATACTAAGTTCTCCCTCTTTTATGAAAAACCACACTCTTTTGGCTTAAACTGACATTGTTTTCTGTTTTATATTAAGGTTCTCTCTCTCTCTCTCTCTCTCTCTCTCTCTCTCTCTCTCTCTCTCTAATTCTGAGAAAAACATACCTGCCAAAAAGAAAGGTTTGCAGCTAATCAAGCCCAAATTCATAACCAGAGTCTGGTAGCCATTGTTTACAGAGGTCCCTTAAGCACGCTGCATTTCAGGGAAAAGCATAGACTGGGCTGTCAAGCCTCCTGTACTGTGCTCTTGCTGTCAGAGTCAAACCCCCTCCCCCCCCCCCCTTCGTTAAGAACCTCCTAGGATCTATTTCAACCAGTAGGACTGAGATGTTCTCTATCTAATTGGTGCTGTACAGCTATATCCTCATTAACATCTTTACCAGCCAATCAGAGTGGCTCCATCCAAATCAATCAGGACAGTGCTTTTTGGACCAATCACATCGTGAGGATTTGGAGTCCTCGTTTTCATGAGAATAGACCAATGAGGGACTGAGGGTAGTCACTATTCTTTATATATATATATGCCACCTTCCCCTCTGTCTTGGTGGAGAACACTTCAGTTTCCATTGAAAACTGTATTTACCCAGCTGGAGCTACAGTATTGGCTGATCTGCAATAGCAGAGTGGAGCTGTCTCCCTGGAGCTGTAAAACCAGGGCTGCCTTGCTCAGGCCACCTCACAGCTGTGCTGTTCCACAGCTGAGCTCAATTGCAATTTAGCTGTTTGTAATAAATAAAGTCTCTCCCCTCTCACTGTACCCCAAATTGGAGACTCCTTCCTGTTGGTGTTGAATTGATGTCAATGACCTTTGGTTCACAATATATACATGTATATCTGTATACGTACATATATACACTAAATATATATATATATTTTCTAATTTCTATAGTAGCTGTCCTTACTGTTAATCAAATTTAGAATTTTCCAAAGTTATCTCCATTTACTCTCTCCTTTCATTCTAGATAAATTTCCCACTCCAATTTCCTCATGGTCTTATCTATGATTTATAATCTGATAATTCTCTCATTTTTATATCTAGACTTTTTTCAATTAATAGATATTTTCCCAGTGCCAGGAACATTTTCCTCAGTGTTCTTATTCTTTGGGGAGCAAAAGATTTTTGGTTTATCCTGTTTGGGGACTTGATATGACTTCAGTTACATACATACTAAGTCTCTGTTTTTTTCTTTCAGGTCCAGGTAAGAAGATATAAGAAAAGGGTTTGTTTGTTTGTTTGTTTTGCACTTAATGCTCGCTAGGTTCCATTTCTGGCAATATGACAGGTAAGACACGCTTTCTCTAAAAACACCTTGAAAAGCTTTATAAATTGCAGCAAAATTTCAGATACATACTTGAATTCCCAATAAAATGAAAAACTCTAGGGATAAAAAGCAAAGAGGACATAGTAAAAAGGAATAGGCAACATAGGTGGCAGTGTGAGGCTGGGAGATTGTTGCCAATCTCAATAACAAAGCTACTGTGATTCTACGGCCTCACATGGATAGGGAAGGGCCTTTAGTAAATAGGAGAGTTGAAATCAAATTTAATAAAGTCATTACTAGCAAATTTCGAAGAATGTAGATTGTAGTGGATGTTATAATTGCTTGGGAGTTAAGGTGGACTAGGTAGAGAAGGAGAGGAAGATATGGTATTTACAATGCACTCTGGCTATCTTTCCTTTCTAGATGAGAACATCTGCAGCTTTTCTCCATGCTGTAGGAAGAGCTAACATTTCTTGAGCACTCACTGTGTGTAAGGCATTGTTCTAAGAACTACACTAGTATTAGGTCATTGATATTTACAATAATGATCTGAGAAAAACATTATTATTTCTAAATTTACATATGATGAATTAGAGGCACAAAATAGTGAAGTCATTTGCCTAAGGCCATGCACCTAAAAAGATGTGAATCAAACTAGGGCAATATAACTTCAACATTTTTTTCAATTTGTTTCTATGAGAAATTTTGAACACATAAAAAAGTCAAGAGAATAGTACAATGAACATCCATATACTCATTGTGAGCTGTTTTGTGTATTTCCGTTGAATCATTTGAAAATAAGTTTCAAGCATAATGACATTTAACTTCTAAATGCAAAGTTATGCTCCTACATATAATGATGATACCAGTGACATAACTAAGAAAATTAAGACTATCTCACATTAACTAATATCCAATTCATACCAAATTTTCCCAATTACCCTAAAAAATACTTTCAGAGCTGCATTTTTTAAAATCAAGATTCATACATCAATTTAAAAAATACATTGATTTTAATAATCAATGTTCATACATTACATTAGATATGTATGTTTCCTTAGTATCTTTTGAAGTAAAACAATTTCCACATGTCTTCTTTTCTCACAAAATTGACTTTTTGAAATACTTGGGCCAGTTTTATTGAATTTCTCACATTTTGGATTTGTCTCATTTTCTCATGGTGTTGTGTAAATAGCTCTATTTCTATAGAGCCTGAGTTTTATCTACTATGTTACTTTTCTTCTTCTTTAGGTCCTTTGAATTGAGTCATTTACCAAGGAAACATTCATTTTAAAACATGATGTTGTCTCTTTATCCTTAAATAGATTGGATAATATCTTTAAAGTAAGACTATATTCGGTAGCTGTCACAATGACTGACAACCAGGGCCTGATTTCACTGAGGATGTTAGAAACCTCTAGAGGACAAGTTAGGACATTGGCTTGGCCTCTTCTTCTGCAATGACTTTACTGACAGGAGAGTGTTCTGCTGATATGTATAGTTGAAATAACATCTGAGTCACTATTGCTATACTGGGTTCACTATGTTAATCTTTTTCTGTGTTTGTGTATGTGTGTGTGTGCACATGTGCATGTGTGCACATACTCAACTCCTCATAAAAACCTTATGTTGCAGATATTATTATCCCATCTTAGAAATAAGAGTAGTTATACAGGTAATTCAAAGCCACTATTTATAAGAAATTTTCCCAATTCTAAAGCCTGTAAGATTTCCACAATCCGAAATGATAAAAATGTTTCACCTCTTATGCCAACTCTGAAGAGCTATTAGAAGCTGAAAACAGTCTTGAGGAGGATTCTGAGGACATAATTGATCCCAGTGAGAAACACTGCCATAGAAAATACTATCTGGCATGAATCCCAAGGGGGATAAAGGCTAGTACATATGAAAAATACTTGGGAATACCACCTGACCTAAAATGAGCAAGCAAATTTTAGCAGGCTTCTATCTGGAACACTAGCTCTTTCTTCCTCCAAAGGGTCACGATTCTTCAAGATTTTATTAATCCAAGGTATCTAAGTGTTGAGTCACTAACTCTTCCAGGCTACATGCTTGTTGAAGGGTAACACCTGAAGGTGGTTGGAAGAACAAAATAAAGTTCACAGTAGCTCCCTGAAATAGATAAGAGGTTACTATTTACATCTGATGAGAAATAATTCCTCGTAAATGGTCCTATAATGTGCCCTCTAACAGATTCTCACAAGAGAGCATTTAAAGTGAAACAGCTTCATGAGTCATTTATATGAAATCCGCAGTGAGAAGTGCTGAATAGATTATTTCTATTGAATTGTTAGAAAGCTCCAGACCCATGAAAAGTGTAGGAAGAAAAGTAACTTCGTGGGCTGCCTCCTCCAGGCTTCATTTACCCCACTGTACTGCAGGCATTGTGTCATGGCAGAGTCATCCCCTTGGGGGGAAAATGGTAGTTAGGAATGAAGGCAGATGATTTGATTGCATTTTAAGTCTGAGGTAATTAGAGACATAATTTGATTCCCTATAATATGACTATTAAGTAAGAAGTTCATCAACAAAGCTGAAGATGCTGGCATGAAATGATGGAAAGAACACTGAAAATTTATTCTCCATCCTCTTTCAAATTCTGTTGCTATTGCTATTTCCCAGCCCAAGGCATCATTCCAGTACTTATAACATCATGAAAGCTTATATTCAAGTATCGCTTTACACTTCTTAATATGGTATACTACCAGTTACCTTACCTGAATTCAATAGTCTAACCTAGTGGGATAGGGAAGCTCATCCCACACCGATTTGACATTTGAAGTCGACATTTAGTAAGGTTAAATGGTTGGGCTATTATTACCTGATTTTGAAGCAATATGCAGTAATTAAAACACAATTCTTTCCTGTTTTTTTTCCCCTCTAATCACTATGAGTATAGAAGTCAAAGTGAAAAATAATGAAAATAAAGAAATGTCAGATAACTCAATGGAATGTATTACCACAGTTCCAAAGGTTTTTGCCCTCTTCACTTCTTTGCTTTATATATCCACATTCATCCCCACAACCACAAAACAAACAAACAAACAGACAGACAGACAGACAGACACATTTTCTTTCATTATGACAAGTCCAAAGGACCTAGGCATTTTTTATCTCAATGCTGATATCATCTACTATATTCATTGGTGTGTGGACAATGCCCCACTCCATCATCAAAATGACTTTTAAAACAAATAAACATACTTTTTATATTAAAATTTTTTTCCCTCCAGCTAAAGAAGAAATTTTAAAGTGTATATAAGCATCATTTGAGGAACTAGTTAAGACTACAGATTCCTAGAATCTACTCCTGGAGAATGAGACTACCGTTGGTCTCATTTGGGACTCAGAAACAAACATTGTTTGCCAAATACCTTAGAAGAATTTATCGTAAGTTATTTTTAGAAGTGAAAAACACTGAAATTAGAGGACTAACAAAAATAGCAAAATAAGGAAGTTACAAATGCTTTTAATCTTTCAGAACTTTGTAGCCAGTGTTCTTCTATGTTCTTGCCAGTCTTTAGACAAGTTTCTTCCTCCCAGTTATATCCCTAAGAGATTGCGCTAAACTCTAAATTCTAATATTACCTTAGGACAAGCCATAAAGATATGGCTAATAAAAGCCATATTGGACAGAACAGCTCTAAAGCTTCAGGATATGCTTGTCCACATACCACTAGGCTTTTATCCTTTACTGAGTGACCCTCTCTGAGACATAGCTCAAATGAGTACTTCAATACAAGTCAGAAGTTCACTTTTTTCTTCTATTACTGACTAATATTTGATCTTCAGTTCAGTTTTGCCATCTATAATATGATATCATAAACATTATTTGTGAGGGATTTTCAGAGGATCGTCTGAGATGACATTTTTAAAGTCTACAGTTTTAGAGCAGCTTTAGGTTTATAGGAAAATTGAGTGGGCATTACAGAGAGCTCCAGATACTTTCTCAAACTACCACCTCAGTTTTCCCTATTGCTAGCAACTTCCATTAGTGTGGCACATTTATTACAATTGATGAATCAATAATGGTATATTATTATTAACTAAAATCCATACTTTACATTAAAGTTTATTTTTTGTGTTGTGCATTTTTATGAGTTTTGACAAAAATATAATGTCATGTACCCAGTAGTACAGTATCATACAGAATAGTTTCACTGCCTTAAAAATCCTCTGTGCTCTGCTTACCCATCCTTCTTTCTACCCACTCCCTGTAAGCCACTGGATTTTTTTATGCTTTCTATTGTTTAACCTTTTCCAGAATTGTTAGACTTATACAGAATGAAGCCTTTTCAGCCTGGCTTCTTTTATTTAGCAATATGCATTTAAGATTTCTCCATGTCTTTTCATGGCTTCATCGTTCATTTATTTTTATTGTTATTGTTTTATTCTATGGATGCGCCTCAGTTTGATTATAAAGTTGGCTAGTTAAGGATATCTTGGTTGCTTCCAGTTTGGGGTAATAAATATCTATGTGCAGGTTTTTGTGTGAACTAAGTTTTCAACTCATATGGGTATATACATAGAAAGATGATTACTACATTGTATATAAGCTCATGTTTAGCTTTGAAAAAAACTGCTAAAATGTCTTTCAAAATGACTATGCCATTTCACATTCCCATTAGCAATGAATTACAGTTCCTGTTGCTCCACATTCTTGCCAACATTTGGTATTGTCAGTGTTTTGAATTTTAGCCACTCAAATAGATACATAATGATATCTCATTGTTGGTTTAATTTTCAATTTTCTAATGAGATATGGTATTGAGTATCTTTTCATGTGGTTATCTTATATCTGTATATCACCTTTGGTGAGCTGTCCAGAGCTTTTGCCCAATTTTTTATTGGTTGCTTGTTTTCTTATCATTGAGTTTGGGGAAGTCTTTTATTAGATGGGTTTTGTAAATATTTGCTCTCTTTCTATGTTTTGTCTTTTTTTTATACTTAGTTTCGTCTGTCATGGAGTGGAATTTTTAAACTTTAATGAAATCCAACTTATCAATTTTTTTCCTCTCATGGGTCATGTTTTTGAATTTGCATTTAAAAACTTATTATCAAAACTAAGGTTACCTAGATACTTTCTTATGTTGTCTTCTAGTAGGTCCAGATTTATTTATTTATTTATTTATTTTTGCATGTGTATGTCAGCTGTTTCAGCGCCATTTGTTGAAAAGACTATTTTTTCTCCACCAAATTGCCTTTGCTCTTTTGTCAAAGATCTGTCAACTATATTTCTGTAGGGCTATTTCTGAGCTCTCTATTCTATTCTACTGATCTATTTTTCTATATTTCACTATTACCACAGGGCCTTGATTACTGTAGTTTTACAGTAAGTGTTGAAGTTGAATAGTGACAGTTGGCTGTTTTTGGCTTTTTGCCTTTCCAGATAAGCTTTAGAATCAGTTGTCAATAATCACAAAATAATTTGCTGAGATTTTGATTGATATTGTGTTGTATCTGCAGACCAAGTTGGGAAGAGCTTACATATTAACATATTGAGTCTTCCTACCTACAAACATGGAATATGTTTTTATTTATTTAGATTATCTTTGATTTCTTTATTCAGAGTATTATTTTTTCCTCATATAGATCTTATACAGATTTTATTAGGCTTATACTTAAGTCATTAATTTTTGGTACTAATATAAAAAATATTGTGTTTTTAATTTCAAATTTCAATTGTTCATTGCTGGTATATAGGAAAGCAACTGACTTTTATATATTACATAATATCTTGCAAATTTACTAGAATCACATATTGTTTCAGGAGTATTTGTCTTTACTCTCCGAGATTCTCTACTGAGGCAATCATGTCATCTGTGAACAAGGAGAGTTTTATTTCTTCCTTCCCAATATGCATGTTTTTAGTATCTTTTTTTTTTTTCAATTATATTAGGACTTTCAGTATGATATTTAATAGAACTAGTGAGAAGGTGTATCTTTTCTTGTTTTGATTTTAGGATATAGCACCTAATTTCAGACCATTAGCTATAGTTTTTTTTTGTAGATGTTCCTTATTAATTTATGGAAGCCTCCCTCTAATTCTAGTTTGCTGAGTGAATGAGTGTTGGGTTTTATCAAATGCTTTTTCTGCATTTATTTATATAATCATGATTTTTTTTATTCTTTAGCCTATTGATATGGTAGATTACATAAATTGATTTTCAAATGTAATCAAGGAATAAATTTTAAATGTAGTTTCACTCACAATGTAAAATTTAAAGATGAGGCATTTTTTATGTGCATTACCTTGACCAAAATATTATCAGATACAAGAAGAAATGGGGAGGATATTTAGAAGAGGGAGAAAGCTTGAGGAAAGTAGACTGCAAGTAGATTGCTTCTGTTGAAGGCTCTGCTTCAGGAGTGTGTCTTGTTTTATGTTGAACAACAACAACAAAAAACTTGTTTTAAATATGCCAGCATAATTGTCTTTAGTCATCTAATATTCCCTTGAGAAAAAGAAGAGAGAAGAAAGACCAGGTTATGTCATTTAGCTTATTAGACTTTTTATCTTCCTCTTCTTTGGAGTCAGAATTTCAAGATTGGTTCAAATTTTAGATGTTATAAGCTAGTAAAATCAAAGAATTCCAATTTTTCAAAATGTCCAAATGAGGTTTGCTTCGAAGCTTTTAGAACAAATTGTGAAAGGCGACATAGAATGTGAGGAGAAAACACCACAGAAAAAAATTTTTGCATTGTTTACTACTTTAGAAAATTAGAGCCTCACATAATTAACTAGATCATCTTTATACTTTACACTCAAAATTTATACTTCAAACTAGTGGTGTAGGTCATGCAGGTCACATTCAAAATTAAGGGTGGTCTCACACATATGCTTTAAATCATGCTAACTGTGAGATATAAGTGGACAGGAAGCTAAGATTGATATTATCATGAAGCCAGTAGCCTATTTGGGAAGACAATTAAATGGTAATGAGTTAGGCAGGAGATGAGCTTTATACTCTGAAATGCTGAACCAGGTGTTACAGAAAATAAACATATTAAGGTGTCAGGCAAATGAAATCAGAGTAGGCTGAAGAAGAGTAGGAAGATTCTATGAAAAATGGTGTTTGACTTAAGCTTGGAGAAAGAATAGACTTTTGGTTATTTGGAAAAGGAGTCTCCAAATCTTTTGAAGTAAAAGACAACATAGGGATGAGTTGTGACTCTCCTATGTTTCTTTTGAAGCATTCTTCCTTCCATGTCATAAATAGCTCTTCTTCTTTGTGGCTTTCATCTCTGACTATTTCACTCTCTTCCTCTTTTAGGTAACTGTCTCTTACCAAGGTCCTAATGCTCTTCTCATTTCTTTTATGCATTATCACCTGGGTTGCCAACTTCCTCTCAACCCTAACCTTTATTCTTATCCAGAGTGAATTCAATATATAGTACACAATCATTCTAGGAATCTGGAACTTTGTAGCAAGGCAGTCAGCAAGACAGTCAGCAATCCTTTTCCAGCTCATCTTAGCTACAAACTCCATGATCACAATCTCCTAAGCTATAATCACAAACCCCTACCTCCCAACTTTCTTACTGCAGTGTCCCCTCTATAACTTCTCCTCAACTTCCTAATCACTACTCCTTTCAGTGCTACAATTTCCATAGGACCACTCTTGGGTTCACTCACATAGCTTGGAGTACATGGCTCATCATCACAATCATATTCTTACAAGTCCTTGGGTAACAGCCATCTTCCCTGTGTTTTATCAAAACGACTAAACTTAGCTGAAGAAAAAAATACAAAAGAGGTTCTTAATCACCAAAAATTAATAATTAAGTCTCCTTTGGTATGCCTGCAAAATTGTTGAGCAAAGTCAGACAAAGCTCTATTTATGGAGGGCTTAAGATAAGCTTGTCTCATATATTTTCAGGTTCTGAAGGGTAGAGTACAAATAGAGGTCTATTTAGACATAGACCCTGGTCTAAATATCTGAAGATATAAACCCACTAACAAACTGATAAAGTATGATCTTTCCTTCTATCTTGACAAACACACTTTCACAATGATCCAAAAGGCCAGGCTTCAATTTAGTATTTTAGAACTCAGAATTCTGTGGGAGCTAGCAAAATAGAGAAAAACAAAACAAAACAAAACAAAACAGGAAAGCCAATGGCCTACCCCTTTAGATTCTTAATACCAGCTCCTTCCCTCATGACAAGAGTCTTGAGCTTGTAGACAGCCTACTCAGCAGGTGCATCTACCTTGCTCCTAACTATGGCCCTTTGGTCTCTTCTAGGGCCTGAGGGTGCATGCATTCAAATTAATCTGATCTCAGGAGGGCAGACATTGGGAAGAGAAGCAAACAGGACAATGAGGCAGTCTTGGGACATTTGAACAGGGATTTCTGGGATGATAGCTACCCAAACGCTGGTTTAAAGGGTTAAGGTAGACTTTGGGTATGCACGTTCCCTTGCCCCACTGGCTAGGGTAAGTGGTAGCCAAGCAAAGGGCCAGAATGGGGAACTCTAAAGTATAAAGTTGAGGGTAGACCAGGGCATTTTTCCAGGGTATAAGGGCAGTGAAACCTTGAGAAATAGCTAAGGAAATAACTCATCGTACAGGAACAATGAGCTGAGCCAGTAAAAAAACTTCCGTCATTAAAAGATTACAGATTGTTAATACAGTGTATTATAGTAACAGAGTGTGAAGCTTGACACTCAAACCCAGTTCTCATTCATAGAAGGGAGATTTAAAACCTAGTCTGAGATTCCCAGGAGCCTCTGTAAAAGACAGGGACAGAATCCATGCTTTGGGACCTCACTTATACAGTATTAACCAAAGATAAGAAGTCTATGTCTAATCAGATCTCTTCAGTCTCTTCTATCATATAGCTCCTTGAATCTTTAGTAAGTTGAGGCTCCACTCTCTGCATGGAAATACTCAGAGAAAAAAAGACAGTGGCAGTGAGGCCTGCTAAAAGACCACAGTGAGCAGCAAATTGGTGCTAGTTTCTAGAGAGTAGTGATAGCAATTCCATCAGGAGAAATTTTGTCAGAGTACTTGGGAAACATTCCCAAGGCCACCCTAGACTACCCTGGGACAGAGCTAGTTCTTGCAAGGATTTGAATACCCAGGAAACAGGTTATGCCAGAGACCAGAAGCCAGAAGCCAGGGGATATTTCCATTGGCTTCTTATTTGTTTACAGGTTGCAGTGGAGAGGCTCTATAGTTTAACTATTTCACTCCATAGCTACTTAAGGATGCACATATTTGGGATGGGGATAGTAAAGAAATGAAGTCATTTGGCTAGAAGAATTACCACTCAGGGTAATAGTGCCAACTTAGTTTGCTCAAGAAAGAGGAGACTCAAACTAACATTTTGTGATGTCCACTGTGTATTAGGCATTTCACATGTGAAGTTTAATTCTCAGAAGAATCCAGTGGAGTAGGTGTTATGTTTGTAACATCCTGAGGCTCAAAGAAGTTGAGAACATGCCCAAAGATACATGGTAGACAGAGAAATAGTTTCTGAGCCATGTTAGTTTCCTCTCCTTTGCTGCTTTCCATAATTACTGAAGCCTCTTTTCTAATAGTTTCCTGGAATCTTGGCAGTGAAAGTTATAAATTCTTGTATTCAATGGAAGTAGCAGCATTCCTTTGACCATGGCTGTCTCATCTGTTTTACAGTTCTAGATTTTAAATTACATTTCATTTTGTGCGTGTCTGAAATAATATTAGTTTTTTGGGGGAGGAATATTAGAAGTTGCCACAAAAGAGACTTGTAATTAAATTGGCATGTCAAATCTCTAAGGGAGTATCATTTTCACATGAGTATTTAATAAATAATATTTTGGAATAAAAGAATGCAAAGCGTACTTTGAAAAAAGTATACAACAGAACACAACTTACATCCTCTTTAAATATTCTTTCCGCTTCTGTCTTTTGAACAGCTTCAGTGCTGTGCTGCTGCACTGTCTCTAAATCTCATAGCCAGGCTCCATCGCTGCTGCTATTTGAAGAAAATGCAAAGCCGGCTCTCTTGGCCACTGCCAGTGGACAAAAGTCTGTATGATGACAGAAAGATAATTATCATTTATGTTACTTCAAAGAATTCACGTGCTTTAGTGCCATGTGGAAAAAAAAACTGTGGCAAATTATAGAATTGTGGATTTTTACACCAATTTTATAAAGCTAGCAAACCCAATGCTAGTTTACCATGGTTGTCACCAATAGAGGGACCCCAATATGCCCACAGGTAAGGAGAGACATGGCTATTACACAAAGTAACTTGATCATGAAATCCCTTATTTATGATCACATTCAGAAAGCCATGAAACTTTCTCACCTGCTTTCATATTTTAATTCACTGTCACATTTGTGAACACATAGATAAATCAGTGTACATCTTTAAAAGATAAATCTTACACCAAATCCAGGGCAAACTACTGCATCCTGTTTTACGGAATCTATGTGACCTGATTGCAAAGAGTATTTTTGATTAATCAGAACTAAGATTTTAATAAAGAGACAGCAGGTGGGCCAACCACAAAATTAACGCTCCCAACCATCTCAGAGTAATAAAGTCATAAATACAAAAGTGCTCAAAATATCTCATTTGCATCTTTGAATAACATCCCTGTTTAACAAGGACAGTGCACTGGCTTGACCAGCAGAGGGCAGCTTTCCATTTATGTTGTCATTTTCTGGTTCAGTCTTGTCTCAGAATCTTTGTCAATCTTTCACTGTGTAATAGAGCAGGGCCTGTGTGGTAATTAATTGCCATCTGCAGTGTGTTTTTACCAGTGATTTTTATACCCAATTGCTCAATTGCAATATCATATAAGCTGTATTTTGACACATGCTGGAGAATAAAAATGTGCATTTGGTTTCCTAATCAAGTTTGGTCAATTTAAGGAATTTAGTTTGGTCAATTTAAGGAATTTTTTTTTTTTTTTTTTTTTTTTGCAGAGACTGTGTCAATTTATCTTTGTGACTGTTGTATAGCCTGTTAGTCATTAAAATTTTATAGCCTTTTGAAAAAGGCAGGTTGAGGTTTGAAATCAGGCTCTACCGTTTAGTGGTTGTGTGATCTTATACTGGTTTCGTTAATTAATTCAGTTACTTAAACTGTGCCTATTTCTTACAGTAAGATGTAAATAACAATATTATTGTATTTTACTGAGGTGTAAACATTTTAAGAATTTATGAAATATGTATTTGAAGATTTTCAGCTGACCTACAAAAGTTAGACATGTACTCAGAACACAGCCTGCCGATAAATTTACCTCAGGAATTTTTGAGGACCAAACCCATGAGCTACACTAACTGATTTTAGGCAAACAATTGAGTCAATATGGCTATCTATTGTTTTGGTGATTGCACACTTGGCAAAAGGATGATAACAAATACACTTTATAGTTCATAAAATGCTTTTTTCTACATTATTGTGTTCACACTTCATGACAACTCTTTAGCTAGGCAGAACAGATATTAGGACCTTCCTTTTACAATGAGGAAATTGAGCCTCAGAAGGTTAAGGAATTTGCTCAATATCACATAATGATGATGGTTACAGAGCTCAAACTTAGTTCACTCTGATACCCAGTTCAGGGCATTTTCAACATACGATCTCTGAAGAGCACTTTACAGCACTTCCCTTTCTCAGTCTCTGCCACTACATCTGTAACCAAGAGAATTAGGCCAAATTACCATCAACTTCCTTTCTAGCTCTGACATTAAAGGAGGCCCTATAAGAATTTCTGTGAAAGGAATGGTTCTAACATCAGTAGAGAATTACCGTAATATTTACATCATTCTTAGAGAATAAGGTTCAAAGGTTTAAAAACATTGAAGAAATTTTTTGGAGGGAAGAGAGGTGAAGAGGAAGATGAGGGGGCTCTATTGACCCTTAGTCGGTTAACCATAAGATCTTTTAAAAGTCAACTGTTTCAAAAAAAAAAAAAAAAGTCAACTGTTTCATTCTCCACATTAAACATCACCTGTCATGCTAAATACTACTCCCTAAGACAGTACACCATAATGTAATTCTATCAAACTTTTTGTAAACTAACAAATTATAACACAACATATAAACCTATTCTCCCTCACTGTCATTCAAATATTACCCTTAAAATGAAAACAAATTACTCCAAATACCAGTAGCAGTCATAATAGTTGTTGTAATAATAATATGTATGTTTTCTATATGCCAGAACTGTTCTTTGTGATTTTTATTAATTAGTTAATTAAATTTATTAAAATTATTGGGATGACATTGATAATAAAATCAAATAGGTTTCACGTATACAATTCAATAATACATCATATGTATATTGTATTGTGTATTCACCACCCAAAGTTAAATTTTCTTCTGCCACCAAATATTTGACACCTCTCACTTCTATCTGCCTCTTCATTCCTACCCTTCCCTCTGGTAGCCACTAATCTACTGTTCGTGTCCATGAGTGTCTGTTCATTGTCATGTTTGTTTTATATTAACAATATAAAACAATTATATTATTTTAAGTTTTATATCTCACATACAAGTGAAATCATATGGTTCTTATCTTTTCTGTCTGACTTATTTTGCTTGGTGTGATAATCTCAAGATCCATCTACGGTGTTGTAAATGGCAATATTTCATCTCTTGTTATTGCTGGTTAATATTCCATTGTATATATGTACCATAGCTCCTTTATCTAATCATCTATCAATGGACACTTAGATTGTTTTCCATGTTTTGGTCACTGTAAACAATGCTGCTATGAACATTGGGATGTATATATCTTTGCAAACAAATATTTTCAAGTTTTTTGGGCAAATACACAGAAGATGGTTTACTGGGTCATATAGTAATTCTATTCTTAGTTTTTTAAGAAAACTCCATACTATTTTCCATAGTAATTGTATCACTTTACATTCCCACCAGCAGTGCATGAGGACTCCTTTTGCCCCATAACCTTTCCAAAGGATGTTATTGTTTGTCATATTGATGTTAGCCATTCTACCAAGTGTGAGATGGTATCTCATTATGGTTTCGATTTGCATTTCCCTATTCACTAATAACTATTCACTAATAATTAGTGAAGTTGAACATCTATTCATATGTCTGTTGGCCATTTGTATGTCTTCTTTCTGTTCTGTTCAGGTACCTGTTAAGGTCTTATGCCCATTTTTTAAATTGGTTGTTTCTTTTTTGGTTGTTGAGTTGTGTGAGTTCTTTATATATTTTGGAAATGAGGGTCTTATCGGAGGCATTGTTCATAAATATATTTTCCCATTAAGTTGCTTGTCTCTTTGTCTCGTTGATGTTTTTCTTTTTTCTTTTCTTTTTTTCTTTCTTTTTTTTTTGCTGTACAGAAGCTTTTTAGTTTGATATAGTCACATTTATTTATTTTTTCTTTTACTTCCCTTGCCTTTGAGGTCAAATTCATAAAATCCTCTCTAAACCCAAGGTCCATAAGTTTAGTACCTATGTATTCTTCTATACGATTTGTTTCAGGTCTTATTTTCTGGTCTTTGATACATTTTGAGTTAATTTTGGTGTATGGCGGCAGATAGCAGTCTAGTTTCATTCTTTTGCGTGTGACTTTCCAATTTTCCCAGCACAATTTATTGAAGAGGATTTCATTTTTCTATTATATGTTTTTGGCTCTTTTGTCAAAAACTATTTGCCCATGTAAAAAGGGGTTTAACTCTGGAATCTCAGTTCCGATCCATTGGTCTGTGTGTCTGTTTTTCTGCCAATAATATGCCGTTTTGATTATTGTCGCTTTATAGTCTAATTTAAAGTCCAATAGAGGGACACCTCCAGCTTTGTCCTTTTTTTCAGGATGACTTTGGTAGTTTTGGGTCTTTTGTGTCTCCATACAAATCTTATGATTTTTTGTTCTTTTTTTTTTTTTTAAAGAATATTGTTTGGGATTTTGATGGGGATTACATTAAATCTGTATAATGCTTTGGGTAATAAGGTCATTTTAACTATGTTGATTTTTTCAATCCATAAACACGAAACATCTTTCCATTTCTTTGTGTCTTCTCCAATTTTTTTTTAAATAATGTCTTACAGTTTTCAGTGTATAGGTCCTTCACATGCTTCATTAAGTTTATTCCTGGGTATTTCTTTTTGTTGCAATCACACAATAAATCATTTTTTTCATTTCTTTTTCTGAAAATTCATTGTTAGTGTATAGGAACATTATGGATTTTTTTTTACTTTGATTTTTGTATCCTGAAACTTTATTATATTTGTTTATTTTTTCTAATAGCTGTAGTGAAATCTTTAGAGTTTTCTATATAGAGAATCATGCCATCTGCGGAAAGTGACAATTTGTCTTCCTCGTTCCCTATTTTGATGCCTTTTATTTATTTCTCTTTCCTGACTGTTCAGCTAGAATTTCCAATACTATATTGAATAATAGTGGTGATAGCATCTTGTTTCCAATCTTAGAGGGAAAGTTTTTAATTTATCCCCATTAAGTATGATATTAACTGAGGGTTTGCCATATATAGCCTTTACTACATTGAGGTACTTTTCTTCTATACTCATATTATTAAGTGTTTTAATCATAATTTGACACTCTATCTTAAAGTTTTTTTCTGTATTTATTGATATGATAATATGATTCTTATTTTTTTTAATTTGTTTATGTGATGTATAGCATTAATTGGTTTGCATACATTGAACCACGCTTTATGACTCTGGAATGAAGCCCACATGATCATGCTGTATAATTTTTTTAATGTATTGTTATATTCAATTTGCTAGTATTTTGTTTAGGATTTTTACATCTATATTCATCAGAGATATTGGTCTATAGTTTTCTTTTTTTGTGTGTTATCTTTATCAGGTTTTGGAATCAGGGTAATGTCGGCCTAATAAAATAAATTAGAAAGTATTGCATCTTCTTCAATTTTTTGGACGACTTTGAGAAGAATAGGTCTTAAGTCATCTTTGAATGTTTGGTAGGATTCACTAGTGAAGCCATTTGCTCCTGGAATTTTACTTTTTGAGAGGTTTTTAATAATTGTTTCAATTTCCTTATGGTTGATTGGTATATTTAGATTTTCCAGTTCTTCATGATTCTGTCTAGGAAGATTATATATTTCTAAGAACTTGTCCATTCCTTCTAGGTTATTAAATTTGGTGTCATATAATTTTTCATAGTATTCTTGTATGATCCTTTGTATTTCTGCAGTGTCTGTCATCATTTTCCCTCTTTCATTTCTGATTTTGTTTATATGTGTCTTTTTTCTTTTTTCTTTGTAAATTTAGTCAGGGATTGATCAATTTTATTAATCTTCTCAAAGAACAAGCTCTTTGTAGCATTAATTTTTTCTGTTGCCTTTTTATTCTCAGTTTCATTTAATTTTGTTCTAATTTTTATTATTTTCTTCCTTCTTCTGACTTTGGGCTTCATTTGTTCTTCATTTTCCAGTTTTTTAAGATGTAAAGTTAAATTGTTTATTTGGGATCTTTCTTATTTAATGAGCTAGGCCTGTAATGTTATGAACTTTCCTTTTATTATCGCTTTTGCTGTGTCTCAAAAGTTTTGATATGTTGTATTTTCATTCTCATTTATTTCTATGTACCTCTTGATCTCTCCTTTTATTTCTTTTATTACCCAGTAATTCTTTAGTAGCATGTTGTTTAATTTCCATGTAATTGTGGTTCTTTCCACTTTCTTTTTACAGCTGCTCTACAGTTTCAAAGCATCATGGTTGGAAAATATGCTTGGTATTATTCCAATCTTCTTAATTTTGTTGAAACTAGTTTTGTATTCCAACATTCGGTCTATCTTTGAGAATGTTCCATATGCACTAGAGAAGAATGTATAGTCTGATGTTTTGGGATGAAAGGCTCTATAAATGTCAATTATGTCTAGTTGGTCTAATGTGTCTTTTATTTATTTCCTATTTGGATGATCTAGCCATAGCTGACAGTGGAGTATTTAGTTACCCTACTATCATTTTGTTTTTGTCAGTTTCCCCCTTTAGTTCTGTTATTAGTTGCTTTATATATTTGGGTGCCCCATGATTGACAGCATAAAAATTAATAAGCATTATGTCTATTCATTGCATGATTCTCTTTATCATTATGAAGTGTCCATCATTGTCTCTCATTACTTTTTTTTTCATCTCGAAGTCTATTTCCACAGATTTAAGTATGGCTACACCTGCTTTTCTCTAGATGTCATTTGCTTGGAATATCATTTTCCAACCTTTCACTTTGAGTCTGTATTTGTCTTTGGAACTGAGAGGTGTCTCCTGGAGGCAGCATATAGTTAGGTTTTGTTTTTTAATCCAATCTGCAACTCTGTATTTTATTGGTGAGTTCAGTCCATTTACATTCAGGGTGTTCTTTTGTTTCAGGTAGAATGACCCTCTTCAGTATTTCTTGTTGCAGGCCTTGTGGTGGAAAATTCTCTCAGCTTTTGTATGTCTGAAAAGGTTTGTTTACCTTTCATATCTAAAGAAGAATTTTGATGAATATGTTATTCTTGACTAGTATTTTCTTTCTTTCAGTAGTTTGAATATTTGATTCCACTCTGCCCTAGCTTGTCAAGTTTGTGCTGAGAAGTCCGATAATATTCTAATGGATTTTCTTTAATAGGTTACCATCTTCTTTTCCCTGGCAGCATTGAGAATTCTGTCATTAAAATTTTTTGGCAATTTTAATATAATGTGTTTTGGAGAAGGCTTTTTTGAATGGGATAATTAGATGTTCTAGTTGCTCCTTGGATTCAAAGATCCATTTTTTTCCATAGCTTTGGGAAATTCTTGACTCTTTATTTGAATATTCTCTCTGTTCTCTTCTTCTGGTATACCCATTTATCTTATGTGGCTTTATTTGAGATGGTGTCAGTTCTTGTAGAGTTCTTTCATTTTTTTTTTTCACTCTCAAGTCTTTCTCTTCTTTCTTCTTTGTCATTTCCAGATTTCTGTCTTCAATATCACTAATTCTTTCCTCCATTCAGTTATCTCTATTTCCTAGGCTTGCTTTTCATTATTCATCTCTTTTAGTGGGTTCTTTATCTCCAGAAGTTCTATTTGGTTTTGGTTTGGTTTTGGTTTTGGTTTTGGTTTTGGTTTTGGTTTTGGTTTTGGTTTTGGTTTTTAGTTTTAATCTCCTTGGTAAAGTATTTCTGTTGTTTATTGATTTTGTTTCAAAGTTTTTGGAACTGTCATCCGAATTTTCTTCCACCTCATCGAGATTTTTTAGAAATGCAATTCTTTGTCATTTAAATCACATATAACCGTATCTTTAGGCTTATTTTCAGGAAATTTTTCATTTTCCTAGCTTCTTTGTCACCTTGGTTGTTCATGGTGTTTGATAGACTATTTCTTTGCCTAGGCACTAAGAGAAATGTAATTTTTTTAAATTTAAATTTGTTACAGAGTGATCTATCTTTACTAGGTTGATAAAAAGAGGTTTTTCTTTTGATTTCCAGTAGGTGGTGCCTAAGCCTCCGGCACTGCCCAAGGTGAAGTATGTTCTTTTTTCTCTGGAAAGGTGTGTATCTCCTCTATAACCAGGTATTCTAAGTCCAAGGGTTCCCCCACTCCCAGTGGGAGAGCACGTGAGGGCAATGGGAGTACGAGCCTCTGAAAGGCGGTGAAACTCCGGTACTGCTCCGTCAGGTGCAATGCTCCTCTGCTGCCTTGCAAATCAGCCTGATTGGATGGGTGTGGGGTAAACTGGGACAGGCTAGCTTTGTGGATAAATGTTTTCCTTCCAGTGCTACTGTCTCAGCCTTTACTGTTTTGCATCTATATCCCCTCTTCTATCTCTAGGACCAGCTGCTTTGTATATTTCAGGTCTGGTTGTGCGATATCCTCTCTGGCTTGGTCCTAGTGCTGGGAGGGCATGCTCTGGGACGCGCGGGGACGTGGGGAAGAGGGAAGGTGGCCTGGCTCCATGACTCAGCTTTCTGTCTGTCAAAGGCAGTTGCTAAGACACAGCTGTCCCCACTCTGCGCTCTGTTTCTGCACTGCTTCCTGGGCTCCACTGCATGGAATACGCTTATCCCTCAGGCAGGACTGTTTGGGGTAACAAAGAGCCAAGAAACCCTTGAATTGTTTTTGTCCTTCCCCTTCCCCTGCTGGGAACTTTGGGCTGCTTTTTGCAGTGCCTGGTGTTATCTCTTTCTCTCTGCCTCCCTATCTCGGGGCCCTAATAGCCCACCTTCACATTCTCAGATGTGCAGATCTCTCAGACATGCTTGTGTGCACCTTGGGTGGTTTTTGTTGGGATGTAGGTATTCAGCAATTTATAGTTACAAGGAGAGAGATCAGAGGAAATCCCTTACACTGCTGTTCTTCTGACATCACTCTGTTCTTCGTGATTTAAAAGTATATCCTCATATAATCTTTTTGATTTTATGAGATAGATTCTTATCATATTCATGTTACACAGCTGAGTCATTTGCTAAAGAACTCTAATGTCTCCTGTAGCATTTCTTGTCCAAGCTACCATTATTGATTTCTTACATACTGCAATAGTATTTTAACTAGTCTTCCTTTTTCTACTCTTATTTACCAAGACATCAGTCTACAAAGTATCTGAACTGGTCTTTTGAAACATAAATCTAATCATGCCATTCTCATGTTTAAATCCTCCATGAGATTTCTATTTCACTTTAGGCATTAGCCTAAAAGGCATTTCTGGACACAACCTACCTTTGTAATTTCATCTCATCTCATCTCATCTCATCTCATCTCATCTCATCTCATCTCATCTCATCTCATCTCATCTCATCTCATCTCATGCCTCTTTTTTCTTCTGTCAGGAGGCTTCAACCACACTGAAATTCTCTATAACTTGTCAGGATCAAGATTTTCCTAGTCAGGGTCTTTTCCCATAGGATTCCCTGCCTGGAATGCTTTCCTGTCCATCCTTTTCTTTGTTATTCCAATGCATATCTAGGAATTAATGTCATTTCTTCAGAGAGGCTTTCCTGGATTACCTACTCTCAAATAAGACACACTTAATTCTTTGACTCATTTATACTTGATTTTTCACTATACTTTGTACAATGAGTAGTTAAACACTTAGGTGCATGGTTATTGTGTGTGTGTGTGTGTGCGCGCGCGCGCGTGCGCGTGTGTGTTTTTATTAGAAAGGGATCATTTCTGTTTTCTTACCATGAAATATCCAAAATTTTGCATTTCCTTGCAGATAGTAAAAATAAATTAAATAGCAAAACCAAGCACTCGACTTTTTCATCCTTGTTAAACATTCTTATTCCTTTCTTCCTTTTTTATTTTTTTCCTTAAGAAAGGCAAGACATTTAAACATGTCTTAGACTAAAAAAACAAAACAACAACAACAACAAAAAACTGTTATAGAACACATGAAACCCTAATTCAAACAAGTAAAAACAACAACAACAATAAACAAAAACTATCCAAGGATAATAAAGGAGTAAACAGGAATTAAATGGATGACTCCCATATTTATTATGTAAAAATTTTCACTCTTGCCTGTTGTTTAAATAATGCTTGTTCACCTGATATTAGCATTCCATGTCTTCTGGATCTAACTAATAAAGAAATTATAGAAAAATTACTGGGGGCAGAGGAGCTAGCTAGCAACCATCCAAGAATTAGGAAAGTACTCAAGAAAGAAATTAAGAAAATGAAATTGAGAAACTACTGGGCCCAGCACTTAATTGGAAAGGCCATATGATGTAAATCAGAAAACTATAATTATATGAATGAGGTGAATGGCGACTAGTTCACCCAGCCCTAGAATAATAGAACTAGTAAGTACTCTACCCAATTCACAGCTTTGAAACTTGAAAAAAATTATACATTATACTTAAGGGAAATAAAATAACAAATTTTAAAATAATATATTTTTTAGAGAGTTTATATGAATTCATAAATATTAATATGATGATAACTTCAGGGGAATAAGTTAATTGGGAATCTATAATTTAGCTTTATAACTAGATGCTCTGGACAAAAGGCATGTTTGTCTTCAGACCATGTTCATGTCATAAATTAAACACATATCTGATGTAAGGTGTTAATTTATAACCTACCAGTGTACAGTATTTTAGTTCACATTTTGACATCAGATACTTTTTCTTATTTTCTAGAACAATGGCGCCTAATTCATTCAAGTAAGGCAGACATCCCATTTACTAGGTGTCTGCAGGACTGAGTGATCTTCTAGGGCACATTGCTTTCAATTAACCATGCCCCTCAATTGCTCTGAGCCGTCATCATCCCAGAAAGATCGCTCCTTACTTTTTGTCCCAGTGACTGCCCGCTAGACCTGTTCTTACAAAGGTTTTGTTCTTACCATTTGCTCATTTGATTATCAATAAATATTTACTGAATACCTACCAAAAACATGCTAGGTGCTGAAAAATGGAAAAGAAAGGAATCTGATTACATATCTTACAATGCATGCACATGTGAAGTGCTACGAGTGAGACATATCCAAGAAACAGGATAACTGAAGATGGAAAACCTCGTAGAGATGATGACATTTGAATTAAATCTTAAATATTCACAAAACAACACTTAGGAGATGGAAAGAAAACATCTATGGAAGAGAAGAGAATTGTGTTAGATCATAATATGCTTAAGAAAAATGGCATTCATTTATAAAGGGAAATACCTGAAAAGAGAGGTAAGCATCAACTTAAAAGAAGTCATACTTAAAAGTTCAAACTGTTTTAAAGGTGAAAAAGCTTTAATAGATTCTGAGAGAGAGAAAATGGCTAGGCAAGCTTTCTAGCATGTCTAGGGCCTTATTGATTGTATTGTTTTTTTCAAAGAAACAGCTTTTGGTTTTGTTGATCTTTTTAAAATATTTTTAAGAGTGATTATAGCTAGTCACTTTTATGATCATTTGTTTATTTCCATTTTTTAAATTTATTTTTTGGGAGGGTGACACTGATTAACAAAATCCAATAAGTTTCAAGTGTACAATTCAACAATAAGTCATACATATTACATTGTATGTTCACTGCCCATAGTTAGATTTCTTTCCATCACTACGTATTTGATCCCTTTAACCATTATCAACCACCCCTTTTCCTCTCTTCCCTCTGATAATGTCCATGAGTCTCTGTTTCTTTGTCATGTTTGTTGCTTTTGGATTTATATCCCACATATATGTGATATCATATGGTTTTCAACTTTTTCTGTCTGGTTTATTTTGCTTAGCATGATTATCTCAAGGTCCATCCATGTTGTCGCAGATGGCAGTATTTCATCTCTTCTTATGGTTGAATAAATATTATTTATTTTCTTCTTATTATTTTGTATTTAATTTACTTTTCTAGTTTTTTAAGGTGGAAACTTAAATTACTGATTTTAGAACTTCTTTTACTACATGCATTTCATGCTATAAATTTCCCTCTGTGCACTGCTTTCACTGTATCTCACAATTTTTAATTAGTCAAGTTTTCATTTTCATTTATTTCAAAATATTTAAAAATTTCTCTCATAATTTCTTCTTTGACCTATGTGTATTTAGATGTGTTTTTCAATCTCCACATAATTTGAATTTTCCGGCTACCTTTCTGTTATTGATATCCAGTTTAATCCTATTCCAGTCTGACAGCAGACATTGTAAGATTTCTATTTAAGTAAATTTTTAAGAAGTGTTTTATGGCCCAGAATATGGTCTGTCTTGGTGAATTTTTTACCAATGAGCTTGAAAAAAATGTGTACTTTCCTGTTGTTGGATGAGCAGTCTATAGATGTCAGTTATATCCAGTTGATTGATGACATCATTAAATTCAACTATATCATTACTGATGTTCTGCCCATTTCTGATAGAGGAGTATTGAAGTCTCCAAGTATGATATTAGATACATTTATTTCTCTTTTCAGTTATATTAGTTTTCACCTCACATAGTTTTATTCTTTATGCTTTATTGTTAGGTACATATATGTTAAGGATTGTTATGTCTTCTTGAAGAATTGTCCCTTTATTATTATATAATACCCTTCTTTATCTTGGATGACTTCTCTTGGTTTGAAGATCAATCTTTCTGAAATTAACATAGCTACTTCTGCTTTTTTTGAGTAGTGTTAATATGATTATTCATTTCACTTTTATATAAGTAGATAGACAGATATTTACATAAGCATATAAAAATGAATACATCATCAGTCTTCTTTTGAAAAAACTGTTAACTGTTATACCAATTAACAATAAGGAAAATAAAAGTTTTTATTGGACCTTTAATAATTCTTTATTCAATGCTATTCCTTAGTTTAAGTGGACCTGTTTCAAATTTATATCATTTTCATCTTCTCTAAAGAACTTCTTCAAGATATCTTGCAAGGCAGGTCTACTGACAACAAATTTTCTCATTTTATTGTTTTGAAAAAGTCTTTTTTTTCTCTGTCATTTATGAAGAGTAATTGTGTAGAGTATACAATTCTAGGTTGGTGGGGTGCTTTTATCTCACCACTTAACACTTTTTACTCCATTCTTTTCTGTCTTGCACATTTTCTGAGAGGTCAGAAGTAATTCTTATCTTCGTTCCTCTATAGGTAAGAAACAGCTTACCTATAAATCTTCTGAAGAAACAATTTATCTGTAGAATTTACCTCCCACAGTTTTTTCAGGATTTTTTTCTTGGTCTTTGATTTTCTGTAGTTTAAAAAATATATGGCTAGCTATATTTTATCTTGCTTAATGTTCTCTCAATTTCCTGGATCTGTGATTTGGTATCTAGCATTAATTTGGGGAAATTCTCAGTCACTACTATTCCAAATATTTCTATTTTTTTCTCTTTTCTTCCTTTCTGGTATTCTCATCATGCATATGTTATACTTTTGTATTTGTCCCATGGTTCTTGAATATTCTTCTCTGCCTCTTTTTCTGCTTTGTTCTCTTTGCCTTTTGGTTTTTGGGGATTCTACTAATATATCCTCGGCTCAAACAATTTTTCTTGATTGAAGTTCAATCTACTAATAAGTCCATCAAAGATATTCTTTACTTATGTTACAGTGCTTTTTATTTCTAGCATTTCTTTTTTGTTCCTTTTAAAGATTTCCATTTCTCTGCTTACATCATCTAACTATTCATGCATGCTTTCTAATATGCTTACCATATTAATCATAGTTTTTTTTTTTTAAATTCCCCTCTGATAATTCTACCATCCCTGCCATGTCTAGTTTTGATGCTTGCTCTGTCTCCTCAAGTTATGAGTTTTGTCTTTTGATATGCCTTGTAATTTTTTCTTGATAGCTAGACATGATGCACTGGAGAAAAAAAAAACTATTGTAAATGGGCCTTTAGTATTGGAGTGGTGGTGAGGCATAGGAAGAAGTATTCTATAGTTATATAATTAAGTCTCAGTCTTAAAATTTAGTGAGCTTGTACCTCTGTACAGTAAACTTTACAAGTATTTCACAGTTTTTTCTTCCTAATATGGAACAGGATGGCTTGAGTGGGTTAGAGTTGGGTATTTCCCTTCTCCAGGTCAGTTAGGCTCTGATAACGCCCTAGCCAGTCAGTCTCTAGTTAACTATTCTCCTCTCAGAAAAGACCTATTTATGAAGAACAGAGTGCTCTAATATGCAATCATGTGCTGCTTAATGACAGAGATATATTCTGAGAAAAACACTGTTAAGCAATTGTGTCATTGTGCAAACACCACAAAATGTATTTACATAAACCCAAATGGTATAGCCTACTACACACATAGGCTATATGTTATAGCCTATCACTTCTAGGCTATAAACATGTACCACATATTACTATACTGAGTACTACAGGCAATAGTAATACTATGATAAGTATTTATGTATCTAAACATATTTAAACACAGAAAAGATACACTAAAAATACAGTATAAAAGATAAAAAATGGATGGTAACCTGTATAGGATATTTACCACGAGTGAAGCTTGGAGTACTGAAAGTTTCTCTGGGTGAGTCAGTGAGTGAGTGATGAGTGAATGAGAAAGCCTAGGACATCATTGTAAACTACTGTAGACTTTATAAACACTGTACACTTAAGCTACACTAAATTTATAAAACAGCACAAGATTAAATCAAGCACAAGAGGAAATAATGCAACCAAGAGACATGGTAAATATAGGATATATGAGGTTACTGCCGGCATAACACAGCATCCTGTTTTGCAGCAAACTTACTTTTATAAATGAAAGAGTATACTCTAAAATAATGATAAAAATATAGTATAGTAAGTACATAAACCAGTAACATAGTCAATTATTATTTTTATTAAGTATTATATACTGTACACGATTGTATGTGCTATACTTTTATATGATTTGTAGTAGTTTTGTTTACAACATCGCCACAAACACAAGAGTGTTGCATTATGGTATGAGGCTTCTGTGACTATGACATCACTAGGTGATAGGAATTTTTCAGCTACATTTTAATCTTATGAACATATATGAGGTTGATTGCTGACCAAAATGTCCTTATGTGGCACATGACTATACTTCAGAATGGTTCTTTCCCATCTTCTCTGAGAAATAGAAAGGTATTTTCTTCTCATATTTACTGTGGAACCTAGTCCAGCCCCTAGAGGTAAATAATACAATATTATAGAGACCCATTGTGAATGGGACCTCCTAAGATTTTCAACTTTCATAGTTGTCCACATTCAGCCTGAAGAAATTTGTTGATTACGATTTAGGTTTTCCTACCCTGGCACTAGTTCCCACAGCAGTTTCTGCTAATGAATTTTCTACTAATCCAGTAGATCACAACTCCCTGCACTCACCTGTTTCTCTCCAATCTTAGGAGCAGCTGTTTGCCCTGTGTGCCCTTGCTTCTCTTATGGATCCCAGAGAGTTGTGGATTTTTCAGTCTCTTTAGTGTTTTACTTGTTGTTAGGACAGAGTGTTGACTTCCAAGATCCTTCCATGTAGAATTGGAAACATTTTTAAAATAGAACATATTAAAGTTTGTCAGGAACTAGAGACAGAAGGGAGGGGAACGGGTGGGTATAGTTATAAAAGGACAATGCAACAGATCCTTGTAGTGATAGACTTGTTCATTATCTTGATTGTTATGATAGATACATGATGTAATAAAATTGTGTAGAATAAATATACACACGCACACATGCACAAAATGTAGTTCATTCTTGAGCTAGTGATCCATGTCCCTAACAGATTCAGGAATATAGAACAGATGAGATTAAAAGCAGAAGTGCTAGCAATGGAAAATATGGCAATAGAAACTATTTAAAATGAAATATGAGAAAAAATTAAAAACGAACAGAATATCAGTTCATTGAAACAGTTTAAAATGTTTTAATATATGCATTATATGAATTCCTGAAGGAGAGGAGGAGGAATAAAAAAAAATTTGAAAAAATAATAGCTAAAGAATTCCAAACTAATATTAATTTTATTTTATTTACATTATCAATATATGTAACATTCCATTCCATTTTGTAAATATTATTTTCACATTTAAAAATCTAATTCTGTAGCTAAATGTGTTAATGCTCTCTACCTGTCTTTTCGTCCCTTACTTTATTGGTTAGTAAAAATTCCTCCTCTAGTGATTTCTTTAAAATGAACTGAAAGTAATATTTCAAGAGTGTACATTTCAAAGACATTACCTATTTCATTTGTGTGTGAATAACTGTGCATATAATTTTTGAGTCAGCTTTTTCTTCTTGAGAATTTTTAAAGGTTCAATTGTCTCTTAGCATTGAATAGGGCTTTGGAAAAGTCTGAGGTCAATTTTATTTTTCTGCTTTTAAGAAACTTGATCAATTTAATAGGGTATTTATTTGTGTTGGCCATCTGTCTCAGATTTTCCTAGGACACAATAAATTTTAGTCTCCATGTTAAGATTTTGTTTGTTTCTGGAAAGATTTGTTAAATAATACCTTTAAAAATTCAATTAAAAATTTTTTTCTTTAGTTACCCAATTTACGAAATTTTTTATTTCCTTTCCCTTTAATTCTGTCATAATCTTTTTAAGAACTTTTTTTTTGTGCAAAATATATTTTTATTAAGATTACTAAGGTAACATTGGCTAATTATATAATTAACTAATTATATAATTATATAATTTGCAGGTGTACATTATAATTTAAATCTATATATTCTATTGTGTGATTACCACGCAAAGTCCAGTTTTGTTCAGCTATCATATATTTGATCCCCTTTACTCACTTCACCCTCCCCCTAAACCCTATATTTGACTCCCTTTACCCTGTCTACCTCCTCCTCCTCCCTCATGCCCTACCTTCTGGTAACCACTAGTCCATTGTTCATGTTCATGAGCCTCTGTTTGTTTGTCCTCTTCATTTGTTGCTTTTAGGTTTATATCTCACATATAAGTAATATCATGTGATTTTCAACTTTTTCTGTCTGGCTTATTTCGTTTAGCATGATTATCTCGAGGTCCATCCAGGTTGTCACAAATGGCAGTATTTCATCTCTTATTATGGCTGAGTAGTATTCTATTGTTCATATGTACCACAGCTTCTTTAGACAATCATCTATTGTAGGACACTTTGGTTGCTTTCATGTTCTGGCCACTGTGAATACTGCTGCTATGAACATCAGTGTGTAAATATGGGTTTTCAAGTCTTCGAAGTGAATACCTAGTAGAGGGATTGACAGATCATATGGTGGATTAATTCTTATGTTTTTGAGGAATCTCAATACTGTTTTCCATAGTGGCTGTACCAATTTGCAATTTCATCAGCAATGTATGAGGGTTCCTTTTTCTTCATATCCTCTCTAACATTTGTTACTACATGTCCTGTTGAATATAGCTATTCTAAAAGGTGTGAAATGGTACCTCATTGTGGTTTTGAATTGCATTTCCCTAATACCTAGCAATGAGTATCCTTTCAAATATTTGTTGGCAATTTGTATGTCTTCTAGGGAGAAGTGTCTATTCAGGTCCTCTGCCCATTTTTTGATTGGATCGTTTGTTTTTTTGTTGTTATTGAGTCATATGAGTTTTTCGTATATTTTAGATATTAGGCCCCTATTGGAGGCATTGCTTGCAAATATATTTTCCCATTTGGATGGTAGTCTCTTTACCTTGATGATGGTTTCTTTTGCTGAGCAGAAGCTTTTTAGTTTGATGTAGTCCTATTCATTAATTTTTGCTTTTACTTCCCTTGCCTTTGAGGTCAAATTCATAATATCCTCTTGAAGTCCCAGGTCCTTGAGTTTAGTTCCTATGTTTCTTTCTATGCATTTTATTGTTTCAGGTCTTATATTCAGGTCCTGAATCCATTTCGAGTTAATTTTGGTGTGAGGTGATAGACAACAGTCTAGTTTCATTCTTTTGCAGGTGGCTTTTCAGTTTTCCCAGCACCATTTATTGAAGGGGCTTCCCTTTCATCACTGTATGTTTTTGGTTTTTTTGTTAAAAATTATTTGCCATATAAATATGGGTTTACTACTGGACTCTCAATTCTGTTCTATGTGTCTGTTTTTCTGCCAATACCATGCTGTTTGGTTACTGTCACTTGGTAGTATAATCTGAAGTTGAACAGAGTGATTCCTGCATCCTTATTTTTTTTTTCCTCAGGAAGGCTTTGGCAATTCAGGATCTTTTGTGCCTCCATGCAAATCTGATGATTTTTTTTGTTCTATTTCTTTAAAAAAATGCCAGCGGGATTTTGATGGGGATTGCATTAAATCTGTATAATGATTTAGGTAATAGGGTCATTTTAACTATGTTGATTCTTCCAATCCAAGAACACAGAATATCTCTCCATTTCTTTGAATCTTTTCAATTTCTTTTCATAGGTTCTTGTAGTTTTCATTATATAGGTCGTTCATATGTTTTGTTAAAGTTATTCCTAGATATTTTATTCTTTTTGTTACAATTGCAAAAGGAATTATTTTTCCACTTATTTTTCTGACATTTCATTATTATAGTATAGAAACATTATGAATTTTTGAACATTGATTTTGTATCCAGAAACTTTACTGTATTTGCTCATTGTTTCTAGTAGTGTTCTTGTGGAGTCTTTAGGGTTTTCTATAGAGAGAATCATGTCATTCACAAATAGTGACAGTTTGACTTTTCATTTTCTATTTGGATGCCTTTCTATATCTTCCTCTTGTCTGATTGAACTCGCTAGGACATCCAATGTTATATTGAATAACAGTGGTGATAGTGGACAGCCTTACTTTGTTCCTGATATTAGAGGGAAGGTTTTTAGTTTTTCACCATTAAGTATAATGTTGGCTGTGGGTTTGTCATAAATGGCCTTTATTATGTTAAGGTTCTTTCTATACAGATTTTAAGTGTTTTGATCATAAATGGATGCTGTATCTTGTCGAAGGCTTTTTCTTCATCTATTGATATGATCACATGATTCTTATTTTTTAATTTGTTTGTATGATGTATCACATTAATCAATGTGTGTATATCGAACCATCCCTGTGCCCCTAGGATAAAGCGCACTTGATCATGGTGTAAAATCTCTTTAATATGTTGCCGTATTTGGTTCACTAGTATCTTATATAGGATTTTTACATCTTGTTCATGAGACATATTGGTCTGTAGTTTGTGTGTGTGTGTGTGTGTGTGTGTGTGTGTGTGTGTGTGTGTGTGTTATCCTTGCCAGGTTTTGGTATCAGAGTAATATCGGCCTCATAAAATGAGTTGGGAAGTACTGCCTCCTCTTCAATTTTTTGGAAGAGTTTGAGAACTGTAGGTATTAAATCTTCTTTGAATGTTTGGTAGAATTACTGGAGAAGCCATCTGAACCTGGACTTTGACATTTTGGTAGGTTTTGAATGATTGTTTCAATTTCTATACTGCTGATTGATCTATTTAGATTTTTCAGATCTTCTTGATTCAGTCTAGGAAGATTGTGTCTTTCTAAGTACTAGTCCAATTTTCTAGGTTATTAAATTTGGTATTATATACTTTTTCTTAATATTCTTACATGATTCTTTGTATGTCTGCAATGCCAGTCATAATTTCTCCTCTTTCATCCCTGATTTTGTTTATTTGTATCTTTTCTCTTTTTTCTCTAGTGAGTATAGCTAGGGTTTCATCAATTTTATTGACCTTTTCAAAGAACCAGCTCTTTGTTGCATTTATTTTTTTGTGTGTGTGTTTTTGTTTTCAATTTCAATTATTTCCGCTCTAATTTTGATTATTTCTTCCTTTTGCTGACTTTAGGCCTCATTTTTTCTTCCTTTTCTAATGTTTTAAGATGAAGAGTTAGGTTGTTTAGTTGAGCTTGTTCTTGGTTTTGGAGGTAGGCCTGTAATGATACAAAATTTTCTCTTATGACTGCTTTTGTCATGTCCCAAAAGTTTTGATATGCTGTACCATCATTATCATTCATTTTTATGTACCTCTTGATCTCTATTTGTGGTTCTTCCTGATTTCTTTTTGCATTGAATTCTAGTTTTAAAGTATTATGATCAGAGAATATGATTGGTATAATTTCAATCCTCTTATATTTGTTGAGGCTGTCTCTGTTTTTCAGTATGTGGTGGATTCTTGAGAATGTTCCATGTGCACTAGAAAAGAAGTATAAGCAGCTGTTTTGGGATGGAAGGCTCTGTGTATGCTAATTATGTCCAGTTGGCCTAATGTGTCCTTTAAGGATATTTTTTCCTTATTGATTTTCTGTTTGGATGATCTGTCCATATCTGACAGTGGGGTATTTAGGTCCCCTATTACAATAGTGTTTTGGTCTGTTTCTCCCTTTAGTTGTGTTAGTAATTGCTTTACATATTTCAGGGCTCCCTGATTGGGATCATAGATATTAATAAGTGTTATATGTACTTGGGCATGATTCCTTTCATCATTATGAAGTATCCCTCAGTATCTTTCTTTACCTTTTTAATTTTTTTTTTAGTTTTTTTAATTTTTATTATTTTTTTAATTATGTTTATTGGGGTAACATTGGTTAATACAATCATATAATTTTCAGGTGTACATTATCATTTGGCATCTGTATATTCTATTGTGTGTTCATCACCCAAAGTCCATTTACATTTCTATTTTGAAGTCTATTTCATTCGATATTAGCACCACTATTCCTGCTTTTCCCTGAATGCCATTTGCTTGAATTATCATTTTCCATCCTTTCATTTTAAGTCTATATTTGTCTTTGGAGCTGAGATGTGTCACCTGGAAACAGCATATGGTTTGGTGTTGATTTAGATCCATTCTGCAACTCTGTGCCTTTTTATTGGTGAATTCAGCCCATTTACATTTAGGGTGGTTATTGAAATATGAGGTCTTATAGACATTTTACCTTTTGCTTTATGGTACCTTGGTGTTAACATTGCTTCCTTGTCCTTGTGTTTCTGTTTTCTTTATCTTGGTTTGCTTTTGTGGGTTTTCCCTCTGGTTCTTCTTGTTTTATGTTATATACTTCAGTTCTGAATCTTTGGTGTGTGGTTACCATTATAAATATGAAAAGGATAGTTTTATATATACAGGCAGCCATTTTTTGTGTGTGTGTGCCTTATCTCCATTTTCCTCAGTGAATTTGGATCTTTGAATCCTCCCTTTTTAGTCATTTTTGTCTCAATTTGTTCCTATGTGTGCTAAATATTCATTACTATCTTGTTATAGCAATTCTCTTCTTACTAGTTAAGCTTATAATGCCCTGTTCTTAGGAAGGGTTGTACTCCTCTGCTTCTATTTACCTGATAGTCATTTTACTCCTAATTATTATTATTATTTTTTTGTTTTAGGTGAGCTGACCTCTTTCAGTATTTCCTGTAGTGCAGGCCTCACAGTGAAGAATTCCTTCAATTTTTGTATGTCTGAAAAGGCCTTAATTTCTCCTTCATATCTAAAGGAGAGCATAGCTGGATACATTATTCTATGGTGGTAGTTCCTTTCACTTAATAGTTTAAATATTTGATTCCATTCCTTTCTGGCTTGTAAGATTTGTACTGAGAAGTCCAATAGTAATATAATAGGTTTTCCTTTATATGTTACCATTTTCTTCTCCCTGGCTTCCCTGAGAATTCTTTGTCATTGATTTTTGATAACTTTAATACAATGTGTCTTGGTGAAGGCCTTTTTGGGTTGAGATGATTAGATGTCGTGTTGACTTCTTGAATTCCAAGCTCCATCTCATTCCTTAGATTTGGGAAATTCTCATCAACTATTTGTCTGAAAATGCTTTCTAATCCCTGCTCCTTTTCCTTGCCTTCAATAATGCCCATTATTCTTATGTTTCCTCTCCTGATGGTATCAGCTAGTTCTTGTATTTCTCTTTCACTATTTTTCATTCTTTGGTTTCTCTCTTCTTCCTTCTGATTTAGTTCTAGATTCCTGTCATCAATATCACTGATCTTTCCCTCCATTTGGTCCACTCTATTTCTCAAGCTTGCTATTTATATTTTCAGCTCTTGCAGTGTTTTTGCTTAGTTAGTTAGTTAGTTAGTTAGTTAGTTAGTTAGATAGTTTGTTTGTTTTTTATCTTCAGAAGATCTATCTGTGCTTTTGGAGGGTTTCAATCTCCTTGCTCTTCTCATCTAGTTGTTTTTTCAATTCCTGAAATTGTTGATATGATTTGTTTTGGATCTCACTGAGTTTTTTCAGAAGTACAATCCTGAAGTCTCTGTCATTTAAGTGCATATTTCTATGCCTGTAGGCTTATTTCCTGGAGATTTTTTTTATTTCTTTCTGAGATGCCTTGTCACCTTGATTGTACATGGTGTTTAATGGACTATTTCTCCACCTGTACATTAATAGAAGTGCATTCTGCTGTTTTTCCAGAAAGAAGATTTATTATATAAAGGTTTCTCTTTAGCCTGTTTTAAAGAAGGTGGTTTTGGTTTTGGTTTTGGTTTTCAGTAGATGGTGTCTAAGCCTCCTGGATCCCTGCTTTATATAAAGCCTAAATAATGCCTTTTTAATTTTCTTATAGATATTTAATCATGCTCTCTTCCCTCAGTTTCAGTCCCTGTCAATGTCAGCAACATTCTCAGCAGCGTTTGCTTCAATTCCCCTGGATGCTGTGGTGTTCCCTCTTGAAGGGTATGAGTGTTGAGAGCTGCAACTAAGCCTTAGTAAAAATCAACTGCTGTTTCTCTGCAGTCCCATCTCACTTTTTGGCTTTCTGCCCTGATGACTAGGCCCTGCCTCCAGCTATGTGGAACTCACAGCACTTCCAGGCAGGGCTGTTCAGGGAAGTCGTCATACCTTCCTCTCTCTCCCTCCTCCTGCAGGGAGGCTTCGGGAGGCAGCTTCTTTATTTTTCCTAGTCCAGCGCTAAACACCAGGAGGTCTGACCTGTGTAGCTCTTATACTCAGATCCCATGCTCAGACATGCTAGTGTGCAGTTGGATTTTTTTGTTGTTGAGTTTTAGATGTTCGGCTTATTGTTGTTTCAAGGGGAGAAATCTGGGGACGTCTCTCACTCCACCATATTTAATCCAATCTCTTAAGAACTTATTATATCCATTTCATTTTGTTTGCCTTTTAAAATCCTGTCTTTTATGACCTTAGAGATTATTTAGCAATGTGCATTCTCCTGTTGTCATTAACAATTTTGTATTATCATTGTTCTCTTACTTCTTTTCTTAGCTGTCCTATTCATAATTCATCATATTCTGATCTTATCATCTTGTTCTAAATTCATGTATTTTTGTCTATTTTTTATTGTTTTATTACATTTTAAAATTTGTGGTAAAGTACTTTAAGACGTTCTTCTTCTATTATTATTATTGTTGTTTTATGGTTAGTATGTTTTCTATGCTCATTCATTTATTGTTTGTTGCTTATATATTTTTTGATCCTGTGGCTTTTTCTTTTCGATTAAATATTTTTTGAAGTAAGTAATTTGTTTCCAGAAACAATTATCTTCAGGAAGGTCATTGAAGGAGAGGCCAGGTATACATGTCATAATAAAAGGAGTGATCCTTAAGAATAAAGGTATTACATGTGTATTTCACTAGTAAGTTGAATAGGCAGGAAGTTGAAGGAAGGATCATATACTCTCCCATTTTTTCATTTTTTTTAACATCCTGTGAGAAAGATAGCCATAGTCAGGCTCCCTCCCGACACCCTTAACAGCTAACTTCAGAATGGAAGTGACTCAGCACTTCTCTTATCTAACCATGCGCATGCGTGGGCCTCCATTTCCTAGCCGTGAGCCACAATTGTTCAACCAGTGTATAAAAGACACCACCACCCTGTGAGACTGGCTGTATTGTTGCTGGAATAAAGAGCTATGTCGCAGTTGCTTATGGCTCCCCGCATTTTTTTCCAACTGCATAAGGCTCATATCGCTTACCTTGGAATCTCGAATCTGCAGTGACATACAAAGAGTACTGTCAGTACAGAGCTGACTGAGAAGAGAAAGTTTTAATGGTAAGATGCCCAGTTAAAAGAACACATGTGAGACTGACATGAGAATGAAATGGGAGGCACCAACTTTATTGCAGGGAGCATGGTTCTGCTCTATTAGGGGACCACATGGAATTTACATATGTTAGAGAATAATAGTGGCATTCTGACACATGAGTGATACAATAAGCTGAATCATGCTTACATATGTTAGGTGCAGGCACCCTACTATACTAACGTACCGTTCTATTCCTAGCCGTGAGCCTGGATTATAGCTGGACCTGGGACCAGCCAGGCCTGGGGCCCACAAGTACCCATCAGGATTCCCAGGTAAGGGAGCCATCTGCCCCGCTGAAGGATATGAGGGACATGTGGCCCCTACAGAGCATGTGGTATTCCATGGTGGTGATATTGATGACTTGGACTCTGCCTGAGCCCTGGGAGGCAGTTGATGGATTCCTGATACCTATTGAGAAGGTGCTCTGCTCCTTAGAGGAGCAACTGCTGGAAAAACCATGGGCAGCAGCCGGCTGAGGGAGCTGGATATATTTAAGAGCTTTGAAGCAGAATATTGATGAAACTCTAACAGAGGCCACTCAGGTACAGAAACTTCAGCAAAAGGCAGATGTCATGGATGGGAGGGTGCACAAATTGGAAGCTGAGATCCAAAAAAGTCCACCTTCGCAGTTGACCTCAGAGATAGGAAAAGACTTCATTGAAGAAGTCCACATGCAAGTATGTCCCATAATAGACCAAAATGTAAAGCATGAAAAACCCCTGGGTCCAGGTAGGGTACAAACTGGTAGCCCCACATGACAGAATTCACCATGTATACCCCATATACACCCACAGGATTGCAGGATTTGGGGAAACAATTTCGGCAGCAAACTAGTGAACTGTTGCCAGCCTGTTTGCTGTGCCTCTGGGACAAGGTGGTTGACAGTATCTCATGCTCCCCTGAGGAGATGGAAAAATTTTCATCCTTAACCATATATCCTCATTATGGCAGCATCTACAGAACAGTTGCTATTGGCTCAAGGTTAGGGGAACCATATCCCAGTGGAATGGCTTACTGCTGCTGTGTGGACAGTTTGGAATGATGCCAGAGAACTCCAAGACCATATGAGTTAATGGCAAACATATGCTAAAGTAGTGCAGATTATTCACAAAATGGGAATGCAACAAGCTATGTTAAATTTGAATACGTAAGGACTGGATGATGAATGGTTTTCGATTGGCACGGGGAACCTAACGTTAGGAACTACTCCCTCTACCGCTTTTGGCTTGTTGGTTGCTACCCTGGCTCCTTATGGAGGGAGACATATACAGGCAGCGACTACAGCAATGGCTGCTCTGGGGGATGTAGAGGAGAGACACTGTGAGGCAGAGGGCAGAAGTGTCTGTGAAGTAACACAGAGACCCATGTGGTCCTAGAAGAAAAAGAAAGGCCTTGGGCAGAGTCCTGTTCAGGTTACCAGAATGGAAATGTGGACTGATTTGCTAGCTGCAGGAATTGATCAAGACAAGATAGACTACCAGCCTAATGCAGTGTTATTAGAACTGTGGCAGCAATTGAAACCTGAACAGCAATTCAGGTGTGGGCAGAAACATCCCGCCAAAAGAGCTAGGCCAGTGGTTTTGCAGGACTTTTTGAACTCCCAGGACCCTCTGTTGACCTTATATGATTAGGAAGAAGGCCGAGGTGTTCGTTTGGAGGGGACAGGTGAAGACTGGAGGCCACATGTGAAATTGGTCCCCATACTATGTGCAAAGAGTCCTAGCACAGGTGGATACTGAAGCTGCCTGTAGTCTTACCTACAGATATCCAGAAAGGTTTTCTGGACCCTGCCACCTGTATAGGTGGCTATAGGGATAAAACTATTAAGACCAAAGCTATGATTTTCCCTCTTGGAATAGGATGTTTGTCCCTGCATTTGTACAAAGCGTATGTTTCTACAGTGCAGGAGAATAGCCTAGGGGTGGATGTTTTGCAAGGGCTCAATCTGCAGACCTCTGCAAGTAAATTTCATTTGTGAGTCCAGGTGGTGAAGACTGTAGGGTGGGGACCTACTCATCACCCACCACAGAAAGTGCCAGAACCAAGGCACATTGTCAATGTTAAACAATGTTGTTTACCTAGTGGACATGATTAAATCAGGGATATGATTCAGGAGTTGGAAAAAGCTCATATTTTGTACCCCACCTATAGTCTGTATAATGTGCCTGTGTATCCAGTGAAGAAGCCTAATGGCTTGTGGAGAATATCTGTAGATTATTAGGAATTGAATAAAGTGACACCCCCACTGCATGCAGCAGTACCATCCATCCGTGATCTAATGGATCAACTGACTATTCGAGGCTGGGAACATATCATTATGTCTTGGATTTAGCTACTACTTTTTTCTCCATAGCTTTAGCTCCTGAAAGTCAAGACCAGTTTGCCTTCACATGAAAAGAAAAACAATGAACTTTTGTGGTACTGCCCCAAGGCTACTTACATAGCCTAAGAATTTGCCATAGCTGGTAGCCCAGGATTTGGCAACCTGGACCCGACTGGCAATGGTGACATTGTTTCATTATATTGATGATATCATGTTAACCTCTGCTTCCCTTACAGCTCTAGAAAAAGAGGCGTTGGTGCTATCGCAGCACCTGAAAACATGTGGCTGAGCAATAAATGCAACCAAGGTTCAGGGCCCTGGCTTATCTGTCAAATTCTTAGGTGTTGTCTGGTCAGGTAAGAGGAAAGTTATCCCTGATAATGTAATTGATAAGATACAAGCATATCCACAACCCACTACAGTTAAAGAATTACAGAGTTATGTGGGCCTTTAGGAGTACTAGAGAATCTTTGTGCCCCACCTAGTGCAGCTAGCACGGCCATTATATGGCCTGATAAAGAAGGGAGCTACTTGGGACTGGGATGAAACAGTAGAGAAGGTGTTTACTGCCACCAAGCAGGTGGTACAGCAAGTCCAAGCCTTACAAGTAATGGATGTAGGTAAACCCTTTGAATCGGATGTGCATATAACAACAGAAAGATATGGCTGGGGCCTATGGCAATGATCAGAATGAACTAGGACTTCAGTGGGTTTTTGATTCCAATTATGGAAAGGTGTAGAGAGCTGGTACTCCCTAACAGAGAAGCAATTAATGCTATATATACAGCTTTGCAGGCCACTGAAACAGTAACAGGTGTGGCCTAAGTGCAGGTGCACACCACTTACCCTATACAAGGTCGGTTATGCACATAGTACAGGCCACCAAAACAGGAGTGTCCCAAACTCCTACTCTAACAAAATGGAATGCCTCTCTGGAACAACAGCACCATAGCTGATAGCCCTCTGGTATGGAATTACAAATGGTTTTAGGCCCAGTTGAGTTTACCACTGACAATATACTGAATGCTGCAGTTCCTATAGATTTGGAAGTGTCCCCCTACAAAGAAGAAAAGCCATGCATACCTGCTGATGTGTGGTACATAGATGGGTCCAGTAGGGGGCAGGGAGCCACGTGGGTATCTATAGGGGTGCAACCAGCTGCTGACCATGTTTGGTATGATACAAGTACAGACAAACGCAGCCAATGGGCTGAACTGCTGGCTGTGTGGATAGTTATAGCCCATAAAGATGGCCTATTGACTATTTGTACTGACAATTGGGCAGTGTTCAAAAACCTAATATTGTGGTTGCATACATGGAAATGGCAAAACTGCCTAGTGGGCCATAGCCGTTATGGGGACAAGCCATGTGGCAAGAATTATGGGAGACAGGACAAGTAAAGGATGTAACTGTTTATCATGTTATGGGTCGTGTCTCCTTGGCAACTCCAGGAAATAATGAGGCGGATGCTCACTTGTGTGTGCGATGGCTAGAAAAGGTTCCTGCCACTGATGTGGCATGCTGGCTCCTCATCTGATTGCAGCACACAGGTGCCAAAACTATGTAGACAGTGAAGCAACAATGGAATCTTCTCCTGAAGTGGGAAGATGTCACAGATGCCTGTGCCAAGTGTTCAGTGTGCAGCTGAGATATGCCACATCATCCCAATGGGAAATAGGAGCATGTGCAAGTAACAAGTTGAAGGATCACATTGACCATCAGGCAGATAGATTATGTAGGACCTCTTCCAAAAGCTCGAAGGCATCTTATGCCCTTACAGCAGTGGACATAGCTACTGGGTTATTTTTTGCATGGCCCTGTATGGCTACAGACCAAAAACATACTATTCAAGCTCTTGAACGCTTATGTGCCTTTTATGCCAGGCTATTAATGGTAGAAAGGACCAAGGAACTCATTTTACAGCACATAAGGTCCAAATGCATGCCAAGCAAAAGGACATTCAATGGAAATGGCATGCCCTTTATAATCCCTAGGCAGTGGGCATGATTGAGCAGTACAATGGGCTGTTGAAACAGTGCCTACAATTAACCATCAATCCCCTTGGACTGTAAGGTTGGGTGTTCCATGTGTGGGCTGTGTTTCAGGGCCTGAGCAAGTGACTTCGAGCTGAAAGACCCTCCCCAGTAGAGCTGCTTTTACATAGGACTGTGGCTCCAATTCCATTATAGGTCACTACCACTGAAACTCTGTTGAAACCTGGTCATGAACTCAATGGTAACATACTTCTACCTGCCTCTAGTTCTCTGAAAATGGGAGAAATATTTCAGCGGACTTGGCCATGAAAAATAAAAGCCCCACATTGCCAGTGGGTAGGTCTAATAGCCCTATGGGGCAAAGGGCAAGAGCTAAACTTATAAGTCATTCCTTGGGTAATGGCCAACTGGCCACCACAAATAACGGTGAGATCTCACAAGAGAGACTGATGAAAAAAGTACCATCCTGAGGGGAACCTTTATGTTGTCATTGTGGCCTATCATGAGTTCTCCTATATTGTGTCATGTTGACACAGTAGAGTCAATACCACATGGGAAACAAGTGCGGTACCAACGGCCAGGCCACCCCTCCACCCTGGCAGCAACAGTCATCACAAAATAAGACGCTGGCATGCAGCTTGCCTGATGGAAAAGGCCTACCTTTGTTGGTACCGTTGTCCTCCCTTTCTTTCTGACCTTAGGTCGCTTTACGTGAATACTAGTTGAGTGGGCACATACATATGCCACGATCACAAATGTCTCGCACTGTTGAAGCTGCATGGCATTTCCTGTAAAAAGCTCTGCAGGACTGCCCTGGTATATACAGGATGATCGTGGCTGACTAGTGAAGGGATAGAGGTTACTAGGGATGTGCTCCATTATCTTGAAAGAAACACACGGTCCTGACTGTTAGGGTGGGTGCCACACCCCCTATGCCAAAATGTAACTATTACCTCATTCACCACGCATTGGTGGACAGAAAAAAAGTATGCCAACACCCACCTGACAGGAAGCCTATAGGTATGTGGGGCCCATGGATGGCCCTACATTCATTTGATAGGCTGCTGTACTTGGGGATGCCCAAATTTGCCAGCAACTATGCGGAAGGCGCTCCCACATCATCCCACAAATTAGAATGAGTATTATTCACAACATGTCCACACTAAATGACCCCATTGTGGTATTACCCCTTAACCATCTTCCTGCCTGCAGCAAATATGTGGTAATTGAATCTCAAGTGACAGCTTTGGCAGAACATACTGCTCGAGCCTCGAATCATACTCATAAAGTCCTTAGTGTGGTAACTGATGAATTAGATCAAATTAGGAAAGTAGTATTGCAAAATAGTGTGGCTCTGGACATCTTAACTGCTGCCCAAGGAGGCACTTGTGCCATTCTCCACACTAAATGTTATACCCTTGGCAGGTCTCTCCCAAGAAATACACGAAGGTCAGCAGCTTAGTGAGGAAACTCCTCAGGAGTAGTGGGCGAAGCTAATGTCCACCTGCTGCTGGGTCGTAGCTCTCCTAGGAGGTGGAGCCTGCCTCCTAGTGGCATGCTTTTGTTCCTTGTATTGTTGTTGTGGCCTGTGGGTACAGAGTTCTGCCCTCCTGTAGTGATTGCGTACCAAGCCTATGTAGGTATAAGGGGGGAACTCTGAAGGGATGGATTATGAGGAGAAAGAAAGATGGCCATTGTTAGGCTTCCTCCAGACATCCTTAGCAGCTAACTTCTGATGGGAAGTGAGTCAGCACTTCTCCCCTTATGTAACCGTGCCCCTGGAATGCATGCACCGGCTTCCATTATCTTGCAGTGTGCCACTATTGTTTAACCTGTGTATAAAAGGCACCACCATCTTTGCAAGGCTGCCTGTGCCCTTGCTGGAATAAGAACTATGTCACAGTGGTTACAGCTCCCGCATTTTCTTCCAACTCTCTGAAGCTCATACTCCTTGCCTTGGAACCTCAAATCTGCAGCAACACACAACCTGTTCACAAATGTCAAATTTTTTGGATGATAGTGTTGAGTTGCTGTTTCTCATTAACATTGTTGTTTTTGCATAATCTCTCTTTAGATTTTAAGAAGTCTATTTTTTGCATGTTCAACTTCAAATCAGAAGTTTTCAAAATTAATTCAAGTCTAGGAAAAATTATCTTAGAGATACGCCAAACCAGAGGTCCCCAACTTTTTGGGCATTAGGGACCAGTGCTACTATGAGAATCTAATGTCTGATGATCTGAGGTGGAGCTGAGGCCATGATACTAGTATTGAGGAGTGGCTGCAAATACAGATGAAGCTTCGGTCACTTGCCCTCCACTCACCTCATGCTGTGGCCTGGTTCCTAACAGGCCATGGACCAGTACTAGTCTGTGGCCTATGAGCTGAGGACCCCTGACCTAGACCACATGTTTTGTAATGTAAGAGCCAAGATTTTGTACTATAATATTCTGGATTTTCTGGGTATCCTACCTATAGGTAAAAGCGAGTATGATATCAGGAAAATATATCTATACTTAAAACAATTTTTCCATATAGTCTATAACTGCTTCTTTAAGAGGAAATGAACAAGTGAGTTGAAGGGAAGCTCTCTTACTTTGCCTGATCCAAGGCAGAAATAGCCTCAGATTTCCTGTTGCCATTTAAATATTCATTATCACAAGAACAAAAAACATCAGAGAATTAAAATTTGTAGTAAAGGCTCTCAGAAAATGGTGCATTTTTCTTTATCGTCTATTGATTTATCTTTCTAAGTTTTCTTTTGGATGAGATCCAAGGCCACTTTTATGACTTCAGAGATCAATTTTCCAGAGCAAATGGATAGCTGAACGTGAAATACAAGGCAATCGAAATGGAAGACTTTGCTCGTGCATGCACCTATGAGTGTGTGTAGGCCGATCCTTTGAAATAGGCCTTGAAAGATACTATCCTAGACTCTACAGAACATAATAATAACATGGGTGGAGAAGGAAAATTTGAGAATTATGTCCAGATGTCTTATTTGGACATCTAAATGGATAGTTACATCTTGAGGAAAATCAAATATACAAAAGCAGCAGCAAGCTTGAGAGTATAAAATAATGAGTACAGCTTTGGACAGGTTAAGTTTCAGGTGTCTGAGGGATATCAAGGTGATATGCACTAGGCAGTTGGATATATGGTCTAGTGCTCAGGAGGGAGATATGGGCTGGAAAAGAGATTTGGAAGTCATCAACAACTTGTCAAGGGCTTGTCAAGTGGAAATTCAAGTGAAAGTTCCAAGATTCATTTTATATCCAACAGACCAAATAAATATGAGGAAATTTTTGTGCAAACAGTACATTTCTCTCTGAGGAATGGCATTCCTATATTGGAAAACTTTAATGTTTTAAAACTCATTGCAGTCCTCCTGTGAAGTGCAGCTTTCGATAAGTGATGATGCTATCTCTGTCCCCGTGCCATAAAATCTATATTTAACCAGGTAAAGTCATAATGAAGATAATAAAAAGAAAATAGTACACAATATTTTAACTTAATGAAACCAGCTTAGGTATTTTATCCTGGACTCTGTAATTATTGACATAACTTTTAAGAAAAGGGAATTGTGAGAAAAAGTGGAGAGTAAAAGACTGTTTAAATTTTGTGTGTGTGTTTATCATGGTAAAATACAAATAACATAAAATTTATCATTTTAACCATTTCGAAATGTATATTCAGAGACATTAATTGTATTCACAATGTGCAACCAGCTCTACTATGGGAAGTAACTGCTAAATAGGTTACAAGGTTCCTATTTGGCATGAAAAAATTCTGGAATGAGTTAATGTTGTATGCATTTTAAGCAAAGGTTCATCATGAAAAAGAACAAGGTAAAGTGGGTGGAAGTGGAAAGGCTTGAGATCTAACCCTGCCCATCTAAGAGTGAGATCTGCCCC